>NC_133401.1:35591569-36824069 GCF_047511655.1 Castor canadensis | reverse complement strand
CTGAAGAAAGACCTTCATCTCTCGAGAGAGAACAATCTGCGTGAGGTACAGAAGTATGTATGGCATATCTTCCCTGTGAGAGCAGTGGTAGTTTCTGAAAGGAAGATTTCATGCATCTTAGGTGCTTAAGGTGGATTTAGACTCTGTTTGCACCAAATAGGCCTATTCAGCTGATTGGAAGAATCACATGTATATCTCAAAGAGAAACCATCTATGTTGGAAGTCTCAGCATCTATCACATTGTTTCCCTGTGAAAATTTAGTTTACTTTTCAAAGGAATAATTCCGGCAAATCATAGTTTTCAACGTGGAGAAAGGCTCAGTTTGTTTCATGTAAGCCTATCCAGCTGAGTTGATGAAACATCTGCATCTCTCAAAAGAAAACCATCTGTGGCAGAATCAAGGGCATCGAGCACATTGTTTGCCTATGAGAACTGAGTTAGTTTTTGAAAGGAATACTTGCTGCAAATCATGGTTTTCAAGTTGGAACGAGGCTCATTTTGTTCCAAACAGGCCGATTCAGCTACGGTCAAGAAAGACATGTATGTCTCGAAAGAGCAACATCTACTTAGAAGGTGCAGTATCTAGTATACTGGTCCCTTGTGAGAATTGAGCTCGTTTCTGAAGCGTATAATTCCAGCAACTCACAATGTTCAAGGTGGAGAAAGGCTAAGTTTCTTGCCACTAGACTTACTAAGCTTAGATGAGGAAACACATGTGTCTCTCAAAAGAAAACCGTGTGTGTTAGGAGCTTCAGCATCTAGCGTGTTGTTTCCCTGTGAGAATTGAGATAGTTTTTGAAAGGAATGTCAACTTCAATTCTCAGTTTTCAAGGTGGAGAAAGGCTCATTTTGTTCCCAATAGGCCTATTCAGCTTCGTTGAGGAAACACGTGTGTATCTGCAAAGAAAACCGTCTGTGTTAGGAGCAGGAGCAACTAGTGCATTGTTTCCCTCTGAGAAAGGAGTTGGTTTTGGGAAGGAATACTTCCTTCCAATCTGCATGTTCAAGGTGAAGAAATGCTCATTTTGTTCCAAAGAGTCCCATCCAGGTAAGTTGAAGGAACACATGTATCTCTCAAAGGAAAACAATCTGTGAAAGGAGCAGGAGCACCTAGTACATTGTTTCCCTGTGTGAACTGACTGGGTTTTTGATAGAAATACTTCCTGAAACCTAGAAGTTTCACGATGGAGATAGGCTCTGTTTGCCCAAAAGAGGCCTATTCAGCTGACTTGAAGGTAAACATGCACCTCTTCCAGGAAAACCATCTACTTAAAAGCTACAGCATCTCTCACATTGTTTCCCTGTGCGATCAGAGTCCGTTTTTGAAGGAAAGACTTGCAGCAACTCCGACCATTCAAAGTGGACAAAGGCTCCTTTGTTGCAATTGGGCCTATTTTGCTGAGTTGACAAAACACATGTCACTCTCAAAATTAAACCCTCTGTGGCAGAATCAGGACAATCTAGCACCTTATTTACCTATGAGAATTGAGTTAGTTTTTGAAAGGAATAATTTCTGCAAATCAACGTTTTGAAGCTAGGGAAAGGCTAATTTTGATCCAAGTAGGCCTATTTAGCTGAGTTGAAGAAACACTGCTATCTCTCGAAAGAAAAGCATGTGTGTTACAACCGGGAACACCTAGCACATTGTTTCCTGGTGAGAACTGAGTTAGTTCTTCAAAGGAATACTTCCTGAAATCAGAATTTTCAAGTGGAGAAAGGTTCCTTTTGTTCCAAGTAGGCCTGTTCAGCTCTGTTATGAAACACATGTATCTCCCCAAAAAAAGTAACGGCTGTTTTAGAAGCAGGAGCATCCAGAAGACTGCATCTCTGTGCATATTTACTCAGTTCTTCGAAGGAATCCGTCCTGCAAATCAGAATGTTAAAGGTGGAGAAAAGCTCATTTTGTTCCAAATAGACCTATTCTGTTAAGTTGAAGAAACTCATGTATCTCTGGAAGGAACACCATCTCTGTTTGAAGCAGGATCATCTAGCACATTGTTTCCCTTTGCAATTGGTGTTCGTTTTCTAGAGAAATACTTCCTTCAATTTAGGAGTTTCAAGGTGGAGATAGGCTGTAATGAGTCCAAATACACCTATTGTGCTGAGTTGAAGAAACACATGTATCTCTCCAAAGAAAACAATGTATGTTAGAAGCTGTAGCCTCTGGCACATTGTGTCCCTGTAAGAATTTAGTTAGTGTTGGAATGGTGTACGTTGTGCAAATCAACATTTTCCAGGTGTAGAATGGCTCATTTTGTTCCTTAGAGGCCTATTCTGCAAAACAAAAGAGGCTCAGGTATCTCGTGAAGGAAAAGCATGTGTGTGAGAAGCAGGAGAATCCGGCACACTGTTTACCTGTGAGAATTCAGTTTGTTTATTGAAGGAATACTTACTGAAACCAGTGTTTTCAAGGGTGAGAAAGGGTCAATTTGTTCCAAAGAGGCCTATGCAGGTAAGTTGAAGAAACATATGTATCTCTGGAAAGGAAACCACGTATGTTCGAAGCAGGAGCATCCAGTACATGGTTTCACTGTCCTTAATGACCTACGTTTTCAGAGCAATACTTCCTGCAACTTTGGAGTTCCAAGGTGGAGATAGGCACCGTTTGCTCTAAAAAGGCCTATTCAGCTAACGTGAAGAACACATGGACCTCTCCAAAGACAACCATCTATGTTCGAAGCTGCAGCATCTAGTACAGTGTTTCACTGTGAGAAGTGATTTAATTTTGAAAGGAATACTTCCTGCAAATCAAAGCTTTCAAGGTGGAGAAAGGCTGATTTTCTTCCAAATAGGCCTATACATGTAAGCTGAAGAAAGACCTTCATCTCTCGAGAGAGAACAATCTGCGTGAGGTACAGAAGTATGTATGGCATATCTTCCCTGTGAGAGCAGTGGTAGTTTCTGAAAGGAAGATTTCATGCATCTTAGGTGCTTAAGGTGGATTTAGACTCTGTTTGCACCAAATAGGCCTATTCAGCTGATTGGAAGAATCACATGTATATCTCAAAGAGAAACCATCTATGTTGGAAGTCTCAGCATCTATCACATTGTTTCCCTGTGAAAATTTAGTTTACTTTTCAAAGGAATAATTCCGGCAAATCATAGTTTTCAACGTGGAGAAAGGCTCAGTTTGTTTCATGTAAGCCTATCCAGCTGAGTTGATGAAACATCTGCATCTCTCAAAAGAAAACCATCTGTGGCAGAATCAAGGGCATCGAGCACATTGTTTGCCTATGAGAACTGAGTTAGTTTTTGAAAGGAATACTTGCTGCAAATCATGGTTTTCAAGTTGGAACGAGGCTCATTTTGTTCCAAACAGGCCGATTCAGCTACGGTCAAGAAAGACATGTATGTCTCGAAAGAGCAACATCTACTTAGAAGGTGCAGTATCTAGTATACTGGTCCCTTGTGAGAATTGAGCTCGTTTCTGAAGCGTATAATTCCAGCAACTCACAATGTTCAAGGTGGAGAAAGGCTAAGTTTCTTGCCACTAGACTTACTAAGCTTAGATGAGGAAACACATGTGTCTCTCAAAAGAAAACAGTGTGTGTTAGGAGCTTCAGCATGTAGCGTGTTGTTTCCCTGTGAGAATTGAGATAGTTTTTGAAAGGAATGTCAACTTCAATTCTCAGTTTTCAAGGTGGAGAAAGGCTCATTTTGTTCCCAATAGGCCTATTCAGCTTCGTTGAGGAAACACGTGTGTATCTGCAAAGAAAACCGTCTGTGTTAGGAGCAGGAGCAACTAGCGCATTGTTTCCCTCTGAGAAAGGAGTTGGTTTTGGGAAGGAATACTTCCTTCCAATCTGCATGTTCAAGGTGAAGAAATGCTCATTTTGTTCCAAAGAGTCCCATCCAGGTAAGTTGAAGGAACACATGTATCTCTCAAAGGAAAACAATCTGTGAAAGGAGCAGGAGCACCTAGTACATTGTTTCCCTGTGTGAACTGACTGGGTTTTTGATAGAAATACTTCCTGAAACCTAGAAGTTTCACGATGGAGATAGGCTCTGTTTGCCCAAAAGAGGCCTATTCAGCTGACTTGAAGGTACACATGCACCTCTTCCAGGAAAACCATCTACTTAAAAGCTACAGCATCTCTCACATTGTTTCCCTGTGCGATCAGAGTCCGTTTTTGAAGGAAAGACTTGCAGCAACTCCGACCATTCAAAGTGGACAAAGGCTCCTTTGTTGCAATTGGGCCTATTTTGCTGAGTTGACAAAACACATGTCACTCTCAAAATTAAACCCTCTGTGGCAGAATCAGGACAATCTAGCACCTTATTTACCTATGAGAATTGAGTTAGTTTTTGAAAGGAATAATTTCTGCAAATCAACGTTTTGAAGCTAGGGAAAGGCTAATTTTGATCCAAGTAGGCCTATTTAGCTGAGTTGAAGAAACACTGCTATCTCTCGAAAGAAAAGCATGTGTGTTACAACCGGGAACACCTAGCACATTGTTTCCTGGTGAGAACTGAGTTAGTTCTTCAAAGGAATACTTCCTGAAATCAGAATTTTCAAGTGGAGAAAGGTTCCTTTTGTTCCAAGTAGGCCTGTTCAGCTCTGTTATGAAACACATGTATCTCCCCAAAAAAAGTAACGGCTGTTTTAGAAGCAGGAGCATCCAGAAGACTGCATCTCTGTGCATATTTACTCAGTTCTTCGAAGGAATCCGTCCTGCAAATCAGAATGTTAAAGGTGGAGAAAAGCTCATTTTGTTCCAAATAGACCTATTCTGTTAAGTTGAAGAAACTCATGTATCTCTGGAAGGAACACCATCTCTGTTTGAAGCAGGATCATCTAGCACATTGTTTCCCTTTGCAATTGGTGTTCGTTTTCTAGAGAAATACTTCCTTCAATTAAGGAGTTTCAAGGTGGAGATAGGCTGTAATGAGTCCAAATACACCTATTGTGCTGAGTTGAAGAAACACATGTATCTCTCCAAAGAAAACAATGTATGTTAGAAGCTGTAGCCTCTGGCACATTGTGTCCCTGTAAGAATTTAGTTAGTGTTGGAATGGTGTACGTTGTGCAAATCAACATTTTCCAGGTGTAGAATGGCTCATTTTGTTCCTTAGAGGCCTATTCTGCAAAACAAAAGAGGCTCAGGTATCTCGTGAAGGAAAAGCATGTGTGTGAGAAGCAGGAGAATCCGGCACACTGTTTACCTGTGAGAATTCAGTTTGTTTATTGAAGGAATACTTACTGAAACCAGTGTTTTCAAGGGTGAGAAAGGGTCAATTTGTTCCAAAGAGGCCTATGCAGGTAAGTTGAAGAAACATATGTATCTCTGGAAAGGAAACCACGTATGTTCGAAGCAGGAGCATCCAGTACATGGTTTCACGGTCATTAATGACCTACGTTTTCAGAGCAATACTTCCTGCAACTTTGGAGTTCCAAGGTGGAGATAGGCACCGTTTGCTCTAAAAAGGCCTATTCAGCTAACGTGAAGAACACATGGACCTCTCCAAAGACAACCATCTATGTTCGAAGCTGCAGCATCTAGTACAGTGTTTCACTGTGAGAAGTGATTTAATTTTGAAAGGAATACTTCCTGCAAATCAAAGCTTTCAAGGTGGAGAAAGGCTGATTTTCTTCCAAATAGGCCTATACATGTAAGCTGAAGAAAGACCTTCATCTCTCGAGAGAGAACAATCTGCGTGAGGTACAGAAGTATGTATGGCATATCTTCCCTGTGAGAGCAGTGGTAGTTTCTGAAAGGAAGATTTCATGCATCTTAGGTGCTTAAGGTGGATTTAGACTCTGTTTGCACCAAATAGGCCT
This sequence comes from Castor canadensis, assembly GCF_047511655.1. NCBI lineage: Eukaryota > Metazoa > Chordata > Mammalia > Rodentia > Castoridae > Castor > Castor canadensis. The sequence goes on along the minus strand of NC_133401.1, from coordinate 36,818,289 downwards.
ATTCAGCTGATTGGAAGAATCACATGTATATCTCAAAGAGAAACCATCTATGTTGGAAGTCTCAGCATCTATCACATTGTTTCCCTGTGAAAATTTAGTTTACTTTTCAAAGGAATAATTCCGGCAAATCATAGTTTTCAACGTGGAGAAAGGCTCAGTTTGTTTCATGTAAGCCTATCCAGCTGAGTTGATGAAACATCTGCATCTCTCAAAAGAAAACCATCTGTGGCAGAATCAAGGGCATCGAGCACATTGTTTGCCTATGAGAACTGAGTTAGTTTTTGAAAGGAATACTTGCTGCAAATCATGGTTTTCAAGTTGGAACGAGGCTCATTTTGTTCCAAACAGGCCGATTCAGCTACGGTCAAGAAAGACATGTATGTCTCGAAAGAGCAACATCTACTTAGAAGGTGCAGTATCTAGTATACTGGTCCCTTGTGAGAATTGAGCTCGTTTCTGAAGCGTATAATTCCAGCAACTCACAATGTTCAAGGTGGAGAAAGGCTAAGTTTCTTGCCACTAGACTTACTAAGCTTAGATGAGGAAACACATGTGTCTCTCAAAAGAAAACAGTGTGTGTTAGGAGCTTCAGCATGTAGCGTGTTGTTTCCCTGTGAGAATTGAGATAGTTTTTGAAAGGAATGTCAACTTCAATTCTCAGTTTTCAAGGTGGAGAAAGGCTCATTTTGTTCCCAATAGGCCTATTCAGCTTCGTTGAGGAAACACGTGTGTATCTGCAAAGAAAACCGTCTGTGTTAGGAGCAGGAGCAACTAGCGCATTGTTTCCCTCTGAGAAAGGAGTTGGTTTTGGGAAGGAATACTTCCTTCCAATCTGCATGTTCAAGGTGAAGAAATGCTCATTTTGTTCCAAAGAGTCCCATCCAGGTAAGTTGAAGGAACACATGTATCTCTCAAAGGAAAACAATCTGTGAAAGGAGCAGGAGCACCTAGTACATTGTTTCCCTGTGTGAACTGACTGGGTTTTTGATAGAAATACTTCCTGAAACCTAGAAGTTTCACGATGGAGATAGGCTCTGTTTGCCCAAAAGAGGCCTATTCAGCTGACTTGAAGGTACACATGCACCTCTTCCAGGAAAACCATCTACTTAAAAGCTACAGCATCTCTCACATTGTTTCCCTGTGCGATCAGAGTCCGTTTTTGAAGGAAAGACTTGCAGCAACTCCGACCATTCAAAGTGGACAAAGGCTCCTTTGTTGCAATTGGGCCTATTTTGCTGAGTTGACAAAACACATGTCACTCTCAAAATTAAACCCTCTGTGGCAGAATCAGGACAATCTAGCACCTTATTTACCTATGAGAATTGAGTTAGTTTTTGAAAGGAATAATTTCTGCAAATCAACGTTTTGAAGCTAGGGAAAGGCTAATTTTGATCCAAGTAGGCCTATTTAGCTGAGTTGAAGAAACACTGCTATCTCTCGAAAGAAAAGCATGTGTGTTACAACCGGGAACACCTAGCACATTGTTTCCTGGTGAGAACTGAGTTAGTTCTTCAAAGGAATACTTCCTGAAATCAGAATTTTCAAGTGGAGAAAGGTTCCTTTTGTTCCAAGTAGGCCTGTTCAGCTCTGTTATGAAACACATGTATCTCCCCAAAAAAAGTAACGGCTGTTTTAGAAGCAGGAGCATCCAGAAGACTGCATCTCTGTGCATATTTACTCAGTTCTTCGAAGGAATCCGTCCTGCAAATCAGAATGTTAAAGGTGGAGAAAAGCTCATTTTGTTCCAAATAGACCTATTCTGTTAAGTTGAAGAAACTCATGTATCTCTGGAAGGAACACCATCTCTGTTTGAAGCAGGATCATCTAGCACATTGTTTCCCTTTGCAATTGGTGTTCGTTTTCTAGAGAAATACTTCCTTCAATTTAGGAGTTTCAAGGTGGAGATAGGCTGTAATGAGTCCAAATACACCTATTGTGCTGAGTTGAAGAAACACATGTATCTCTCCAAAGAAAACAATGTATGTTAGAAGCTGTAGCCTCTGGCACATTGTGTCCCTGTAAGAATTTAGTTAGTGTTGGAATGGTGTACGTTGTGCAAATCAACATTTTCCAGGTGTAGAATGGCTCATTTTGTTCCTTAGAGGCCTATTCTGCAAAACAAAAGAGGCTCAGGTATCTTTGAAGGAAAAGCATGTGTGTGAGAAGCAGGAGAATCCGGCACACTGTTTACCTGTGAGAATTCAGTTTGTTTATTGAAGGAATACTTACTGAAACCAGTGTTTTCAAGGGTGAGAAAGGGTCAATTTGTTCCAAAGAGGCCTATGCAGGTAAGTTGAAGAAACATATGTATCTCTGGAAAGGAAACCACGTATGTTCGAAGCAGGAGCATCCAGTACATGGTTTCACTGTCCTTAATGACCTACGTTTTCAGAGCAATACTTCCTGCAACTTTGGAGTTCCAAGGTGGAGATAGGCACCGTTTGCTCTAAAAAGGCCTATTCAGCTAACGTGAAGAACACATGGACCTCTCCAAAGACAACCATCTATGTTCGAAGCTGCAGCATCTAGTACAGTGTTTCACTGTGAGAAGTGATTTAATTTTGAAAGGAATACTTCCTGCAAATCAAAGCTTTCAAGGTGGAGAAAGGCTGATTTTCTTCCAAATAGGCCTATACATGTAAGCTGAAGAAAGACCTTCATCTCTCGAGAGAGAACAATCTGCGTGAGGTACAGAAGTATGTATGGCATATCTTCCCTGTGAGAGCAGTGGTAGTTTCTGAAAGGAAGATTTCATGCATCTTAGGTGCTTAAGGTGGATTTAGACTCTGTTTGCACCAAATAGGCCTATTCAGCTGATTGGAAGAATCACATGTATATCTCAAAGAGAAACCATCTATGTTGGAAGTCTCAGCATCTATCACATTGTTTCCCTGTGAAAATTTAGTTTACTTTTCAAAGGAATAATTCCGGCAAATCATAGTTTTCAACGTGGAGAAAGGCTCAGTTTGTTTCATGTAAGCCTATCCAGCTGAGTTGATGAAACATCTGCATCTCTCAAAAGAAAACCATCTGTGGCAGAATCAAGGGCATCGAGCACATTGTTTGCCTATGAGAACTGAGTTAGTTTTTGAAAGGAATACTTGCTGCAAATCATGGTTTTCAAGTTGGAACGAGGCTCATTTTGTTCCAAACAGGCCGATTCAGCTACGGTCAAGAAAGACATGTATGTCTCGAAAGAGCAACATCTACTTAGAAGGTGCAGTATCTAGTATACTGGTCCCTTGTGAGAATTGAGCTCGTTTCTGAAGCGTATAATTCCAGCAACTCACAATGTTCAAGGTGGAGAAAGGCTAAGTTTCTTGCCACTAGACTTACTAAGCTTAGATGAGGAAACACATGTGTCTCTCAAAAGAAAACAGTGTGTGTTAGGAGCTTCAGCATGTAGCGTGTTGTTTCCCTGTGAGAATTGAGATAGTTTTTGAAAGGAATGTCAACTTCAATTCTCAGTTTTCAAGGTGGAGAAAGGCTCATTTTGTTCCCAATAGGCCTATTCAGCTTCGTTGAGGAAACACGTGTGTATCTGCAAAGAAAACCGTCTGTGTTAGGAGCAGGAGCAACTAGTGCATTGTTTCCCTCTGAGAAAGGAGTTGGTTTTGGGAAGGAATACTTCCTTCCAATCTGCATGTTCAAGGTGAAGAAATGCTCATTTTGTTCCAAAGAGTCCCATCCAGGTAAGTTGAAGGAACACATGTATCTCTCAAAGGAAAACAATCTGTGAAAGGAGCAGGAGCACCTAGTACATTGTTTCCCTGTGTGAACTGACTGGGTTTTTGATAGAAATACTTCCTGAAACCTAGAAGTTTCACGATGGAGATAGGCTCTGTTTGCCCAAAAGAGGCCTATTCAGCTGACTTGAAGGTACACATGCACCTCTTCCAGGAAAACCATCTACTTAAAAGCTACAGCATCTCTCACATTGTTTCCCTGTGCGATCAGAGTCCGTTTTTGAAGGAAAGACTTGCAGCAACTCCGACCATTCAAAGTGGACAAAGGCTCCTTTGTTGCAATTGGGCCTATTTTGCTGAGTTGACAAAACACATGTCACTCTCAAAATTAAACCCTCTGTGGCAGAATCAGGACAACCTAGCACCTTATTTACCTATGAGAATTGAGTTAGTTTTTGAAAGGAATAATTTCTGCAAATCAACGTTTTGAAGCTAGGGAAAGGCTAATTTTGATCCAAGTAGGCCTATTTAGCTGAGTTGAAGAAACACTGCTATCTCTCGAAAGAAAAGCATGTGTGTTACAACCGGGAACACCTAGCACATTGTTTCCTGGTGAGAACTGAGTTAGTTCTTCAAAGGAATACTTCCTGAAATCAGAATTTTCAAGTGGAGAAAGGTTCCTTTTGTTCCAAGTAGGCCTGTTCAGCTCTGTTATGAAACACATATATCTCCCCAAAAAAAGTAACGGCTGTTTTAGAAGCAGGAGCATCCAGAAGACTGCATCTCTGTGCATATTTACTCAGTTCTTCGAAGGAATCCGTCCTGCAAATCAGAATGTTAAAGGTGGAGAAAAGCTCATTTTGTTCCAAATAGACCTATTCTGTTAAGTTGAAGAAACTCATGTATCTCTGGAAGGAACACCATCTCTGTTTGAAGCAGGATCATCTAGCACATTGTTTCCCTTTGCAATTGGTGTTCGTTTTCTAGAGAAATACTTCCTTCAATTTAGGAGTTTCAAGGTGGAGATAGGCTGTAATGAGTCCAAATACACCTATTGTGCTGAGTTGAAGAAACACATGTATCTCTCCAAAGAAAACAATGTATGTTAGAAGCTGTAGCCTCTGGCACATTGTGTCCCTGTAAGAATTTAGTTAGTGTTGGAATGGTGTACGTTGTGCAAATCAACATTTTCCAGGTGTAGAATGGCTCATTTTGTTCCTTAGAGGCCTATTCTGCAAAACAAAAGAGGCTCAGGTATCTCGTGAAGGAAAAGCATGTGTGTGAGAAGCAGGAGAATCCAGCACACTGTTTACCTGTGAGAATTCAGTTTGTTTATTGAAGGAATACTTACTGAAACCAGTGTTTTCAAGGGTGAGAAAGGGTCAATTTGTTCCAAAGAGGCCTATGCAGGTAAGTTGAAGAAACATATGTATCTCTGGAAAGGAAACCACGTATGTTCGAAGCAGGAGCATCCAGTACATGGTTTCACTGTCCTTAATGACCTACGTTTTCAGAGCAATACTTTCTGCAACTTTGGAGTTCCAAGGTGGAGATAGGCACCGTTTGCTCTAAAAAGGCCTATTCAGCTAACGTGAAGAACACATGGACCTCTCCAAAGACAACCATCTATGTTCGAAGCTGCAGCATCTAGTACAGTGTTTCACTGTGAGAAGTGATTTAATTTTGAAAGGAATACTTCCTGCAAATCAAAGCTTTCAAGGTGGAGAAAGGCTGATTTTCTTCCAAATAGGCCTATACATGTAAGCTGAAGAAAGACCTTCATCTCTCGAGAGAGAACAATCTGCGTGAGGTACAGAAGTATGTATGGCATATCTTCCCTGTGAGAGCAGTGGTAGTTTCTGAAAGGAAGATTTCATGCATCTTAGGTGCTTAAGGTGGATTTAGACTCTGTTTGCACCAAATAGGCCTATTCAGCTGATTGGAAGAATCACATGTATATCTCAAAGAGAAACCATCTATGTTGGAAGTCTCAGCATCTATCACATTGTTTCCCTGTGAAAATTTAGTTTACTTTTCAAAGGAATAATTCCGGCAAATCATAGTTTTCAACGTGGAGAAAGGCTCAGTTTGTTTCATGTAAGCCTATCCAGCTGAGTTGATGAAACATCTGCATCTCTCAAAAGAAAACCATCTGTGGCAGAATCAAGGGCATCGAGCACATTGTTTGCCTATGAGAACTGAGTTAGTTTTTGAAAGGAATACTTGCTGCAAATCATGGTTTTCAAGTTGGAACGAGGCTCATTTTGTTCCAAACAGGCCGATTCAGCTACGGTCAAGAAAGACATGTATGTCTCGAAAGAGCAACATCTACTTAGAAGGTGCAGTATCTAGTATACTGGTCCCTTGTGAGAATTGAGCTCGTTTCTGAAGCGTATAATTCCAGCAACTCACAATGTTCAAGGTGGAGAAAGGCTAAGTTTCTTCCCACTAGACTTACTAAGCTTAGATGAGGAAACACATGTGTCTCTCAAAAGAAAACAGTGTGTGTTAGGAGCTTCAGCATGTAGCATGTTGTTTCCCTGTGAGAATTGAGATAGTTTTTGAAAGGAATGTCAACTTCAATTCTCAGTTTTCAAGGTGGAGAAAGGCTCATTTTGTTCCCAATAGGCCTATTCAGCTTCGTTGAGGAAACACGTGTGTATGTGCAAAGAAAACCGTCTGTGTTAGGAGCAGGAGCAACTAGCGCATTGTTTCCCTCTGAGAAAGGAGTTGGTTTTGGGAAGGAATACTTCCTTCCAATCTGCATGTTCAAGGTGAAGAAATGCTCATTTTGTTCCAAAGAGTCCCATCCAGGTAAGTTGAAGGAACACATGTATCTCTCAAAGGAAAACAATCTGTGAAAGGAGCAGGAGCACCTAGTACATTGTTTCCCTGTGTGAACTGACTGGGTTTTTGATAGAAATACTTCCTGAAACCTAGAAGTTTCACGATGGAGATAGGCTCTGTTTGCCCAAAAGAGGCCTATTCAGCTGACTTGAAGGTACACATGCACCTCTTCCAGGAAAACCATCTACTTAAAAGCTACAGCATCTCTCACATTGTTTCCCTGTGCGATCAGAGTCCGTTTTTGAAGGAAAGACTTGCAGCAACTCCGACCATTCAAAGTGGACAAAGGCTCCTTTGTTGCAATTGGGCCTATTTTGCTGAGTTGACAAAACACATGTCACTCTCAAAATTAAACCCTCTGTGGCAGAATCAGGACAACCTAGCACCTTATTTACCTATGAGAATTGAGTTAGTTTTTGAAAGGAATAATTTCTGCAAATCAACGTTTTGAAGCTAGGGAAAGGCTAATTTTGATCCAAGTAGGCCTATTTAGCTGAGTTGAAGAAACACTGCTATCTCTCGAAAGAAAAGCATGTGTGTTACAACCGGGAACACCTAGCACATTGTTTCCTGGTGAGAACTGAGTTAGTTCTTCAAAGGAATACTTCCTGAAATCAGAATTTTCAAGTGGAGAAAGGTTCCTTTTGTTCCAAGTAGGCCTGTTCAGCTCTGTTATGAAACACATGTATCTCCCCAAAAAAAGTAACGGCTGTTTTAGAAGCAGGAGCATCCAGAAGACTGCATCTCTGTGCATATTTACTCAGTTCTTCGAAGGAATCCGTCCTGCAAATCAGAATGTTAAAGGTGGAGAAAAGCTCATTTTGTTCCAAATAGACCTATTCTGTTAAGTTGAAGAAACTCATGTATCTCTGGAAGGAACACCATCTCTGTTTGAAGCAGGATCATCTAGCACATTGTTTCCCTTTGCAATTGGTGTTCGTTTTCTAGAGAAATACTTCCTTCAATTTAGGAGTTTCAAGGTGGAGATAGGCTGTAATGAGTCCAAATACACCTATTGTGCTGAGTTGAAGAAACACATGTATCTCTCCAAAGAAAACAATGTATGTTAGAAGCTGTAGCCTCTGGCACATTGTGTCCCTGTAAGAATTTAGTTAGTGTTGGAATGGTGTACGTTGTGCAAATCAACATTTTCCAGGTGTAGAATGGCTCATTTTGTTCCTTAGAGGCCTATTCTGCAAAACAAAAGAGGCTCAGGTATCTCGTGAAGGAAAAGCATGTGTGTGAGAAGCAGGAGAATCCAGCACACTGTTTACCTGTGAGAATTCAGTTTGTTTATTGAAGGAATACTTACTGAAACCAGTGTTTTCAAGGGTGAGAAAGGGTCAATTTGTTCCAAAGAGGCCTATGCAGGTAAGTTGAAGAAACATATGTATCTCTGGAAAGGAAACCACGTATGTTCGAAGCAGGAGCATCCAGTACATGGTTTCACTGTCCTTAATGACCTACGTTTTCAGAGCAATACTTCCTGCAACTTTGGAGTTCCAAGGTGGAGATAGGCACCGTTTGCTCTAAAAAGGCCTATTCAGCTAACGTGAAGAACACATGGACCTCTCCAAAGACAACCATCTATGTTCGAAGCTGCAGCATCTAGTACAGTGTTTCACTGTGAGAAGTGATTTAATTTTGAAAGGAATACTTCCTGCAAATCAAAGCTTTCAAGGTGGAGAAAGGCTGATTTTCTTCCAAATAGGCCTATACATGTAAGCTGAAGAAAGACCTTCATCTCTCGAGAGAGAACAATCTGCGTGAGGTACAGAAGTATGTATGGCATATCTTCCCTGTGAGAGCAGTGGTAGTTTCTGAAAGGAAGATTTCATGCATCTTAGGTGCTTAAGGTGGATTTAGACTCTGTTTGCACCAAATAGGCCTATTCAGCTGATTGGAAGAATCACATGTATATCTCAAAGAGAAACCATCTATGTTGGAAGTCTCAGCATCTATCACATTGTTTCCCTGTGAAAATTTAGTTTACTTTTCAAAGGAATAATTCCGGCAAATCATAGTTTTCAACGTGGAGAAAGGCTCAGTTTGTTTCATGTAAGCCTATCCAGCTGAGTTGATGAAACATCTGCATCTCTCAAAAGAAAACCATCTGTGGCAGAATCAAGGGCATCGAGCACATTGTTTGCCTATGAGAACTGAGTTAGTTTTTGAAAGGAATACTTGCTGCAAATCATGGTTTTCAAGTTGGAACGAGGCTCATTTTGTTCCAAACAGGCCGATTCAGCTACGGTCAAGAAAGACATGTATGTCTCGAAAGAGCAACATCTACTTAGAAGGTGCAGTATCTAGTATACTGGTCCCTTGTGAGAATTGAGCTCGTTTCTGAAGCGTATAATTCCAGCAACTCACAATGTTCAAGGTGGAGAAAGGCTAAGTTTCTTGCCACTAGACTTACTAAGCTTAGATGAGCAAACACATGTGTCTCTCAAAAGAAAACAGTGTGTGTTAGGAGCTTCAGCATGTAGCGTGTTGTTTCCCTGTGAGAATTGAGATAGTTTTTGAAAGGAATGTCAACTTCAATTCTCAGTTTTCAAGGTGGAGAAAGGCTCATTTTGTTCCCAATAGGCCTATTCAGCTTCGTTGAGGAAACACGTGTGTATCTGCAAAGAAAACCGTCTGTGTTAGGAGCAGGAGCAACTAGTGCATTGTTTCCCTCTGAGAAAGGAGTTGGTTTTGGGAAGGAATACTTCCTTCCAATCTGCATGTTCAAGGTGAAGAAATGCTCATTTTGTTCCAAAGAGTCCCATCCAGGTAAGTTGAAGGAACACATGTATCTCTCAAAGGAAAACAATCTGTGAAAGGAGCAGGAGCACCTAGTACATTGTTTCCCTGTGTGAACTGACTGGGTTTTTGATAGAAATACTTCCTGAAACCTAGAAGTTTCACGATGGAGATAGGCTCTGTTTGCCCAAAAGAGGCCTATTCAGCTGACTTGAAGGTACACATGCACCTCTTCCAGGAAAACCATCTACTTAAAAGCTACAGCATCTCTCACATTGTTTCCCTGTGCGATCAGAGTCCGTTTTTGAAGGAAAGACTTGCAGCAACTCCGACCATTCAAAGTGGACAAAGGCTCCTTTGTTGCAATTGGGCCTATTCTGCTGAGTTGACAAAACACATGTCACTCTCAAAATTAAACCCTCTGTGGCAGAATCAGGACAATCTAGCACCTTATTTACCTATGAGAATTGAGTTAGTTTTTGAAAGGAATAATTTCTGCAAATGAACGGTTTGAAGCTAGGGAAAGGCTAATTTTGATCCAAGTAGGCCTATTTAGCTGAGTTGAAGAAACACTGCTATCTCTCGAAAGAAAAGCATGTGTGTTACAACCGGGAACACCTAGCACATTGTTTCCTGGTGAGAACTGAGTTAGTTCTTCAAAGGAATACTTCCTGAAATCAGAATTTTCAAGTGGAGAAAGGCTCCTTTTGTTCCAAGTAGGCCTGTTCAGCTCTGTTATGAAACACATGTATCTCCCCAAAAAAAGTAATGGCTGTTTTAGAAGCAGGAGCATCTAGAAGACTGCATCTCTGTGCATATTTACTCAGTTCTTCGAAGGAATCCGTCCTGCAAATCAGAATGTTAAAGGTGGAGAAAAGCTCATTTTGTTCCAAATAGACCTATTCTGTTAAGTTGAAGAAACTCATGTATCTCTGGAAGGAACACCATCTCTGTTTGAAGCAGGATCATCTAGCACATTGTTTCCCTTTGCAATTGGTGTTCGTTTTCTAGAGAAATACTTCCTTCAATTTAGGAGTTTCAAGGTGGAGATAGGCTGTAATGAGTCCAAATACACCTATTGTGCTGAGTTGAAGAAACACATGTATCTCTCCAAAGAAAACAATGTATGTTAGAAGCTGTAGCCTCTGGCACATTGTGTCCCTGTAAGAATTTAGTTAGTGTTGGAATGGTGTACGTTGTGCAAATCAACATTTTCCAGGTGTAGAATGGCTCATTTTGTTCCTTAGAGGCCTATTCTGCAAAACAAAAGAGGCTCAGGTATCTCATGAAGGAAAAGCATGTGTGTGAGAAGCAGGAGAATCCGGCACACTGTTTACCTGTGAGAATTCAGTTTGTTTATTGAAGGAATACTTACTGAAACCAGTGTTTTCAAGGGTGAGAAAGGGTCAATTTGTTCCAAAGAGGCCTATGCAGGTAAGTTGAAGAAACATATGTATCTCTGGAAAGGAAACCACGTATGTTCGAAGCAGGAGCATCCAGTACATGGTTTCACTGTCCTTAATGACCTACGTTTTCAGAGCAATACTTCCTGCAACTTTGGAGTTCCAAGGTGGAGATAGGCACCGTTTGCTCTAAAAAGGCCTATTCAGCTAACGTGAAGAACACATGGACCTCTCCAAAGACAACCATCTATGTTCGAAGCTGCAGCATCTAGTACAGTGTTTCACTGTGAGAAGTGATTTAATTTTGAAAGGAATACTTCCTGCAAATCAAAGCTTTCAAGGTGGAGAAAGGCTGATTTTCTTCCAAATAGGCCTATACATGTAAGCTGAAGAAAGACCTTCATCTCTCGAGAGAGAACAATCTGCGTGAGGTACAGAAGTATGCATGGCATATCTTCCCTGTGAGAGCAGTGGTAGTTTCTGAAAGGAAGATTTCATGCATCTTAGGTGCTTAAGGTGGATTTAGACTCTGTTTGCACCAAATAGGCCTATTCAGCTGATTGGAAGAATCACATGTATATCTCAAAGAGAAACCATCTATGTTTGAAGTCTCAGCATCTATCACATTGTTTCCCTGTGAAAATTTAGTTTACTTTTCAAAGGAATAATTCCGGCAAATCATAGTTTTCAATGTGGAGAAAGGCTCAGTTTGTTTCATGTAAGCCTATCCAGCTGAGTTGATGAAACATCTGCATCTCTCAAAAGAAAACCATCTGTGGCAGAATCAAGGGCATCGAGCACATTGTTTACCTATGAGAACTGAGTTAGTTTTTGAAAGGAATACTTGCTGCAAATCATGGTTTTCAAGTTGGAACGAGGCTCATTTTGTTCCAAACAGGCCGATTCAGCTACGGTCAAGAAAGACATGTATGTCTCGAAAGAGCAACATCTACTTAGAAGGTGCAGTATCTAGTATACTGGTCCCTTGTGAGAATTGAGCTCGTTTCTGAAGCGTATAATTCCAACAACTCACAATGTTCAAGGTGGAGAAAGGCTAAGTTTCTTGCCACTAGACTTACTAAGCTTAGATGAGGAAACACATGTGTCTCTCAAAAGAAAACAGTGTGTTAGGAGCTTCAGCATCTAGCGTGTTGTTTCCCTGTGAGAATTGAGATAGTTTTTGAAAGGAATGTCAACTTCAATTCTCAGTTTTCAAGGTGGAGAAAGGCTCATTTTGTTCCCAATAGGCCTATTCAGCTTCGTTGAGGAAACACGTGTGTATCTGCAAAGAAAACCGTCTGTGTTAGGAGCAGGAGCAACTAGCGCATTGGTTCCCTCTGAGAAAGGAGTTGGTTTTGGGAAGGAATACTTCCTTCCAGTCTGCATGTTCAAGGTGAAGAAATGCTCATTTTGTTCCAAAGAGTCCCATCCAGGTAAGTTGAAGGAACACATGTATCTCTCAAAGGAAAACAATCTGTGAAAGGAGCAGGAGCACCTAGTACATTGTTTCCCTGTGTGAACTGACTGGGTTTTTGATAGAAATACTTCCTGAAACCTAGAAGTTTCACGATGGAGATAGGCTCTGTTTGCCCAAAAGAGGCCTATTCAGCTGACTTGAAGGTACACATGCACCTCTTCCAGGAAAACCATCTACTTAAAAGCTACAGCATCTCTCACATTGTTTCCCTGTGCGATCAGAGTCCGTTTTTGAAGGAAAGACTTGCAGCAACTCCGACCATTCAAAGTGGACAAAGGCTCCTTTGTTGCAATTGGGCCTATTCTGCTGAGTTGACAAAACACATGTCACTCTCAAAATTAAACCCTCTGTGGCAGAATCAGGACAATCTAGCACCTTATTTACCTATGAGAATTGAGTTAGTTTTTGAAAGGAATAATTTCTGCAAATGAACGGTTTGAAGCTAGGGAAAGGCTAATTTTGATCCAAGTAGGCCTATTTAGCTGAGTTGAAGAAACACTGCTATCTCTCGAAAGAAAAGCATGTGTGTTACAACCGGGAACACCTAGCACATTGTTTCCTGGTGAGAACTGAGTTAGTTCTTCAAAGGAATACTTCCTGAAATCAGAATTTTCAAGTGGAGAAAGGCTCCTTTTGTTCCAAGTAGGCCTGTTCAGCTCTGTTATGAAACACATGTATCTCCCCAAAAAAAGTAATGGCTGTTTTAGAAGCAGGAGCATCTAGAAGACTGCATCTCTGTGCATATTTACTCAGTTCTTCGAAGGAATCCGTCCTGCAAATCAGAATGTTAAAGGTGGAGAAAAGCTCATTTTGTTCCAAATAGACCTATTCTGTTAAGTTGAAGAAACTCATGTATCTCTGGAAGGAACACCATCTCTGTTTGAAGCAGGATCATCTAGCACATTGTTTCCCTTTGCAATTGGTGTTCGTTTTCTAGAGAAATACTTCCTTCAATTTAGGAGTTTCAAGGTGGAGATAGGCTGTAATGAGTCCAAATACACCTATTGTGCTGAGTTGAAGAAACACATGTATCTCTCCAAAGAAAACAATGTATGTTAGAAGCTGTAGCCTCTGGCACATTGTGTCCCTGTAAGAATTTAGTTAGTGTTGGAATGGTGTACGTTGTGCAAATCAACATTTTCCAGGTGTAGAATGGCTCATTTTGTTCCTTAGAGGCCTATTCTGCAAAACAAAAGAGGCTCAGGTATCTCGTGAAGGAAAAGCATGTGTGTGAGAAGCAGGAGAATCCGGCACACTGTTTACCTGTGAGAATTCAGTTTGTTTATTGAAGGAATACTTACTGAAACCAGTGTTTTCAAGGGTGAGAAAGGGTCAATTTGTTCCAAAGAGGCCTATGCAGGTAAGTTGAAGAAACATATGTATCTCTGGAAAGGAAACCACGTATGTTCGAAGCAGGAGCATCCAGTACATGGTTTCACTGTCCTTAATGACCTACGTTTTCAGAGCAATACTTCCTGCAACTTTGGAGTTCCAAGGTGGAGATAGGCACCGTTTGCTCTAAAAAGGCCTATTCAGCTAACGTGAAGAACACATGGACCTCTCCAAAGACAACCATCTATGTTCGAAGCTGCAGCATCTAGTACAGTGTTTCACTGTGAGAAGTGATTTAATTTTGAAAGGAATACTTCCTGCAAATCAAAGCTTTCAAGGTGGAGAAAGGCTGATTTTCTTCCAAATAGGCCTATACATGTAAGCTGAAGAAAGACTTTCATCTCTCGAGAGAGAACAATCTGCGTGAGGTACAGAAGTATGCATGGCATATCTTCCCTGTGAGAGCAGTGGTAGTTTCTGAAAGGAAGATTTCATGCATCTTAGGTGCTTAAGGTGGATTTAGACTCTGTTTGCACCAAATAGGCCTATTCAGCTGATTGGAAGAATCACATGTATATCTCAAAGAGAAACCATCTATGTTGGAAGTCTCAGCATCTATCACATTGTTTCCCTGTGAAAATTTAGTTTACTTTTCAAAGGAATAACTCCGGGAAATCATAGTTTTCAACGTGGAGAAAGGCTCAGTTTGTTTCATGTAAGCCTATCCAGCTGAGTTGATGAAACATCTGCATCTCTCAAAAGAAAACCATCTGTGGCAGAATCAAGGGCATCGAGCACATTGTTTACCTATGAGAACTGAGTTAGTTTTTGAAAGGAATACTTGCTGCAAATCATGGTTTTCAAGTTGGAACGAGGCTCATTTTGTTCCAAACAGGCCGATTCAGCTACGGTCAAGAAAGACATGTATGTCTCGAAAGAGCAACATCTACTTAGAAGGTGCAGTATCTAGTATACTGGTCCCTTGTGAGAATTGAGCTCGTTTCTGAAGCGTATAATTCCAACAACTCACAATGTTCAAGGTGGAGAAAGGCTAAGTTTCTTGCCACTAGACTTACTAAGCTTAGATGAGGAAACACATGTGTCTCTCAAAAGAAAACAGTGTGTTAGGAGCTTCAGCATCTAGCGTGTTGTTTCCCTGTGAGAATTGAGATAGTTTTTGAAAGGAATGTCAACTTCAATTCTCAGTTTTCAAGGTGGAGAAAGGCTCATTTTGTTCCCAATAGGCCTATTCAGCTTCGTTGAGGAAACACGTGTGTATCTGCAAAGAAAACCGTCTGTGTTAGGAGCAGGAGCAACTAGCGCATTGTTTCCCTCTGAGAAAGGAGTTGGTTTTGGGAAGGAATACTTCCTTCCAATCTGCATGTTCAAGGTGAAGAAATGCTCATTTTGTTCCAAAGAGTCCCATCCAGGTAAGTTGAAGGAACACATGTATCTCTCAAAGGAAAACAATCTGTGAAAGGAGCAGGAGCACCTAGCACATTGTTTCCCTGTGTGAACTGACTGGGTTTTTGATAGAAATACTTCCTGAAACCTAGAAGTTTCACGATGGAGATAGGCTCTGTTTGCCCAAAAGAGGCCTATTCAGCTGACTTGAAGGTACACATGCACCTCTTCCAGGAAAAACATCTACTTAAAAGCTACAGCATCTCTCACATTGTTTCCCTGTGCGATCAGAGTCCGTTTTTGAAGGAAAGACTTGCAGCAACTCCGACCATTCAAAGTGGACAAAGGCTCCTTTGTTGCAATTGGGCCTATTCTGCTGAGTTGACAAAACACATGTCACTCTCAAAATTAAACCCTCTGTGGCAGAATCAGGACAATCTAGCACCTTATTTACCTATGAGAATTGAGTTAGTTTTTGAAAGGAATAATTTCTGCAAATGAACGTTTTGAAGCTAGGGAAAGGCTAATTTTGATCCAAGTAGGCCTATTTAGCTGAGTTGAAGAAACACTGCTATCTCTCGAAAGAAAAGCATGTGTGTTACAACCGGGAACACCTAGCACATTGTTTCCTGGTGAGAACTGAGTTAGTTCTTCAAAGGAATACTTCCTGAAATCAGAATTTTCAAGTGGAGAAAGGCTCCTTTTGTTCCAATAGGCCTGTTCAGCTCTGTTATGAAACACATGTATCTCCCCAAAAAAAGTAACGGCTGTTTTAGAAGCAGGAGCATCTAGAAGACTGCATCTCTGTGCATATTTACTCAGTTCTTCGACGGAATCCGTCCTGCAAATCAGAATGTTAAAGGTGGAGAAAAGCTCATTTTGTTCCAAATAGACCTATTCTGTTAAGTTGAAGAAACTCATGTATCTCTGGAAGGAACACCATCTCTGTTTGAAGCAGGATCATCTAGCACATTGTTTCCCTTTGCAATTGGTGTTCGTTTTCTAGAGAAATACTTCCTTCAATTTAGGAGTTTCAAGGTGGAGATAGGCTGTAATGAGTCCAAATACACCTATTGTGCTGAGTTGAAGAAACACATGTATCTCTCCAAAGAAAACAATGTATGTTAGAAGCTGTAGCCTCTGGCACATTGTGTCCCTGTAAGAATTTAGTTAGTGTTGGAATGGTGTACGTTGTGCAAATCAACATTTTCCAGGTGTAGAATGGCTCATTTTGTTCCTTAGAGGCCTATTCTGCAAAACAAAAGAGGCTCAGGTATCTCGTGAAGGAAAAGCATGTGTGTGAGAAGCAGGAGAATCCGGCACACTGTTTACCTGTGAGAATTCAGTTTGTTTATTGAAGGAATACTTACTGAAACCAGTGTTTTCAAGGGTGAGAAAGGGTCAATTTGTTCCAAAGAGGCCTATGCAGGTAAGTTGAAGAAACATATGTATCTCTGGAAAGGAAACCACGTATGTTCGAAGCAGGAGCATCCAGTACATGGTTTCTCTGTCCTTAATGACCTACGTTTTCAGAGCAATACTTCCTGCAACTTTGGAGTTCCAAGGTGGAGATAGGCACCGTTTGCTCTAAAAAGGCCTATTCAGCTAACGTGAAGAACACATGGACCTCTCCAAAGACAACCATCTATGTTCGAAGCTGCAGCATCTAGTACAGTGTTTCACTGTGAGAAGTGATTTAATTTTGAAAGGAATACTTCCTGCAAATCAAAGCTTTCAAGGTGGAGAAAGGCTGATTTTCTTCCAAATAGGCCTATACATGTAAGCTGAAGAAAGACCTTCATCTCTCGAGAGAGAACAATCTGCGTGAGGTACAGAAGTATGTATGGCATATCTTCCCTGTGAGAACAGTGGTAGTTTCTGAAAGGAAGATTTCATGCATCTTAGGTGTTTAAGGTGGATTTAGACTCTGTTTGCACCAAATAGGCCTATTCAGCTGATTGGAAGAATCACATGTATATCTCAAAGAGAAACCATCTATGTTGGAAGTCTCAGCATCTATCACACTGTTTCCCTGTGATAATTTAGTTTACTTTTCAAAGGAATAATTCCGGCAAATCATAGTTTTCAACGTGGAGAAAGGCTCAGTTTGTTTCATGTAAGCCTATCCAGCTGAGTTGATGAAACATCTGCATCTCTCAAAAGAAAACCATCTGTGGCAGAATCAAGGGCATCGAGCACATTGTTTACCTATGAGAACTGAGTTAGTTTTTGAAAGGAATACTTGCTGCAAATCATGGTTTTCAAGTTGGAACGAGGCTCATTTTGTTCCAAACAGGCCGATTCAGCAACGGTCAAGAAAGACATGTATGTCTCGAAAGAGCAACATCTACTTAGAAAGTGCAGTATCTAGTATACTGGTCCCTTGTGAGAATTGAGCTCGTTTCTGAAGCGTATAGTTCCAGCAACTCACAATGTTCAAGGTGGAGAAAGGCTAAGTTTCTTGCCACTAGACTTACTAAGCTTAGATGAGGAAACACATGTGTCTCTCAAAAGAAAACCGTGTGTGTTAGGAGCTTCAGCATCTAGCGTGTTGTTTCCCTGTGAGAATTGAGATAGTTTTTGAAAGGAATGTCAACTTCAATTCTCAGTTTTCAAGGTGGAGAAAGGCTCATTTTGTTCCCAATAGGCCTATTCAGCTTCGTTGAGGAAACACGTGTGTATCTGCAAAGAAAACCGTCTGTGTTAGGAGCAGGAGCAACTAGCGCATTGTTTCCCTCTGAGAAAGGAGTTGGTTTTGGGAAGGAATACTTCCTTCCAATCTGCATGTTCAAGGTGAAGAAATGCTCATTTTGTTCCAAAGAGTCCCATCCAGGTAAGTTGAAGGAACACATGTATCTCTCAAAGGAAAACAATCTGTGAAAGGAGCAGGAGCACCTAGTACATTGTTTCCCTGTGTGAACTGACTGGGTTTTTGATAGAAATACTTCCTGAAACCTAGAAGTTTCACGATGGAGATAGGCTCTGTTTGCCCAAAAGAGGCCTATTCAGCTGACTTGAAGGTACACATGCACCTCTTCCAGGAAAACCATCTACTTAAAAGCTACAGCATCTCTCACATTGTTTCCCTGTGCGATCAGAGTCCGTTTTTGAAGGAAAGACTTGCAGCAACTCCGACCATTCAAAGTGGACAAAGGCTCCTTTGTTGCAATTGGGCCTATTCTGCTGAGTTGACAAAACACATGTCACTCTCAAAATTAAACCATCTGTGGCAGAATCAGGACAATCTAGCACCTTATTTACCTATGAGAATTGAGTTAGTTTTTGAAAGGAATAATTTCTGCAAATGAACGTTTTGAAGCTAGGGAAAGGCTAATTTTGATCCAAGTAGGCCTATTTAGCTGAGTTGAAGAAACACTGCTATCTCTCGAAAGAAAAGCATGTGTGTTACAAGCGGGAACACCTAGCACATTGTTTCCTGGTGAGAACTGAGTTAGTTCTTCAAAGGAATACTTCCTGAAATCAGAATTTTCAAGTGGAGAAAGGCTCCTTTTGTTCCAATAGGCCTGTTCAGCTCTGTTATGAAACACATGTATCTCCCCAAAAAAAGTAACGGCTGTTTTAGAAGCAGGAGCATCTAGAAGACTGCATCTCTGTGCATATTTACTCAGTTCTTCGAAGGAATCCGTCCTGCAAATCAGAATGTTAAAGGTGGAGAAAAGCTCATTTTGTTCCAAATAGACCTATTCTGTTAAGTTGAAGAAACTCATGTATCTCTGGAAGGAACACCATCTCTGTTTGAAGCAGGATCATCTAGCACATTGTTTCCCTTTGCAATTGGTGTTCGTTTTCTAGAGAAATACTTCCTTCAATTTAGGAGTTTCAAGGTGGAGATAGGCTGTAATGAGTCCAAATACACCTATTGTGCTGAGTTGAAGAAACACATGTATCTCTCCAAAGAAAACAATGTATGTTAGAAGCTGTAGCCTCTGGCACATTGTGTCCCTGTAAGAATTTAGTTAGTGTTGGAATGGTGTACGTTGTGCAAATCAACATTTTCCAGGTGTAGAATGGCTCATTTTGTTCCTTAGAGGCCTATTCTGCAAAACAAAAGAGGCTCAGGTATCTCGTGAAGGAAAAGCATGTGTGTGAGAAGCAGGAGAATCCGGCACACTGTTTACCTGTGAGAATTCAGTTTGTTTATTGAAGGAATACTTACTGAAACCAGTGTTTTCAAGGGTGAGAAAGGGTCAATTTGTTCCAAAGAGGCCTATGCAGGTAAGTTGAAGAAACATATGTATCTCTGGAAAGGAAACCACGTATGTTCGAAGCAGGAGCATCCAGTACATGGTTTCACTGTCCTTAATGACCTACGTTTTCAGAGCAATACTTCCTGCAACTTTGGAGTTCCAAGGTGGAGATAGGCACCGTTTGCTCTAAAAAGGCCTATTCAGCTAACGTGAAGAACACATGGACCTCTCCAAAGACAACCATCTATGTTCGAAGCTGCAGCATCTAGTACAGTGTTTCACTGTGAGAAGTGATTTAATTTTGAAAGGAATACTTCCTGCAAATCAAAGCTTTCAAGGTGGAGAAAGGCTGATTTTCTTCCAAATAGGCCTATACATGTAAGCTGAAGAAAGACCTTCATCTCTCGAGAGAGAACAATCTGCGTGAGGTACAGAAGTATGTATGGCATATCTTCCCTGTGAGAGCAGTGGTAGTTTCTGAAAGGAAGATTTCATGCATCTTACGTGTTTAAGGTGGATTTAGACTCTGTTTGCACCAAATAGGCCTATTCAGCTGATTGGAAGAATCACTTGTATATCTCAAAGATAAACCATCTATGTTGGAAGTCTCAGCATCTATCACACTGTTTCCCTGTGATAATTTAGTTTACTTTTCAAAGGAAAAATTCCGGCAAATCATAGTTTTCAACGTGGAGAAAGGCTCAGTTTGTTTCATGTAAGCCTATCCAGCTGAGTTGATGAAACATCTGCATCTCTCAAAAGAAAACCATCTGTGGCAGAATCAAGGGCATCGAGCACATTGTTTACCTATGAGAACTGAGTTAGTTTTTGAAAGGAATACTTGCTGCAAATCATGGTTTTCAAGTTGGAACGAGGCTCATTTTGTTCCAAACAGGCCGATTCAGCTACGGTCAAGAAAGACATGTATGTCTCGAAAGAGCAACATCTACTTAGAAGGTGCAGTATCTAGTATACTGGTCCCTTGTGAGAATTGAGCTCGTTTCTGAAGCGTATAATTCCAGCAACTCACAATGTTCAAGGTGGAGAAAGGCTAAGTTTCTTGCCACTAGACTTACTAAGCTTAGATGAGGAAACACATGTGTCTCTCAAAAGAAAACCGTGTGTGTTAGGAGCTTCAGCATCTAGCGTGTTGTTTCCCTGTGAGAATTGAGATAGTTTTTGAAAGGAATGTCAACTTCAATTCTCAGTTTTCAAGGTGGAGAAAGGCTCATTTTGTTCCCAATAGGCCTATTCAGCTTCGTTGAGGAAACACGTGTGTATCTGCAAAGAAAACCGTCTGTGTTAGGAGCAGGAGCAACTAGCGCATTGTTTCCCTCTGAGAAAGGAGTTGGTTTTGGGAAGGAATACTTCCTTCCAATCTGCATGTTCAAGGTGAAGAAATGCTCATTTTGTTCCAAAGAGTCCCATCCAGGTAAGTTGAAGGAACACATGTATCTCTCAAAGGAAAACAATCTGTGAAAGGAGCAGGAGCACCTAGTACATTGTTTCCCTGTGTGAACTGACTGGGTTTTTGATAGAAGTACTTTCTGAAACCTAGAAGTTTCACGATGGAGATAGGCTCTGTTTGCCCAAAAGAGGCCTATTCAGCTGACTTGAAGGTACACATGCACCTCTTCCAGGAAAACCATCTACTTAAAAGCTACAGCATCTCTCACATTGTTTCCCTGTGCGATCAGAGTCCGTTTTTGAAGGAAAGACTTGGAGCAACTCCGACCATTCAAAGTGGACAAAGGCTCCTTTCTTGCAATTGGGCCTATTCTGCTGAGTTGAGAAAACACATGTCACTCTCAAAATTAAACCATCTGTGGCAGAATCAGGACAATCTAGCACCTTATTTACCTATGAGAATTGAGTTAGTTTTTGAAAGGAATAATTTCTGCAAATCAACGTTTTGAAGCTAGGGAAAGGCTAATTTTGATCCAAGTAGGCCTATTTAGCTGAATTGAAGAAAGACTGCTATCTCTCGAAAGAAAAGCATGTGTGTTACAACCGGGAACACCTAGCACATTGTTTCCTGGTGAGAACTGAGTTAGTTCTTCAAAGGAATACTTCCTGAAATCAGAATTTTCAAGTGGAGAAAGGCTCCTTTTGTTCCAAGTAGGCCTGTTCAGCTCTGTTATGAAACACATGTATCTCCCCAAAAAAAGTAACGGCTGTTTTAGAAGCAGGAGCATCTAGAAGACTGCATCTCTGTGCATATTTACTCAGTTCTTCGAAGGAATCCGTCCTGCAAATCAGAATGTTAAAGGTGGAGAAAAGCTCATTTTGTTCCAAATAGACCTATTCTGTTAAGTTGAAGAAACTCATGTATCTCTGGAAGGAACACCATCTCTGTTTGAAGCAGGATCATCTAGCACATTGTTTCCCTTTGCAATTGGTGTTCGTTTTCTAGAGAAATACTTCCTTCAATTTAGGAGTTTCAAGGTGGAGATAGGCTGTAATGAGTCCAAATACACCTATTGTGCTGAGTTGAAGAAACACATGTATCTCTCCAAAGAAAACAATGTATGTTAGAAGCTGTAGCCTCTGGCACATTGTGTCCCTGTAAGAATTTAGTTAGTGTTGGAATGGTGTACGTTGTGCAAATCAACATTTTCCAGGTGTAGAATGGCTCATTTTGTTCCTTAGAGGCCTATTCTGCAAAACAAAAGAGGCTCAGGTATCTCGTGAAGGAAAAGCATGTGTGTGAGAAGCAGGAGAATCCAGCACACTGTTTACCTGTGAGAATTCAGTTTGTTTATTGAAGGAATACTTACTGAAACCAGTGTTTTCAAGGGTGAGAAAGGGTCAATTTGTTCCAAAGAGGCCTATGCAGGTAAGTTGAAGAAACATATGTATCTCTGGAAAGGAAACCACGTATGTTCGAAGCAGGAGCATCCAGTACATGGTTTCACGGTCATTAATGACCTACGTTTTCAGAGCAATACTTCCTGCAACTTTGGAGTTCCAAGGTGGAGATAGGCACCGTTTGCTCTAAAAAGGCCTATTCAGCTAACGTGAAGAACACATGGACCTCTCCAAAGACAACCATCTATGTTCGAAGCTGCAGCATCTAGTACAGTGTTTCACTGTGAGAAGTGATTTAATTTTGAAAGGAATACTTCCTGCAAATCAAAGCTTTCAAGGTGGAGAAAGGCTGATTTTCTTCCAAATAGGCCTATACATGTAAGCTGAAGAAAGACCTTCATCTCTCGAGAGAGAACAATCTGCGTGAGGTACAGAAGTATGTATGGCATATCTTCCCTGTGAGAGCAGTGGTAGTTTCTGAAAGGAAGATTTCATGCATCTTAGGTGTTTAAGGTGGATTTAGACTCTGTTTGCACCAAATAGGCCTATTCAGCTGATTGGAAGAATCACATGTATATCTCAAAGAGAAACCATCTCTGTTGGAAGTCTCAGCATCTATCACATTGTTTCCCTGTGATAATTTAGTTTACTTTTCAAAGGAATAATTCCGGCAAATCATAGTTTTCAACGTGGAGAAAGGCTCAGTTTGTTTCATGTAAGCCTATCCAGCTGAGTTGATGAAACATCTGCATCTCTCAAAAGAAAACCATCTGTGGCAGAATCAAGGGCATCGAGCACATTGTTTACCTATGAGAACTGAGTTAGTTTTTGAAAGGAATACTTGCTGCAAATCATGGTTTTCAAGTTGGAACGAGGCTCATTTTGTTCCAAACAGGCCGATTCAGCTACGGTCAAGAAAGACATGTATGTCTCGAAAGAGCAACATCTACTTAGAAGGTGCAGTATCTAGTATACTGGTCCCTTGTGAGAATTGAGCTCGTTTCTGAAGCGTATAATTCCAGCAATTCACAATGTTCAAGGTGGAGAAAGGCTAAGTTTCTTGCCACTAGACTTACTAAGCTTAGATGAGGAAACACATGTGTCTCTCAAAAGAAAACCGTGTGTGTTAGGAGCTTCAGCATCTAGCGTGTTGTTTCCCTGTGAGAATTGAGATAGTTTTTGAAAGGAATGTCAACTTCAATTCTCAGTTTTCAAGGTGGAGAAAGGCTCATTTTGTTCCCAATAGGACTATTCTGCTTCGTTGAGGAAACACGTGTGTATCTGCAAAGAAAACCGTCTGTGTTAGGAGCAGGAGCAACTAGCTCATTGTTTCCCTCTGAGAAAGGAGTTGGTTTTGGGAAGGAATACTTCCTTCCAATCTGCATGTTCAAGGTGAAGAAATGCTCATTTTGTTCCAAAGAGTCCCATCCAGGTAAGTTGAAGGAACACATGTATCTCTCAAAGGAAAACAATCTGTGAAAGGAGCAGGAGCACCTAGTACATTGTTTCCCTGTGTGAACTGACTGGGTTTTTGATAGAAATACTTCCTGAAACCTAGAAGTTTCACGATGGAGATAGGCTCTGTTTGCCCAAAAGAGGCCTATTCAGCTGACTTGAAGGTACACATGCACCTCTTCCAGGAAAACCATCTACTTAAAAGCTACAGCATCTCTCACATTGTTTCCCTGTGCGATCAGAGTCCGTTTTTGAAGGAAAGACTTGCAGCAACTCCGACCATTCAAAGTGGACAAAGGCTCCTTTCTTGCAATTGGGCCTATTCTGCTGAGTTGACAAAACACATGTCACTCTCAAAATTAAACCATCTGTGGCAGAATCAGGACAATCTAGCACCTTATTTACCTATGAGAATTGAGTTAGTTTTTGAAAGGAATAATTTCTGCAAATCAACGTTTTGAAGCTAGGGAAAGGCTAATTTTGATCCAAGTAGGCCTATTTAGCTGAATTGAAGAAAGACTGCTATCTCTCGAAAGAAAAGCATGTGTGTTACAACCGGGAACACCTAGCACATTGTTTCCTGGTGAGAACTGAGTTAGTTCTTCAAAGGAATACTTCCTGAAATCAGAATTTTCAAGTGGAGAAAGGCTCCTTTTGTTCCAAGTAGGCCTGTTCAGCTCTGTTATGAAACACATGTATCTCCCCAAAAAAAGTAACGGCTGTTTTAGAAGCAGGAGCATCTAGAAGACTGCATCTCTGTGCATATTTACTCAGTTCTTCGAAGGAATCCGTCCTGCAAATCAGAATGTTAAAGGTGGAGAAAAGCTCATTTTGTTCCAAATAGACCTATTCTGTTAAGTTGAAGAAACTCATGTATCTCTGGAAGGAACACCATCCTGTTTGAAGCAGGATCATCTAGCACATTGTTTCCCTTTGCAATTGGTGTTCGTTTTCTAGAGAAATACTTCCTTCAATTTAGGAGTTTCAAGGTGGAGATAGGCTGTAATGAGTCCAAATACACCTATTGTGCTGAGTTGAAGAAACACATGTATCTCTCCAAAGAAAACAATGTATGTTAGAAGCTGTAGCCTCTGGCACATTGTGTCCCTGTAAGAATTTAGTTAGTGTTGGAATGGTGTACGTTGTGCAAATCAACATTTTCCAGGTGTAGAATGGCTCATTTTGTTCCTTAGAGGCCTATTCTGCAAAACAAAAGAGGCTCAGGTATCTCGTGAAGGAAAAGCATGTGTGTGAGAAGCAGGAGAATCCGGCACACTGTTTACCTGTGAGAATTCAGTTTGTTTATTGAAGGAATACTTACTGAAACCAGTGTTTTCAAGGGTGAGAAAGGGTCAATTTGTTCCAAAGAGGCCTATGCAGGTAAGTTGAAGAAACATATGTATCTCTGGAAAGGAAACCACGTATGTTCGAAGCAGGAGCATCCAGTACATGGTTTCACTGTCCTTAATGACCTACGTTTTCAGAGCAATACTTCCTGCAACTTTGGAGTTCCAAGGTGGAGATAGGCACCGTTTGCTCTAAAAAGGCCTATTCAGCTAACGTGAAGAACACATGGACCTCTCCAAAGACAACCATCTATGTTCGAAGCTGCAGCATCTAGTACAGTGTTTCACTGTGAGAAGTGATTTAATTTTGAAAGGAATACTTCCTGCAAATCAAAGCTTTCAAGGTGGAGAAAGGCTGATTTTCTTCCAAATAGGCCTATACATGTAAGCTGAAGAAAGACCTTCATCTCTCGAGAGAGAACAATCTGCGTGAGGTACAGAAGTATGTATGGCATATCTTCCCTGTGAGAGCAGTGGTAGTTTCTGAAAGGAAGATTTCATGCATCTTAGGTGTTTAAGGTGGATTTAGACTCTGTTTGCACCAAATAGGCCTATTCAGCTGATTGGAAGAATCACATGTATATCTCAAAGAGAAACCATCTATGTTGGAAGTCTCAGCATCTATCACACTGTTTCCCTGTGATAATTTAGTTTACTTTTCAAAGGAATAATTCCGGCAAATCATAGTTTTCAACGTGGAGAAAGGCTCAGTTTGTTTCATGTAAGCCTATCCAGCTGAGTTGATGAAACATCTGCATCTCTCAAAAGAAAACCATCTGTGGCAGAATCAAGGGCATCGAGCACATTGTTTACCTATGAGAACTGAGTTAGTTTTTGAAAGGAATACTTGCTGCAAATCATGGTTTTCAAGTTGGAACGAGGCTCATTTTGTTCCAAACAGGCCGATTCAGCTATGGTCAAGAAAGACATGTATGTCTCGAAAGAGCAACATCTACTTAGAAGGTGCAGTATCTAGTATACTGGTCCCTTGTGAGAATTGAGCTCGTTTCTGAAGCGTATAATTCCAGCAACTCACAATGTTCAAGGTGGAGAAAGGCTAAGTTTCTTGCCACTAGACTTACTAAGCTTAGATGAGGAAACACATGTGTCTCTCAAAAGAAAACCGTGTGTGTTAGGAGCTTCAGCATCTAGCGTGTTGTTTCCCTGTGAGAATTGAGATAGTTTTTGAAAGGAATGTCAACTTCAATTCTCAGTTTTCAAGGTGGAGAAAGGCTCATTTTGTTCCCAATAGGCCTATTCTGCTTCGTTGAGGAAACACGTGTGTATCTGCAAAGAAAACCGTCTGTGTTAGGAGCAGGAGCAACTAGCGCATTGTTTCCCTCTGAGAAAGGAGTTGGTTTTGGGAAGGAATACTTCCTTCCAATCTGCATGTTCAAGGTGAAGAAATGCTCATTTTGTTCCAAAGAGTCCCATCCAGGTAAGTTGAAGGAACACATGTATCTCTCAAAGGAAAACAATCTGTGAAAGGAGCAGGAGCACCTAGTACATTGTTTCCCTGTGTGAACTGACTGGGTTTTTGATAGAAATACTTCCTGAAACCTAGAAGTTTCACGATGGAGATAGGCTCTGTTTGCCCAAAAGAGGCCTATTCAGCTGACTTGAAGGTACACATGCACCTCTTCCAGGAAAACCATCTACTTAAAAGCTACAGCATCTCTCACATTGTTTCCCTGTGCGATCAGAGTCCGTTTTTGAAGGAAAGACTTGCAGCAACTCCGACCATTCAAAGTGGACAAAGGCTCCTTTGTTACAATTGGGCCTATTCTGCTTAGTTGACAAAACCCATGTCACTCTCAAAATTAAACCATCTGTGGCAGAATCAGGACAATCTAGCACCTTATTTACCTATGAGAATTGAGTTAGTTTTTGAAAGGAATAATTTCTGCAAATCAACGTTTTGAAGCTAGGGAAAGGCTAATTTTGATCCAAGTAGGCCTATTTAGCTGAATTGAAGAAAGACTGCTATCTCTCGAAAGAAAAGCATGTGTGTTACAACCGGGAACACCTAGCACATTGTTTCCTGGTGAGAACTGAGTTAGTTCTTCAAAGGAATACTTCCTGAAATCAGAATTTTCAAGTGGAGAAAGGCTCCTTTTGTTCCAAGTAGGCCTGTTCAGCTCTGTTATGAAACACATGTATCTCCCCAAAAAAAGTAACGGCTGTTTTAGAAGCAGGAGCATCTAGAAGACTGCATCTCTGTGCATATTTACTCAGTTCTTCGAAGGAATCCGTCCTGCAAATCAGAATGTTAAAGGTGGAGAAAAGCTCATTTTGTTCCAAATAGACCTATTCTGTTAAGTTGAAGAAACTCATGTATCTCTGGAAGGAACACCATCCTGTTTGAAGCAGGATCATCTAGCACATTGTTTCCCTTTGCAATTGGTGTTCGTTTTCTAGAGAAATACTTCCTTCAATTTAGGAGTTTCAAGGTGGAGATAGGCTGTAATGAGTCCAAATACACCTATTGTGCTGAGTTGAAGAAACACATGTATCTCTCCAAAGAAAACAATGTATGTTAGAAGCTGTAGCCTCTGGCACATTGTGTCCCTGTAAGAATTTAGTTAGTGTTGGAATGGTGTACGTTGTGCAAATCAACATTTTCCAGGTGTAGAATGGCTCATTTTGTTCCTTAGAGGCCTATTCTGCAAAACAAAAGAGGCTCAGGTATCTCGTGAAGGAAAAGCATGTGTGTGAGAAGCAGGAGAATCCGGCACACTGTTTACCTGTGAGAATTCAGTTTGTTTATTGAAGGAATACTTACTGAAACCAGTGTTTTCAAGGGTGAGAAAGGGTCAATTTGTTCCAAAGAGGCCTATGCAGGTAAGTTGAAGAAACATATGTATCTCTGGAAAGGAAACCACGTATGTTCGAAGCAGGAGCATCCAGTACATGGTTTCACTGTCCTTAATGACCTACGTTTTCAGAGCAATACTTCCTGCAACTTTGGAGTTCCAAGGTGGAGATAGGCACCGTTTGCTCTAAAAAGGCCTATTCAGCTAACGTGAAGAACACATGGACCTCTCCAAAGACAACCATCTATGTTCGAAGCTGCAGCATCTAGTACAGTGTTTCACTGTGAGAAGTGATTTAATTTTGAAAGGAATACTTCCTGCAAATCAAAGCTTTCAAGGTGGAGAAAGGCTGATTTTCTTCCAAATAGGCCTATACATGTAAGCTGAAGAAAGACCTTCATCTCTCGAGAGAGAACAATCTGCGTGAGGTACAGAAGTATGTATGGCATATCTTCCCTGTGAGAGCAGTGGTAGTTTCTGAAAGGAAGATTTCATGCATCTTAGGTGTTTAAGGTGGATTTAGACTCTGTTTGCACCAAATAGGCCTATTCAGCTGATTGGAAGAATCACATGTATATCTCAAAGAGAAACCATCTATGTTGGAAGTCTCAGCATCTATCACACTGTTTCCCTGTGATAATTTAGTTTACTTTTCAAAGGAATAATTCCGGCAAATCATAGTTTTCAACGTGGAGAAAGGCTCAGTTTGTTTCATGTAAGCCTATCCAGCTGAGTTGATGAAACATCTGCATCTCTCAAAAGAAAACCATCTGTGGCAGAATCAAGGGCATCGAGCACATTGTTTACCTATGAGAACTGAGTTAGTTTTTGAAAGGAATACTTGCTGCAAATCATGGTTTTCAAGTTGGAACGAGGCTCATTTTGTTCCAAACAGGCCGATTCAGCTATGGTCAAGAAAGACATGTATGTCTCGAAAGAGCAACATCTACTTAGAAGGTGCAGTATCTAGTATACTGGTCCCTTGTGAGAATTGAGCTCGTTTCTGAAGCGTATAATTCCAGCAACTCACAATGTTCAAGGTGGAGAAAGGCTAAGTTTCTTGCCACTAGACTTACTAAGCTTAGATGAGGAAACACATGTGTCTCTCAAAAGAAAACCGTGTGTGTTAGGAGCTTCAGCATCTAGCGTGTTGTTTCCCTGTGAGAATTGAGATAGTTTTTGAAAGGAATGTCAACTTCAATTCTCAGTTTTCAAGGTGGAGAAAGGCTCATTTTGTTCCCAATAGGCCTATTCTGCTTCGTTGAGGAAACACGTGTGTATCTGCAAAGAAAACCGTCTGTGTTAGGAGCAGGAGCAACTAGCGCATTGTTTCCCTCTGAGAAAGGAGTTGGTTTTGGGAAGGAATACTTCCTTCCAATCTGCATGTTCAAGGTGAAGAAATGCTCATTTTGTTCCAAAGAGTCCCATCCAGGTAAGTTGAAGGAACACATGTATCTCTCAAAGGAAAACAATCTGTGAAAGGAGCAGGAGCACCTAGTACATTGTTTCCCTGTGTGAACTGACTGGGTTTTTGATAGAAATACTTCCTGAAACCTAGAAGTTTCACGATGGAGATAGGCTCTGTTTGCCCAAAAGAGGCCTATTCAGCTGACTTGAAGGTACACATGCACCTCTTCCAGGAAAACCATCTACTTAAAAGCTACAGCATCTCTCACATTGTTTCCCTGTGCGATCAGAGTCCGTTTTTGAAGGAAAGACTTGCAGCAACTCCGACCATTCAAAGTGGACAAAGGCTCCTTTGTTACAATTGGGCCTATTCTGCTTAGTTGACAAAACCCATGTCACTCTCAAAATTAAACCATCTGTGGCAGAATCAGGACAATCTAGCACCTTATTTACCTATGAGAATTGAGTTAGTTTTTGAAAGGAATAATTTCTGCAAATCAACGTTTTGAAGCTAGGGAAAGGCTAATTTTGATCCAAGTAGGCCTATTTAGCTGAGTTGAAGAAACACTGCTATCTCTCGAAAGAAAAGCATGTGTGTTACAACCGGGAACACCTAGCACATTGTTTCCTGGTGAGAACTGAGTTAGTTCTTCAAAGGAATACTTCCTGAAATCAGAATTTTCAAGTGGAGAAAGGCTCCTTTTGTTCCAAGTAGGCCTGTTCAGCTCTGTTATGAAACACATGTATCTCCCCAAAAAAAGTAACGGCTGTTTTAGAAGCAGGAGCATCTAGAAGACTGCATCTCTGTGCATATTTACTCAGTTCTTCGAAGGAATCCGTCCTGCAAATCAGAATGTTAAGGGTGGAGAAAAGCTCATTTTGTTCCAAATAGACCTATTCTGTTAAGTTGAAGAAACTCATGTATCTCTGGAAGGAACACCATCTCTGTTTGAAGCAGGATCATCTAGCACATTGTTTCCCTTTGCAATTGGTGTTCGTTTTCTAGAGAAATACTTCCTTCAATTTAGGAGTTTCAAGGTGGAGATAGGCTGTAATGAGTCCAAATACACCTATTGTGCTGAGTTGAAGAAACACATGTATCTCTCCAAAGAAAACAATGTATGTTAGAAGCTGTAGCCTCTGGCACATTGTGTCCCTGTAAGAATTTAGTTAGTGTTGGAATGGTGTACGTTGTGCAAATCAACATTTTCCAGGTGTAGAATGGCTCATTTTGTTCCTTAGAGGCCTATTCTGCAAAACAAAAGAGGCTCAGGTATCTCGTGAAGGAAAAGCATGTGTGTGAGAAGCAGGAGAATCCGGCACACTGTTTACCTGTGAGAATTCAGTTTGTTTATTGAAGGAATACTTACTGAAACCAGTGTTTTCAAGGGTGAGAAAGGGTCAATTTGTTCCAAAGAGGCCTATGCAGGTAAGTTGAAGAAACATATGTATCTCTGGAAAGGAAACCACGTATGTTCGAAGCAGGAGCATCCAGTACATGGTTTCACTGTCCTTAATGACCTACGTTTTCAGAGCAATACTTCCTGCAACTTTGGAGTTCCAAGGTGGAGATAGGCACCGTTTGCTCTAAAAAGGCCTATTCAGCTAACGTGAAGAACACATGGACCTCTCCAAAGACAACCATCTATGTTCGAAGCTGCAGCATCTAGTACAGTGTTTCACTGTGAGAAGTGATTTAATTTTGAAAGGAATACTTCCTGCAAATCAAAGCTTTCAAGGTGGAGAAAGGCTGATTTTCTTCCAAATAGGCCTATACATGTAAGCTGAAGAAAGACCTTCATCTCTCGAGAGAGAACAATCTGCGTGAGGTACAGAAGTATGTATGGCATATCTTCCCTGTGAGAACAGTGGTAGTTTCTGAAAGGAAGATTTCATGCATCTTAGGTGTTTAAGGTGGATTTAGACTCTGTTTGCACCAAATAGGCCTATTCAGCTGATTGGAAGAATCACATGTATATCTCAAAGAGAAACCATCTATGTTGGAAGTCTCAGCATCTATCACACTGTTTCCCTGTGATAATTTAGTTTACTTTTCAAAGGAAAAATTCCGGCAAATCATAGTTTTCAACGTGGAGAAAGGCTCAGTTTGTTTCATGTAAGCCTATCCAGCTGAGTTGATGAAACATCTGCATCTCTCAAAAGAAAACCATCTGTGGCAGAATCAAGGGCATCGAGCACATTGTTTACCTATGAGAACTGAGTTAGTTTTTGAAAGGAATACTTGCTGCAAATCATGGTTTTCAAGTTGGAACGAGGCTCATTTTGTTCCAAACAGGCCGATTCAGCTACGGTCAAGAAAGACATGTATGTCTCGAAAGAGCAACATCTACTTAGAAGGTGCAGTATCTAGTATACTGGTCCCTTGTGAGAATTGAGCTCGTTTCTGAAGCGTATAATTCCAGCAACTCACAATGTTCAAGGTGGAGAAAGGCTAAGTTTCTTGCCACTAGACTTACTAAGCTTAGATGAGGAAACACATGTGTCTCTCAAAAGAAAACCGTGTGTGTTAGGAGCTTCAGCATCTAGCGTGTTGTTTCCCTGTGAGAATTGAGATAGTTTTTGAAAGGAATGTCAACTTCAATTCTCAGTTTTCAAGGTGGAGAAAGGCTCATTTTGTTCCCAATAGGCCTATTCAGCTTCGTTGAGGAAACACGTGTGTATCTGCAAAGAAAACCGTCTGTGTTAGGAGCAGGAGCAACTAGCGCATTGTTTCCCTCTGAGAAAGGAGTTGGTTTTGGGAAGGAATACTTCCTTCCAATCTGCATGTTCAAGGTGAAGAAATGCTCATTTTGTTCCAAAGAGTCCCATCCAGGTAAGTTGAAGGAACACATGTATCTCTCAAAGGAAAACAATCTGTGAAAGGAGCAGGAGCACCTAGTACATTGTTTCCCTGTGTGAACTGACTGGGTTTTTGATAGAAATACTTCCTGAAACCTAGAAGTTTCACGATGGAGATAGGCTCTGTTTGCCCAAAAGAGGCCTATTCAGCTGACTTGAAGGTACACATGCACCTCTTCCAGGAAAACCATCTACTTAAAAGCTACAGCATCTCTCACATTGTTTCCCTGTGCGATCAGAGTCCGTTTTTGAAGGAAAGACTTGCAGCAACTCCGACCATTCAAAGTGGACAAAGGCTCCTTTCTTGCAATTGGGCCTATTCTGCTGAGTTGAAAAAACACATGTCACTCTCAAAATTAAACCATCTGTGGCAGAATCAGGACAATCTAGCACCTTATTTACCTATGAGAATTGAGTTAGTTTTTGAAAGGAATAATTTCTGCAAATCAACGTTTTGAAGCTAGGGAAAGGCTAATTTTGATCCAAGTAGGCCTATTTAGCTGAATTGAAGAAAGACTGCTATCTCTCGAAAGAAAAGCATGTGTGTTACAACCGGGAACACCTAGCACATTGTTTCCTGGTGAGAACTGAGTTAGTTCTTCAAAGGAATACTTCCTGAAATCAGAATTTTCAAGTGGAGAAAGGCTCCTTTTGTTCCAAGTAGGCCTGTTCAGCTCTGTTATGAAACACATGTATCTCCCCAAAAAAAGTAACGGCTGTTTTAGAAGCAGGAGCATCTAGAAGACTGCATCTCTGTGCATATTTACTCAGTTCTTCGAAGGAATCCGTCCTGCAAATCAGAATGTTAAAGGTGGAGAAAAGCTCATTTTGTTCCAAATAGACCTATTCTGTTAAGTTGAAGAAACTCATGTATCTCTGGAAGGAACACCATCTCTGTTTGAAGCAGGATCATCTAGCACATTGTTTCCCTTTGCAATTGGTGTTCGTTTTCTAGAGAAATACTTCCTTCAATTTAGGAGTTTCAAGGTGGAGATAGGCTGTAATGAGTCCAAATACACCTATTGTGCTGAGTTGAAGAAACACATGTATCTCTCCAAAGAAAACAACGTATGTTAGAAGATGTAGCCTCTGGCACATTGTGTCCCTGTAAGAATTTAGTTAGTGTTGGAATGGTGTACGTTGTGCAAATCAACATTTTCCAGGTGTAGAATGGCTCATTTTGTTCCTTAGAGGCCTATTCTGCAAAACAAAAGAGGCTCAGGTATCTCGTGAAGGAAAAGCATGTGTGTGAGAAGCAGGAGAATCCAGCACACTGTTTACCTGTGAGAATTCAGTTTGTTTATTGAAGGAATACTTACTGAAACCAGTGTTTTCAAGGGTGAGAAAGGGTCAATTTGTTCCAAAGAGGCCTATGCAGGTAAGTTGAAGAAACATATGTATCTCTGGAAAGGAAACCACGTATGTTCGAAGCAGGAGCATCCAGTACATGGTTTCACGGTCATTAATGACCTACGTTTTCAGAGCAATACTTCCTGCAACTTTGGAGTTCCAAGGTGGAGATAGGCACCGTTTGCTCTAAAAAGGCCTATTCAGCTAACGTGAAGAACACATGGACCTCTCCAAAGACAACCATCTATGTTCGAAGCTGCAGCATCTAGTACAGTGTTTCACTGTGAGAAGTGATTTAATTTTGAAAGGAATACTTCCTGCAAATCAAAGCTTTCAAGGTGGAGAAAGGCTGATTTTCTTCCAAATAGGCCTATACATGTAAGCTGAAGAAAGACCTTCATCTCTCGAGAGAGAACAATCTGCGTGAGGTACAGAAGTATGTATGGCATATCTTCCCTGTGAGAGCAGTGGTAGTTTCTGAAAGGAAGATTTCATGCATCTTAGGTGTTTAAGGTGGATTTAGACTCTGTTTGCACCAAATAGGCCTATTCAGCTGATTGGAAGAATCACATGTATATCTCAAAGAGAAACCATCTCTGTTGGAAGTCTCAGCATCTATCACATTGTTTCCCTGTGATAATTTAGTTTACTTTTCAAAGGAATAATTCCGGCAAATCATAGTTTTCAACGTGGAGAAAGGCTCAGTTTGTTTCATGTAAGCCTATCCAGCTGAGTTGATGAAACATCTGCATCTCTCAAAAGAAAACCATCTGTGGCAGAATCAAGGGCATCGAGCACATTGTTTACCTATGAGAACTGAGTTAGTTTTTGAAAGGAATACTTGCTGCAAATCATGGTTTTCAAGTTGGAACGAGGCTCATTTTGTTCCAAACAGGCCGATTCAGCTACGGTCAAGAAAGACATGTATGTCTCGAAAGAGCAACATCTACTTAGAAGGTGCAGTATCTAGTATACTGGTCCCTTGTGAGAATTGAGCTCGTTTCTGAAGCGTATAATTCCAGCAATTCACAATGTTCAAGGTGGAGAAAGGCTAAGTTTCTTGCCACTAGACTTACTAAGCTTAGATGAGGAAACACATGTGTCTCTCAAAAGAAAACCGTGTGTGTTAGGAGCTTCAGCATCTAGCGTGTTGTTTCCCTGTGAGAATTGAGATAGTTTTTGAAAGGAATGTCAACTTCAATTCTCAGTTTTCAAGGTGGAGAAAGGCTCATTTTGTTCCCAATAGGACTATTCTGCTTCGTTGAGGAAACACGTGTGTATCTGCAAAGAAAACCGTCTGTGTTAGGAGCAGGAGCAACTAGCGCATTGTTTCCCTCTGAGAAAGGAGTTGGTTTTGGGAAGGAATACTTCCTTCCAATCTGCATGTTCAAGGTGAAGAAATGCTCATTTTGTTCCAAAGAGTCCCATCCAGGTAAGTTGAAGGAACACATGTATCTCTCAAAGGAAAACAATCTGTGAAAGGAGCAGGAGCACCTAGTACATTGTTTCCCTGTGTGAACTGACTGGGTTTTTGATAGAAATACTTCCTGAAACCTAGAAGTTTCACGATGGAGATAGGCTCTGTTTGCCCAAAAGAGGCCTATTCAGCTGACTTGAAGGTACACATGCACCTCTTCCAGGAAAACCATCTACTTAAAAGCTACAGCATCTCTCACATTGTTTCCCTGTGCGATCAGAGTCCGTTTTTGAAGGAAAGACTTGCAGCAACTCCGACCATTCAAAGTGGACAAAGGCTCCTTTCTTGCAATTGGGCCTATTCTGCTGAGTTGACAAAACACATGTCACTCTCAAAATTAAACCATCTGTGGCAGAATCAGGACAATCTAGCACCTTATTTACCTATGAGAATTGAGTTAGTTTTTGAAAGGAATAATTTCTGCAAATGAACGTTTTGAAGCTAGGGAAAGGCTAATTTTGATCCAAGTAGGCCTATTTAGCTGAATTGAAGAAAGACTGCTATCTCTCGAAAGAAAAGCATGTGTGTTACAACCGGGAACACCTAGCACATTGTTTCCTGGTGAGAACTGAGTTAGTTCTTCAAAGGAATACTTCCTGAAATCAGAATTTTCAAGTGGAGAAAGGCTCCTTTTGTTCCAAGTAGGCCTGTTCAGCTCTGTTATGAAACACATGTATCTCCCCAAAAAAAGTAACGGCTGTTTTAGAAGCAGGAGCATCTAGAAGACTGCATCTCTGTGCATATTTACTCAGTTCTTCGAAGGAATCCGTCCTGCAAATCAGAATGTTAAAGGTGGAGAAAAGCTCATTTTGTTCCAAATAGACCTATTCTGTTAAGTTGAAGAAACTCATGTATCTCTGGAAGGAACACCATCTCTGTTTGAAGCAGGATCATCTAGCACATTGTTTCCCTTTGCAATTGGTGTTCGTTTTCTAGAGAAATACTTCCTTCAATTTAGGAGTTTCAAGGTGGAGATAGGCTGTAATGAGTCCAAATACACCTATTGTGCTGAGTTGAAGAAACACATGTATCTCTCCAAAGAAAACAATGTATGTTAGAAGCTGTAGCCTCTGGCACATTGTGTCCCTGTAAGAATTTAGTTAGTGTTGGAATGGTGTACGTTGTGCAAATCAACATTTTCCAGGTGTAGAATGGCTCATTTTGTTCCTTAGAGGCCTATTCTGCAAAACAAAAGAGGCT
Source organism: Castor canadensis (assembly GCF_047511655.1). NCBI lineage: Eukaryota > Metazoa > Chordata > Mammalia > Rodentia > Castoridae > Castor > Castor canadensis. Next base: position 36,782,472 of record NC_133401.1, on the reverse strand, counting down.
CAGGTATCTCGTGAAGGAAAAGCATGTGTGTGAGAAGCAGGAGAATCCGGCACACTGTTTACCTGTGAGAATTCAGTTTGTTTATTGAAGGAATACTTACTGAAACCAGTGTTTTCAAGGGTGAGAAAGGGTCAATTTGTTCCAAAGAGGCCTATGCAGGTAAGTTGAAGAAACATATGTATCTCTGGAAAGGAAACCACGTATGTTCGAAGCAGGAGCATCCAGTACATGGTTTCACTGTCCTTAATGACCTACGTTTTCAGAGCAATACTTCCTGCAACTTTGGAGTTCCAAGGTGGAGATAGGCACCGTTTGCTCTAAAAAGGCCTATTCAGCTAACGTGAAGAACACATGGACCTCTCCAAAGACAACCATCTATGTTCGAAGCTGCAGCATCTAGTACAGTGTTTCACTGTGAGAAGTGATTTAATTTTGAAAGGAATACTTCCTGCAAATCAAAGCTTTCAAGGTGGAGAAAGGCTGATTTTCTTCCAAATAGGCCTATACATGTAAGCTGAAGAAAGACCTTCATCTCTCGAGAGAGAACAATCTGCGTGAGGTACAGAAGTATGTATGGCATATCTTCCCTGTGAGAACAGTGGTAGTTTCTGAAAGGAAGATTTCATGCATCTTAGGTGTTTAAGGTGGATTTAGACTCTGTTTGCACCAAATAGGCCTATTCAGCTGATTGGAAGAATCACATGTATATCTCAAAGAGAAACCATCTATGTTGGAAGTCTCAGCATCTATCACACTGTTTCCCTGTGATAATTTAGTTTACTTTTCAAAGGAAAAATTCCGGCAAATCATAGTTTTCAACGTGGAGAAAGGCTCAGTTTGTTTCATGTAAGCCTATCCAGCTGAGTTGATGAAACATCTGCATCTCTCAAAAGAAAACCATCTGTGGCAGAATCAAGGGCATCGAGCACATTGTTTACCTATGAGAACTGAGTTAGTTTTTGAAAGGAATACTTGCTGCAAATCATGGTTTTCAAGTTGGAACGAGGCTCATTTTGTTCCAAACAGGCCGATTCAGCTACGGTCAAGAAAGACATGTATGTCTCGAAAGAGCAACATCTACTTAGAAGGTGCAGTATCTAGTATACTGGTCCCTTGTGAGAATTGAGCTCGTTTCTGAAGCGTATAATTCCAGCAACTCACAATGTTCAAGGTGGAGAAAGGCTAAGTTTCTTGCCACTAGACTTACTAAGCTTAGATGAGGAAACACATGTGTCTCTCAAAAGAAAACCGTGTGTGTTAGGAGCTTCAGCATCTAGCGTGTTGTTTCCCTGTGAGAATTGAGATAGTTTTTGAAAGGAATGTCAACTTCAATTCTCAGTTTTCAAGGTGGAGAAAGGCTCATTTTGTTCCCAATAGGCCTATTCAGCTTCGTTGAGGAAACACGTGTGTATCTGCAAAGAAAACCGTCTGTGTTAGGAGCAGGAGCAACTAGCGCATTGTTTCCCTCTGAGAAAGGAGTTGGTTTTGGGAAGGAATACTTCCTTCCAATCTGCATGTTCAAGGTGAAGAAATGCTCATTTTGTTCCAAAGAGTCCCATCCAGGTAAGTTGAAGGAACACATGTATCTCTCAAAGGAAAACAATCTGTGAAAGGAGCAGGAGCACCTAGTACATTGTTTCCCTGTGTGAACTGACTGGGTTTTTGATAGAAATACTTCCTGAAACCTAGAAGTTTCACGATGGAGATAGGCTCTGTTTGCCCAAAAGAGGCCTATTCAGCTGACTTGAAGGTACACATGCACCTCTTCCAGGAAAACCATCTACTTAAAAGCTACAGCATCTCTCACATTGTTTCCCTGTGCGATCAGAGTCCGTTTTTGAAGGAAAGACTTGCAGCAACTCCGACCATTCAAAGTGGACAAAGGCTCCTTTCTTGCAATTGGGCCTATTCTGCTGAGTTGAAAAAACACATGTCACTCTCAAAATTAAACCATCTGTGGCAGAATCAGGACAATCTAGCACCTTATTTACCTATGAGAATTGAGTTAGTTTTTGAAAGGAATAATTTCTGCAAATCAACGTTTTGAAGCTAGGGAAAGGCTAATTTTGATCCAAGTAGGCCTATTTAGCTGAATTGAAGAAAGACTGCTATCTCTCGAAAGAAAAGCATGTGTGTTACAACCGGGAACACCTAGCACATTGTTTCCTGGTGAGAACTGAGTTAGTTCTTCAAAGGAATACTTCCTGAAATCAGAATTTTCAAGTGGAGAAAGGCTCCTTTGGTTCCAAGTAGGCCTGTTCAGCTCTGTTATGAAACACATGTATCTCCCCAAAAAAAGTAACGGCTGTTTTAGAAGCAGGAGCATCTAGAAGACTGCATCTCTGTGCATATTTACTCAGTTCTTCGAAGGAATCCGTCCTGCAAATCAGAATGTTAAAGGTGGAGAAAAGCTCATTTTGTTCCAAATAGACCTATTCTGTTAAGTTGAAGAAACTCATGTATCTCTGGAAGGAACACCATCCTGTTTGAAGCAGGATCATCTAGCACATTGTTTCCCTTTGCAATTGGTGTTCGTTTTCTAGAGAAATACTTCCTTCAATTTAGGAGTTTCAAGGTGGAGATAGGCTGTAATGAGTCCAAATACACCTATTGTGCTGAGTTGAAGAAACACATGTATCTCTCCAAAGAAAACAATGTATGTTAGAAGCTGTAGCCTCTGGCACATTGTGTCCCTGTAAGAATTTAGTTAGTGTTGGAATGGTGTACGTTGTGCAAATCAACATTTTCCAGGTGTAGAATGGCTCATTTTGTTCCTTAGAGGCCTATTCTGCAAAACAAAAGAGGCTCAGGTATCTCGTGAAGGAAAAGCATGTGTGTGAGAAGCAGGAGAATCCGGCACACTGTTTACCTGTGAGAATTCAGTTTGTTTATTGAAGGAATACTTACTGAAACCAGTGTTTTCAAGGGTGAGAAAGGGTCAATTTGTTCCAAAGAGGCCTATGCAGGTAAGTTGAAGAAACATATGTATCTCTGGAAAGGAAACCACGTATGTTCGAAGCAGGAGCATCCAGTACATGGTTTCACTGTCCTTAATGACCTACGTTTTCAGAGCAATACTTCCTGCAACTTTGGAGTTCCAAGGTGGAGATAGGCACCGTTTGCTCTAAAAAGGCCTATTCAGCTAACGTGAAGAACACATGGACCTCTCCAAAGACAACCATCTATGTTCGAAGCTGCAGCATCTAGTACAGTGTTTCACTGTGAGAAGTGATTTAATTTTGAAAGGAATACTTCCTGCAAATCAAAGCTTTCAAGGTGGAGAAAGGCTGATTTTCTTCCAAATAGGCATATACATGTAAGCTGAAGAAAGACCTTCATCTCTCGAGAGAGAACAATCTGCGTGAGGTACAGAAGTATGTATGGCATATCTTCCCTGTGAGAACAGTGGTAGTTTCTGAAAGGAAGATTTCATGCATCTTAGGTGTTTAAGGTGGATTTAGACTCTGTTTGCACCAAATAGGCCTATTCAGCTGATTGGAAGAATCACATGTATATCTCAAAGAGAAACCATCTATGTTGGAAGTCTCAGCATCTATCACACTGTTTCCCTGTGATAATTTAGTTTACTTTTCAAAGGAATAATTCCGGCAAATCATAGTTTTCAACTTGGAGAAAGGCTCAGTTTGTTTCATGTAAGCCTATCCAGCTGAGTTGATGAAACATCTGCATCTCTCAAAAGAAAACCATCTGTGGCAGAATCAAGGGCATCGAGCACATTGTTTACCTATGAGAACTGAGTTAGTTTTTGAAAGGAATACTTGCTGCAAATCATGGTTTTCAAGTTGGAACGAGGCTCATTTTGTTCCAAACAGGCCGATTCAGCTATGGTCAAGAAAGACATGTATGTCTCGAAAGAGCAACATCTACTTAGAAGGTGCAGTATCTAGTATACTGGTCCCTTGTGAGAATTGAGCTCGTTTCTGAAGCGTATAATTCCAGCAACTCACAATGTTCAAGGTGGAGAAAGGCTAAGTTTCTTGCCACTAGACTTACTAAGCTTAGATGAGGAAACACATGTGTCTCTCAAAAGAAAACCGTGTGTGTTAGGAGCTTCAGCATCTAGCGTGTTGTTTCCCTGTGAGAATTGAGATAGTTTTTGAAAGGAATGTCAACTTCAATTCTCAGTTTTCAAGGTGGAGAAAGGCTCATTTTGTTCCCAATAGGCCTATTCTGCTTCGTTGAGGAAACACGTGTGTATCTGCAAAGAAAACCGTCTGTGTTAGGAGCAGGAGCAACTAGCGCATTGTTTCCCTCTGAGAAAGGAGTTGGTTTTGGGAAGGAATACTTCCTTCCAATCTGCATGTTCAAGGTGAAGAAATGCTCATTTTGTTCCAAAGAGTCCCATCCAGGTAAGTTGAAGGAACACATGTATCTCTCAAAGGAAAACAATCTGTGAAAGGAGCAGGAGCACCTAGTACATTGTTTCCCTGTGTGAACTGACTGGGTTTTTGATAGAAATACTTCCTGAAACCTAGAAGTTTCACGATGGAGATAGGCTCTGTTTGCCCAAAAGAGGCCTATTCAGCTGACTTGAAGGTACACATGCACCTCTTCCAGGAAAACCATCTACTTAAAAGCTACAGCATCTCTCACATTGTTTCCCTGTGCGATCAGAGTCCGTTTTTGAAGGAAAGACTTGCAGCAACTCCGACCACTCAAAGTGGACAAAGGCTCCTTTGTTACAATTGGGCCTATTCTGCTTAGTTGACAAAACCCATGTCACTCTCAAAATTAAAACATCTGTGGCAGAATCAGGACAATCTAGCACCTTATTTACCTATGAGAATTGAGTTAGTTTTTGAAAGGAATGATTTCTGCAAATCAACGTTTTGAAGCTAGGGAAAGGCTAATTTTGATCCAAGTAGGCCTATTTAGCTGAGTTGAAGAAACACTGCTATCTCTCGAAAGAAAAGCATGTGTGTTACAACCGGGAACACCTAGCACATTGTTTCCTGGTGAGAACTGAGTTAGTTCTTCAAAGGAATACTTCCTGAAATCAGAATTTTCAAGTGGAGAAAGGCTCCTTTTGTTCCAAGTAGGCCTGTTCAGCTCTGTTATGAAACACATGTATCTCCCCAAAAAAAGTAACGGCTGTTTTAGAAGCAGGAGCATCTAGAAGACTGCATCTCTGTGCATATTTACTCAGTTCTTCGAAGGAATCCGTCCTGCAAATCAGAATGTTAAAGGTGGAGAAAAGCTCATTTTGTTCCAAATAGACCTATTCTGTTAAGTTGAAGAAACTCATGTATCTCTGGAAGGAACACCATCTCTGTTTGAAGCAGGATCATCTAGCACATTGTTTCCCTTTGCAATTGGTGTTTGTTTTCTAGAGAAATACTTCCTTCAATTTAGGAGTTTCAAGGTGGAGATAGGCTGTAATGAGTCCAAATACACCTATTGTGCTGAGTTGAAGAAACACATGTATCTCTCCAAAGAAAACAATGTATGTTAGAAGCTGTAGCCTCTGGCACATTGTGTCCCTGTAAGAATTTAGTTAGTGTTGGAATGGTGTACGTTGTGCAAATCAACATTTTCCAGGTGTAGAATGGCTCATTTTGTTCCTTAGAGGCCTATTCTGCAAAACAAAAGAGGCTCAGGTATCTCGTGAAGGAAAAGCATGTGTGTGAGAAGCAGGAGAATCCGGCACACTGTTTACCTGTGAGAATTCAGTTTGTTTATTGAAGGAATACTTACTGAAACCAGTGTTTTCAAGGGTGAGAAAGGGTCAATTTGTTCCAAAGAGGCCTATGCAGGTAAGTTGAAGAAACATATGTATCTCTGGAAAGGAAACCACGTATGTTCGAAGCAGGAGCATCCAGTACATGGTTTCACTGTCCTTAATGACCTACGTTTTCAGAGCAATACTTCCTGCAACTTTGGAGTTCCAAGGTGGAGATAGGCACCGTTTGCTCTAAAAAGGCCTATTCAGCTAACGTGAAGAACACATGGACCTCTCCAAAGACAACCATCTATGTTCGAAGCTGCAGCATCTAGTACAGTGTTTCACTGTGAGAAGTGATTTAATTTTGAAAGGAATACTTCCTGCAAATCAAAGCTTTCAAGGTGGAGAAAGGCTGATTTTCTTCCAAATAGGCATATACATGTAAGCTGAAGAAAGACCTTCATCTCTCGAGAGAGAACAATCTGCGTGAGGTACAGAAGTATGTATGGCATATCTTCCCTGTGAGAACAGTGGTAGTTTCTGAAAGGAAGATTTCATGCATCTTAGGTGTTTAAGGTGGATTTAGACTCTGTTTGCACCAAATAGGCCTATTCAGCTGATTGGAAGAATCACATGTATATCTCAAAGAGAAACCATCTATGTTGGAAGTCTCAGCATCTATCACACTGTTTCCCTGTGATAATTTAGTTTACTTTTCAAAGGAATAATTCCGGCAAATCATAGTTTTCAACTTGGAGAAAGGCTCAGTTTGTTTCATGTAAGCCTATCCAGCTGAGTTGATGAAACATCTGCATCTCTCAAAAGAAAACCATCTGTGGCAGAATCAAGGGCATCGAGCACATTGTTTACCTATGAGAACTGAGTTAGTTTTTGAAAGGAATACTTGCTGCAAATCATGGTTTTCAAGTTGGAACGAGGCTCATTTTGTTCCAAACAGGCCGATTCAGCTATGGTCAAGAAAGACATGTATGTCTCGAAAGAGCAACATCTACTTAGAAGGTGCAGTATCTAGTATACTGGTCCCTTGTGAGAATTGAGCTCGTTTCTGAAGCGTATAATTCCAGCAACTCACAATGTTCAAGGTGGAGAAAGGCTAAGTTTCTTGCCACTAGACTTACTAAGCTTAGATGAGGAAACACATGTGTCTCTCAAAAGAAAACCGTGTGTGTTAGGAGCTTCAGCATCTAGCGTGTTGTTTCCCTGTGAGAATTGAGATAGTTTTTGAAAGGAATGTCAACTTCAATTCTCAGTTTTCAAGGTGGAGAAAGGCTCATTTTGTTCCCAATAGGCCTATTCTGCTTCGTTGAGGAAACACGTGTGTATCTGCAAAGAAAACCGTCTGTGTTAGGAGCAGGAGCAACTAGCGCATTGTTTCCCTCTGAGAAAGGAGTTGGTTTTGGGAAGGAATACTTCCTTCCAATCTGCATGTTCAAGGTGAAGAAATGCTCATTTTGTTCCAAAGAGTCCCATCCAGGTAAGTTGAAGGAACACATGTATCTCTCAAAGGAAAACAATCTGTGAAAGGAGCAGGAGCACCTAGTACATTGTTTCCCTGTGTGAACTGACTGGGTTTTTGATAGAAATACTTCCTGAAACCTAGAAGTTTCACGATGGAGATAGGCTCTGTTTGCCCAAAAGAGGCCTATTCAGCTGACTTGAAGGTACACATGCACCTCTTCCAGGAAAACCATCTACTTAAAAGCTACAGCATCTCTCACATTGTTTCCCTGTGCGATCAGAGTCCGTTTTTGAAGGAAAGACTTGCAGCAACTCCGACCACTCAAAGTGGACAAAGGCTCCTTTGTTACAATTGGGCCTATTCTGCTTAGTTGACAAAACCCATGTCACTCTCAAAATTAAACCATCTGTGGCAGAATCAGGACAATCTAGCACCTTATTTACCTATGAGAATTGAGTTAGTTTTTGAAAGGAATGATTTCTGCAAATCAACGTTTTGAAGCTAGGGAAAGGCTAATTTTGATCCAAGTAGGCCTATTTAGCTGAGTTGAAGAAACACTGCTATCTCTCGAAAGAAAAGCATGTGTGTTACAACCGGGAACACCTAGCACATTGTTTCCTGGTGAGAACTGAGTTAGTTCTTCAAAGGAATACTTCCTGAAATCAGAATTTTCAAGTGGAGAAAGGCTCCTTTTGTTCCAAGTAGGCCTGTTCAGCTCTGTTATGAAACACATGTATCTCCCCAAAAAAAGTAACGGCTGTTTTAGAAGCAGGAGCATCTAGAAGACTGCATCTCTGTGCATATTTACTCAGTTCTTCGAAGGAATCCGTCCTGCAAATCAGAATGTTAAAGGTGGAGAAAAGCTCATTTTGTTCCAAATAGACCTATTCTGTTAAGTTGAAGAAACTCATGTATCTCTGGAAGGAACACCATCTCTGTTTGAAGCAGGATCATCTAGCACATTGTTTCCCTTTGCAATTGGTGTTTGTTTTCTAGAGAAATACTTCCTTCAATTTAGGAGTTTCAAGGTGGAGATAGGCTGTAATGAGTCCAAATACACCTATTGTGCTGAGTTGAAGAAACACATGTATCTCTCCAAAGAAAACAATGTATGTTAGAAGCTGTAGCCTCTGGCACATTGTGTCCCTGTAAGAATTTAGTTAGTGTTGGAATGGTGTACGTTGTGCAAATCAACATTTTCCAGGTGTAGAATGGCTCATTTTGTTCCTTAGAGGCCTATTCTGCAAAACAAAAGAGGCTCAGGTATCTCGTGAAGGAAAAGCATGTGTGTGAGAAGCAGGAGAATCCGGCACACTGTTTACCTGTGAGAATTCAGTTTGTTTATTGAAGGAATACTTACTGAAACCAGTGTTTTCAAGGGTGAGAAAGGGTCAATTTGTTCCAAAGAGGCCTATGCAGGTAAGTTGAAGAAACATATGTATCTCTGGAAAGGAAACCACGTATGTTCGAAGCAGGAGCATCCAGTACATGGTTTCACTGTCCTTAATGACCTACGTTTTCAGAGCAATACTTCCTGCAACTTTGGAGTTCCAAGGTGGAGATAGGCACCGTTTGCTCTAAAAAGGCCTATTCAGCTAACGTGAAGAACACATGGACCTCTCCAAAGACAACCATCTATGTTCGAAGCTGCAGCATCTAGTACAGTGTTTCACTGTGAGAAGTGATTTAATTTTGAAAGGAATACTTCCTGCAAATCAAAGCTTTCAAGGTGGAGAAAGGCTGATTTTCTTCCAAATAGGCCTATACATGTAAGCTGAAGAAAGACCTTCATCTCTCGAGAGAGAACAATCTGCGTGAGGTACAGAAGTATGTATGGCATATCTTCCCTGTGAGAACAGTGGTAGTTTCTGAAAGGAAGATTTCATGCATCTTAGGTGTTTAAGGTGGATTTAGACTCTGTTTGCACCAAATAGGCCTATTCAGCTGATTGGAAGAATCACATGTATATCTCAAAGAGAAACCATCTATGTTGGAAGTCTCAGCATCTATCACACTGTTTCCCTGTGATAATTTAGTTTACTTTTCAAAGGAAAAATTCCGGCAAATCATAGTTTTCAACGTGGAGAAAGGCTCAGTTTGTTTCATGTAAGCCTATCCAGCTGAGTTGATGAAACATCTGCATCTCTCAAAAGAAAACCATCTGTGGCAGAATCAAGGGCATCGAGCACATTGTTTACCTATGAGAACTGAGTTAGTTTTTGAAAGGAATACTTGCTGCAAATCATGGTTTTCAAGTTGGAACGAGGCTCATTTTGTTCCAAACAGGCCGATTCAGCTACGGTCAAGAAAGACATGTATGTCTCGAAAGAGCAACATCTACTTAGAAGGTGCAGTATCTAGTATACTGGTCCCTTGTGAGAATTGAGCTCGTTTCTGAAGCGTATAATTCCAGCAACTCACAATGTTCAAGGTGGAGAAAGGCTAAGTTTCTTGCCACTAGACTTACTAAGCTTAGATGAGGAAACACATGTGTCTCTCAAAAGAAAACCGTGTGTGTTAGGAGCTTCAGCATCTAGCGTGTTGTTTCCCTGTGAGAATTGAGATAGTTTTTGAAAGGAATGTCAACTTCAATTCTCAGTTTTCAAGGTGGAGAAAGGCTCATTTTGTTCCCAATAGGCCTATTCAGCTTCGTTGAGGAAACACGTGTGTATCTGCAAAGAAAACCGTCTGTGTTAGGAGCAGGAGCAACTAGCGCATTGTTTCCCTCTGAGAAAGGAGTTGGTTTTGGGAAGGAATACTTCCTTCCAATCTGCATGTTCAAGGTGAAGAAATGCTCATTTTGTTCCAAAGAGTCCCATCCAGGTAAGTTGAAGGAACACATGTATCTCTCAAAGGAAAACAATCTGTGAAAGGAGCAGGAGCACCTAGTACATTGTTTCCCTGTGTGAACTGACTGGGTTTTTGATAGAAATACTTCCTGAAACCTAGAAGTTTCACGATGGAGATAGGCTCTGTTTGCCCAAAAGAGGCCTATTCAGCTGACTTGAAGGTACACATGCACCTCTTCCAGGAAAACCATCTACTTAAAAGCTACAGCATCTCTCACATTGTTTCCCTGTGCGATCAGAGTCCGTTTTTGAAGGAAAGACTTGCAGCAACTCCGACCATTCAAAGTGGACAAAGGCTCCTTTCTTGCAATTGGGCCTATTCTGCTGAGTTGAAAAAACACATGTCACTCTCAAAATTAAACCATCTGTGGCAGAATCAGGACAATCTAGCACCTTATTTACCTATGAGAATTGAGTTAGTTTTTGAAAGGAATAATTTCTGCAAATCAACGTTTTGAAGCTAGGGAAAGGCTAATTTTGATCCAAGTAGGCCTATTTAGCTGAATTGAAGAAAGACTGCTATCTCTCGAAAGAAAAGCATGTGTGTTACAACCGGGAACACCTAGCACATTGTTTCCTGGTGAGAACTGAGTTAGTTCTTCAAAGGAATACTTCCTGAAATCAGAATTTTCAAGTGGAGAAAGGCTCCTTTTGTTCCAAGTAGGCCTGTTCAGCTCTGTTATGAAACACATGTATCTCCCCAAAAAAAGTAACGGCTGTTTTAGAAGCAGGAGCATCTAGAAGACTGCATCTCTGTGCATATTTACTCAGTTCTTCGAAGGAATCCGTCCTGCAAATCAGAATGTTAAAGGTGGAGAAAAGCTCATTTTGTTCCAAATAGACCTATTCTGTTAAGTTGAAGAAACTCATGTATCTCTGGAAGGAACACCATCTCTGTTTGAAGCAGGATCATCTAGCACATTGTTTCCCTTTGCAATTGGTGTTCGTTTTCTAGAGAAATACTTCCTTCAATTTAGGAGTTTCAAGGTGGAGATAGGCTGTAATGAGTCCAAATACACCTATTGTGCTGAGTTGAAGAAACACATGTATCTCTCCAAAGAAAACAATGTATGTTAGAAGCTGTAGCCTCTGGCACATTGTGTCCCTGTAAGAATTTAGTTAGTGTTGGAATGGTGTACGTTGTGCAAATCAACATTTTCCAGGTGTAGAATGGCTCATTTTGTTCCTTAGAGGCCTATTCTGCAAAACAAAAGAGGCTCAGGTATCTCGTGAAGGAAAAGCATGTGTGTGAGAAGCAGGAGAATCCAGCACACTGTTTACCTGTGAGAATTCAGTTTGTTTATTGAAGGAATACTTACTGAAACCAGTGTTTTCAAGGGTGAGAAAGGGTCAATTTGTTCCAAAGAGGCCTATGCAGGTAAGTTGAAGAAACATATGTATCTCTGGAAAGGAAACCACGTATGTTCGAAGCAGGAGCATCCAGTACATGGTTTCACGGTCATTAATGACCTACGTTTTCAGAGCAATACTTCCTGCAACTTTGGAGTTCCAAGGTGGAGATAGGCACCGTTTGCTCTAAAAAGGCCTATTCAGCTAACGTGAAGAACACATGGACCTCTCCAAAGACAACCATCTATGTTCGAAGCTGCAGCATCTAGTACAGTGTTTCACTGTGAGAAGTGATTTAATTTTGAAAGGAATACTTCCTGCAAATCAAAGCTTTCAAGGTGGAGAAAGGCTGATTTTCTTCCAAATAGGCCTATACATGTAAGCTGAAGAAAGACCTTCATCTCTCGAGAGAGAACAATCTGCGTGAGGTACAGAAGTATGTATGGCATATCTTCCCTGTGAGAGCAGTGGTAGTTTCTGAAAGGAAGATTTCATGCATCTTAGGTGTTTAAGGTGGATTTAGACTCTGTTTGCACCAAATAGGCCTATTCAGCTGATTGGAAGAATCACATGTATATCTCAAAGAGAAACCATCTCTGTTGGAAGTCTCAGCATCTATCACATTGTTTCCCTGTGATAATTTAGTTTACTTTTCAAAGGAATAATTCCGGCAAATCATAGTTTTCAACGTGGAGAAAGGCTCAGTTTGTTTCATGTAAGCCTATCCAGCTGAGTTGATGAAACATCTGCATCTCTCAAAAGAAAACCATCTGTGGCAGAATCAAGGGCATCGAGCACATTGTTTACCTATGAGAACTGAGTTAGTTTTTGAAAGGAATACTTGCTGCAAATCATGGTTTTCAAGTTGGAACGAGGCTCATTTTGTTCCAAACAGGCCGATTCAGCTACGGTCAAGAAAGACATGTATGTCTCGAAAGAGCAACATCTACTTAGAAGGTGCAGTATCTAGTATACTGGTCCCTTGTGAGAATTGAGCTCGTTTCTGAAGCGTATAATTCCAGCAATTCACAATGTTCAAGGTGGAGAAAGGCTAAGTTTCTTGCCACTAGACTTACTAAGCTTAGATGAGGAAACACATGTGTCTCTCAAAAGAAAACCGTGTGTGTTAGGAGCTTCAGCATCTAGCGTGTTGTTTCCCTGTGAGAATTGAGATAGTTTTTGAAAGGAATGTCAACTTCAATTCTCAGTTTTCAAGGTGGAGAAAGGCTCATTTTGTTCCCAATAGGACTATTCAGCTTCGTTGAGGAAACACGTGTGTATCTGCAAAGAAAACCGTCTGTGTTAGGAGCAGGAGCAACTAGCGCATTGTTTCCCTCTGAGAAAGGAGTTGGTTTTGGGAAGGAATACTTCCTTCCAATCTGCATGTTCAAGGTGAAGAAATGCTCATTTTGTTCCAAAGAGTCCCATCCAGGTAAGTTGAAGGAACACATGTATCTCTCAAAGGAAAACAATCTGTGAAAGGAGCAGGAGCACCTAGTACATTGTTTCCCTGTGTGAACTGACTGGGTTTTTGATAGAAATACTTCCTGAAACCTAGAAGTTTCACGATGGAGATAGGCTCTGTTTGCCCAAAAGAGGCCTATTCAGCTGACTTGAAGGTACACATGCACCTCTTCCAGGAAAACCATCTACTTAAAAGCTACAGCATCTCTCACATTGTTTCCCTGTGCGATCAGAGTCCGTTTTTGAAGGAAAGACTTGCAGCAACTCCGACCATTCAAAGTGGACAAAGGCTCCTTTGTTACAATTGGGCCTATTCTGCTTAGTTGACAAAACACATGTCACTCTCAAAATTAAACCATCTGTGGCAGAATCAGGACAATCTAGCACCTTATTTACCTATGAGAATTGAGTTAGTTTTTGAAAGGAATGATTTCTGCAAATCAACGTTTTGAAGCTAGGGAAAGGCTAATTTTGATCCAAGTAGGCCTATTTAGCTGAGTTGAAGAAACACTGCTATCTCTCGAAAGAAAAGCATGTGTGTTACAACCGGGAACACCTAGCACATTGTTTCCTGGTGAGAACTGAGTTAGTTCTTCAAAGGAATACTTCCTGAAATCAGAATTTTCAAGTGGAGAAAGGCTCCTTTTGTTCCAAGTAGGCCTGTTCAGCTCTGTTATGAAACACATGTATCTCCCCAAAAAAAGTAACGGCTGTTTTAGAAGCAGGAGCATCTAGAAGACTGCATCTCTGTGCATATTTACTCAGTTCTTCGAAGGAATCCGTCCTGCAAATCAGAATGTTAAAGGTGGAGAAAAGCTCATTTTGTTCCAAATAGACCTATTCTGTTAAGTTGAAGAAACTCATGTATCTCTGGAAGGAACACCATCTCTGTTTGAAGCAGGATCATCTAGCACATTGTTTCCCTTTGCAATTGGTGTTTGTTTTCTAGAGAAATACTTCCTTCAATTTAGGAGTTTCAAGGTGGAGATAGGCTGTAATGAGTCCAAATACACCTATTGTGCTGAGTTGAAGAAACACATGTATCTCTCCAAAGAAAACAATGTATGTTAGAAGCTGTAGCCTCTGGCACATTGTGTCCCTGTAAGAATTTAGTTAGTGTTGGAATGGTGTACGTTGTGCAAATCAACATTTTCCAGGTGTAGAATGGCTCATTTTGTTCCTTAGAGGCCTATTCTGCAAAACAAAAGAGGCTCAGGTATCTCGTGAAGGAAAAGCATGTGTGTGAGAAGCAGGAGAATCCGGCACACTGTTTACCTGTGAGAATTCAGTTTGTTTATTGAAGGAATACTTACTGAAACCAGTGTTTTCAAGGGTGAGAAAGGGTCAATTTGTTCCAAAGAGGCCTATGCAGGTAAGTTGAAGAAACATATGTATCTCTGGAAAGGAAACCACGTATGTTCGAAGCAGGAGCATCCAGTACATGGTTTCACTGTCCTTAATGACCTACGTTTTCAGAGCAATACTTCCTGCAACTTTGGAGTTCCAAGGTGGAGATAGGCACCGTTTGCTCTAAAAAGGCCTATTCAGCTAACGTGAAGAACACATGGACCTCTCCAAAGACAACCATCTATGTTCGAAGCTGCAGCATCTAGTACAGTGTTTCACTGTGAGAAGTGATTTAATTTTGAAAGGAATACTTCCTGCAAATCAAAGCTTTCAAGGTGGAGAAAGGCTGATTTTCTTCCAAATAGGCCTATACATGTAAGCTGAAGAAAGACCTTCATCTCTCGAGAGAGAACAATCTGCGTGAGGTACAGAAGTATGTATGGCATATCTTCCCTGTGAGAACAGTGGTAGTTTCTGAAAGGAAGATTTCATGCATCTTAGGTGTTTAAGGTGGATTTAGACTCTGTTTGCACCAAATAGGCCTATTCAGCTGATTGGAAGAATCACATGTATATCTCAAAGAGAAACCATCTATGTTGGAAGTCTCAGCATCTATCACACTGTTTCCCTGTGATAATTTAGTTTACTTTTCAAAGGAATAATTCCGGCAAATCATAGTTTTCAACGTGGAGAAAGGCTCAGTTTGTTTCATGTAAGCCTATCCAGCTGAGTTGATGAAACATCTGCATCTCTCAAAAGAAAACCATCTGTGGCAGAATCAAGGGCATCGAGCACATTGTTTACCTATGAGAACTGAGTTAGTTTTTGAAAGGAATACTTGCTGCAAATCATGGTTTTCAAGTTGGAACGAGGCTCATTTTGTTCCAAACAGGCCGATTCAGCTATGGTCAAGAAAGACATGTATGTCTCGAAAGAGCAACATCTACTTAGAAGGTGCAGTATCTAGTATACTGGTCCCTTGTGAGAATTGAGCTCGTTTCTGAAGCGTATAATTCCAGCAACTCACAATGTTCAAGGTGGAGAAAGGCTAAGTTTCTTGCCACTAGACTTACTAAGCTTAGATGAGGAAACACATGTGTCTCTCAAAAGAAAACCGTGTGTGTTAGGAGCTTCAGCATCTAGCGTGTTGTTTCCCTGTGAGAATTGAGATAGTTTTTGAAAGGAATGTCAACTTCAATTCTCAGTTTTCAAGGTGGAGAAAGGCTCATTTTGTTCCCAATAGGCCTATTCAGCTTCGTTGAGGAAACACGTGTGTATCTGCAAAGAAAACCGTCTGTGTTAGGAGCAGGAGCAACTAGCGCATTGTTTCCCTCTGAGAAAGGAGTTGGTTTTGGGAAGGAATACTTCCTTCCAATCTGCATGTTCAAGGTGAAGAAATGCTCATTTTGTTCCAAAGAGTCCCATCCAGGTAAGTTGAAGGAACACATGTATCTCTCAAAGGAAAACAATCTGTGAAAGGAGCAGGAGCACCTAGTACATTGTTTCCCTGTGTGAACTGACTGGGTTTTTGATAGAAATACTTCCTGAAACCTAGAAGTTTCACGATGGAGATAGGCTCTGTTTGCCCAAAAGAGGCCTATTCAGCTGACTTGAAGGTACACATGCACCTCTTCCAGGAAAACCATCTACTTAAAAGCTACAGCATCTCTCACATTGTTTCCCTGTGCGATCAGAGTCCGTTTTTGAAGGAAAGACTTGCAGCAACTCCGACCATTCAAAGTGGACAAAGGCTCCTTTCTTGCAATTGGGCCTATTCTGCTGAGTTGACAAAACACATGTCACTCTCAAAATTAAACCATCTGTGGCAGGATCAGGACAATCTAGCACCTTATTTACCTATGAGAATTGAGTTAGTTTTTGAAAGGAATAATTTCTGCAAATCAACGTTTTGAAGGTAGGGAAAGGCTAATTTTGATCCAAGTAGGCCTATTTAGCTGAATTGAAGAAAGACTGCTATCTCTCGAAAGAAAAGCATGTGTGTTACAACCGGGAACACCTAGCACATTGTTTCCTGGTGAGAACTGAGTTAGTTCTTCAAAGGAATACTTCCTGAAATCAGAATTTTCAAGTGGAGAAAGGCTCCTTTTGTTCCAAGTAGGCCTGTTCAGCTCTGTTATGAAACACATGTATCTCCCCAAAAAAAGTAACGGCTGTTTTAGAAGCAGGAGCATCTAGAAGACTGCATCTCTGTGCATATTTACTCAGTTCTTCGAAGGAATCCGTCCTGCAAATCAGAATGTTAAAGGTGGAGAAAAGCTCATTTTGTTCCAAATAGACCTATTCTGTTAAGTTGAAGAAACTCATGTATCTCTGGAAGGAACACCATCTCTGTTTGAAGCAGGATCATCTAGCACATTGTTTCCCTTTGCAATTGGTGTTCGTTTTCTAGAGAAATACTTCCTTCAATTTAGGAGTTTCAAGGTGGAGATAGGCTGTAATGACTCCAAATACACCTATTGTGCTGAGTTGAAGAAACACATGTATCTCTCCAAAGAAAACAATGTATGTTAGAAGCTGTAGCCTCTGGCACATTGTGTCCCTGTAAGAATTTAGTTAGTGTTGGAATGGTGTACGTTGTGCAAATCAACATTTTCCAGGTGTAGAATGGCTCATTTTGTTCCTTAGAGGCCTATTCTGCAAAACAAAAGAGGCTCAGGTATCTCGTGAAGGAAAAGCATGTGTGTGAGAAGCAGGAGAATCCAGCACACTGTTTACCTGTGAGAATTCAGTTTGTTTATTGAAGGAATACTTACTGAAACCAGTGTTTTCAAGGGTGAGAAAGGGTCAATTTGTTCCAAAGAGGCCTATGCAGGTAAGTTGAAGAAACATATGTATCTCTGGAAAGGAAACCACGTATGTTCGAAGCAGGAGCATCCAGTACATGGTTTCACGGTCATTAATGACCTACGTTTTCAGAGCAATACTTCCTGCAACTTTGGAGTTCCAAGGTGGAGATAGGCACCGTTTGCTCTAAAAAGGCCTATTCAGCTAACGTGAAGAACACATGGACCTCTCCAAAGACAACCATCTATGTTCGAAGCTGCAGCATCTAGTACAGTGTTTCACTGTGAGAAGTGATTTAATTTTGAAAGGAATACTTCCTGCAAATCAAAGCTTTCAAGGTGGAGAAAGGCTGATTTTCTTCCAAATAGGCCTATACATGTAAGCTGAAGAAAGACCTTCATCTCTCGAGAGAGAACAATCTGCGTGAGGTACAGAAGTATGTATGGCATACCTTCCCTGTGAGAGCAGTGGTAGTTTCTGAAAGGAAGATTTCATGCATCTTAGGTGTTTAAGGTGGATTTAGACTCTGTTTGCACCAAATAGGCCTATTCAGCTGATTGGAAGAATCACATGTATATCTCAAAGAGAAACCATCTATGTTGGAAGTCTCAGCATCTATCACATTGTTTCCCTGTGATAATTTAGTTTACTTTTCAAAGGAATAATTCCGGCAAATCATAGTTTTCAACGTGGAGAAAGGCTCAGTTTGTTTCATGTAAGCCTATCCAGCTGAGTTGATGAAACATCTGCATCTCTCAAAAGAAAACCATCTGTGGCAGAATCAAGGGCATCGAGCACATTGTTTACCTATGAGAACTGAGTTAGTTTTTGAAAGGAATACTTGCTGCAAATCATGGTTTTCAAGTTGGAACGAGGCTCATTTTGTTCCAAACAGGCCGATTCAGCTATGGTCAAGAAAGACATGTATGTCTCGAAAGAGCAACATCTACTTAGAAGGTGCAGTATCTAGTATACTGGTCCCTTGTGAGAATTGAGCTCGTTTCTGAAGCGTATAATTCCAGCAACTCACAATGTTCAAGGTGGAGAAAGGCTAAGTTTCTTGCCACTAGACTTACTAAGCTTAGATGAGGAAACACATGTGTCTCTCAAAAGAAAACCGTGTGTGTTAGGAGCTTCAGCATCTAGCGTGTTGTTTCCCTGTGAGAATTGAGATAGTTTTTGAAAGGAATGTCAACTTCAATTCTCAGTTTTCAAGGTGGAGAAAGGCTCATTTTGTTCCCAATAGGCCTATTCTGCTTCGTTGAGGAAACACGTGTGTATCTGCAAAGAAAACCGTCTGTGTTAGGAGCAGGAGCAACTAGCGCATTGTTTCCCTCTGAGAAAGGAGTTGGTTTTGGGAAGGAATACTTCCTTCCAATCTGCATGTTCAAGGTGAAGAAATGCTCATTTTGTTCCAAAGAGTCCCATCCAGGTAAGTTGAAGGAACACATGTATCTCTCAAAGGAAAACAATCTGTGAAAGGAGCAGGAGCACCTAGTACATTGTTTCCCTGTGTGAACTGACTGGGTTTTTGATAGAAATACTTCCTGAAACCTAGAAGTTTCACGATGGAGATAGGCTCTGTTTGCCCAAAAGAGGCCTATTCAGCTGACTTGAAGGTACACATGCACCTCTTCCAGGAAAACCATCTACTTAAAAGCTACAGCATCTCTCACATTGTTTCCCTGTGCGATCAGAGTCCGTTTTTGAAGGAAAGACTTGCAGCAACTCCGACCATTCAAAGTGGACAAAGGCTCCTTTGTTACAATTGGGCCTATTCTGCTTAGTTGACAAAACCCATGTCACTCTCAAAATTAAACCATCTGTGGCAGAATCAGGACAATCTAGCACCTTATTTACCTATGAGAATTGAGTTAGTTTTTGAAAGGAATGATTTCTGCAAATCAACGTTTTGAAGCTAGGGAAAGGCTAATTTTGATCCAAGTAGGCCTATTTAGCTGAGTTGAAGAAACACTGCTATCTCTCGAAAGAAAAGCATGTGTGTTACAACCGGGAACACCTAGCACATTGTTTCCTGGTGAGAACTGAGTTAGTTCTTCAAAGGAATACTTCCTGAAATCAGAATTTTCAAGTGGAGAAAGGCTCCTTTTGTTCCAAGTAGGCCTGTTCAGCTCTGTTATGAAACACATGTATCTCCCCAAAAAAAGTAACGGCTGTTTTAGAAGCAGGAGCATCTAGAAGACTGCATCTCTGTGCATATTTACTCAGTTCTTCGAAGGAATCCGTCCTGCAAATCAGAATGTTAAAGGTGGAGAAAAGCTCATTTTGTTCCAAATAGACCTATTCTGTTAAGTTGAAGAAACTCATGTATCTCTGGAAGGAACACCATCTCTGTTTGAAGCAGGATCATCTAGCACATTGTTTCCCTTTG
This sequence comes from Castor canadensis, assembly GCF_047511655.1. Classification (NCBI taxonomy): domain Eukaryota; kingdom Metazoa; phylum Chordata; class Mammalia; order Rodentia; family Castoridae; genus Castor; species Castor canadensis. The sequence continues at coordinate 36,763,102 of NC_133401.1, read as the reverse complement.
CAATTGGTGTTTGTTTTCTAGAGAAATACTTCCTTCAATTTAGGAGTTTCAAGGTGGAGATAGGCTGTAATGAGTCCAAATACACCTATTGTGCTGAGTTGAAGAAACACATGTATCTCTCCAAAGAAAACAATGTATGTTAGAAGCTGTAGCCTCTGGCACATTGTGTCCCTGTAAGAATTTAGTTAGTGTTGGAATGGTGTACGTTGTGCAAATCAACATTTTCCAGGTGTAGAATGGCTCATTTTGTTCCTTAGAGGCCTATTCTGCAAAACAAAAGAGGCTCAGGTATCTCGTGAAGGAAAAGCATGTGTGTGAGAAGCAGGAGAATCCGGCACACTGTTTACCTGTGAGAATTCAGTTTGTTTATTGAAGGAATACTTACTGAAACCAGTGTTTTCAAGGGTGAGAAAGGGTCAATTTGTTCCAAAGAGGCCTATGCAGGTAAGTTGAAGAAACATATGTATCTCTGGAAAGGAAACCACGTATGTTCGAAGCAGGAGCATCCAGTACATGGTTTCACTGTCCTTAATGACCTACGTTTTCAGAGCAATACTTCCTGCAACTTTGGAGTTCCAAGGTGGAGATAGGCACCGTTTGCTCTAAAAAGGCCTATTCAGCTAACGTGAAGAACACATGGACCTCTCCAAAGACAACCATCTATGTTCGAAGCTGCAGCATCTAGTACAGTGTTTCACTGTGAGAAGTGATTTAATTTTGAAAGGAATACTTCCTGCAAATCAAAGCTTTCAAGGTGGAGAAAGGCTGATTTTCTTCCAAATAGGCCTATACATGTAAGCTGAAGAAAGACCTTCATCTCTCGAGAGAGAACAATCTGCGTGAGGTACAGAAGTATGTATGGCATATCTTCCCTGTGAGAACAGTGGTAGTTTCTGAAAGGAAGATTTCATGCATCTTAGGTGTTTAAGGTGGATTTAGACTCTGTTTGCACCAAATAGGCCTATTCAGCTGATTGGAAGAATCACATGTATATCTCAAAGAGAAACCATCTATGTTGGAAGTCTCAGCATCTATCACACTGTTTCCCTGTGATAATTTAGTTTACTTTTCAAAGGAATAATTCCGGCAAATCATAGTTTTCAACGTGGAGAAAGGCTCAGTTTGTTTCATGTAAGCCTATCCAGCTGAGTTGATGAAACATCTGCATCTCTCAAAAGAAAACCATCTGTGGCAGAATCAAGGGCATCGAGCACATTGTTTACCTATGAGAACTGAGTTAGTTTTTGAAAGGAATACTTGCTGCAAATCATGGTTTTCAAGTTGGAACGAGGCTCATTTTGTTCCAAACAGGCCGATTCAGCTATGGTCAAGAAAGACATGTATGTCTCGAAAGAGCAACATCTACTTAGAAGGTGCAGTATCTAGTATACTGGTCCCTTGTGAGAATTGAGCTCGTTTCTGAAGCGTATAATTCCAGCAACTCACAATGTTCAAGGTGGAGAAAGGCTAAGTTTCTTGCCACTAGACTTACTAAGCTTAGATGAGGAAACACATGTGTCTCTCAAAAGAAAACCGTGTGTGTTAGGAGCTTCAGCATCTAGCGTGTTGTTTCCCTGTGAGAATTGAGATAGTTTTTGAAAGGAATGTCAACTTCAATTCTCAGTTTTCAAGGTGGAGAAAGGCTCATTTTGTTCCCAATAGGCCTATTCAGCTTCGTTGAGGAAACACGTGTGTATCTGCAAAGAAAACCGTCTGTGTTAGGAGCAGGAGCAACTAGCGCATTGTTTCCCTCTGAGAAAGGAGTTGGTTTTGGGAAGGAATACTTCCTTCCAATCTGCATGTTCAAGGTGAAGAAATGCTCATTTTGTTCCAAAGAGTCCCATCCAGGTAAGTTGAAGGAACACATGTATCTCTCAAAGGAAAACAATCTGTGAAAGGAGCAGGAGCACCTAGTACATTGTTTCCCTGTGTGAACTGACTGGGTTTTTGATAGAAATACTTCCTGAAACCTAGAAGTTTCACGATGGAGATAGGCTCTGTTTGCCCAAAAGAGGCCTATTCAGCTGACTTGAAGGTACACATGCACCTCTTCCAGGAAAACCATCTACTTAAAAGCTACAGCATCTCTCACATTGTTTCCCTGTGCGATCAGAGTCCGTTTTTGAAGGAAAGACTTGCAGCAACTCCGACCATTCAAAGTGGACAAAGGCTCCTTTCTTGCAATTGGGCCTATTCTGCTGAGTTGACAAAACACATGTCACTCTCAAAATTAAACCATCTGTGGCAGGATCAGGACAATCTAGCACCTTATTTACCTATGAGAATTGAGTTAGTTTTTGAAAGGAATAATTTCTGCAAATCAACGTTTTGAAGGTAGGGAAAGGCTAATTTTGATCCAAGTAGGCCTATTTAGCTGAATTGAAGAAAGACTGCTATCTCTCGAAAGAAAAGCATGTGTGTTACAACCGGGAACACCTAGCACATTGTTTCCTGGTGAGAACTGAGTTAGTTCTTCAAAGGAATACTTCCTGAAATCAGAATTTTCAAGTGGAGAAAGGCTCCTTTTGTTCCAAGTAGGCCTGTTCAGCTCTGTTATGAAACACATGTATCTCCCCAAAAAAAGTAACGGCTGTTTTAGAAGCAGGAGCATCTAGAAGACTGCATCTCTGTGCATATTTACTCAGTTCTTCGAAGGAATCCGTCCTGCAAATCAGAATGTTAAAGGTGGAGAAAAGCTCATTTTGTTCCAAATAGACCTATTCTGTTAAGTTGAAGAAACTCATGTATCTCTGGAAGGAACACCATCTCTGTTTGAAGCAGGATCATCTAGCACATTGTTTCCCTTTGCAATTGGTGTTCGTTTTCTAGAGAAATACTTCCTTCAATTTAGGAGTTTCAAGGTGGAGATAGGCTGTAATGACTCCAAATACACCTATTGTGCTGAGTTGAAGAAACACATGTATCTCTCCAAAGAAAACAATGTATGTTAGAAGCTGTAGCCTCTGGCACATTGTGTCCCTGTAAGAATTTAGTTAGTGTTGGAATGGTGTACGTTGTGCAAATCAACATTTTCCAGGTGTAGAATGGCTCATTTTGTTCCTTAGAGGCCTATTCTGCAAAACAAAAGAGGCTCAGGTATCTCGTGAAGGAAAAGCATGTGTGTGAGAAGCAGGAGAATCCAGCACACTGTTTACCTGTGAGAATTCAGTTTGTTTATTGAAGGAATACTTACTGAAACCAGTGTTTTCAAGGGTGAGAAAGGGTCAATTTGTTCCAAAGAGGCCTATGCAGGTAAGTTGAAGAAACATATGTATCTCTGGAAAGGAAACCACGTATGTTCGAAGCAGGAGCATCCAGTACATGGTTTCACGGTCATTAATGACCTACGTTTTCAGAGCAATACTTCCTGCAACTTTGGAGTTCCAAGGTGGAGATAGGCACCGTTTGCTCTAAAAAGGCCTATTCAGCTAACGTGAAGAACACATGGACCTCTCCAAAGACAACCATCTATGTTCGAAGCTGCAGCATCTAGTACAGTGTTTCACTGTGAGAAGTGATTTAATTTTGAAAGGAATACTTCCTGCAAATCAAAGCTTTCAAGGTGGAGAAAGGCTGATTTTCTTCCAAATAGGCCTATACATGTAAGCTGAAGAAAGACCTTCATCTCTCGAGAGAGAACAATCTGCGTGAGGTACAGAAGTATGTATGGCATACCTTCCCTGTGAGAGCAGTGGTAGTTTCTGAAAGGAAGATTTCATGCATCTTAGGTGTTTAAGGTGGATTTAGACTCTGTTTGCACCAAATAGGCCTATTCAGCTGATTGGAAGAATCACATGTATATCTCAAAGAGAAACCATCTATGTTGGAAGTCTCAGCATCTATCACATTGTTTCCCTGTGATAATTTAGTTTACTTTTCAAAGGAATAATTCCGGCAAATCATAGTTTTCAACGTGGAGAAAGGCTCAGTTTGTTTCATGTAAGCCTATCCAGCTGAGTTGATGAAACATCTGCATCTCTCAAAAGAAAACCATCTGTGGCAGAATCAAGGGCATCGAGCACATTGTTTACCTATGAGAACTGAGTTAGTTTTTGAAAGGAATACTTGCTGCAAATCATGGTTTTCAAGTTGGAACGAGGCTCATTTTGTTCCAAACAGGCCGATTCAGCTACGGTCAAGAAAGACATGTATGTCTCGAAAGAGCAACATCTACTTAGAAGGTGCAGTATCTAGTATACTGGTCCCTTGTGAGAATTGAGCTCGTTTCTGAAGCGTATAATTCCAGCAATTCACAATGTTCAAGGTGGAGAAAGGCTAAGTTTCTTGCCACTAGACTTACTAAGCTTAGATGAGGAAACACATGTGTCTCTCAAAAGAAAACCGTGTGTGTTAGGAGCTTCAGCATGTAGCGTGTTGTTTCCCTGTGAGAATTGGGATAGTTTTTGAAAGGAATGTCAACTTCAATTCTCAGTTTTCAAGGTGGAGAAAGGCTCATTTTGTTCCCAATAGGACTATTCTGCTTCGTTGAGGAAACACGTGTGTATCTGCAAAGAAAACCGTCTGTGTTAGGAGCAGGAGCAACTAGCGCATTGTTTCCCTCTGAGAAAGGAGTTGGTTTTGGGAAGGAATACTTCCTTCCAATCTGCATGTTCAAGGTGAAGAAATGCTCATTTTGTTCCAAAGAGTCCCATCCAGGTAAGTTGAAGGAACACATGTATCTCTCAAAGGAAAACAATCTGTGAAAGGAGCAGGAGCACCTAGTACATTGTTTCCCTGTGTGAACTGACTGGGTTTTTGATAGAAATACTTCCTGAAACCTAGAAGTTTCACGATGGAGATAGGCTCTGTTTGCCCAAAAGAGGCCTATTCAGCTGACTTGAAGGTACACATGCACCTCTTCCAGGAAAACCATCTACTTAAAAGCTACAGCATCTCTCACATTGTTTCCCTGTGCGATCAGAGTCCGTTTTTGAAGGAAAGACTTGCAGCAACTCCGACCATTCAAAGTGGACAAAGGCTCCTTTCTTGCAATTGGGCCTATTCTGCTGAGTTGACAAAACACATGTCACTCTCAAAATTAAACCATCTGTGGCAGAATCAGGACAATCTAGCACCTTATTTACCTATGAGAATTGAGTTAGTTTTTGAAAGGAATAATTTCTGCAAATGAAAGTTTTGAAGCTAGGGAAAGGCTAATTTTGATCCAAGTAGGCCTATTTAGCTGAATTGAAGAAAGACTGCTATCTCTCGAAAGAAAAGCATGTGTGTTACAACCGGGAACACCTAGCACATTGTTTCCTGGTGAGAACTGAGTTAGTTCTTCAAAGGAATACTTCCTGAAATCAGAATTTTCAAGTGGAGAAAGGCTCCTTTTGTTCCAAGTAGCCCTGTTCAGCTCTGTTATGAAACACATGTATCTCCCCAAAAAAAGTAACGGCTGTTTTAGAAGCAGGAGCATCTAGAAGACTGCATCTCTGTGCATATTTACTCAGTTCTTCGAAGGAATCCGTCCTGCAAATCAGAATGTTAAAGGTGGAGAAAAGCTCATTTTGTTCCAAATAGACCTATTCTGTTAAGTTGAAGAAACTCATGTATCTCTGGAAGGAACACCATCTCTGTTTGAAGCAGGATCATCTAGCACATTGTTTCCCTTTGCAATTGGTGTTCATTTTCTAGAGAAATACTTCCTTCAATTTAGGAGTTTCAAGGTGGAGATAGGCTGTAATGAGTCCAAATACACCTATTGTGCTGAGTTGAAGAAACACATGTATCTCTCCAAAGAAAACAATGTATGTTAGAAGCTGTAGCCTCTGGCACATTGTGTCCCTGTAAGAATTTAGTTAGTGTTGGAATGGTGTACGTTGTGCAAATCAACATTTTCCAGGTGTAGAATGGCTCATTTTGTTCCTTAGAGGCCTATTCTGCAAAACAAAAGAGGCTCAGGTATCTCGTGAAGGAAAAGCATGTGTGTGAGAAGCAGGAGAATCCGGCACACTGTTTACCTGTGAGAATTCAGTTTGTTTATTGAAGGAATACTTACTGAAACCAGTGTTTTCAAGGGTGAGAAAGGGTCAATTTGTTCCAAAGAGGCCTATGCAGGTAAGTTGAAGAAACATATGTATCTCTGGAAAGGAAACCACGTATGTTCGAAGCAGGAGCATCCAGTACATGGTTTCACTGTCCTTAATGACCTACGTTTTCAGAGCAATACTTCCTGCAACTTTGGAGTTCCAAGGTGGAGATAGGCACCGTTTGCTCTAAAAAGGCCTATTCAGCTAACGTGAAGAACACATGGACCTCTCCAAAGACAACCATCTATGTTCGAAGCTGCAGCATCTAGTACAGTGTTTCACTGTGAGAAGTGATTTAATTTTGAAAGGAATACTTCCTGCAAATCAAAGCTTTCAAGGTGGAGAAAGGCTGATTTTCTTCCAAATAGGCCTATACATGTAAGCTGAAGAAAGACCTTCATCTCTCGAGAGAGAACAATCTGCGTGAGGTACAGAAGTATGTATGGCATATCTTCCCTGTGAGAGCAGTGGTAGTTTCTGAAAGGAAGATTTCATGCATCTTAGGTGTTTAAGGTGGATTTAGACTCTGTTTGCACCAAATAGGCCTATTCAGCTGATTGGAAGAATCACATGTATATCTCAAAGAGAAACCATCTATGTTGGAAGTCTCAGCATCTATCACATTGTTTCCCTGTGATAATTTAGTTTACTTTTCAAAGGAATAATTCCGGCAAATCATAGTTTTCAACGTGGAGAAAGGCTCAGTTTGTTTCATGTAAGCCTATCCAGCTGAGTTGATGAAACATCTGCATCTCTCAAAAGAAAACCATCTGTGGCAGAATCAAGGGCATCGAGCACATTGTTTACCTATGAGAACTGAGTTAGTTTTTGAAAGGAATACTTGCTGCAAATCATGGTTTTCAAGTTGGAACGAGGCTCATTTTGTTCCAAACAGGCCGATTCAGCTACGGTCAAGAAAGACATGTATGTCTCGAAAGAGCAACATCTACTTAGAAGGTGCAGTATCTAGTATACTGGTCCCTTGTGAGAATTGAGCTCGTTTCTGAAGCGTATAATTCCAGCAACTCACAATGTTCAAGGTGGAGAAAGGCTAAGTTTCTTGCCACTAGACTTACTAAGCTTAGATGAGGAAACACATGTGTCTCTCAAAAGAAAACCGTGTGTGTTAGGAGCTTCAGCATCTAGCGTGTTGTTTCCCTGTGAGAATTGAGATAGTTTTTGAAAGGAATGTCAACTTCAATTCTCAGTTTTCAAGGTGGAGAAAGGCTCATTTTGTTCCCAATAGGCCTATTCAGCTTCGTTGAGGAAACACGTGTGTATCTGCAAAGAAAACCGTCTGTGTTAGGAGCAGGAGCAACTAGCGCATTGTTTCCCTCTGAGAAAGGAGTTGGTTTTGGGAAGGAATACTTCCTTCCAATCTGCATGTTCAAGGTGAAGAAATGCTCATTTTGTTCCAAAGAGTCCCATCCAGGTAAGTTGAAGGAACACATGTATCTCTCAAAGGAAAACAATCTGTGAAAGGAGCAGGAGCACCTAGTACATTGTTTCCCTGTGTGAACTGACTGGGTTTTTGATAGAAATACTTCCTGAAACCTAGAAGTTTCACGATGGAGATAGGCTCTGTTTGCCCAAAAGAGGCCTATTCAGCTGACTTGAAGGTACATATGCACCTCTTCCAGGAAAACCATCTACTTAAAAGCTACAGCATCTCTCACATTGTTTCCCTGTGCGATCAGAGTCCGTTTTTGAAGGAAAGACTTGCAGCAACTCCGACCATTCAAAGTGGACAAAGGCTCCTTTCTTGCAATTGGGCCTATTCTGCTGAGTTGACAAAACACATGTCACTCTCAAAATTAAACCATCTGTGACAGAATCAGGACAATCTAGCACCTTATTTACCTATGAGAATTGAGTTAGTTTTTGAAAGGAATAATTTCTGCAAATGAACGTTTTGAAGCTAGGGAAAGGCTAATTTTGATCCAAGTAGGCCTATTTAGCTGAATTGAAGAAAGACTGCTATCTCTCGAAAGAAAAGCATGTGTGTTACAACCGGGAACACCTAGCACATTGTTTCCTGGTGAGAACTGAGTTAGTTCTTCAAAGGAATACTTCCTGAAATCAGAATTTTCAAGTGGAGAAAGGCTCCTTTTGTTCCAAGTAGGCCTGTTCAGCTCTGTTATGAAACACATGTATCTCCCCAAAAAAAGTAACGGCTGTTTTAGAAGCAGGAGCATCTAGAAGACGGCATCTCTGTGCATATTTAGTCAGTTCTTCGAAGGAATCCGTCCTGCAAATCAGAATGTTAAAGGTGGAGAAAAGCTCATTTTGTTCCAAATAGACCTATTCTGTTAAGTTGAAGAAACTCATGTATCTCTGGAAGGAACACCATCTCTGTTTGAAGCAGGATCATCTAGCACATTGTTTCCCTTTGCAATTGGTGTTCATTTTCTAGAGAAATACTTCCTTCAATTTAGGAGTTTCAAGGTGGAGATAGGCTGTAATGAGTCCAAATACACCTATTGTGCTGAGTTGAAGAAACACATGTATCTCTCCAAAGAAAACAATGTATGTTAGAAGCTGTAGCCTCTGGCACATTGTGTCCCTGTAAGAATTTAGTTAGTGTTGGAATGGTGTACGTTGTGCAAATCAACATTTTCCAGGTGTAGAATGGCTCATTTTGTTCCTTAGAGGCCTATTCTGCAAAACAAAAGAGGCTCAGGTATCTCGTGAAGGAAAAGCATGTGTGTGAGAAGCAGGAGAATCCGGCACACTGTTTACCTGTGAGAATTCAGTTTGTTTATTGAAGGAATACTTACTGAAACCAGTGTTTTCAAGGGTGAGAAAGGGTCAATTTGTTCCAAAGAGGCCTATGCAGGTAAGTTGAAGAAACATATGTATCTCTGGAAAGGAAACCACGTATGTTCGAAGCAGGAGCATCCAGTACATGGTTTCACTGTCCTTAATGACCTACGTTTTCAGAGCAATACTTCCTGCAACTTTGGAGTTCCAAGGTGGAGATAGGCACCGTTTGCTCTAAAAAGGCCTATTCAGCTAACGTGAAGAACACATGGACCTCTCCAAAGACAACCATCTATGTTCGAAGCTGCAGCATCTAGTACAGTGTTTCACTGTGAGAAGTGATTTAATTTTGAAAGGAATACTTCCTGCAAATCAAAGCTTTCAAGGTGGAGAAAGGCTGATTTTCTTCCAAATAGGCCTATACATGTAAGCTGAAGAAAGACCTTCATCTCTCGAGAGAGAACAATCTGCGTGAGGTACAGAAGTATGTATGGCATATCTTCCCTGTGAGAGCAGTGGTAGTTTCTGAAAGGAAGATTTCATGCATCTTAGGTGTTTAAGGTGGATTTAGACTCTGTTTGCACCAAATAGGCCTATTCAGCTGATTGGAAGAATCACATGTATATCTCAAAGAGAAACCATCTATGTTGGAAGTCTCAGCATCTATCACATTGTTTCCCTGTGATAATTTAGTTTACTTTTCAAAGGAATAATTCCGGCAAATCATAGTTTTCAACGTGGAGAAAGGCTCAGTTTGTTTCATGTAAGCCTATCCAGCTGAGTTGATGAAACATCTGCATCTCTCAAAAGAAAACCATCTGTGGCAGAATCAAGGGCATCGAGCACATTGTTTACCTATGAGAACTGAGTTAGTTTTTGAAAGGAATACTTGCTGCAAATCATGGTTTTCAAGTTGGAACGAGGCTCATTTTGTTCCAAACAGGCCGATTCAGCTACGGTCAAGAAAGACATGTATGTCTCGAAAGAGCAACATCTACTTAGAAGGTGCAGTATCTAGTATACTGGTCCCTTGTGAGAATTGAGCTCGTTTCTGAAGCGTATAATTCCAGCAACTCACAATGTTCAAGGTGGAGAAAGGCTAAGTTTCTTGCCACTAGACTTACTAAGCTTAGATGAGGAAACACATGTGTCTCTCAAAAGAAAACCGTGTGTGTTAGGAGCTTCAGCATCTAGCGTGTTGTTTCCCTGTGAGAATTGAGATAGTTTTTGAAAGGAATGTCAACTTCAATTCTCAGTTTTCAAGGTGGAGAAAGGCTCATTTTGTTCCCAATAGGCCTATTCAGCTTCGTTGAGGAAACACGTGTGTATCTGCAAAGAAAACCGTCTGTGTTAGGAGCAGGAGCAACTAGCGCATTGTTTCCCTCTGAGAAAGGAGTTGGTTTTGGGAAGGAATACTTCCTTCCAATCTGCATGTTCAAGGTGAAGAAATGCTCATTTTGTTCCAAAGAGTCCCATCCAGGTAAGTTGAAGGAACACATGTATCTCTCAAAGGAAAACAATCTGTGAAAGGAGCAGGAGCACCTAGTACATTGTTTCCCTGTGTGAACTGACTGGGTTTTTGATAGAAATACTTCCTGAAACCTAGAAGTTTCACGATGGAGATAGGCTCTGTTTGCCCAAAAGAGGCCTATTCAGCTGACTTGAAGGTACATATGCACCTCTTCCAGGAAAACCATCTACTTAAAAGCTACAGCATCTCTCACATTGTTTCCCTGTGCGATCAGAGTCCGTTTTTGAAGGAAAGACTTGCAGCAACTCCGACCATTCAAAGTGGACAAAGGCTCCTTTCTTGCAATTGGGCCTATTCTGCTGAGTTGACAAAACACATGTCACTCTCAAAATTAAACCATCTGTGACAGAATCAGGACAATCTAGCACCTTATTTACCTATGAGAATTGAGTTAGTTTTTGAAAGGAATAATTTCTGCAAATGAACGTTTTGAAGCTAGGGAAAGGCTAATTTTGATCCAAGTAGGCCTATTTAGCTGAATTGAAGAAAGACTGCTATCTCTCGAAAGAAAAGCATGTGTGTTACAACCGGGAACACCTAGCACATTGTTTCCTGGTGAGAACTGAGTTAGTTCTTCAAAGGAATACTTCCTGAAATCAGAATTTTCAAGTGGAGAAAGGCTCCTTTTGTTCCAAGTAGGCCTGTTCAGCTCTGTTATGAAACACATGTATCTCCCCAAAAAAAGTAACGGCTGTTTTAGAAGCAGGAGCATCTAGAAGACGGCATCTCTGTGCATATTTAGTCAGTTCTTCGAAGGAATCCGTCCTGCAAATCAGAATGTTAAAGGTGGAGAAAAGCTCATTTTGTTCCAAATAGACCTATTCTGTTAAGTTGAAGAAACTCATGTATCTCTGGAAGGAACACCATCTCTGTTTGAAGCAGGATCATCTAGCACATTGTTTCCCTTTGTAATTGGTGTTCGTTTTCTAGAGAAATACTTCCTTCAATTTAGGAGTTTCAAGGTGGAGATAGGCTGTAATGAGTCCAAATACACCTATTGTGCTGAGTTGAAGAAACACATGTATCTCTCCAAAGAAAACAATGTATGTTAGAAGCTGTAGCCTCTGGCACATTGTGTCCCTGTAAGAATTTAGTTAGTGTTGGAATGGTGTACGTTGTGCAAATCAACATTTTCCAGGTGTAGAATGGCTCATTTTGTTCCTTAGAGGCCTATTTTGCAAAACAAAAGAGGCTCAGGTATCTCGTGAAGGAAAAGCATGTGTGTGAGAAGCAGGAGAATCCGGCACACTGTTTACCTGTGAGAATTCAGTTTGTTTATTGAAGGAATACTTACTGAAACCAGTGTTTTCAAGGGTGAGAAAGGGTCAATTTGTTCCAAAGAGGCCTATGCAGGTAAGTTGAAGAAACATATGTATCTCTGGAAAGGAAACCACGTATGTTCGAAGCAGGAGCATCCAGTACATGGTTTCACTGTCCTTAATGACCTACGTTTTCAGAGCAATACTTCCTGCAACTTTGGAGTTCCAAGGTGGAGATAGGCACCGTTTGCTCTAAAAAGGCCTATTCAGCTAACGTGAAGAACACATGGACCTCTCCAAAGACAACCATCTATGTTCGAAGCTGCAGCATCTAGTACAGTGTTTCACTGTGAGAAGTGATTTAATTTTGAAAGGAATACTTCCTGCAAATCAAAGCTTTCAAGGTGGAGAAAGGCTGATTTTCTTCCAAATAGGCCTATACATGTAAGCTGAAGAAAGACCTTCATCTCTCGAGAGAGAACAATCTGCGTGAGGTACAGAAGTATGTATGGCATATCTTCCCTGTGAGAGCAGTGGTAGTTTCTGAAAGGAAGATTTCATGCATCTTAGGTGTTTAAGGTGGATTTAGACTCTGTTTGCACCAAATAGGCCTATTCAGCTGATTGGAAGAATCACATGTATATCTCAAAGAGAAACCATCTATGTTGGAAGTCTCAGCATCTATCACATTGTTTCCCTGTGATAATTTAGTTTACTTTTCAAAGGAATAATTCCGGCAAATCATAGTTTTCAACGTGGAGAAAGGCTCAGTTTGTTTCATGTAAGCCTATCCAGCTGAGTTGATGAAACATCTGCATCTCTCAAAAGAAAACCATCTGTGGCAGAATCAAGGGCATCGAGCACATTGTTTACCTATGAGAACTGAGTTAGTTTTTGAAAGGAATACTTGCTGCAAATCATGGTTTTCAAGTTGGAACGAGGCTCATTTTGTTCCAAACAGGCCGATTCAGCTACGGTCAAGAAAGACATGTATGTCTCGAAAGAGCAACATCTACTTAGAAGGTGCAGTATCTAGTATACTGGTCCCTTGTGAGAATTGAGCTCGTTTCTGAAGCGTATAATTCCAGCAACTCACAATGTTCAAGGTGGAGAAAGGCTAAGTTTCTTGCCACTAGACTTACTAAGCTTAGATGAGGAAACACATGTGTCTCTCAAAAGAAAACCGTGTGTGTTAGGAGCTTCAGCATCTAGCATGTTGTTTCCCTGTGAGAATTGAGATAGTTTTTGAAAGGAATGTCAACTTCAATTCTCAGTTTTCAAGGTGGAGAAAGGCTCATTTTGTTCCCAATAGGCCTATTCAGCTTCGTTGAGGAAACACGTGTGTATCTGCAAAGAAAACCGTCTGTGTTAGGAGCAGGAGCAACTAGCGCATTGTTTCCCTCTGAGAAAGGAGTTGGTTTTGGGAAGGAATGCTTCCTTCCAATCTGCATGTTCAAGGTGAAGAAATGCTCATTTTGTTCCAAAGAGTCCCATCCAGGTAAGTTGAAGGAACACATGTATCTCTCAAAGGAAAACAATCTGTGAAAGGAGCAGGAGCACCTAGTACATTGTTTCCCTGTGTGAACTGACTGGGTTTTTGATAGAAATACTTCCTGAAACCTAGAAGTTTCACGATGGAGATAGGCTCTGTTTGCCCAAAAGAGGCCTATTCAGCTGACTTGAAGGTACACATGCACCTCTTCCAGGAACACCATCTCCTTAAAAGCTACAGCATCTCTCACATTGTTTCCCTGTGCGATCAGAGTCCGTTTTTGAAGGAAAGACTTGCAGCAACTCCGACCATTCAAAGTGGACAAAGGCTCCTTTGTTGCAATTGGGCCTATTCTGCTGAGTTGACAAAACACATGTCACTCTCAAAATTAAACCATCTGTGGCAGAATCAGGACAATCTAGCACCTTATTTACCTATGAGAATTGAGTTAGTTTTTGAAAGGAATAATTTCTGCAAATCAACGTTTTGAAGCTAGGGAAAGGCTAATTTTGATCCAAGTAGGCCTATTTAGCTGAGTTGAAGAAACACTGCTATCTCTCGAAAGAAAAGCATGTGTGTTACAACCGGGAACACCTAGCACATTGTTTCCTGGTGAGAACTGAGTTAGTTCTTCAAAGGAATACTTCCTGAAATCAGAATTTTCAAGTGGAGAAAGGCTCCTTTTGTTCCAAGTAGGCCTGTTCAGCTCTGTTATGAAACACATGTATCTCCCCAAAAAAAGTAACGGCTGTTTTAGAAGCAGGAGCATCTAGAAGACTGCATCTCTGTGCATATTTACTCAGTTCTACGAAGGAATCCGTCCTGCAAATCAGAATGTTAAAGGTGGAGAAAAGCTCATTTTGTTCCAAATAGACCTATTCTGTTAAGTTGAAGAAACTCATGTATCTCTGGAAGGAACACCATCTCTGTTTGAAGCAGGATCATCTAGCACATTGTTTCCCTTTGCAATTGGTGTTCGTTTTCTAGAGAAATACTTCCTTCAATTTAGGAGTTTCAAGGTGGAGATAGGCTGTAATGAGTCCAAATACACCTATTGTGCTGAGTTGAAGAAACACATGTATCTCTCCAAAGAAAACAATGTGTTAGAAGCTGTAGCCTCTGGCACATTGTGTCCCTGTAAGAATTTAGTTAGTGTTGGAATGGTGTACGTTGTGCAAATCAACATTTTCCAGGTGTAGAATGGCTCATTTTGTTCCTTAGAGGCCTATTCTGCAAAACAAAAGAGGCTCAGGTATCTCGTGAAGGAAAAGCATGTGTGTGAGAAGCAGGAGAATCCAGCACACTGTTTACCTGTGAGAATTCAGTTTGTTTATTGAAGGAATACTTACTGAAACCAGTGTTTTCAAGGGTGAGAAAGGGTCAATTTGTTCCAAAGAGGCCTATGCAGGTAAGTTGAAGAAACATATGTATCTCTGGAAAGGAAACCACGTATGTTCGAAGCAGGAGCATCCAGTACATGGTTTCACTGTCCTTAATGACCTACGTTTTCAGAGCAATACTTCCTGCAACTTTGGAGTTCCAAGGTGGAGATAGGCACCGTTTGCTCTAAAAAGGCCTATTCAGCTAACGTGAAGAACACATGGACCTCTCCAAAGACAACCATCTATGTTCGAAGCTGCAGCATCTAGTACAGTGTTTCACTGTGAGAAGTGATTTAATTTTGAAAGGAATACTTCCTGCAAATCAAAGCTTTCAAGGTGGAGAAAGGCTGATTTTCTTCCAAATAGGCCTATACATGTAAGCTGAAGAAAGACCTTCATCTCTCGAGAGAGAACAATCTGCGTGAGGTACAGAAGTATGTATGGCATATCTTCCCTGTGAGAGCAGTGGTAGTTTCTGAAAGGAAGATTTCATGCATCTTAGGTGTTTAAGGTGGATTTAGACTCTGTTTGCACCAAATAGGCCTATTCAGCTGATTGGAAGAATCACATGTATATCTCAAAGAGAAACCATCTATGTTGGAAGTCTCAGCATCTATCACATTGTTTCCCTGTGATAATTTAGTTTACTTTTCAAAGGAATAATTCCGGCAAATCATAGTTTTCAACGTGGAGAAAGGCTCAGTTTGTTTCATGTAAGCCTATCCAGCTGAGTTGATGAAACATCTGCATCTCTCAAAAGAAAACCATCTGTGGCAGAATCAAGGGCATCGAGCACATTGTTTACCTATGAGAACTGAGTTAGTTTTTGAAAGGAATACTTGCTGCAAATCATGGTTTTCAAGTTGGAACGAGGCTCATTTTGTTCCAGACAGGCCGATTCAGCTACGGTCAAGAAAGACATGTATGTCTCGAAAGAGCAACATCTACTTAGAAGGTGCAGTATCTAGTATACTGGTCCCTTGTGAGAATTGAGCTCGTTTCTGAAGCGTATAATTCCAGCAACTCACAATGTTCAAGGTGGAGAAAGGCTAAGTTTCTTGCCACTAGACTTACTAAGCTTAGATGAGGAAACACATGTGTCTCTCAAAAGAAAACAGTGTGTGTTAGGAGCTTCAGCATCTAGCGTGTTGTTTCCCTGTGAGAATTGAGATAGTTTTTGTAAGGAATGTCAACTTCAATTCTCAGTTTTCAAGGTGGAGAAAGGCTCATTTTGTTCCCAATAGGCCTATTCAGCTTCATTGAGGAAACACGTGTGTATCTGCAAAGAAAACCGTCTGTGTTAGGAGCAGGAGCAACTAGCGCATTGTTTCCCTCTGAGAAAGGAGTTGGTTTTGGGAAGGAATACTTCCTTCCAATCTGCATGTTCAAGGTGAAGAAATGCTCATTTTGTTCCAAAGGGTCCCATCCAGGTAAGTTGAAGGAACACATGTATCTCTCAAAGGAAAACAATCTGTGAAAGGAGCAGGAGCACCTAGTACATTGTTTCCCTGTGTGAACTGACTGGGTTTTTGATAGAAATACTTCCTGAAACCTAGAAGTTTCACGATGGAGATAGGCTCTGTTTGCCCAAAAGAGGCCTATTCAGCTGACTTGAAGGTACACATGCACCTCTTCCAGGAAAACCATCTACTTAAAAGCTACAGCATCTCTCACATTGTTTCCCTGTGCGATCAGAGTCCGTTTTTGAAGGAAAGACTTGCAGCAACTCCGACCATTCAAAGTGGACAAAGGCTCCTTTGTTGCAATTGGGCCTATTCTGCTGAGTTGACAAAACACATGTCACTCTCAAAATTAAACCATCTGTGGCAGAATCAGGACAATCTAGCACCTTATTTACCTATGAGAATTGAGTTAGTTTTTGAAAGGAATAATTTCTGCAAATCAACGTTTTGAAGCTAGGGAAAGGCTAATTTTGATCCAAGTAGGCCTATTTAGCTGAGTTGAAGAAACACTGCTATCTCTCGAAAGAAAAGCATGTGTGTTACAACCGGGAACACCTAGCACATTGTTTCCTGGTGAGAACTGAGTTAGTTCTTCAAAGGAATACTTCCTGAAATCAGAATTTTCAAGTGGAGAAAGGCTCCTTTTGTTCCAAGTAGGCCTGTTCAGCTCTGTTATGAAACACATGTATCTCCCCAAAAAAAGTAACGGCTGTTTTAGAAGCAGGAGCATCTAGAAGACTGCATCTCTGTGCATATTTACTCAGTTCTTCGAAGGAATCCGTCCTGCAAATCAGAATGTTAAAGGTGGAGAAAAGCTCATTTTGTTCCAAATAGACCTATTCTGTTAAGTTGAAGAAACTCATGTATCTCTGGAAGGAACACCATCTCTGTTTGAAGCAGGATCATCTAGCACATTGTTTCCCTTTGCAATTGGTGTTCGTTTTCTAGAGAAATACTTCCTTCAATTTAGGAGTTTCAAGGTGGAGATAGGCTGTAATGAGTCCAAATACACCTATTGTGCTGAGTTGAAGAAACACATGTATCTCTCCAAAGAAAACAATGTGTTAGAAGCTGTAGCCTCTGGCACATTGTGTCCCTGTAAGAATTTAGTTAGTGTTGGAATGGTGTACGTTGTGCAAATCAACATTTTCCAGGTGTAGAATGGCTCATTTTGTTCCTTAGAGGCCTATTCTGCAAAACAAAAGAGGCTCAGGTATCTCGTGAAGGAAAAGCATGTGTGTGAGAAGCAGGAGAATCCGGCACACTGTTTACCTGTGAGAATTCAGTTTGTTTATTGAAGGAATACTTACTGAAACCAGTGTTTTCAAGGGTGAGAAAGGGTCAATTTGTTCCAAAGAGGCCTATGCAGGTAAGTTGAAGAAACATATGTATCTCTGGAAAGGAAACCACGTATGTTCGAAGCAGGAGCATCCAGTACATGGTTTCACTGTCCTTAATGACCTACGTTTTCAGAGCAATACTTCCTGCAACTTTGGAGTTCCAAGGTGGAGATAGGCACCGTTTGCTCTAAAAAGGCCTATTCAGCTAACGTGAAGAACACATGGACCTCTCCAAAGACAACCATCTATGTTCGAAGCTGCAGCATCTAGTACAGTGTTTCACTGTGAGAAGTGATTTAATTTTGAAAGGAATACTTCCTGCAAATCAAAGCTTTCAAGGTGGAGAAAGGCTGATTTTCTTCCAAATAGGCCTATACATGTAAGCTGAAGAAAGACCTTCATCTCTCGAGAGAGAACAATCTGCGTGAGGTACAGAAGTATGTATGGCATATCTTCCCTGTGAGAGCAGTGGTAGTTTCTGAAAGGAAGATTTCATGCATCTTAGGTGTTTAAGGTGGATTTAGACTCTGTTTGCACCAAATAGGCCTATTCAGCTGATTGGAAGAATCACATGTATATCTCAAAGAGAAACCATCTATGTTGGAAGTCTCAGCATCTATCACATTGTTTCCCTGTGATAATTTAGTTTACTTTTCAAAGGAATAATTCCGGCAAATCATAGTTTTCAACGTGGAGAAAGGCTCAGTTTGTTTCATGTAAGCCTATCCAGCTGAGTTGATGAAACATCTGCATCTCTCAAAAGAAAACCATCTGTGGCAGAATCAAGGGCATCGAGCACATTGTTTACCTATGAGAACTGAGTTAGTTTTTGAAAGGAATACTTGCTGCAAATCATGGTTTTCAAGTTGGAACGAGGCTCATTTTGTTCCAAACAGGCCGATTCAGCTACGGTCAAGAAAGACATGTATGTCTCGAAAGAGCAACATCTACTTAGAAGGTGCAGTATCTAGTATACTGGTCCCTTGTGAGAATTGAGCTCGTTTCTGAAGCGTATAATTCCAGCAACTCACAATGTTCAAGGTGGAGAAAGGCTAAGTTTCTTGCCACTAGACTTACTAAGCTTAGATGAGGAAACACATGTGTCTCTCAAAAGAAAACAGTGTGTGTTAGGAGCTTCAGCATCTAGCGTGTTGTTTCCCTGTGAGAATTGAGATAGTTTTTGTAAGGAATGTCAACTTCAATTCTCAGTTTTCAAGGTGGAGAAAGGCTCATTTTGTTCCCAATAGGCCTATTCAGCTTCATTGAGGAAACACGTGTGTATCTGCAAAGAAAACCGTCTGTGTTAGGAGCAGGAGCAACTAGCGCATTGTTTCCCTCTGAGAAAGGAGTTGGTTTTGGGAAGGAATACTTCCTTCCAATCTGCATGTTCAAGGTGAAGAAATGCTCATTTTGTTCCAAAGAGTCCCATCCAGGTAAGTTGAAGGAACACATGTATCTCTCAAAGGAAAACAATCTGTGAAAGGAGCAGGAGCACCTAGTACATTGTTTCCCTGTGTGAACTGACTGGGTTTTTGATAGAAATACTTCCTGAAACCTAGAAGTTTCACGATGGAGATAGGCTCTGTTTGCCCAAAAGAGGCCTATTCAGCTGACTTGAAGGTACACATGCACCTCTTCCAGGAAAACCATCTACTTAAAAGCTACAGCATCTCTCACATTGTTTCCCTGTGCGATCAGAGTCCGTTTTTGAAGGAAAGACTTGCAGCAACTCCGACCATTCAAAGTGGACAAAGGCTCCTTTGTTGCAATTGGGCCTATTCTGCTGAGTTGACAAAACACATGTCACTCTCAAAATTAAACCCTCTGTGGCAGAATCAGGACAATCTAGCACCTTATCTACCTATGAGAATTGAGTTAGTTTTTGAAAGGAATAATTTCTGCAAATCAACGTTTTGAAGCTAGGGAAAGGCTAATTTTGATCCAAGTAGGCCTATTTAGCTGAGTTGAAGAAACACTGCTATCTCTCGAAAGAAAAGCATGTGTGTTACAACCGGGAACACCTAACACATTGTTTCCTGGTGAGAACTGAGTTAGTTCTTCAAAGGAATACTTCCTGAAGTCAGAATTTTCAAGTGGAGAAAGGCTCCTTTTGTTCCAAGTAGGCCTGTTCAGCTCTGTTATGAAACACATGTATCTCCCCAAAAAAAGTAACGGCTGTTTTAGAAGCAGGAGCATCTAGAAGACTGCATCTCTGTGCATATTTACTCAGTTCTTCGAAGGAATCCGTCCTGCAAATCAGAATGTTAAAGGTGGAGAAAAGCTCATTTTGTTCCAAATAGACCTATTCTGTTAAGTTGAAGAAACTCATGTATCTCTGGAAGGAACACCATCTCTGTTTGAAGCAGGATCATCTAGCACATTGTTTCCCTTTGCAATTGGTGTTCGTTTTCTAGAGAAATACTTCCTTCAATTTAGGAGTTTCAAGGTGGAGATAGGCTGTAATGAGTCCAAATACACCTATTGTGCTGAGTTGAAGAAACACATGTATCTCTCCAAAGAAAACAACGTATGTTAGAAGATGTAGCCTCTGGCACATTGTGTCCCTGTAAGAATTTAGTTAGTGTTGGAATGGTGTACGTTGTGCAAATCAACATTTTCCAGGTGTAGAATGGCTCATTTTGTTCCTTAGAGGCCTATTCTGCAAAACAAAAGAGGCTCAGGTATCTCGTGAAGGAAAAGCATGTGTGTGAGAAGCAGGAGAATCCGGCACACTGTTTACCTGTGAGAATTCAGTTTGTTTATTGAAGGAATACTTACTGAAACCAGTGTTTTCAAGGGTGAGAAAGGGTCAATTTGTTCCAAAGAGGCCTATGCAGGTAAGTTGAAGAAACATATGTATCTCTGGAAAGGAAACCACGTATGTTCGAAGCAGGAGCATCCAGTACATGGTTTCACTGTCCTTAATGACCTACGTTTTCAGAGCAATACTTCCTGCAACTTTGGAGTTCCAAGGTGGAGATAGGCACCGTTTGCTCTAAAAAGGCCTATTCAGCTAACGTGAAGAACACATGGACCTCTCCAAAGACAACCATCTATGTTCGAAGCTGCAGCATCTAGTACAGTGTTTCACTGTGAGAAGTGATTTAATTTTGAAAGGAATACTTCCTGCAAATCAAAGCTTTCAAGGTGGAGAAAGGCTGATTTTCTTCCAAATAGGCCTATACATGTAAGCTGAAGAAAGACCTTCATCTCTCGAGAGAGAACAATCTGCGTGAGGTACAGAAGTATGTATGGCATATCTTCCCTGTGAGAGCAGTGGTAGTTTCTGAAAGGAAGATTTCATGCATCTTAGGTGTTTAAGGTGGATTTAGACTCTGTTTGCACCAAATAGGCCTATTCAGCTGATGGGAAGAATCACATGTACATCTCAAAGAGAAACCATCTATGTTGGAAGTCTCAGCATCTATCACATTGTTTCCCTGTGATAATTTAGTTTACTTTTCAAAGGAATAATTCCGGCAAATCATAGTTTTCAACGTGGAGAAAGGCTCAGTTTGTTTCATGTAAGCCTATCCAGCTGAGTTGATGAAACATCTGCATCTCTCAAAAGAAAACCATCTGTGGCAGAATCAAGGGCATCGAGCACATTGTTTACCTATGAGAACTGAGTTAGTTTTTGAAAGGAATACTTGCTGCAAATCATGGTTTTCAAGTTGGAACGAGGCTCATTTTGTTCCAAACAGGCCGATTCAGCTACGGTCAAGAAAGACATGTATGTCTCGAAAGAGCAACATCTACTTAGAAGGTGCAGTATCTAGTATACTGGTCCCTTGTGAGAATTGAGCTCATTTCTGAAGCGTATAATTCCAGCAACTCACAGTGTTCAAGGTGGAGAAAGGCTAAGTTTCTTGCCAGTAGACTTACTAAGCTTAGATGAGGAAACACATGTGTCTCTCAAAAGAAAACAGTGTGTGTTAGGAGCTTCAGCATCTAGCGTGTTGTTTCCCTGTGAGAATTGAGATAGTTTTTGAAAGGAATGTCAACTTCAATTCTCAGTTTTCAAGGTGGAGAAAGGCTCATTTTGTTCCCAATAGGCCTATTCAGCTTCGTTGAGGAAACACGTGTGTATCTGCAAAGAAATCCGTCTGTGTTAGGAGCAGAAGCAACTAGCGCATTGTTTGCCTCTGAGAAAGGAGTTGGTTTTGGGAAGGAATACTTCCTTCCAATCTGCATGTTCAAGGTGAAGAAATGCTCATTTTGTTCCAAAGAGTCCCATCCAGGTAAGTTGAAGGAACACATGTATCTCTCAAAGGAAAACAATCTGTGAAAGGAGCAGGAGCACCTAGTACATTGTTTCCCTGTGTGAACTGACTGGGTTTTTGATAGAAATACTTCCTGAAACCTAGAAGTTTCACGATGGAGATAGGCTCTGTTTGCCCAAAAGAGGCCTATTCAGCTGACTTGAAGGTACACATGCACCTCTTCCAGGAAAACCATCTACTTAAAAGCTACAGCATCTCTCACATTGATTCCCTGTGCGATCAGAGTCCGTTTTTGAAGGAAAGACTTGCAGCAACTCCGACCATTCAAAGTGGACAAAGGCTCCTTTGCTGCAATTGGGCCTATTCTGCTGAGTTGACAAAACACATGTCACTCTCAAAAGTAAACCATCTGTGGCAGAATCAGGACAATCTAGCACCTTATTTACCTATGACAATTGAGTTAGTTTTTGAAAGGAATAATTTCTGCAAATGAAAGTTTTGAAGCTAGGGAAAGGCTAATTTTGATCCAAGTAGGCCTATTTAGCTGAGTTGAAGAAACACTGCTATCTCTCGAAAGAAAAGCATGTGTGTTACAACCGGGAACACCTAGCACATTGTTTCCTGGTGAGAACTGAGTTAGTTCTTCAAAGGAATACTTCCTGAAATCAGAATTTTCAAGTGGAGAAAGGCTCCTTTTGTTCCCAGTAGGCCTGTTCAGCTCTGTTATGAAACACATGTGTCTCCCCAAAAAAAGTAACGGCTGTTTTAGAAGCAGGAGCATCTAGAAGACTGCATCTCTGTGCATATTTACTCAGTTCTTCGAAGGAATCCGTCCTGCAAATCAGAATGTTAAAGGTGGAGAAAAGCTCATTTTGTTCCAAATAGACTTATTCTGTTAAGTTGAAGAAACTCATGTATCTCTGGAAGGAACACCATCTCTGTTTGAAGCAGGATCATCTAGCACATTGTTTCCCTTTGCAATTGGTGTTCGTTTTCTAGAGAAATACTTCCTTCAATTTAGGAGTTTCAAGGTGGAGATAGGCTGTAATGAGTCCAAATACACCTATTGTGCTGAGTTGAAGAAACACATGTATCTCTTCAAAGAAAACAATGTATGTTAGAAGCTGTAGCCTCTGGCACATTGTGTCCCTGTAAGAATTTAGTTAGTGTTGGAATGGTGTACGTTGTGCAAATCAACATTTTCCAGGTGTAGAATGGCTCATTTTGTTCCTTAGAGGCCTATTCTGCAAAACAAAAGAGGCTCAGGTATCTCGTGAAGGAAAAGCATGTGTGTGAGAAGCAGGAGAATCCGGCACACTGTTTACCTGTGAGAATTCAGTTTGTTTATTGAAGGAATACTTACTGAAACCAGTGTTTTCAAGGGTGAGAAAGGGTCAATTTGTTCCAAAGAGGCCTATGCAGGTAAGTTGAAGAAACATATGTATCTCTGGAAAGGAAACCACGTATGCTCGAAGCAGGAGCATCCAGTACATGGTTTCACTGTCCTTAATGACCTACGTTTTCAGAGCAATACTTCCTGCAACTTTGGAGTTCCAAGGTGGAGATAGGCACCGTTTGCTCTAAAAAGGCCTATTCAGCTAACGTGAAGAACACATGGACCTCTCCAAAGACAACCATCTATGTTCGAAGCTGCAGCATCTAGTACAGTGTTTCACTGTGAGAAGTGATTTAATTTTGAAAGGAATACTTCCTGCAAATCAAAGCTTTCAAGGTGGAGAAAGGCTGATTTTCTTCCAAATAGGCCTATACATGTAAGCTGAAGAAAGACCTTCATCTCTCGAGAGAGAACAATCTGCGTGAGGTACAGAAGTATGCATGGCATATCTTCCCTGTGAGAGCAGTGGTAGTTTCTGAAAGGAAGATTTCATGCATCTTAGGTGTTTAAGGTGGATTTAGACTCTGTTTGCACCAAATAGGCCTATTCAGCTGATTGGAAGAATCACATGTATATCTCAAAGAGAAACCATCTATGTTGGAAGTCTCAGCATCTATCACATTGTTTCCCTGTGATAATTTAGTTTACTTTTCAAAGGAATAATTCCGGCAAATCATAGTTTTCAACGTGGAGAAAGGCTCAGTTTGTTTCATGTAAGCCTATCCAGCTGAGTTGATGAAACATCTGCATCTCTCAAAAGAAAACCATCTGTGGCAGAATCAAGGGCATCGAGCACATTGTTTACCTATGAGAACTGAGTTAGTTTTTGAAAGGAATACTTGCTGCAAATCATGGTTTTCAAGTTGGAACGAGGCTCATTTTGTTCCAAACAGGCCGATTCAGCTACGGTCAAGAAAGACATGTATGTCTCGAAAGAGCAACATCTACTTAGAAGGTGCAGTATCTAGTATACTGGTCCCTTGTGAGAATTGAGCTCGTTTCTGAAGCGTATAATTCCAGCAACTCACAATGTTCAAGGTGGAGAAAGGCTAAGTTTCTTGCCACTAGACTTACTAAGCTTAGATGAGGAAACACATGTGTCTCTCAAAAGAAAACAGTGTGTGTTAGGAGCTTCAGCATCTAGCGTGTTGTTTCCCTGTGAGAATTGAGATAGTTTTTGAAAGGAATGTCAACTTCAATTCTCAGTTTTCAAGGTGGAGAAAGGCTCATTTTGTTCCCAATAGGCCTATTCAGCTTCATTGGGGAAACACGTGTGTATCTGCAAAGAAAACCGTCTGTGTTAGGAGCAGGAGCAACTAGCGCATTGTTTCCCTCTGAGAAAGGAGTTGGTTTTGGGAAGGAATACTTCCTTCCAATCTGCATGTTCAAGGTGAAGAAATGCTCATTTTGTTCCAAAGAGTCCCATCCAGGTAAGTTGAAGGAACACATGTATCTCTCAAAGGAAAACAATCTGTGAAAGGAGCAGGAGCACCTAGTACATTGTTTCCCTGTGTGAACTGACTGGGTTTTTGATAGAAATACTTCCTGAAACCTAGAAGTTTCACGATGGAGATAGGCTCTGTTTGCCCAAAAGAGGCCTATTCAGCTGACTTGAAGGTACACATGCACCTCTTCCAGGAAAACCATCTACTTAAAAGCTACAGCATCTCTCACATTGTTTCCCTGTGCGATCAGAGTCCGTTTTTGAAGGAAAGACTTGCAGCAACTCCGACCATTCAAAGTGGACAAAGGCTCCTTTGCTGCAATTGGGCCTATTCTGCTGAGTTGACAAAACACATGTCACTCTCAAAAGTAAACCATCTGTGGCAGAATCAGGACAATCTAGCACCTTATTTACCTATGAGAATTGAGTTAGTTTTTGAAAGGAATAATTTCTGCAAATCAACGTTTTGAAGCTAGGGAAAGGCTAATTTTGATCCAAGTAGGCCTATTTAGCTGAGTTGAAGAAACACTGCTATCTCTCGAAAGAAAAGCATGTGTGTTACAACCGGGAACACCTAGCACATTGTTTCCTGGTGAGAACTGAGTTAGTTCTTCAAAGGAATACTTCCTGAAATCAGAATTTTCAAGTGGAGAAAGGCTCCTTTTGTTCCAAGTAGGCCTGTTCAGCTCTGTTATGAACACATGTATCTCCCCAAAAAAAGTAATGGCTGTTTTAGAAGCAGGAGCATCTAGAAGACTGCATCTCTGTGCATATTTACTCAGTTCTTCGAAGGAATCCGTCCTGCAAATCAGAATGTTAAAGGTGGAGAAAAGCTCATTTTGTTCCAAATAGACCTATTCTGTTAAGTTGAAGAAACTCATGTATCTCTGGAAGGAACACCATCTCTGTTTGAAGCAGGATCATCTAGCACATTGTTTCCCTTTGCAATTGGTGTTCGTTTTCTAGAGAAATACTTCCTTCAATTTAGGAGTTTCAAGGTGGAGATAGGCTGTAATGAGTCCAAATACACCTATTGTGCTGAGTTGAAGAAACACATGTATCTCTCCAAAGAAAACAACGTATGTTAGAAGATGTAGCCTCTGGCACATTGTGTCCCTGTAAGAATTTAGTTAGTGTTGGAATGGTGTACGTTGTGCAAATCAACATTTTCCAGGTGTAGAATGGCTCATTTTGTTCCTTAGAGGCCTATTCTGCAAAACAAAAGAGGCTCAGGTATCTCGTGAAGGAAAAGCATGTGTGTGAGAAGCAGGAGAATCCGGCACACTGTATACCTGTGAGAATTCAGTTTGTTTATTGAAGGAATACTTACTGAAACCAGTGTTTTCAAGGGTGAGAAAGGGTCAATTTGTTCCAAAGAGGCCTATGCAGGTAAGTTGAAGAAACATATGTATCTCTGGAAAGGAAACCACGTATGTTCGAAGCAGGAGCATCCAGTACATGGTTTCACTGTCCTTAATGACCTACGTTTTCAGAGCAATACTTCCTGCAACTTTGGAGTTCCAAGGTGGAGATAGGCACCGTTTGCTCTAAAAAGGCCTATTCAGCTAACGTGAAGAACACATGGACCTCTCCAAAGACAACCATCTATGTTCGAAGCTGCAGCATCTAGTACAGTGTTTCACTGTGAGAAGTGATTTAATTTTGAAAGGAATACTTCCTGCAAATCAAAGCTTTCAAGGTGGAGAAAGGCTGATTTTCTTCCAAATAGTCCTATACATGTAAGCTGAAGAAAGACCTTCATCTCTCGAGAGAGAACAATCTGCGTGAGGTACAGAAGTATGTATGGCATACCTTCCCTGTGAGAGCAGTGGTAGTTTCTGAAAGGAAGATTTCATGCATCTTAGGTGTTTAAGGTGGATTTAGACTCTGTTTGCACCAAATAGGCCTATTCAGCTGATTGGAAGAATCACATGTATATCTCAAAGAGAAACCATCTATGTTGGAAGTCTCAGCATCTATCACATTGTTTCCCTGTGATAATTTAGTTTACTTTTCAAAGGAATAATTCCGGCAAATCATAGTTTTCAACGTGGAGAAAGGCTCAGTTTGTTTCATGTAAGCCTATCCAGCTGAGTTGATGAAACATCTGCATCTCTCAAAAGAAAACCATCTGTGGCAGAATCAAGGGCATCGAGCACATTGTTTACCTATGAGAACTGAGTTAGTTTTTGAAAGGAATACTTGCTGCAAATCATGGTTTTCAAGTTGGAACGAGGCTCATTTTGTTCCAAACAGGCCGATTCAGCTACGGTCAAGAAAGACATGTATGTCTCGAAAGAGCAACATCTACTTAGAAGGTGCAGTATCTAGTATACTGGTCCCTTGTGAGAATTGAGCTCGTTTCTGAAGCGTATAATTCCAGCAACTCACAGTGTTCAAGGTGGAGAAAGGCTAAGTTTCTTGCCACTAGACTTACTAAGCTTAGATGAGGAAACACATGTGTCTCTCAAAAGAAAACAGTGTGTTAGGAGCTTCAGCATCTAGCGTGTTGTTTCCCTGTGAGAATTGAGATAGTTTTTGAAAGGAATGTCAACTTCAATTCTCAGTTTTCAAGGTGGAGAAAGGCTCATTTTGTTCCCAATAGGCCTATTCAGCTTCGTTGAGGAAACACGTGTGTATCTGCAAAGAAATCCGTCTGTGTTAGGAGCAGAAGCAACTAGCGCATTGTTTGCCTCTGAGAAAGGAGTTGGTTTTGGGAAGGAATACTTCCTTCCAATCTGCATGTTCAAGGTGAAGAAATGCTCATTTTGTTCCAAAGAGTCCCATCCAGGTAAGTTGAAGGAACACATGTATCTCTCAAAGGAAAACAATCTGTGAAAGGAGCAGGAGCACCTAGTACATTGTTTCCCTGTGTGAACTGACTGGGTTTTTGATAGAAATACTTCCTGAAACCTAGAAGTTTCACGATGGAGATAGGCTCTGTTTGCCCAAAAGAGGCCTATTCAGCTGACTTGAAGGTACACATGCACCTCTTCCAGGAAAACCATCTACTTAAAAGCTACAGCATCTCTCACATTGTTTCCCTGTGCGATCAGAGTCCGTTTTTGAAGGAAAGACTTGCAGCAACTCCGACCATTCAAAGGGGACAAAGGCTCCTTTGCTGCAATTGGGCCTATTCTGCTGAGTTGACAAAACACATGTCACTCTCAAAAGTAAACCATCTGTGGCAGAATCAGGACAATCTAGCACCTTATTTACCTATGAGAATTGAGTTAGTTTTTGAAAGGAATAATTTCTGCAAATCAACGTTTTGAAGCTAGGGAAAGGCTAATTTTGATCCAAGTAGGCCTATTTAGCTGAGTTGAAGAAACACTGCTATCTCTCGAAAGAAAAGCATGTGTGTTACAACCGGGAACACCTAGCACATTGTTTCCTGGTGAGAACTGAGTTAGTTCTTCAAAGGAATACTTCCTGAAATCAGAATTTTCAAGTGGAGAAAGGCTCCTTTTGTTCCAAGTAGGCCTGTTCAGCTCTGTTATGAAACACATGTGTCTCCCCAAAAAAAGTAACGGCTGTTTTAGAAGCAGGAGCATCTAGAAGACTGCATCTCTGTGCATATTTACTCAGTTCTTCGAAGGAATCCGTCCTGCAAATCAGAATGTTAAAGGTGGAGAAAAGCTCATTTTGTTCCAAATAGACTTATTCTGTTAAGTTGAAGAAACTCATGTATCTCTGGAAGGAACACCATCTCTGTTTGAAGCAGGATCATCTAGCACATTGTTTCCCTTTGCAATTGGTGTTCGTTTTCTAGAGAAATACTTCCTTCAATTTAGGAGTTTCAAGGTGGAGATAGGCTGTAATGAGTCCAAATACACCTATTGTGCTGAGTTGAAGAAACACATGTATCTCTCCAAAGAAAACAACGTATGTTAGAAGATGTAGCCTCTGGCACATTGTGTCCCTGTAAGAATTTAGTTAGTGTTGGAATGGTGTACGTTGTGCAAATCAACATTTTCCAGGTGTAGAATGGCTCATTTTGTTCCTTTGAGGCCTATTCTGCAAAACAAAAGAGGCTCAGGTATCTCGTGAAGGAAAAGCATGTGTGTGAGAAGCAGGAGAATCCGGCACACTGTATACCTGTGAGAATTCAGTTTGTTTATTGAAGGAATACTTACTGAAACCAGTGTTTTCAAGGGTGAGAAAGGGTCAATTTGTTCCAAAGAGGCCTATGCAGGTAAGTTGAAGAAACATATGTATCTCTGGAAAGGAAACCACGTATGTTCGAAGCAGGAGCATCCAGTACATGGTTTCACTGTCCTTAATGACCTACGTTTTCAGAGCAATACTTCCTGCAACTTTGGAGTTCCAAGGTGGAGATAGGCACCGTTTGCTCTAAAAAGGCCTATTCAGCTAACGTGAAGAACACATGGACCTCTCCAAAGACAACCATCTATGTTCGAAGCTGCAGCATCTAGTACAGTGTTTCACTGTGAGAAGTGATTTAATTTTGAAAGGAATACTTCCTGCAAATCAAAGCTTTCAAGGTGGAGAAAGGCTGATTTTCTTCCAAATAGTCCTATACATGTAAGCTGAAGAAAGACCTTCATCTCTCGAGAGAGAACAATCTGCGTGAGGTACAGAAGTATGTATGGCATACCTTCCCTGTGAGAGCAGTGGTAGTTTCTGAAAGGAAGATTTCATGCATCTTAGGTGTTTAAGGTGGATTTAGACTCTGTTTGCACCAAATAGGCCTATTCAGCTGATTGGAAGAATCACATGTATATCTCAAAGAGAAACCATCTATGTTGGAAGTCTCAGCATCTATCACATTGTTTCCCTGTGATAATTTAGTTTACTTTTCAAAGGAATAATTCCGGCAAATCATAGTTTTCAACGTGGAGAAAGGCTCAGTTTGTTTCATGTAAGCCTATCCAGCTGAGTTGATGAAACATCTGCATCTCTCAAAAGAAAACCATCTGTGGCAGAATCAAGGGCATCGAGCACATTGTTTACCTATGAGAACTGAGTTAGTTTTTGAAAGGAATACTTGCTGCAAATCATGGTTTTCAAGTTGGAACGAGGCTCATTTTGTTCCAAACAGGCCGATTCAGCTACGGTCAAGAAAGACATGTATGTCTCGAAAGAGCAACATCTACTTAGAAGGTGCAGTATCTAGTATACTGGTCCCTTGTGAGAATTGAGCTCGTTTCTGAAGCGTATAATTCCAGCAACTCACAGTGTTCAAGGTGGAGAAAGGCTAAGTTTCTTGCCACTAGACTTACTAAGCTTAGATGAGGAAACACATGTGTCTCTCAAAAGAAAACAGTGTGTTAGGAGCTTCAGCATCTAGCGTGTTGTTTCCCTGTGAGAATTGAGATAGTTTTTGAAAGGAATGTCAACTTCAATTCTCAGTTTTCAAGGTGGAGAAAGGCTCATTTTGTTCCCAATAGGCCTATTCAGCTTCGTTGAGGAAACACGTGTGTATCTGCAAAGAAATCCGTCTGTGTTAGGAGCAGAAGCAACTAGCGCATTGTTTGCCTCTGAGAAAGGAGTTGGTTTTGGGAAGGAATACTTCCTTCCAATCTGCATGTTCAAGGTGAAGAAATGCTCATTTTGTTCCAAAGAGTCCCATCCAGGTAAGTTGAAGGAACACATGTATCTCTCAAAGGAAAACAATCTGTGAAAGGAGCAGGAGCACCTAGTACATTGTTTCCCTGTGTGAACTGACTGGGTTTTTGATAGAAATACTTCCTGAAACCTAGAAGTTTCACGATGGAGATAGGCTCTGTTTGCCCAAAAGAGGCCTATTCAGCTGACTTGAAGGTACACATGCACCTCTTCCAGGAAAACCATCTACTTAAAAGCTACAGCATCTCTCACATTGTTTCCCTGTGCGATCAGAGTCCGTTTTTGAAGGAAAGACTTGCAGCAACTCCGACCATTCAAAGGGGACAAAGGCTCCTTTGCTGCAATTGGGCCTATTCTGCTGAGTTGACAAAACACATGTCACTCTCAAAAGTAAACCATCTGTGGCAGAATCAGGACAATCTAGCACCTTATTTACCTATGAGAATTGAGTTAGTTTTTGAAAGGAATAATTTCTGCAAATCAACGTTTTGAAGCTAGGGAAAGGCTAATTTTGATCCAAGTAGGCCTATTTAGCTGAGTTGAAGAAACACTGCTATCTCTCGAAAGAAAAGCATGTGTGTTACAACCGGGAACACCTAGCACATTGTTTCCTGGTGAGAACTGAGTTAGTTCTTCAAAGGAATACTTCCTGAAATCAGAATTTTCAAGTGGAGAAAGGCTCCTTTTGTTCCAAGTAGGCCTGTTCAGCTCTGTTATGAAACACATGTGTCTCCCCAAAAAAAGTAACGGCTGTTTTAGAAGCAGGAGCATCTAGAAGACTGCATCTCTGTGCATATTTACTCAGTTCTTCGAAGGAATCCGTCCTGCAAATCAGAATGTTAAAGGTGGAGAAAAGCTCATTTTGTTCCAAATAGACTTATTCTGTTAAGTTGAAGAAACTCATGTATCTCTGGAAGGAACACCATCTCTGTTTGAAGCAGGATCATCTAGCACATTGTTTCCCTTTGCAATTGGTGTTCGTTTTCTAGAGAAATACTTCCTTCAATTTAGGAGTTTCAAGGTGGAGATAGGCTGTAATGAGTCCAAATACACCTATTGTGCTGAGTTGAAGAAACACATGTATCTCTCCAAAGAAAACAATGTATGTTAGAAGCTGTAGCCTCTGGCACATTGTGTCCCTGTAAGAATTTAGTTAGTGTTGGAATGGTGTACGTTGTGCAAATCAACATTTTCCAGGTGTAGAATGGCTCATTTTGTTCCTTAGAGGCCTATTCTGCAAAACAAAAGAGGCTCAGGTATCTCGTGAAGGAAAAGCATGTGTGTGAGAAGCAGGAGAATCCGGCACACTGTTTACCTGTGAGAATTCAGTTTGTTTATTGAAGGAATACTTACTGAAACCAGTGTTTTCAAGGGTGAGAAAGGGTCAATTTGTTCCAAAGAGGCCTATGCAGGTAAGTTGAAGAAACATATGTATCTCTGGAAAGGAAACCACGTATGCTCGAAGCAGGAGCATCCAGTACATGGTTTCACTGTCCTTAATGACCTACGTTTTCAGAGCAATACTTCCTGCAACTTTGGAGTTCCAAGGTGGAGATAGGCACCGTTTGCTCTAAAAAGGCCTATTCAGCTAACGTGAAGAACACATGGACCTCTCCAAAGACAACCATCTATGTTCGAAGCTGCAGCATCTAGTACAGTGTTTCACTGTGAGAAGTGATTTAATTTTGAAAGGAATACTTCCTGCAAATCAAAGCTTTCAAGGTGGAGAAAGGCTGATTTTCTTCCAAATAGGCCTATACATGTAAGCTGAAGAAAGACCTTCATCTCTCGAGAGAGAACAATCTGCGTGAGGTACAGAAGTATGCATGGCATATCTTCCCTGTGAGAGCAGTGGTAGTTTCTGAAAGGAAGATTTCATGCATCTTAGGTGTTTAAGGTGGATTTAGACTCTGTTTGCACCAAATAGGCCTATTCAGCTGATTGGAAGAATCACATGTATATCTCAAAGAGAAACCATCTATGTTGGAAGTCTCAGCATCTATCACATTGTTTCCCTGTGATAATTTAGTTTACTTTTCAAAGGAATAATTCCGGCAAATCATAGTTTTCAACGTGGAGAAAGGCTCAGTTTGTTTCATGTAAGCCTATCCAGCTGAGTTGATGAAACATCTGCATCTCTCAAAAGAAAACCATCTGTGGCAGAATCAAGGGCATCGAGCACATTGTTTACCTATGAGAACTGAGTTAGTTTTTGAAAGGAATACTTGCTGCAAATCATGGTTTTCAAGTTGGAACGAGGCTCATTTTGTTCCAAACAGGCCGATTCAGCTACGGTCAAGAAAGACATGTATGTCTCGAAAGAGCAACATCTACTTAGAAGGTGCAGTATCTAGTATACTGGTCCCTTGTGAGAATTGAGCTCATTTCTGAAGCGTATAATTCCAGCAACTCACAGTGTTCAAGGTGGAGAAAGGCTAAGTTTCTTGCCACTAGACTTACTAAGCTTAGATGAGGAAACACATGTGTCTCTCAAAAGAAAACAGTGTGTTAGGAGCTTCAGCATCTAGCGTGTTGTTTCCCTGTGAGAATTGAGATAGTTTTTGAAAGGAATGTCAACTTCAATTCTCAGTTTTCAAGGTGGAGAAAGGCTCATTTTGTTCCCAATAGGCCTATTCAGCTTCGTTGAGGAAACACGTGTGTATCTGCAAAGAAATCCGTCTGTGTTAGGAGCAGGAGCAACTAGCGCATTGTTTGCCTCTGAGAAAGGAGTTGGTTTTGGGAAGGAATACTTCCTTCCAATCTGCATGTTCAAGGTGAAGAAATGCTCATTTTGTTCCAAAGAGTCCCATCCAGGTAAGTTGAAGGAACACATGTATCTCTCAAAGGAAAACAATCTGTGAAAGGAGCAGGAGCACCTAGTACATTGTTTCCCTGTGTGAACTGACTGGGTTTTTGATAGAAATACTTCCTGAAACCTAGAAGTTTCACGATGGAGATAGGCTCTGTTTGCCCAAAAGAGGCCTATTCAGCTGACTTGAAGGTACACATGCACCTCTTCCAGGAAAACCATCTACTTAAAAGCTACAGCATCTCTCACATTGTTTCCCTGTGCGATCAGAGTCCGTTTTTGAAGGAAAGACTTGCAGCAACTCCGACCATTCAAAGTGGACAAAGGCTCCTTTGCTGCAATTGGGCCTATTCTGCTGAGTTGACAAAACACATGTCACTCTCAAAAGTAAACCATCTGTGGCAGAATCAGGACAATCTAGCACCTTATTTACCTATGAGAATTGAGTTAGTTTTTGAAAGGAATAATTTCTGCAAATGAAAGTTTTGAAGCTAGGGAAAGGCTAATTTTGATCCAAGTAGGCCTATTTAGCTGAGTTGAAGAAACACTGCTATCTCTCGAAAGAAAAGCATGTGTGTTACAACCGGGAACACCTAGCACATTGTTTCCTGGTGAGAACTGAGTTAGTTCTTCAAAGGAATACTTCCTGAAATCAGAATTTTCAAGTGGAGAAAGGCTCCTTTTGTTCCCAGTAGGCTTGTTCAGCTCTGTTATGAAACACATGTGTCTCCCCAAAAAAAGTAACGGCTGTTTTAGAAGCAGGAGCATCTAGAAGACTGCATCTCTGTGCATATTTACTCAGTTCTTCGAAGGAATCCGTCCTGCAAATCAGAATGTTAAAGGTGGAGAAAAGCTCATTTTGTTCCAAATAGACTTATTCTGTTAAGTTGAAGAAACTCATGTATCTCTGGAAGGAACACCATCTCTGTTTGAAGCAGGATCATCTAGCACATTGTTTCCCTTTGCAATTGGTGTTCGTTTTCTAGAGAAATACTTCCTTCAATTTAGGAGTTTCAAGGTGGAGATAGGCTGTAATGAGTCCAAATACACCTATTGTGCTGAGTTGAAGAAACACATGTATCTCTCCAAAGAAAACAATGTATGTTAGAAGCTGTAGCCTCTGGCACATTGTGTCCCTGTAAGAATTTAGTTAGTGTTGGAATGGTGTACGTTGTGCAAATCAACATTTTCCAGGTGTAGAATGGCTCATTTTGTTCCTTAGAGGCCTATTCTGCAAAACAAAAGAGGCTCAGGTATCTCGTGAAGGAAAAGCATGTGTGTGAGAAGCAGGAGAATCCGGCACACTGTTTACCTGTGAGAATTCAGTTTGTTTATTGAAGGAATACTTACTGAAACCAGTGTTTTCAAGGGTGAGAAAGGGTCAATTTGTTCCAAAGAGGCCTATGCAGGTAAGTTGAAGAAACATATGTATCTCTGGAAAGGAAACCACGTATGCTCGAAGCAGGAGCATCCAGTACATGGTTTCACTGTCCTTAATGACCTACGTTTTCAGAGCAATACTTCCTGCAACTTTGGAGTTCCAAGGTGGAGATAGGCACCGTTTGCTCTAAAAAGGCCTATTCAGCTAACGTGAAGAACACATGGACCTCTCCAAAGACAACCATCTATGTTCGAAGCTGCAGCATCTAGTACAGTGTTTCACTGTGAGAAGTGATTTAATTTTGAAAGGAATACTTCCTGCAAATCAAAGCTTTCAAGGTGGAGAAAGGCTGATTTTCTTCCAAATAGGCCTATACATGTAAGCTGAAGAAAGACCTTCATCTCGAGAGAGAGAACAATCTGCGTGAGGTACAGAAGTATGCATGGCATATCTTCCCTGTGAGAGCAGTGGTAGTTTCTGAAAGGAAGATTTCATGCATCTTAGGTGTTTAAGGTGGATTTAGACTCTGTTTGCACCAAATAGGCCTATTCAGCTGATTGGAAGAATCACATGTATATCTCAAAGAGAAACCATCTATGTTGGAAGTCTCAGCATCTATCACATTGTTTCCCTGTGATAATTTAGTTTACTTTTCAAAGGAATAATTCCGGCAAATCATAGTTTTCAACGTGGAGAAAGGCTCAGTTTGTTTCATGTAAGCCTATCCAGCTGAGTTGATGAAACATCTGCATCTCTCAAAAGAAAACCATCTGTGGCAGAATCAAGGGCATCGAGCACATTGTTTACCTATGAGAACTGAGTTAGTTTTTGAAAGGAATACTTGCTGCAAATCATGGTTTTCAAGTTGGAACGAGGCTCATTTTGTTCCAAACAGGCCGATTCAGCTACGGTCAAGAAAGACATGTATGTCTCGAAAGAGCAACATCTACTTAGAAGGTGCAGTATCTAGTATACTGGTCCCTTGTGAGAATTGAGCTCATTTCTGAAGCGTATAATTCCAGCAACTCACAGTGTTCAAGGTGGAGAAAGGCTAAGTTTCTTGCCACTAGACTTACTAAGCTTAGATGAGGAAACACATGTGTCTCTCAAAAGAAAACAGTGTGTTAGGAGCTTCAGCATCTAGCGTGTTGTTTCCCTGTGAGAATTGAGATAGTTTTTGAAAGGAATGTCAACTTCAATTCTCAGTTTTCAAGGTGGAGAAAGGCTCATTTTGTTCCCAATAGGCCTATTCAGCTTCGTTGAGGAAACACGTGTGTATCTGCAAAGAAATCCGTCTGTGTTAGGAGCAGGAGCAACTAGCGCATTGTTTGCCTCTGAGAAAGGAGTTGGTTTTGGGAAGGAATACTTCCTTCCAATCTGCATGTTCAAGGTGAAGAAATGCTCATTTTGTTCCAAAGAGTCCCATCCAGGTAAGTTGAAGGAACACATGTATCTCTCAAAGGAAAACAATCTGTGAAAGGAGCAGGAGCACCTAGTACATTGTTTCCCTGTGTGAACTGACTGGGTTTTTGATAGAAATACTTCCTGAAACCTAGAAGTTTCACGATGGAGATAGGCTCTGTTTGCCCAAAAGAGGCCTATTCAGCTGACTTGAAGGTACACATGCACCTCTTCCAGGAAAACCATCTACTTAAAAGCTACAGCATCTCTCACATTGTTTCCCTGTGCGATCAGAGTCCGTTTTTGAAGGAAAGACTTGCAGCAACTCCGACCATTCAAAGTGGACAAAGGCTCCTTTGCTGCAATTGGGCCTATTCTGCTGAGTTGACAAAACACATGTCACTCTCAAAAGTAAACCATCTGTGGCAGAATCAGGACAATCTAGCACCTTATTTACCTATGAGAATTGAGTTAGTTTTTGAAAGGAATAATTTCTGCAAATGAAAGTTTTGAAGCTAGGGAAAGGCTAATTTTGATCCAAGTAGGCCTATTTAGCTGAGTTGAAGAAACACTGCTATCTCTCGAAAGAAAAGCATGTGTGTTACAACCGGGAACACCTAGCACATTGTTTCCTGGTGAGAACTGAGTTAGTTCTTCAAAGGAATACTTCCTGAAATCAGAATTTTCAAGTGGAGAAAGGCTCCTTTTGTTCCCAGTAGGCTTGTTCAGCTCTGTTATGAAACACATGTGTCTCCCCAAAAAAAGTAACGGCTGTTTTAGAAGCAGGAGCATCTAGAAGACTGCATCTCTGTGCATATTTACTCAGTTCTTCGAAGGAATCCGTCCTGCAAATCAGAATGTTAAAGGTGGAGAAAAGCTCATTTTGTTCCAAATAGACTTATTCTGTTAAGTTGAAGAAACTCATGTATCTCTGGAAGGAACACCATCTCTGTTTGAAGCAGGATCATCTAGCACATTGTTTCCCTTTGCAATTGGTGTTCGTTTTCTAGAGAAATACTTCCTTCAATTTAGGAGTTTCAAGGTGGAGATAGGCTGTAATGAGTCCAAATACACCTATTGTGCTGAGTTGAAGAAACACATGTATCTCTCCAAAGAAAACAATGTATGTTAGAAGCTGTAGCCTCTGGCACATTGTGTCCCTGTAAGAATTTAGTTAGTGTTGGAATGGTGTACGTTGTGCAAATCAACATTTTCCAGGTGTAGAATGGCTCATTTTGTTCCTTAGAGGCCTATTCTGCAAAACAAAAGAGGCTCAGGTATCTCGTGAAGGAAAAGCATGTGTGTGAGAAGCAGGAGAATCCGGCACACTGTTTACCTGTGAGAATTCAGTTTGTTTATTGAAGGAATACTTACTGAAACCAGTGTTTTCAAGGGTGAGAAAGGGTCAATTTGTTCCAAAGAGGCCTATGCAGGTAAGTTGAAGAAACATATGTATCTCTGGAAAGGAAACCACGTATGCTCGAAGCAGGAGCATCCAGTACATGGTTTCACTGTCCTTAATGACCTACGTTTTCAGAGCAATACTTCCTGCAACTTTGGAGTTCCAAGGTGGAGATAGGCACCGTTTGCTCTAAAAAGGCCTATTCAGCTAACGTGAAGAACACATGGACCTCTCCAAAGACAACCATCTATGTTCGAAGCTGCAGCATCTAGTACAGTGTTTCACTGTGAGAAGTGATTTAATTTTGAAAGGAATACTTCCTGCAAATCAAAGCTTTCAAGGTGGAGAAAGGCTGATTTTCTTCCAAATAGGCCTATACATGTAAGCTGAAGAAAGACCTTCATCTCGAGAGAGAGAACAATCTGCGTGAGGTACAGAAGTATGCATGGCATATCTTCCCTGTGAGAGCAGTGGTAGTTTCTGAAAGGAAGATTTCATGCATCTTAGGTGTTTAAGGTGGATTTAGACTCTGTTTGCACCAAATAGGCCTATTCAGCTGATTGGAAGAATCACATGTATATCTCAAAGAGAAACCATCTATGTTGGAAGTCTCAGCATCTATCACATTGTTTCCCTGTGATAATTTAGTTTACTTTTCAAAGGAATAATTCCGGCAAATCATAGTTTTCAACGTGGAGAAAGGCTCAGTTTGTTTCATGTAAGCCTATCCAGCTGAGTTGATGAAACATCTGCATCTCTCAAAAGAAAACCATCTGTGGCAGAATCAAGGGCATCGAGCACATTGTTTACCTATGAGAACTGAGTTAGTTTTTGAAAGGAATACTTGCTGCAAATCATGGTTTTCAAGTTGGAACGAGGCTCATTTTGTTCCAAACAGGCCGATTCAGCTACGGTCAAGAAAGACATGTATGTCTCGAAAGAGCAACATCTACTTAGAAGGTGCAGTATCTAGTATACTGGTCCATTGTGAGAATTGAGCTCGTTTCTGAAGCGTATAATTCCAGCAACTCACAATGTTCAAGGTGGAGAAAGGCTAAGTTTCTTGCCACTAGACTTACTAAGCTTAGATGAGGAAACACATGTGTCTCTCAAAAGAAAACAGTGTGTGTTAGGAGCTTCAGCATCTAGCGTGTTGTTTCCCTGTGAGAATTGAGATAGTTTTTGAAAGGAATGTCAACTTCAATTCTCAGTTTTCAAGGTGGAGAAAGGCTCATTTTGTTCCCAATAGGCCTATTCAGCTTCATTGGGGAAACACGTGTGTATCTGCAAAGAAAACCGTCTGTGTTAGGAGCAGGAGCAACTAGCGCATTGTTTCCCTCTGAGAAAGGAGTTGGTTTTGGGAAGGAATACTTCCTTCCAATCTGCATGTTCAAGGTGAAGAAATGCTCATTTTGTTCCAAAGAGTCCCATCCAGGTAAGTTGAAGGAACACATGTATCTCTCAAAGGAAAACAATCTGTGAAAGGAGCAGGAGCACCTAGTACATTGTTTCCCTGTGTGAACTGACTGGGTTTTTGATAGAAATACTTCCTGAAACCTAGAAGTTTCACGATGGAGATAGGCTCTGTTTGCCCAAAAGAGGCCTATTCAGCTGACTTGAAGGTACACATGTACCTCTTCCAGGAAAACCATCTACTTAAAAGCTACAGCATCTCTCACATTGTTTCCCTGTGCGATCAGAGTCCGTTTTTGAAGGAAAGACTTGCAGCAACTCCGACCATTCAAAGTGGACAAAGGCTCCTTTGCTGCAATTGGGCCTATTCTGCTGAGTTGACAAAACACATGTCACTCTCAAAAGTAAACCATCTGTGGCAGAATCAGGACAATCTAGCACCTTATTTACCTATGAGAATTGAGTTAGTTTTTGAAAGGAATAATTTCTGCAAATCAACGTTTTGAAGCTAGGGAAAGGCTAATTTTGATCCAAGTAGGCCTATTTAGCTGAGTTGAAGAAACACTGCTATCTCTCGAAAGAAAAGCATGTGTGTTACAACCGGGAACACCTAGCACATTGTTTCCTGGTGAGAACTGAGTTAGTTCTTCAAAGGAATACTTCCTGAAATCAGAATTTTCAAGTGGAGAAAGGCTCCTTTTGTTCCAAGTAGGCCTGTTCAGCTCTGTTATGAAACACATGTATCTCCCCAAAAAAAGTAACGGCTGTTTTAGAAGCAGGAGCATCTAGAAGACTGCATCTCTGTGCATATTTACTCAGTTCTTCGAAGGAATCCGTCCTGCAAATCAGAATGTTAAAGGTGGAGAAAAGCTCATTTTGTTCCAAATAGACCTATTCTGTTAAGTTGAAGA
The DNA here is from genome assembly GCF_047511655.1 of Castor canadensis. Taxonomy (NCBI): domain Eukaryota; kingdom Metazoa; phylum Chordata; class Mammalia; order Rodentia; family Castoridae; genus Castor; species Castor canadensis. The sequence goes on along the minus strand of NC_133401.1, from coordinate 36,723,874 downwards.
AACTCATGTATCTCTGGAAGGAACACCATCTCTGTTTGAAGCAGGATCATCTAGCACATTGTTTCCCTTTGCAATTGGTGTTCGTTTTCTAGAGAAATACTTCCTTCAATTTAGGAGTTTCAAGGTGGAGATAGGCTGTAATGAGTCCAAATACACCTATTGTGCTGAGTTGAAGAAACACATGTATCTCTCCAAAGAAAACAATGTATGTTAGAAGCTGTAGCCTCTGGCACATTGTGTCCCTGTAAGAATTTAGTTAGTGTTGGAATGGTGTACGTTGTGCAAATCAACATTTTCCAGGTGTAGAATGGCTCATTTTGTTCCTTAGAGGCCTATTCTGCAAAACAAAAGAGGCTCAGGTATCTCGTGAAGGAAAAGCATGTGTGTGAGAAGCAGGAGAATCCGGCACACTGTTTACCTGTGAGAATTCAGTTTGTTTATTGAAGGAATACTTACTGAAACCAGTGTTTTCAAGGGTGAGAAAGGGTCAATTTGTTCCAAAGAGGCCTATGCAGGTAAGTTGAAGAAACATATGTATCTCTGGAAAGGAAACCACGTATGCTCGAAGCAGGAGCATCCAGTACATGGTTTCACTGTCCTTAATGACCTACGTTTTCAGAGCAATACTTCCTGCAACTTTGGAGTTCCAAGGTGGAGATAGGCACCGTTTGCTCTAAAAAGGCCTATTCAGCTAACGTGAAGAACACATGGACCTCTCCAAAGACAACCATCTATGTTCGAAGCTGCAGCATCTAGTACAGTGTTTCACTGTGAGAAGTGATTTAATTTTGAAAGGAATACTTCCTGCAAATCAAAGCTTTCAAGGTGGAGAAAGGCTGATTTTCTTCCAAATAGGCCTATACATGTAAGCTGAAGAAAGACCTTCATCTCGAGAGGGAGAACAATCTGCGTGAGGTACAGAAGTATGCATGGCATATCTTCCCTGTGAGAGCAGTGGTAGTTTCTGAAAGGAAGATTTCATGCATCTTAGGTGTTTAAGGTGGATTTAGACTCTGTTTGCACCAAATAGGCCTATTCAGCTGATTGGAAGAATCACATGTATATCTCAAAGAGAAACCATCTATGTTGGAAGTCTCAGCATCTATCACATTGTTTCCCTGTGATAATTTAGTTTATTTTCAAAGGAATAATTCCGGCAAATCATAGTTTTCAACGTGGAGAAAGGCTCAGTTTGTTTCATGTAAGCCTATCCAGCTGAGTTGATGAAACATCTGCATCTCTCAAAAGAAAACCATCTGTGGCAGAATCAAGGGCATCGAGCACATTGTTTACCTATGAGAACTGAGTTAGTTTTTGAAAGGAATACTTGCTGCAAATCATGGTTTTCAAGTTGGAACGAGGCTCATTTTGTTCCAAACAGGCCGATTCAGCTACGGTCAAGAAAGACATGTATGTCTCGAAAGAGCAACATCTACTTAGAAGGTGCAGTATCTAGTATACTGGTCCATTGTGAGAATTGAGCTCGTTTCTGAAGCGTATAATTCCAGCAACTCACAATGTTCAAGGTGGAGAAAGGCTAAGTTTCTTGCCACTAGACTTACTAAGCTTAGATGAGGAAACACATGTGTCTCTCAAAAGAAAACAGTGTGTGTTAGGAGCTTCAGCATCTAGCGTGTTGTTTCCCTGTGAGAATTGAGATAGTTTTTGAAAGGAATGTCAACTTCAATTCTCAGTTTTCAAGGTGGAGAAAGGCTCATTTTGTTCCCAATAGGCCTATTCAGCTTCATTGGGGAAACACGTGTGTATCTGCAAAGAAAACCGTCTGTGTTAGGAGCAGGAGCAACTAGCGCATTGTTTCCCTCTGAGAAAGGAGTTGGTTTTGGGAAGGAATACTTCCTTCCAATCTGCATGTTCAAGGTGAAGAAATGCTCATTTTGTTCCAAAGAGTCCCATCCAGGTAAGTTGAAGGAACACATGTATCTCTCAAAGGAAAACAATCTGTGAAAGGAGCAGGAGCACCTAGTACATTGTTTCCCTGTGTGAACTGACTGGGTTTTTGATAGAAATACTTCCTGAAACCTAGAAGTTTCACGATGGAGATAGGCTCTGTTTGCCCAAAAGAGGCCTATTCAGCTGACTTGAAGGTACACATGTACCTCTTCCAGGAAAACCATCTACTTAAAAGCTACAGCATCTCTCACATTGTTTCCCTGTGCGATCAGAGTCCGTTTTTGAAGGAAAGACTTGCAGCAACTCCGACCATTCAAAGTGGACAAAGGCTCCTTTGCTGCAATTGGGCCTATTCTGCTGAGTTGACAAAACACATGTCACTCTCAAAAGTAAACCATCTGTGGCAGAATCAGGACAATCTAGCACCTTATTTACCTATGAGAATTGAGTTAGTTTTTGAAAGGAATAATTTCTGCAAATCAACGTTTTGAAGCTAGGGAAAGGCTAATTTTGATCCAAGTAGGCCTATTTAGCTGAGTTGAAGAAACACTGCTATCTCTTGAAAGAAAAGCATGTGTGTTACAACCGGGAACACCTAGCACATTGTTTCCTGGTGAGAACTGAGTTAGTTCTTCAAAGGAATACTTCCTGAAATCAGAATTTTCAAGTGGAGAAAGGCTCCTTTTGTTCCAAGTAGGCCTGTTCAGCTCTGTTATGAAACACATGTATCTCCCCAAAAAAAGTAACGGCTGTTTTAGAAGCAGGAGCATCTAGAAGACTGCATCTCTGTGCATATTTACTCAGTTCTTCGAAGGAATCCGTCCTGCAAATCAGAATGTTAAAGGTGGAGAAAAGCTCATTTTGTTGCAAATAGACCTATTCTGTTAAGTTGAAGAAACTCATGTATCTCTGGAAGGAACACCATCTCTGTTTGAAGCAGGATCATCTAGCACATTGTTTCCCTTTGCAATTGGTGTTCGTTTTCTAGAGAAATACTTCCTTCAATTTAGGAGTTTCAAGGTGGAGATAGGCTGTAATGAGTCCAAATACACCTATTGTGCTGAGTTGAAGAAACACATGTATCTCTCCAAAGAAAACAATGTATGTTAGAAGATGTAGCCTCTGGCACATTGTGTCCCTGTAAGAATTTAGTTAGTGTTGGAATGGTGTACGTTGTGCAAATCAACATTTTCCAGGTGTAGAATGGCTCATTTTGTTCCTTAGAGGCCTATTCTGCAAAACAAAAGAGGCTCAGGTATCTCGTGAAGGAAAAGCATGTGTGTGAGAAGCAGGAGAATCCGGCACACTGTTTACCTGTGAGAATTCAGTTTGTTTATTGAAGGAATACTTACTGAAACCAGTGTTTTCAAGGGTGAGAAAGGGTCAATTTGTTCCAAAGAGGCCTATGCAGGTAAGTTGAAGAAACATATGTATCTCTGGAAAGGAAACCACGTATGTTCGAAGCAGGAGCATCCAGTACATGGTTTCACTGTCCTTAATGACCTACGTTTTCAGAGCAATACTTCCTGCAACTTTGGAGTTCCAAGGTGGAGATAGGCACCGTTTGCTCTAAAAAGGCCTATTCAGCTAACGTGAAGAACACATGGACCTCTCCAAAGACAACCATCTATGTTCGAAGCTGCAGCATCTAGTACAGTGTTTCACTGTGAGAAGTGATTTAATTTTGAAAGGAATACTTCCTGCAAATCAAAGCTTTCAAGGTGGAGAAAGGCTGATTTTCTTCCAAATAGGCCTATACATGTAAGCTGAAGAAAGACCTTCATCTCTCGAGAGAGAACAATCTGCGTGAGGTACAGAAGTATGTATGGCATACCTTCCCTGTGAGAGCAGTGGTAGTTTCTGAAAGGAAGATTTCATGCATCTTAGGTGTTTAAGGTGGATTTAGACTCTGTTTGCACCAAATAGGCCTATTCAGCTGATTGGAAGAATCACATGTATATCTCAAAGAGAAACCATCTATGTTGGAAGTCTCAGCATCTATCACATTGTTTCCCTGTGATAATTTAGTTTACTTTTCAAAGGAATAATTCCGGCAAATCATAGTTTTCAACGTGGAGAAAGGCTCAGTTTGTTTCATGTAAGCCTATCCAGCTGAGTTGATGAAACATCTGCATCTCTCAAAAGAAAACCATCTGTGGCAGAATCAAGGGCATCGAGCACATTGTTTACCTATGAGAACTGAGTTAGTTTTTGAAAGGAATACTTGCTGCAAATCATGGTTTTCAAGTTGGAACGAGGCTCATTTTGTTCCAAACAGGCCGATTCAGCTACGGTCAAGAAAGACATGTATGTCTCGAAAGAGCAACATCTACTTAGAAGGTGCAGTATCTAGTATACTGGTCCCTTGTGAGAATTGAGCTCGTTTCTGAAGCGTATAATTCCAGCAACTCACAGTGTTCAAGGTGGAGAAAGGCTAAGTTTCTTGCCACTAGACTTACTAAGCTTAGATGAGGAAACACATGTATCTCTCAAAAGAAAACAGTGTGTTAGGAGCTTCAGCATCTAGCGTGTTGTTTCCCTGTGAGAATTGAGATAGTTTTTGAAAGGAATGTCAACTTCAATTCTCAGTTTTCAAGGTGGAGAAAGGCTCATTTTGTTCCCAATAGGCCTATTCAGCTTCGTTGAGGAAACACGTGTGTATCTGCAAAGAAAACCGTCTGTGTTAGGAGCAGGAGCAACTAGCGCATTGTTTCCCTCTGAGAAAGGAGTTGGTTTTGGGAAGGAATACTTCCTTCCAATCTGCATGTTCAAGGTGAAGAAATGCTCATTTTGTTCCAAAGAGTCCCATCCAGGTAAGTTGAAGGAACACATGTATCTCTCAAAGGAAAACAATCTGTGAAAGGAGCAGGAGCACCTAGTACATTGTTTCCCTGTGTGAACTGACTGGGTTTTTGATAGAAATACTTCCTGAAACCTAGAAGTTTCACGATGGAGATAGGCTCTGTTTGCCCAAAAGAGGCCTATTCAGCTGACTTGAAGGTACACATGCACCTCTTCCAGGAAAACCATCTACTTAAAAGCTACAGCATCTCTCACATTGTTTCCCTGTGCGATCAGAGTCCGTTTTTGAAGGAAAGACTTGCAGCAACTCCGACCATTCAAAGTGGACAAAGGCTCCTTTGCTGCAATTGGGCCTATTCTGCTGAGTTGACAAAACACATGTCACTTTCAAAAGTAAACCATCTGTGGCAGAATCAGGACAATCTAGCACCTTATTTACCTATGAGAATTGAGTTAGTTTTTGAAAGGAATAATTTCTGCAAATCAACGTTTTGAAGCTAGGGAAAGGCTAATTTTGATCCAAGTAGGCCTATTTAGCTGAGTTGAAGAAACACTGCTATCTCTCGAAAGAAAAGCATGTGTGTTACAACCGGGAACACCTAGCACATTGTTTCCTGGTGAGAACTGAGTTAGTTCTTCAAAGGAATACTTCCTGAAATCAGAATTTTCAAGTGGAGAAAGGCTCCTTTTGTTCCAAGTAGGCCTGTTCAGCTCTGTTATGAAACACATGTGTCTCCCCAAAAAAAGTAACGGCTGTTTTAGAAGCAGGAGCATCTAGAAGACTGCATCTCTGTGCATATTTACTCAGTTCTTTGAAGGAATCCGTCCTGCAAATCAGAATGTTAAAGGTGGAGAAAAGCTCCTTATGTTCCAAATAGACTTATTCTGTTAAGTTGAAGAAACTCATGTATCTCTGGAAGGAACACCATCTCTGTTTGAAGCAGGATCATCTAGCACATTGTTTCCCTTTGCAATTGGTGTTCGTTTTCTAGAGAAATACTTCCTTCAATTTAGGAGTTTCAAGGTGGAGATAGGCTGTAATGAGTCCAAATACACCTATTGTGCTGAGTTGAAGAAACACATGTATCTCTCCAAAGAAAACAATGTATGTTAGAAGCTGTAGCCTCTGGCACATTGTGTCCCTGTAAGAATTTAGTTAGTGTTGGAATGGTGTACGTTGTGCAAATCAACATTTTCCAGGTGTAGAATGGCTCATTTTGTTCCTTAGAGGCCTATTCTGCAAAACAAAAGAGGCTCAGGTATCTCGTGAAGGAAAAGCATGTGTGTGAGAAGCAGGAGAATCCGGCACACTGTTTACCTGTGAGAATTCAGTTTGTTTATTGAAGGAATACTTACTGAAACCAGTGTTTTCAAGGGTGAGAAAGGGTCAATTTGTTCCAAAGAGGCCTATGCAGGTAAGTTGAAGAAACATATGTATCTCTGGAAAGGAAACCACGTATGCTCGAAGCAGGAGCATCCAGTACATGGTTTCACTGTCCTTAATGACCTACGTTTTCAGAGCAATACTTCCTGCAACTTTGGAGTTCCAAGGTGGAGATAGGCACCGTTTGCTCTAAAAAGGCCTATTCAGCTAACGTGAAGAACACATGGACCTCTCCAAAGACAACCATCTATGTTCGAAGCTGCAGCATCTAGTACAGTGTTTCACTGTGAGAAGTGATTTAATTTTGAAAGGAATACTTCCTGCAAATCAAAGCTTTCAAGGTTGAGAAAGGCTGATTTTCTTCCAAATAGGCCTATACATGTAAGCTGAAGAAAGACCTTCATCTCTCGAGAGAGAACAATCTGCGTGAGGTACAGAAGTATGCATGGCATATCTTCCCTGTGAGAGCAGTGGTAGTTTCTGAAAGGAAGATTTCATGCATCTTAGGTGTTTAAGGTGGATTTAGACTCTGTTTGCACCAAATAGGCCTATTCAGCTGATTGGAAGAATCACATGTATATCTCAAAGAGAAACCATCTATGTTGGAAGTCTCAGCATCTATCACATTGTTTCCCTGTGATAATTTAGTTTACTTTTCAAAGGAATAATTCCGGCAAATCATAGTTTTCAACGTGGAGAAAGGCTCAGTTTGTTTCATGTAAGCCTATCCAGCTGAGTTGATGAAACATCTGCATCTCTCAAAAGAAAACCATCTGTGGCAGAATCAAGGGCATCGAGCACATTGTTTACCTATGAGAACTGAGTTAGTTTTTGAAAGGAATACTTGCTGCAAATCATGGTTTTCAAGTTGGAACGAGGCTCATTTTGTTCCAAACAGGCCGATTCAGCTACGGTCAAGAAAGACATGTATGTCTCGAAAGAGCAACATCTACTTAGAAGGTGCAGTATCTAGTATACTGGTCCCTTGTGAGAATTGAGCTCGTTTCTGAAGCGTATAATTCCAGCAACTCACAATGTTCAAGGTGGAGAAAGGCTAAGTTTCTTGCCACTAGACTTACTAAGCTTAGATGAGGAAACACATGTGTCTCTCAAATGAAAACAGTGTGTGTTAGGAGCTTCAGCATCTAGCGTGTTGTTTCCCTGTGAGAATTGAGATAGTTTTTGTAAGGAATGTCAACTTCAATTCTCAGTTTTCAAGGTGGAGAAAGGCTCATTTTGTTCCCAATAGGCCTATTCAGCTTCATTGGGGAAACACGTGTGTATCTGCAAAGAAAACCGTCTGTGTTAGGAGCAGGAGCAACTAGCGCATTGTTTCCCTCTGAGAAAGGAGTTGGTTTTGGGAAGGAATACTTCCTTCCAATCTGCATGTTCAAGGTGAAGAAATGCTCATTTTGTTCCAAAGAGTCCCATCCAGGTAAGTTGAAGGAACACATGTATCTCTCAAAGGAAAACAATCTGTGAAAGGAGCAGGAGCACCTAGTACATTGTTTCCCTGTGTGAACTGACTGGGTTTTTGATAGAAATACTTCCTGAAACCTAGCAGGTTCACGATGGAGATAGGCTCTGTTTGCCCAAAAGAGGCCTATTCAGCTGACTTGAAGGTACACATGCACCTCTTCCAGGAAAACCATCTACTTAAAAGCTACAGCATCTCTCACATTGTTTCCCTGTGCGATCAGAGTCCGTTTTTGAAGGAAAGACTTGCAGCAACTCCGACCATTCAAAGTGGACAAAGGCTCCTTTGTTGCAATTGGGCCTATTCTGCTGAGTTGACAAAACACATGTCACTCTCAAAATTAAACCATCTGTGGCAGAATCAGGACAATCTAGCACCTTATTTACCTATGAGAATTGAGTTAGTTTTTGAAAGGAATAATTTCTGCAAATGAACGTTTTGAAGCTAGGGAAAGGCTAATTTTGATCCAAGTAGGCCTATTTAGCTGAGTTGAAGAAACACTGCTATCTCTCGAAAGAAAAGCATGTGTGTTACAACCGGGAACACATAGCACATTGTTTCCTGGTGAGAACTGAGTTAGTTCTTCAAAGGAATACTTCCTGAAATCAGAATTTTCAAGTGGAGAAAGGCTCCTTTTGTTCCAAGTAGGCCTGTTCAGCTCTGTTATGAAACACATGTATCTCCCCAAAAAAAGTAACGGCTGTTTTAGAAGCAGGAGCATCTAGAAGACTGCATCTCTGTGCATATTTACTCAGTTCTTCGAAGGAATCCGTCCTGCAAATCAGAATGTTAAAGGTGGAGAAAAGCTCATTTTGTTCTAAATAGACCTATTCTGTTAAGTTGAAGAAACTCATGTATCTCTGGAAGGAACACCATCTCTGTTTGAAGCAGGATCGTCTAGCACATTGTTTCCCTTTGCAATTGGTGTTCGTTTTCTAGAGAAATACTTCCTTCAATTTAGGAGTTTCAAGGTGGAGATAGGCTGTAATGAGTCCAAATACACCTATTGTGCTGAGTTGAAGAAACACATGTATCTCTCCAAAGAAAACAATGTATGTTAGAAGATGTAGCCTCTGGCACATTGTGTCCCTGTAAGAATTTAGTTAGTGTTGGAATGGTGTACGTTGTGCAAATCAACATTTTCCAGGTGTAGAATGGCTCATTTTGTTCCTTAGAGGCCTATTCTGCAAAACAAAAGAGGCTCAGGTATCTCGTGAAGGAAAAGCATGTGTGTGAGAAGCAGGAGAATCCGGCACACTGTTTACCTGTGAGAATTCAGTTTGTTTATTGAAGGAATACTTACTGAAACCAGTGTTTTCAAGGGTGAGAAAGGGTCAATTTGTTCCAAAGAGGCCTATGCAGGTAAGTTGAAGAAACATATGTATCTCTGGCAAGGAAACCACGTATGTCCGAAGCAGGAGCATCCAGTACATGGTTTCACTGTCCTTAATGACCTACATTTTCAGAGCAATACTTCCTGCAACTTTGGAGTTCCAAGGTGGAGATAGGCACCGTTTGCTCTAAAAAGGCCTATTCAGCTAACGTGAAGAACACATGGACCTCTCCAAAGACAACCATCTATGTTCGAAGCTGCAGCATCTAGTACAGTGTTTCACTGTGAGAAGTGATTTAATTTTGAAAGGAATACTTCCTGCAAATCAAAGCTTTCAAGGTGGAGAAAGGCTGATTTTCTTCCAAATAGGCCTATACATGTAAGCTGAAGAAAGACCTTCATCTCTCGAGAGAGAACAATCTGCGTGAGGTACAGAAGTATGCATGGCATATCTTCCCTGTGAGAGCAGTGGTAGTTTCTGAAAGGAAGATTTCATGCATCTTAGGTGTTTAAGGTGGATTTAGACTCTGTTTGCACCAAATAGGCCTATTCAGCTGATTGGAAGAATCACATGTATATCTCAAAGAGAAACCATCTATGTTGGAAGTCTCAGCATCTATCACATTGTTTCCCTGTGATAATTTAGTTTACTTTTCAAAGGAATAATTCCGGCAAATCATAGTTTTCAACGTGGAGAAAGGCTCAGTTTGTTTCATGTAAGCCTATCCAGCTGAGTTGATGAAACATCTGCATCTCTCAAAAGAAAACCATCTGTGGCAGAATCAAGGGCATCGAGCACATTGTTTACCTATGAGAACTGAGTTAGTTTTTGAAAGGAATACTTGCTGCAAATCATGGTTTTCAAGTTGGAACGAGGCTCATTTTGTTCCAAACAGGCCGATTCAGCTACGGTCAAGAAAGACATGTATGTCTCGAAAGAGCAACATCTACTTAGAAGGTGCAGTATCTAGTATACTGGTCCCTTGTGAGAATTGAGCTCGTTTCTGAAGCGTATAATTCCAGCAACTCACAATGTTCAAGGTGGAGAAAGGCTAAGTTTCTTGCCACTAGACTTACTAAGCTTAGATGAGGAAACACATGTGTCTCTCAAATGAAAACAGTGTGTGTTAGGAGCTTCAGCATCTAGCGTGTTGTTTCCCTGTGAGAATTGAGATAGTTTTTGTAAGGAATGTCAACTTCAATTCTCAGTTTTCAAGGTGGAGAAAGGCTCATTTTGTTCCCAATAGGCCTATTCAGCTTCATTGGGGAAACACGTGTGTATCTGCAAAGAAAACCGTCTGTGTTAGGAGCAGGAGCAACTAGCGCATTGTTTCCCTCTGAGAAAGGAGTTGGTTTTGGGAAGGAATACTTCCTTCCAATCTGCATGTTCAAGGTGAAGAAATGCTCATTTTGTTCCAAAGAGTCCCATCCAGGTAAGTTGAAGGAACACATGTATCTCTCAAAGGAAAACAATCTGTGAAAGGAGCAGGAGCACCTAGTACATTGTTTCCCTGTGTGAACTGACTGGGTTTTTGATAGAAATACTTCCTGAAACCTAGAAGTTTCACGATGGAGATAGGCTCTGTTTGCCCAAAAGAGGCCTATTCAGCTGACTTGAAGGTACACATGCACCTCTTCCAGGAAAACCATCTACTTAAAAGCTACAGCATCTCTCACATTGTTTCCCTGTGCGATCAGAGTCCGTTTTTGAAGGAAAGACTTGCAGCAACTCCGACCATTCAAAGTGGACAAAGGCTCCTTTGCTGCAATTGGGCCTATTCTGCTGAGTTGACAAAACACATGTCACTTTCAAAAGTAAACCATCTGTGGCAGAATCAGGACAATCTAGCACCTTATTTACCTATGAGAATTGAGTTAGTTTTTGAAAGGAATAATTTCTGCAAATCAACGTTTTGAAGCTAGGGAAAGGCTAATTTTGATCCAAGTAGGCCTATTTAGCTGAGTTGAAGAAACACTGCTATCTCTCGAAAGAAAAGCATGTGTGTTACAACCGGGAACACCTAGCACATTGTTTCCTGGTGAGAACTGAGTTAGTTCTTCAAAGGAATACTTCCTGAAATCAGAATTTTCAAGTGGAGAAAGGCTCCTTTTGTTCCAAGTAGGCCTGTTCAGCTCTGTTATGAAACACATGTGTCTCCCCAAAAAAAGTAACGGCTGTTTTAGAAGCAGGAGCATCTAGAAGACTGCATCTCTGTGCATATTTACTCAGTTCTTCGAAGGAATCCGTCCTGCAAATCAGAATGTTAAAGGTGGAGAAAAGCTCCTTTTGTTCCAAATAGACTTATTCTGTTAAGTTGAAGAAACTCATGTATCTCTGGAAGGAACACCATCTCTGTTTGAAGCAGGATCATCTAGCACATTGTTTCCCTTTGCAATTGGTGTTCGTTTTCTAGAGAAATACTTCCTTCAATTTAGGAGTTTCAAGGTGGAGATAGGCTGTAATGAGTCCAAATACACCTATTGTGCTGAGTTGAAGAAACACATGTATCTCTCCAAAGAAAACAATGTATGTTAGAAGCTGTAGCCTCTGGCACATTGTGTCCCTGTAAGAATTTAGTTAGTGTTGGAATGGTGTACGTTGTGCAAATCAACATTTTCCAGGTGTAGAATGGCTCATTTTGTTCCTTAGAGGCCTATTCTGCAAGACAAAAGAGGCTCAGGTATCTCGTGAAGGAAAAGCATGTGTGTGAGAAGCAGGAGAATCCGGCACACTGTTTACCTGTGAGAATTCAGTTTGTTTATTGAAGGAATACTTACTGAAACCAGTGTTTTCAAGGGTGAGAAAGGGTCAATTTGTTCCAAAGAGGCCTATGCAGGTAAGTTGAAGAAACATATGTATCTCTGGAAAGGAAACCACGTATGCTCGAAGCAGGATCATCCAGTACATGGTTTCACTGTCCTTAATGACCTACGTTTTCAGAGCAATACTTCCTGCAACTTTGGAGTTCCAAGGTGGAGATAGGCACCGTTTGCTCTAAAAAGGCCTATTCAGCTAACGTGAAGAACACATGGACCTCTCCAAAGACAACCATCTATGTTCGAAGCTGCAGCATCTAGTACAGTGTTTCACTGTGAGAAGTGATTTAATTTTGAAAGGAATACTTCCTGCAAATCAAAGCTTTCAAGGTGGAGAAAGGCTGATTTTCTTCCAAATAGGCCTATACATGTAAGCTGAAGAAAGACCTTCATCTCTCGAGAGAGAACAATCTGCGTGAGGTACAGAAGTATGCATGGCATATCTTCCCTGTGAGAGCAGTGGTAGTTTCTGAAAGGAAGATTTCATGCATCTTAGGTGTTTAAGGTGGATTTAGACTCTGTTTGCACCAAATAGGCCTATTCAGCTGATTGGAAGAATCACATGTATATCTCAAAGAGAAACCATCTATGTTGGAAGTCTCAGCATCTATCACATTGTTTCCCTGTGATAATTTAGTTTACTTTTCAAAGGAATAATTCCGGCAAATCATAGTTTTCAACGTGGAGAAAGGCTCAGTTTGTTTCATGTAAGCCTATCCAGCTGAGTTGATGAAACATCTGCATCTCTCAAAAGAAAACCATCTGTGGCAGAATCAAGGGCATCGAGCACATTGTTTACCTATGAGAACTGAGTTAGTTTTTGAAAGGAATACTTGCTGCAAATCATGGTTTTCAAGTTGGAACGAGGCTCATTTTGTTCCAAACAGGCCGATTCAGCTACGGTCAAGAAAGACATGTATGTCTCGAAAGAGCAACATCTACTTAGAAGGTGCAGTATCTAGTATACTGGTCCCTTGTGAGAATTGAGCTCGTTTCTGAAGCGTATAATTCCAGCAACTCACAATGTTCAAGGTGGAGAAAGGCTAAGTTTCTTGCCACTAGACTTACTAAGCTTAGATGAGGAAACACATGTGTCTCTCAAAAGAAAACAGTGTGTGTTAGGAGCTTCAGCATCTAGCGTGTTGTTTCCCTGTGAGAATTGAGATAGTTTTTGTAAGGAATGTCAACTTCAATTCTCAGTTTTCAAGGTGGAGAAAGGCTCATTTTGTTCCCAATAGGCCTATTCAGCTTCATTGGGGAAACACGTGTGTATCTGCAAAGAAAACCGTCTGTGTTAGGAGCAGGAGCAACTAGCGCATTGTTTCCCTCTGAGAAAGGAGTTGGTTTTGGGAAGGAATACTTCCTTCCAATCTGCATGTTCAAGGTGAAGAAATGCTCATTTTGTTCCAAAGAGTCCCATCCAGGTAAGTTGAAGGAACACATGTATCTCTCAAAGGAAAACAATCTGTGAAAGGAGCAGGAGCACCTAGTACATTGTTTCCCTGTGTGAACTGACTGGGTTTTTGATAGAAATACTTCCTGAAACCTAGCAGGTTCACGATGGAGATAGGCTCTGTTTGCCCAAAAGAGGCCTATTCAGCTGACTTGAAGGTACACATGCACCTCTTCCAGGAAAACCATCTACTTAAAAGCTACAGCATCTCTCACATTGTTTCCCTGTGCGATCAGAGTCCGTTTTTGAAGGAAAGACTTGCAGCAACTCCGACCATTCAAAGTGGACAAAGGCTCCTTTGTTGCAATTGGGCCTATTCTGCTGAGTTGACAAAACACATGTCACTCTCAAAATTAAACCATCTGTGGCAGAATCAGGACAATCTAGCACCTTATTTACCTATGAGAATTGAGTTAGTTTTTGAAAGGAATAATTTCTGCAAATGAACGTTTTGAAGCTAGGGAAAGGCTAATTTTGATCCAAGTAGGCCTATTTAGCTGAGTTGAAGAAACACTGCTATCTCTCGAAAGAAAAGCATGTGTGTTACAACCGGGAACACATAGCACATTGTTTCCTGGTGAGAACTGAGTTAGTTCTTCAAAGGAATACTTCCTGAAATCAGAATTTTCAAGTGGAGAAAGGCTCCTTTTGTTCCAAGTAGGCCTGTTCAGCTCTGTTATGAAACACATGTATCTCCCCAAAAAAAGTAATGGCTGTTTTAGAAGCAGGAGCATCTAGAAGACTGCATCTCTGTGCATATTTACTCAGTTCTTCGAAGGAATCCGTCCTGCAAATCAGAATGTTAAAGGTGGAGAAAAGCTCATTTTGTTCTAAATAGACCTATTCTGTTAAGTTGAAGAAACTCATGTATCTCTGGAAGGAACACCATCTCTGTTTGAAGCAGGATTGTCTAGCACATTGTTTCCCTTTGCAATTGGTGTTCGTTTTCTAGAGAAATACTTCCTTCAATTTAGGAGTTTCAAGGTGGAGATAGGCTGTAATGAGTCCAAATACACCTATTGTGCTGAGTTGAAGAAACACATGTATCTCTCCAAAGAAAACAATGTATGTTAGAAGATGTAGCCTCTGGCACATTGTGTCCCTGTAAGAATTTAGTTAGTGTTGGAATGGTGTACGTTGTGCAAATCAACATTTTCCAGGTGTAGAATGGCTCATTTTGTTCCTTAGAGGCCTATTCTGCAAAACAAAAGAGGCTCAGGTATCTCGTGAAGGAAAAGCATGTGTGTGAGAAGCAGGAGAATCCGGCACACTGTTTACCTGTGAGAATTCAGTTTGTTTATTGAAGGAATACTTACTGAAACCAGTGTTTTCAAGGGTGAGAAAGGGTCAATTTGTTCCAAAGAGGCCTATGCAGGTAAGTTGAAGAAACATATGTATCTCTGGAAAGGAAACCACGTATGTTCGAAGCAGGAGCATCCAGTACATGGTTTCACTGTCCTTAATGACCTACGTTTTCAGAGCAATACTTCCTGCAACTTTGGAGTTCCAAGGTGGAGATAGGCACCGTTTGCTCTAAAAAGGCCTATTCAGCTAACGTGAAGAACACATGGACCTCTCCAAAGACAACCATCTATGTTCGAAGCTGCAGCATCTAGTACAGTGTTTCACTGTGAGAAGTGATTTAATTTTGAAAGGAATACTTCCTGCAAATCAAAGCTTTCAAGGTGGAGAAAGGCTGATTTTCTTCCAAATAGGCCTATACATGTAAGCTGAAGAAAGACCTTCATCTCTCGAGAGAGAACAATCTGCGTGAGGTACAGAAGTATGCATGGCATATCTTCCCTGTGAGAGCAGTGGTAGTTTCTGAAAGGAAGATTTCATGCATCTTAGGTGTTTAAGGTGGATTTAGACTCTGTTTGCACCAAATAGGCCTATTCAGCTGATTGGAAGAATCACATGTATATCTCAAAGAGAAACCATCTATGTTGGAAGTCTCAGCATCTATCACATTGTTTCCCTGTGATAATTTAGTTTACTTTTCAAAGGAATAATTCCGGCAAATCATAGTTTTCAACGTGGAGAAAGGCTCAGTTTGTTTCATGTAAGCCTATCCAGCTGAGTTGATGAAACATCTGCATCTCTCAAAAGAAAACCATCTGTGGCAGAATCAAGGGCATCGAGCACATTGTTTACCTATGAGAACTGAGTTAGTTTTTGAAAGGAATACTTGCTGCAAATCATGGTTTTCAAGTTGGAACGAGGCTCATTTTGTTCCAAACAGGCCGATTCAGCTACGGTCAAGAAAGACATGTATGTCTCGAAAGAGCAACATCTACTTAGAAGGTGCAGTATCTAGTATACTGGTCCCTTGTGAGAATTGAGCTCGTTTCTGAAGCGTATAATTCCAGCAACTCACAGTGTTCAAGGTGGAGAAAGGCTAAGTTTCTTGCCACTAGACTTACTAAGCTTAGATGAGGAAACACATGTGTCTCTCAAAAGAAAACAGTGTGTTAGGAGCTTCAGCATCTAGCGTGTTGTTTCCCTGTGAGAATTGAGATAGTTTTTGAAAGGAATGTCAACTTCAATTCTCAGTTTTCAAGGTGGAGAAAGGCTCATTTTGTTCCCAATAGGCCTATTCAGCTTCGTTGAGGAAACACGTGTGTATCTGCAAAGAAAACCGTCTGTGTTAGGAGCAGGAGCAACTAGCGCATTGTTTCCCTCTGAGAACGGAGTTGGTTTTGGGAAGGAATACTTCCTTCCAATCTGCATGTTCAAGGTGAAGAAATGCTCATTTTGTTCCAAAGAGTCCCATCCAGGTAAGTTGAAGGAACACATGTATCTCTCAAAGGAAAACAATCTGTGAAAGGAGCAGGAGCACCTAGTACATTGTTTCCCTGTGTGAACTGACTGGGTTTTTGATAGAAATACTTCCTGAAACCTAGAAGTTTCACGATGGAGATAGGCTCTGTTTGCCCAAAAGAGGCCTATTCAGCTGACTTGAAGGTACACATGCACCTCTTCCAGGAAAACCATCTACTTAAAAGCTACAGCATCTCTCACATTGTTTCCCTGTGCGATCAGAGTCCGTTTTTGAAGGAAAGACTTGCAGCAACTCCGACCATTCAAAGTGGACAAAGGCTCCTTTGTTGCAATTGGGCCTATTCTGCTGAGTTGACAAAACACATGTCACTCTCAAAAGTAAACCATCTGTGGCAGAATGAGGACAATCTAGCACCTTATTTACCTATGAGAATTGAGTTAGTTTTTGAAAGGAATAATTTCTGCAAATCAACGTTTTGAAGCTAGGGAAAGGCTAATTTTGATCCAAGTAGGCCTATTTAGCTGAGTTGAAGAAACACTGCTATCTCTCGAAAGAAAAGCATGTGTGTTACAACCGGGAACACCTAGCACATTGTTTCCTGGTGAGAACTGAGTTAGTTCTTCAAAGGAATACTTCCTGAAATCAGAATTTTCAAGTGGAGAAAGGCTCCTTTTGTTCCAAGTAGGCCTGTTCAGCTCTGTTATGAAACACATGTGTCTCCCCAAAAAAAGTAACGGCTGTTTTAGAAGCAGGAGCATCTAGAAGACTGCATCTCTGTGCATATTTACTCAGTTCTTCGAAGGAATCCGTCCTGCAAATCAGAATGTTAAAGGTGGAGAAAAGCTCCTTTTGTTCCAAATAGACTTATTCTGTTAAGTTGAAGAAACTCATGTATCTCTGGAAGGAACACCATCTCTGTTTGAAGCAGGATCATCTAGCACATTGTTTCCCTTTGCAATTGGTGTTCGTTTTCTAGAGAAATACTTCCTTCAATTTAGGAGTTTCAAGGTGGAGATAGGCTGTAATGAGTCCAAATACACCTATTGTGCTGAGTTGAAGAAACACATGTATCTCTCCAAAGAAAACAATGTATGTTAGAAGCTGTAGCCTCTGGCACATTGTGTCCCTGTAAGAATTTAGTTAGTGTTGGAATGGTGTACGTTGTGCAAATCAACATTTTCCAGGTGTAGAATGGCTCATTTTGTTCCTTAGAGGCCTATTCTGCAAAACAAAAGAGGCTCAGGTATCTCGTGAAGGAAAAGCATGTGTGTGAGAAGCAGGAGAATCCGGCACACTGTTTACCTGTGAGAATTCAGTTTGTTTATTGAAGGAATACTTACTGAAACCAGTGTTTTCAAGGGTGAGAAAGGGTCAATTTGTTCCAAAGAGGCCTATGCAGGTAAGTTGAAGAAACATATGTATCTCTGGAAAGGAAACCACGTATGCTCGAAGCAGGAGCATCCAGTACATGGTTTCACTGTCCTTAATGACCTACGTTTTCAGAGCAATACTTCCTGCAACTTTGGAGTTCCAAGGTGGAGATAGGCACCGTTTGCTCTAAAAAGGCCTATTCAGCTAACGTGAAGAACACATGGACCTCTCCAAAGACAACCATCTATGTTCGAAGCTGCAGCATCTAGTACAGTGTTTCACTGTGAGAAGTGATTTAATTTTGAAAGGAATACTTCCTGCAAATCAAAGCTTTCAAGGTGGAGAAAGGCTGATTTTCTTCCAAATAGGCCTATACATGTAAGCTGAAGAAAGACCTTCATCTCTCGAGAGAGAACAATCTGCGTGAGGTACAGAAGTATGCATGGCATATCTTCCCTGTGAGAGCAGTGGTAGTTTCTGAAAGGAAGATTTCATGCATCTTAGGTGTTTAAGGTGGATTTAGACTCTGTTTGCACCAAATAGGCCTATTCAGCTGATTGGAAGAATCACATGTATATCTCAAAGAGAAACCATCTATGTTGGAAGTCTCAGCATCTATCACATTGTTTCCCTGTGATAATTTAGTTTACTTTTCAAAGGAATAATTCCGGCAAATCATAGTTTTCAACGTGGAGAAAGGCTCAGTTTGTTTCATGTAAGCCTATCCAGCTGAGTTGATGAAACATCTGCATCTCTCAAAAGAAAACCATCTGTGGCAGAATCAAGGGCATCGAGCACATTGTTTACCTATGAGAACTGAGTTAGTTTTTGAAAGGAATACTTGCTGCAAATCATGGTTTTCAAGTTGGAACGAGGCTCATTTTGTTCCAAACAGGCCGATTCAGCTACGGTCAAGAAAGACATGTATGTCTCGAAAGAGCAACATCTACTTAGAAGGTGCAGTATCTAGTATACTGGTCCCTTGTGAGAATTGAGCTCGTTTCTGAAGCGTATAATTCCAGCAACTCACAGTGTTCAAGGTGGAGAAAGGCTAAGTTTCTTGCCACTAGACTTACTAAGCTTAGATGAGGAAACACATGTGTCTCTCAAAAGAAAACAGTGTGTTAGGAGCTTCAGCATCTAGCGTGTTGTTTCCCTGTGAGAATTGAGATAGTTTTTGAAAGGAATGTCAACTTCAATTCTCAGTTTTCAAGGTGGAGAAAGGCTCATTTTGTTCCCAATAGGCCTATTCAGCTTCGTTGAGGAAACACGTGTGTATCTGCAAAGAAAACCGTCTGTGTTAGGAGCAGGAGCAACTAGCGCATTGTTTCCCTCTGAGAACGGAGTTGGTTTTGGGAAGGAATACTTCCTTCCAATCTGCATGTTCAAGGTGAAGAAATGCTCATTTTGTTCCAAAGAGTCCCATCCAGGTAAGTTGAAGGAACACATGTATCTCTCAAAGGAAAACAATCTGTGAAAGGAGCAGGAGCACCTAGTACATTGTTTCCCTGTGTGAACTGACTGGGTTTTTGATAGAAATACTTCCTGAAACCTAGAAGTTTCACGATGGAGATAGGCTCTGTTTGCCCAAAAGAGGCCTATTCAGCTGACTTGAAGGTACACATGCACCTCTTCCAGGAAAACCATCTACTTAAAAGCTACAGCATCTCTCACATTGTTTCCCTGTGCGATCAGAGTCCGTTTTTGAAGGAAAGACTTGCAGCAACTCCGACCATTCAAAGTGGACAAAGGCTCCTTTGTTGCAATTGGGCCTATTCTGCTGAGTTGACAAAACACATGTCACTCTCAAAAGTAAACCATCTGTGGCAGAATGAGGACAATCTAGCACCTTATTTACCTATGAGAATTGAGTTAGTTTTTGAAAGGAATAATTTCTGCAAATCAACGTTTTGAAGCTAGGGAAAGGCTAATTTTGATCCAAGTAGGCCTATTTAGCTGAGTTGAAGAAACACTGCTATCTCTCGAAAGAAAAGCATGTGTGTTACAACCGGGAACACCTAGCACATTGTTTCCTGGTGAGAACTGAGTTAGTTCTTCAAAGGAATACTTCCTGAAATCAGAATTTTCAAGTGGAGAAAGGCTCCTTTTGTTCCAAGTAGGCCTGTTCAGCTCTGTTATGAAACACATGTGTCTCCCCAAAAAAAGTAACGGCTGTTTTAGAAGCAGGAGCATCTAGAAGACTGCATCTCTGTGCATATTTACTCAGTTCTTCGAAGGAATCCGTCCTGCAAATCAGAATGTTAAAGGTGGAGAAAAGCTCCTTTTGTTCCAAATAGACTTATTCTGTTAAGTTGAAGAAACTCATGTATCTCTGGAAGGAACACCATCTCTGTTTGAAGCAGGATCATCTAGCACATTGTTTCCCTTTGCAATTGGTGTTCGTTTTCTAGAGAAATACTTCCTTCAATTTAGGAGTTTCAAGGTGGAGATAGGCTGTAATGAGTCCAAATACACCTATTGTGCTGAGTTGAAGAAACACATGTATCTCTCCAAAGAAAACAATGTATGTTAGAAGCTGTAGCCTCTGGCACATTGTGTCCCTGTAAGAATTTAGTTAGTGTTGGAATGGTGTACGTTGTGCAAATCAACATTTTCCAGGTGTAGAATGGCTCATTTTGTTCCTTAGAGGCCTATTCTGCAAAACAAAAGAGGCTCAGGTATCTCGTGAAGGAAAAGCATGTGTGTGAGAAGCAGGAGAATCCGGCACACTGTTTACCTGTGAGAATTCAGTTTGTTTATTGAAGGAATACTTACTGAAACCAGTGTTTTCAAGGGTGAGAAAGGGTCAATTTGTTCCAAAGAGGCCTATGCAGGTAAGTTGAAGAAACATATGTATCTCTGGAAAGGAAACCACGTATGCTCGAAGCAGGAGCATCCAGTACATGGTTTCACTGTCCTTAATGACCTACGTTTTCAGAGCAATACTTCCTGCAACTTTGGAGTTCCAAGGTGGAGATAGGCACCGTTTGCTCTAAAAAGGCCTATTCAGCTAACGTGAAGAACACATGGACCTCTCCAAAGACAACCATCTATGTTCGAAGCTGCAGCATCTAGTACAGTGTTTCACTGTGAGAAGTGATTTAATTTTGAAAGGAATACTTCCTGCAAATCAAAGCTTTCAAGGTGGAGAAAGGCTGATTTTCTTCCAAATAGGCCTATACATGTAAGCTGAAGAAAGACCTTCATCTCTCGAGAGAGAACAATCTGCGTGAGGTACAGAAGTATGCATGGCATATCTTCCCTGTGAGAGCAGTGGTAGTTTCTGAAAGGAAGATTTCATGCATCTTAGGTGTTTAAGGTGGATTTAGACTCTGTTTGCACCAAATAGGCCTATTCAGCTGATTGGAAGAATCACATGTATATCTCAAAGAGAAACCATCTATGTTGGAAGTCTCAGCATCTATCACATTGTTTCCCTGTGATAATTTAGTTTACTTTTCAAAGGAATAATTCCGGCAAATCATAGTTTTCAACGTGGAGAAAGGCTCAGTTTGTTTCATGTAAGCCTATCCAGCTGAGTTGATGAAACATCTGCATCTCTCAAAAGAAAACCATCTGTGGCAGAATCAAGGGCATCGAGCACATTGTTTACCTATGAGAACTGAGTTAGTTTTTGAAAGGAATACTTGCTGCAAATCATTGTTTTCAAGTTGGAACGAGGCTCATTTTGTTCCAAACAGGCCGATTCAGCTACGGTCAAGAAAGACATGTATGTCTCGAAAGAGCAACATCTACTTAGAAGGTGCAGTATCTAGTATACTGGTCCCTTGTGAGAATTGAGCTCGTTTCTGAAGCGTATAATTCCAGCAACTCACAATGTTCAAGGTGGAGAAAGGCTAAGTTTCTTGCCACTAGACTTACTAAGCTTAGATGAGGAAACACATGTGTCTCTCAAAAGAAAACAGTGTGTGTTAGGAGCTTCAGCATCTAGCGTGTTGTTTCCCTGTGAGAATTGAGATAGTTTTTGTAAGGAATGTCAACTTCAATTCTCAGTTTTCAAGGTGGAGAAAGGCTCATTTTGTTCCCAATAGGCCTATTCAGCTTCATTGGGGAAACACGTGTGTATCTGCAAAGAAAACCGTCTGTGTTAGGAGCAGGAGCAACTAGCGCATTGTTTCCCTCTGAGAAAGGAGTTGGTTTTGGGAAGGAATACTTCCTTCCAATCTGCATGTTCAAGGTGAAGAAATGCTCATTTTGTTCCAAAGAGTCCCATCCAGGTAAGTTGAAGGAACACATGTATCTCTCAAAGGAAAACAATCTGTGAAAGGAGCAGGAGCACCTAGTACATTGTTTCCCTGTGTGAACTGACTGGGTTTTTGATAGAAATACTTCCTGAAACCTAGAAGTTTCACGATGGAGATAGGCTCTGTTTGCCCAAAAGAGGCCTATTCAGCTGACTTGAAGGTACACATGCACCTCTTCCAGGAAAACCATCTACTTAAAAGCTACAGCATCTCTCACATTGTTTCCCTGTGCGATCAGAGTCCGTTTTTGAAGGAAAGACTTGCAGCAACTCCGACCATTCAAAGTGGACAAAGGCTCCTTTGTTGCAATTGGGCCTATTCTGCTGAGTTGACAAAACACATGTCACTCTCAAAATTAAACCATCTGTGGCAGAATCAGGACAATCTAGCACCTTATTTACCTATGAGAATTGAGTTAGTTTTTGAAAGGAATAATTTCTGCAAATGAACGTTTTGAAGCTAGGGAAAGGCTAATTTTGATCCAAGTAGGCCTATTTAGCTGAGTTGAAGAAACACTGCTATCTCTCGAAAGAAAAGCATGTGTGTTACAACCGGGAACACCTAGCACATTGTTTCCTGGTGAGAACTGAGTTAGTTCTTCAAAGGAATACTTCCTGAAATCAGAATTTTCAAGTGGAGAAAGGCTCCTTTTGTTCCAAGTAGGCCTGTTCAGCTCTGTTATGAAACACATGTATCTCCCCAAAAAAAGTAACGGCTGTTTTAGAAGCAGGAGCATCTAGAAGACTGCATCTCTGTGCATATTTACTCAGTTCTTCGAAGGAATCCGTCCTGCAAATCAGAATGTTAAAGGTGGAGAAAAGCTCATTTTGTTCTAAATAGACCTATTCTGTTAAGTTGAAGAAACTCATGTATCTCTGGAAGGAACACCATCTCTGTTTGAAGCAGGATCGTCTAGCACATTGTTTCCCTTTGCAATTGGTGTTCGTTTTCTAGAGAAATACTTCCTTCAATTTAGGAGTTTCAAGGTGGAGATAGGCTGTAATGAGTCCAAATACACCTATTGTGCTGAGTTGAAGAAACACATGTATCTCTCCAAAGAAAACAATGTATGTTAGAAGATGTAGCCTCTGGCACATTGTGTCCCTGTAAGAATTTAGTTAGTGTTGGAATGGTGTACGTTGTGCAAATCAACATTTTCCAGGTGTAGAATGGCTCATTTTGTTCCTTAGAGGCCTATTCTGCAAAACAAAAGAGGCTCAGGTATCTCGTGAAGGAAAAGCATGTGTGTGAGAAGCAGGAGAATCCGGCACACTGTTTACCTGTGAGAATTCAGTTTGTTTATTGAAGGAATACTTACTGAAACCAGTGTTTTCAAGGGTGAGAAAGGGTCAATTTGTTCCAAAGAGGCCTATGCAGGTAAGTTGAAGAAACATATGTATCTCTGGAAAGGAAACCACGTATGTTCGAAGCAGGAGCATCCAGTACATGGTTTCACTGTCCTTAATGACCTACGTTTTCAGAGCAATACTTCCTGCAACTTTGGAGTTCCAAGGTGGAGATAGGCACCGTTTGCTCTAAAAAGGCCTATTCAGCTAACGTGAAGAACACATGGACCTCTCCAAAGACAACCATCTATGTTCGAAGCTGCAGCATCTAGTACAGTGTTTCACTGTGAGAAGTGATTTAATTTTGAAAGGAATACTTCCTGCAAATCAAAGCTTTCAAGGTGGAGAAAGGCTGATTTTCTTCCAAATAGGCCTATACATGTAAGCTGAAGAAAGACCTTCATCTCTCGAGAGAGAACAATCTGCGTGAGGTACAGAAGTATGCATGGCATATCTTCCCTGTGAGAGCAGTGGTAGTTTCTGAAAGGAAGATTTCATGCATCTTAGGTGTTTAAGGTGGATTTAGACTCTGTTTGCACCAAATAGGCCTATTCAGCTGATTGGAAGAATCACATGTATATCTCAAAGAGAAACCATCTATGTTGGAAGTCTCAGCATGTATCACATTGTTTCCCTGTGATAATTTAGTTTACTTTTCAAAGGAATAATTCCGGCAAATCATAGTTTTCAACGTGGAGAAAGGCTCAGTTTGTTTCATGTAAGCCTATCCAGCTGAGTTGATGAAACATCTGCATCTCTCAAAAGAAAACCATCTGTGGCAGAATCAAGGGCATCGAGCACATTGTTTACCTATGAGAACTGAGTTAGTTTTTGAAAGGAATACTTGCTGCAAATCCTGGTTTTCAAGTTGGAACGAGGCTCATTTTGTTCCAAACAGGCCGATTCAGCTACGGTCAAGAAAGACATGTATGTCTCGAAAGAGCAACATCTACTTAGAAGGTGCAGTATCTAGTATACTGGTCCCTTGTGAGAATTGAGCTCGTTTCTGAAGCGTATAATTCCAGCAACTCACAATGTTCAAGGTGGAGAAAGGCTAAGTTTCTTGCCACTAGACTTACTAAGCTTAGATGAGGAAACACATGTGTCTCTCAAAAGAAAACAGTGTGTGTTAGGAGCTTCAGCATCTAGCGTGTTGTTTCCCTGTGAGAATTGAGATAGTTTTTGTAAGGAATGTCAACTTCAATTCTCAGTTTTCAAGGTGGAGAAAGGCTCATTTTGTTCCCAATAGGCCTATTCAGCTTCATTGAGGAAACACGTGTGTATCTGCAAAGAAAACCGTCTGTGTTAGGAGCAGGAGCAACTAGCGCATTGTTTCCCTCTGAGAAAGGAGTTGGTTTTGGGAAGGAATACTTCCTTCCAATCTGCATGTTCAAGGTGAAGAAATGCTCATTTTGTTCCAAAGAGTCCCATCCAGGTAAGTTGAAGGAACACATGTATCTCACAAAGGAAAACAATCTGTGAAAGGAGCAGGAGCACCTAGTACATTGTTTCCCTGTGTGAACTGACTGGGTTTTTGATAGAAATACTTCCTGAAACCTAGAAGTTTCACGATGGAGATAGGCTCTGTTTGCCCAAAAGAGGCCTATTCAGCTGACTTGAAGGTACACATGCACCTCTTCCAGGAAAACCATCTACTTAAAAGCTACAGCATCTCTCACATTGTTTCCCTGTGCGATCAGAGTCCGTTTTTGAAGGAAAGACTTGCAGCAACTCCGACCATTCAAAGTGGACAAAGGCTCCTTTGTTGCAATTGGGCCTATTCTGCTGAGATGACAAAACACATGTCACTCTCAAAATTAAACCATCTGTGGCAGAATCAGGACAATCTAGCACCTTATTTACCTATGAGAATTGAGTTAGTTTTTGAAAGGAATAATTTCTGCAAATCAACGTTTTGAAGCTAGGGAAAGGCTAATTTTGATCCAAGTAGGCCTATTTAGCTGAGTTGAAGAAACACTGCTATCTCTCGAAAGAAAAGCATGTGTGTTACAACCGGGAACACCTAGCACATTGTTTCCTGGTGAGAACTGAGTTAGTTCTTCAAAGGAATACTTCCTGAAATCAGAATTTTCAAGTGGAGAAAGGCTCCTTTTGTTCCAAGTAGGCCTGTTCAGCTCTGTTATGAAACACATGTATCTCCCCAAAAAAAGTAACGGCTGTTTTAGAAGCAGGAGCATCTAGAAGACTGCATCTCTGTGCATATTTACTCAGTTCTTCGAAGGAATCCGTCCTGCAAATCAGAATGTTAAAGGTGGAGAAAAGCTCATTTTGTTCCAAATAGACCTATTCTGTTAAGTTGAAGAAACTCATGTATCTCTGGAAGGAACACCATCTCTGTTTGAAGCAGGATCATCTAGCACATTGTTTCCCTTTGCAATTGGTGTTCATTTTCTAGAGAAATACTTCCTTCAATTTAGGAGTTTCAAGGTGGAGATAGGCTGTAATGAGTCCAAATACACCTATTGTGCTGAGTTGAAGAAACACATGTATCTCTCCAAAGAAAACAATGTATGTTAGAAGCTGTAGCCTCTGGCACATTGTGTCCCTGTAAGAATTTAGTTAGTGTTGGAATGGTGTACGTTGTGCAAATCAACATTTTCCAGGTGTAGAATGGCTCATTTTGTTCCTTAGAGGCCTATTCTGCAAAACAAAAGAGGCTCAGGTATCTCGTGAAGGAAAAGCATGTGTGTGAGAAGCAGGAGAATCCGGCACACTGTTTACCTGTGAGAATTCAGTTTGTTTATTGAAGGAATACTTACTGAAACCAGTGTTTTCAAGGGAGAGAAAGGGTCAATTTGTTCCAAAGAGGCCTATGCAGGTAAGTTGAAGAAACATATGTATCTCTGGAAAGGAAACCACGTATGTTCGAAGCAGGAGCATCCAGTACATGGTTTCACTGTCCTTAATGACCTACGTTTTCAGAGCAATACTTCCTGCAACTTTGGAGTTCCAAGGTGGAGATAGGCACCGTTTGCTCTAAAAAGGCCTATTCAGCTAACGTGAAGAACACATGGACCTCTCCAAAGACAACCATCTATGTTCGAAGCTGCAGCATCTAGTACAGTGTTTCACTGTGAGAAGTGATTTAATTTTGAAAGGAATACTTCCTGCAAATCAAAGCTTTCAAGGTGGAGAAAGGCTGATTTTCTTCCAAATAGGCCTATACATGTAAGCTGAAGAAAGACCTTCATCACTCGAGAGAGAACAATCTGCGTGAGGTACAGAAGTATGTATGGCATACCTTCCCTGTGAGAGCAGTGGTAGTTTCTGAAAGGAAGATTTCATGCATCTTAGGTGTTTAAGGTGGATTTAGACTCTGTTTGCACCAAATAGGCCTATTCAGCTGATTGGAAGAATCACATGTATATCTCAAAGAGAAACCATCTATGTTGGAAGTCTCAGCATCTATCACATTGTTTCCCTGTGATAATTTAGTTTACTTTTCAAAGGAATAATTCCGGCAAATCATAGTTTTCAACGTGGAGAAAGGCTCAGTTTGTTTCATGTAAGCCTATCCAGCTGAGTTGATGAAACATCTGCATCTCTCAAAAGAAAACCATCTGTGGCAGAATCAAGGGCATCGAGCACATTGTTTACCTATGAGAACTGAGTTAGTTTTTGAAAGGAATACTTGCTGCAAATCATGGTTTTCAAGTTGGAACGAGGCTCATTTTGTTCCAAACAGGCCGATTCAGCTACGGTCAAGAAAGACATGTATGTCTCGAAAGAGCAACATCTACTTAGAAGGTGCAGTATCTAGTATACTGGTCCCTTGTGAGAATTGAGCTCGTTTCTGAAGCGTATAATTCCAGCAACTCACAGTGTTCAAGGTGGAGAAAGGCTAAGTTTCTTGCCACTAGACTTACTAAGCTTAGATGAGGAAACACATGTGTCTCTCAAAAGAAAACAGTGTGTTAGGAGCTTCAGCATCTAGCGTGTTGTTTCCGTGTGAGAATTGAGATAGTTTTTGAAAGGAATGTCAACTTCAATTCTCAGTTTTCAAGGTGGAGAAAGGCTCATTTTGTTCCCAATAGGCCTATTCAGCTTCGTTGAGGAAACACGTGTGTATCTGCAAAGAAAACCGTCTGTGTTAGGAGCAGGAGCAACTAGCGCATTGTTTCCCTCTGAGAAAGGAGTTGGTTTTGGGAAGGAATACTTCCTTCCAATCTGCATGTTCAAGGTGAAGAAATGCTCATTTTGTTCCAAAGAGTCCCATCCAGGTAAGTTGAAGGAACACATGTATCTCTCAAAGGAAAACAATCTGTGAAAGGAGCAGGAGCACCTAGTACATTGTTTCCCTGTGTGAACTGACTGGGTTTTTGATAGAAATACTTCCTGAAACCTAGAAGTTTCACGATGGAGATAGGCTCTGTTTGCCCAAAAGAGGCCTATTCAGCTGACTTGAAGGTACACATGCACCTCTTCCAGGAAAACCATCTACTTAAAAGCTACAGCATCTCTCACATTGTTTCCCTGTGCGATCAGAGTCCGTTTTTGAAGGAAAGACTTGCAGCAACTCCGACCATTCAAAGTGGACAAAGGCTCCTTTGCTGCAATTGGGCCTATTCTGCTGAGTTGACAAAACACATGTCACTCTCAAAATTAAACCATCTGTGGCAGAATCAGGACAATCTAGCACCTTATTTACCTATGAGAATTGAGTTAGTTTTTGAAAGGAATAATTTCTGCAAATCAACGTTTTGAAGCTAGGGAAAGGCTAATTTTGATCCAAGTAGGCCTATTTAGCTGAGTTGAAGAAACACTGCTATCTCTCGAAAGAAAAGCATGTGTGTTACAACCGGGAACACCTAGCACATTGTTTCCTGGTGAGAACTGAGTTAGTTCTTCAAAGGAATACTTCCTGAAATCAGAATTTTCAAGTGGAGAAAGGCTCCTTTTGTTCCAAGTAGGCCTGTTCAGCTCTGTTATGAAACACATGTGTCTCCCCAAAAAAAGTAACGGCTGTTTTAGAAGCAGGAGCATCTAGAAGACTGCATCTCTGTGCATATTTACTCAGTTCTTCGAAGGAATCCGTCCTGCAAATCAGAATGTTAAAGGTGGAGAAAAGCTCCTTTTGTTCCAAATAGACTTATTCTGTTAAGTTGAAGAAACTCATGTATCTCTGGAAGGAACACCATCTCTGTTTGAAGCAGGATCATCTAGCACATTGTTTCCCTTTGCAATTGGTGTTCGTTTTCTAGAGAAATACTTCCTTCAATTTAGGAGTTTCAAGGTGGAGATAGGCTGTAATGAGTCCAAATACACCTATTGTGCTGAGTTGAAGAAACACATGTATCTCTCCAAAGAAAACAATGTATGTTAGAAGCTGTAGCCTCTGGCACATTGTGTCCCTGTAAGAATTTAGTTAGTGTTGGAATGGTGTACGTTGTGCAAATCAACATTTTCCAGGTGTAGAATGGCTCATTTTGTTCCTTAGAGGCCTATTCTGCAAAACAAAAGAGGCTCGGGTATCTCGTGAAGGAAAAGCATGTGTGTGAGAAGCAGGAGAATCCGGCACACTGTTTACCTGTGAGAATTCAGTTTGTTTATTGAAGGAATACTTACTGAAACCAGTGTTTTCAAGGGTGAGAAAGGGTCAATTTGTTCCAAAGAGGCCTATGCAGGTAAGTTGAAGAAACATATGTATCTCTGGAAAGGAAACCACGTATGTTCGAAGCAGGAGCATCCAGTACATGGTTTCACTGTCCTTAATGACCTACGTTTTCAGAGCAATACTTCCTGCAACTTTGGAGTTCCAAGGTGGAGATAGGCACCGTTTGCTCTAAAAAGGCCTATTCAGCTAACGTGAAGAACACATGGACCTCTCCAAAGACAACCATCTATGTTCGAAGCTGCAGCATCTAGTACAGTGTTTCACTGTGAGAAGTGATTTAATTTTGAAAGGAATACTTCCTGCAAATCAAAGCTTTCAAGGTGGAGAAAGGCTGATTTTCTTCCAAATAGGCCTATACATGTAAGCTGAAGAAAGACCTTCATCTCTCGAGAGAGAACAATCTGCGTGAGGTACAGAAGTATGCATGGCATATCTTCCCTGTGAGAGCAGTGGTAGTTTCTGAAAGGAAGATTTCATGCATCTTAGGTGTTTAAGGTGGATTTAGACTCTGTTTGCACCAAATAGCCCTATTCAGCTGATTGGAAGAATCACATGTATATCTCAAAGAGAAACCATCTATGTTGGAAGTCTCAGCATCTATCACATTGTTTCCCTGTGATAATTTAGTTTACTTTTCAAAGGAATAATTCCGGCAAATCATAGTTTTCAACGTGGAGAAAGGCTCAGTTTGTTTCATGTAAGCCTATCCAGCTGAGTTGATGAAACATCTGCATCTCTCAAAAGAAAACCATCTGTGGCAGAATCAAGGGCATCGAGCACATTGTTTACCTATGAGAACTGAGTTAGTTTTTGAAAGGAATACTTGCTGCAAATCCTGGTTTTCAAGTTGGAACGAGGCTCATTTTGTTCCAAACAGGCCGATTCAGCTACGGTCAAGAAAGACATGTATGTCTCGAAAGAGCAACATCTACTTAGAAGGTGCAGTATCTAGTATACTGGTCCCTTGTGAGAATTGAGCTCGTTTCTGAAGCGTATAATTCCAGCAACTCACAATGTTCAAGGTGGAGAAAGGCTAAGTTTCTTGCCACTAGACTTACTAAGCTTAGATGAGGAAACACATGTGTCTCTCAAAAGAAAACAGTGTGTGTTAGGAGCTTCAGCATCTAGCGTGTTGTTTCCCTGTGAGAATTGAGAT
Source organism: Castor canadensis (assembly GCF_047511655.1). Lineage (NCBI taxonomy): Eukaryota > Metazoa > Chordata > Mammalia > Rodentia > Castoridae > Castor > Castor canadensis. Next base: position 36,694,142 of record NC_133401.1, on the reverse strand, counting down.
AGTTTTTGTAAGGAATGTCAACTTCAATTCTCAGTTTTCAAGGTGGAGAAAGGCTCATTTTGTTCCCAATAGGCCTATTCAGCTTCATTGAGGAAACACGTGTGTATCTGCAAAGAAAACCGTCTGTGTTAGGAGCAGGAGCAACTAGCGCATTGTTTCCCTCTGAGAAAGGAGTTGGTTTTGGGAAGGAATACTTCCTTCCAATCTGCATGTTCAAGGTGAAGAAATGCTCATTTTGTTCCAAAGAGTCCCATCCAGGTAAGTTGAAGGAACACATGTATCTCTCAAAGGAAAACAATCTGTGAAAGGAGCAGGAGCACCTAGTACATTGTTTCCCTGTGTGAACTGACTGGGTTTTTGATAGAAATACTTCCTGAAACCTAGAAGTTTCATGATGGAGATAGGCTCTGTTTGCCCAAAAGAGGCCTATTCAGCTGACTTGAAGGTACACATGCACCTCTTCCAGGAAAACCATCTACTTAAAAGCTACAGCATCTCTCACATTGTTTCCCTGTGCGATCAGAGTCCGTTTTTGAAGGAAAGACTTGCAGCAACTCCGACCATTCAAAGTGGACAAAGGCTCCTTTGCTGCAATTGGGCCTATTCTGCTGAGTTGACAAAACACATGTCACTCTCAAAATTAAACCATCTGTGGCAGAATCAGGACAATCTAGCACCTTATTTACCTATGAGAATTGAGTTAGTTTTTGAAAGGAATAATTTCTGCAAATCAACGTTTTGAAGCTAGGGAAAGGCTAATTTTGATCCAAGTAGGCCTATTTAGCTGAGTTGAAGAAACACTGCTATCTCTCGAAAGAAAAGCATGTGTGTTACAACCGGGAACACCTAGCACATTGTTTCCTGGTGAGAACTGAGTTAGTTCTTCAAAGGAATACTTCCTGAAATCAGAATTTTCAAGTGGAGAAAGGCTCCTTTTGTTCCAAGTAGGCCTGTTCAGCTCTGTTATGAAACACATGTGTCTCCCCAAAAAAAGTAACGGCTGTTTTAGAAGCAGGAGCATATAGAAGACTGCATCTCTGTGCATATTTACTCAGTTCTTCGAAGGAATCCGTCCTGCAAATCAGAATGTTAAAGGTGGAGAAAAGCTCCTTTTGTTCCAAATAGACTTATTCTGTTAAGTTGAAGAAACTCATGTATCTCTGGAAGGAACACCATCTCTGTTTGAAGCAGGATCATCTAGCACATTGTTTCCCTTTGCAATTGGTGTTCGTTTTCTAGAGAAATACTTCCTTCAATTTAGGAGTTTCAAGGTGGAGATAGGCTGTAATGAGTCCAAATACACCTATTGTGCTGAGTTGAAGAAACACATGTATCTCTCCAAAGAAAACAATGTATGTTAGAAGCTGTAGCCTCTGGCACATTGTGTCCCTGTAAGAATTTAGTTAGTGTTGGAATGGTGTACGTTGTGCAAATCAACATTTTCCAGGTGTAGAATGGCTCATTTTGTTCCTTAGAGGCCTATTCTGCAAAACAAAAGAGGCTCAGGTATCTCGTGAAGGAAAAGCATGTGTGTGAGAAGCAGGAGAATCCGGCACACTGTTTACCTGTGAGAATTCAGTTTGTTTATTGAAGGAATACTTACTGAAACCAGTGTTTTCAAGGGTGAGAAAGGGTCAATTTGTTCCAAAGAGGCCTATGCAGGTAAGTTGAAGAAACATATGTATCTCTGGAAAGGAAACCACGTATGTTCGAAGCAGGAGCATCCAGTACATGGTTTCACTGTCCTTAATGACCTACGTTTTCAGAGCAATACTTCCTGCAACTTTGGAGTTCCAAGGTGGAGATAGGCACCGTTTGCTCTAAAAAGGCCTATTCAGCTAACGTGAAGAACACATGGACCTCTCCAAAGACAACCATCTATGTTCGAAGCTGCAGCATCTAGTACAGTGTTTCACTGTGAGAAGTGATTTAATTTTGAAAGGAATACTTCCTGCAAATCAAAGCTTTCAAGGTGGAGAAAGGCTGATTTTCTTCCAAATTGGCCTATACATGTAAGCTGAAGAAAGACCTTCATCTCTCGAGAGAGAACAATCTGCGTGAGGTACAGAAGTATGCATGGCATATCTTCCCTGTGAGAGCAGTGGTAGTTTCTGAAAGGAAGATTTCATGCATCTTAGGTTTTTAAGGTGGATTTAGATTCTGTTTGCACCAAATAGGCCTATTCAGCTGATTGGAAGAATCACATGTATATCTCAAAGAGAAACCATCTATGTTGGAAGTCTCAGCATCTATCACATTGTTTCCCTGTGATAATTTAGTTTACTTTTCAAAGGAATAATTCCGGCAAATCATAGTTTTCAACGTGGAGAAAGGCTCAGTTTGTTTCATGTAAGCCTATCCAGCTGAGTTGATGAAACATCTGCATCTCTCAAAAGAAAACCATCTGTGGCAGAATCAAGGGCATCGAGCACATTGTTTACCTATGAGAACTGAGTTAGTTTTTGAAAGGAATACTTGCTGCAAATCATGGTTTTCAAGTTGGAACGAGGCTCATTTTGTTCCAAACAGGCCGATTCAGCTACGGTCAAGAAAGACATGTATGTCTCGAAAGAGCAACATCTACTTAGAAGGTGCAGTATCTAGTATACTGGTCCCTTGTGAGAATTGAGCTCGTTTCTGAAGCGTATAATTCCAGCAACTCACAATGTTCAAGGTGGAGAAAGGCTAAGTTTCTTGCCACTAGACTTACTAAGCTTAGATGAGGAAACACATGTGTCTCTCAAAAGAAAACAGTGTGTGTTAGGAGCTTCAGCATCTAGCGTGTTGTTTCCCTGTGAGAATTGAGATAGTTTTTGTAAGGAATGTCAACTTCAATTCTCAGTTTTCAAGGTGGAGAAAGGCTCATTTTGTTCCCAATAGGCCTATTCAGCTTCGTTGAGGAAACACGTGTGTATCTGCAAAGAAAACCGTCTGTGTTAGGAGCAGGAGCAACTAGCGCATTGTTTCCCTCTGAGAAAGGAGTTGGTTTTGGGAAGGAATACTTCCTTCCAATCTGCATGTTCAAGGTGAAGAAATGCTCATTTTGTTCCAAAGAGTCCCATCCAGGTAAGTTGAAGGAACACATGTATCTCACAAAGGAAAACAATGTGTGAAAGGAGCAGGAGCACCTAGTACATTGTTTCCCTGTGTGAACTGACTGGGTTTTTGATAGAAATACTTCCTGAAACCTAGAAGTTTCACGATGGAGATAGGCTCTGTTTGCCCAAAAGAGGCCTATTCAGCTGACTTGAAGGTACACATGCACCTCTTCCAGGAAAACCATCTACTTAAAAGCTACAGCATCTCTCACATTGTTTCCCTGTGCGATCAGAGTCCGTTTTTGAAGGAAAGACTTGCAGCAACTCCGACCATTCAAAGTGGACAAAGGCTCCTTTGTTGCAATTGGGCCTATTCTGCTGAGATGACAAAACACATGTCACTCTCAAAATTAAACCATCTGTGGCAGAATCAGGACAATCTAGCACCTTATTTACCTATGAGAATTGAGTTAGTTTTTGAAAGGAATAATTTCTGCAAATCAACGTTTTGAAGCTAGGGAAAGGCTAATTTTGATCCAAGTAGGCCTATTTAGCTGAGTTGAAGAAACACTGCTATCTCTCGAAAGAAAAGCATGTGTGTTACAACCGGGAACACCTAGCACATTGTTTCCTGGTGAGAACTGAGTTAGTTCTTCAAAGGAATACTTCCTGAAATCAGAATTTTCAAGTGGAGAAAGGCTCCTTTTGTTCCAAGTAGGCCTGTTCAGCTCTGTTATGAAACACATGTGTCTCCCCAAAAAAAGTAACGGCTGTTTTAGAAGCAGGAGCATATAGAAGACTGCATCTCTGTGCATATTTACTCAGTTCTTCGAAGGAATCCGTCCTGCAAATCAGAATGTTAAAGGTGGAGAAAAGCTCCTTTTGTTCCAAATAGACTTATTCTGTTAAGTTGAAGAAACTCATGTATCTCTGGAAGGAACACCATCTCTGTTTGAAGCAGGATCATCTAGCACATTGTTTCCCTTTGCAATTGGTGTTCGTTTTCTAGAGAAATACTTCCTTCAATTTAGGAGTTTCAAGGTGGAGATAGGCTGTAATGAGTCCAAATACACCTATTGTGCTGAGTTGAAGAAACACATGTATCTCTCCAAAGAAAACAATGTATGTTAGAAGCTGTAGCCTCTGGCACATTGTGTCCCTGTAAGAATTTAGTTAGTGTTGGAATGGTGTACGTTGTGCAAATCAACATTTTCCAGGTGTAGAATGGCTCATTTTGTTCCTTAGAGGCCTATTCTGCAAAACAAAAGAGGCTCAGGTATCTCGTGAAGGAAAAGCATGTGTGTGAGAAGCAGGAGAATCCGGCACACTGTTTACCTGTGAGAATTCAGTTTGTTTATTGAAGGAATACTTACTGAAACCAGTGTTTTCAAGGGTGAGAAAGGGTCAATTTGTTCCAAAGAGGCCTATGCAGGTAAGTTGAAGAAACATATGTATCTCTGGAAAGGAAACCACGTATGTTCGAAGCAGGAGCATCCAGTACATGGTTTCACTGTCCTTAATGACCTACGTTTTCAGAGCAATACTTCCTGCAACTTTGGAGTTCCAAGGTGGAGATAGGCACCGTTTGCTCTAAAAAGGCCTATTCAGCTAACGTGAAGAACACATGGACCTCTCCAAAGACAACCATCTATGTTCGAAGCTGCAGCATCTAGTACAGTGTTTCACTGTGAGAAGTGATTTAATTTTGAAAGGAATACTTCCTGCAAATCAAAGCTTTCAAGGTGGAGAAAGGCTGATTTTCTTCCAAATTGGCCTATACATGTAAGCTGAAGAAAGACCTTCATCTCTCGAGAGAGAACAATCTGCGTGAGGTACAGAAGTATGCATGGCATATCTTCCCTGTGAGAGCAGTGGTAGTTTCTGAAAGGAAGATTTCATGCATCTTAGGTGTTTAAGGTGGATTTAGATTCTGTTTGCACCAAATAGGCCTATTCAGCTGATTGGAAGAATCACATGTATATCTCAAAGAGAAACCATCTATGTTGGAAGTCTCAGCATCTATCACATTGTTTCCCTGTGATAATTTAGTTTACTTTTCAAAGGAATAATTCCGGCAAATCATAGTTTTCAACGTGGAGAAAGGCTCAGTTTGTTTCATGTAAGCCTATCCAGCTGAGTTGATGAAACATCTGCATCTCTCAAAAGAAAACCATCTGTGGCAGAATCAAGGGCATCGAGCACATTGTTTACCTATGAGAACTGAGTTAGTTTTTGAAAGGAATACTTGCTGCAAATCATGGTTTTCAAGTTGGAACGAGGCTCATTTTGTTCCAAACAGGCCGATTCAGCTACGGTCAAGAAAGACATGTATGTCTCGAAAGAGCAACATCTACTTAGAAGGTGCAGTATCTAGTATACTGGTCCCTTGTGAGAATTGAGCTCGTTTCTGAAGCGTATAATTCCAGCAACTCACAATGTTCAAGGTGGAGAAAGGCTAAGTTTCTTGCCACTAGACTTACTAAGCTTAGATGAGGAAACACATGTGTCTCTCAAAAGAAAACAGTGTGTGTTAGGAGCTTCAGCATCTAGCGTGTTGTTTCCCTGTGAGAATTGAGATAGTTTTTGTAAGGAATGTCAACTTCAATTCTCAGTTTTCAAGGTGGAGAAAGGCTCATTTTGTTCCCAATAGGCCTATTCAGCTTCGTTGAGGAAACACGTGTGTATCTGCAAAGAAAACCGTCTGTGTTAGGAGCAGGAGCAACTAGCGCATTGTTTCCCTCTGAGAAAGGAGTTGGTTTTGGGAAGGAATACTTCCTTCCAATCTGCATGTTCAAGGTGAAGAAATGCTCATTTTGTTCCAAAGAGTCCCATCCAGGTAAGTTGAAGGAACACATGTATCTCACAAAGGAAAACAATGTGTGAAAGGAGCAGGAGCACCTAGTACATTGTTTCCCTGTGTGAACTGACTGGGTTTTTGATAGAAATACTTCCTGAAACCTAGAAGTTTCACGATGGAGATAGGCTCTGTTTGCCCAAAAGAGGCCTATTCAGCTGACTTGAAGGTACACATGCACCTCTTCCAGGAAAACCATCTACTTAAAAGCTACAGCATCTCTCACATTGTTTCCCTGTGCGATCAGAGTCCGTTTTTGAAGGAAAGACTTGCAGCAACTCCGACCATTCAAAGTGGACAAAGGCTCCTTTGTTGCAATTGGGCCTATTCTGCTGAGATGACAAAACACATGTCACTCTCAAAATTAAACCATCTGTGGCAGAATCAGGACAATCTAGCACCTTATTTACCTATGAGAATTGAGTTAGTTTTTGAAAGGAATAATTTCTGCAAATCAACGTTTTGAAGCTAGGGAAAGGCTAATTTTGATCCAAGTAGGCCTATTTAGCTGAGTTGAAGAAACACTGCTATCTCTCGAAAGAAAAGCATGTGTGTTACAACCGGGAACACCTAGCACATTGTTTCCTGGTGAGAACTGAGTTAGTTCTTCAAAGGAATACTTCCTGAAATCAGAATTTTCAAGTGGAGAAAGGCTCCTTTTGTTCCAAGTAGGCCTGTTCAGCTCTGTTATGAAACACATGTGTCTCCCCAAAAAAAGTAACGGCTGTTTTAGAAGCAGGAGCATATAGAAGACTGCATCTCTGTGCATATTTACTCAGTTCTTCGAAGGAATCCGTCCTGCAAATCAGAATGTTAAAGGTGGAGAAAAGCTCCTTTTGTTCCAAATAGACTTATTCTGTTAAGTTGAAGAAACTCATGTATCTCTGGAAGGAACACCATCTCTGTTTGAAGCAGGATCATCTAGCACATTGTTTCCCTTTGCAATTGGTGTTCGTTTTCTAGAGAAATACTTCCTTCAATTTAGGAGTTTCAAGGTGGAGATAGGCTGTAATGAGTCCAAATACACCTATTGTGCTGAGTTGAAGAAACACATGTATCTCTCCAAAGAAAACAATGTATGTTAGAAGCTGTAGCCTCTGGCACATTGTGTCCCTGTAAGAATTTAGTTAGTGTTGGAATGGTGTACGTTGTGCAAATCAACATTTTCCAGGTGTAGAATGGCTCATTTTGTTCCTTAGAGGCCTATTCTGCAAAACAAAAGAGGCTCAGGTATCTCGTGAAGGAAAAGCATGTGTGTGAGAAGCAGGAGAATCCGGCACACTGTTTACCTGTGAGAATTCAGTTTGTTTATTGAAGGAATACTTACTGAAACCAGTGTTTTCAAGGGTGAGAAAGGGTCAATTTGTTCCAAAGAGGCCTATGCAGGTAAGTTGAAGAAACATATGTATCTCTGGAAAGGAAACCACGTATGTTCGAAGCAGGAGCATCCAGTACATGGTTTCACTGTCCTTAATGACCTACGTTTTCAGAGCAATACTTCCTGCAACTTTGGAGTTCCAAGGTGGAGATAGGCACCGTTTGCTCTAAAAAGGCCTATTCAGCTAACGTGAAGAACACATGGACCTCTCCAAAGACAACCATCTATGTTCGAAGCTGCAGCATCTAGTACAGTGTTTCACTGTGAGAAGTGATTTAATTTTGAAAGGAATACTTCCTGCAAATCAAAGCTTTCAAGGTGGAGAAAGGCTGATTTTCTTCCAAATTGGCCTATACATGTAAGCTGAAGAAAGACCTTCATCTCTCGAGAGAGAACAATCTGCGTGAGGTACAGAAGTATGCATGGCATATCTTCCCTGTGAGAGCAGTGGTAGTTTCTGAAAGGAAGATTTCATGCATCTTAGGTTTTTAAGGTGGATTTAGATTCTGTTTGCACCAAATAGGCCTATTCAGCTGATTGGAAGAATCACATGTATATCTCAAAGAGAAACCATCTATGTTGGAAGTCTCAGCATCTATCACATTGTTTCCCTGTGATAATTTAGTTTACTTTTCAAAGGAATAATTCCGGCAAATCATAGTTTTCAACGTGGAGAAAGGCTCAGTTTGTTTCATGTAAGCCTATCCAGCTGAGTTGATGAAACATCTGCATCTCTCAAAAGAAAACCATCTGTGGCAGAATCAAGGGCATCGAGCACATTGTTTACCTATGAGAACTGAGTTAGTTTTTGAAAGGAATACTTGCTGCAAATCATGGTTTTCAAGTTGGAACGAGGCTCATTTTGTTCCAAACAGGCCGATTCAGCTACGGTCAAGAAAGACATGTATGTCTCGAAAGAGCAACATCTACTTAGAAGGTGCAGTATCTAGTATACTGGTCCCTTGTGAGAATTGAGCTCGTTTCTGAAGCGTATAATTCCAGCAACTCACAATGTTCAAGGTGGAGAAAGGCTAAGTTTCTTGCCACTAGACTTACTAAGCTTAGATGAGGAAACACATGTGTCTCTCAAAAGAAAACAGTGTGTGTTAGGAGCTTCAGCATCTAGCGTGTTGTTTCCCTGTGAGAATTGAGATAGTTTTTGTAAGGAATGTCAACTTCAATTCTCAGTTTTCAAGGTGGAGAAAGGCTCATTTTGTTCCCAATAGGCCTATTCAGCTTCGTTGAGGAAACACGTGTGTATCTGCAAAGAAAACCGTCTGTGTTAGGAGCAGGAGCAACTAGCGCATTGTTTCCCTCTGAGAAAGGAGTTGGTTTTGGGAAGGAATACTTCCTTCCAATCTGCATGTTCAAGGTGAAGAAATGCTCATTTTGTTCCAAAGAGTCCCATCCAGGTAAGTTGAAGGAACACATGTATCTCACAAAGGAAAACAATGTGTGAAAGGAGCAGGAGCACCTAGTACATTGTTTCCCTGTGTGAACTGACTGGGTTTTTGATAGAAATACTTCCTGAAACCTAGAAGTTTCACGATGGAGATAGGCTCTGTTTGCCCAAAAGAGGCCTATTCAGCTGACTTGAAGGTACACATGCACCTCTTCCAGGAAAACCATCTACTTAAAAGCTACAGCATCTCTCACATTGTTTCCCTGTGCGATCAGAGTCCGTTTTTGAAGGAAAGACTTGCAGCAACTCCGACCATTCAAAGTGGACAAAGGCTCCTTTGTTGCAATTGGGCCTATTCTGCTGAGATGACAAAACACATGTCACTCTCAAAATTAAACCATCTGTGGCAGAATCAGGACAATCTAGCACCTTATTTACCTATGAGAATTGAGTTAGTTTTTGAAAGGAATAATTTCTGCAAATCAACGTTTTGAAGCTAGGGAAAGGCTAATTTTGATCCAAGTAGGCCTATTTAGCTGAGTTGAAGAAACACTGCTATCTCTCGAAAGAAAAGCATGTGTGTTACAACCGGGAACACCTAGCACATTGTTTCCTGGTGAGAACTGAGTTAGTTCTTCAAAGGAATACTTCCTGAAATCAGAATTTTCAAGTGGAGAAAGGCTCCTTTTGTTCCAAGTAGGCCTGTTCAGCTCTGTTATGAAACACATGTATCTCCCCAAAAAAAGTAACGGCTGTTTTAGAAGCAGGAGCATCTAGAAGACTGCATCTCTGTGCATATTTACTCAGTTCTTCGAAGGAATCCGTCCTGCAAATCAGAATGTTAAAGGTGGAGAAAAGCTCATTTTGTTCCAAATAGACCTATTCTGTTAAGTTGAAGAAACTCATGTATCTCTGGAAGGAACACCATCTCTGTTTGAAGCAGGATCATCTAGCACATTGTTTCCCTTTGCAATTGGTGTTCGTTTTCTAGAGAAATACTTCCTTCAATTTAGGAGTTTCAAGGTGGAGATAGGCTGTAATGAGTCCAAATACACCTATTGTGCTGAGTTGAAGAAACACATGTATCTCTCCAAAGAAAACAATGTATGTTAGAAGATGTAGCCTCTGGCACATTGTGTCCCTGTAAGAATTTAGTTAGTGTTGGAATGGTGTACGTTGTGCAAATCAACATTTTCCAGGTGTAGAATGGCTCATTTTGTTCCTTAGAGGCCTATTCTGCAAAACAAAAGAGGCTCAGGTATCTCGTGAAGGAAAAGCATGTGTGTGAGAAGCAGGAGAATCCGGCACACTGTTTACCTGTGAGAATTCAGTTTGTTTATTGAAGGAATACTTACTGAAACCAGTGTTTTCAAGGGTGAGAAAGGGTCAATTTGTTCCAAAGAGGCCTATGCAGGTAAGTTGAAGAAACATATGTATCTCTGGAAAGGAAACCACGTATGTTCGAAGCAGGAGCATCCAGTACATGGTTTCACTGTCCTTAATGACCTACGTTTTCAGAGCAATACTTCCTGCAACTTTGGAGTTCCAAGGTGGAGATAGGCACCGTTTGCTCTAAAAAGGCCTATTCAGCTAACGTGAAGAACACATGGACCTCTCCAAAGACAACCATCTATGTTCGAAGCTGCAGCATCTAGTACAGTGTTTCACTGTGAGAAGTGATTTAATTTTGAAAGGAATACTTCCTGCAAATCAAAGCTTTCAAGGTGGAGAAAGGCTGATTTTCTTCCAAATAGGCCTATACATGTAAGCTGAAGAAAGACCTTCATCTCTCGAGAGAGAACAATCTGCGTGAGGTACAGAAGTATGTATGGCATACCTTCCCTGTGAGAGCAGTGGTAGTTTCTGAAAGGAAGATTTCATGCATCTTAGGTGTTTAAGGTGGATGTAGACTCTGTTTGCACCAAATAGGCCTATTCAGCTGATTGGAAGAATCACATGTATATCTCAAAGAGAAACCATCTATGTTGGAAGTCTCAGCATCTATCACATTGTTTCCCTGTGATAATTTAGTTTACTTTTCAAAGGAATAATTCCGGCAAATCATAGTTTTCAACGTGGAGAAAGGCTCAGTTTGTTTCATGTAAGCCTATCCAGCTGAGTTGATGAAACATCTGCATCTCTCAAAAGAAAACCATCTGTGGCAGAATCAAGGGCATCGAGCACATTGTTTACCTATGAGAACTGAGTTAGTTTTTGAAAGGAATACTTGCTGCAAATCATGGTTTTCAAGTTGGAACGAGGCTCATTTTGTTCCAAACAGGCCGATTCAGCTACGGTCAAGAAAGACATGTATGTCTCGAAAGAGCAACATCTACTTAGAAGGTGCAGTATCTAGTATACTGGTCCCTTGTGAGAATTGAGCTCGTTTCTGAAGCGTATAATTCCAGCAACTCACAATGTTCAAGGTGGAGAAAGGCTAAGTTTCTTGCCACTAGACTTACTAAGCTTACATGAGGAAACACATGTGTCTCTCAAAACAAAACAGTGTGTGTTAGGAGCTTCAGCATCTAGCGTGTTGTTTCCCTGTGAGAATTGAGATAGTTTTTGTAAGGAATGTCAACTTCAATTCTCAGTTTTCAAGGTGGAGAAAGGCTCATTTTGTTCCCAATAGGCCTATTCAGCTTCCTTGAGGAAACACGTGTGTATCTGCAAAGAAAACCGTATGTGTTAGGAGCAGGAGCAACTAGCGCATTGTTTCCCTCTGAGAAAGGAGTTGGTTTTGGGAAGGAATACTTCCTTCCAATCTGCATGTTCAAGGTGAAGAAATGCTCATTTTGTTCCAAAGAGTCCCATCCAGGTAAGTTGAAGGAACACATGTATCTCACAAAGGAAAACAATCTGTGAAAGGAGCAGGAGCACCTAGTTCATTGTTTCCCTGTGTGAACTGACTGGGTTTTTGATAGAAATACTTCCTGAAACCTAGAAGTTTCACGATGGAGATAGGCTCTGTTTGCCCAAAAGAGGCCTATTCAGCTGACTTGAAGGTACACATGCACCTCTTCCAGGAAAACCATCTACTTAAAAGCTACAGCATCTCTCACATTGTTTCCCTGTGCGATCAGAGTCCGTTTTTGAAGGAAAGACTTGCAGCAACTCCGACCATTCAAAGTGGACAAAGGCTCCTTTGCTGCAATTGGGCCTATTCTGCTGAGTTGACAAAACACATGTCACTCTCAAAATTAAACCATCTGTGGCAGAATCAGGACAATCTAGCACCTTATTTACCTATGAGAATTGAGTTAGTTTTTGAAAGGAATAATTTCTGCAAATCAACGTTTTGAAGCTAGGGAAAGGCTAATTTTGATCCAAGTAGGCCTATTTAGCTGAGTTGAAGAAACACTGCTATCTCTCGAAAGAAAAGCATGTGTGTTACAACCGGGAACACCTAGCACATTGTTTCCTGGTGAGAACTGAGTTAGTTCTTCAAAGGAATACTTCCTGAAATCAGAATTTTCAAGTGGAGAAAGGCTCCTTTTGTTCCAAGTAGGCCTGTTCAGCTCTGTTATGAAACACATGTGTCTCCCCAAAAAAAGTAACGGCTGTTTTAGAAGCAGGAGCATCTAGAAGACTGCATCTCTGTGCATATTTACTCAGTTCTTCGAAGGAATCCGTCCTGCAAATCAGAATGTTAAAGGTGGAGAAAAGCTCCTTTTGTTCCAAATAGACTTATTCTGTTAAGTTGAAGAAACTCATGTATCTCTGGAAGGAACACCATCTCTGTTTGAAGCAGGATCATCTAGCACATTGTTTCCCTTTGCAATTGGTGTTCGTTTTCTAGAGAAATACTTCCTTCAATTTAGGAGTTTCAAGGTGGAGATAGGCTGTAATGAGTCCAAATACACCTATTGTGCTGAGTTGAAGAAACACATGTATCTCTCCAAAGAAAACAATGTATGTTAGAAGCTGTAGCCTCTGGCACATTGTGTCCCTGTAAGAATTTAGTTAGTGTTGGAATGGTGTACGTTGTGCAAATCAACATTTTCCAGGTGTAGAATGGCTCATTTTGTTCCTTAGAGGCCTATTCTGCAAAACAAAAGAGGCTCAGGTATCTCGTGAAGGAAAAGCATGTGTGTGAGAAGCAGGAGAATCCGGCACACTGTTTACCTGTGAGAATTCAGTTTGTTTATTGAAGGAATACTTACTGAAACCAGTGTTTTCAAGGGTGAGAAAGGGTCAATTTGTTCCAAAGAGGCCTATGCAGGTAAGTTGAAGAAACATATGTATCTCTGGAAAGGAAACCACGTATGTTCGAAGCAGGAGCATCCAGTACATGGTTTCACTGTCCTTAATGACCTACGTTTTCAGAGCAATACTTCCTGCAACTTTGGAGTTCCAAGGTGGAGATAGGCACCGTTTGCTCTAAAAAGGCCTATTCAGCTAACGTGAAGAACACATGGACCTCTCCAAAGACAACCATCTATGTTCGAAGCTGCAGCATCTAGTACAGTGTTTCACTGTGAGAAGTGATTTAATTTTGAAAGGAATACTTCCTGCAAATCAAAGCTTTCAAGGTGGAGAAAGGCTGATTTTCTTCCAAATTGGCCTATACATGTAAGCTGAAGAAAGAACTTCATCTCTCGAGAGAGAACAATCTGCGTGAGGTACAGAAGTATGCATGGCATATCTTCCCTGTGAGAGCAGTGGTAGTTTCTGAAAGGAAGATTTCATGCATCTTAGGTTTTTAAGGTGGATTTAGATTCTGTTTGCACCAAATAGGCCTATTCAGCTGATTGGAAGAATCACATGTATATCTCAAAGAGAAACCATCTATGTTGGAAGTCTCAGCATCTATCACATTGTTTCCCTGTGATAATTTAGTTTACTTTTCAAAGGAATAATTCCGGCAAATCATAGTTTTCAACGTGGAGAAAGGCTCAGTTTGTTTCATGTAAGCCTATCCAGCTGAGTTGATGAAACATCTGCATCTCTCAAAAGAAAACCATCTGTGGCAGAATCAAGGGCATCGAGCACATTGTTTACCTATGAGAACTGAGTTAGTTTTTGAAAGGAATACTTGCTGCAAATCATGGTTTTCAAGTTGGAACGAGGCTCATTTTGTTCCAAACAGGCCGATTCAGCTACGGTCAAGAAAGACATGTATGTCTCGAAAGAGCAACATCTACTTAGAAGGTGCAGTATCTAGTATACTGGTCCCTTGTGAGAATTGAGCTCGTTTCTGAAGCGTATAATTCCAGCAACTCACAATGTTCAAGGTGGAGAAAGGCTAAGTTTCTTGCCACTAGACTTACTAAGCTTAGATGAGGAAACACATGTGTCTCTCAAAAGAAAACAGTGTGTGTTAGGAGCTTCAGCATCTAGCGTGTTGTTTCCCTGTGAGAATTGAGATAGTTTTTGTAAGGAATGTCAACTTCAATTCTCAGTTTTCAAGGTGGAGAAAGGCTCATTTTGTTCCCAATAGGCCTATTCAGCTTCGTTGAGGAAACACGTGTGTATCTGCAAAGAAAACCGTCTGTGTTAGGAGCAGGAGCAACTAGCGCATTGTTTCCCTCTGAGAAAGGAGTTGGTTTTGGGAAGGAATACTTCCTTCCAATCTGCATGTTCAAGGTGAAGAAATGCTCATTTTGTTCCAAAGAGTCCCATCCAGGTAAGTTGAAGGAACACATGTATCTCACAAAGGAAAACAATGTGTGAAAGGAGCAGGAGCACCTAGTACATTGTTTCCCTGTGTGAACTGACTGGGTTTTTGATAGAAATACTTCCTGAAACCTAGAAGTTTCACGATGGAGATAGGCTCTGTTTGCCCAAAAGAGGCCTATTCAGCTGACTTGAAGGTACACATGCACCTCTTCCAGGAAAACCATCTACTTAAAAGCTACAGCATCTCTCACATTGTTTCCCTGTGCGATCAGAGTCCGTTTTTGAAGGAAAGACTTGCAGCAACTCCGACCATTCAAAGTGGACAAAGGCTCCTTTGTTGCAATTGGGCCTATTCTGCTGAGATGACAAAACACATGTCACTCTCAAAATTAAACCATCTGTGGCAGAATCAGGACAATCTAGCACCTTATTTACCTATGAGAATTGAGTTAGTTTTTGAAAGGAATAATTTCTGCAAATCAACGTTTTGAAGCTAGGGAAAGGCTAATTTTGATCCAAGTAGGCCTATTTAGCTGAGTTGAAGAAACACTGCTATCTCTCGAAAGAAAAGCATGTGTGTTACAACCGGGAACACCTAGCACATTGTTTCCTGGTGAGAACTGAGTTAGTTCTTCAAAGGAATACTTCCTGAAATCAGAATTTTCAAGTGGAGAAAGGCTCCTTTTGTTCCAAGTAGGCCTGTTCAGCTCTGTTATGAAACACATGTATCTCCCCAAAAAAAGTAACGGCTGTTTTAGAAGCAGGAGCATCTAGAAGACTGCATCTCTGTGCATATTTACTCAGTTCTTCGAAGGAATCCGTCCTGCAAATCAGAATGTTAAAGGTGGAGAAAAGCTCATTTTGTTCCAAATAGACCTATTCTGTTAAGTTGAAGAAACTCATGTATCTCTGGAAGGAACACCATCTCTGTTTGAAGCAGGATCATCTAGCACATTGTTTCCCTTTGCAATTGGTGTTCGTTTTCTAGAGAAATACTTCCTTCAATTTAGGAGTTTCAAGGTGGAGATAGGCTGTAATGAGTCCAAATACACCTATTGTGCTGAGTTGAAGAAACACATGTATCTCTCCAAAGAAAACAATGTATGTTAGAAGATGTAGCCTCTGGCACATTGTGTCCCTGTAAGAATTTAGTTAGTGTTGGAATGGTGTACGTTGTGCAAATCAACATTTTCCAGGTGTAGAATGGCTCATTTTGTTCCTTAGAGGCCTATTCTGCAAAACAAAAGAGGCTCAGGTATCTCGTGAAGGAAAAGCATGTGTGTGAGAAGCAGGAGAATCCGGCACACTGTTTACCTGTGAGAATTCAGTTTGTTTATTGAAGGAATACTTACTGAAACCAGTGTTTTCAAGGGTGAGAAAGGGTCAATTTGTTCCAAAGAGGCCTATGCAGGTAAGTTGAAGAAACATATGTATCTCTGGAAAGGAAACCACGTATGTTCGAAGCAGGAGCATCCAGTACATGGTTTCACTGTCCTTAATGACCTACGTTTTCAGAGCAATACTTCCTGCAACTTTGGAGTTCCAAGGTGGAGATAGGCACCGTTTGCTCTAAAAAGGCCTATTCAGCTAACGTGAAGAACACATGGACCTCTCCAAAGACAACCATCTATGTTCGAAGCTGCAGCATCTAGTACAGTGTTTCACTGTGAGAAGTGATTTAATTTTGAAAGGAATACTTCCTGCAAATCAAAGCTTTCAAGGTGGAGAAAGGCTGATTTTCTTCCAAATAGGCCTATACATGTAAGCTGAAGAAAGACCTTCATCTCTCGAGAGAGAACAATCTGCGTGAGGTACAGAAGTATGTATGGCATACCTTCCCTGTGAGAGCAGTGGTAGTTTCTGAAAGGAAGATTTCATGCATCTTAGGTGTTTAAGGTGGATGTAGACTCTGTTTGCACCAAATAGGCCTATTCAGCTGATTGGAAGAATCACATGTATATCTCAAAGAGAAACCATCTATGTTGGAAGTCTCAGCATCTATCACATTGTTTCCCTGTGATAATTTAGTTTACTTTTCAAAGGAATAATTCCGGCAAATCATAGTTTTCAACGTGGAGAAAGGCTCAGTTTGTTTCATGTAAGCCTATCCAGCTGAGTTGATGAAACATCTGCATCTCTCAAAAGAAAACCATCTGTGGCAGAATCAAGGGCATCGAGCACATTGTTTACCTATGAGAACTGAGTTAGTTTTTGAAAGGAATACTTGCTGCAAATCATGGTTTTCAAGTTGGAACGAGGCTCATTTTGTTCCAAACAGGCCGATTCAGCTACGGTCAAGAAAGACATGTATGTCTCGAAAGAGCAACATCTACTTAGAAGGTGCAGTATCTAGTATACTGGTCCCTTGTGAGAATTGAGCTCGTTTCTGAAGCGTATAATTCCAGCAACTCACAATGTTCAAGGTGGAGAAAGGCTAAGTTTCTTGCCACTAGACTTACTAAGCTTACATGAGGAAACACATGTGTCTCTCAAAAGAAAACAGTGTGTGTTAGGAGCTTCAGCATCTAGCGTGTTGTTTCCCTGTGAGAATTGAGATAGTTTTTGTAAGGAATGTCAACTTCAATTCTCAGTTTTCAAGGTGGAGAAAGGCTCATTTTGTTCCCAATAGGCCTATTCAGCTTCCTTGAGGAAACACGTGTGTATCTGCAAAGAAAACCGTATGTGTTAGGAGCAGGAGCAACTAGCGCATTGTTTCCCTCTGAGAAAGGAGTTGGTTTTGGGAAGGAATACTTCCTTCCAATCTGCATGTTCAAGGTGAAGAAATGCTCATTTTGTTCCAAAGAGTCCCATCCAGGTAAGTTGAAGGAACACATGTATCTCACAAAGGAAAACAATCTGTGAAAGGAGCAGGAGCACCTAGTTCATTGTTTCCCTGTGTGAACTGACTGGGTTTTTGATAGAAATACTTCCTGAAACCTAGAAGTTTCACGATGGAGATAGGCTCTGTTTGCCCAAAAGAGGCCTATTCAGCTGACTTGAAGGTACACATGCACCTCTTCCAGGAAAACCATCTACTTAAAAGCTACAGCATCTCTCACATTGTTTCCCTGTGCGATCAGAGTCCGTTTTTGAAGGAAAGACTTGCAGCAACTCCGACCATTCAAAGTGGACAAAGGCTCCTTTGTTGCAATTGGGCCTATTCTGCTGAGATGACAAAACACATGTCACTCTCAAAATTAAACCATCTGTGGCAGAATCAGGACAATCTAGCACCTTATTTACCTATGAGAATTGAGTTAGTTTTTGAAAGGAATAATTTCTGCAAATCAACGTTTTGAAGCTAGGGAAAGGCTAATTTTGATCCAAGTAGGCCTATTTAGCTGAGTTGAAGAAACACTGCTATCTCTCGAAAGAAAAGCATGTGTGTTACAACCGGGAACACCTAGCACATTGTTTCCTAGTGAGAACTGAGTTAGTTCTTCAAAGGAATACTTCCTGAAATCAGAATTTTCAAGTGGAGAAAGGCTCCTTTTGTTCCAAGTAGGCCTGTTCAGCTCTGTTATGAAACACATGTGTCTCCCCAAAAAAAGTAACGGCTGTTTTAGAAGCAGGAGCATCTAGAAGACTGCATCTCTGTGCATATTTACTCAGTTCTTCGAAGGAATCCGTCCTGCAAATCAGAATGTTAAAGGTGGAGAAAAGCTCCTTTTGTTCCAAATAGACTTATTCTGTTAAGTTGAAGAAACTCATGTATCTCTGGAAGGAACACCATCTCTGTTTGAAGCAGGATCATCTAGCACATTGTTTCCCTTTGCAATTGGTGTTCGTTTTCTAGAGAAATACTTCCTTCAATTTAGGAGTTTCAAGGTGGAGATAGGCTGTAATGAGTCCAAATACACCTATTGTGCTGAGTTGAAGAAACACATGTATCTCTCCAAAGAAAACAATGTATGTTAGAAGCTGTAGCCTTTGGCACATTGTGTCCCTGTAAGAATTTAGTTAGTGTTGGAATGGTGTACGTTGTGCAAATCAACATTTTCCAGGTGTTGAATGGCTCATTTTGTTCCTTAGAGGCGTATTCTGCAAAACAAAAGAGGCTCAGGTATCTCGTGAAGGAAAAGCATGTATGTGAGAAGCAGGAGAATCCGGCACACTGTTTACCTGTGAGAATTCAGTTTGTTTATTGAAGGAATACTTACTGAAACCAATGTTTTCAAGGGTGAGAAAGGGTCAATTTGTTCCAAAGAGGCCTATGCAGGTAAGTTGAAGAAACATATGTATCTCTGGAAAGGAAACCACGTATGTTCGAAGCAGGAGCATCCAGTACATGGTTTCACTGTCCTTAATGACCTACGTTTTCAGAGCAATACTTCCTGCAACTTTGGAGTTCCAAGGTGGAGATAGGCACCGTTTGCTCTAAAAAGGCCTATTCAGCTAACGTGAAGAACACATGGACCTCTCCAAAGACAACCATCTATGTTCGAAGCTGCAGCATCTAGTACAGTGTTTCACTGTGAGAAGTGATTTAATTTTGAAAGGAATACTTCCTGCAAATCAAAGCTTTCAAGGTGGAGAAAGGCTGATTTTCTTCCAAATAGGCCTATACATGTAAGCTGAAGAAAGACCTTCATCTCTCGAGAGAGAACAATCTGCGTGAGGTACAGAAGTATGTATGGCATATCTTCCCTGTGAGAGCAGTGGTAGTTTCTGAAAGGAAGATTTCATGCATCTTAGGTGTTTAAGGTGGATTTAGACTCTGTTTGCACCAAATAGGCCTATTCAGCTGATTGGAAGAATCACATGTATATCTCAAAGAGAAACCATCTATGTTGGAAGTCTCAGCATCTATCACACTGTTTCCCTGTGATAATTTAGTTTACTTTTCAAAGGAATAATTCCGGCAAATCATAGTTTTCAACGTGGAGAAAGGCTCAGTTTGTTTCATGTAAGCCTATCCAGCTGAGTTGATGAAACATCTGCATCTCTCAAAAGAAAACCATCTGTGGCAGAATCAAGGGCATCGAGCACATTGTTTACCTATGAGAACTGAGTTAGTTTTTGAAAGGAATACTTGCTGCAAATC
Organism: Castor canadensis; assembly: GCF_047511655.1. Classification (NCBI taxonomy): domain Eukaryota; kingdom Metazoa; phylum Chordata; class Mammalia; order Rodentia; family Castoridae; genus Castor; species Castor canadensis. Next base: position 36,674,807 of record NC_133401.1, on the reverse strand, counting down.
ATGGTTTTCAAGTTGGAACGAGGCTCATTTTGTTCCAAACAGGCCGAGTCAGCTACGGTCAAGAAAGACATGTATGTCTCGAAAGAGCAACATCTACTTAGAAGGTGCAGTATCTAGTATACTGGTCCCTTGTGAGAATTGAGCTCGTTTCTGAAGCGTATAATTCCAGCAACTCACAGTGTTCAAGGTGGAGAAAGGCTAAGTTTCTTGCCACTAGACTTACTAAGCTTAGATGAGGAAACACATGTGTCTCTCAAAAGAAAACAGTGTGTTAGGAGCTTCAGCATCTAGCGTGTTGTTTCCCTGTGAGAATTGAGATAGTTTTTGAAAGGAATGTCAACTTCAATTCTCAGTTTTCAAGGTGGAGAAAGGCTCATTTTGTTCGCAATAGGCCTATTCAGCTTCGTTGAGGAAACACGTGTATATCTGCAAAGAAAACCGTCTGTGTTAGGAGCAGGAGCAACTAGCGCATTGTTTCCCTCTGAGAAAGGAGTTGGTTTTGGGAAGGAATACTTCCTTCCAATCTGCATGTTCAAGGTGAAGAAATGCTCATTTTGTTCCAAAGAGTCCCTTCCAGGTAAGTTGAAGGAACACATGTATCTCTCAAAGGAAAACAATCTGTGAAAGGAGCAGGAGCACCTAGTACATTGTTTCCCTGTGTGAACTGACTGGGTTTTTGATAGAAATACTTCCTGAAACCTAGAAGTTTCACGATGGAGATAGGCTCTGTTTGCCCAAAAGAGGCCTATTCAGCTGACTTGAAGGTACACATGCACCTCTTCCAGGAAAACCATCTCCTTAAAAGCTACAGCATCTCTCACATTGTTTCCCTGTGCGATCAGAGTCCGTTTTTGAAGGAAAGACTTGCAGCAACTCCGACCATTCAAAGTGGACAAAGGCTCCTTTGTTTCAATTGGGCCTATTCTGCTGAGTTGACAAAACACATGTCACTCTCAAAATTAAACCCTCTGGGGCAGAATCAGGACAATCTAGCACCTTATTTACCTATGAGAATTGAGTTAGTTTTTGAAAGGAATAATTTCTGCAAATGAACGTTTTGAAGCTAGGGAAAGGCTAATTTTGATCCAAGTAGGCCTATTTAGCTGAGTTGAAGAAAGACTGCTATCTCTCGAAAGAAAAGCATGTGTGTTACAACCGGGAACACCTAGCACATTGTTTCCTGGTGAGAACTGAGTTAGTTCTTCAAAGGAATACTTCCTGAAATCAGAATTTTCAAGTGGAGAAAGGCTCCTTTTGTTCCAAGTAGGCCTGTTCAGCTCTGTTATGAAACACATGTGTCTCCCCAAAAAAAGTAACGGCTGTTTTAGAAGCAGGAGCATCTAGAAGACTGCATCTCTGTGCATATTTACTCAGTTCTTCGAAGGAATCCGTCCTGCAAATCAGAATGTTAAAGGTGGAGAAAAGCTCATTTTGTTCCAAATAGACCTATTCTGTTAAGTTGAAGAAACTCATGTATCTCTGGAAGGAACACCATCTCTGTTTGAAGCAGGATCATCTAGCACATTGTTTCCCTTTGCAATTGGTGTTCGTTTTCTAGAGAAATACTTCCTTCAATTTAGGAGTTTCAAGGTGGAGATAGGCTGTAATGAGTCCAAATACACCTATTGTGCTGAGTTGAAGAAACACATGTATCTCTCCAAAGAAAACAATGTATGTTAGAAGCTGTAGCCTCTGGCACATTGTGTCCCGGTAAGAATTTAGTTAGTGTTGGAATGGTGTACGTTGTGCAAATCAACATTTTCCAGGTGTAGAATGGCTCATTTTGTTCCTTAGAGGCCTATTCTGCAAAACAAAAGAGACTCAGGTATCTCGTGAAGGAAAAGCATGTGTGTGAGAAGCAGGAGAATCCGGCACACTGTTTACCTGTGAGAATTCAGTTTGTTTATTGAAGGAATACTTACTGAAACCAGTGTTTTCAAGGGTGAGAAAGGGTCAATTTGTTCCAAAGAGGCCTATGCAGGTAAGTTGAAGAAACATATGTATCTCTGGAAAGGAAACCACGTGTGTTCGAAGCAGGAGCATCCAGTACATGGTTTCACTGTCCTTAATGACCTACGTTTTCAGAGCAATACTTCCTGCAACTTTGGAGTTCCAAGGTGGAGATAGGCACCGTTTGCTCTAAAAAGGCCTATTCAGCTAACGTGAAGAACACATGGACCTCTCCAAAGACAACCATCTATGTTCGAAGCTGCAGCATCTAGTACAGTGTTTCACTGTGAGAAGTGATTTAATTTTGAAAGGAATACTTCCTGCAAATCAAAGCTTTCAAGGTGGAGAAAGGCTGATTTTCTTCCAAATAGGCCTTCATGTAAGCTGAAGAAAGACCTTCATCTCTCGAGAGAGAACAATCTGCGTGAGGTACAGAAGTATGTATGGCATATCTTCCCTGTGAGAGCAGTGGTAGTTTCTGAAAGGAAGATTTCATGCATCTTAGGTGTTTAAGGTGGATTTAGACTCTGTTTGCACCAAATAGGCCTATTCAGCTGATTGGAAGAATCACATGTATATCTCAAAGAGAAACCATCTATGTTGGAAGTCTCAGCATCTATCACATTGTTTCCCTGTGATAATTTAGTTTACTTTTCAAAGGAATAATTCCGGCAAATCATAGTTTTCAACGTGGAGAAAGGCTCAGTTTGTTTCATGTAAGCCTATCCAGCTGAGTTGATGAAACATCTGCATCTCTCAAAAGAAAACCATCTGTGGCAGAATCAAGGGCATCGAGCACATTGTTTACCTATGAGAACTGAGTTAGTTTTTGAAAGGAATACTTGCTGCAAATCATGGTTTTCAAGTTGGAACGAGGCTCATTTTGTTCCAAACAGGCCGATTCAGCTACGGTCAAGAAAGACATGTATGTCTCGAAAGAGCAACATCTACTTAGAAGGTGCAGTATCTAGTATACTGGTCCCTTGTGAGAATTGAGCTCGTTTCTGAAGCGTATAATTCCAGCAACTCACAGTGTTCAAGGTGGAGAAAGGCTAAGTTTCTTGCCACTAGACTTACTAAGCTTAGATGAGGAAACACATGTGTCTCTCAAAAGAAAACAGTGTGTTAGGAGCTTCAGCATCTAGCGTGTTGTTTCCCTGTGAGAATTGAGATAGTTTTTGAAAGGAATGTCAACTTCAATTCTCAGTTTTCAAGGTGGAGAAAGGCTCATTTTGTTCCCAATAGGCCTATTCAGCTTCGTTGAGGAAACACGTGCGTATCTGCAAAGAAAACCGTCTGTGTTAGGAGCAGGAGCAACTAGCGCATTGTTTCCCTCTGAGAAAGGAGTTGGTTTTGGGAAGGAATACTTCCTTCCAATCTGCATGTTCAAGGTGAAGAAATGCTCATTTTGTTCCAAAGAGTCCCATCCAGGTAAGTTGAAGGAACACATGTATCTCTCAAAGGAAAACAATCTGTGAAAGGAGCAGGAGCACCTAGTACATTGTTTCCCTGTGTGAACTGACTGGGTTTTTGATAGAAATACTTCCTGAAACCTAGAAGTTTCACGATGGAGATAGGCTCTGTTTGCCCAAAAGAGGCCTATTCAGCTGACTTGAAGGTACACATGCACCTCTTCCAGGAAAACCATCTACTTAAAAGCTACAGCATCTCTCACATTGTTTCCCTGTGCGATCAGAGTCCGTTTTTGAAGGAAAGACTTGCAGCAACTCCGACCATTCAAAGTGGACAAAGGCTCCTTTGCTGCAATTGGGCCTATTCTGCTGAGTTGACAAAACACATGTCACTCTCAAAATTAAACCATCTGTGGCAGAATCAGGACAATCTAGCACCTTATTTACCTATGAGAATTGAGTTAGTTTTTGAAAGGAATAATTTCTGCAAATCAACGTTTTGAAGCTAGGGAAAGGCTAATTTTGATCCAAGTAGGCCTATTTAGCTGAGTTGAAGAAACACTGCTATCTCTCGAAAGAAAAGCATGTGTGTTACAACCGGGAACACCTAGCACATTGTTTCCTGGTGAGAACTGAGTTAGTTCTTCAAAGGAATACTTCCTGAAATCAGAATTTTCAAGTGGAGAAAGGCTCCTTTTGTTCCAAGTAGGCCTGTTCAGCTCTGTTATGAAACACATGTGTCTCCCCAAAAAAAGTAACGGCTGTTTTAGAAGCAGGAGCATCTAGAAGACTGCATCTCTGTGCATATTTACTCAGTTCTTCGAAGGAATCCGTCCTGCAAATCAGAATGTTAAAGGTGGAGAAAAGCTCCTTTTGTTCCTAATAGACTTATTCTGTTAAGTTGAAGAAACTCATGTATCTCTGGAAGGAACACCATCTCTGTTTGAAGCAGGATCATCTAGCACATTGTTTCCCTTTGCAATTGGTGTTCGTTTTCTAGAGAAATACTTCCTTCAATTTAGGAGTTTCAAGGTGGAGATAGGCTGTAATGAGTCCAAATACACCTATTGTGCTGAGTTGAAGAAACACATGTATCTCTCCAAAGAAAACAATGTATGTTAGAAGCTGTAGCCTCTGGCACATTGTGTCCCTGTAAGAATTTAGTTAGTGTTGGAATGGTGTACGTTGTGCAAATCAACATTTTCCAGGTGTAGAATGGCTGATTTTGTTCCTTAGAGGCCTATTCTGCAAAACAAAAGAGGCTCAGGTATCTCGTGAAGGAAAAGCATGTATGTGAGAAGCAGGAGAATCCGGCACACTGTTTACCTGTGAGAATTCAGTTTCTTTATTGAAGGAATACTTACTGAAACCAGTGTTTTCAAGGGTGAGAAAGGGTCAATTTGTTCCAAAGAGGCCTATGCAGGTAAGTTGAAGAAACATATGTATCTCTGGAAAGGAAACCACGTATGTTCGAAGCAGGAGCATCCAGTACATGGTTTCACTGTCCTTAATGACCTACGTTTTCAGAGCAATACTTCCTGCAACTTTGGAGTTCCAAGGTGGAGATAGGCACCGTTTGCTCTAAAAAGGCCTATTCAGCTAACGTGAAGAACACATGGACCTCTCCAAAGACAACCATCTATGTTCGAAGCTGCAGCATCTAGTACAGTGTTTCACTGTGAGAAGTGATTTAATTTTGAAAGGAATACTTCCTGCAAATCAAAGCTTTCAAGGTGGAGAAAGGCTGATTTTCTTCCAAATAGGCCTATACATGTAAGCTGAAGAAAGACCTTCATCTCTCGAGAGAGAACAATCTGCGTGAGGTACAGAAGTATGTATGGCATATCTTCCCTGTGAGAGCAGTGGTAGTTTCTGAAAGGAAGATTTCATGCATCTTAGGTGTTTAAGGTGGATTTAGACTCTGTTTGCACCAAATAGGCCTATTCAGCTGATTGGAAGAATCACATGTATATCTCAAAGAGAAACCATCTATGTTGGAAGTCTCAGCATCTATCACATTGTTTCCCTGTGATAATTTAGTTTACTTTTCAAAGGAATAATTCCGGCAAATCATAGTTTTCAACGTGGAGAAAGGCTCAGTTTGTTTCATGTAAGCCTATCCAGCTGAGTTGATGAAACATCTGCATCTCTCAAAAGAAAACCATCTGTGGCAGAATCAAGGGAATCGAGCACATTGTTTACCTATGAGAACTGAGTTAGTTTTTGAAAGGAATACTTGCTGCAAATCATGGTTTTCAAGTTGGAACGAGGCTCATTTTGTTCCAAACAGGCCAATTCAGCTACAGTCAAGAAAGACATGTATGTCTCGAAAGAGCAACATCTACTTAGAAGGTGCAGTATCTAGTATACTGGTCCCTTGTGAGAATTGAGCTCGTTTCTGAAGCGTATAATTCCAGCAACTCACAGTGTTCAAGGTGGAGAAAGGCTAAGTTTCTTGCCACTAGACTTACTAAGCTTAGATGAGGAAACACATGTGTCTCTCAAAAGAAAACAGTGTGTTAGGAGCTTCAGCATCTAGCGTGTTGTTTCCCTGTGAGAATTGAGATAGTTTTTGAAAGGAATGTCAACTTCAATTCTCAGTTTTCAAGGTGGAGAAAGGCTCATTTTGTTCCCAATAGGCCTATTCAGCTTCGTTGTGGAAACACGTGTGTATCTGCAAAGAAAACCGTCTGTGTTAGGAGCAGGAGCAACTAGCGCATTGTTTCCCTCTGAGAAAGGAGTTGGTTTTGGGAAGGAATACTTCCTTCCAATCTGCATGTTCAAGGTGAAGAAATGCTCATTTTGTTCCAAAGAGTCCCATCCAGGTAAGTTGAAGGAACACATGTATCTCTCAAAGGAAAACAATCTGTGAAAGGAGCAAGAGCACCTAGTACATTGTTTCCCTGTGTGAACTGACTGGGTTTTTGATAGAAATACTTCCTGAAACCTAGAAGTTTCACGATGGAGATAGGCTCTGTTTGCCCAAAAGAGGCCTATTCAGCTGACTTGAAGGTACACATGCACCTCTTCCAGGAAAACCATCTCCTTAAAAGCTACAGCATCTCTCACATTGTTTCCCTGTGCGATCAGAGTCCGTTTTTGAAGGAAAGACTTGCAGCAACTCCGACCATTCAAAGTGGACAAAGGCTCCTTTGCTGCAATTGGGCCTATTCTGCTGAGTTGACAAAACACATGTCACTCTCAAAATTAAACCATCTGTGGCAGAATCAGGACAATCTAGCACCTTATTTACCTATGAGAATTGAGTTAGTTTTTGAAAGGAACAATTTCTGCAAATGAACGTTTTGAAGCTAGGGAAAGGCTAATTTTGATCCAAGTAGGCCTATTTAGCTGAGTTGAAGAAACACTGCTATCTCTCGAAAGAAAAGCATGTGTGTTACAACCGGGAACACCTAGCACATTGTTTCCTGGTGAGAACTGAGTTAGTTCTTCAAAGGAATACTTCCTGAAATCAGAATTTTCAAGTGGAGAAAGGCTCCTTTTGTTCCAAGTAGGCCTGTTCAGCTCTGTTATGAAACACATGTGTCTCCCCAAAAAAAGTAACGGCTGTTTTAGAAGCAGGAGCATCTAGAAGACTGCATCTCTGTGCATATTTACTCAGTTCTTCGAAGGAATCCGTCCTGCAAATCATAATGTTAAAGGTGGAGAAAAGCTCATTTTGTTCCAAATAGACCTATTCTGTTAAGTTGAAGAAACTCATGTATCTCTGGAAGGAACACCATCTCTGTTTGAAGCAGGATCATCTAGCACATTGTTTCCCTTTGCAATTGGTGTTCGTTTTCTAGAGAAATACTTCCTTCAATTTAGGAGTTTCAAGGTGGAGATAGGCTGTAATGAGTCCAAATACACCTATTGTGCTGAGTTGAAGAAACACATGTATCTCTCCAAAGAAAACAATGTATGTTAGAAGCTGTAGCCTCTGGCACATTGTGTCCCTGTAAGAATTTAGTTAGTGTTGGAATGGTGTACGTTGTGCAAATCAACATTTTCCAGGTGTAGAATGGCTCATTTTGTTCCTTAGAGGCCTATTCTGCAAAACAAAAGAGGCTCAGGTATCTCGTGAAGGAAAAGCATGTGTGTGAGAAGCAGGAGAATCCGGCACACTGTTTACCTGTGAGAATTCAGTTTGTTTATTGAAGGAATACTTACTGAAACCAGTGTTTTCAAGGGTGAGAAAGGGTCAATTTGTTCCAAAGAGGCCTATGCAGGTAAGTTGAAGAAACATATGTATCTCTGGAAAGGAAACCACGTGTGTTCGAAGCAGGAGCATCCAGTACATGGTTTCACTGTCCTTAATGACCTACGTTTTCAGAGCAATACTTCCTGCAACTTTGGAGTTCCAAGGTGGAGATAGGCACCGTTTGCTCTAAAAAGGCCTATTCAGCTAACGTGAAGAACACATGGACCTCTCCAAAGACAACCATCTATGTTCGAAGCTGCAGCATCTAGTACAGTGTTTCACTGTGAGAAGTGATTTAATTTTGAAAGGAATACTTCCTGCAAATCAAAGCTTTCAAGGTGGAGAAAGGCTGATTTTCTTCCAAATAGGCCTTCATGTAAGCTGAAGAAAGACCTTCATCTCTCGAGAGAGAACAATCTGCGTGAGGTACAGAAGTATGTATGGCATATCTTCCCTGTGAGAGCAGTGGTAGTTTCTGAAAGGAAGATTTCATGCATCTTAGGTGTTTAAGGTGGATTTAGACTCTGTTTGCACCAAATAGGCCTATTCAGCTGATTGGAAGAATCACATGTATATCTCAAAGAGAAACCATCTATGTTGGAAGTCTCAGCATCTATCACATTGTTTCCCTGTGATAATTTAGTTTACTTTTCAAAGGAATAATTCCGGCAAATCATAGTTTTCAACGTGGAGAAAGGCTCAGTTTGTTTCATGTAAGCCTATCCAGCTGAGTTGATGAAACATCTGCATCTCTCAAAAGAAAACCATCTGTGGCAGAATCAAGGGCATCGAGCACATTGTTTACCTATGAGAACTGAGTTAGTTTTTGAAAGGAATACTTGCTGCAAATCATGGTTTTCAAGTTGGAACGAGGCTCATTTTGTTCCAAACAGGCCGATTCAGCTACGGTCAAGAAAGACATGTATGTCTCGAAAGAGCAACATCTACTTAGAAGGTGCAGTATCTAGTATACTGGTCCCTTGTGAGACTTGAGCTCGTTTCTGAAGCGTATAATTCCAGCAACTCACAGTGTTCAAGGTGGAGAAAGGCTAAGTTTCTTGCCACTAGACTTACTAAGCTTAGATGAGGAAACACATGTGTCTCTCAAAAGAAAACAGTGTGTTAGGAGCTTCAGCATCTAGCGTGTTGTTTCCCTGTGAGAATTGAGATAGTTTTTGAAAGGAATGTCAACTTCAATTCTCAGTTTTCAAGGTGGAGAAAGGCTCATTTTGTTCCCAATAGGCCTATTCAGCTTCGTTGAGGAAACACGTGCGTATCTGCAAAGAAAACCGTCTGTGTTAGGAGCAGGAGCAACTAGCGCATTGTTTCCCTCTGAGAAAGGAGTTGGTTTTGGGAAGGAATACTTCCTTCCAATCTGCATGTTCAAGGTGAAGAAATGCTCATTTTGTTCCAAAGAGTCCCATCCAGGTAAGTTGAAGGAACACATGTATCTCTCAAAGGAAAACAATCTGTGAAAGGAGCAGGAGCACCTAGTACATTGTTTCCCTGTGTGAACTGACTGGGTTTTTGATAGAAATACTTCCTGAAACCTAGAAGTTTCACGATGGAGATAGGCTCTGTTTGCCCAAAAGAGGCCTATTCAGCTGACTTGAAGGTACACATGCACCTCTTCCAGGAAAACCATCTACTTAAAAGCTACAGCATCTCTCACATTGTTTCCCTGTGCGATCAGAGTCCGTTTTTGAAGGAAAGACTTGCAGCAACTCCGACCATTCAAAGTTGACAAAGGCTCCTTTGCTGCAATTGGGCCTATTCTGCTGAGTTGACAAAACACATGTCACTCTCAAAATTAAACCATCTGTGGCAGAATCAGGACAATCTAGCACCTTATTTACCTATGAGAATTGAGTTAGTTTTTGAAAGGAATAATTTCTGCAAATCAACGTTTTGAAGCTAGGGAAAGGCTAATTTTGATCCAAGTAGGCCTATTTAGCTGAGTTGAAGAAACACTGCTATCTCTCGAAAGAAAAGCATGTGTGTTACAACCGGGAACACCTAGCACATTGTTTCCTGGTGAGAACTGAGTTAGTTCTTCAAAGGAATACTTCCTGAAATCAGAATTTTCAAGTGGAGAAAGGCTCCTTTTGTTCCAAGTAGGCCTGTTCAGCTCTGTTATGAAACACATGTATCTCCCCAAAAAAAGTAACGGCTGTTTTAGAAGCAGGAGCATCTAGAAGACTGCATCTCTGTGCATATTTACTCAGTTCTTCGAAGGAATCCGTCCTGCAAATCAGAATGCTAAAGGTGGAGAAAAGCTCCTTTTGTTCCAAATAGACTTATTCTGTTAAGTTGAAGAAACTCATGTATCTCTGGAAGGAACACCATCTCTCTTTGAAGCAGGATCATCTAGCACATTGTTTCCCTTTGCAATTGGTGTTCGTTTTCTAGAGAAATACTTCCTTCAATTTAGGAGTTTCAAGGTGGAGATAGGCTGTAATGAGTCCAAATACACCTATTGTGCTGAGTTGAAGAAACACATGTATCTCTCCAAAGAAAACAATGTATGTTAGAAGCTGTAGCCTCTGGCACATTGTGTCCCTGTAAGAATTTAGTTAGTGTTGGAATGGTGTACGTTGTGCAAATCAACATTTTCCAGGTGTAGAATGGCTCATTTTGTTCCTTAGAGGCCTATTCTGCAAAACAAAAGAGGCTCAGGTATCTCGTGAAGGAAAAGCATGTATGTGAGAAGCAGGAGAATCCGGCACACTGTTTACCTGTGAGAATTCAGTTTGTTTATTGAAGGAATACTTACTGAAACCAATGTTTTCAAGGGTGAGAAAGGGTCAATTTGTTCCAAAGAGGCCTATGCAGGTAAGTTGAAGAAACATATGTATCTCTGGAAAGGAAACCACGTATGTTCGAAGCAGGAGCATCCAGTACATGGTTTCACTGTCCTTAATGACCTACGTTTTCAGAGCAATACTTCCTGCAACTTTGGAGTTCCAAGGTGGAGATAGGCACCGTTTGCTCTAAAAAGGCCTATTCAGCTAACGTGAAGAACACATGGACCTCTCCAAAGACAACCATCTATGTTCGAAGCTGCAGCATCTAGTACAGTGTTTCACTGTGAGAAGTGATTTAATTTTGAAAGGAATACTTCCTGCAAATCAAAGCTTTCAAGGTGGAGAAAGGCTGATTTTCTTCCAAATAGGCCTATACATGTAAGCTGAAGAAAGACCTTCATCTCTCGAGAGAGAACAATCTGCGTGAGGTACAGAAGTATGTATGGCATATCTTCCCTGTGAGAGCAGTGGTAGTTTCTGAAAGGAAGATTTCATGCATCTTAGGTGTTTAAGGTGGATTTAGACTCTGTTTGCACCAAATAGGCCTATTCAGCTGATTGGAAGAATCACATGTATATCTCAAAGAGAAACCATCTATGTTGGAAGTCTCAGCATCTATCACACTGTTTCCCTGTGATAATTTAGTTTACTTTTCAAAGGAATAATTCCGGCAAATCATAGTTTTCAACGTGGAGAAAGGCTCAGTTTGTTTCATGTAAGCCTATCCAGCTGAGTTGATGAAACATCTGCATCTCTCAAAAGAAAACCATCTGTGGCAGAATCAAGGGCATCGAGCACATTGTTTACCTATGAGAACTGAGTTAGTTTTTGAAAGGAATACTTGCTGCAAATCATGGTTTTCAAGTTGGAACGAGGCTCATTTTGTTCCAAACAGGCCGAGTCAGCTACGGTCAAGAAAGACATGTATGTCTCGAAAGAGCAACATCTACTTAGAAGGTGCAGTATCTAGTATACTGGTCCCTTGTGAGAATTGAGCTCGTTTCTGAAGCGTATAATTCCAGCAACTCACAGTGTTCAAGGTGGAGAAAGGCTAAGTTTCTTGCCACTAGACTTACTAAGCTTAGATGAGGAAACACATGTGTCTCTCAAAAGAAAACAGTGTGTTAGGAGCTTCAGCATCTAGCGTGTTGTTTCCCTGTGAGAATTGAGATAGTTTTTGAAAGGAATGTCAACTTCAATTCTCAGTTTTCAAGGTGGAGAAAGGCTCATTTTGTTCGCAATAGGCCTATTCAGCTTCGTTGAGGAAACACGTGTATATCTGCAAAGAAAACCGTCTGTGTTAGGAGCAGGAGCAACTAGCGCATTGTTTCCCTCTGAGAAAGGAGTTGGTTTTGGGAAGGAATACTTCCTTCCAATCTGCATGTTCAAGGTGAAGAAATGCTCATTTTGTTCCAAAGAGTCCCTTCCAGGTAAGTTGAAGGAACACATGTATCTCTCAAAGGAAAACAATCTGTGAAAGGAGCAGGAGCACCTAGTACATTGTTTCCCTGTGTGAACTGACTGGGTTTTTGATAGAAATACTTCCTGAAACCTAGAAGTTTCACGATGGAGATAGGCTCTGTTTGCCCAAAAGAGGCCTATTCAGCTGACTTGAAGGTACACATGCACCTCTTCCAGGAAAACCATCTCCTTAAAAGCTACAGCATCTCTCACATTGTTTCCCTGTGCGATCAGAGTCCGTTTTTGAAGGAAAGACTTGCAGCAACTCCGACCATTCAAAGTGGACAAAGGCTCCTTTGTTTCAATTGGGCCTATTCTGCTGAGTTGACAAAACACATGTCACTCTCAAAATTAAACCCTCTGGGGCAGAATCAGGACAATCTAGCACCTTATTTACCTATGAGAATTGAGTTAGTTTTTGAAAGGAATAATTTCTGCAAATGAACGTTTTGAAGCTAGGGAAAGGCTAATTTTGATCCAAGTAGGCCTATTTAGCTGAGTTGAAGAAAGACTGCTATCTCTCGAAAGAAAAGCATGTGTGTTACAACCGGGAACACCTAGCACATTGTTTCCTGGTGAGAACTGAGTTAGTTCTTCAAAGGAATACTTCCTGAAATCAGAATTTTCAAGTGGAGAAAGGCTCCTTTTGTTCCAAGTAGGCCTGTTCAGCTCTGTTATGAAACACATGTGTCTCCCCAAAAAAAGTAACGGCTGTTTTAGAAGCAGGAGCATCTAGAAGACTGCATCTCTGTGCATATTTACTCAGTTCTTCGAAGGAATCCGTCCTGCAAATCAGAATGTTAAAGGTGGAGAAAAGCTCATTTTGTTCCAAATAGACCTATTCTGTTAAGTTGAAGAAACTCATGTATCTCTGGAAGGAACACCATCTCTGTTTGAAGCAGGATCATCTAGCACATTGTTTCCCTTTGCAATTGGTGTTCGTTTTCTAGAGAAATACTTCCTTCAATTTAGGAGTTTCAAGGTGGAGATAGGCTGTAATGAGTCCAAATACACCTATTGTGCTGAGTTGAAGAAACACATGTATCTCTCCAAAGAAAACAATGTATGTTAGAAGCTGTAGCCTCTGGCACATTGTGTCCCGGTAAGAATTTAGTTAGTGTTGGAATGGTGTACGTTGTGCAAATCAACATTTTCCAGGTGTAGAATGGCTCATTTTGTTCCTTAGAGGCCTATTCTGCAAAACAAAAGAGACTCAGGTATCTCGTGAAGGAAAAGCATGTGTGTGAGAAGCAGGAGAATCCGGCACACTGTTTACCTGTGAGAATTCAGTTTGTTTATTGAAGGAATACTTACTGAAACCAGTGTTTTCAAGGGTGAGAAAGGGTCAATTTGTTCCAAAGAGGCCTATGCAGGTAAGTTGAAGAAACATATGTATCTCTGGAAAGGAAACCACGTGTGTTCGAAGCAGGAGCATCCAGTACATGGTTTCACTGTCCTTAATGACCTACGTTTTCAGAGCAATACTTCCTGCAACTTTGGAGTTCCAAGGTGGAGATAGGCACCGTTTGCTCTAAAAAGGCCTATTCAGCTAACGTGAAGAACACATGGACCTCTCCAAAGACAACCATCTATGTTCGAAGCTGCAGCATCTAGTACAGTGTTTCACTGTGAGAAGTGATTTAATTTTGAAAGGAATACTTCCTGCAAATCAAAGCTTTCAAGGTGGAGAAAGGCTGATTTTCTTCCAAATAGGCCTTCATGTAAGCTGAAGAAAGACCTTCATCTCTCGAGAGAGAACAATCTGCGTGAGGTACAGAAGTATGTATGGCATATCTTCCCTGTGAGAGCAGTGGTAGTTTCTGTAAGGAAGATTTCATGCATCTTAGGTGTTTAAGGTGGATTTAGACTCTGTTTGCACCAAATAGGCCTATTCAGCTGATTGGAAGAATCACATGTATATCTCAAAGAGAAACCATCTATGTTGGAAGTCTCAGCATCTATCACATTGTTTCCCTGTGATAATTTAGTTTACTTTTCAAAGGAATAATTCCGGCAAATCATAGTTTTCAACGTGGAGAAAGGCTCAGTTTGTTTCATGTAAGCCTATCCAGCTGAGTTGATGAAACATCTGCATCTCTCAAAAGAAAACCATCTGTGGCAGAATCAAGGGCATCGAGCACATTGTTTACCTATGAGAACTGAGTTAGTTTTTGAAAGGAATACTTGCTGCAAATCATGGTTTTCAAGTTGGAACGAGGCTCATTTTGTTCCAAACAGGCCGATTCAGCTACGGTCAAGAAAGACATGTATGTCTCGAAAGAGCAACATCTACTTAGAAGGTGCAGTATCTAGTATACTGGTCCCTTGTGAGAATTGAGCTCGTTTCTGAAGCGTATAATTCCAGCAACTCACAGTGTTCAAGGTGGAGAAAGGCTAAGTTTCTTGCCACTAGACTTACTAAGCTTAGATGAGGAAACACATGTGTCTCTCAAAAGAAAACAGTGTGTTAGGAGCTTCAGCATCTAGCGTGTTGTTTCCCTGTGAGAATTGAGATAGTTTTTGAAAGGAATGTCAACTTCAATTCTCAGTTTTCAAGGTGGAGAAAGGCTCATTTTGTTCCCAATAGGCCTATTCAGCTTCGTTGAGGAAACACGTGCGTATCTGCAAAGAAAACCGTCTGTGTTAGGAGCAGGAGCAACTAGCGCATTGTTTCCCTCTGAGAAAGGAGTTGGTTTTGGGAAGGAATACTTCCTTCCAATCTGCATGTTCAAGGTGAAGAAATGCTCATTTTGTTCCAAAGAGTCCCATCCAGGTAAGTTGAAGGAACACATGTATCTCTCAAAGGAAAACAATCTGTGAAAGGAGCAGGAGCACCTAGTACATTGTTTCCCTGTGTGAACTGACTGGGTTTTTGATAGAAATACTTCCTGAAACCTAGAAGTTTCACGATGGAGATAGGCTCTGTTTGCCCAAAAGAGGCCTATTCAGCTGACTTGAAGGTACACATGCACCTCTTCCAGGAAAACCATCTACTTAAAAGCTACAGCATCTCTCACATTGTTTCCCTGTGCGATCAGAGTCCGTTTTTGAAGGAAAGACTTGCAGCAACTCCGACCATTCAAAGTGGACAAAGGCTCCTTTGCTGCAATTGGGCCTATTCTGCTGAGTTGACAAAACACATGTCACTCTCAAAATTAAACCATCTGTGGCAGAATCAGGACAATCTAGCACCTTATTTACCTATGAGAATTGAGTTAGTTTTTGAAAGGAATAATTTCTGCAAATCAACGTTTTGAAGCTAGGGAAAGGCTAATTTTGATCCAAGTAGGCCTATTTAGCTGAGTTGAAGAAACACTGCTATCTCTCGAAAGAAAAGCATGTGTGTTACAACCGGGAACACCTAGCACATTGTTTCCTGGTGAGAACTGAGTTAGTTCTTCAAAGGAATACTTCCTGAAATCAGAATTTTCAAGTGGAGAAAGGCTCCTTTTGTTCCAAGTAGGCCTGTTCAGCTCTGTTATGAAACACATGTGTCTCCCCAAAAAAAGTAACGGCTGTTTTAGAAGCAGGAGCATCTAGAAGACTGCATCTCTGTGCATATTTACTCAGTTCTTCGAAGGAATCCGTCCTGCAAATCAGAATGTTAAAGGTGGAGAAAAGCTCCTTTTGTTCCTAATAGACTTATTCTGTTAAGTTGAAGAAACTCATGTATCTCTGGAAGGAACACCATCTCTGTTTGAAGCAGGATCATCTAGCACATTGTTTCCCTTTGCAATTGGTGTTCGTTTTCTAGAGAAATACTTCCTTCAATTTAGGAGTTTCAAGGTGGAGATAGGCTGTAATGAGTCCAAATACACCTATTGTGCTGAGTTGAAGAAACACATGTATCTCTCCAAAGAAAACAATGTATGTTAGAAGCTGTAGCCTCTGGCACATTGTGTCCCTGTAAGAATTTAGTTAGTGTTGGAATGGTGTACGTTGTGCAAATCAACATTTTCCAGGTGTAGAATGGCTGATTTTGTTCCTTAGAGGCCTATTCTGCAAAACAAAAGAGGCTCAGGTATCTCGTGAAGGAAAAGCATGTATGTGAGAAGCAGGAGAATCCGGCACACTGTTTACCTGTGAGAATTCAGTTTGTTTATTGAAGGAATACTTACTGAAACCAGTGTTTTCAAGGGTGAGAAAGGGTCAATTTGTTCCAAAGAGGCCTATGCAGGTAAGTTGAAGAAACATATGTATCTCTGGAAAGGAAACCACGTATGTTCGAAGCAGGAGCATCCAGTACATGGTTTCACTGTCCTTAATGACCTACGTTTTCAGAGCAATACTTCCTGCAACTTTGGAGTTCCAAGGTGGAGATAGGCACCGTTTGCTCTAAAAAGGCCTATTCAGCTAACGTGAAGAACACATGGACCTCTCCAAAGACAACCATCTATGTTCGAAGCTGCAGCATCTAGTACAGTGTTTCACTGTGAGAAGTGATTTAATTTTGAAAGGAATACTTCCTGCAAATCAAAGCTTTCAAGGTGGAGAAAGGCTGATTTTCTTCCAAATAGGCCTATACATGTAAGCTGAAGAAAGACCTTCATCTCTCGAGAGAGAACAATCTGCGTGAGGTACAGAAGTATGTATGGCATATCTTCCCTGTGAGAGCAGTGGTAGTTTCTGAAAGGAAGATTTCATGCATCTTAGGTGTTTAAGGTGGATTTAGACTCTGTTTGCACCAAATAGGCCTATTCAGCTGATTGGAAGAATCACATGTATATCTCAAAGAGAAACCATCTATGTTGGAAGTCTCAGCATCTATCACATTGTTTCCCTGTGATAATTTAGTTTACTTTTCAAAGGAATAATTCCGGCAAATCATAGTTTTCAACGTGGAGAAAGGCTCAGTTTGTTTCATGTAAGCCTATCCAGCTGAGTTGATGAAACATCTGCATCTCTCAAAAGAAAACCATCTGTGGCAGAATCAAGGGAATCGAGCACATTGTTTACCTATGAGAACTGAGTTAGTTTTTGAAAGGAATACTTGCTGCAAATCATGGTTTTCAAGTTGGAACGAGGCTCATTTTGTTCCAAACAGGCCAATTCAGCTACAGTCAAGAAAGACATGTATGTCTCGAAAGAGCAACATCTACTTAGAAGGTGCAGTATCTAGTATACTGGTCCCTTGTGAGAATTGAGCTCGTTTCTGAAGCGTATAATTCCAGCAACTCACAGTGTTCAAGGTGGAGAAAGGCTAAGTTTCTTGCCACTAGACTTACTAAGCTTAGATGAGGAAACACATGTGTCTCTCAAAAGAAAACAGTGTGTTAGGAGCTTCAGCATCTAGCGTGTTGTTTCCCTGTGAGAATTGAGATAGTTTTTGAAAGGAATGTCAACTTCAATTCTCAGTTTTCAAGGTGGAGAAAGGCTCATTTTGTTCCCAATAGGCCTATTCAGCTTCGTTGTGGAAACACGTGTGTATCTGCAAAGAAAACCGTCTGTGTTAGGAGCAGGAGCAACTAGCGCATTGTTTCCCTCTGAGAAAGGAGTTGGTTTTGGGAAGGAATACTTCCTTCCAATCTGCATGTTCAAGGTGAAGAAATGCTCATTTTGTTCCAAAGAGTCCCATCCAGGTAAGTTGAAGGAACACATGTATCTCTCAAAGGAAAACAATCTGTGAAAGGAGCAAGAGCACCTAGTACATTGTTTCCCTGTGTGAACTGACTGGGTTTTTGATAGAAATACTTCCTGAAACCTAGAAGTTTCACGATGGAGATAGGCTCTGTTTGCCCAAAAGAGGCCTATTCAGCTGACTTGAAGGTACACATGCACCTCTTCCAGGAAAACCATCTCCTTAAAAGCTACAGCATCTCTCACATTGTTTCCCTGTGCGATCAGAGTCCGTTTTTGAAGGAAAGACTTGCAGCAACTCCGACCATTCAAAGTGGACAAAGGCTCCTTTGCTGCAATTGGGCCTATTCTGCTGAGTTGACAAAACACATGTCACTCTCAAAATTAAACCATCTGTGGCAGAATCAGGACAATCTAGCACCTTATTTACCTATGAGAATTGAGTTAGTTTTTGAAAGGAACAATTTCTGCAAATGAACGTTTTGAAGCTAGGGAAAGGCTAATTTTGATCCAAGTAGGCCTATTTAGCTGAGTTGAAGAAACACTGCTATCTCTCGAAAGAAAAGCATGTGTGTTACAACCGGGAACACCTAGCACATTGTTTCCTGGTGAGAACTGAGTTAGTTCTTCAAAGGAATACTTCCTGAAATCAGAATTTTCAAGTGGAGAAAGGCTCCTTTTGTTCCAAGTAGGCCTGTTCAGCTCTGTTATGAAACACATGTGTCTCCCCAAAAAAAGTAACGGCTGTTTTAGAAGCAGGAGCATCTAGAAGACTGCATCTCTGTGCATATTTACTCAGTTCTTCGAAGGAATCCGTCCTGCAAATCATAATGTTAAAGGTGGAGAAAAGCTCATTTTGTTCCAAATAGACCTATTCTGTTAAGTTGAAGAAACTCATGTATCTCTGGAAGGAACACCATCTCTGTTTGAAGCAGGATCATCTAGCACATTGTTTCCCTTTGCAATTGGTGTTCGTTTTCTAGAGAAATACTTCCTTCAATTTAGGAGTTTCAAGGTGGAGATAGGCTGTAATGAGTCCAAATACACCTATTGTGCTGAGTTGAAGAAACACATGTATCTCTCCAAAGAAAACAATGTATGTTAGAAGCTGTAGCCTCTGGCACATTGTGTCCCTGTAAGAATTTAGTTAGTGTTGGAATGGTGTACGTTGTGCAAATCAACATTTTCCAGGTGTAGAATGGCTCATTTTGTTCCTTAGAGGCCTATTCTGCAAAACAAAAGAGGCTCAGGTATCTCGTGAAGGAAAAGCATGTGTGTGAGAAGCAGGAGAATCCGGCACACTGTTTACCTGTGAGAATTCAGTTTGTTTATTGAAGGAATACTTACTGAAACCAGTGTTTTCAAGGGTGAGAAAGGGTCAATTTGTTCCAAAGAGGCCTATGCAGGTAAGTTGAAGAAACATATGTATCTCTGGAAAGGAAACCACGTGTGTTCGAAGCAGGAGCATCCAGTACATGGTTTCACTGTCCTTAATGACCTACGTTTTCAGAGCAATACTTCCTGCAACTTTGGAGTTCCAAGGTGGAGATAGGCACCGTTTGCTCTAAAAAGGCCTATTCAGCTAACGTGAAGAACACATGGACCTCTCCAAAGACAACCATCTATGTTCGAAGCTGCAGCATCTAGTACAGTGTTTCACTGTGAGAAGTGATTTAATTTTGAAAGGAATACTTCCTGCAAATCAAAGCTTTCAAGGTGGAGAAAGGCTGATTTTCTTCCAAATAGGCCTTCATGTAAGCTGAAGAAAGACCTTCATCTCTCGAGAGAGAACAATCTGCGTGAGGTACAGAAGTATGTATGGCATATCTTCCCTGTGAGAGCAGTGGTAGTTTCTGAAAGGAAGATTTCATGCATCTTAGGTGTTTAAGGTGGATTTAGACTCTGTTTGCACCAAATAGGCCTATTCAGCTGATTGGAAGAATCACATGTATATCTCAAAGAGAAACCATCTATGTTGGAAGTCTCAGCATCTATCACATTGTTTCCCTGTGATAATTTAGTTTACTTTTCAAAGGAATAATTCCGGCAAATCATAGTTTTCAACGTGGAGAAAGGCTCAGTTTGTTTCATGTAAGCCTATCCAGCTGAGTTGATGAAACATCTGCATCTCTCAAAAGAAAACCATCTGTGGCAGAATCAAGGGCATCGAGCACATTGTTTACCTATGAGAACTGAGTTAGTTTTTGAAAGGAATACTTGCTGCAAATCATGGTTTTCAAGTTGGAACGAGGCTCATTTTGTTCCAAACAGGCCGATTCAGCTACGGTCAAGAAAGACATGTATGTCTCGAAAGAGCAACATCTACTTAGAAGGTGCAGTATCTAGTATACTGGTCCCTTGTGAGACTTGAGCTCGTTTCTGAAGCGTATAATTCCAGCAACTCACAGTGTTCAAGGTGGAGAAAGGCTAAGTTTCTTGCCACTAGACTTACTAAGCTTAGATGAGGAAACACATGTGTCTCTCAAAAGAAAACAGTGTGTTAGGAGCTTCAGCATCTAGCGTGTTGTTTCCCTGTGAGAATTGAGATAGTTTTTGAAAGGAATGTCAACTTCAATTCTCAGTTTTCAAGGTGGAGAAAGGCTCATTTTGTTCCCAATAGGCCTATTCAGCTTCGTTGAGGAAACACGTGCGTATCTGCAAAGAAAACCGTCTGTGTTAGGAGCAGGAGCAACTAGCGCATTGTTTCCCTCTGAGAAAGGAGTTGGTTTTGGGAAGGAATACTTCCTTCCAATCTGCATGTTCAAGGTGAAGAAATGCTCATTTTGTTCCAAAGAGTCCCATCCAGGTAAGTTGAAGGAACACATGTATCTCTCAAAGGAAAACAATCTGTGAAAGGAGCAGGAGCACCTAGTACATTGTTTCCCTGTGTGAACTGACTGGGTTTTTGATAGAAATACTTCCTGAAACCTAGAAGTTTCACGATGGAGATAGGCTCTGTTTGCCCAAAAGAGGCCTATTCAGCTGACTTGAAGGTACACATGCACCTCTTCCAGGAAAACCATCTACTTAAAAGCTACAGCATCTCTCACATTGTTTCCCTGTGCGATCAGAGTCCGTTTTTGAAGGAAAGACTTGCAGCAACTCCGACCATTCAAAGTTGACAAAGGCTCCTTTGCTGCAATTGGGCCTATTCTGCTGAGTTGACAAAACACATGTCACTCTCAAAATTAAACCATCTGTGGCAGAATCAGGACAATCTAGCACCTTATTTACCTATGAGAATTGAGTTAGTTTTTGAAAGGAATAATTTCTGCAAATCAACGTTTTGAAGCTAGGGAAAGGCTAATTTTGATCCAAGTAGGCCTATTTAGCTGAGTTGAAGAAACACTGCTATCTCTCGAAAGAAAAGCATGTGTGTTACAACCGGGAACACCTAGCACATTGTTTCCTGGTGAGAACTGAGTTAGTTCTTCAAAGGAATACTTCCTGAAATCAGAATTTTCAAGTGGAGAAAGGCTCCTTTTGTTCCAAGTAGGCCTGTTCAGCTCTGTTATGAAACACATGTATCTCCCCAAAAAAAGTAACGGCTGTTTTAGAAGCAGGAGCATCTAGAAGACTGCATCTCTGTGCATATTTACTCAGTTCTTCGAAGGAATCCGTCCTGCAAATCAGAATGCTAAAGGTGGAGAAAAGCTCCTTTTGTTCCAAATAGACTTATTCTGTTAAGTTGAAGAAACTCATGTATCTCTGGAAGGAACACCATCTCTCTTTGAAGCAGGATCATCTAGCACATTGTTTCCCTTTGCAATTGGTGTTCGTTTTCTAGAGAAATACTTCCTTCAATTTAGGAGTTTCAAGGTGGAGATAGGCTGTAATGAGTCCAAATACACCTATTGTGCTGAGTTGAAGAAACACATGTATCTCTCCAAAGAAAACAATGTATGTTAGAAGCTGTAGCCTCTGGCACATTGTGTCCCTGTAAGAATTTAGTTAGTGTTGGAATGGTGTACGTTGTGCAAATCAACATTTTCCAGGTGTAGAATGGCTCATTTTGTTCCTTAGAGGCCTATTCTGCAAAACAAAAGAGGCTCAGGTATCTCGTGAAGGAAAAGCATGTATGTGAGAAGCAGGAGAATCCGGCACACTGTTTACCTGTGAGAATTCAGTTTGTTTATTGAAGGAATACTTACTGAAACCAGTGTTTTCAAGGGTGAGAAAGGGTCAATTTGTTCCAAAGAGGCCTATGCAGGTAAGTTGAAGAAACATATGTATCTCTGGAAAGGAAACCACGTATGTTCGAAGCAGGAGCATCCAGTACATGGTTTCACTGTCCTTAATGACCTACGTTTTCAGAGCAATACTTCCTGCAACTTTGGAGTTCCAAGGTGGAGATAGGCACCGTTTGCTCTAAAAAGGCCTATTCAGCTAACGTGAAGAACACATGGACCTCTCCAAAGACAACCATCTATGTTCGAAGCTGCAGCATCTAGTACAGTGTTTCACTGTGAGAAGTGATTTAATTTTGAAAGGAATACTTCCTGCAAATCAAAGCTTTCAAGGTGGAGAAAGGCTGATTTTCTTCCAAATAGGCCTATACATGTAAGCTGAAGAAAGACCTTCATCTCTCGAGAGAGAACAATCTGCGTGAGGTACAGAAGTATGTATGGCATATCTTCCCTGTGAGAGCAGTGGTAGTTTCTGAAAGGAAGATTTCATGCATCTTAGGTGCTTAAGGTGGATTTAGACTCTGTTTGCACCAAATAGGCCTATTCAGCTGATTGGAAGAATCACATGTATATCTCAAAGAGAAACCATCTATGTTGGAAGTCTCAGCATCTATCACATTGTTTCCCTGTGATAATTTAGTTTACTTTTGAAAGGAATAATTCCGGCAAATCATAGTTTTCAACGTGGAGAAAGGCTCAGTTTGTTTCATGTAAGCCTATCCAGCTGAGTTGATGAAACATCTGCATCTCTCAAAAGAAAACCATCTGTGGCAGAATCAAGGGCATCGAGCACATTGTTTACCTATGAGAACTGAGTTAGTTTTTGAAAGGAATACTTGCTGCAAATCATGGTTTTCAAGTTGGAACGAGGCTCATTTTGTTCCAAACAGGCCAATTCCGCTACAGTCAAGAAAGACATGTATGTCTCGAAAGAGCAACATCTACTTAGAAGGTGCAGTATCTAGTATACTGGTCCCTTGTGAGAATTGAGCTCGTTTCTGAAGCGTATAATTCCAGCAACTCACAGTGTTCAAGGTGGAGAAAGGCTAAGTTTCTTGCCACTAGACTTACTAAGCTTAGATGAGGAAACACATGTGTCTCTCAAAAGAAAACAGTGTGTTAGGAGCTTCAGCATCTAGCGTGTTGTTTCCCTGTGAGAATTGAGATAGTTTTTGAAAGGAATGTCAACTTCAATTCTCAGTTTTCAAGGTGGAGAAAGGCTCATTTTGTTCCCAATAGGCCTATTCAGCTTCGTTGAGGAAACACGTGTGTATCTGCAAAGAAAACCGTCTGTGTTAGGAGCAGGAGCAACTAGCGCATTGTTTCCCTCTGAGAAAGGAGTTGGTTTTGGGAAGGAATACTTCCTTCCAATCTGCATGTTCAAGGTGAAGAAATGCTCATTTTGTTCCAAAGAGTCCCATCCAGGTAAGTTGAAGGAACACATGTATCTCTCAAAGGAAAACAATCTGTGAAAGGAGCAAGAGCACCTAGTACATTGTTTCCCTGTGTGAACTGACTGGGTTTTTGATAGAAATACTTCCTGAAACCTAGAAGTTTCACGATGGAGATAGGCTCTGTTTGCCCAAAAGAGGCCTATTCAGCTGACTTGAAGGTACACATGCACCTCTTCCAGGAAAACCATCTCCTCAAAAGCTACAGCATCTCTCACATTGTTTCCCTGTGCGATCAGAGTCCGTTTTTGAAGGAAAGACTTGCAGCAACTCCGACCATTCAAAGTGGACAAAGGCTCCTTTGCTGCAATTGGGCCTATTCTGCTGAGTTGACAAAACACATGTCACTCTCAAAATTAAACCATCTGTGGCAGAATCAGGACAATCTAGCACCTTATTTACCTATGAGAATTGAGTTAGTTTTTGAAAGGAATAATTTCTGCAAATGAAAGTTTTGAAGCTAGGGAAAGGCTAATTTTGATCCAAGTAGGCCTATTTAGCTGAGTTGAAGAAACACTGCTATCTCTCGAAAGAAAAGCATGTGTGTTACAACCGGGAACACCTAGCACATTGTTTCCTGGTGAGAACTGAGTTAGTTCTTCAAAGGAATACTTCCTGAAATCAGAATTTTCAAGTGGAGAAAGGCTCCTTTTGTTCCAAGTAGGCCTGTTCAGCTCTGTTATGAAACACATGTGTCTCCCCAAAAAAAGTAACGGCTGTTTTAGAAGCAGGAGCATCTAGAAGACTGCATCTCTGTGCATATTTACTCAGTTCTTCGAAGGAATCCGTCCTGCAAATCATAATGTTAAAGGTGGAGAAAAGCTCATTTTGTTCCAAATAGACCTATTCTGTTAAGTTGAAGAAACTCATGTATCTCTGGAAGGAACACCATCTCTGTTTGAAGCAGGATCATCTAGCACATTGTTTCCCTTTGCAATTGGTGTTCATTTTCTAGAGAAATACTTCCTTCAATTTAGGAGTTTCAAGGTGGAGATAGGCTGTAATGAGTCCAAATACACCTATTGTGCTGAGTTGAAGAAACACATGTATCTCTCCAAAGAAAACAATGTATGTTAGAAGCTGTAGCCTCTGGCACATTGTGTCCCTGTAAGAATTTAGTTAGTGTTGGAATGGTGTACGTTGTGCAAATCAACATTTTCCAGGTGTAGAATGGCTCATTTTGTTCCTTAGAGGCCTATTCTGCAAAACAAAAGAGGCTCAGGTATCTCGTGAAGGAAAAGCATGTGTGTGAGAAGCAGGAGAATCCGGCACACTGTTTACCTGTGAGAATTCAGTTTGTTTATTGAAGGAATACTTACTGAAACCAGTGTTTTCAAGGGTGAGAAAGGGTCAATTTGTTCCAAAGAGGCCTATGCAGGTAAGTTGAAGAAACATATGTATCTCTGGAAAGGAAACCACGTGTGTTCGAAGCAGGAGCATCCAGTACATGGTTTCACTGTCCTTAATGACCTACGTTTTCAGAGCAATACTTCCTGCAACTTTGGAGTTCCAAGGTGGAGATAGGCACCGTTTGCTCTAAAAAGGCCTATTCAGCTAACGTGAAGAACACATGGACCTCTCCAAAGACAACCATCTATGTTCGAAGCTGCAGCATCTAGTACAGTGTTTCACTGTGAGAAGTGATTTAATTTTGAAAGTAATACTTCCTGCAAATCAAAGCTTTCAAGGTGGAGAAAGGCTGATTTTCTTCCAAATAGGCCTTCATGTAAGCTGAAGAAAGACCTTCATCTCTCGAGAGAGAACAATCTGCGTGAGGTACAGAAGTATGTATGGCATATCTTCCCTGTGAGAGCAGTGGTAGTTTCTGAAAGGAAGATTTCATGCATCTTAGGTGTTTAAGGTGGATTTAGACTCTGTTTGCACCAAATAGGCCTATTCAGCTGATTGGAAGAATCACATGTATATCTCAAAGAGAAACCATCTATGTTGGAAGTCTCAGCATCTATCACATTGTTTCCCTGTGATAATTTAGTTTACTTTTCAAAGGAATAATTCCGGCAAATCATAGTTTTCAACGTGGAGAAAGGCTCAGTTTGTTTCATGTAAGCCTATCCAGCTGAGTTGATGAAACATCTGCATCTCTCAAAAGAAAACCATCTGTGGCAGAATCAAGGGCATCGAGCACATTGTTTACCTATGAGAACTGAGTTAGTTTTTGAAAGGAATACTTGCTGCAAATCATGGTTTTCAAGTTGGAACGAGGCTCATTTTGTTCCAAACAGGCCGATTCAGCTACGGTCAAGAAAGACATGTATGTCTCGAAAGAGCAACATCTACTTAGAAGGTGCAGTATCTAGTATACTGGTCCCTTGTGAGAATTGAGCTCGTTTCTGAAGCGTATAATTCCAGCAACTCACAGTGTTCAAGGTGGGGAAAGGCTAAGTTTCTTGCCACTAGACTTACTAAGCTTAGATGAGGAAACACATGTGTCTCTCAAAAGAAAACAGTGTGTTAGGAGCTTCAGCATCTAGCGTGTTGTTTCCCTGTGAGAATTGAGATAGTTTTTGAAAGGAATGTCAACTTCAATTCTCAGTTTTCAAGGTGGAGAAAGGCTCATTTTGTTCCCAATAGGCCTATTCAGCTTCGTTGAGGAAACACGTGCGTATCTGCAAAGAAAACCATCTGTGTTAGGAGCAGGAGCAACTAGCGCATTGTTTCCCTCTGAGAAAGGAGTTGGTTTTGGGAAGGAATACTTCCTTCCAATCTGCATGTTCAAGGTGAAGAAATGCTCATTTTGTTCCAAAGAGTCCCATCCAGGTAAGTTGAAGGAACACATGTATCTCTCAAAGGAAAACAATCTGTGAAAGGAGCAGGAGCACCTAGTACATTGTTTCCCTGTGTGAACTGACTGGGTTTTTGATAGAAATACTTCCTGAAACCTAGAAGTTTCACGATGGAGATAGGCTCTGTTTGCCCAAAAGAGGCCTATTCAGCTGACTTGAAGGTACACATGCACCTCTTCCAGGAACACCATCTCCTTAAAATCTACAGCATCTCTCACATTGTTTCCCTGTGCGATCAGAGTCCGTTTTTGAAGGAAAGACTTGCAGCAACTCCGACCATTCAAAGTGGACAAAGGCTCCTTTCTTGCAATTGGGCCTATTCTGCTGAGTTGACAAAACACATGTCACTCTCAAAATTAAACCATCTGTGGCAGAATCAGGACAATCTAGCACCTTATTTACCTATGAGAATTGAGTTAGTTTTTGAAAGGAATAATTTCTGCAAATCAACGTTTTGAAGCTAGGGAAAGGCTAATTTTGATCCAAGTAGGCCTATTTAGCTGAGTTGAAGAAACACTGCTATCTCTCGAAAGAAAAGCATGTGTGTTACAACCGGGAACACCTAGCACATTGTTTCCTGGTGAGAACTGAGTTAGTTCTTCAAAGGAATACTTCCTGAAATCAGAATTTTCAAGTGGAGAAAGGCTCCTTTTGTTCCAAGTAGGCCTGTTCAGCTCTGTTATGAAACACATGTGTCTCCCCAAAAAAAGTAACGGCTGTTTTAGAAGCAGGAGCATCTAGAAGACTGCATCTCTGTGCATATTTACTCAGTTCTTCGAAGGAATCCGTCCTGCAAATCAGAATGTTAAAGGTGGAGAAAAGCTCCTTTTGTTCCAAATAGACTTATTCTGTTAAGTTGAAGAAACTCATGTATCTCTGGAAGGAACACCATCTCTGTTTGAAGCAGGATCATCTAGCACATTGTTTCCCTTTGCAATTGGTGTTCGTTTTCTAGAGAAATACTTCCTTCAATTTAGGAGTTTCAAGGTGGAGATAGGCTGTAATGAGTCCAAATACACCTATTGTGCTGAGTTGAAGAAACACATGTATCTCTCCAAAGAAAACAATGTATGTTAGAAGCTGTAGCCTCTGGCACATTGTGTCCCTGTAAGAATTTAGTTAGTGTTGGAATGGTGTACGTTGTGCAAATCAACATTTTCCAGGTGTAGAATGGCTCATTTTGTTCCTTAGAGGCCTATTCTGCAAAACAAAAGAGGCTCAGGTATCTCGTGAAGGAAAAGCATGTATGTGAGAAGCAGGAGAATCCGGCACACTGTTTACCTGTGAGAATTCAGTTTGTTTATTGAAGGAATACTTACTGAAACCAGTGTTTTCAAGGGTGAGAAAGGGTCAATTTGTTCCAAAGAGGCCTATGCAGGTAAGTTGAAGAAACATATGTATCTCTGGAAAGGAAACCACGTATGTTCGAAGCAGGAGCATCCAGTACATGGTTTCACTGTCCTTAATGACCTACGTTTTCAGAGCAATACTTCCTGCAACTTTGGAGTTCCAAGGTGGAGATAGGCACCGTTTGCTCTAAAAAGGCCTATTCAGCTAACGTGAAGAACACATGGACCTCTCCAAAGACAACCATCTATGTTCGAAGCTGCAGCATCTAGTACAGTGTTTCACTGTGAGAAGTGATTTAATTTTGAAAGGAATACTTCCTGCAAATCAAAGCTTTCAAGGTGGAGAAAGGCTGATTTTCTTCCAAATAGGCCTATACATGTAAGCTGAAGAAAGACCTTCATCTCTCGAGAGAGAACAATCTGCGTGAGGTACAGAAGTATGTATGGCATATCTTCCCTGTGAGAGCAGTGGTAGTTTCTGAAAGGAAGATTTCATGCATCTTAGGTGTTTAAGGTGGATTTAGACTCTGTTTGCACCAAATAGGCCTATTCAGCTGATTGGAAGAATCACATGTATATCTCAAAGAGAAACCATCTATGTTGGAAGTCTCAGCATCTATCACATTGTTTCCCTGTGATAATTTAGTTTACTTTTCAAAGGAATAATTCCGGCAAATCATAGTTTTCAACGTGGAGAAAGGCTCAGTTTGTTTCAGGTAAGCCTATCCAGCTGAGTTGATGAAACATCTGCATCTCTCAAAAGAAAACCATCTGTGGCAGAATCAAGGGAATCGAGCACATTGTTTACCTATGAGAACTGAGTTAGTTTTTGAAAGGAATACTTGCTGCAAATCATGGTTTTCAAGTTGGAACGAGGCTCATTTTGTTCCAAACAGGCCAATTCAGCTACAGTCAAGAAAGACATGTATGTCTCGAAAGAGCAACATCTACTTAGAAGGTGCAGTATCTAGTATACTGGTCCCTTGTGAGAATTGAGCTCGTTTCTGAAGCGTATAATTCCAGCAACTCACAGTGTTCAAGGTGGAGAAAGGCTAAGTTTCTTGCCACTAGACTTACTAAGCTTAGATGAGGAAACACATGTGTCTCTCAAAAGAAAACAGTGTGTTAGGAGCTTCAGCATCTAGCGTGTTGTTTCCCTGTGAGAATTGAGATAGTTTTTGAAAGGAATGTCAACTTCAATTCTCAGTTTTCAAGGTGGAGAAAGGCTCATTTTGTTCCCAATAGGCCTATTCAGCTTCGTTGTGGAAACACGTGTGTATCTGCAAAGAAAACCGTCTGTGTTAGGAGCAGGAGCAACTAGCGCATTGTTTCCCTCTGAGAAAGGAGTTGGTTTTGGGAAGGAATACTTCCTTCCAATCTGCATGTTCAAGGTGAAGAAATGCTCATTTTGTTCCAAAGAGTCCCATCCAGGTAAGTTGAAGGAACACATGTATCTCTCAAAGGAAAACAATCTGTGAAAGGAGCAAGAGCACCTAGTACATTGTTTCCCTGTGTGAACTGACTGGGTTTTTGATAGAAATACTTCCTGAAACCTAGAAGTTTCACGATGGAGATAGGCTCTGTTTGCCCAAAAGAGGCCTATTCAGCTGACTTGAAGGTACACATGCACCTCTTCCAGGAAAACCATCTCCTCAAAAGCTACAGCATCTCTCACATTGTTTCCCTGTCCGATCAGAGTCCGTTTTTGAAGGAAAGACTTGCAGCAACTCCGACCATTCAAAGTGGACAAAGGCTCCTTTGCTGCAATTGGGCCTATTCTGCTGAGTTGACAAAACACATGTCACTCTCAAAATTAAACCATCTGTGGCAGAATCAGGACAATCTAGCACCTTATTTACCTATGAGAATTGAGTTAGTTTTTGAAAGGAATAATTTCTGCAAATGAAAGTTTTGAAGCTAGGGAAAGGCTAATTTTGATCCAAGTAGGCCTATTTAGCTGAGTTGAAGAAACACTGCTATCTCTCGAAAGAAAAGCATGTGTGTTACAACCGGGAACACCTAGCACATTGTTTCCTGGTGAGAACTGAGTTAGTTCTTCAAAGGAATACTTCCTGAAATCAGAATTTTCAAGTGGAGAAAGGCTCCTTTTGTTCCAAGTAGGCCTGTTCAGCTCTGTTATGAAACACATGTGTCTCCCCAAAAAAAGTAACGGCTGTTTTAGAAGCAGGAGCATCTAGAAGACTGCATCTCTGTGCATATTTACTCAGTTCTTCGAAGGAATCCGTCCTGCAAATCATAATGTTAAAGGTGGAGAAAAGCTCATTTTGTTCCAAATAGACCTATTCTGTTAAGTTGAAGAAACTCATGTATCTCTGGAAGGAACACCATCTCTGTTTGAAGCAGGATCATCTAGCACATTGTTTCCCTTTGCAATTGGTGTTCGTTTTCTAGAGAAATACTTCCTTCAATTTAGGAGTTTCAAGGTGGAGATAGGCTGTAATGAGTCCAAATACACCTATTGTGCTGAGTTGAAGAAACACATGTATCTCTCCAAAGAAAACAATGTATGTTAGAAGCTGTAGCCTCTGGCACATTGTGTCCCTGTAAGAATTTAGTTAGTGTTGGAATGGTGTACGTTGTGCAAATCAACATTTTCCAGGTGTAGAATGGCTCATTTTGTTCCTTAGAGGCCTATTCTGCAAAACAAAAGAGGCTCAGGTATCTCGTGAAGGAAAAGCATGTGTGTGAGAAGCAGGAGAATCCGGCACACTGTTTACCTGTGAGAATTCAGTTTGTTTATTGAAGGAATACTTACTGAAACCAGTGTTTTCAAGGGTGAGAAAGGGTCAATTTGTTCCAAAGAGGCCTATGCAGGTACGTTGAAGAAACATATGTATCTCTGGAAAGGAAACCACGTGTGTTCGAAGCAGGAGCATCCAGTACATGGTTTCACTGTCCTTAATGACCTACGTTTTCAGAGCAATACTTCCTGCAACTTTGGAGTTCCAAGGTGGAGATAGGCACCGTTTGCTCTAAAAAGGCCTATTCAGCTAACGTGAAGAACACATGGACCTCTCCAAAGACAACCATCTATGTTCGAAGCTGCAGCATCTACTACAGTGTTTCACTGTGAGAAGTGATTTAATTTTGAAAGTAATACTTCCTGCAAATCAAAGCTTTCAAGGTGGAGAAAGGCTGATTTTCTTCCAAATAGGCCTTCATGTAAGCTGAAGAAAGACCTTCATCTCTCGAGAGAGAACAATCTGCGTGAGGTACAGAAGTATGTATGGCATATCTTCCCTGTGAGAGCAGTGGTAGTTTCTGAAAGGAAGATTTCATGCATCTTAGGTGTTTAAGGTGGATTTAGACTCTGTTTGCACCAAATAGGCCTATTCAGCTGATTGGAAGAATCACATGTATATCTCAAAGAGAAACCATCTATGTTGGAA
This sequence comes from Castor canadensis, assembly GCF_047511655.1. Taxonomy (NCBI): domain Eukaryota; kingdom Metazoa; phylum Chordata; class Mammalia; order Rodentia; family Castoridae; genus Castor; species Castor canadensis. Next base: position 36,644,201 of record NC_133401.1, on the reverse strand, counting down.
GTCTCAGCATCTATCACATTGTTTCCCTGTGATAATTTAGTTTACTTTTCAAAGGAATAATTCCGGCAAATCATAGTTTTCAACGTGGAGAAAGGCTCAGTTTGTTTCATGTAAGCCTATCCAGCTGAGTTGATGAAACATCTGCATCTCTCAAAAGAAAACCATCTGTGGCAGAATCAAGGGCATCGAGCACATTGTTTACCTATGAGAACTGAGTTAGTTTTTGAAAGGAATACTTGCTGCAAATCATGGTTTTCAAGTTGGAACGAGGCTCATTTTGTTCCAAACAGGCCGATTCAGCTACGGTCAAGAAAGACATGTATGTCTCGAAAGAGCAACATCTACTTAGAAGGTGCAGTATCTAGTATACTGGTCCCTTGTGAGACTTGAGCTCGTTTCTGAAGTGTATAATTCCAGCAACTCACAGTGTTCAAGGTGGAGAAAGGCTAAGTTTCTTGCCACTAGACTTACTAAGCTTAGATGAGGAAACACATGTGTCTCTCAAAAGAAAACAGTGTGTTAGGAGCTTCAGCATCTAGCGTGTTGTTTCCCTGTGAGAATTGAGATAGTTTTTGAAAGGAATGTCAACTTCAATTCTCAGTTTTCAAGGTGGAGAAAGGCTCATTTTGTTCCCAATAGGCCTATTCAGCTTCGTTGAGGAAACACGTGCGTATCTGCAAAGAAAACCGTCTGTGTTAGGAGCAGGAGCAACTAGCGCATTGTTTCCCTCTGAGAAAGGAGTTGGTTTTGGGAAGGAATACTTCCTTCCAATCTGCATGTTCAAGGTGAAGAAATGCTCATTTTGTTCCAAAGAGTCCCATCCAGGTAAGTTGAAGGAACACATGTATCTATCAAAGGAAAACAATCTGTGAAAGGAGCAGGAGCACCTAGTACATTGTTTCCCTGTGTGAACTGACTGGGTTTTTGATAGAAATACTTCCTGAAACCTAGAAGTTTCACGATGGAGATAGGCTCTGTTTGCCCAAAAGAGGCCTATTCAGCTGACTTGAAGGTACACATGCACCTCTTCCAGGAAAACCATCTACTTAAAAGCTACAGCATCTCTCACATTGTTTCCCTGTGCGATCAGAGTCCGTTTTTGAAGGAAAGACTTGCAGCAACTCCGACCATTCAAAGTTGACAAAGGCTCCTTTGCTGCAATTGGGCCTATTCTGCTGAGTTGACAAAACACATGTCACTCTCAAAATTAAACCATCTGTGGCAGAATCAGGACAATCTAGCACCTTATTTACCTATGAGAATTGAGTTAGTTTTTGAAAGGAATAATTTCTGCAAATCAACGTTTTGAAGCTAGGGAAAGGCTAATTTTGATCCAAGTAGGCCTATTTAGCTGAGTTGAAGAAACACTGCTATCTCTCGAAAGAAAAGCATGTGTGTTACAACCGGGAACACCTAGCACATTGTTTCCTGGTGAGAACTGAGTTAGTTCTTCAAAGGAATACTTCCTGAAATCAGAATTTTCAAGTGGAGAAAGGCTCCTTTTGTTCCAAGTAGGCCTGTTCAGCTCTGTTATGAAACACATGTGTCTCCCCAAAAAAAGTAACGGCTGTTTTAGAAGCAGGAGCATCTAGAAGACTGCATCTCTGTGCATATTTACTCAGTTCTTCGAAGGAATCCGTCCTGCAAATCAGAATGCTAAAGGTGGAGAAAATCTCCTTTTGTTCCAAATAGACTTATTCTGTTAAGTTGAAGAAACTCATGTATCTCTGGAAGGAACACCATCTCTGTTTGAAGCAGGATCATCTAGCACATTGTTTCCCTTTGCAATTGGTGTTCGTTTTCTAGAGAAATACTTCCTTCAATTTAGGAGTTTCAAGGTGGAGATAGGCTGTAATGAGTCCAAATACACCTATTGTGCTGAGTTGAAGAAACACATGTATCTCTCCAAAGAAAACAATGTATGTTAGAAGCTGTAGCCTCTGGCACATTGTGTCCCTGTAAGAATTTAGTTAGTGTTGGAATGGTGTACGTTGTGCAAATCAACATTTTCCAGGTGTAGAATGGCTCATTTTGTTCCTTAGAGGCCTATTCTGCAAAACAAAAGAGGCTCAGGTATCTCGTGAAGGAAAAGCATGTATGTGAGAAGCAGGAGAATCCGGCACACTGTTTACCTGTGAGAATTCAGTTTGTTTATTGAAGGAATACTTACTGAAACCAGTGTTTTCAAGGGTGAGAAAGGGTCAATTTGTTCCAAAGAGGCCTATGCAGGTAAGTTGAAGAAACATATGTATCTCTGGAAAGGAAACCACGTATGTTCGAAGCAGGAGCATCCAGTACATGGTTTCACTGTCCTTAATGACCTACGTTTTCAGAGCAATACTTCCTGCAACTTTGGAGTTCCAAGGTGGAGATAGGCACCGTTTGCTCTAAAAAGGCCTATTCAGCTAACGTGAAGAACACATGGACCTCTCCAAAGACAACCATCTATGTTCGAAGCTGCAGCATCTAGTACAGTGTTTCACTGTGAGAAGTGATTTAATTTTGAAAGGAATACTTCCTGCAAATCAAAGCTTTCAAGGTGGAGAAAGGCTGATTTTCTTCCAAATAGGCCTATACATGTAAGCTGAAGAAAGACCTTCATCTCTCGAGAGAGAACAATCTGCGTGAGGTACAGAAGTATGTATGGCATATCTTCCCTGTGAGAGCAGTGGTAGTTTCTGAAAGGAAGATTTCATGCATCTTAGGTGTTTAAGGTGGATTTAGACTCTGTTTGCACCAAATAGGCCTATTCAGCTGATTGGAAGAATCACATGTATATCTCAAAGAGAAACCATCTATGTTGGAAGTCTCAGCATCTATCACATTGTTTCCCTGTGATAATTTAGTTTACTTTTCAAAGGAATAATTCCGGCAAATCATAGTTTTCAACGTGGAGAAAGGCTCAGTTTGTTTCATGTAAGCCTATCCAGCTGAGTTGATGAAACATCTGCATCTCTCAAAAGAAAACCATCTGTGGCAGAATCAAGGGCATCGAGCACATTGTTTACCTATGAGAACTGAGTTAGTTTTTGAAAGGAATACTTGCTGCAAATCATGGTTTTCAAGTTGGAACGAGGCTCATTTTGTTCCAAACAGGCCAATTCCGCTACAGTCAAGAAAGACATGTATGTCTCGAAAGAGCAACATCTACTTAGAAGGTGCAGTATCTAGTATACTGGTCCCTTGTGAGAATTGAGCTCGTTTCTGAAGCGTATAATTCCAGCAACTCACAGTGTTCAAGGTGGAGAAAGGCTAAGTTTCTTGCCACTAGACTTACTAAGCTTAGATGAGGAAACACATGTGTCTCTCAAAAGAAAACAGTGTGTTAGGAGCTTCAGCATCTAGCGTGTTGTTTCCCTGTGAGAATTGAGATAGTTTTTGAAAGGAATGTCAACTTCAATTCTCAGTTTTCAAGGTGGAGAAAGGCTCATTTTGTTCCCAATAGGCCTATTCAGCTTCGTTGAGGAAACACGTGCGTATCTGCAAAGAAAACCATCTGTGTTAGGAGCAGGAACAACTAGCGCATTGTTTCCCTCTGAGAAAGGAGTTGGTTTTGGGAAGGAATACTTCCTTCCAATCTGCATGTTCAAGGTGAAGAAATGCTCATTTTGTTCCAAAGAGTCCCATCCAGGTAAGTTGAAGGAACACATGTATCTCTCAAAGGAAAACAATCTGTGAAAGGAGCAGGAGCACCTAGTACATTGTTTCCCTGTGTGAACTGACTGGGTTTTTGATAGAAATACTTCCTGAAACCTAGAAGTTTCACGATGGAGATAGGCTCTGTTTGCCCAAAAGAGGCCTATTCAGCTGACTTGAAGGTACACATGCACCTCTTCCAGGAACACCATCTCCTTAAAATCTACAGCATCTCTCACATTGTTTCCCTGTGCGATCAGAGTCCGTTTTTGAAGGAAAGACTTGCAGCAACTCCGACCATTCAAAGTGGACAAAGGCTCCTTTCTTGCAATTGGGCCTATTCTGCTGAGTTGACAAAACACATGTCACTCTCAAAATTAAACCATCTGTGGCAGAATCAGGACAATCTAGCACCTTATTTACCTATGAGAATTGAGTTAGTTTTTGAAAGGAATAATTTCTGCAAATCAACGTTTTGAAGCTAGGGAAAGGCTAATTTTGATCCAAGTAGGCCTATTTAGCTGAGTTGAAGAAACACTGCTATCTCTCGAAAGAAAAGCATGTGTGTTACAACCGGGAACACCTAGCACATTGTTTCCTGGTGAGAACTGAGTTAGTTCTTCAAAGGAATACTTCCTGAAATCAGAATTTTCAAGTGGAGAAAGGCTCCTTTTGTTCCAAGTAGGCCTGTTCAGCTCTGTTATGAAACACATGTGTCTCCCCAAAAAAAGTAACGGCTGTTTTAGAAGCAGGAGCATCTAGAAGACTGCATCTCTGTGCATATTTACTCAGTTCTTCGAAGGAATCCGTCCTGCAAATCAGAATGTTAAAGGTGGAGAAAAGCTCCTTTTGTTCCAAATAGACTTATTCTGTTAAGTTGAAGAAACTCATGTATCTCTGGAAGGAACACCATCTCTGTTTGAAGCAGGATCATCTAGCACATTGTTTCCCTTTGCAATTGGTGTTCGTTTTCTAGAGAAATACTTCCTTCAATTTAGGAGTTTCAAGGTGGAGATAGGCTGTAATGAGTCCAAATACACCTATTGTGCTGAGTTGAAGAAACACATGTATCTCTCCAAAGAAAACAATGTATGTTAGAAGCTGTAGCCTCTGGCACATTGTGTCCCTGTAAGAATTTAGTTAGTGTTGGAATGGTGTACGTTGTGCAAATCAACATTTTCCAGGTGTAGAATGGCTCATTTTGTTCCTTAGATCCCTATTCTGCAAAACAAAAGAGGCTCAGGTATCTCGTGAAGGAAAAGCATGTATGTGAGAAGCAGGAGAATCCGGCACACTGTTTACCTGTGAGAATTCAGTTTGTTTATTGAAGGAATACTTACTGAAACCAGTGTTTTCAAGGGTGAGAAAGGGTCAATTTGTTCCAAAGAGGCCTATGCAGGTAAGTTGAAGAAACATATGTATCTCTGGAAAGGAAACCACGTATGTTCGAAGCAGGAGCATGCAGTACATGGTTTCACTGTCCTTAATGACCTACGTTTTCAGAGCAATACTTCCTGCAACTTTGGAGTTCCAAGGTGGAGATAGGCACCGTTTGCTCTAAAAAGGCCTATTCAGCTAACGTGAAGAACACATGGACCTCTCCAAAGACAACCATCTATGTTCGAAGCTGCAGCATCTAGTACAGTGTTTCACTGTGAGAAGTGATTTAATTTTGAAAGGAATACTTCCTGCAAATCAAAGCTTTCAAGGTGGAGAAAGGCTGATTTTCTTCCAAATAGGCCTATACATGTAAGCTGAAGAAAGACCTTCATCTCTCGAGAGAGAACAATCTGCGTGAGGTACAGAAGTATGTATGGCATATCTTCCCTGTGAGAGCAGTGGTAGTTTCTGAAAGGAAGATTTCATGCATCTTAGGTGTTTAAGGTGGATTTAGACTCTGTTTGCACCAAATAGGCCTATTCAGCTGATTGGAAGAATCACATGTATATCTCAAAGAGAAACCATCTATGTTGGAAGTCTCAGCATCTATCACATTGCTTCCCTGTGATAATTTAGTTTACTTTTCAAAGGAATAATTCCGGCAAATCATAGTTTTCAACGTGGAGAAAGGCTCAGTTTGTTTCATGTAAGCCTATCCAGCTGAGTTGATGAAACATCTGCATCTCTCAAAAGAAAACCATCTGTGGCAGAATCAAGGGAATCGAGCACATTGTTTACCTATGAGAACTGAGTTAGTTTTTGAAAGGAATACTTGCTGCAAATCATGGTTTTCAAGTTGGAACGAGGCTCATTTTGTTCCAAACAGGCCAATTCAGCTACGGTCAAGAAAGACATGTATGTCTCGAAAGAGCAACATCTACTTAGAAGGTGCAGTATCTAGTATACTGGTCCCTTGTGAGAATTGAGCTCGTTTCTGAAGCGTATAATTCCAGCAACTCACAGTGTTCAAGGTGGAGAAAGGCTAAGTTTCTTGCCACTAGACTTACTAAGCTTAGATGAGGAAACACATGTGTCTCTCAAAAGAAAACAGTGTGTGTTAGGAGCTTCAGCATCTAGCGTGTTGTTTCCCTGTGAGTATTGAGATAGTTTTTGAAAGGAATGTCAACTTCAATTCTCAGTTTTCAAGGTGGAGAAAGGCTCATTTTGTTCCCAATAGGCCTATTCAGCTTCGTTGAGGAAACACGTGTGTATCTGCAAAGAAAACCGTCTGTGTTAGGAGCAGGAGCAACTAGCGCATTGTTTCCCTCTGAGAAAGGAGTTGGTTTTGGGAAGGAATACTTCCTTCCAATCTGCATGTTCAAGGTGAAGAAATGCTCATTTTGTTCCAAAGAGTCCCATCCAGGTAAGTTGAAGGAACACATGTATCTCTCAAAGGAAAACAATCTGTGAAAGGAGCAAGAGCACCTAGTACATTGTTTCCCTGTGTGAACTGACTGGGTTTTTGATAGAAATACTTCCTGAAACCTAGAAGTTTCACGATGGAGATAGGCTCTGTTTGCCCAAAAGAGGCCTATTCAGCTGACTTGAAGGTACACATGCACCTCTTCCAGGAAAACCATCTCCTTAAAAGCTACAGCATCTCTCACATTGTTTCCCTGTGCGATCAGAGTCCGTTTTTGAAGGAAAGACTTGCAGCAACTCCGACCATTCAAAGTGGACAAAGGCTCCTTTGTTGCAATTGGGCCTATTCTGCTGAGTTGACAAAACACATGTCACTCTCAAAATTAAACCCTCTGAGGCAGAATCAGGACAATCTAGCACCTTATTTACCTATGAGAATTGAGTTAGTTTTTGAAAGGAATAATTTCTGCAAATGAACGTTTTGAAGCTAGGGAAATGCTAATTTTGATCCAAGTAGGCCTATTTAGCTGAGTTGAAGAAAGACTGCTATCTCTCGAAAGAAAAGCATGTGTGTTACAACCGGGAACACCTAGCACATTGTTTCCTGGTGAGAACTGAGTTAGTTCTTCAAAGGAATACTTCCTGAAATCAGAATTTTCAAGTGGAGAAAGGCTCCTTTTGTTCCAAGTAGGCCTGTTCAGCTCTGTTATGAAACACATGTGTCTCCCCAAAAAAAGTAACGGCTGTTTTAGAAGCAGGAGCATCTAGAAGACTGCATCTCTGTGCATATTTACTCAGTTCTTCGAAGGAATCCGTCCTGCAAATCATAATGTTAAAGGTGGAGAAAAGCTCATTTTGTTCCAAATAGACCTATTCTGTTAAGTTGAAGAAACTCATGTATCTCTGGAAGGAACACCATCTCTGTTTGAAGCAGGATCATCTAGCACATTGTTTCCCTTTGCAATTGGTGTTCGTTTTCTAGAGAAATACTTCCTTCAATTTAGGAGTTTCAAGGTGGAGATAGGCTGTAATGAGTCCAAATACACCTATTGTGCTGAGTTGAAGAAACACATGTATCTCTCCAAAGAAAACAATGTATGTTAGAAGCTGTAGCCTCTGGCACATTGTGTCCCTGTAAGAATTTAGTTAGTGTTGGAATGGTGTACGTTGTGCAAATCAACATTTTCCAGGTGTAGAATGGCTCATTTTGTTCCTTAGAGGCCTATTCTGCAAAACAAAAGAGGCTCAGGTATCTCGTGAAGGAAAAGCATGTGTGTGAGAAGCAGGAGAATCCGGCACACTGTTTACCTGTGAGAATTCAGTTTGTTTATTGAAGGAATACTTACTGAAACCAGTGTTTTCAAGGGTGAGAAAGGGTCAATTTGTTCCAAAGAGGCCTATGCAGGTAAGTTGAAGAAACATATGTATCTCTGGAAAGGAAACCACGTGTGTTCGAAGCAGGAGCATCCAGTACATGGTTTCACTGTCCTTAATGAATTACGTTTTCAGAGCAATACTTCCTGCAACTATGGAGTTCCAAGGTGGAGATAGGCACCGTTTGCTCTAAAAAGGCCTATTCAGCTAACGTGAAGAACACATGGACCTCTCCAAAGACAACCATCTATGTTCGAAGCTGCAGCATCTAGTACAGTGTTTCACTGTGAGAAGTGATTTAATTTTGAAAGGAATACTTCCTGCAAATCAAAGCTTTCAAGGTGGAGAAAGGCTGATTTTCTTCCAAATAGGCCTATACATGTAAGCTGAAGAAAGACCTTCATCTCTCGAGAGAGAACAATCTGCGTGAGGTACAGAAGTATGTATGGCATATCTTCCCTGTGAGAGCAGTGGTAGTTTCTGAAAGGAAGATTTCATGCATCTTAGGTGTTTAAGGTGGATTTAGACTCTGTTTGCACCAAATAGCCCTATTCAGCTGATTGGAAGAATCACATGTATATCTCAAAGAGAAACCATCTATGTTGGAAGTCTCAGCATCTATCACATTGTTTCCCTGTGATAATTTAGTTTACTTTTCAAAGGAATAATTCCGGCAAATCATAGTTTTCAACGTGGAGAAAGGCTCAGTTTGTTTCATGTAAGCCTATCCAGCTGAGTTGATGAAACATCTGCATCTCTCAAAAGAAAACCATCTGTGGCAGAATCAAGGGCATCGAGCACATTGTTTACCTATGAGAACTGAGTTAGTTTTTGAAAGGAACACTTGCTGCAAATCATGGTTTTCAAGTTGGAACGAGGCTCATTTTGTTCCAAACAGGCCGATTCAGCTACGGTCAAGAAAGACATGTATGTCTCGAAAGAGCAACATCTACTTAGAAGGTGCAGTATCTAGTATACTGGTCCCTTGTGAGACTTGAGCTCGTTTCTGAAGCGTATAATTCCAGAAACTCACAATGTTCAAGGTGGAGAAAGGCTAAGTTTCTTGCCACTAGACTTACTAAGCTTAGATGAGGAAACACATGTGTCTCTCAAAAGAAAACAGTGTGTTAGGAGCTTCAGCATCTAGCGTGTTGTTTCCCTGTGAGAATTGAGATAGTTTTTGAAAGGAATGTCAACTTCAATTCTCAGTTTTCAAGGTGGAGAAAGGCTCATTTTGTTCCCAATAGGCCTATTCAGCTTCGTTGAGGAAACACGTGTGTATCTGCAAAGAAAACCGTCTGTGTTAGGAGCAGGAGCAACTAGCTCATTGTTTCCCTCTGAGAAAGGAGTTGGTTTTGGGAAGGAATACTTCCTTCCAATCTGCATGTTCAAGGTGAAGAAATGCTCATTTTGTTCCAAAGAGTCCCATCCAGGTAAGTTCAAGGAACACATGTATCTCTCAAAGGAAAACAATCTGTGAAAGGAGCAGGAGCACCTAGTACAGTGTTTCCCTGTGTGAACTGACTGGGTTTTTGATAGAAATACTTCCTGAAACCTAGAAGTTTCACGATGGAGATAGGCTCTGTTTGCCCAAAAGAGGCCTATTCAGCTGACTTGAAGGTACACATGCACCTCTTCCAGGAAAACCATCTACTTAAAAGCTACAGCATCTCTCACATTGTTTCCCTGTGCGATCAGAGTCCGTTTTTGAAGGAAAGACTTGCAGCAACTCCGACCATTCAAAGTGGACAAAGGCTCCTTTGCTGCAATTGGGCCTATTCTGCTGAGTTGACAAAACACATGTCACTCTCAAAATTAAACCATCTGTGGCAGAATCAGGACAATCTAGCACCTTATTTACCTATGAGAATTGAGTTAGTTTTTGAAAGGAATAATTTCTGCAAATCAACGTTTTGAAGCTAGGGAAAGGCTAATTTTGATCCAAGTAGGCCTATTTAGCTGAGTTGAAGAAACACTGCTATCTCTCGAAAGAAAAGCATGTGTGTTACAACCGGGAACACCTAGCACATTGTTTCCTGGTGAGAACTGAGTTAGTTCTTCAAAGGAATACTTCCTGAAATCAGAATTTTCAAGTGGAGAAAGGCTCCTTTTGTTCCAAGTAGGCCTGTTCAGCTCTGTTATGAAACACATGTGTCTCCCCAAAAAAAGTAACGGCTGTTTTAGAAGCAGGAGCATCTAGAAGACTGCATCTCTGTGCATATTTACTCAGTTCTTCGAAGGAATCCGTCCTGCAAATCATAATGTTAAAGGTGGAGAAAAGCTCATTTTGTTCCAAATAGACCTATTCTGTTAAGTTGAAGAAACTCATGTATCTCTGGAAGGAACACCATCTCTGTTTGAAGCAGGATCATCTAGCACATTGTTTCCCTTTGCAATTGGTGTTCGTTTTCTAGAGAAATACTTCCTTCAATTTAGGAGTTTCAAGGTGGAGATAGGCTGTAATGAGTCCAAATACACCTATTGTGCTGAGTTGAAGAAACACATGTATCTCTCCAAAGAAAACAACGTATGTTAGAAGATGTGCCTCTGGCACATTGTGTCCCTGTAAGAATTTAGTTAGTGTTGGAATGGTGTACGTTGTGCAAATCAACATTTTCCAGGTGTAGAATGGCTCATTTTGTTCCTTAGAGGCCTATTCTGCAAAACAAAAGAGGCTCAGGTATCTCGTGAAGGAAAAGCATGTGTGTGAGAAGCAGGAGAATCCGGCACACTGTTTACCTGTGAGAATTCAGTTTGTTTATTGAAGGAATACTTACTGAAACCAGTGTTTTCAAGGGTGAGAAAGGGTCAATTTGTTCCAAAGAGGCCTATGCAGGTAAGTTGAAGAAACATATGTATCTCTGGAAAGGAAACCACGTATGTTCGAAGCAGGAGCATCCAGTACATGGTTTCACTGTCCTTAATGACCTACGTTTTCAGAGCAATACTTCCTGCAACTTTGGAGTTCCAAGGTGGAGATAGGCACCGTTTGCTCTAAAAAGGCCTATTCAGCTAACGTGAAGAACACATGGACCTCTCCAAAGACAACCATCTATGTTCGAAGCTGCAGCATCTAGTACAGTGTTTCACTGTGAGAAGTGATTTAATTTTGAAAGGAATACTTCCTGAAAATCAAAGCTTTCAAGGTGGAGAAAGGCTGATTTTCTTCCAAATAGGCCTATACATGTAAGCTGAAGAAAGACCTTCATCTCTCGAGAGAGAACAATCTGCGTGAGGTACAGAAGTATGTATGGCATATCTTCCCTGTGAGAGCAGTGGTAGTTTCTGAAAGGAAGATTTCATGCATCTTAGGTGTTTAAGGTGGATTTAGACTCTGTTTGCACCAAATAGCCCTATTCAGCTGATTGGAAGAATCACATGTATATCTCAAAGAGAAACCATCTATGTTGGAAGTCTCAGCATCTATCACATTGTTTCCCTGTGATAATTTAGTTTACTTTTCAAAGGAATAATTCCGGCAAATCATAGTTTTCAACGTGGAGAAAGGCTCAGTTTGTTTCATGTAAGCCTATCCAGCTGAGTTGATGAAACATCTGCATCTCTCAAAAGAAAACCATCTGTGGCAGAATCAAGGGCATCGAGCACATTGTTTACCTATGAGAACTGAGTTAGTTTTTGAAAGGAACACTTGCTGCAAATCATGGTTTTCAAGTTGGAACGAGGCTCATTTTGTTCCAAACAGGCCGATTCAGCTACGGTCAAGAAAGACATGTATGTCTCGAAAGAGCAACATCTACTTAGAAGGTGCAGTATCTAGTATACTGGTCCCTTGTGAGACTTGAGCTCGTTTCTGAAGCGTATAATTCCAGAAACTCACAATGTTCAAGGTGGAGAAAGGCTAAGTTTCTTGCCACTAGACTTACTAAGCTTAGATGAGGAAACACATGTGTCTCTCAAAAGAAAACAGTGTGTTAGGAGCTTCAGCATCTAGCGTGTTGTTTCCCTGTGAGAATTGAGATAGTTTTTGAAAGGAATGTCAACTTCAATTCTCAGTTTTCAAGGTGGAGAAAGGCTCATTTTGTTCCCAATAGGCCTATTCAGCTTCGTTGAGGAAACACGTGTGTATCTGCAAAGAAAACCGTCTGTGTTAGGAGCAGGAGCAACTAGCTCATTGTTTCCCTCTGAGAAAGGATTTGGTTTTGGGAAGGAATACTTCCTTCCAATCTGCATGTTCAAGGTGAAGAAATGCTCATTTTGTTCCAAAGAGTCCCATCCAGGTAAGTTGAAGGAACACATGTATCTCTCAAAGGAAAACAATCTGTGAAAGGAGCAGGAGCACCTAGTACAGTGTTTCCCTGTGTGAACTGACTGGGTTTTTGATAGAAATACTTCCTGAAACCTAGAAGTTTCACGATGGAGATAGGCTCTGTTTGCCCAAAAGAGGCCTATTCAGCTGACTTGAAGGTACACATGCACCTCTTCCAGGAAAACCATCTACTTAAAAGCTACAGCATCTCTCACATTGTTTCCCTGTGCGATCAGAGTCCGTTTTTGAAGGAAAGACTTGCAGCAACTCCGACCATTCAAAGTGGACAAAGGCTCCTTTGCTGCAATTGGGCCTATTCTGCTGAGTTGACAAAACACATGTCACTCTCAAAATTAAACCATCTGTGGCAGAATCAGGACAATCTAGCACCTTATTTACCTATGAGAATTGAGTTAGTTTTTGAAAGGAATAATTTCTGCAAATCAACGTTTTGAAGCTAGGGAAAGGCTAATTTTGATCCAAGTAGGCCTATTTAGCTGAGTTGAAGAAACACTGCTATCTCTCGAAAGAAAAGCATGTGTGTTACAACCGGGAACACCTAGCACATTGTTTCCTGGTGAGAACTGAGTTAGTTCTTCAAAGGAATACTTCCTGAAATCAGAATTTTCAAGTGGAGAAAGGCTCCTTTTGTTCCTAGTAGGCCTGTTCAGCTCTGTTATGAAACACATGTGTCTCCCCAAAAAAAGTAACGGCTGTTTTAGAAGCAGGAGCATCTAGAAGACTGCATCTCTGTGCATATTTACTCAGTTCTTCGAAGGAATCCGTCCTGCAAATCAGAATGTTAAAGGTGGAGAAAAGCTCATTTTGTTCCAAATAGACCTATTCTGTTAAGTTGAAGAAACTCATGTATCTCTGGAAGGAACACCATCTCTGTTTGAAGCAGGATCATCTAGCACATTGTTTCCCTTTGCAATTGGTGTTCGTTTTCTAGAGAAATACTTCCTTCAATTTAGGAGTTTCAAGGTGGAGATAGGCTGTAATGAGTCCAAATACACCTATTGTGCTGAGTTGAAGAAACACATGTATCTCTCCAAAGAAAACAACGTATGTTAGAAGATGTGCCTCTGGCACATTGTGTCCCTGTAAGAATTTAGTTAGTGTTGGAATGGTGTACGTTGTGCAAATCAACATTTTCCAGGTGTAGAATGGCTCATTTTGTTCCTTAGAGGCCTATTCTGCAAAACAAAAGAGGCTCAGGTATCTCGTGAAGGAAAAGCATGTGTGTGAGAAGCAGGAGAATCCGGCACACTGTTTACCTGTGAGAATTCAGTTTGTTTATTGAAGGAATACTTACTGAAACCAGTGTTTTCAAGGGTGAGAAAGGGTCAATTTGTTCCAAAGAGGCCTATGCAGGTAAGTTGAAGAAACATATGTATCTCTGGAAAGGAAACCACGTATGTTCGAAGCAGGAGCATCCAGTACATGGTTTCACTGTCCTTAATGACCTACGTTTTCAGAGCAATACTTCCTGCAACTTTGGAGTTCCAAGGTGGAGATAGGCACCGTTTGCTCTAAAAAGGCCTATTCAGCTAACGTGAAGAACACATGGACCTCTCCAAAGACAACCATCTATGTTCGAAGCTGCAGCATCTAGTACAGTGTTTCACTGTGAGAAGTGATTTAATTTTGAAAGGAATACTTCCTGAAAATCAAAGCTTTCAAGGTGGAGAAAGGCTGATTTTCTTCCAAATAGGCCTATACATGTAAGCTGAAGAAAGACCTTCATCTCTCGAGAGAGAACAATCTGCGTGAGGTACAGAAGTATGTATGGCATATCTTCCCTGTGAGAGCAGTGGTAGTTTCTGAAAGGAAGATTTCATGCATCTTAGGTGTTTAAGGTGGATTTAGACTCTGTTTGCACCAAATAGGCCTATTCAGCTGATTGGAAGAATCACATGTATATCTCAAAGAGAAACCATCTATGTTGGAAGTCTCAGCATCTATCACATTGTTTCCCTGTGATAATTTAGTTTACTTTTCAAAGGAATAATTCCGGCAAATCATAGTTTTCAACGTGGAGAAAGGCTCAGTTTGTTTCATGTAAGCCTATCCAGCTGAGTTGATGAAACATCTGCATCTCTCAAAAGAAAACCATCTGTGGCAGAATCAAGGGCATCGAGCACATTGTTTACCTATGAGAACTGAGTTAGTTTTTGAAAGGAATACTTGCTGCAAATCATGGTTTTCAAGTTGGAACGAGGCTCATTTTGTTCCAAACAGGCCGATTCAGCTACGGTCAAGAAAGACATGTATGTCTCGAAAGAGCAACATCTACTTAGAAGGTGCAGTATCTAGTATACTGGTCCCTTGTGAGACTTGAGCTCGTTTCTGAAGCGTATAATTCCAGCAACTCACAATGTTCAAGGTGGAGAAAGGCTAAGTTTCTTGCCACTAGACTTACTAAGCTTAGATGAGGAAACACATGTGTCTCTCAAAAGAAAACAGTGTGTTAGGAGCTTCAGCATCTAGCGTGTTGTTTCCCTGTGAGAATTGAGATAGTTTTTGAAAGGAATGTCAACTTCAATTCTCAGTTTTCAAGGTGGAGAAAGGCTCATTTTGTTCCCAATAGGCCTATTCAGCTTCATTGAGGAAACACGTGTGTATCTGCAAAGAAAACCGTCTGTGTTAGGAGCAGGAGCAACTAGCTCATTGTTTCCCTCTGAGAAAGGAGTTGGTTTTGGGAAGGAATACTTCCTTCCAATCTGCATGTTCAAGGTGAAGAAATGCTCATTTTGTTCCAAAGAGTCCCATCCAGGTAAGTTGAAGGAACACATGTATCTCTCAAAGGAAAACAATCTGTGAAAGGAGCAGGAGCACCTAGTACAGTGTTTCCCTGTGTGAACTGACTGGGTTTTTGATAGAAATACTTCCTGAAACCTAGAAGTTTCACGATGGAGATAGGCTCTGTTTGCCCAAAAGAGGCCTATTCAGCTGACTTGAAGGTACACATGCACCTCTTCCAGGAAAACCATCTACTTAAAAGCTACAGCATCTCTCACATTGTTTCCCTGTGTGATCAGAGTCCGTTTTTGAAGGAAAGACTTGCAGCAACTCCGACCATTCAAAGTGGACAAAGGCTCCTTTGCTGCAATTGGGCCTATTCTGCTGAGTTGACAAAACACATGTCACTCTCAAAATTAAACCATCTGTGGCAGAATCAGGACAATCTAGCACCTTATTTACCTATGAGAATTGAGTTAGTTTTTGAAAGGAATAATTTCTGCAAATCAACGTTTTGAAGCTAGGGAAAGGCTAATTTTGATCCAAGTAGGCCTATTTAGCTGAGTTGAAGAAACACTGCTATCTCTCGAAAGAAAAGCATGTGTGTTACAACCGGGAACACCTAGCACATTGTTTCCTGGTGAGAACTGAGTTAGTTCTTCAAAGGAATACTTCCTGAAATCAGAATTTTCAAGTGGAGAAAGGCTCCTTTTGTTCCAAGTAGGCCTGTTCAGCTCTGTTATGAAACACATGTGTCTCCCCAAAAAAAGTAACGGCTGTTTTAGAAGCAGGAGCATCTAGAAGACTGCATCTCTGTGCATATTTACTCAGTTCTTCGAAGGAATCCGTCCTGCAAATCAGAATGTTAAAGGTGGAGAAAAGCTCATTTTGTTCCAAATAGACCTATTCTGTTAAGTTGAAGAAACTCATGTATCTCTGGAAGGAACACCATCTCTGTTTGAAGCAGGATCATCTAGCACATTGTTTCCCTTTGCAATTGGTGTTCGTTTTCTAGAGAAATACTTCCTTCAATTTAGGAGTTTCAAGGTGGAGATAGGCTGTAATGAGTCCAAATACACCTATTGTGCTGAGTTGAAGAAACACATGTATCTCTCCAAAGAAAACAACGTATGTTAGAAGATGTGCCTCTGGCACATTGTGTCCCTGTAAGAATTTAGTTAGTGTTGGAATGGTGTACGTTGTGCAAATCAACATTTTCCAGGTGTAGAATGGCTCATTTTGTTCCTTAGAGGCCTATTCTGCAAAACAAAAGAGGCTCAGGTATCTCGTGAAGGAAAAGCATGTGTGTGAGAAGCAGGAGAATCTGGCACACTGTTTACCTGTGAGAATTCAGTTTGTTTATTGAAGGAATACTTACTGAAACCAGTGTTTTCAAGGGTGAGAAAGGGTCAATTTGTTCCAAAGAGGCCTATGCAGGTAAGTTGAAGAAACATATGTATCTCTGGAAAGGAAACCACGTATGTTCGAAGCAGGAGCATCCAGTACATGGTTTCACTGTCCTTAATGACCTACGTTTTCAGAGCAATACTTCCTGCAACTTCGGAGTTCCAAGGTGGAGATAGGCACCGTTTGCTCTAAAAAGGCCTATTCAGCTAACGTGAAGAACACATGGACCTCTCCAAAGACAACCATCTATGTTCGAAGCTGCAGCATCTAGTACAGTGTTTCACTGTGAGAAGTGATTTAATTTTGAAAGGAATACTTCCTGCAAATCAAAGCTTTCAAGGTGGAGAAAGGCTGATTTTCTTCCAAATAGGCCTATACATGTAAGCTGAAGAAAGACCTTCATCTCTCGAGAGAGAACAATCTGCGTGAGGTACAGAAGTATGTATGGCATATCTTCCCTGTGAGAGCAGTCGTAGTTTCTGAAAGGAAGATTTCATGCATCTTAGGTGTTTAAGGTGGATTTAGACTCTGTTTGCACCAAATAGGCCTATTCCGCTGATTGGAAGAATCACATGTATATCTCAAAGAGAAACCATCTATGTTGGAAGTCTCAGCATCTATCACATTGTTTCCCTGTGATAATTTAGTTTACTTTTCAAAGGAATAATTCCGGCAAATCATAGTTTTCAACGTGGAGAAAGGCTCAGTTTGTTTCATGTAAGCCTATCCAGCTGAGTTGATGAAACATCTGCATCTCTCAAAAGAAAACCATCTGTGGCAGAATCAAGGGCATCGAGCACATTGTTTACCTATGAGAACTGAGTTAGTTTTTGAAAGGAATACTTGCTGCAAATCATGGTTTTCAAGTTGGAACGAGGCTCATTTTGTTCCAAACAGGCCGATTCAGCTACGGTCAAGAAAGACATGTATGTCTCGAAAGAGCAACATCTACTTAGAAGGTGCAGTATCTAGTATACTGGTCCCTTGTGAGAATTGAGCTCGTTTCTGAAGCGTATAATTCCAGCACCTCACAATGTTCAAGGTGGAGAAAGGCTAAGTTTCTTGCCACTAGACTTACTAAGCTTAGATGAGGAAACACATGTGTCTCTCAAAAGAAAACAGTGTGTGTTAGGAGCTTCAGCATCTAGCGTGTTGTTTCCCTGTGAGAATTGAGATAGTTTTTGAAAGGAATGTCAACTTCAATTCTCAGTTTTCAAGGTGGAGAAAGGCTCATTTTGTTCCCAATAGGCCTATTCAGCTTCGTTGAGGAAACACGTGTGTATCTGCAAAGAAAACCGTATGTGTTAGGAGCAGGAGCAACTAGCGCATTGTTTCCCTCTGAGAAAGGAGTTGGTTTTGGGAAGGAATACTTCCTTCCAATCTGCATGTTCAAGGTGAAGAAATGCTCATTTTGTTCCAAAGAGTCCCATCCAGGTAAGTTGAAGGAACACATGTATCTCTCAAAGGAAAACAATCTGTGAAAGGAGCAGGAGCACCTAGTACATTGTTTCCCTGTGTGAACTGACTGGGTTTTTGATAGAAATACTTCCTGAAACCTAGAAGTTTCACGATGGAGATAGGCTCTGTTTGCCCAAAAGAGGCCTATTCAGCTGACTTGAAGGTACACATGCACCTCTTCCAGGAAAACCATCTACTTAAAAGCTACAGCATCTCTCACATTGTTTCCCTGTGCGATCAGAGTCCGTTTTTGAAGGAAAGACTTGCAGCAACTCCGACCATTCAAAGTGGACAAAGGCTCCTTTGCTGCAATTGGGCCTATTCTGCTGAGTTGACAAAACACATGTCACTCTCAAAATTAAACCATCTGTGGCAGAATCAGGACAATCTAGCACCTTATTTACCTATGAGAATTGAGTTAGTTTTTGAAAGGAATAATTTCTGCAAATCAACGTTTTGAAGCTAGGGAAAGGCTAATTTTGATCCAAGTAGGCCTATTTAGCTGAGTTGAAGAAACACTGCTATCTCTCGAAAGAAAAGCATGTGTGTTACAACCGGGAACACCTAGCACATTGTTTCCTGGTGAGAACTGAGTTAGTTCTTCAAAGGAATACTTCCTGAAATCAGAATTTTCAAGTGGAGAAAGGCTCCTTTTGTTCCAAGTAGGCCTGTTCAGCTCTGTTATGAAACACATGTGTCTCCCCAAAAAAAGTAACGGCTGTTTTAGAAGCAGGAGCATCTAGAAGACTGCATCTCTGTGCATATTTACTCAGTTCTTCGAAGGAATCCGTCCTGCAAATCAGAATGTTAAAGGTGGAGAAAAGCTCATTTTGTTCCAAATAGACCTATTCTGTTAAGTTGAAGAAACTCATGTATCTCTGGAAGGAACACCATCTCTGTTTGAAGCAGGATCATCTAGCACATTGTTTCACTTTGCAATTGGTGTTCGTTTTCTAGAGAAATACTTCCTTCAATTTAGGAGTTTCAAGGTGGAGATAGGCTGTAATGAGTCCAAATACACCTATTGTGCTGAGTTGAAGAAACACATGTATCTCTCCAAAGAAAACAATGTGTTAGAAGCTGTAGCCTCTGGCACATTGTGTCCCTGTAAGAATTTAGTTAGTGTTGGAATGGTGTACGTTGTGCAAATCAACATTTTCCAGGTGTAGAATGGCTCATTTTGTTCCTTAGAGGCCTATTCTGCAAAACAAAAGAGGCTCAGGTATCTCGTGAAGGAAAAGCATGTGTGTGAGAAGCAGGAGAATCTGGCACACTGTTTACCTGTGAGAATTCAGTTTGTTTATTGAAGGAATACTTACTGAAACCAGTGTTTTCAAGGGTGAGAAAGGGTCAATTTGTTCCAAAGAGGCCTATGCAGGTAAGTTGAAGAAACATATGTATCTCTGGAAAGGAAACCACGTATGTTCGAAGCAGGAGCATCCAGTACATGGTTTCACTGTCCTTAATGACCTACGTTTTCAGAGCAATACTTCCTGCAACTTTGGAGTTCCAAGGTGGAGATAGGCACGTTTGCTCTAAAAAGGCCTATTCAGCTAACGTGAAGAACACATGGACCTCTCCAAAGACAACCATCTATGTTCGAAGCTGCAGCATCTAGTACAGTGTTTCACTGTGAGAAGTGATTTAATTTTGAAAGGAATACTTCCTGCAAATCAAAGCTTTCAAGGTGGAGAAAGGCTGATTTTCTTCCAAATAGGCCTATACATGTAAGCTGAAGAAAGACCTTCATCTCTCGAGAGAGAACAATCTGCGTGAGGTACAGAAGTATGTATGGCATATCTTCCCTGTGAGAGCAGTGGTAGTTTCTGAAAGGAAGATTTCATGCATCTTAGGTGTTTAAGGTGGATTTAGACTCTGTTTGCACCAAATAGGCCTATTCAGCTGATTGGAAGAATCACATGTATATCTCAAAGAGAAACCATCTATGTTGGAAGTCTCAGCATCTATCACATTGTTTCCCTGTGATAATTTAGTTTACTTTTCAAAGGAATAATTCCGGCAAATCATAGTTTTCAACGTGGAGAAAGGCTCAGTTTGTTTCATGTAAGCCTATCCAGCTGAGTTGATGAAACATCTGCATCTCTCAAAAGAAAACCATCTGTGGCAGAATCAAGGGCATCGAGCACATTGTTTACCTATGAGAACTGAGTTAGTTTTTGAAAGGAATACTTGCTGCAAATCATGGTTTTCAAGTTGGAACGAGGCTCATTTTGTTCCAAACAGGCCGATTCAGCTACGGTCAAGAAAGACATGTATGTCTCGAAAGAGCAACATCTACTTAGAAGGTGCAGTATCTAGTATACTGGTCCCTTGTGAGACTTGAGCTCGTTTCTGAAGCGTATAATTCCAGCAACTCACAGTGTTCAAGGTGGAGAAAGGCTAAGTTTCTTGCCACTAGACTTACTAAGCTTAGATGAGGAAACACATGTGTCTCTCAAAAGAAAACAGTGTGTTAGGAGCTTCAGCATCTAGCGTGTTGTTTCCCTGTGAGAATTGAGATAGTTTTTGAAAGGAATGTCAACTTCAATTCTCAGTTTTCAAGGTGGAGAAAGGCTCATTTTGTTCCCAATAGGCCTATTCAGCTTCGTTGAGGAAACACGTGCGTATCTGCAAAGAAAACCGTCTGTGTTAGGAGCAGGAGCAACTAGCGCATTGTTTCCCTCTGAGAAAGGAGTTGGTTTTGGGAAGGAATACTTCCTTCCAATCTGCATGTTCAAGGTGAAGAAATGCTCATTTTGTTCCAAAGAGTCCCATCCAGGTAAGTTGAAGGAACACATGTATCTCTCAAAGGAAAACAATCTGTGAAAGGAGCAGGAGCACCTAGTACATTGTTTCCCTGTGTGAACTGACTGGGTTTTTGATAGAAATACTTCCTGAAACCTAGAAGTTTCACGATGGAGATAGGCTCTGTTTGCCCAAAAGAGGCCTATTCAGCTGACTTGAAGGTACACATGCACCTCTTCCAGGAAAACCATCTACTTAAAAGCTACAGCATCTCTCACATTGTTTCCCTGTGCGATCAGAGTCCGTTTTTGAAGGAAAGACTTGCAGCAACTCCGACCATTCAAAGTTGACAAAGGCTCCTTTGCTGCAATTGGGCCTATTCTGCTGAGTTGACAAAACACATGTCACTCTCAAAATTAAACCATCTGTGGCAGAATCAGGACAATCTAGCACCTTATTTACCTATGAGAATTGAGTTAGTTTTTGAAAGGAATAATTTCTGCAAATCAACGTTTTGAAGCTAGGGAAAGGCTAATTTTGATCCAAGTAGGCCTATTTAGCTGAGTTGAAGAAACACTGCTATCTCTCGAAAGAAAAGCATGTGTGTTACAACCGGGAACACCTAGCACATTGTTTCCTGGTGAGAACTGAGTTAGTTCTTCAAAGGAATACTTCCTGAAATCAGAATTTTCAAGTGGAGAAAGGCTCCTTTTGTTCCAAGTAGGCCTGTTCAGCTCTGTTATGAAACACATGTATCTCCCCAAAAAAAGTAACGGCTGTTTTAGAAGCAGGAGCATCTAGAAGACTGCATCTCTGTGCATATTTACTCAGTTCTTCGAAGGAATCCGTCCTGCAAATCAGAATGCTAAAGGTGGAGAAAAGCTCCTTTTGTTCCAAATAGACTTATTCTGTTAAGTTGAAGAAACTCATGTATCTCTGGAAGGAACACCATCTCTCTTTGAAGCAGGATCATCTAGCACATTGTTTCCCTTTGCAATTGGTGTTCGTTTTCTAGAGAAATACTTCCTTCAATTTAGGAGTTTCAAGGTGGAGATAGGCTGTAATGAGTCCAAATACACCTATTGTGCTGAGTTGAAGAAACACATGTATCTCTCCAAAGAAAACAATGTATGTTAGAAGCTGTAGCCTCTGGCACATTGTGTCCCTGTAAGAATTTAGTTAGTGTTGGAATGGTGTACGTTGTGCAAATCAACATTTTCCAGGTGTAGAATGGCTCATTTTGTTCCTTAGAGGCCTATTCTGCAAAACAAAAGAGGCTCAGGTATCTCGTGAAGGAAAAGCATGTATGTGAGAAGCAGGAGAATCCGGCACACTGTTTACCTGTGAGAATTCAGTTTGTTTATTGAAGGAATACTTACTGAAACCAATGTTTTCAAGGGTGAGAAAGGGTCAATTTGTTCCAAAGAGGCCTATGCAGGTAAGTTGAAGAAACATATGTATCTCTGGAAAGGAAACCACGTATGTTCGAAGCAGGAGCATCCAGTACATGGTTTCACTGTCCTTAATGACCTACGTTTTCAGAGCAATACTTCCTGCAACTTTGGAGTTCCAAGGTGGAGATAGGCACCGTTTGCTCTAAAAAGGCCTATTCAGCTAACGTGAAGAACACATGGACCTCTCCAAAGACAACCATCTATGTTCGAAGCTGCAGCATCTAGTACAGTGTTTCACTGTGAGAAGTGATTTAATTTTGAAAGGAATACTTCCTGCAAATCAAAGCTTTCAAGGTGGAGAAAGGCTGATTTTCTTCCAAATAGGCCTATACATGTAAGCTGAAGAAAGACCTTCATCTCTCGAGAGAGAACAATCTGCGTGAGGTACAGAAGTATGTATGGCATATCTTCCCTGTGAGAGCAGTGGTAGTTTCTGAAAGGAAGATTTCATGCATCTTAGGTGTTTAAGGTGGATTTAGACTCTGTTTGCACCAAATAGGCCTATTCAGCTGATTGGAAGAATCACATGTATATCTCAAAGAGAAACCATCTATGTTGGAAGTCTCAGCATCTATCACACTGTTTCCCTGTGATAATTTAGTTTACTTTTCAAAGGAATAATTCCGGCAAATCATAGTTTTCAACGTGGAGAAAGGCTCAGTTTGTTTCATGTAAGCCTATCCAGCTGAGTTGATGAAACATCTGCATCTCTCAAAAGAAAACCATCTGTGGCAGAATCAAGGGCATCGAGCACATTGTTTACCTATGAGAACTGAGTTAGTTTTTGAAAGGAATACTTGCTGCAAATCATGGTTTTCAAGTTGGAACGAGGCTCATTTTGTTCCAAACAGGCCGAGTCAGCTACGGTCAAGAAAGACATGTATGTCTCGAAAGAGCAACATCTACTTAGAAGGTGCAGTATCTAGTATACTGGTCCCTTGTGAGAATTGAGCTCGTTTCTGAAGCGTATAATTCCAGCAACTCACAGTGTTCAAGGTGGAGAAAGGCTAAGTTTCTTGCCACTAGACTTACTAAGCTTAGATGAGGAAACACATGTGTCTCTCAAAAGAAAACAGTGTGTTAGGAGCTTCAGCATCTAGCGTGTTGTTTCCCTGTGAGAATTGAGATAGTTTTTGAAAGGAATGTCAACTTCAATTCTCAGTTTTCAAGGTGGAGAAAGGCTCATTTTGTTCGCAATAGGCCTATTCAGCTTCGTTGAGGAAACACGTGTATATCTGCAAAGAAAACCGTCTGTGTTAGGAGCAGGAGCAACTAGCGCATTGTTTCCCTCTGAGAAAGGAGTTGGTTTTGGGAAGGAATACTTCCTTCCAATCTGCATGTTCAAGGTGAAGAAATGCTCATTTTGTTCCAAAGAGTCCCTTCCAGGTAAGTTGAAGGAACACATGTATCTCTCAAAGGAAAACAATCTGTGAAAGGAGCAGGAGCACCTAGTACATTGTTTCCCTGTGTGAACTGACTGGGTTTTTGATAGAAATACTTCCTGAAACCTAGAAGTTTCACGATGGAGATAGGCTCTGTTTGCCCAAAAGAGGCCTATTCAGCTGACTTGAAGGTACACATGCACCTCTTCCAGGAAAACCATCTCCTTAAAAGCTACAGCATCTCTCACATTGTTTCCCTGTGCGATCAGAGTCCGTTTTTGAAGGAAAGACTTGCAGCAACTCCGACCATTCAAAGTGGACAAAGGCTCCTTTGTTTCAATTGGGCCTATTCTGCTGAGTTGACAAAACACATGTCACTCTCAAAATTAAACCCTCTGGGGCAGAATCAGGACAATCTAGCACCTTATTTACCTATGAGAATTGAGTTAGTTTTTGAAAGGAATAATTTCTGCAAATGAACGTTTTGAAGCTAGGGAAAGGCTAATTTTGATCCAAGTAGGCCTATTTAGCTGAGTTGAAGAAAGACTGCTATCTCTCGAAAGAAAAGCATGTGTGTTACAACCGGGAACACCTAGCACATTGTTTCCTGGTGAGAACTGAGTTAGTTCTTCAAAGGAATACTTCCTGAAATCAGAATTTTCAAGTGGAGAAAGGCTCCTTTTGTTCCAAGTAGGCCTGTTCAGCTCTGTTATGAAACACATGTGTCTCCCCAAAAAAAGTAACGGCTGTTTTAGAAGCAGGAGCATCTAGAAGACTGCATCTCTGTGCATATTTACTCAGTTCTTCGAAGGAATCCGTCCTGCAAATCAGAATGTTAAAGGTGGAGAAAAGCTCATTTTGTTCCAAATAGACCTATTCTGTTAAGTTGAAGAAACTCATGTATCTCTGGAAGGAACACCATCTCTGTTTGAAGCAGGATCATCTAGCACATTGTTTCCCTTTGCAATTGGTGTTCGTTTTCTAGAGAAATACTTCCTTCAATTTAGGAGTTTCAAGGTGGAGATAGGCTGTAATGAGTCCAAATACACCTATTGTGCTGAGTTGAAGAAACACATGTATCTCTCCAAAGAAAACAATGTATGTTAGAAGCTGTAGCCTCTGGCACATTGTGTCCCGGTAAGAATTTAGTTAGTGTTGGAATGGTGTACGTTGTGCAAATCAACATTTTCCAGGTGTAGAATGGCTCATTTTGTTCCTTAGAGGCCTATTCTGCAAAACAAAAGAGACTCAGGTATCTCGTGAAGGAAAAGCATGTGTGTGAGAAGCAGGAGAATCCGGCACACTGTTTACCTGTGAGAATTCAGTTTGTTTATTGAAGGAATACTTACTGAAACCAGTGTTTTCAAGGGTGAGAAAGGGTCAATTTGTTCCAAAGAGGCCTATGCAGGTAAGTTGAAGAAACATATGTATCTCTGGAAAGGAAACCACGTGTGTTCGAAGCAGGAGCATCCAGTACATGGTTTCACTGTCCTTAATGACCTACGTTTTCAGAGCAATACTTCCTGCAACTTTGGAGTTCCAAGGTGGAGATAGGCACCGTTTGCTCTAAAAAGGCCTATTCAGCTAACGTGAAGAACACATGGACCTCTCCAAAGACAACCATCTATGTTCGAAGCTGCAGCATCTAGTACAGTGTTTCACTGTGAGAAGTGATTTAATTTTGAAAGGAATACTTCCTGCAAATCAAAGCTTTCAAGGTGGAGAAAGGCTGATTTTCTTCCAAATAGGCCTTCATGTAAGCTGAAGAAAGACCTTCATCTCTCGAGAGAGAACAATCTGCGTGAGGTACAGAAGTATGTATGGCATATCTTCCCTGTGAGAGCAGTGGTAGTTTCTGTAAGGAAGATTTCATGCATCTTAGGTGTTTAAGGTGGATTTAGACTCTGTTTGCACCAAATAGGCCTATTCAGCTGATTGGAAGAATCACATGTATATCTCAAAGAGAAACCATCTATGTTGGAAGTCTCAGCATCTATCACATTGTTTCCCTGTGATAATTTAGTTTACTTTTCAAAGGAATAATTCCGGCAAATCATAGTTTTCAACGTGGAGAAAGGCTCAGTTTGTTTCATGTAAGCCTATCCAGCTGAGTTGATGAAACATCTGCATCTCTCAAAAGAAAACCATCTGTGGCAGAATCAAGGGCATCGAGCACATTGTTTACCTATGAGAACTGAGTTAGTTTTTGAAAGGAATACTTGCTGCAAATCATGGTTTTCAAGTTGGAACGAGGCTCATTTTGTTCCAAACAGGCCGATTCAGCTACGGTCAAGAAAGACATGTATGTCTCGAAAGAGCAACATCTACTTAGAAGGTGCAGTATCTAGTATACTGGTCCCTTGTGAGAATTGAGCTCGTTTCTGAAGCGTATAATTCCAGCAACTCACAGTGTTCAAGGTGGAGAAAGGCTAAGTTTCTTGCCACTAGACTTACTAAGCTTAGATGAGGAAACACATGTGTCTCTCAAAAGAAAACAGTGTGTTAGGAGCTTCAGCATCTAGCGTGTTGTTTCCCTGTGAGAATTGAGATAGTTTTTGAAAGGAATGTCAACTTCAATTCTCAGTTTTCAAGGTGGAGAAAGGCTCATTTTGTTCCCAATAGGCCTATTCAGCTTCGTTGAGGAAACACGTGCGTATCTGCAAAGAAAACCGTCTGTGTTAGGAGCAGGAGCAACTAGCGCATTGTTTCCCTCTGAGAAAGGAGTTGGTTTTGGGAAGGAATACTTCCTTCCAATCTGCATGTTCAAGGTGAAGAAATGCTCATTTTGTTCCAAAGAGTCCCATCCAGGTAAGTTGAAGGAACACATGTATCTCTCAAAGGAAAACAATCTGTGAAAGGAGCAGGAGCACCTAGTACATTGTTTCCCTGTGTGAACTGACTGGGTTTTTGATAGAAATACTTCCTGAAACCTAGAAGTTTCACGATGGAGATAGGCTCTGTTTGCCCAAAAGAGGCCTATTCAGCTGACTTGAAGGTACACATGCACCTCTTCCAGGAAAACCATCTACTTAAAAGCTACAGCATCTCTCACATTGTTTCCCTGTGCGATCAGAGTCCGTTTTTGAAGGAAAGACTTGCAGCAACTCCGACCATTCAAAGTGGACAAAGGCTCCTTTGCTGCAATTGGGCCTATTCTGCTGAGTTGACAAAACACATGTCACTCTCAAAATTAAACCATCTGTGGCAGAATCAGGACAATCTAGCACCTTATTTACCTATGAGAATTGAGTTAGTTTTTGAAAGGAATAATTTCTGCAAATCAACGTTTTGAAGCTAGGGAAAGGCTAATTTTGATCCAAGTAGGCCTATTTAGCTGAGTTGAAGAAACACTGCTATCTCTCGAAAGAAAAGCATGTGTGTTACAACCGGGAACACCTAGCACATTGTTTCCTGGTGAGAACTGAGTTAGTTCTTCAAAGGAATACTTCCTGAAATCAGAATTTTCAAGTGGAGAAAGGCTCCTTTTGTTCCAAGTAGGCCTGTTCAGCTCTGTTATGAAACACATGTGTCTCCCCAAAAAAAGTAACGGCTGTTTTAGAAGCAGGAGCATCTAGAAGACTGCATCTCTGTGCATATTTACTCAGTTCTTCGAAGGAATCCGTCCTGCAAATCAGAATGTTAAAGGTGGAGAAAAGCTCCTTTTGTTCCTAATAGACTTATTCTGTTAAGTTGAAGAAACTCATGTATCTCTGGAAGGAACACCATCTCTGTTTGAAGCAGGATCATCTAGCACATTGTTTCCCTTTGCAATTGGTGTTCGTTTTCTAGAGAAATACTTCCTTCAATTTAGGAGTTTCAAGGTGGAGATAGGCTGTAATGAGTCCAAATACACCTATTGTGCTGAGTTGAAGAAACACATGTATCTCTCCAAAGAAAACAATGTATGTTAGAAGCTGTAGCCTCTGGCACATTGTGTCCCTGTAAGAATTTAGTTAGTGTTGGAATGGTGTACGTTGTGCAAATCAACATTTTCCAGGTGTAGAATGGCTGATTTTGTTCCTTAGAGGCCTATTCTGCAAAACAAAAGAGGCTCAGGTATCTCGTGAAGGAAAAGCATGTATGTGAGAAGCAGGAGAATCCGGCACACTGTTTACCTGTGAGAATTCAGTTTGTTTATTGAAGGAATACTTACTGAAACCAGTGTTTTCAAGGGTGAGAAAGGGTCAATTTGTTCCAAAGAGGCCTATGCAGGTAAGTTGAAGAAACATATGTATCTCTGGAAAGGAAACCACGTATGTTCGAAGCAGGAGCATCCAGTACATGGTTTCACTGTCCTTAATGACCTACGTTTTCAGAGCAATACTTCCTGCAACTTTGGAGTTCCAAGGTGGAGATAGGCACCGTTTGCTCTAAAAAGGCCTATTCAGCTAACGTGAAGAACACATGGACCTCTCCAAAGACAACCATCTATGTTCGAAGCTGCAGCATCTAGTACAGTGTTTCACTGTGAGAAGTGATTTAATTTTGAAAGGAATACTTCCTGCAAATCAAAGCTTTCAAGGTGGAGAAAGGCTGATTTTCTTCCAAATAGGCCTATACATGTAAGCTGAAGAAAGACCTTCATCTCTCGAGAGAGAACAATCTGCGTGAGGTACAGAAGTATGTATGGCATATCTTCCCTGTGAGAGCAGTGGTAGTTTCTGAAAGGAAGATTTCATGCATCTTAGGTGTTTAAGGTGGATTTAGACTCTGTTTGCACCAAATAGGCCTATTCAGCTGATTGGAAGAATCACATGTATATCTCAAAGAGAAACCATCTATGTTGGAAGTCTCAGCATCTATCACATTGTTTCCCTGTGATAATTTAGTTTACTTTTCAAAGGAATAATTCCGGCAAATCATAGTTTTCAACGTGGAGAAAGGCTCAGTTTGTTTCATGTAAGCCTATCCAGCTGAGTTGATGAAACATCTGCATCTCTCAAAAGAAAACCATCTGTGGCAGAATCAAGGGAATCGAGCACATTGTTTACCTATGAGAACTGAGTTAGTTTTTGAAAGGAATACTTGCTGCAAATCATGGTTTTCAAGTTGGAACGAGGCTCATTTTGTTCC
Source organism: Castor canadensis (assembly GCF_047511655.1). Classification (NCBI taxonomy): domain Eukaryota; kingdom Metazoa; phylum Chordata; class Mammalia; order Rodentia; family Castoridae; genus Castor; species Castor canadensis. Next base: position 36,615,861 of record NC_133401.1, on the reverse strand, counting down.
AAACAGGCCAATTCAGCTACAGTCAAGAAAGACATGTATGTCTCGAAAGAGCAACATCTACTTAGAAGGTGCAGTATCTAGTATACTGGTCCCTTGTGAGAATTGAGCTCGTTTCTGAAGCGTATAATTCCAGCAACTCACAGTGTTCAAGGTGGAGAAAGGCTAAGTTTCTTGCCACTAGACTTACTAAGCTTAGATGAGGAAACACATGTGTCTCTCAAAAGAAAACAGTGTGTTAGGAGCTTCAGCATCTAGCGTGTTGTTTCCCTGTGAGAATTGAGATAGTTTTTGAAAGGAATGTCAACTTCAATTCTCAGTTTTCAAGGTGGAGAAAGGCTCATTTTGTTCCCAATAGGCCTATTCAGCTTCGTTGTGGAAACACGTGTGTATCTGCAAAGAAAACCGTCTGTGTTAGGAGCAGGAGCAACTAGCGCATTGTTTCCCTCTGAGAAAGGAGTTGGTTTTGGGAAGGAATACTTCCTTCCAATCTGCATGTTCAAGGTGAAGAAATGCTCATTTTGTTCCAAAGAGTCCCATCCAGGTAAGTTGAAGGAACACATGTATCTCTCAAAGGAAAACAATCTGTGAAAGGAGCAAGAGCACCTAGTACATTGTTTCCCTGTGTGAACTGACTGGGTTTTTGATAGAAATACTTCCTGAAACCTAGAAGTTTCACGATGGAGATAGGCTCTGTTTGCCCAAAAGAGGCCTATTCAGCTGACTTGAAGGTACACATGCACCTCTTCCAGGAAAACCATCTCCTTAAAAGCTACAGCATCTCTCACATTGTTTCCCTGTGCGATCAGAGTCCGTTTTTGAAGGAAAGACTTGCAGCAACTCCGACCATTCAAAGTGGACAAAGGCTCCTTTGCTGCAATTGGGCCTATTCTGCTGAGTTGACAAAACACATGTCACTCTCAAAATTAAACCATCTGTGGCAGAATCAGGACAATCTAGCACCTTATTTACCTATGAGAATTGAGTTAGTTTTTGAAAGGAACAATTTCTGCAAATGAACGTTTTGAAGCTAGGGAAAGGCTAATTTTGATCCAAGTAGGCCTATTTAGCTGAGTTGAAGAAACACTGCTATCTCTCGAAAGAAAAGCATGTGTGTTACAACCGGGAACACCTAGCACATTGTTTCCTGGTGAGAACTGAGTTAGTTCTTCAAAGGAATACTTCCTGAAATCAGAATTTTCAAGTGGAGAAAGGCTCCTTTTGTTCCAAGTAGGCCTGTTCAGCTCTGTTATGAAACACATGTGTCTCCCCAAAAAAAGTAACGGCTGTTTTAGAAGCAGGAGCATCTAGAAGACTGCATCTCTGTGCATATTTACTCAGTTCTTCGAAGGAATCCGTCCTGCAAATCATAATGTTAAAGGTGGAGAAAAGCTCATTTTGTTCCAAATAGACCTATTCTGTTAAGTTGAAGAAACTCATGTATCTCTGGAAGGAACACCATCTCTGTTTGAAGCAGGATCATCTAGCACATTGTTTCCCTTTGCAATTGGTGTTCGTTTTCTAGAGAAATACTTCCTTCAATTTAGGAGTTTCAAGGTGGAGATAGGCTGTAATGAGTCCAAATACACCTATTGTGCTGAGTTGAAGAAACACATGTATCTCTCCAAAGAAAACAATGTATGTTAGAAGCTGTAGCCTCTGGCACATTGTGTCCCTGTAAGAATTTAGTTAGTGTTGGAATGGTGTACGTTGTGCAAATCAACATTTTCCAGGTGTAGAATGGCTCATTTTGTTCCTTAGAGGCCTATTCTGCAAAACAAAAGAGGCTCAGGTATCTCGTGAAGGAAAAGCATGTGTGTGAGAAGCAGGAGAATCCGGCACACTGTTTACCTGTGAGAATTCAGTTTGTTTATTGAAGGAATACTTACTGAAACCAGTGTTTTCAAGGGTGAGAAAGGGTCAATTTGTTCCAAAGAGGCCTATGCAGGTAAGTTGAAGAAACATATGTATCTCTGGAAAGGAAACCACGTGTGTTCGAAGCAGGAGCATCCAGTACATGGTTTCACTGTCCTTAATGACCTACGTTTTCAGAGCAATACTTCCTGCAACTTTGGAGTTCCAAGGTGGAGATAGGCACCGTTTGCTCTAAAAAGGCCTATTCAGCTAACGTGAAGAACACATGGACCTCTCCAAAGACAACCATCTATGTTCGAAGCTGCAGCATCTAGTACAGTGTTTCACTGTGAGAAGTGATTTAATTTTGAAAGGAATACTTCCTGCAAATCAAAGCTTTCAAGGTGGAGAAAGGCTGATTTTCTTCCAAATAGGCCTTCATGTAAGCTGAAGAAAGACCTTCATCTCTCGAGAGAGAACAATCTGCGTGAGGTACAGAAGTATGTATGGCATATCTTCCCTGTGAGAGCAGTGGTAGTTTCTGAAAGGAAGATTTCATGCATCTTAGGTGTTTAAGGTGGATTTAGACTCTGTTTGCACCAAATAGGCCTATTCAGCTGATTGGAAGAATCACATGTATATCTCAAAGAGAAACCATCTATGTTGGAAGTCTCAGCATCTATCACATTGTTTCCCTGTGATAATTTAGTTTACTTTTCAAAGGAATAATTCCGGCAAATCATAGTTTTCAACGTGGAGAAAGGCTCAGTTTGTTTCATGTAAGCCTATCCAGCTGAGTTGATGAAACATCTGCATCTCTCAAAAGAAAACCATCTGTGGCAGAATCAAGGGCATCGAGCACATTGTTTACCTATGAGAACTGAGTTAGTTTTTGAAAGGAATACTTGCTGCAAATCATGGTTTTCAAGTTGGAACGAGGCTCATTTTGTTCCAAACAGGCCGATTCAGCTACGGTCAAGAAAGACATGTATGTCTCGAAAGAGCAACATCTACTTAGAAGGTGCAGTATCTAGTATACTGGTCCCTTGTGAGACTTGAGCTCGTTTCTGAAGCGTATAATTCCAGCAACTCACAGTGTTCAAGGTGGAGAAAGGCTAAGTTTCTTGCCACTAGACTTACTAAGCTTAGATGAGGAAACACATGTGTCTCTCAAAAGAAAACAGTGTGTTAGGAGCTTCAGCATCTAGCGTGTTGTTTCCCTGTGAGAATTGAGATAGTTTTTGAAAGGAATGTCAACTTCAATTCTCAGTTTTCAAGGTGGAGAAAGGCTCATTTTGTTCCCAATAGGCCTATTCAGCTTCGTTGAGGAAACACGTGCGTATCTGCAAAGAAAACCGTCTGTGTTAGGAGCAGGAGCAACTAGCGCATTGTTTCCCTCTGAGAAAGGAGTTGGTTTTGGGAAGGAATACTTCCTTCCAATCTGCATGTTCAAGGTGAAGAAATGCTCATTTTGTTCCAAAGAGTCCCATCCAGGTAAGTTGAAGGAACACATGTATCTCTCAAAGGAAAACAATCTGTGAAAGGAGCAGGAGCACCTAGTACATTGTTTCCCTGTGTGAACTGACTGGGTTTTTGATAGAAATACTTCCTGAAACCTAGAAGTTTCACGATGGAGATAGGCTCTGTTTGCCCAAAAGAGGCCTATTCAGCTGACTTGAAGGTACACATGCACCTCTTCCAGGAAAACCATCTACTTAAAAGCTACAGCATCTCTCACATTGTTTCCCTGTGCGATCAGAGTCCGTTTTTGAAGGAAAGACTTGCAGCAACTCCGACCATTCAAAGTTGACAAAGGCTCCTTTGCTGCAATTGGGCCTATTCTGCTGAGTTGACAAAACACATGTCACTCTCAAAATTAAACCATCTGTGGCAGAATCAGGACAATCTAGCACCTTATTTACCTATGAGAATTGAGTTAGTTTTTGAAAGGAATAATTTCTGCAAATCAACGTTTTGAAGCTAGGGAAAGGCTAATTTTGATCCAAGTAGGCCTATTTAGCTGAGTTGAAGAAACACTGCTATCTCTCGAAAGAAAAGCATGTGTGTTACAACCGGGAACACCTAGCACATTGTTTCCTGGTGAGAACTGAGTTAGTTCTTCAAAGGAATACTTCCTGAAATCAGAATTTTCAAGTGGAGAAAGGCTCCTTTTGTTCCAAGTAGGCCTGTTCAGCTCTGTTATGAAACACATGTATCTCCCCAAAAAAAGTAACGGCTGTTTTAGAAGCAGGAGCATCTAGAAGACTGCATCTCTGTGCATATTTACTCAGTTCTTCGAAGGAATCCGTCCTGCAAATCAGAATGCTAAAGGTGGAGAAAAGCTCCTTTTGTTCCAAATAGACTTATTCTGTTAAGTTGAAGAAACTCATGTATCTCTGGAAGGAACACCATCTCTCTTTGAAGCAGGATCATCTAGCACATTGTTTCCCTTTGCAATTGGTGTTCGTTTTCTAGAGAAATACTTCCTTCAATTTAGGAGTTTCAAGGTGGAGATAGGCTGTAATGAGTCCAAATACACCTATTGTGCTGAGTTGAAGAAACACATGTATCTCTCCAAAGAAAACAATGTATGTTAGAAGCTGTAGCCTCTGGCACATTGTGTCCCTGTAAGAATTTAGTTAGTGTTGGAATGGTGTACGTTGTGCAAATCAACATTTTCCAGGTGTAGAATGGCTCATTTTGTTCCTTAGAGGCCTATTCTGCAAAACAAAAGAGGCTCAGGTATCTCGTGAAGGAAAAGCATGTATGTGAGAAGCAGGAGAATCCGGCACACTGTTTACCTGTGAGAATTCAGTTTGTTTATTGAAGGAATACTTACTGAAACCAGTGTTTTCAAGGGTGAGAAAGGGTCAATTTGTTCCAAAGAGGCCTATGCAGGTAAGTTGAAGAAACATATGTATCTCTGGAAAGGAAACCACGTATGTTCGAAGCAGGAGCATCCAGTACATGGTTTCACTGTCCTTAATGACCTACGTTTTCAGAGCAATACTTCCTGCAACTTTGGAGTTCCAAGGTGGAGATAGGCACCGTTTGCTCTAAAAAGGCCTATTCAGCTAACGTGAAGAACACATGGACCTCTCCAAAGACAACCATCTATGTTCGAAGCTGCAGCATCTAGTACAGTGTTTCACTGTGAGAAGTGATTTAATTTTGAAAGGAATACTTCCTGCAAATCAAAGCTTTCAAGGTGGAGAAAGGCTGATTTTCTTCCAAATAGGCCTATACATGTAAGCTGAAGAAAGACCTTCATCTCTCGAGAGAGAACAATCTGCGTGAGGTACAGAAGTATGTATGGCATATCTTCCCTGTGAGAGCAGTGGTAGTTTCTGAAAGGAAGATTTCATGCATCTTAGGTGTTTAAGGTGGATTTAGACTCTGTTTGCACCAAATAGGCCTATTCAGCTGATTGGAAGAATCACATGTATATCTCAAAGAGAAACCATCTATGTTGGAAGTCTCAGCATCTATCACATTGTTTCCCTGTGATAATTTAGTTTACTTTTGAAAGGAATAATTCCGGCAAATCATAGTTTTCAACGTGGAGAAAGGCTCAGTTTGTTTCATGTAAGCCTATCCAGCTGAGTTGATGAAACATCTGCATCTCTCAAAAGAAAACCATCTGTGGCAGAATCAAGGGCATCGAGCACATTGTTTACCTATGAGAACTGAGTTAGTTTTTGAAAGGAATACTTGCTGCAAATCATGGTTTTCAAGTTGGAACGAGGCTCATTTTGTTCCAAACAGGCCAATTCCGCTACAGTCAAGAAAGACATGTATGTCTCGAAAGAGCAACATCTACTTAGAAGGTGCAGTATCTAGTATACTGGTCCCTTGTGAGAATTGAGCTCGTTTCTGAAGCGTATAATTCCAGCAACTCACAGTGTTCAAGGTGGAGAAAGGCTAAGTTTCTTGCCACTAGACTTACTAAGCTTAGATGAGGAAACACATGTGTCTCTCAAAAGAAAACAGTGTGTTAGGAGCTTCAGCATCTAGCGTGTTGTTTCCCTGTGAGAATTGAGATAGTTTTTGAAAGGAATGTCAACTTCAATTCTCAGTTTTCAAGGTGGAGAAAGGCTCATTTTGTTCCCAATAGGCCTATTCAGCTTCGTTGAGGAAACACGTGTGTATCTGCAAAGAAAACCGTCTGTGTTAGGAGCAGGAGCAACTAGCGCATTGTTTCCCTCTGAGAAAGGAGTTGGTTTTGGGAAGGAATACTTCCTTCCAATCTGCATGTTCAAGGTGAAGAAATGCTCATTTTGTTCCAAAGAGTCCCATCCAGGTAAGTTGAAGGAACACATGTATCTCTCAAAGGAAAACAATCTGTGAAAGGAGCAAGAGCACCTAGTACATTGTTTCCCTGTGTGAACTGACTGGGTTTTTGATAGAAATACTTCCTGAAACCTAGAAGTTTCACGATGGAGATAGGCTCTGTTTGCCCAAAAGAGGCCTATTCAGCTGACTTGAAGGTACACATGCACCTCTTCCAGGAAAACCATCTCCTCAAAAGCTACAGCATCTCTCACATTGTTTCCCTGTGCGATCAGAGTCCGTTTTTGAAGGAAAGACTTGCAGCAACTCCGACCATTCAAAGTGGACAAAGGCTCCTTTGCTGCAATTGGGCCTATTCTGCTGAGTTGACAAAACACATGTCACTCTCAAAATTAAACCATCTGTGGCAGAATCAGGACAATCTAGCACCTTATTTACCTATGAGAATTGAGTTAGTTTTTGAAAGGAATAATTTCTGCAAATGAAAGTTTTGAAGCTAGGGAAAGGCTAATTTTGATCCAAGTAGGCCTATTTAGCTGAGTTGAAGAAACACTGCTATCTCTCGAAAGAAAAGCATGTGTGTTACAACCGGGAACACCTAGCACATTGTTTCCTGGTGAGAACTGAGTTAGTTCTTCAAAGGAATACTTCCTGAAATCAGAATTTTCAAGTGGAGAAAGGCTCCTTTTGTTCCAAGTAGGCCTGTTCAGCTCTGTTATGAAACACATGTGTCTCCCCAAAAAAAGTAACGGCTGTTTTAGAAGCAGGAGCATCTAGAAGACTGCATCTCTGTGCATATTTACTCAGTTCTTCGAAGGAATCCGTCCTGCAAATCATAATGTTAAAGGTGGAGAAAAGCTCATTTTGTTCCAAATAGACCTATTCTGTTAAGTTGAAGAAACTCATGTATCTCTGGAAGGAACACCATCTCTGTTTGAAGCAGGATCATCTAGCACATTGTTTCCCTTTGCAATTGGTGTTCATTTTCTAGAGAAATACTTCCTTCAATTTAGGAGTTTCAAGGTGGAGATAGGCTGTAATGAGTCCAAATACACCTATTGTGCTGAGTTGAAGAAACACATGTATCTCTCCAAAGAAAACAATGTATGTTAGAAGCTGTAGCCTCTGGCACATTGTGTCCCTGTAAGAATTTAGTTAGTGTTGGAATGGTGTACGTTGTGCAAATCAACATTTTCCAGGTGTAGAATGGCTCATTTTGTTCCTTAGAGGCCTATTCTGCAAAACAAAAGAGGCTCAGGTATCTCGTGAAGGAAAAGCATGTGTGTGAGAAGCAGGAGAATCCGGCACACTGTTTACCTGTGAGAATTCAGTTTGTTTATTGAAGGAATACTTACTGAAACCAGTGTTTTCAAGGGTGAGAAAGGGTCAATTTGTTCCAAAGAGGCCTATGCAGGTACGTTGAAGAAACATATGTATCTCTGGAAAGGAAACCACGTGTGTTCGAAGCAGGAGCATCCAGTACATGGTTTCACTGTCCTTAATGACCTACGTTTTCAGAGCAATACTTCCTGCAACTTTGGAGTTCCAAGGTGGAGATAGGCACCGTTTGCTCTAAAAAGGCCTATTCAGCTAACGTGAAGAACACATGGACCTCTCCAAAGACAACCATCTATGTTCGAAGCTGCAGCATCTACTACAGTGTTTCACTGTGAGAAGTGATTTAATTTTGAAAGTAATACTTCCTGCAAATCAAAGCTTTCAAGGTGGAGAAAGGCTGATTTTCTTCCAAATAGGCCTTCATGTAAGCTGAAGAAAGACCTTCATCTCTCGAGAGAGAACAATCTGCGTGAGGTACAGAAGTATGTATGGCATATCTTCCCTGTGAGAGCAGTGGTAGTTTCTGAAAGGAAGATTTCATGCATCTTAGGTGTTTAAGGTGGATTTAGACTCTGTTTGCACCAAATAGGCCTATTCAGCTGATTGGAAGAATCACATGTATATCTCAAAGAGAAACCATCTATGTTGGAAGTCTCAGCATCTATCACATTGTTTCCCTGTGATAATTTAGTTTACTTTTCAAAGGAATAATTCCGGCAAATCATAGTTTTCAACGTGGAGAAAGGCTCAGTTTGTTTCATGTAAGCCTATCCAGCTGAGTTGATGAAACATCTGCATCTCTCAAAAGAAAACCATCTGTGGCAGAATCAAGGGCATCGAGCACATTGTTTACCTATGAGAACTGAGTTAGTTTTTGAAAGGAATACTTGCTGCAAATCATGGTTTTCAAGTTGGAACGAGGCTCATTTTGTTCCAAACAGGCCGATTCAGCTACGGTCAAGAAAGACATGTATGTCTCGAAAGAGCAACATCTACTTAGAAGGTGCAGTATCTAGTATACTGGTCCCTTGTGAGACTTGAGCTCGTTTCTGAAGTGTATAATTCCAGCAACTCACAGTGTTCAAGGTGGAGAAAGGCTAAGTTTCTTGCCACTAGACTTACTAAGCTTAGATGAGGAAACACATGTGTCTCTCAAAAGAAAACAGTGTGTTAGGAGCTTCAGCATCTAGCGTGTTGTTTCCCTGTGAGAATTGAGATAGTTTTTGAAAGGAATGTCAACTTCAATTCTCAGTTTTCAAGGTGGAGAAAGGCTCATTTTGTTCCCAATAGGCCTATTCAGCTTCGTTGAGGAAACACGTGCGTATCTGCAAAGAAAACCGTCTGTGTTAGGAGCAGGAGCAACTAGCGCATTGTTTCCCTCTGAGAAAGGAGTTGGTTTTGGGAAGGAATACTTCCTTCCAATCTGCATGTTCAAGGTGAAGAAATGCTCATTTTGTTCCAAAGAGTCCCATCCAGGTAAGTTGAAGGAACACATGTATCTATCAAAGGAAAACAATCTGTGAAAGGAGCAGGAGCACCTAGTACATTGTTTCCCTGTGTGAACTGACTGGGTTTTTGATAGAAATACTTCCTGAAACCTAGAAGTTTCACGATGGAGATAGGCTCTGTTTGCCCAAAAGAGGCCTATTCAGCTGACTTGAAGGTACACATGCACCTCTTCCAGGAAAACCATCTACTTAAAAGCTACAGCATCTCTCACATTGTTTCCCTGTGCGATCAGAGTCCGTTTTTGAAGGAAAGACTTGCAGCAACTCCGACCATTCAAAGTTGACAAAGGCTCCTTTGCTGCAATTGGGCCTATTCTGCTGAGTTGACAAAACACATGTCACTCTCAAAATTAAACCATCTGTGGCAGAATCAGGACAATCTAGCACCTTATTTACCTATGAGAATTGAGTTAGTTTTTGAAAGGAATAATTTCTGCAAATCAACGTTTTGAAGCTAGGGAAAGGCTAATTTTGATCCAAGTAGGCCTATTTAGCTGAGTTGAAGAAACACTGCTATCTCTCGAAAGAAAAGCATGTGTGTTACAACCGGGAACACCTAGCACATTGTTTCCTGGTGAGAACTGAGTTAGTTCTTCAAAGGAATACTTCCTGAAATCAGAATTTTCAAGTGGAGAAAGGCTCCTTTTGTTCCAAGTAGGCCTGTTCAGCTCTGTTATGAAACACATGTGTCTCCCCAAAAAAAGTAACGGCTGTTTTAGAAGCAGGAGCATCTAGAAGACTGCATCTCTGTGCATATTTACTCAGTTCTTCGAAGGAATCCGTCCTGCAAATCAGAATGCTAAAGGTGGAGAAAATCTCCTTTTGTTCCAAATAGACTTATTCTGTTAAGTTGAAGAAACTCATGTATCTCTGGAAGGAACACCATCTCTGTTTGAAGCAGGATCATCTAGCACATTGTTTCCCTTTGCAATTGGTGTTCGTTTTCTAGAGAAATACTTCCTTCAATTTAGGAGTTTCAAGGTGGAGATAGGCTGTAATGAGTCCAAATACACCTATTGTGCTGAGTTGAAGAAACACATGTATCTCTCCAAAGAAAACAATGTATGTTAGAAGCTGTAGCCTCTGGCACATTGTGTCCCTGTAAGAATTTAGTTAGTGTTGGAATGGTGTACGTTGTGCAAATCAACATTTTCCAGGTGTAGAATGGCTCATTTTGTTCCTTAGAGGCCTATTCTGCAAAACAAAAGAGGCTCAGGTATCTCGTGAAGGAAAAGCATGTATGTGAGAAGCAGGAGAATCCGGCACACTGTTTACCTGTGAGAATTCAGTTTGTTTATTGAAGGAATACTTACTGAAACCAGTGTTTTCAAGGGTGAGAAAGGGTCAATTTGTTCCAAAGAGGCCTATGCAGGTAAGTTGAAGAAACATATGTATCTCTGGAAAGGAAACCACGTATGTTCGAAGCAGGAGCATCCAGTACATGGTTTCACTGTCCTTAATGACCTACGTTTTCAGAGCAATACTTCCTGCAACTTTGGAGTTCCAAGGTGGAGATAGGCACCGTTTGCTCTAAAAAGGCCTATTCAGCTAACGTGAAGAACACATGGACCTCTCCAAAGACAACCATCTATGTTCGAAGCTGCAGCATCTAGTACAGTGTTTCACTGTGAGAAGTGATTTAATTTTGAAAGGAATACTTCCTGCAAATCAAAGCTTTCAAGGTGGAGAAAGGCTGATTTTCTTCCAAATAGGCCTATACATGTAAGCTGAAGAAAGACCTTCATCTCTCGAGAGAGAACAATCTGCGTGAGGTACAGAAGTATGTATGGCATATCTTCCCTGTGAGAGCAGTGGTAGTTTCTGAAAGGAAGATTTCATGCATCTTAGGTGTTTAAGGTGGATTTAGACTCTGTTTGCACCAAATAGGCCTATTCAGCTGATTGGAAGAATCACATGTATATCTCAAAGAGAAACCATCTATGTTGGAAGTCTCAGCATCTATCACATTGTTTCCCTGTGATAATTTAGTTTACTTTTCAAAGGAATAATTCCGGCAAATCATAGTTTTCAACGTGGAGAAAGGCTCAGTTTGTTTCATGTAAGCCTATCCAGCTGAGTTGATGAAACATCTGCATCTCTCAAAAGAAAACCATCTGTGGCAGAATCAAGGGCATCGAGCACATTGTTTACCTATGAGAACTGAGTTAGTTTTTGAAAGGAATACTTGCTGCAAATCATGGTTTTCAAGTTGGAACGAGGCTCATTTTGTTCCAAACAGGCCAATTCCGCTACAGTCAAGAAAGACATGTATGTCTCGAAAGAGCAACATCTACTTAGAAGGTGCAGTATCTAGTATACTGGTCCCTTGTGAGAATTGAGCTCGTTTCTGAAGCGTATAATTCCAGCAACTCACAGTGTTCAAGGTGGAGAAAGGCTAAGTTTCTTGCCACTAGACTTACTAAGCTTAGATGAGGAAACACATGTGTCTCTCAAAAGAAAACAGTGTGTTAGGAGCTTCAGCATCTAGCGTGTTGTTTCCCTGTGAGAATTGAGATAGTTTTTGAAAGGAATGTCAACTTCAATTCTCAGTTTTCAAGGTGGAGAAAGGCTCATTTTGTTCCCAATAGGCCTATTCAGCTTCGTTGAGGAAACACGTGCGTATCTGCAAAGAAAACCATCTGTGTTAGGAGCAGGAACAACTAGCGCATTGTTTCCCTCTGAGAAAGGAGTTGGTTTTGGGAAGGAATACTTCCTTCCAATCTGCATGTTCAAGGTGAAGAAATGCTCATTTTGTTCCAAAGAGTCCCATCCAGGTAAGTTGAAGGAACACATGTATCTCTCAAAGGAAAACAATCTGTGAAAGGAGCAGGAGCACCTAGTACATTGTTTCCCTGTGTGAACTGACTGGGTTTTTGATAGAAATACTTCCTGAAACCTAGAAGTTTCACGATGGAGATAGGCTCTGTTTGCCCAAAAGAGGCCTATTCAGCTGACTTGAAGGTACACATGCACCTCTTCCAGGAACACCATCTCCTTAAAATCTACAGCATCTCTCACATTGTTTCCCTGTGCGATCAGAGTCCGTTTTTGAAGGAAAGACTTGCAGCAACTCCGACCATTCAAAGTGGACAAAGGCTCCTTTCTTGCAATTGGGCCTATTCTGCTGAGTTGACAAAACACATGTCACTCTCAAAATTAAACCATCTGTGGCAGAATCAGGACAATCTAGCACCTTATTTACCTATGAGAATTGAGTTAGTTTTTGAAAGGAATAATTTCTGCAAATCAACGTTTTGAAGCTAGGGAAAGGCTAATTTTGATCCAAGTAGGCCTATTTAGCTGAGTTGAAGAAACACTGCTATCTCTCGAAAGAAAAGCATGTGTGTTACAACCGGGAACACCTAGCACATTGTTTCCTGGTGAGAACTGAGTTAGTTCTTCAAAGGAATACTTCCTGAAATCAGAATTTTCAAGTGGAGAAAGGCTCCTTTTGTTCCAAGTAGGCCTGTTCAGCTCTGTTATGAAACACATGTGTCTCCCCAAAAAAAGTAACGGCTGTTTTAGAAGCAGGAGCATCTAGAAGACTGCATCTCTGTGCATATTTACTCAGTTCTTCGAAGGAATCCGTCCTGCAAATCAGAATGTTAAAGGTGGAGAAAAGCTCCTTTTGTTCCAAATAGACTTATTCTGTTAAGTTGAAGAAACTCATGTATCTCTGGAAGGAACACCATCTCTGTTTGAAGCAGGATCATCTAGCACATTGTTTCCCTTTGCAATTGGTGTTCGTTTTCTAGAGAAATACTTCCTTCAATTTAGGAGTTTCAAGGTGGAGATAGGCTGTAATGAGTCCAAATACACCTATTGTGCTGAGTTGAAGAAACACATGTATCTCTCCAAAGAAAACAATGTATGTTAGAAGCTGTAGCCTCTGGCACATTGTGTCCCTGTAAGAATTTAGTTAGTGTTGGAATGGTGTACGTTGTGCAAATCAACATTTTCCAGGTGTAGAATGGCTCATTTTGTTCCTTAGATCCCTATTCTGCAAAACAAAAGAGGCTCAGGTATCTCGTGAAGGAAAAGCATGTATGTGAGAAGCAGGAGAATCCGGCACACTGTTTACCTGTGAGAATTCAGTTTGTTTATTGAAGGAATACTTACTGAAACCAGTGTTTTCAAGGGTGAGAAAGGGTCAATTTGTTCCAAAGAGGCCTATGCAGGTAAGTTGAAGAAACATATGTATCTCTGGAAAGGAAACCACGTATGTTCGAAGCAGGAGCATGCAGTACATGGTTTCACTGTCCTTAATGACCTACGTTTTCAGAGCAATACTTCCTGCAACTTTGGAGTTCCAAGGTGGAGATAGGCACCGTTTGCTCTAAAAAGGCCTATTCAGCTAACGTGAAGAACACATGGACCTCTCCAAAGACAACCATCTATGTTCGAAGCTGCAGCATCTAGTACAGTGTTTCACTGTGAGAAGTGATTTAATTTTGAAAGGAATACTTCCTGCAAATCAAAGCTTTCAAGGTGGAGAAAGGCTGATTTTCTTCCAAATAGGCCTATACATGTAAGCTGAAGAAAGACCTTCATCTCTCGAGAGAGAACAATCTGCGTGAGGTACAGAAGTATGTATGGCATATCTTCCCTGTGAGAGCAGTGGTAGTTTCTGAAAGGAAGATTTCATGCATCTTAGGTGTTTAAGGTGGATTTAGACTCTGTTTGCACCAAATAGGCCTATTCAGCTGATTGGAAGAATCACATGTATATCTCAAAGAGAAACCATCTATGTTGGAAGTCTCAGCATCTATCACATTGCTTCCCTGTGATAATTTAGTTTACTTTTCAAAGGAATAATTCCGGCAAATCATAGTTTTCAACGTGGAGAAAGGCTCAGTTTGTTTCATGTAAGCCTATCCAGCTGAGTTGATGAAACATCTGCATCTCTCAAAAGAAAACCATCTGTGGCAGAATCAAGGGAATCGAGCACATTGTTTACCTATGAGAACTGAGTTAGTTTTTGAAAGGAATACTTGCTGCAAATCATGGTTTTCAAGTTGGAACGAGGCTCATTTTGTTCCAAACAGGCCAATTCAGCTACGGTCAAGAAAGACATGTATGTCTCGAAAGAGCAACATCTACTTAGAAGGTGCAGTATCTAGTATACTGGTCCCTTGTGAGAATTGAGCTCGTTTCTGAAGCGTATAATTCCAGCAACTCACAGTGTTCAAGGTGGAGAAAGGCTAAGTTTCTTGCCACTAGACTTACTAAGCTTAGATGAGGAAACACATGTGTCTCTCAAAAGAAAACAGTGTGTGTTAGGAGCTTCAGCATCTAGCGTGTTGTTTCCCTGTGAGTATTGAGATAGTTTTTGAAAGGAATGTCAACTTCAATTCTCAGTTTTCAAGGTGGAGAAAGGCTCATTTTGTTCCCAATAGGCCTATTCAGCTTCGTTGAGGAAACACGTGTGTATCTGCAAAGAAAACCGTCTGTGTTAGGAGCAGGAGCAACTAGCGCATTGTTTCCCTCTGAGAAAGGAGTTGGTTTTGGGAAGGAATACTTCCTTCCAATCTGCATGTTCAAGGTGAAGAAATGCTCATTTTGTTCCAAAGAGTCCCATCCAGGTAAGTTGAAGGAACACATGTATCTCTCAAAGGAAAACAATCTGTGAAAGGAGCAAGAGCACCTAGTACATTGTTTCCCTGTGTGAACTGACTGGGTTTTTGATAGAAATACTTCCTGAAACCTAGAAGTTTCACGATGGAGATAGGCTCTGTTTGCCCAAAAGAGGCCTATTCAGCTGACTTGAAGGTACACATGCACCTCTTCCAGGAAAACCATCTCCTTAAAAGCTACAGCATCTCTCACATTGTTTCCCTGTGCGATCAGAGTCCGTTTTTGAAGGAAAGACTTGCAGCAACTCCGACCATTCAAAGTGGACAAAGGCTCCTTTGTTGCAATTGGGCCTATTCTGCTGAGTTGACAAAACACATGTCACTCTCAAAATTAAACCCTCTGAGGCAGAATCAGGACAATCTAGCACCTTATTTACCTATGAGAATTGAGTTAGTTTTTGAAAGGAATAATTTCTGCAAATGAACGTTTTGAAGCTAGGGAAATGCTAATTTTGATCCAAGTAGGCCTATTTAGCTGAGTTGAAGAAAGACTGCTATCTCTCGAAAGAAAAGCATGTGTGTTACAACCGGGAACACCTAGCACATTGTTTCCTGGTGAGAACTGAGTTAGTTCTTCAAAGGAATACTTCCTGAAATCAGAATTTTCAAGTGGAGAAAGGCTCCTTTTGTTCCAAGTAGGCCTGTTCAGCTCTGTTATGAAACACATGTGTCTCCCCAAAAAAAGTAACGGCTGTTTTAGAAGCAGGAGCATCTAGAAGACTGCATCTCTGTGCATATTTACTCAGTTCTTCGAAGGAATCCGTCCTGCAAATCATAATGTTAAAGGTGGAGAAAAGCTCATTTTGTTCCAAATAGACCTATTCTGTTAAGTTGAAGAAACTCATGTATCTCTGGAAGGAACACCATCTCTGTTTGAAGCAGGATCATCTAGCACATTGTTTCCCTTTGCAATTGGTGTTCGTTTTCTAGAGAAATACTTCCTTCAATTTAGGAGTTTCAAGGTGGAGATAGGCTGTAATGAGTCCAAATACACCTATTGTGCTGAGTTGAAGAAACACATGTATCTCTCCAAAGAAAACAATGTATGTTAGAAGCTGTAGCCTCTGGCACATTGTGTCCCTGTAAGAATTTAGTTAGTGTTGGAATGGTGTACGTTGTGCAAATCAACATTTTCCAGGTGTAGAATGGCTCATTTTGTTCCTTAGAGGCCTATTCTGCAAAACAAAAGAGGCTCAGGTATCTCGTGAAGGAAAAGCATGTGTGTGAGAAGCAGGAGAATCCGGCACACTGTTTACCTGTGAGAATTCAGTTTGTTTATTGAAGGAATACTTACTGAAACCAGTGTTTTCAAGGGTGAGAAAGGGTCAATTTGTTCCAAAGAGGCCTATGCAGGTAAGTTGAAGAAACATATGTATCTCTGGAAAGGAAACCACGTGTGTTCGAAGCAGGAGCATCCAGTACATGGTTTCACTGTCCTTAATGAATTACGTTTTCAGAGCAATACTTCCTGCAACTATGGAGTTCCAAGGTGGAGATAGGCACCGTTTGCTCTAAAAAGGCCTATTCAGCTAACGTGAAGAACACATGGACCTCTCCAAAGACAACCATCTATGTTCGAAGCTGCAGCATCTAGTACAGTGTTTCACTGTGAGAAGTGATTTAATTTTGAAAGGAATACTTCCTGCAAATCAAAGCTTTCAAGGTGGAGAAAGGCTGATTTTCTTCCAAATAGGCCTATACATGTAAGCTGAAGAAAGACCTTCATCTCTCGAGAGAGAACAATCTGCGTGAGGTACAGAAGTATGTATGGCATATCTTCCCTGTGAGAGCAGTGGTAGTTTCTGAAAGGAAGATTTCATGCATCTTAGGTGTTTAAGGTGGATTTAGACTCTGTTTGCACCAAATAGCCCTATTCAGCTGATTGGAAGAATCACATGTATATCTCAAAGAGAAACCATCTATGTTGGAAGTCTCAGCATCTATCACATTGTTTCCCTGTGATAATTTAGTTTACTTTTCAAAGGAATAATTCCGGCAAATCATAGTTTTCAACGTGGAGAAAGGCTCAGTTTGTTTCATGTAAGCCTATCCAGCTGAGTTGATGAAACATCTGCATCTCTCAAAAGAAAACCATCTGTGGCAGAATCAAGGGCATCGAGCACATTGTTTACCTATGAGAACTGAGTTAGTTTTTGAAAGGAACACTTGCTGCAAATCATGGTTTTCAAGTTGGAACGAGGCTCATTTTGTTCCAAACAGGCCGATTCAGCTACGGTCAAGAAAGACATGTATGTCTCGAAAGAGCAACATCTACTTAGAAGGTGCAGTATCTAGTATACTGGTCCCTTGTGAGACTTGAGCTCGTTTCTGAAGCGTATAATTCCAGAAACTCACAATGTTCAAGGTGGAGAAAGGCTAAGTTTCTTGCCACTAGACTTACTAAGCTTAGATGAGGAAACACATGTGTCTCTCAAAAGAAAACAGTGTGTTAGGAGCTTCAGCATCTAGCGTGTTGTTTCCCTGTGAGAATTGAGATAGTTTTTGAAAGGAATGTCAACTTCAATTCTCAGTTTTCAAGGTGGAGAAAGGCTCATTTTGTT
The DNA here is from genome assembly GCF_047511655.1 of Castor canadensis. Lineage (NCBI taxonomy): Eukaryota > Metazoa > Chordata > Mammalia > Rodentia > Castoridae > Castor > Castor canadensis. The sequence goes on along the minus strand of NC_133401.1, from coordinate 36,598,680 downwards.
CCCAATAGGCCTATTCAGCTTCGTTGAGGAAACACGTGTGTATCTGCAAAGAAAACCGTCTGTGTTAGGAGCAGGAGCAACTAGCTCATTGTTTCCCTCTGAGAAAGGAGTTGGTTTTGGGAAGGAATACTTCCTTCCAATCTGCATGTTCAAGGTGAAGAAATGCTCATTTTGTTCCAAAGAGTCCCATCCAGGTAAGTTCAAGGAACACATGTATCTCTCAAAGGAAAACAATCTGTGAAAGGAGCAGGAGCACCTAGTACAGTGTTTCCCTGTGTGAACTGACTGGGTTTTTGATAGAAATACTTCCTGAAACCTAGAAGTTTCACGATGGAGATAGGCTCTGTTTGCCCAAAAGAGGCCTATTCAGCTGACTTGAAGGTACACATGCACCTCTTCCAGGAAAACCATCTACTTAAAAGCTACAGCATCTCTCACATTGTTTCCCTGTGCGATCAGAGTCCGTTTTTGAAGGAAAGACTTGCAGCAACTCCGACCATTCAAAGTGGACAAAGGCTCCTTTGCTGCAATTGGGCCTATTCTGCTGAGTTGACAAAACACATGTCACTCTCAAAATTAAACCATCTGTGGCAGAATCAGGACAATCTAGCACCTTATTTACCTATGAGAATTGAGTTAGTTTTTGAAAGGAATAATTTCTGCAAATCAACGTTTTGAAGCTAGGGAAAGGCTAATTTTGATCCAAGTAGGCCTATTTAGCTGAGTTGAAGAAACACTGCTATCTCTCGAAAGAAAAGCATGTGTGTTACAACCGGGAACACCTAGCACATTGTTTCCTGGTGAGAACTGAGTTAGTTCTTCAAAGGAATACTTCCTGAAATCAGAATTTTCAAGTGGAGAAAGGCTCCTTTTGTTCCAAGTAGGCCTGTTCAGCTCTGTTATGAAACACATGTGTCTCCCCAAAAAAAGTAACGGCTGTTTTAGAAGCAGGAGCATCTAGAAGACTGCATCTCTGTGCATATTTACTCAGTTCTTCGAAGGAATCCGTCCTGCAAATCATAATGTTAAAGGTGGAGAAAAGCTCATTTTGTTCCAAATAGACCTATTCTGTTAAGTTGAAGAAACTCATGTATCTCTGGAAGGAACACCATCTCTGTTTGAAGCAGGATCATCTAGCACATTGTTTCCCTTTGCAATTGGTGTTCGTTTTCTAGAGAAATACTTCCTTCAATTTAGGAGTTTCAAGGTGGAGATAGGCTGTAATGAGTCCAAATACACCTATTGTGCTGAGTTGAAGAAACACATGTATCTCTCCAAAGAAAACAACGTATGTTAGAAGATGTGCCTCTGGCACATTGTGTCCCTGTAAGAATTTAGTTAGTGTTGGAATGGTGTACGTTGTGCAAATCAACATTTTCCAGGTGTAGAATGGCTCATTTTGTTCCTTAGAGGCCTATTCTGCAAAACAAAAGAGGCTCAGGTATCTCGTGAAGGAAAAGCATGTGTGTGAGAAGCAGGAGAATCCGGCACACTGTTTACCTGTGAGAATTCAGTTTGTTTATTGAAGGAATACTTACTGAAACCAGTGTTTTCAAGGGTGAGAAAGGGTCAATTTGTTCCAAAGAGGCCTATGCAGGTAAGTTGAAGAAACATATGTATCTCTGGAAAGGAAACCACGTATGTTCGAAGCAGGAGCATCCAGTACATGGTTTCACTGTCCTTAATGACCTACGTTTTCAGAGCAATACTTCCTGCAACTTTGGAGTTCCAAGGTGGAGATAGGCACCGTTTGCTCTAAAAAGGCCTATTCAGCTAACGTGAAGAACACATGGACCTCTCCAAAGACAACCATCTATGTTCGAAGCTGCAGCATCTAGTACAGTGTTTCACTGTGAGAAGTGATTTAATTTTGAAAGGAATACTTCCTGAAAATCAAAGCTTTCAAGGTGGAGAAAGGCTGATTTTCTTCCAAATAGGCCTATACATGTAAGCTGAAGAAAGACCTTCATCTCTCGAGAGAGAACAATCTGCGTGAGGTACAGAAGTATGTATGGCATATCTTCCCTGTGAGAGCAGTGGTAGTTTCTGAAAGGAAGATTTCATGCATCTTAGGTGTTTAAGGTGGATTTAGACTCTGTTTGCACCAAATAGCCCTATTCAGCTGATTGGAAGAATCACATGTATATCTCAAAGAGAAACCATCTATGTTGGAAGTCTCAGCATCTATCACATTGTTTCCCTGTGATAATTTAGTTTACTTTTCAAAGGAATAATTCCGGCAAATCATAGTTTTCAACGTGGAGAAAGGCTCAGTTTGTTTCATGTAAGCCTATCCAGCTGAGTTGATGAAACATCTGCATCTCTCAAAAGAAAACCATCTGTGGCAGAATCAAGGGCATCGAGCACATTGTTTACCTATGAGAACTGAGTTAGTTTTTGAAAGGAACACTTGCTGCAAATCATGGTTTTCAAGTTGGAACGAGGCTCATTTTGTTCCAAACAGGCCGATTCAGCTACGGTCAAGAAAGACATGTATGTCTCGAAAGAGCAACATCTACTTAGAAGGTGCAGTATCTAGTATACTGGTCCCTTGTGAGACTTGAGCTCGTTTCTGAAGCGTATAATTCCAGAAACTCACAATGTTCAAGGTGGAGAAAGGCTAAGTTTCTTGCCACTAGACTTACTAAGCTTAGATGAGGAAACACATGTGTCTCTCAAAAGAAAACAGTGTGTTAGGAGCTTCAGCATCTAGCGTGTTGTTTCCCTGTGAGAATTGAGATAGTTTTTGAAAGGAATGTCAACTTCAATTCTCAGTTTTCAAGGTGGAGAAAGGCTCATTTTGTTCCCAATAGGCCTATTCAGCTTCGTTGAGGAAACACGTGTGTATCTGCAAAGAAAACCGTCTGTGTTAGGAGCAGGAGCAACTAGCTCATTGTTTCCCTCTGAGAAAGGATTTGGTTTTGGGAAGGAATACTTCCTTCCAATCTGCATGTTCAAGGTGAAGAAATGCTCATTTTGTTCCAAAGAGTCCCATCCAGGTAAGTTGAAGGAACACATGTATCTCTCAAAGGAAAACAATCTGTGAAAGGAGCAGGAGCACCTAGTACAGTGTTTCCCTGTGTGAACTGACTGGGTTTTTGATAGAAATACTTCCTGAAACCTAGAAGTTTCACGATGGAGATAGGCTCTGTTTGCCCAAAAGAGGCCTATTCAGCTGACTTGAAGGTACACATGCACCTCTTCCAGGAAAACCATCTACTTAAAAGCTACAGCATCTCTCACATTGTTTCCCTGTGCGATCAGAGTCCGTTTTTGAAGGAAAGACTTGCAGCAACTCCGACCATTCAAAGTGGACAAAGGCTCCTTTGCTGCAATTGGGCCTATTCTGCTGAGTTGACAAAACACATGTCACTCTCAAAATTAAACCATCTGTGGCAGAATCAGGACAATCTAGCACCTTATTTACCTATGAGAATTGAGTTAGTTTTTGAAAGGAATAATTTCTGCAAATCAACGTTTTGAAGCTAGGGAAAGGCTAATTTTGATCCAAGTAGGCCTATTTAGCTGAGTTGAAGAAACACTGCTATCTCTCGAAAGAAAAGCATGTGTGTTACAACCGGGAACACCTAGCACATTGTTTCCTGGTGAGAACTGAGTTAGTTCTTCAAAGGAATACTTCCTGAAATCAGAATTTTCAAGTGGAGAAAGGCTCCTTTTGTTCCTAGTAGGCCTGTTCAGCTCTGTTATGAAACACATGTGTCTCCCCAAAAAAAGTAACGGCTGTTTTAGAAGCAGGAGCATCTAGAAGACTGCATCTCTGTGCATATTTACTCAGTTCTTCGAAGGAATCCGTCCTGCAAATCAGAATGTTAAAGGTGGAGAAAAGCTCATTTTGTTCCAAATAGACCTATTCTGTTAAGTTGAAGAAACTCATGTATCTCTGGAAGGAACACCATCTCTGTTTGAAGCAGGATCATCTAGCACATTGTTTCCCTTTGCAATTGGTGTTCGTTTTCTAGAGAAATACTTCCTTCAATTTAGGAGTTTCAAGGTGGAGATAGGCTGTAATGAGTCCAAATACACCTATTGTGCTGAGTTGAAGAAACACATGTATCTCTCCAAAGAAAACAACGTATGTTAGAAGATGTGCCTCTGGCACATTGTGTCCCTGTAAGAATTTAGTTAGTGTTGGAATGGTGTACGTTGTGCAAATCAACATTTTCCAGGTGTAGAATGGCTCATTTTGTTCCTTAGAGGCCTATTCTGCAAAACAAAAGAGGCTCAGGTATCTCGTGAAGGAAAAGCATGTGTGTGAGAAGCAGGAGAATCCGGCACACTGTTTACCTGTGAGAATTCAGTTTGTTTATTGAAGGAATACTTACTGAAACCAGTGTTTTCAAGGGTGAGAAAGGGTCAATTTGTTCCAAAGAGGCCTATGCAGGTAAGTTGAAGAAACATATGTATCTCTGGAAAGGAAACCACGTATGTTCGAAGCAGGAGCATCCAGTACATGGTTTCACTGTCCTTAATGACCTACGTTTTCAGAGCAATACTTCCTGCAACTTTGGAGTTCCAAGGTGGAGATAGGCACCGTTTGCTCTAAAAAGGCCTATTCAGCTAACGTGAAGAACACATGGACCTCTCCAAAGACAACCATCTATGTTCGAAGCTGCAGCATCTAGTACAGTGTTTCACTGTGAGAAGTGATTTAATTTTGAAAGGAATACTTCCTGAAAATCAAAGCTTTCAAGGTGGAGAAAGGCTGATTTTCTTCCAAATAGGCCTATACATGTAAGCTGAAGAAAGACCTTCATCTCTCGAGAGAGAACAATCTGCGTGAGGTACAGAAGTATGTATGGCATATCTTCCCTGTGAGAGCAGTGGTAGTTTCTGAAAGGAAGATTTCATGCATCTTAGGTGTTTAAGGTGGATTTAGACTCTGTTTGCACCAAATAGGCCTATTCAGCTGATTGGAAGAATCACATGTATATCTCAAAGAGAAACCATCTATGTTGGAAGTCTCAGCATCTATCACATTGTTTCCCTGTGATAATTTAGTTTACTTTTCAAAGGAATAATTCCGGCAAATCATAGTTTTCAACGTGGAGAAAGGCTCAGTTTGTTTCATGTAAGCCTATCCAGCTGAGTTGATGAAACATCTGCATCTCTCAAAAGAAAACCATCTGTGGCAGAATCAAGGGCATCGAGCACATTGTTTACCTATGAGAACTGAGTTAGTTTTTGAAAGGAATACTTGCTGCAAATCATGGTTTTCAAGTTGGAACGAGGCTCATTTTGTTCCAAACAGGCCGATTCAGCTACGGTCAAGAAAGACATGTATGTCTCGAAAGAGCAACATCTACTTAGAAGGTGCAGTATCTAGTATACTGGTCCCTTGTGAGACTTGAGCTCGTTTCTGAAGCGTATAATTCCAGCAACTCACAATGTTCAAGGTGGAGAAAGGCTAAGTTTCTTGCCACTAGACTTACTAAGCTTAGATGAGGAAACACATGTGTCTCTCAAAAGAAAACAGTGTGTTAGGAGCTTCAGCATCTAGCGTGTTGTTTCCCTGTGAGAATTGAGATAGTTTTTGAAAGGAATGTCAACTTCAATTCTCAGTTTTCAAGGTGGAGAAAGGCTCATTTTGTTCCCAATAGGCCTATTCAGCTTCATTGAGGAAACACGTGTGTATCTGCAAAGAAAACCGTCTGTGTTAGGAGCAGGAGCAACTAGCTCATTGTTTCCCTCTGAGAAAGGAGTTGGTTTTGGGAAGGAATACTTCCTTCCAATCTGCATGTTCAAGGTGAAGAAATGCTCATTTTGTTCCAAAGAGTCCCATCCAGGTAAGTTGAAGGAACACATGTATCTCTCAAAGGAAAACAATCTGTGAAAGGAGCAGGAGCACCTAGTACAGTGTTTCCCTGTGTGAACTGACTGGGTTTTTGATAGAAATACTTCCTGAAACCTAGAAGTTTCACGATGGAGATAGGCTCTGTTTGCCCAAAAGAGGCCTATTCAGCTGACTTGAAGGTACACATGCACCTCTTCCAGGAAAACCATCTACTTAAAAGCTACAGCATCTCTCACATTGTTTCCCTGTGTGATCAGAGTCCGTTTTTGAAGGAAAGACTTGCAGCAACTCCGACCATTCAAAGTGGACAAAGGCTCCTTTGCTGCAATTGGGCCTATTCTGCTGAGTTGACAAAACACATGTCACTCTCAAAATTAAACCATCTGTGGCAGAATCAGGACAATCTAGCACCTTATTTACCTATGAGAATTGAGTTAGTTTTTGAAAGGAATAATTTCTGCAAATCAACGTTTTGAAGCTAGGGAAAGGCTAATTTTGATCCAAGTAGGCCTATTTAGCTGAGTTGAAGAAACACTGCTATCTCTCGAAAGAAAAGCATGTGTGTTACAACCGGGAACACCTAGCACATTGTTTCCTGGTGAGAACTGAGTTAGTTCTTCAAAGGAATACTTCCTGAAATCAGAATTTTCAAGTGGAGAAAGGCTCCTTTTGTTCCAAGTAGGCCTGTTCAGCTCTGTTATGAAACACATGTGTCTCCCCAAAAAAAGTAACGGCTGTTTTAGAAGCAGGAGCATCTAGAAGACTGCATCTCTGTGCATATTTACTCAGTTCTTCGAAGGAATCCGTCCTGCAAATCAGAATGTTAAAGGTGGAGAAAAGCTCATTTTGTTCCAAATAGACCTATTCTGTTAAGTTGAAGAAACTCATGTATCTCTGGAAGGAACACCATCTCTGTTTGAAGCAGGATCATCTAGCACATTGTTTCCCTTTGCAATTGGTGTTCGTTTTCTAGAGAAATACTTCCTTCAATTTAGGAGTTTCAAGGTGGAGATAGGCTGTAATGAGTCCAAATACACCTATTGTGCTGAGTTGAAGAAACACATGTATCTCTCCAAAGAAAACAACGTATGTTAGAAGATGTGCCTCTGGCACATTGTGTCCCTGTAAGAATTTAGTTAGTGTTGGAATGGTGTACGTTGTGCAAATCAACATTTTCCAGGTGTAGAATGGCTCATTTTGTTCCTTAGAGGCCTATTCTGCAAAACAAAAGAGGCTCAGGTATCTCGTGAAGGAAAAGCATGTGTGTGAGAAGCAGGAGAATCTGGCACACTGTTTACCTGTGAGAATTCAGTTTGTTTATTGAAGGAATACTTACTGAAACCAGTGTTTTCAAGGGTGAGAAAGGGTCAATTTGTTCCAAAGAGGCCTATGCAGGTAAGTTGAAGAAACATATGTATCTCTGGAAAGGAAACCACGTATGTTCGAAGCAGGAGCATCCAGTACATGGTTTCACTGTCCTTAATGACCTACGTTTTCAGAGCAATACTTCCTGCAACTTCGGAGTTCCAAGGTGGAGATAGGCACCGTTTGCTCTAAAAAGGCCTATTCAGCTAACGTGAAGAACACATGGACCTCTCCAAAGACAACCATCTATGTTCGAAGCTGCAGCATCTAGTACAGTGTTTCACTGTGAGAAGTGATTTAATTTTGAAAGGAATACTTCCTGCAAATCAAAGCTTTCAAGGTGGAGAAAGGCTGATTTTCTTCCAAATAGGCCTATACATGTAAGCTGAAGAAAGACCTTCATCTCTCGAGAGAGAACAATCTGCGTGAGGTACAGAAGTATGTATGGCATATCTTCCCTGTGAGAGCAGTCGTAGTTTCTGAAAGGAAGATTTCATGCATCTTAGGTGTTTAAGGTGGATTTAGACTCTGTTTGCACCAAATAGGCCTATTCCGCTGATTGGAAGAATCACATGTATATCTCAAAGAGAAACCATCTATGTTGGAAGTCTCAGCATCTATCACATTGTTTCCCTGTGATAATTTAGTTTACTTTTCAAAGGAATAATTCCGGCAAATCATAGTTTTCAACGTGGAGAAAGGCTCAGTTTGTTTCATGTAAGCCTATCCAGCTGAGTTGATGAAACATCTGCATCTCTCAAAAGAAAACCATCTGTGGCAGAATCAAGGGCATCGAGCACATTGTTTACCTATGAGAACTGAGTTAGTTTTTGAAAGGAATACTTGCTGCAAATCATGGTTTTCAAGTTGGAACGAGGCTCATTTTGTTCCAAACAGGCCGATTCAGCTACGGTCAAGAAAGACATGTATGTCTCGAAAGAGCAACATCTACTTAGAAGGTGCAGTATCTAGTATACTGGTCCCTTGTGAGAATTGAGCTCGTTTCTGAAGCGTATAATTCCAGCACCTCACAATGTTCAAGGTGGAGAAAGGCTAAGTTTCTTGCCACTAGACTTACTAAGCTTAGATGAGGAAACACATGTGTCTCTCAAAAGAAAACAGTGTGTGTTAGGAGCTTCAGCATCTAGCGTGTTGTTTCCCTGTGAGAATTGAGATAGTTTTTGAAAGGAATGTCAACTTCAATTCTCAGTTTTCAAGGTGGAGAAAGGCTCATTTTGTTCCCAATAGGCCTATTCAGCTTCGTTGAGGAAACACGTGTGTATCTGCAAAGAAAACCGTATGTGTTAGGAGCAGGAGCAACTAGCGCATTGTTTCCCTCTGAGAAAGGAGTTGGTTTTGGGAAGGAATACTTCCTTCCAATCTGCATGTTCAAGGTGAAGAAATGCTCATTTTGTTCCAAAGAGTCCCATCCAGGTAAGTTGAAGGAACACATGTATCTCTCAAAGGAAAACAATCTGTGAAAGGAGCAGGAGCACCTAGTACATTGTTTCCCTGTGTGAACTGACTGGGTTTTTGATAGAAATACTTCCTGAAACCTAGAAGTTTCACGATGGAGATAGGCTCTGTTTGCCCAAAAGAGGCCTATTCAGCTGACTTGAAGGTACACATGCACCTCTTCCAGGAAAACCATCTACTTAAAAGCTACAGCATCTCTCACATTGTTTCCCTGTGCGATCAGAGTCCGTTTTTGAAGGAAAGACTTGCAGCAACTCCGACCATTCAAAGTGGACAAAGGCTCCTTTGCTGCAATTGGGCCTATTCTGCTGAGTTGACAAAACACATGTCACTCTCAAAATTAAACCATCTGTGGCAGAATCAGGACAATCTAGCACCTTATTTACCTATGAGAATTGAGTTAGTTTTTGAAAGGAATAATTTCTGCAAATCAACGTTTTGAAGCTAGGGAAAGGCTAATTTTGATCCAAGTAGGCCTATTTAGCTGAGTTGAAGAAACACTGCTATCTCTCGAAAGAAAAGCATGTGTGTTACAACCGGGAACACCTAGCACATTGTTTCCTGGTGAGAACTGAGTTAGTTCTTCAAAGGAATACTTCCTGAAATCAGAATTTTCAAGTGGAGAAAGGCTCCTTTTGTTCCAAGTAGGCCTGTTCAGCTCTGTTATGAAACACATGTGTCTCCCCAAAAAAAGTAACGGCTGTTTTAGAAGCAGGAGCATCTAGAAGACTGCATCTCTGTGCATATTTACTCAGTTCTTCGAAGGAATCCGTCCTGCAAATCAGAATGTTAAAGGTGGAGAAAAGCTCATTTTGTTCCAAATAGACCTATTCTGTTAAGTTGAAGAAACTCATGTATCTCTGGAAGGAACACCATCTCTGTTTGAAGCAGGATCATCTAGCACATTGTTTCACTTTGCAATTGGTGTTCGTTTTCTAGAGAAATACTTCCTTCAATTTAGGAGTTTCAAGGTGGAGATAGGCTGTAATGAGTCCAAATACACCTATTGTGCTGAGTTGAAGAAACACATGTATCTCTCCAAAGAAAACAATGTGTTAGAAGCTGTAGCCTCTGGCACATTGTGTCCCTGTAAGAATTTAGTTAGTGTTGGAATGGTGTACGTTGTGCAAATCAACATTTTCCAGGTGTAGAATGGCTCATTTTGTTCCTTAGAGGCCTATTCTGCAAAACAAAAGAGGCTCAGGTATCTCGTGAAGGAAAAGCATGTGTGTGAGAAGCAGGAGAATCTGGCACACTGTTTACCTGTGAGAATTCAGTTTGTTTATTGAAGGAATACTTACTGAAACCAGTGTTTTCAAGGGTGAGAAAGGGTCAATTTGTTCCAAAGAGGCCTATGCAGGTAAGTTGAAGAAACATATGTATCTCTGGAAAGGAAACCACGTATGTTCGAAGCAGGAGCATCCAGTACATGGTTTCACTGTCCTTAATGACCTACGTTTTCAGAGCAATACTTCCTGCAACTTTGGAGTTCCAAGGTGGAGATAGGCACGTTTGCTCTAAAAAGGCCTATTCAGCTAACGTGAAGAACACATGGACCTCTCCAAAGACAACCATCTATGTTCGAAGCTGCAGCATCTAGTACAGTGTTTCACTGTGAGAAGTGATTTAATTTTGAAAGGAATACTTCCTGCAAATCAAAGCTTTCAAGGTGGAGAAAGGCTGATTTTCTTCCAAATAGGCCTATACATGTAAGCTGAAGAAAGACCTTCATCTCTCGAGAGAGAACAATCTGCGTGAGGTACAGAAGTATGTATGGCATATCTTCCCTGTGAGAGCAGTGGTAGTTTCTGAAAGGAAGATTTCATGCATCTTAGGTGTTTAAGGTGGATTTAGACTCTGTTTGCACCAAATAGGCCTATTCAGCTGATTGGAAGAATCACATGTATATCTCAAAGAGAAACCATCTATGTTGGAAGTCTCAGCATCTATCACATTGTTTCCCTGTGATAATTTAGTTTACTTTTCAAAGGAATAATTCCGGCAAATCATAGTTTTCAACGTGGAGAAAGGCTCAGTTTGTTTCATGTAAGCCTATCCAGCTGAGTTGATGAAACATCTGCATCTCTCAAAAGAAAACCATCTGTGGCAGAATCAAGGGCATCGAGCACATTGTTTACCTATGAGAACTGAGTTAGTTTTTGAAAGGAATACTTGCTGCAAATCATGGTTTTCAAGTTGGAACGAGGCTCATTTTCTTCCAAACAGGCCGATTCAGCTACGGTCAAGAAAGACATGTATGTCTCGAAAGAGCAACATCTACTTAGAAGGTGCAGTATCTAGTATACTGGTCCCTTGTGAGAATTGAGCTCGTTTCTGAAGCGTATAATTCCAGCAACTCACAATGTTCAAGGTGGAGAAAGGCTAAGTTTCTTGCCACTAGACTTACTAAGCTTAGATGAGGAAACACATGTGTCTCTCAAAAGAAAACAGTGTGTTAGGAGCTTCAGCATCTAGCGTGTTGTTTCCCTGTGAGAATTGAGATAGTTTTTGAAAGGAATGTCAACTTCAATTCTCAGTTTTCAAGGTGGAGAAAGGCTCATTTTGTTCCCAATAGGCCTAATCAGCTTCGTTGAGGAAACACGTGTGTATCTGCAAAGAAAACCGTCTGTGTTAGGAGCAGGAGCAACTAGCGCATTGTTTCCCTCTGAGAAAGGAGTTGGTTTTGGGAAGGAATACTTCCTTCCAATCTGCATGTTCAAGGTGAAGAAATGCTCATTTTGTTCCAAAGAGTCCCATCCAGGTAAGTTGAAGGAACACATGTATCTCTCAAAGGAAAACAATCTGTGAAAGGAGCAGGAGCACCTAGTACATTGTTTCCCTGTGTGAACTGACTGGGTTTTTGATAGAAATACTTCCTGAAACCTAGAAGTTTCACGATGGAGATAGGCTCTGTTTGCCCAAAAGAGGCCTATTCAGCTGACTTGAAGGTACACATGCACCTCTTCCAGGAAAACCATCTACTTAAAAGCTACAGCATCTCTCACATTGTTTCCCTGTGCGATCAGAGTCCGTTTTTGAAGGAAAGACTTGCAGCAACTCCGACCATTCAAAGTGGACAAAGGCTCCTTTGCTGCAATTGGGCCTATTCTGCTGAGTTGACAAAACACATGTCACTCTCAAAATTAAACCATCTGTGGCAGAATCAGGACAATCTAGCACCTTATTTACCTATGAGAATTGAGTTAGTTTTTGAAAGGAATAATTTCTGCAAATCAACGTTTTGAAGCTAGGGAAAGGCTAATTTTGATCCAAGTAGGCCTATTTAGCTGAGTTGAAGAAACACTGCTATCTCTCGAAAGAAAAGCATGTGTGTTACAACCGGGAACACCTAGCACATTGTTTCCTGGTGAGAACTGAGTTAGTTCTTCAAAGGAATACTTCCTGAAATCAGAATTTTCAAGTGGAGAAAGGCTCCTTTTGTTCCAAGTAGGCCTGTTCAGCTCTGTTATGAAACACATGTGTCTCCCCAAAAAAAGTAACGGCTGTTTTAGAAGCAGGAGCATCTAGAAGACTGCATCTCTGTGCATATTTACTCAGTTCTTCGAAGGAATCCGTCCTGCAAATCAGAATGTTAAAGGTGGAGAAAAGCTCATTTTGTTCTAAATAGACCTATTCTGTTAAGTTGAAGAAACTCATGTATCTCAGGAAGGAACACCATCTCTGTTTGAAGCAGGATCATCTAGCACATTGTTTCCCTTTGCAATTGGTGTTCGTTTTCTAGAGAAATACTTCCTTCAATTTAGGAGTTTCAAGGTGGAGATAGGCTGTAATGAGTCCAAATACACCTATTGTGCTGAGTTGAAGAAACACATGTATCTCTCCAAAGAAAACAATGTGTTAGAAGCTGTAGCCTCTGGCACATTGTGTCCCTGTAAGAATTTAGTTAGTGTTGGAATGGTGTACGTTGTGCAAATCAACATTTTCCAGGTGTAGAATGGCTCATTTTGTTCCTTAGAGGCCTATTCTGCAAAACAAAAGAGGCTCAGGTATCTCGTGAAGGAAAAGCATGTGTGTGAGAAGCAGGAGAATCCGGCACACTGTTTACCTGTGGGAATTCAGTTTGTTTATTGAAGGAATACTTACTGAAACCAGTGTTTTCAAGGGTGAGAAAGGGTCAATTTGTTCCAAAGAGGCCTATGCAGGTAAGTTGAAGAAACATATGTATCTCTGGAAAGGAAACCACGTATGTTCGAAGCAGGAGCATCCAGTACATGGTTTCACTGTCCTTAATGACCTACGTTTTCAGAGCAATACTTCCTGCAACTTTGGAGTTCCAAGGTGGAGATAGGCACCGTTTGCTCTAAAAAGGCCTATTCAGCTAACGTGAAGAACACATGGACCTCTCCAAAGACAACCATCTATGTTCGAAGCTGCAGCATCTAGTACAGTGTTTCACTGTGAGAAGTGATTTAATTTTGAAAGGAATACTTCCTGCAAATCAAAGCTTTCAAGGTGGAGAAAGGCTGATTTTCTTCCAAATAGGCCTATACATGTAAGCTGAAGAAAGACCTTCATCTCTCGAGAGAGAACAATCTGCGTGAGGTACAGAAGTATGTATGGCATATCTTCCCTGTGAGAGCAGTGGTAGTTTCTGAAAGGAAGATTTCATGCATCTTAGGTGTTTAAGGTGGATTTAGACTCTGTTTGCACCAAATAGGCCTATTCAGCTGATTGGAAGAATCACATGTATATCTCAAAGAGAAACCATCTATGTTGGAAGTCTCAGCATCTATCACATTGTTTCCCTGTGATAATTTAGTTTACTTTTCAAAGGAATAATTCCGGCAAATCATAGTTTTCAACGTGGAGAAAGGCTCAGTTTGTTTCATGTAAGCCTATCCAGCTGAGTTGATGAAACATCTGCATCTCTCAAAAGAAAACCATCTGTGGCAGAATCAAGGGCATCGAGCACATTGTTTACCTATGAGAACTGAGTTAGTTTTTGAAAGGAATACTTGCTGCAAATCATGGTTTTCAAGTTGGAACGAGGCTCATTTTCTTCCAAACAGGCCGATTCAGCTACAGTCAAGAAAGACATGTATGTCTCGAAAGAGCAACATCTACTTAGAAGGTGCAGTATCTAGTATACTGGTCCCTTGTGAGAATTGAGCTCGTTTCTGAAGCGTATAATTCCAGCAACTCACAATGTTCAAGGTGGAGAAAGGCTAAGTTTCTTGCCACTAGACTTACTAAGCTTAGATGAGGAAACACATGTGTCTCTCAAAAGAAAACAGTGTGTGTTAGGAGCTTCAGCATCTAGCGTGTTGTTTCCCTGTGAGAATTGAGATAGTTTTTGTAAGGAATGTCAACTTCAATTCTCAGTTTTCAAGGTGGAGAAAGGCTCATTTTGTTCCCAATAGGCCTATTCAGCTTCGTTGAGGAAACACGTGTGTATCTGCAAAGAAAACCGTCTGTGTTAGGAGCAGGAGCAACTAGCGCATTGTTTCCCTCTGAGAAAGGAGTTGGTTTTGGGAAGGAATACTTCCTTCCAATCTGCATGTTCAAGGTGAAGAAATGCTCATTTTGTTCCAAAGAGTCCCATCCAGGTAAGTTGAAGGAACACATGTATCTCTCAAAGGAAAACAATCTGTGAAAGGAGCAGGAGCACCTAGTACATTGTTTCCCTGTGTGAACTGACTGGGTTTTTGATAGAAATACTTCCTGAAACCTAGAAGTTTCACGATGGAGATAGGCTCTGTTTGCCCAAAAGAGGCCTATTCAGCTGACTTGAAGGTACACATGCACCTCTTCCAGGAAAACCATCTACTTAAAAGCTACAGCATCTCTCACATTGTGTCCCTGTGCGATCAGAGTCCGTTTTTGAAGGAAAGACTTGCAGCAACTCCGACCATTCAAAGTGGACAAAGGCTCCTTTGCTGCAATTGGGCCTATTCTGCTGAGTTGACAAAACACATGTCACTCTCAAAATTAAACCATCTGTGGCAGAATCAGGACAATCTAGCACCTTATTTACCTATGAGAATTGAGTTAGTTTTTGAAAGGAATAATTTCTGCAAATCAACGTTTTGAAGCTAGGGAAAGGCTAATTTTGATCCAAGTAGGCCTATTTAGCTGAGTTGAAGAAACACTGCTATCTCTCGAAAGAAAAGCATGTGTGTTACAACCGGGAACACCTAGCACATTGTTTCCTGGTGAGAACTGAGTTAGTTCTTCAAAGGAATACTTCCTGAAATCAGAATTTTCAAGTGGAGAAAGGCTCCTTTTGTTCCAAGTAGGCCTGTTCAGCTCTGTTATGAAACACATGTATCTCCCCAAAAAAAGTAACGGCTGTTTTAGAAGCAGGAGCATCTAGAAGACTGCATCTCTGTGCATATTTACTCAGTTCTTCGAAGGAATCCGTCCTGCAAATCAGAATGTCAAAGGTGGAGAAAAGCTCATTTTGTTCCAAATAGACCTATTCTGTTAAGTTGAAGAAACTCATGTATCTCTGGAAGGAACACCATCTCTGTTTGAAGCAGGATCATCTAGCACATTGTTTCCCTTTGCAATTGGTGTTCGTTTTCTAGAGAAATACTTCCTTCAATTTAGGAGTTTCAAGGTGGAGATAGGCTGTAATGAGTCCAAATACACCTATTGTGCTGAGTTGAAGAAACACATGTATCTCTCCAAAGAAAACAACGTATGTTAGAAGATGTAGCCTCTGGCACATTGTGTCCCTGTAAGAATTTAGTTAGTGTTGGAATGGTGTACGTTGTGCAAATCAACATTTTCCAGGTGTAGAATGGCTCATTTTGTTCCTTAGAGGCCTATTCTGCAAAACAAAAGAGGCTCAGGTATCTCGTGAAGGAAAAGCATGTGTGTGAGAAGCAGGAGAATCCGGCACACTGTTTACCTGTGAGAATTCAGTTTGTTTATTGAAGGAATACTTACTGAAACCAGTGTTTTCAAGGGTGAGAAAGGGTCAATTTGTTCCAAAGAGGCCTATGCAGGTAAGTTGAAGAAACATATGTATCTCTGGAAAGGAAACCACGTATGTTCGAAGCAGGAGCATCCAGTACATGGTTTCACTGTCCTTAATGACCTACGTTTTCAGAGCAATACTTCCTGCAACTTTGGAGTTCCAAGGTGGAGATAGGCACCGTTTGCTCTAAAAAGGCCTATTCAGCTAACGTGAAGAACACATGGACCTCTCCAAAGACAACCATCTATGTTCGAAGCTGCAGCATCTAGTACAGTGTTTCACTGTGAGAAGTGATTTAATTTTGAAAGGAATACTTCCTGCAAATCAAAGCTTTCAAGGTGGAGAAAGGCTGATTTTCTTCCAAATAGGCCTATACATGTAAGCTGAAGAAAGACCTTCATCTCTCGAGAGAGAACAATCTGCGTGAGGTACAGAAGTATGTATGGCATATCTTCCCTGTGAGAGCAGTGGTAGTTTCTGAAAGGAAGATTTCATGCATCTTAGGTGTTTAAGGTGGATTTAGACTCTGTTTGCACCAAATAGGCCTATTCAGCTGATTGGAAGAATCACATGTATATCTCAAAGAGAAACCATCTATGTTGGAAGTCTCAGCATCTATCACATTGTTTCCCTGTGATAATTTAGTTTACTTTTCAAAGGAATAATTCCGGCAAATCATAGTTTTCAACGTGGAGAAAGGCTCAGTTTGTTTCATGTAAGCCTATCCAGCTGAGTTGATGAAACATCTGCATCTCTCAAAAGAAAACCATCTGTGGCAGAATCAAGGGCATCGAGCACATTGTTTACCTATGAGAACTGAGTTAGTTTTTGAAAGGAATACTTGCTGCAAATCATGGTTTTCAAGTTGGAACGAGGCTCATTTTGTTCCAAACAGGCCGATTAGCTACGGTCAAGAAAGACATGTATGTCTCGAAAGAGCAACATCTACTTAGAAGGTGCAGTATCTAGTATACTGGTCCCTTGTGAGAATTGAGCTCGTTTCTGAAGCGTATAATTCCAGCAACTCACAATGTTCAAGGTGGAGAAAGGCTAAGTTTCTTGCCACTAGACTTACTAAGCTTAGATGAGGAAACACATGTGTCTCTCAAAAGAAAACAGTGTGTGTTAGGAGCTTCAGCATCTAGCGTGTTGTTTCCCTGTGAGAATTGAGATAGTTTTTGAAAGGAATGTCAACTTCAATTCTCAGTTTTCAAGGTGGAGAAAGGCTCATTTTGTTCCCAATAGGCCTATTCAGCTTCGTTGAGGAAACACGTGTGTATCTGCAAAGAAAACCGTCTGTGTTAGGAGCAGGAGCAACTAGCGCATTGTTTCCCTCTGAGAAAGGAGTTGGTTTTGGGAAGGAATACTTCCTTCCAATCTGCATGTTCAAGGTGAAGAAATGCTCATTTTGTTCCAAAGAGTCCCATCCAGGTAAGTTGAAGGAACACATGTATCTCTCAAAGGAAAACAATCTGTGAAAGGAGCAGGAGCACCTAGTACATTGTTTCCCTGTGTGAACTGACTGGGTTTTTGATAGAAATACTTCCTGAAACCTAGAAGTTTCACGATGGAGATAGGCTCTGTTTGCCCAAAAGAGGCCTATTCAGCTGACTTGAAGGTACACATGCACCTCTTCCAGGAAAACCATCTACTTAAAAGCTACAGCATCTCTCACATTGTTTCCCTGTGCGATCAGAGTCCGTTTTTGAAGGAAAGACTTGCAGCAACTCCGACCATTCAAAGTGGACAAAGGCTCCTTTGCTGCAATTGGGCCTATTCTGCTGAGTTGACAAAACACATGTCACTCTCAAAATTAAACCATCTGTGGCAGAATCAGGACAATCTAGCACCTTATTTACCTATGAGAATTGAGTTAGTTTTTGAAAGGAATAATTTCTGCAAATCAACGTTTTGAAGCTAGGGAAAGGCTAATTTTGATCCAAGTAGGCCTATTTAGCTGAGTTGAAGAAACACTGCTATCTCTCGAAAGAAAAGCATGTGTGTTACAACCGGGAACACCTAGCACATTGTTTCCTGGTGAGAACTGAGTTAGTTCTTCAAAGGAATACTTCCTGAAATCAGAATTTTCAAGTGGAGAAAGGCTCCTTTTGTTCCAAGTAGGCCTGTTCAGCTCTGTTATGAAACACATGTATCTCCCCAAAAAAAGTAACGGCTGTTTTAGAAGCAGGAGCATCTAGAAGACTGCATCTCTGTGCATATTTACTCAGTTCTTCGAAGGAATCCGTCCTGCAAATCAGAATGTCAAAGGTGGAGAAAAGCTCATTTTGTTCCAAATAGACCTATTCTGTTAAGTTGAAGAAACTCATGTATCTCTGGAAGGAACACCATCTCTGTTTGAAGCAGGATCATCTAGCACATTGTTTCCCTTTGCAATTGCTGTTCGTTTTCTAGAGAAATACTTCCTTCAATTTAGGAGTTTCAAGGTGGAGATAGGCTGTAATGAGTCCAAATACACCTATTGTGCTGAGTTGAAGAAACACATGTATCTCTCCAAAGAAAACAATGTGTTAGAAGCTGTAGCCTCTGGCACATTGTGTCCCTGTAAGAATTTAGTTAGTGTTGGAATGGTGTACGTTGTGCAAATCAACATTTTCCAGGTGTAGAATGGCTCATTTTGTTCCTTAGAGGCCTATTCTGCAAAACAAAAGAGGCTCAGGTATCTCGTGAAGGAAAAGCATGTGTGTGAGAAGCAGGAGAATCCGGCACACTGTTTACCTGTGAGAATTCAGTTTGTTTATTGAAGGAATACTTACTGAAACCAGTGTTTTCAAGGGTGAGAAAGGGTCAATTTGTTCCAAAGAGGCCTATGCAGGTAAGTTGAAGAAACATATGTATCTCTGGAAAGGAAACCACGTATGTTCGAAGCAGGAGCATCCAGTACATGGTTTCACTGTCCTTAATGACCTACGTTTTCAGAGCAATACTTCCTGCAACTTCGGAGTTCCAAGGTGGAGATAGGCACCGTTTGCTCTAAAAAGGCCTATTCAGCTAACGTGAAGAACACATGGACCTCTCCAAAGACAACCATCTATGTTCGAAGCTGCAGCATCTAGTACAGTGTTTCACTGTGAGAAGTGATTTAATTTTGAAAGGAATACTTCCTGCAAATCAAAGCTTTCAAGGTGGAGAAAGGCTGATTTTCTTCCAAATAGGCCTATACATGTAAGCTGAAGAAAGACCTTCATCTCTCGAGAGAGAACAATCTGCGTGAGGTACAGAAGTATGTATGGCATATCTTCCCTGTGAGAGCAGTGGTAGTTTCTGAAAGGAAGATTTCATGCATCTTAGGTGTTTAAGGTGGATTTAGACTCTGTTTGCACCAAATAGGCCTATTCAGCTGATTGGAAGAATCACATGTATATCTCAAAGAGAAACCATCTATGTTGGAAGTCTCAGCATCTATCACATTGTTTCCCTGTGATAATTTAGTTTACTTTTCAAAGGAATAATTCCGGCAAATCATAGTTTTCAACGTGGAGAAAGGCTCAGTTTGTTTCATGTAAGCCTATCCAGCTGAGTTGATGAAACATCTGCATCTCTCAAAAGAAAACCATCTGTGGCAGAATCAAGGGCATCGAGCACATTGTTTACCTATGAGAACTGAGTTAGTTTTTGAAAGGAATACTTGCTGCAAATCATGGTTTTCAAGTTGGAACGAGGCTCATTTTGTTCCAAACAGGCCGATTCAGCTACGGTCAAGAAAGACATGTATGTCTCGAAAGAGCAACATCTACTTAGAAGGTGCAGTATCTAGTATACTGGTCCCTTGTGAGAATTGAGCTCGTTTCTGAAGCGTATAATTCCAGCACCTCACAATGTTCAAGGTGGAGAAAGGCTAAGTTTCTTGCCACTAGACTTACTAAGCTTAGATGAGGAAACACATGTGTCTCTCAAAAGAAAACAGTGTGTGTTAGGAGCTTCAGCATCTAGCGTGTTGTTTCCCTGTGAGAATTGAGATAGTTTTTGAAAGGAATGTCAACTTCAATTCTCAGTTTTCAAGGTGGAGAAAGGCTCATTTTGTTCCCAATAGGCCTATTCAGCTTCGTTGAGGAAACACGTGTGTATCTGCAAAGAAAACCGTCTGTGTTAGGAGCAGGAGCAACTAGCGCATTGTTTCCCTCTGAGAAAGGAGTTGGTTTTGGGAAGGAATACTTCCTTCCAATCTGCATGTTCAAGGTGAAGAAATGCTCATTTTGTTCCAAAGAGTCCCATCCAGGTAAGTTGAAGGAACACATGTATCTCTCAAAGGAAAACAATCTGTGAAAGGAGCAGGAGCACCTAGTACATTGTTTCCCTGTGTGAACTGACTGGGTTTTTGATAGAAATACTTCCTGAAACCTAGAAGTTTCACGATGGAGATAGGCTCTGTTTGCCCAAAAGAGGCCTATTCAGCTGACTTGAAGGTACACATGCACCTCTTCCAGGAAAACCATCTACTTAAAAGCTACAGCATCTCTCACATTGTTTCCCTGTGCGATCAGAGTCCGTTTTTGAAGGAAAGACTTGCAGCAACTCCGACCATTCAAAGTGGACAAAGGCTCCTTTGCTGCAATTGGGCCTATTCTGCTGAGTTGACAAAACACATGTCACTCTCAAAATTAAACCATCTGTGGCAGAATCAGGACAATCTAGCACCTTATTTACCTATGAGAATTGAGTTAGTTTTTGAAAGGAATAATTTCTGCAAATCAACGTTTTGAAGCTAGGGAAAGGCTAATTTTGATCCAAGTAGGCCTATTTAGCTGAGTTGAAGAAACACTGCTATCTCTCGAAAGAAAAGCATGTGTGTTACAACCGGGAACACCTAGCACATTGTTTCCTGGTGAGAACTGAGTTAGTTCTTCAAAGGAATACTTCCTGAAATCAGAATTTTCAAGTGGAGAAAGGCTCCTTTTGTTCCAAGTAGGCCTGTTCAGCTCTGTTATGAAACACATGTATCTCCCCAAAAAAAGTAACGGCTGTTTTAGAAGCAGGAGCATCTAGAAGACTGCATCTCTGTGCATATTTACTCAGTTCTTCGAAGGAATCCGTCCTGCAAATCAGAATGTCAAAGGTGGAGAAAAGCTCATTTTGTTCCAAATAGACCTATTCTGTTAAGTTGAAGAAACTCATCTATCTCTGGAAGGAACACCATCTCTGTTTGAAGCAGGATCATCTAGCACATTGTTTCCCTTTGCAATTGGTGTTCGTTTTCTAGAGAAATACTTCCTTCAATTTAGGAGTTTCAAGGTGGAGATAGGCTGTAATGAGTCCAAATACACCTATTGTGCTGAGTTGAAGAAACACATGTATCTCTCCAAAGAAAACAATGTGTTAGAAGCTGTAGCCTCTGGCACATTGTGTCCCTGTAAGAATTTAGTTAGTGTTGGAATGGTGTACGTTGTGCAAATCAACATTTTCCAGGTGTAGAATGGCTCATTTTGTTCCTTAGAGGCCTATTCTGCAAAACAAAAGAGGCTCAGGTATCTCGTGAAGGAAAAGCATGTGTGTGAGAAGCAGGAGAATCTGGCACACTGTTTACCTGTGAGAATTCAGTTTGTTTATTGAAGGAATACTTACTGAAACCAGTGTTTTCAAGGGTGAGAAAGGGTCAATTTGTTCCAAAGAGGCCTATGCAGGTAAGTTGAAGAAACATATGTATCTCTGGAAAGGAAACCACGTATGTTCGAAGCAGGAGCATCCAGTACATGGTTTCACTGTCCTTAATGACCTACGTTTTCAGAGCAATACTTCCTGCAACTTTGGAGTTCCAAGGTGGAGATAGGCACCGTTTGCTCTAAAAAGGCCTATTCAGCTAACGTGAAGAACACATGGACCTCTCCAAAGACAACCATCTATGTTCGAAGCTGCAGCATCTAGTACAGTGTTTCACTGAGAGAAGTGATTTAATTTTGAAAGGAATACTTCCTGCAAATCAAAGCTTTCAAGGTGGAGAAAGGCTGATTTTCTTCCAAATAGGCCTATACATGTAAGCTGAAGAAAGACCTTCATCTCTCGAGAGAGAACAATCTGCGTGAGGTACAGAAGTATGTATGGCATATCTTCCCTGTGAGAGCAGTGGTAGTTTCTGAAAGGAAGATTTCATGCATCTTAGGTGTTTAAGGTGGATTTAGACTCTGTTTGCACCAAATAGGCCTATTCAGCTGATTGGAAGAATCACATGTATATCTCAAAGAGAAACCATCTATGTTGGAAGTCTCAGCATCTATCACATTGTTTCCCTGTGATAATTTAGTTTACTTTTCAAAGGAATAATTCCGGCAAATCATAGTTTTCAACGTGGAGAAAGGCTCAGTTTGTTTCATGTAAGCCTATCCAGCTGAGTTGATGAAACATCTGCATCTCTCAAAAGAAAACCATCTGTGGCAGAATCAAGGGCATCGAGCACATTGTTTACCTATGAGAACTGAGTTAGTTTTTGAAAGGAATACTTGCTGCAAATCATGGTTTTCAAGTTGGAACGAGGCTCATTTTGTTCCAAACAGGCCGATTCAGCTACGGTCAAGAAAGACATGTATGTCTCGAAAGAGCAACATCTACTTAGAAGGTGCAGTATCTAGTATACTGGTCCCTTGTGAGAATTGAGCTCGTTTCTGAAGCGTATAATTCCAGCACCTCACAATGTTCAAGGTGGAGAAAGGCTAAGTTTCTTGCCACTAGACTTACTAAGCTTAGATGAGGAAACACATGTGTCTCTCAAAAGAAAACAGTGTGTGTTAGGAGCTTCAGCATCTAGCGTGTTGTTTCCCTGTGAGAATTGAGATAGTTTTTGAAAGGAATGTCAACTTCAATTCTCAGTTTTCAAGGTGGAGAAAGGCTCATTTTGTTCCCAATAGGCCTATTCAGCTTCGTTGAGGAAACACGTGTGTATCTGCAAAGAAAACCGTCTGTGTTAGGAGCAGGAGCAACTAGCACATTGTTTCCCTCTGAGAAAGGAGTTGGTTTTGGGAAGGAATACTTCCTTCCAATCTGCATGTTCAAGGTGAAGAAATGCTCATTTTGTTCCAAAGAGTCCCATCCAGGAAGTTGAAGGAACACATGTATCTCTCAAAGGAAAACAATCTGTGAAAGGAGCAGGAGCAATTAGTACATTGTTTCCCTGTGTGAACTGACTGGGTTTTTGATAGAAATACTTCCTGAAACCTAGAAGTTTCACGATGGAGATAGGCTCTGTTTGCCCAAAAGAGGCCTATTCAGCTGACTTGAAGGTACACATGCACCTCTTCCAGGAAAACCATCTACTTAAAAGCTACAGCATCTCTCACATTGTTTCCCTGTGCGATCAGAGTCCGTTTTTGAAGGAAAGACTTGCAGCAACTCCGACCATTCAAAGTGGACAAAGGCTCCTTTGCTGCAATTGGGCCTATTCTGCTGAGTGGACAAAACACATGTCACTCTCAAAATTAAACCATCTGTGGCAGAATCAGGACAATCTAGCACCTTATTTACCTATGAGAATTGAGTTAGTTTTTGAAAGGAATAATTTCTGCAAATCAACGTTTTGAAGCTAGGGAAAGGCTAATTTTGATCCAAGTAGGCCTATTTAGCTGAGTTGAAGAAACACTGCTATCTCTCGAAAGAAAAGCATGTGTGTTACAACCGGGAACACCTAGCACATTGTTTCCTGGTGAGAACTGAGTTAGTTCTTCAAAGGAATACTTCCTGAAATCAGAATTTTCAAGTGGAGAAAGGCTCCTTTTGTTCCAAGTAGGCCTGTTCAGCTCTGTTATGAAACACATGTATCTCCCCAAAAAAAGTAACGACTGTTTTAGAAGCAGGAGCATCTAGAAGACTGCATCTCTGTGCATATTTACTCAGTTCTTCGAAGGAATCCGTCCTGCAAATCAGAATGTCAAAGGTGGAGAAAAGCTCATTTTGTTCCAAATAGACCTATTCTGTTAAGTTGAAGAAACTCATGTATCTCTGGAAGGAACACCATCTCTGTTTGAAGCAGGATCATCTAGCACATTGTTTCCCTTTGCAATTGGTGTTCGTTTTCTAGAGAAATACTTCCTTCAATTTAGGAGTTTCAAGGTGGAGATAGGCTGTAATGAGTCCAAATACACCTATTGTGCTGAGTTGAAGAAACACATGTATCTCTCCAAAGAAAACAATGTGTTAGAAGCTGTAGCCTCTGGCACATTGTGTCCCTGTAAGAATTTAGTTAGTGTTGGAATGGTGTACGTTGTGCAAATCAACATTTTCCAGGTGTAGAATGGCTCATTTTGTTCCTTAGAGGCCTATTCTGCAAAACAAAAGAGGCTCAGGTATCTCGTGAAGGAAAAGCATGTGTGTGAGAAGCAGGAGAATCCGGCACACTGTTTACCTGTGAGAATTCAGTTTGTTTATTGAAGGAATACTTACTGAAACCAGTGTTTTCAAGGGTGAGAAAGGGTCAATTTGTTCCAAAGAGGCCTATGCAGGTAAGTTGAAGAAACATATGTATCTCTGGAAAGGAAACCACGTATGTTCGAAGCAGGAGCATCCAGTACATGGTTTCACTGTCCTTAATGACCTACGTTTTCAGAGCAATACTTCCTGCAACTTTGGAGTTCCAAGGTGGAGATAGGCACCGTTTGCTCTAAAAAGGCCTATTCAGCTAACGTGAAGAACACATGGACCTCTCCAAAGACAACCATCTATGTTCGAAGCTGCAGCATCTAGTACAGTGTTTCACTGTGAGAAGTGATTTAATTTTGAAAGGAATACTTCCTGCAAATCAAAGCTTTCAAGGTGGAGAAAGGCTGATTTTCTTCCAAATAGGCCTATACATGTAAGCTGAAGAAAGACCTTCATCTCTCGAGAGAGAACAATCTGCGTGAGGTACAGAAGTATGTATGGCATATCTTCCCTGTGAGAGCAGTGGTAGTTTCTGAAAGGAAGATTTCATGCATCTTAGGTGTTTAAGGTGGATTTAGACTCTGTTTGCACCAAATAGGCCTATTCAGCTGATTGGAAGAATCACATGTATATCTCAAAGAGAAACCATCTATGTTGGAAGTCTCAGCATCTATCACATTGTTTCCCTGTGATAATTTAGTTTACTTTTCAAAGGAATAATTCCGGCAAAATATAGTTTTCAACGTGGAGAAAGGCTCAGTTTGTTTCATGTAAGCCTATCCAGCTGAGTTGATGAAACATCTGCATCTCTCAAAAGAAAACCATCTGTGGCAGAATCAAGGGCATCGAGCACATTGTTTACCTATGAGAACTGAGTTAGTTTTTGAAAGGAATACTTGCTGCAAATCATGGTTTTCAAGTTGGAACGAGGCTCATTTTGTTCCAAACAGGCCGATTCAGCTACGGTCAAGAAAGACATGTATGTCTCGAAAGAGCAACATCTACTTAGAAGGTGCAGTATCTAGTATACTGGTCCCTTGTGAGAATTGAGCTCGTTTCTGAAGCGTATAATTCCAGCAACTCACAATGTTCAAGGTGGAGAAAGGCTAAGTTTCTTGCCACTAGACTTACTAAGCTTAGATGAGGAAACACATGTGTCTCTCAAAAGAAAACAGTGTGTGTTAGGAGCTTCAGCATCTAGCGTGTTGTTTCCCTGTGAGAATTGAGATAGTTTTTGAAAGGAATGTCAACTTCAATTCTCAGTTTTCAAGGTGGAGAAAGGCTCATTTTGTTCCCAATAGGCCTATTCAGCTTCGTTGAGGAAACACGTGTGTATATGCAAAGAAAACCGTCTGTGTTAGGAGCAGGAGCAACTAGCGCATTGTTTCCCTCAGAGAAAGGAGTTGGTTTTGGGAAGGAATACTTCCTTCCAATCTGCATGTTCAAGGTGAAGAAATGCTCATTTTGTTCCAAAGAGTCCCATCCAGGTAAGTTGAAGGAACACATGTATCTCTCAAAGGAAAACCATCTGTGAAAGGAGCAGGAGCACCTAGTACATTGTTTCCCTGTGTGAACTGACTGGGTTTTTGATAGAAATACTTCCTGAAACCTAGAAGTTTCACGATGGAGATAGGCTCTGTTTGCCCAAAAGAGGCCTATTCAGCTGACTTGAAGGTACACATGCACCTCTTCCAGGAAAACCATCTACTTAAAAGCTACAGCATCTCTCACATTGTTTCCCTGTGCGATCAGAGTCCGTTTTTGAAGGAAAGACTTGCAGCAACTCCGACCATTCAAAGTGGACAAAGGCTCCTTTGCTGCAATTGGGCCTATTCTGCTGAGTTGACAAAACACATGTCACTCTCAAAATTAAACCATCTGTGGCAGAATCAGGACAATCTAGCACCTTATTTACCTATGAGAATTGAGTTAGTTTTTGAAAGGAATAATTTCTGCAAATCAACGTTTTGAAGCTAGGGAAAGGCTAATTTTGATCCAAGTAGGCCTATTTAGCTGAGTTGAAGAAACACTGCTATCTCTCGAAAGAAAAGCATGTGTGTTACAACCGGGAACACCTAGCACATTGTTTCCTGGTGAGAACTGAGTTAGTTCTTCAAAGGAATACTTCCTGAAATCAGAATTTTCAAGTGGAGAAAGGCTCCTTTTGTTCCAAGTAGGCCTGTTCAGCTCTGTTATGAAACACATGTATCTCCCCAAAAAAAGTAACGGCTGTTTTAGAAGCAGGAGCATCTAGAAGACTGCATCTCTGTGCATATTTACTCAGTTCTTCGAAGGAATCCGTCCTGCAAATCAGAATGTCAAAGGTGGAGAAAAGCTCATTTTGTTCCAAATAGACCTATTCTGTTAAGTTGAAGAAACTCATCTATCTCTGGAAGGAACACCATCTCTGTTTGAAGCAGGATCATCTAGCACATTGTTTCCCTTTGCAATTGGTGTTCGTTTTCTAGAGAAATACTTCCTTCAATTTAGGAGTTTCAAGGTGGAGATAGGCTGTAATGAGTCCAAATACACCTATTGTGCTGAGTTGAAGAAACACATGTATCTCTCCAAAGAAAACAATGTGTTAGAAGCTGTAGCCTCTGGCACATTGTGTCCCTGTAAGAATTTAGTTAGTGTTGGAATGGTGTACGTTGTGCAAATCAACATTTTCCAGGTGTAGAATGGCTCATTTTGTTCCTTAGAGGCCTATTCTGCAAAACAAAAGAGGCTCAGGTATCTCGTGAAGGAAAAGCATGTGTGTGAGAAGCAGGAGAATCCGGCACACTGTTTACCTGTGAGAATTCAGTTTGTTTATTGAAGGAATACTTACTGAAACCAGTGTTTTCAAGGGTGAGAAAGGGTCAATTTGTTCCAAAGAGGCCTATGCAGGTAAGTTGAAGAAACATATGTATCTCTGGAAAGGAAACCACGTATGTTCGAAGCAGGAGCATCCAGTACATGGTTTCACTGTCCTTAATGACCTACGTTTTCAGAGCAATACTTCCTGCAACTTTGGAGTTCCAAGGTGGAGATAGGCACCGTTTGCTCTAAAAAGGCCTATTCAGCTAACGTGAAGAACACATGGACCTCTCCAAAGACAACCATCTATGTTCGAAGCTGCAGCATCTAGTACAGTGTTTCACTGTGAGAAGTGATTTAATTTTGAAAGGAATACTTCCTGCAAATCAAAGCTTTCAAGGTGGAGAAAGGCTGATTTTCTTCCAAATAGGCCTATACATGTAAGCTGAAGAAAGACCTTCATCTCTCGAGAGAGAACAATCTGCGTGAGGTACAGAAGTATGTATGGCATATCTTCCCTGTGAGAGCAGTGGTAGTTTCTGAAAGGAAGATTTCATGCATCTTAGGTGTTTAAGGTGGATTTAGACTCTGTTTGCACCAAATAGGCCTATTCAGCTGATTGGAAGAATCACATGTATATCTCAAAGAGAAACCATCTATGTTGGAAGTCTCAGCATCTATCACATTGTTTCCCTGTGATAATTTAGTTTACTTTTCAAAGGAATAATTCCGGCAAATCATAGTTTTCAACGTGGAGAAAGGCTCAGTTTGTTTCATGTAAGCCTATCCAGCTGAGTTGATGAAACATCTGCATCTCTCAAAAGAAAACCATCTGTGGCAGAATCAAGGGCATCGAGCACATTGTTTACCTATGAGAACTGAGTTAGTTTTTGAAAGGAATACTTGCTGCAAATCATGGTTTTCAAGTTGGAACGAGGCTCATTTTGTTCCAAACAGGCCGATTCAGCTACGGTCAAGAAAGACATGTATGTCTCGAAAGAGCAACATCTACTTAGAAGGTGCAGTATCTAGTATACTGGTCCCTTGTGAGAATTGAGCTCATTTCTGAAGCGTATAATTCCAGCACCTCACAATGTTCAAGGTGGAGAAAGGCTAAGTTTCTTGCCACTAGACTTACTAAGCTTAGATGAGGAAACACATGTGTCTCTCAAAAGAAAACAGTGTGTGTTAGGAGCTTCAGCATCTAGCGTGTTGTTTCCCTGTGAGAATTGAGATAGTTTTTGAAAGGAATGTCAACTTCAATTCTCAGTTTTCAAGGTGGAGAAAGGCTCATTTTGTTCCCAATAGGCCTATTCAGCTTCGTTGAGGAAACACGTGTGTATATGCAAAGAAAACCGTCTGTGTTAGGAGCAGGAGCAACTAGCGCATTGTTTCCCTCTGAGAAAGGAGTTGGTTTTGGGAAGGAATACTTCCTTCCAATCTGCATGTTCAAGGTGAAGAAATGCTCATTTTGTTCCAAAGAGTCCCATCCAGGTAAGTTGAAGGAACACATGTATCTCTCAAAGGAAAACCATCTGTGAAAGGAGCAGGAGCACCTAGTACATTGTTTCCCTGTGTGAACTGACTGGGTTTTTGATAGAAATACTTCCTGAAACCTAGAAGTTTCACGATGGAGATAGGCTCTGTTTGCCCAAAAGAGGCCTATTCAGCTGACTTGAAGGTACACATGCACCTCTTCCAGGAAAACCATCTACTTAAAAGCTACAGCATCTCTCACATTGTTTCCCTGTGCGATCAGAGTCCGTTTTTGAAGGAAAGACTTGCAGCAACTCCGACCATTCAAAGTGGACAAAGGCTCCTTTGCTGCAATTGGGCCTATTCTGCTGAGTGGACAAAACACATGTCACTCTCAAAATTAAACCATCTGTGGCAGAATCAGGACAATCTAGCACCTTATTTACCTATGAGAATTGAGTTAGTTTTTGAAAGGAATAATTTCTGCAAATCAACGTTTTGAAGCTAGGGAAAGGCTAATTTTGATCCAAGTAGGCCTATTTAGCTGAGTTGAAGAAACACTGCTATCTCTCGAAAGAAAAGCATGTGTGTTACAACCGGGAACACCTAGCACATTGTTTCCTGGTGAGAACTGAGTTAGTTCTTCAAAGGAATACTTCCTGAAATCAGAATTTTCAAGTGGAGAAAGGCTCCTTTTGTTCCAAGTAGGCCTGTTCAGCTCTGTTATGAAACACATGTATCTCCCCAAAAAAAGTAACGGCTGTTTTAGAAGCAGGAGCATCTAGAAGACTGCATCTCTGTGCATATTTACTCAGTTCTTCGAAGGAATCCGTCCTGCAAATCAGAATGTCAAAGGTGGAGAAAAGCTCATTTTGTTCCAAATAGACCTATTCTGTTAAGTTGAAGAAACTCATCTATCTCTGGAAGGAACACCATCTCTGTTTGAAGCAGGATCATCTAGCACATTGTTTCCCTTTGCAATTGGTGTTCGTTTTCTAGAGAAATACTTCCTTCAATTTAGGAGTTTCAAGGTGGAGATAGGCTGTAATGAGTCCAAATACACCTATTGTGCTGAGTTGAAGAAACACATGTATCTCTCCAAAGAAAACAATGTGTTAGAAGCTGTAGCCTCTGGCACATTGTGTCCCTGTAAGAATTTAGTTAGTGTTGGAATGGTGTACGTTGTGCAAATCAACATTTTCCAGGTGTAGAATGGCTCATTTTGTTCCTTAGAGGCCTATTCTGCAAAACAAAAGAGGCTCAGGTATCTCGTGAAGGAAAAGCATGTGTGTGAGAAGCAGGAGAATCCGGCACACTGTTTACCTGTGAGAATTCAGTTTGTTTATTGAAGGAATACTTACTGAAACCAGTGTTTTCAAGGGTGAGAAAGGGTCAATTTGTTCCAAAGAGGCCTATGCAGGTAAGTTGAAGAAACATATGTATCTCTGGAAAGGAAACCACGTATGTTCGAAGCAGGAGCATCCAGTACATGGTTTCACTGTCCTTAATGACCTACGTTTTCAGAGCAATACTTCCTGCAACTTTGGAGTTCCAAGGTGGAGATAGGCACCGTTTGCTCTAAAAAGGCCTATTCAGCTAACGTGAAGAACACATGGACCTCTCCAAAGACAACCATCTATGTTCGAAGCTGCAGCATCTAGTACAGTGTTTCACTGTGAGAAGTGATTTAATTTTGAAAGGAATACTTCCTGCAAATCAAAGCTTTCAAGGTGGAGAAAGGCTGATTTTCTTCCAAATAGGCCTATACATGTAAGCTGAAGAAAGACCTTCATCTCTCGAGAGAGAACAATCTGCGTGAGGTACAGAAGTATGTATGGCATATCTTCCCTGTGAGAGCAGTGGTAGTTTCTGAAAGGAAGATTTCATGCATCTTAGGTGTTTAAGGTGGATTTAGACTCTGTTTGCACCAAATAGGCCTATTCAGCTGATTGGAAGAATCACATGTATATCTCAAAGAGAAACCATCTATGTTGGAAGTCTCAGCATCTATCACATTGTTTCCCTGTGATAATTTAGTTTACTTTTCAAAGGAATAATTCCGGCAAATCATAGTTTTCAACGTGGAGAAAGGCTCAGTTTGTTTCATGTAAGCCTATCCAGCTGAGTTGATGAAACATCTGCATCTCTCAAAAGAAAACCATCTGTGGCAGAATCAAGGGCATCGAGCACATTGTTTACCTATGAGAACTGAGTTAGTTTTTGAAAGGAATACTTGCTGCAAATCATGGTTTTCAAGTTGGAACGAGGCTCATTTTGTTCCAAACAGGCCGATTCAGCTACGGTCAAGAAAGACATGTATGTCTCGAAAGAGCAACATCTACTTAGAAGGTGCAGTATCTAGTATACTGGTCCCTTGTGAGAATTGAGCTCATTTCTGAAGCGTATAATTCCAGCACCTCACAATGTTCAAGGTGGAGAAAGGCTAAGTTTCTTGCCACTAGACTTACTAAGCTTAGATGAGGAAACACATGTGTCTCTCAAAAGAAAACAGTGTGTGTTAGGAGCTTCAGCATCTAGCGTGTTGTTTCCCTGTGAGAATTGAGATAGTTTTTGAAAGGAATGTCAACTTCAATTCTCAGTTTTCAAGGTGGAGAAAGGCTCATTTTGTTCCCAATAGGCCTATTCAGCTTCGTTGAGGAAACACGTGTGTATATGCAAAGAAAACCGTCTGTGTTAGGAGCAGGAGCAACTAGCGCATTGTTTCCCTCTGAGAAAGGAGTTGGTTTTGGGAAGGAATACTTCCTTCCAATCTGCATGTTCAAGGTGAAGAAATGCTCATTTTGTTCCAAAGAGTCCCATCCAGGTAAGTTGAAGGAACACATGTATCTCTCAAAGGAAAACCATCTGTGAAAGGAGCAGGAGCACCTAGTACATTGTTTCCCTGTGTGAACTGACTGGGTTTTTGATAGAAATACTTCCTGAAACCTAGAAGTTTCACGATGGAGATAGGCTCTGTTTGCCCAAAAGAGGCCTATTCAGCTGACTTGAAGGTACACATGCACCTCTTCCAGGAAAACCATCTACTTAAAAGCTACAGCATCTCTCACATTGTTTCCCTGTGCGATCAGAGTCCGTTTTTGAAGGAAAGACTTGCAGCAACTCCGACCATTCAAAGTGGACAAAGGCTCCTTTGCTGCAATTGGGCCTATTCTGCTGAGTGGACAAAACACATGTCACTCTCAAAATTAAACCATCTGTGGCAGAATCAGGACAATCTAGCACCTTATTTACCTATGAGAATTGAGTTAGTTTTTGAAAGGAATAATTTCTGCAAATCAACGTTTTGAAGCTAGGGAAAGGCTAATTTTGATCCAAGTAGGCCTATTTAGCTGAGTTGAAGAAACACTGCTATCTCTCGAAAGAAAAGCATGTGTGTTACAACCGGGAACACCTAGCACATTGTTTCCTGGTGAGAACTGAGTTAGTTCTTCAAAGGAATACTTCCTGAAATCAGAATTTTCAAGTGGAGAAAGGCTCCTTTTGTTCCAAGTAGGCCTGTTCAGCTCTGTTATGAAACACATGTATCTCCCCAAAAAAAGTAACGGCTGTTTTAGAAGCAGGAGCATCTAGAAGACTGCATCTCTGTGCATATTTACTCAGTTCTTCGAAGGAATCCGTCCTGCAAATCAGAATGTCAAAGGTGGAGAAAAGCTCATTTTGTTCCAAATAGACCTATTCTGTTAAGTTGAAGAAACTCATCTATCTCTGGAAGGAACACCATCTCTGTTTGAAGCAGGATCATCTAGCACATTGTTTCCCTTTGCAATTGGTGTTCGTTTTCTAGAGAAATACTTCCTTCAATTTAGGAGTTTCAAGGTGGAGATAGGCTGTAATGAGTCCAAATACACCTATTGTGCTGAGTTGAAGAAACACATGTATCTCTCCAAAGAAAACAATGTGTTAGAAGCTGTAGCCTCTGGCACATTGTGTCCCTGTAAGAATTTAGTTAGTGTTGGAATGGTGTACGTTGTGCAAATCAACATTTTCCAGGTGTAGAATGGCTCATTTTGTTCCTTAGAGGCCTATTCTGCAAAACAAAAGAGGCTCAGGTATCTCGTGAAGGAAAAGCATGTGTGTGAGAAGCAGGAGAATCCGGCACACTGTTTACCTGTGAGAATTCAGTTTGTTTATTGAAGGAATACTTACTGAAACCAGTGTTTTCAAGGGTGAGAAAGGGTCAATTTGTTCCAAAGAGGCCTATGCAGGTAAGTTGAAGAAACATATGTATCTCTGGAAAGGAAACCACGTATGTTCGAAGCAGGAGCATCCAGTACATGGTTTCACTGTCCTTAATGACCTACGTTTTCAGAGCAATACTTCCTGCAACTTTGGAGTTCCAAGGTGGAGATAGGCACCGTTTGCTCTAAAAAGGCCTATTCAGCTAACGTGAAGAACACATGGACCTCTCCAAAGACAACCATCTATGTTCGAAGCTGCAGCATCTAGTACAGTGTTTCACTGTGAGAAGTGATTTAATTTTGAAAGGAATACTTCCTGCAAATCAAAGCTTTCAAGGTGGAGAAAGGCTGATTTTCTTCCAAATAGGCCTATACATGTAAGCTGAAGAAAGACCTTCATCTCTCGAGAGAGAACAATCTGCGTGAGGTACAGAAGTATGTATGGCATATCTTCCCTGTGAGAGCAGTGGTAGTTTCTGAAAGGAAGATTTCATGCATCTTAGGTGTTTAAGGTGGATTTAGACTCTGTTTGCACCAAATAGGCCTATTCAGCTGATTGGAAGAATCACATGTATATCTCAAAGAGAAACCATCTATGTTGGAAGTCTCAGCATCTATCACATTGTTTCCCTGTGATAATTTAGTTTACTTTTCAAAGGAATAATTCCGGCAAATCATAGTTTTCAACGTGGAGAAAGGCTCAGTTTGTTTCATGTAAGCCTATCCAGCTGAGTTGATGAAACATCTGCATCTCTCAAAAGAAAACCATCTGTGGCAGAATCAAGGGCATCGAGCACATTGTTTACCTATGAGAACTGAGTTAGTTTTTGAAAGGAATACTTGCTGCAAATCATGGTTTTCAAGTTGGAACGAGGCTCATTTTGTTCCAAACAGGCCGATTCAGCTACGGTCAAGAAAGACATGTATGTCTCGAAAGAGCAACATCTACTTAGAAGGTGCAGTATCTAGTATACTGGTCCCTTGTGAGAATTGAGCTCATTTCTGAAGCGTATAATTCCAGCACCTCACAATGTTCAAGGTGGAGAAAGGCTAAGTTTCTTGCCACTAGACTTACTAAGCTTAGATGAGGAAACACATGTGTCTCTCAAAAGAAAACAGTGTGTGTTAGGAGCTTCAGCATCTAGCGTGTTGTTTCCCTGTGAGAATTGAGATAGTTTTTGAAAGGAATGTCAACTTCAATTCTCAGTTTTCAAGGTGGAGAAAGGCTCATTTTGTTCCCAATAGGCCTATTCAGCTTCGTTGAGGAAACACGTGTGTATATGCAAAGAAAACCGTCTGTGTTAGGAGCAGGAGCAACTAGCGCATTGTTTCCCTCTGAGAAAGGAGTTGGTTTTGGGAAGGAATACTTCCTTCCAATCTGCATGTTCAAGGTGAAGAAATGCTCATTTTGTTCCAAAGAGTCCCATCCAGGTAAGTTGAAGGAACACATGTATCTCTCAAAGGAAAACCATCTGTGAAAGGAGCAGGAGCACCTAGTACATTGTTTCCCTGTGTGAACTGACTGGGTTTTTGATAGAAATACTTCCTGAAACCTAGAAGTTTCACGATGGAGATAGGCTCTGTTTGCCCAAAAGAGGCCTATTCAGCTGACTTGAAGGTACACATGCACCTCTTCCAGGAAAACCATCTACTTAAAAGCTACAGCATCTCTCACATTGTTTCCCTGTGCGATCAGAGTCCGTTTTTGAAGGAAAGACTTGCAGCAACTCCGACCATTCAAAGTGGACAAAGGCTCCTTTGCTGCAATTGGGCCTATTCTGCTGAGTGGACAAAACACATGTCACTCTCAAAATTAAACCATCTGTGGCAGAATCAGGACAATCTAGCACCTTATTTACCTATGAGAATTGAGTTAGTTTTTGAAAGGAATAATTTCTGCAAATCAACGTTTTGAAGCTAGGGAAAGGCTAATTTTGATCCAAGTAGGCCTATTTAGCTGAGTTGAAGAAACACTGCTATCTCTCGAAAGAAAAGCATGTGTGTTACAACCGGGAACACCTAGCACATTGTTTCCTGGTGAGAACTGAGTTAGTTCTTCAAAGGAATACTTCCTGAAATCAGAATTTTCAAGTGGAGAAAGGCTCCTTTTGTTCCAAGTAGGCCTGTTCAGCTCTGTTATGAAACACATGTATCTCCCCAAAAAAAGTAACGGCTGTTTTAGAAGCAGGAGCATCTAGAAGACTGCATCTCTGTGCATATTTACTCAGTTCTTCGAAGGAATCCGTCCTGCAAATCAGAATGTCAAAGGTGGAGAAAAGCTCATTTTGTTCCAAATAGACCTATTCTGTTAAGTTGAAGAAACTCATCTATCTCTGGAAGGAACACCATCTCTGTTTGAAGCAGGATCATCTAGCACATTGTTTCCCTTTGCAATTGGTGTTCGTTTTCTAGAGAAATACTTCCTTCAATTTAGGAGTTTCAAGGTGGAGATAGGCTGTAATGAGTCCAAATACACCTATTGTGCTGAGTTGAAGAAACACATGTATCTCTCCAAAGAAAACAATGTGTTAGAAGCTGTAGCCTCTGGCACATTGTGTCCCTGTAAGAATTTAGTTAGTGTTGGAATGGTGTACGTTGTGCAAATCAACATTTTCCAGGTGTAGAATGGCTCATTTTGTTCCTTAGAGGCCTATTCTGCAAAACAAAAGAGGCTCAGGTATCTCGTGAAGGAAAAGCATGTGTGTGAGAAGCAGGAGAATCCGGCACACTGTTTACCTGTGAGAATTCAGTTTGTTTATTGAAGGAATACTTACTGAAACCAGTGTTTTCAAGGGTGAGAAAGGGTCAATTTGTTCCAAAGAGGCCTATGCAGGTAAGTTGAAGAAACATATGTATCTCTGGAAAGGAAACCACGTATGTTCGAAGCAGGAGCATCCAGTACATGGTTTCACTGTCCTTAATGACCTACGTTTTCAGAGCAATACTTCCTGCAACTTTGGAGTTCCAAGGTGGAGATAGGCACCGTTTGCTCTAAAAAGGCCTATTCAGCTAACGTGAAGAACACATGGACCTCTCCAAAGACAACCATCTATGTTCGAAGCTGCAGCATCTAGTACAGTGTTTCACTGTGAGAAGTGATTTAATTTTGAAAGGAATACTTCCTGCAAATCAAAGCTTTCAAGGTGGAGAAAGGCTGATTTTCTTCCAAATAGGCCTATACATGTAAGCTGAAGAAAGACCTTCATCTCTCGAGAGAGAACAATCTGCGTGAGGTACAGAAGTATGTATGGCATATCTTCCCTGTGAGAGCAGTGGTAGTTTCTGAAAGGAAGATTTCATGCATCTTAGGTGTTTAAGGTGGATTTAGACTCTGTTTGCACCAAATAGGCCTATTCAGCTGATTGGAAGAATCACATGTATATCTCAAAGAGAAACCATCTATGTTGGAAGTCTCAGCATCTATCACATTGTTTCCCTGTGATAATTTAGTTTACTTTTCAAAGGAATAATTCCGGCAAAATATAGTTTTCAACGTGGAGAAAGGCTCAGTTTGTTTCATGTAAGCCTATCCAGCTGAGTTGATGAAACATCTGCATCTCTCAAAAGAAAACCATCTGTGGCAGAATCAAGGGCATCGAGCACATTGTTTACCTATGAGAACTGAGTTAGTTTTTGAAAGGAATACTTGCTGCAAATCATGGTTTTCAAGTTGGAACGAGGCTCATTTTGTTCCAAACAGGCCGATTCAGCTACGGTCAAGAAAGACATGTATGTCTCGAAAGAGCAACATCTACTTAGAAGGTGCAGTATCTAGTATACTGGTCCCTTGTGAGAATTGAGCTCGTTTCTGAAGCGTATAATTCCAGCAACTCACAATGTTCAAGGTGGAGAAAGGCTAAGTTTCTTGCCACTAGACTTACTAAGCTTAGATGAGGAAACACATGTGTCTCTCAAAAGAAAACAGTGTGTGTTAGGAGCTTCAGCATCTAGCGTGTTGTTTCCCTGTGAGAATTGAGATAGTTTTTGAAAGGAATGTCAACTTCAATTCTCAGTTTTCAAGGTGGAGAAAGGCTCATTTTGTTCCCAATAGGCCTATTCAGCTTCGTTGAGGAAACACGTGTGTATATGCAAAGAAAACCGTCTGTGTTAGGAGCAGGAGCAACTAGCGCATTGTTTCCCTCTGAGAAAGGAGTTGGTTTTGGGAAGGAATACTTCCTTCCAATCTGCATGTTCAAGGTGAAGAAATGCTCATTTTGTTCCAAAGAGTCCCATCCAGGTAAGTTGAAGGAACACATGTATCTCTCAAAGGAAAACCATCTGTGAAAGGAGCAGGAGCACCTAGTACATTGTTTCCCTGTGTGAACTGACTGGGTTTTTGATAGAAATACTTCCTGAAACCTAGAAGTTTCACGATGGAGATAGGCTCTGTTTGCCCAAAAGAGGCCTATTCAGCTGACTTGAAGGTACACATGCACCTCTTCCAGGAAAACCATCTACTTAAAAGCTACAGCATCTCTCACATTGTTTCCCTGTGCGATCAGAGTCCGTTTTTGAAGGAAAGACTTGCAGCAACTCCGACCATTCAAAGTGGACAAAGGCTCCTTTGCTGCAATTGGGCCTATTCTGCTGAGTGGACAAAACACATGTCACTCTCAAAATTAAACCATCTGTGGCAGAATCAGGACAATCTAGCACCTTATTTACCTATGAGAATTGAGTTAGTTTTTGAAAGGAATAATTTCTGCAAATCAACGTTTTGAAGCTAGGGAAAGGCTAATTTTGATCCAAGTAGGCCTATTTAGCTGAGTTGAAGAAACACTGCTATCTCTCGAAAGAAAAGCATGTGTGTTACAACCGGGAACACCTAGCACATTGTTTCCTGGTGAGAACTGAGTTAGTTCTTCAAAGGAATACTTCCTGAAATCAGAATTTTCAAGTGGAGAAAGGCTCCTTTTGTTCCAAGTAGGCCTGTTCAGCTCTGTTATGAAACACATGTATCTCCCCAAAAAAAGTAACGGCTGTTTTAGAAGCAGGAGCATCTAGAAGACTGCATCTCTGTGCATATTTACTCAGTTCTTCGAAGGAATCCGTCCTGCAAATCAGAATGTCAAAGGTGGAGAAAAGCTCATTTTGTTCCAAATAGACCTATTCTGTTAAGTTGAAGAAACTCATCTATCTCTGGAAGGAACACCATCTCTGTTTGAAGCAGGATCATCTAGCACATTGTTTCCCTTTGCAATTGGTGTTCGTTTTCTAGAGAAATACTTCCTTCAATTTAGGAGTTTCAAGGTGGAGATAGGCTGTAATGAGTCCAAATACACCTATTGTGCTGAGTTGAAGAAACACATGTATCTCTCCAAAGAAAACAATGTGTTAGAAGCTGTAGCCTCTGGCACATTGTGTCCCTGTAAGAATTTAGTTAGTGTTGGAATGGTGTACGTTGTGCAAATCAACATTTTCCAGGTGTAGAATGGCTCATTTTGTTCCTTAGAGGCCTATTCTGCAAAACAAAAGAGGCTCAGGTATCTCGTGAAGGAAAAGCATGTGTGTGAGAAGCAGGAGAATCCGGCACACTGTTTACCTGTGAGAATTCAGTTTGTTTATTGAAGGAATACTTACTGAAACCAGTGTTTTCAAGGGTGAGAAAGGGTCAATTTGTTCCAAAGAGGCCTATGCAGGTAAGTTGAAGAAACATATGTATCTCTGGAAAGGAAACCACGTATGTTCGAAGCAGGAGCATCCAGTACATGGTTTCACTGTCCTTAATGACCTACGTTTTCAGAGCAATACTTCCTGCAACTTTGGAGTTCCAAGGTGGAGATAGGCACCGTTTGCTCTAAAAAGGCCTATTCAGCTAACGTGAAGAACACATGGACCTCTCCAAAGACAACCATCTATGTTCGAAGCTGCAGCATCTAGTACAGTGTTTCACTGTGAGAAGTGATTTAATTTTGAAAGGAATACTTCCTGCAAATCAAAGCTTTCAAGGTGGAGAAAGGCTGATTTTCTTCCAAATAGGCCTATACATGTAAGCTGAAGAAAGACCTTCATCTCTCGAGAGAGAACAATCTGCGTGAGGTACAGAAGTATGTATGGCATATCTTCCCTGTGAGAGCAGTGGTAGTTTCTGAAAGGAAGATTTCATGCATCTTAGGTGTTTAAGGTGGATTTAGACTCTGTTTGCACCAAATAGGCCTATTCAGCTGATTGGAAGAATCACATGTATATCTCAAAGAGAAACCATCTATGTTGGAAGTCTCAGCATCTATCACATTGTTTCCCTGTGATAATTTAGTTTACTTTTCAAAGGAATAATTCCGGCAAAATATAGTTTTCAACGTGGAGAAAGGCTCAGTTTGTTTCATGTAAGCCTATCCAGCTGAGTTGATGAAACATCTGCATCTCTCAAAAGAAAACCATCTGTGGCAGAATCAAGGGCATCGAGCACATTGTTTACCTATGAGAACTGAGTTAGTTTTTGAAAGGAATACTTGCTGCAAATCATGGTTTTCAAGTTGGAACGAGGCTCATTTTGTTCCAAACAGGCCGATTCAGCTACGGTCAAGAAAGACATGTATGTCTCGAAAGAGCAACATCTACTTAGAAGGTGCAGTATCTAGTATACTGGTCCCTTGTGAGAATTGAGCTCGTTTCTGAAGCGTATAATTCCAGCAACTCACAATGTTCAAGGTGGAGAAAGGCTAAGTTTCTTGCCACTAGACTTACTAAGCTTAGATGAGGAAACACATGTGTCTCTCAAAAGAAAACAGTGTGTGTTAGGAGCTTCAGCATCTAGCGTGTTGTTTCCCTGTGAGAATTGAGATAGTTTTTGAAAGGAATGTCAACTTCAATTCTCAGTTTTCAAGGTGGAGAAAGGCTCATTTTGTTCCCAATAGGCCTATTCAGCTTCGTTGAGGAAACACGTGTGTATATGCAAAGAAAACCGTCTGTGTTAGGAGCAGGAGCAACTAGCGCATTGTTTCCCTCTGAGAAAGGAGTTGGTTTTGGGAAGGAATACTTCCTTCCAATCTGCATGTTCAAGGTGAAGAAATGCTCATTTTGTTCCAAAGAGTCCCATCCAGGTAAGTTGAAGGAACACATGTATCTCTCAAAGGAAAACCATCTGTGAAAGGAGCAGGAGCACCTAGTACATTGTTTCCCTGTGTGAACTGACTGGGTTTTTGATAGAAATACTTCCTGAAACCTAGAAGTTTCACGATGGAGATAGGCTCTGTTTGCCCAAAAGAGGCCTATTCAGCTGACTTGAAGGTACACATGCACCTCTTCCAGGAAAACCATCTACTTAAAAGCTACAGCATCTCTCACATTGTTTCCCTGTGCGATCAGAGTCCGTTTTTGAAGGAAAGACTTGCAGCAACTCCGACCATTCAAAGTGGACAAAGGCTCCTTTGCTGCAATTGGGCCTATTCTGCTGAGTGGACAAAACACATGTCACTCTCAAAATTAAACCATCTGTGGCAGAATCAGGACAATCTAGCACCTTATTTACCTATGAGAATTGAGTTAGTTTTTGAAAGGAATAATTTCTGCAAATCAACGTTTTGAAGCTAGGGAAAGGCTAATTTTGATCCAAGTAGGCCTATTTAGCTGAGTTGAAGAAACACTGCTATCTCTCGAAAGAAAAGCATGTGTGTTACAACCGGGAACACCTAGCACATTGTTTCCTGGTGAGAACTGAGTTAGTTCTTCAAAGGAATACTTCCTGAAATCAGAATTTTCAAGTGGAGAAAGGCTCCTTTTGTTCCAAGTAGGCCTGTTCAGCTCTGTTATGAAACACATGTATCTCCCCAAAAAAAGTAACGGCTGTTTTAGAAGCAGGAGCATCTAGAAGACTGCATCTCTGTGCATATTTACTCAGTTCTTCGAAGGAATCCGTCCTGCAAATCAGAATGTCAAAGGTG
Source organism: Castor canadensis (assembly GCF_047511655.1). Classification (NCBI taxonomy): domain Eukaryota; kingdom Metazoa; phylum Chordata; class Mammalia; order Rodentia; family Castoridae; genus Castor; species Castor canadensis. The sequence goes on along the minus strand of NC_133401.1, from coordinate 36,558,366 downwards.
GAGAAAAGCTCATTTTGTTCCAAATAGACCTATTCTGTTAAGTTGAAGAAACTCATCTATCTCTGGAAGGAACACCATCTCTGTTTGAAGCAGGATCATCTAGCACATTGTTTCCCTTTGCAATTGGTGTTCGTTTTCTAGAGAAATACTTCCTTCAATTTAGGAGTTTCAAGGTGGAGATAGGCTGTAATGAGTCCAAATACACCTATTGTGCTGAGTTGAAGAAACACATGTATCTCTCCAAAGAAAACAATGTGTTAGAAGCTGTAGCCTCTGGCACATTGTGTCCCTGTAAGAATTTAGTTAGTGTTGGAATGGTGTACGTTGTGCAAATCAACATTTTCCAGGTGTAGAATGGCTCATTTTGTTCCTTAGAGGCCTATTCTGCAAAACAAAAGAGGCTCAGGTATCTCGTGAAGGAAAAGCATGTGTGTGAGAAGCAGGAGAATCCGGCACACTGTTTACCTGTGAGAATTCAGTTTGTTTATTGAAGGAATACTTACTGAAACCAGTGTTTTCAAGGGTGAGAAAGGGTCAATTTGTTCCAAAGAGGCCTATGCAGGTAAGTTGAAGAAACATATGTATCTCTGGAAAGGAAACCACGTATGTTCGAAGCAGGAGCATCCAGTACATGGTTTCACTGTCCTTAATGACCTACGTTTTCAGAGCAATACTTCCTGCAACTTTGGAGTTCCAAGGTGGAGATAGGCACCGTTTGCTCTAAAAAGGCCTATTCAGCTAACGTGAAGAACACATGGACCTCTCCAAAGACAACCATCTATGTTCGAAGCTGCAGCATCTAGTACAGTGTTTCACTGTGAGAAGTGATTTAATTTTGAAAGGAATACTTCCTGCAAATCAAAGCTTTCAAGGTGGAGAAAGGCTGATTTTCTTCCAAATAGGCCTATACATGTAAGCTGAAGAAAGACCTTCATCTCTCGAGAGAGAACAATCTGCGTGAGGTACAGAAGTATGTATGGCATATCTTCCCTGTGAGAGCAGTGGTAGTTTCTGAAAGGAAGATTTCATGCATCTTAGGTGTTTAAGGTGGATTTAGACTCTGTTTGCACCAAATAGGCCTATTCAGCTGATTGGAAGAATCACATGTATATCTCAAAGAGAAACCATCTATGTTGGAAGTCTCAGCATCTATCACATTGTTTCCCTGTGATAATTTAGTTTACTTTTCAAAGGAATAATTCCGGCAAAATATAGTTTTCAACGTGGAGAAAGGCTCAGTTTGTTTCATGTAAGCCTATCCAGCTGAGTTGATGAAACATCTGCATCTCTCAAAAGAAAACCATCTGTGGCAGAATCAAGGGCATCGAGCACATTGTTTACCTATGAGAACTGAGTTAGTTTTTGAAAGGAATACTTGCTGCAAATCATGGTTTTCAAGTTGGAACGAGGCTCATTTTGTTCCAAACAGGCCGATTCAGCTACGGTCAAGAAAGACATGTATGTCTCGAAAGAGCAACATCTACTTAGAAGGTGCAGTATCTAGTATACTGGTCCCTTGTGAGAATTGAGCTCGTTTCTGAAGCGTATAATTCCAGCACCTCACAATGTTCAAGGTGGAGAAAGGCTAAGTTTCTTGCCACTAGACTTACTAAGCTTAGATGAGGAAACACATGTGTCTCTCAAAAGAAAACAGTGTGTGTTAGGAGCTTCAGCATCTAGCGTGTTGTTTCCCTGTGAGAATTGAGATAGTTTTTGAAAGGAATGTCAACTTCAATTCTCAGTTTTCAAGGTGGAGAAAGGCTCATTTTGTTCCCAATAGGCCTATTCAGCTTCGTTGAGGAAACACGTGTGTATCTGCAAAGAAAACCGTCTGTGTTAGGAGCAGGAGCAACTAGCGCATTGTTTCCCTCTGAGAAAGGAGTTGGCTTTGGGAAGGAATACTTCCTTCCAATCTGCATGTTCAAGGTGAAGAAATGCTCATTTTGTTCCAAAGAGTCCCATCCAGGTAAGTTGAAGGAACACATGTATCTCTCAAAGGAAAACAATCTGTGAAAGGAGCAGGAGCACCTAGTACATTGTTTCCCTGTGTGAACTGACTGGGTTTTTGATAGAAATACTTCCTGAAACCTAGAAGTTTCACGATGGAGATAGGCTCTGTTTGCCCAAAAGAGGCCTATTCAGCTGACTTGAAGGTACACATGCACCTCTTCCAGGAAAACCATCTACTTAAAAGCTACAGCATCTCTCACATTGTGTCCCTGTGAGATCAGAGTCCGTTTTTGAAGGAAAGACTTGCAGCAACTCCGACCATTCAAAGTGGACAAAGGCTCCTTTGCTGCAATTGGGCCTATTCTGCTGAGTTGACAAAACACATGTCACTCTCAAAATTAAACCATCTGTGGCAGAATCAGGACAATCTAGCACCTTATTTACCTATGAGAATTGAGTTAGTTTTTGAAAGGAATAATTTCTGCAAATCAACGTTTTGAAGCTAGGGAAAGGCTAATTTTGATCCAAGTAGGCCTATTTAGCTGAGTTGAAGAAACACTGCTATCTCTCGAAAGAAAAGCATGTGTGTTACAACCGGGAACACCTAGCACATTGTTTCCTGGTGAGAACTGAGTTAGTTCTTCAAAGGAATACTTCCTGAAATCAGAATTTTCAAGTGGAGAAAGGCTCCTTTTGTTCCAAGTAGGCCTGTTCAGCTCTGTTATGAAACACATGTATCTCCCCAAAAAAAGTAACGGCTGTTTTAGAAGCAGGAGCATCTAGAAGACTGCATCTCTGTGCATATTTACTCAGTTCTTCGAAGGAATCCGTCCTGCAAATCAGAATGTCAAAGGTGGAGAAAAGCTCATTTTGTTCCAAATAGACCTATTCTGTTAAGTTGAAGAAACTCATGTATCTCTGGAAGGAACACCATCTCTGTTTGAAGCAGGATCATCTAGCACATTGTTTCCCTTTGCAATTGGTGTTCGTTTTCTAGAGAAATACTTCCTTCAATTTAGGAGTTTCAAGGTGGAGATAGGCTGTAATGAGTCCAAATACACCTATTGTGCTGAGTTGAAGAAACACATGTATCTCTCCAAAGAAAACAATGTGTTAGAAGCTGTAGCCTCTGGCACATTGTGTCCCTGTAAGAATTTAGTTAGTGTTGGAATGGTGTACGTTGTGCAAATCAACATTTTCCAGGTGTAGAATGGCTCATTTTGTTCCTTAGAGGCCTATTCTGCAAAACAAAAGAGGCTCAGGTATCTCGTGAAGGAAAAGCATGTGTGTGAGAAGCAGGAGAATCCGGCACACTGTTTACCTGTGAGAATTCAGTTTGTTTATTGAAGGAATACTTACTGAAACCAGTGTTTTCAAGGGTGAGAAAGGGTCAATTTGTTCCAAAGAGGCCTATGCAGGTAAGTTGAAGAAACATATGTATCTCTGGAAAGGAAACCACGTATGTTCGAAGCAGGAGCATCCAGTACATGGTTTCACTGTCCTTAATGACCTACGTTTTCAGAGCAATACTTCCTGCAACTTTGGAGTTCCAAGGTGGAGATAGGCACCGTTTGCTCTAAAAAGGCCTATTCAGCTAACGTGAAGAACACATGGACCTCTCCAAAGACAACCATCTATGTTCGAAGCTGCAGCATCTAGTACAGTGTTTCACTGTGAGAAGTGATTTAATTTTGAAAGGAATACTTCCTGCAAATCAAAGCTTTCAAGGTGGAGAAAGGCTGATTTTCTTCCAAATAGGCCTATACATGTAAGCTGAAGAAAGACCTTCATCTCTCGAGAGAGAACAATCTGCGTGAGGTACAGAAGTATGTATGGCATATCTTCCCTGTGAGAGCAGTGGTAGTTTCTGAAAGGAAGATTTCATGCATCTTAGGTGTTTAAGGTGGATTTAGACTCTGTTTGCACCAAATAGGCCTATTCAGCTGATTGGAAGAATCACATGTATATCTCAAAGAGAAACCATCTATGTTGGAAGTCTCAGCATCTATCACATTGTTTCCCTGTGATAATTTAGTTTACTTTTCAAAGGAATAATTCCGGCAAATCATAGTTTTCAACGTGGAGAAAGGCTCAGTTTGTTTCATGTAAGCCTATCCAGCTGAGTTGATGAAACATCTGCATCTCTCAAAAGAAAACCATCTGTGGCAGAATCAAGGGCATCGAGCACATTGTTTACCTATGAGAACTGAGTTAGTTTTTGAAAGGAATACTTGCTGCAAATCATGGTTTTCAAGTTGGAACGAGGCTCATTTTGTTCCAAACAGGCCGATTCAGCTACGGTCAAGAAAGACATGTATGTCTCGAAAGAGCAACATCTACTTAGAAGGTGCAGTATCTAGTATACTGGTCCCTTGTGAGAATTGAGCTCGTTTCTGAAGCGTATAATTCCAGCACCTCACAATGTTCAAGGTGGAGAAAGGCTAAGTTTCTTGCCACTAGACTTACTAAGCTTAGATGAGGAAACACATGTGTCTCTCAAAAGAAAACAGTGTGTGTTAGGAGCTTCAGCATCTAGCGTGTTGTTTCCCTGTGAGAATTGAGATAGTTTTTGAAAGGAATGTCAACTTCAATTCTCAGTTTTCAAGGTGGAGAAAGGCTCATTTTGTTCCCAATAGGCCTATTCAGCTTCGTTGAGGAAACACGTGTGTATCTGCAAAGAAAACCGTCTGTGTTAGGAGCAGGAGCAACTAGCGCATTGTTTCCCTCTGAGAAAGGAGTTGGCTTTGGGAAGGAATACTTCCTTCCAATCTGCATGTTCAAGGTGAAGAAATGCTCATTTTGTTCCAAAGAGTCCCATCCAGGTAAGTTGAAGGAACACATGTATCTCTCAAAGGAAAACCATCTGTGAAAGGAGCAGGAGCACCTAGTACATTGTTTCCCTGTGTGAACTGACTGGGTTTTTGATAGAAATACTTCCTGAAACCTAGAAGTTTCACGATGGAGATAGGCTCTGTTTGCCCAAAAGAGGCCTATTCAGCTGACTTGAAGGTACACATGCACCTCTTCCAGGAAAACCATCTACTTAAAAGCTACAGCATCTCTCACATTGTGTCCCTGTGAGATCAGAGTCCGTTTTTGAAGGAAAGACTTGCAGCAACTCCGACCATTCAAAGTGGACAAAGGCTCCTTTGCTGCAATTGGGCCTATTCTGCTGAGTTGACAAAACACATGTCACTCTCAAAATTAAACCATCTGTGGCAGAATCAGGACAATCTAGCACCTTATTTACCTATGAGAATTGAGTTAGTTTTTGAAAGGAATAATTTCTGCAAATCAACGTTTTGAAGCTAGGGAAAGGCTAATTTTGATCCAAGTAGGCCTATTTAGCTGAGTTGAAGAAACACTGCTATCTCTCGAAAGAAAAGCATGTGTGTTACAACCGGGAACACCTAGCACATTGTTTCCTGGTGAGAACTGAGTTAGTTCTTCAAAGGAATACTTCCTGAAATCAGAATTTTCAAGTGGAGAAAGGCTCCTTTTGTTCCAAGTAGGCCTGTTCAGCTCTGTTATGAAACACATGTATCTCCCCAAAAAAAGTAACGGCTGTTTTAGAAGCAGGAGCATCTAGAAGACTGCATCTCTGTGCATATTTACTCAGTTCTTCGAAGGAATCCGTCCTGCAAATCAGAATGTCAAAGGTGGAGAAAAGCTCATTTTGTTCCAAATAGACCTATTCTGTTAAGTTGAAGAAACTCATGTATCTCTGGAAGGAACACCATCTCTGTTTGAAGCAGGATCATCTAGCACATTGTTTCCCTTTGCAATTGGTGTTCGTTTTCTAGAGAAATACTTCCTTCAATTTAGGAGTTTCAAGGTGGAGATAGGCTGTAATGAGTCCAAATACACCTATTGTGCTGAGTTGAAGAAACACATGTATCTCTCCAAAGAAAACAATGTGTTAGAAGCTGTAGCCTCTGGCACATTGTGTCCCTGTAAGAATTTAGTTAGTGTTGGAATGGTGTACGTTGTGCAAATCAACATTTTCCAGGTGTAGAATGGCTCATTTTGTTCCTTAGAGGCCTATTCTGCAAAACAAAAGAGGCTCAGGTATCTCGTGAAGGAAAAGCATGTGTGTGAGAAGCAGGAGAATCCGGCACACTGTTTACCTGTGAGAATTCAGTTTGTTTATTGAAGGAATACTTACTGAAACCAGTGTTTTCAAGGGTGAGAAAGGGTCAATTTGTTCCAAAGAGGCCTATGCAGGTAAGTTGAAGAAACATATGTATCTCTGGAAAGGAAACCACGTATGTTCGAAGCAGGAGCATCCAGTACATGGTTTCACTGTCCTTAATGACCTACGTTTTCAGAGCAATACTTCCTGCAACTTTGGAGTTCCAAGGTGGAGATAGGCACCGTTTGCTCTAAAAAGGCCTATTCAGCTAACGTGAAGAACACATGGACCTCTCCAAAGACAACCATCTATGTTCGAAGCTGCAGCATCTAGTACAGTGTTTCACTGTGAGAAGTGATTTAATTTTGAAAGGAATACTTCCTGCAAATCAAAGCTTTCAAGGTGGAGAAAGGCTGATTTTCTTCCAAATAGGCCTATACATGTAAGCTGAAGAAAGACCTTCATCTCTCGAGAGAGAACAATCTGCGTGAGGTACAGAAGTATGTATGGCATATCTTCCCTGTGAGAGCAGTGGTAGTTTCTGAAAGGAAGATTTCATGCATCTTAGGTGTTTAAGGTGGATTTAGACTCTGTTTGCACCAAATAGGCCTATTCAGCTGATTGGAAGAATCACATGTATATCTCAAAGAGAAACCATCTATGTTGGAAGTCTCAGCATCTATCACATTGTTTCCCTGTGATAATTTAGTTTACTTTTCAAAGGAATAATTCCGGCAAATCATAGTTTTCAACGTGGAGAAAGGCTCAGTTTGTTTCATGTAAGCCTATCCAGCTGAGTTGATGAAACATCTGCATCTCTCAAAAGAAAACCATCTGTGGCAGAATCAAGGGCATCGAGCACATTGTTTACCTATGAGAACTGAGTTAGTTTTTGAAAGGAATACTTGCTGCAAATCATGGTTTTCAAGTTGGAACGAGGCTCATTTTGTTCCAAACAGGCCGATTCAGCTACGGTCAAGAAAGACATGTATGTCTCGAAAGAGCAACATCTACTTAGAAGGTGCAGTATCTAGTATACTGGTCCCTTGTGAGAATTGAGCTCGTTTCTGAAGCGTATAATTCCAGCACCTCACAATGTTCAAGGTGGAGAAAGGCTAAGTTTCTTGCCACTAGACTTACTAACCTTAGATGAGGAAACACATGTGTCTCTCAAAAGAAAACAGTGTGTGTTAGGAGCTTCAGCATCTAGCGTGTTGTTTCCCTGTGAGAATTGAGATAGTTTTTGAAAGGAATGTCAACTTCAATTCTCAGTTTTCAAGGTGGAGAAGGGCTCATTTTGTTCCCAATAGGCCTATTCAGCTTCGTTGAGGAAACACGTGTGTATCTGCAAAGAAAACCGTCTGTGTTAGGAGCAGGAGCAACTAGCGCATTGTTTCCCTCTGAGAAAGGAGTTGGTTTTGGGAAGGAATACTTCCTTCCAATCTGCATGTTCAAGGTGAAGAAATGCTCATTTTGTTCCAAAGAGTCCCATCCAGGTAAGTTGAAGGAACACATGTATCTCTCAAAGGAAAACCATCTGTGAAAGGAGCAGGAGCACCTAGTACATTGTTTCCCTGTGTGAACTGACTGGGTTTTTGATAGAAATACTTCCTGAAACCTAGAAGTTTCACGATGGAGATAGGCTCTGTTTGCCCAAAAGAGGCCTATTCAGCTGACTTGAAGGTACACATGCACCTCTTCCAGGAAAACCATCTACTTAAAAGCTACAGCATCTCTCACATTGTTTCCCTGTGCGATCAGAGTCCGTTTTTGAAGGAAAGACTTGCAGCAACTCCGACCATTCAAAGTGGACAAAGGTTCCTTTGTTGCAATTGGGCCTATTCTGCTGAGTTGACAAAACACATGTCACTCTCAAAATTAAACCATCTGTGGCAGAATCAGGACAATCTAGCACCTTATTTACCTATGAGAATTGAGTTAGTTTTTGAAAGGAATAATTTCTGCAAATCAACGTTTTGAAGCTAGGGAAAGGCTAATTTTGATCCAAGTAGGCCTATTTAGCTGAGTTGAAGAAACACTGCTATCTCTCGAAAGAAAAGCATGTGTGTTACAACCGGGAACACCTAGCACATTGTTTCCTGGTGAGAACTGAGTTAGTTCTTCAAAGGAATACTTCCTGAAATCAGAATTTTCAAGTGGAGAAAGGCTCCTTTTGTTCCAAGTAGGCCTGTTCAGCTCTGTTATGAAACACATGTATCTCCCCAAAAAAAGTAACGGCTGTTTTAGAAGCAGGAGCATCTAGAAGACTGCATCTCTGTGCATATTTACTCAGTTCTTCGAAGGAATCCGTCCTGCAAATCAGAATGTTAAAGGTGGAGAAAAGCTCATTTTGTTCCAAATAGACCTATTCTGTTAAGTTGAAGAAACTCATGTATCTCTGCAAGGAACACCATCTCTGTTTGAAGCAGGATGATCTAGCACATTGTTTCCCTATGCAATTGGTGTTCGTTTTCTAGAGAAATACTTCCTTCAATTTAGGAGTTTCAAGGTGGAGATAGGCTGTAATGAGTCCAAATACACCTATTGTGCTGAGTTGAAGAAACACATGTATCTCTCCAAAGAAAACAATGTGTTAGAAGCTGTAGCCTCTGGCACATTGTGTCCCTGTAAGAATTTAGTTAGTGTTGGAATGGTGTACGTTGTGCAAATCAACATTTTCCAGGTGTAGAATGGCTCATTTTGTTCCTTAGAGGCCTATTCTGCAAAACAAAAGAGGCTCAGGTATCTCGTGAAGGAAAAGCATGTGTGTGAGAAGCAGGAGAATCCGGCACACTGTTTACCTGTGAGAATTCAGTTTGTTTATTGAAGGAATACTTACTGAAACCAGTGTTTTCAAGGGTGAGAAAGGGTCAATTTGTTCCAAAGAGGCCTATGCAGGTAAGTTGAAGAAACATATGTATCTCTGGAAAGGAAACCACGTATGTTCGAAGCAGGAGCATCCAGTACATGGTTTCACTGTCCTTAATGACCTACGTTTTCAGAGCAATACTTCCTGCAACTTTGGAGTTCCAAGGTGGAGATAGGCACCGTTTGCTCTAAAAAGGCCTATTCAGCTAACGTGAAGAACACATGGACCTCTCCAAAGACAACCATCTATGTTCGAAGCTGCAGCATCTAGTACAGTGTTTCACTGTGAGAAGTGATTTAATTTTGAAAGGAATACTTCCTGCAAATCAAAGCTTTCAAGGTGGAGAAAGGCTGATTTTCTTCCAAATAGGCCTATACATGTAAGCTGAAGAAAGACCTTCATCTCTCGAGAGAGAACAATCTGCGTGAGGTACAGAAGTATGTATGGCATATCTTCCCTGTGAGAGCAGTGGTAGTTTCTGAAAGGAAGATTTCATGCATCTTAGGTGTTTAAGGTGGATTTAGACTCTGTTTGCACCAAATAGGCCTATTCAGCTGATTGGAAGAATCACATGTATATCTCAAAGAGAAACCATCTATGTTGGAAGTCTCAGCATCTATCACATTGTTTCCCTGTGATAATTTAGTTTACTTTTCAAAGGAATAATTCCGGCAAATCATAGTTTTCAACGTGGAGAAAGGCTCAGTTTGTTTCATGTAGGCCTATCCAGCTGAGTTGATGAAACATCTGCATCTCTCAAAAGAAAACCATCTGTGGCAGAATCAAGGGCATCGAGCACATTGTTTACCTATGAGAACTGAGTTAGTTTTTGAAAGGAATACTTGCTGCAAATCATGGTTTTCAAGTTGGAACGAGGCTCATTTTGTTCCAAACAGGCCGATTCAGCTACGGTCAAGAAAGACATGTATGTCTCGAAAGAGCAACATCTACTTAGAAGGTGCAGTATCTAGTATACTGGTCCCTTGTGAGAATTGAGCTCGTTTCTGAAGCGTATAATTCCAGCACCTCACAATGTTCAAGGTGGAGAAAGGCTAAGTTTCTTGCCACTAGACTTACTAACCTTAGATGAGGAAACACATGTGTCTCTCAAAAGAAAACAGTGTGTGTTAGGAGCTTCAGCATCTAGCGTGTTGTTTCCCTGTGAGAATTGAGATAGTTTTTGAAAGGAATGTCAACTTCAATTCTCAGTTTTCAAGGTGGAGAAAGGCTCATTTTGTTCCCAATAGGCCTATTCAGCTTCGTTGAGGAAACACGTGTGTATCTGCAAAGAAAACCGTCTGTGTTAGGAGCAGGAGCAACTAGCGCATTGTTTCCCTCTGAGAAAGGAGTTGGTTTTGGGAAGGAATACTTCCTTCCAATCTGCATGTTCAAGGTGAAGAAATGCTCATTTTGTTCCAAAGAGTCCCATCCAGGTAAGTTGAAGGAACACATGTATCTCTCAAAGGAAAACCATCTGTGAAAGGAGCAGGAGCACCTAGTACATTGTTTCCCTGTGTGAACTGACTGGGTTTTTGATAGAAATACTTCCTGAAACCTAGAAGTTTCACGATGGAGATAGGCTCTGTTTGCCCAAAAGAGGCCTATTCAGCTGACTTGAAGGTACACATGCACCTCTTCCAGGAAAACCATCTACTTAAAAGCTACAGCATCTCTCACATTGTTTCCCTGTGCGATCAGAGTCCGTTTTTGAAGGAAAGACTTGCAGCAACTCCGACCATTCAAAGTGGACAAAGGCTCCTTTGTTGCAATTGGGCCTATTCTGCTGAGTTGACAAAACACATGTCACTCTCAAAATTAAACCATCTGTGGCAGAATCAGGACAATCTAGCACCTTATTTACCTATGAGAATTGAGTTAGTTTTTGAAAGGAATAATTTCTGCAAATCAACGTTTTGAAGCTAGGGAAAGGCTAATTTTGATCCAAGTAGGCCTATTTAGCTGAGTTGAAGAAACACTGCTATCTCTCGAAAGAAAAGCATGTGTGTTACAACCGGGAACACCTAGCACATTGTTTCCTGGTGAGAACTGAGTTAGTTCTTCAAAGGAATACTTCCTGAAATCAGAATTTTCAAGTGGAGAAAGGCTCCTTTTGTTCCAAGTAGGCCTGTTCAGCTCTGTTATGAAACACATGTATCTCCCCAAAAAAAGTAACGGCTGTTTTAGAAGCAGGAGCATCTAGAAGACTGCATCTCTGTGCATATTTACTCAGTTCTTCGAAGGAATCCGTCCTGCAAATCAGAATGTTAAAGGTGGAGAAAAGCTCATTTTGTTCCAAATAGACCTATTCTGTTAAGTTGAAGAAACTCATGTATCTCTGGAAGGAACACCATCTCTGTTTGAAGCAGGATCATCTAGCACATTGTTTCCCTTTGCAATTGGTGTTCGTTTTCTAGAGAAATACTTCCTTCAATTTAGGAGTTTCAAGGTGGAGATAGGCTGTAATGAGTCCAAATACACCTATTGTGCTGAGTTGAAGAAACACATGTATCTCTCCAAAGAAAACAATGTGTTAGAAGCTGTAGCCTCTGGCACATTGTGTCCCTGTAAGAATTTAGTTAGTGTTGGAATGGTGTACGTTGTGCAAATCAACATTTTCCAGGTGTAGAATGGCTCATTTTGTTCCTTAGAGGCCTATTCTGCAAAACAAAAGAGGCTCAGGTATCTCGTGAAGGAAAAGCATGTGTGTGAGAAGCAGGAGAATCCGGCACACTGTTTACCTGTGAGAATTCAGTTTGTTTATTGAAGGAATACTTACTGAAACCAGTGTTTTCAAGGGTGAGAAAGGGTCAATTTGTTCCAAAGAGGCCTATGCAGGTAAGTTGAAGAAACATATGTATCTCTGGAAAGGAAACCACGTATGTTCGAAGCAGGAGCATCCAGTACATGGTTTCACTGTCCTTAATGACCTACGTTTTCAGAGCAATACTTCCTGCAACTTTGGAGTTCCAAGGTGGAGATAGGCACCGTTTGCTCTAAAAAGGCCTATTCAGCTAACGTGAAGAACACATGGACCTCTCCAAAGACAACCATCTATGTTCGAAGCTGCAGCATCTAGTACAGTGTTTCACTGTGAGAAGTGATTTAATTTTGAAAGGAATACTTCCTGCAAATCAAAGCTTTCAAGGTGGAGAAAGGCTGATTTTCTTCCAAATAGGCCTATACATGTAAGCTGAAGAAAGACCTTCATCTCTCGAGAGAGAACAATCTGCGTGAGGTACAGAAGTATGTATGGCATATCTTCCCTGTGAGAGCAGTGGTAGTTTCTGAAAGGAAGATTTCATGCATCTTAGGTGTTTAAGGTGGATTTAGACTCTGTTTGCACCAAATAGGCCTATTCAGCTGATTGGAAGAATCACATGTATATCTCAAAGAGAAACCATCTATGTTGGAAGTCTCAGCATCTATCACATTGTTTCCCTGTGATAATTTAGTTTACTTTTCAAAGGAATAATTCCGGCAAATCATAGTTTTCAACGTGGAGAAAGGCTCAGTTTGTTTCATGTAGGCCTATCCAGCTGAGTTGATGAAACATCTGCATCTCTCAAAAGAAAACCATCTGTGGCAGAATCAAGGGCATCGAGCACATTGTTTACCTATGAGAACTGAGTTAGTTTTTGAAAGGAATACTTGCTGCAAATCATGGTTTTCAAGTTGGAACGAGGCTCATTTTGTTCCAAACAGGCCGATTCAGCTACGGTCAAGAAAGACATGTATGTCTCGAAAGAGCAACATCTACTTAGAAGGTGCAGTATCTAGTATACTGGTCCCTTGTGAGAATTGAGCTCGTTTCTGAAGCGTATAATTCCAGCACCTCACAATGTTCAAGGTGGAGAAAGGCTAAGTTTCTTGCCACTAGACTTACTAACCTTAGATGAGGAAACACATGTGTCTCTCAAAAGAAAACAGTGTGTGTTAGGAGCTTCAGCATCTAGCGTGTTGTTTCCCTGTGAGAATTGAGATAGTTTTTGAAAGGAATGTCAACTTCAATTCTCAGTTTTCAAGGTGGAGAAAGGCTCATTTTGTTCCCAATAAGCCTATTCAGCTTCGTTGAGGAAACACGTGTGTATCTGCAAAGAAAACCGTCTGTGTTAGGAGCAGGAGCAACTAGCGCATTGTTTCCCTCTGAGAAAGGAGTTGGTTTTGGGAAGGAATACTTCCTTCCAATCTGCATGTTCAAGGTGAAGAAATGCTCATTTTGTTCCAAAGAGTCCCATCCAGGTAAGTTGAAGGAACACATGTATCTCTCAAAGGAAAACCATCTGTGAAAGGAGCAGGAGCACCTAGTACATTGTTTCCCTGTGTGAACTGACTGGGTTTTTGATAGAAATACTTCCTGAAACCTAGAAGTTTCACGATGGAGATAGGCTCTGTTTGCCCAAAAGAGGCCTATTCAGCTGACTTGAAGGTACACATGCACCTCTTCCAGGAAAACCATCTACTTAAAAGCTACAGCATCTCTCACATTGTTTCCCTGTGCGATCAGAGTCCGTTTTTGAAGGAAAGACTTGCAGCAACTCCGACCATTCAAAGTGGACAAAGGCTCCTTTGTTGCAATTGGGCCTATTCTGCTGAGTTGACAAAACACATGTCACTCTCAAAATTAAACCATCTGTGGCAGAATCAGGACAATCTAGCACCTTATTTACCTATGAGAATTGAGTTAGTTTTTGAAAGGAATAATTTCTGCAAATCAACGTTTTGAAGCTAGGGAAAGGCTAATTTTGATCCAAGTAGGCCTATTTAGCTGAGTTGAAGAAACACTGCTATCTCTCGAAAGAAAAGCATGTGTGTTACAACCGGGAACACCTAGCACATTGTTTCCTGGTGAGAACTGAGTTAGTTCTTCAAAGGAATACTTCCTGAAATCAGAATTTTCAAGTGGAGAAAGGCTCCTTTTGTTCCAAGTAGGCCTGTTCAGCTCTGTTATGAAACACATGTATCTCCCCAAAAAAAGTAACGGCTGTTTTAGAAGCAGGAGCATCTAGAAGACTGCATCTCTGTGCATATTTACTCAGTTCTTCGAAGGAATCCGTCCTGCAAATCAGAATGTTAAAGGTGGAGAAAAGCTCATTTTGTTCCAAATAGACCTATTCTGTTAAGTTGAAGAAACTCATGTATCTCTGGAAGGAACACCATCTCTGTTTGAAGCAGGATCATCTAGCACATTGTTTCCCTTTGCAATTGGTGTTCGTTTTCTAGAGAAATACTTCCTTCAATTTAGGAGTTTCAAGGTGGAGATAGGCTGTAATGAGTCCAAATACACCTATTGTGCTGAGTTGAAGAAACACATGTATCTCTCCAAAGAAAACAATGTGTTAGAAGCTGTAGCCTCTGGCACATTGTGTCCCTGTAAGAATTTAGTTAGTGTTGGAATGGTGTACGTTGTGCAAATCAACATTTTCCAGGTGTAGAATGGCTCATTTTGTTCCTTAGAGGCCTATTCTGCAAAACAAAAGAGGCTCAGGTATCTCGTGAAGGAAAAGCATGTGTGTGAGAAGCAGGAGAATCCGGCACACTGTTTACCTGTGAGAATTCAGTTTGTTTATTGAAGGAATACTTACTGAAACCAGTGTTTTCAAGGGTGAGAAAGGGTCAATTTGTTCCAAAGAGGCCTATGCAGGTAAGTTGAAGAAACATATGTATCTCTGGAAAGGAAACCAGGTACGTTCGAAGCAGGAGCATCCAGTACATGGTTTCACTGTCCTTAATGACCTACGTTTTCAGAGCAATACTTCCTGCAACTTTGGAGTTCCAAGGTGGAGATAGGCACCGTTTGCTCTAAAAAGGCCTATTCAGCTAACGTGAAGAACACATGGACCTCTCCAAAGACAACCATCTATGTTCGAAGCTGCAGCATCTAGTACAGTGTTTCACTGTGAGAAGTGATTTAATTTTGAAAGGAATACTTCCTGCAAATCAAAGCTTTCAAGGTGGAGAAAGGCTGATTTTCTTCCAAATAGGCCTATACATGTAAGCTGAAGAAAGACCTTCATCTCTCGAGAGAGAACAATCTGCGTGAGGTACAGAAGTATGTATGGCATATCTTCCCTGTGAGAGCAGTGGTAGTTTCTGAAAGGAAGATTTCATGCATCTTAGGTGTTTAAGGTGGATTTAGACTCTGTTTGCACCAAATAGGCCTATTCAGCTGATTGGAAGAATCACATGTATATCTCAAAGAGAAACCATCTATGTTGGAAGTCTCAGCATCTATCACATTGTTTCCCTGTGATAATTTAGTTTACTTTTCAAAGGAATAATTCCGGCAAATCATAGTTTTCAACGTGGAGAAAGGCTCAGTTTGTTTCATGTAAGCCTATCCAGCTGAGTTGATGAAACATCTGCATCTCTCAAAAGAAAACCATCTGTGGCAGAATCAAGGGCATCGAGCACATTGTTTACCTATGAGAACTGAGTTAGTTTTTGAAAGGAATACTTGCTGCAAATCATGGTTTTCAAGTTGGAACGAGGCTCATTTTGTTCCAAACAGGCCGATTCAGCTACGGTCAAGAAAGACATGTATGTCTCGAAAGAGCAACATCTACTTAGAAGGTGCAGTATCTAGTATACTGGTCCCTTGTGAGAATTGAGCTCGTTTCTGAAGCGTATAATTCCAGCAACTCACAATGTTCAAGGCGGAGAAAGGCTAAGTTTCTTGCCACTAGACTTACTAACCTTAGATGAGGAAACACATGTGTCTCTCAAAAGAAAACAGTGTGTGTTAGGAGCTTCAGCATCTAGCGTGTTGTTTCCCTGTGAGAATTGAGATAGTTTTTGTAAGGAATGTCAACTTCAATTCTCAATTTTCAAGGTGGAGAAAGGCTCATTTTGTTCCCAATAGGCCTATTCAGCTTCGTTGAGGAAACACGTGTGTATCTGCAAAGAAAACCGTCTGTGTTAGGAGCAGGAGCAACTAGCGCATTGTTTCCCTCTGAGAAAGGAGTTGGTTTTGGGAAGGAATACTTCCTTCCAATCTGCATGTTCAAGGTGAAGAAATGCTCATTTTGTTCCAAAGAGTCCCATCCAGGTAAGTTGAAGGAACACATGTATCTCTCAAAGGAAAACAATCTGTGAAAGGAGCAGGAGCACCTAGTACATTGTTTCCCTGTGTGAACTGACTGGGTTTTTGATAGAAATACTTCCTGAAACCTAGAAGTTTCACGATGGAGATAGGCTCTGTTTGCCCAAAAGAGGCCTATTCAGCTGACTTGAAGGTACACATGCACCTCTTCCAGGAAAACCATCTACTTAAAAGCTACAGCATCTCTCACATTGTTTCCCTGTGCGATCAGAGTCCGTTTTTGAAGGAAAGACTTGCAGCAACTCTGACCATTCAAAGTGGACAAAGGCTCCTTTGTTGCAATTGGGCCTATTCTGCTGAGTTGACAAAACACATGTCACTCTCAAAATTAAACCATCTGTGGCAGAATCAGGACAATCTAGCACCTTATTTACCTATGAGAATTGAGTTAGTTTTTGAAAGGAATAATTTCTGCAAATCAACGTTTTGAAGCTAGGGAAAGGCTAATTTTGATCCAAGTAGGCCTATTTAGCTGAGTTGAAGAAACACTGCTATCTCTAGAAAGAAAAGCATGTGTGTTACAACCGGGAACACCTAGCACATTGTTTCCTGGTGAGAACTGAGTTAGTTCTTCAAAGGAATACTTCCTGAAATCAGAATTTTCAAGTGGAGAAAGGCTCCTTTTGTTCCAAGTAGGCCTGTTCAGCTCTGTTATGAAACACATGTATCTCCCCAAAAAAAGTAACGGCTGTTTTAGAAGCAGGAGCATCTAGAAGACTGCATCTCTGTGCATATTTACTCAGTTCTTTGAAGGAATCCGTCCTGCAAATCAGAATGTTAAAGGTGGAGAAAAGCTCATTTTGTTCCAAATAGACCTATTCTGTTAAGTTGAAGAAACTCATGTATCTCTGGAAGGAACACCATCTCTGTTTGAAGCAGGATCATCTAGCACATTGTTTCCCTTTGCAATTGGTGTTCGTTTTCTAGAGAAATACTTCCTTCAATTTAGGAGTTTCAAGGTGGAGATAGGCTGTAATGAGTCCAAATACACCTATTGTGCTGAGTTGAAGAAACACATGTATCTCTCCAAAGAAAACAATGTGTTAGAAGCTGTAGCCTCTGGCACATTGTGTCCCTGTAAGAATTTAGTTAGTGTTGGAATGGTGTACGTTGTGCAAATCAACATTTTCCAGGTATAGAATGGCTCATTTTGTTCCTTAGAGGCCTATTCTGCAAAACAAAAGAGGCTCAGGTATCTCGTGAAGGAAAAGCATGTGTGTGAGAAGCAGGAGAATCCGGCACACTGTTTACCTGTGAGAATTCAGTTTGTTTATTGAAGGAATACTTACTGAAACCAGTGTTTTCAAGGGTGAGAAAGGGTCAATTTGTTCCAAAGAGGCCTATGCAGGTAAGTTGAAGAAACATATGTATCTCTGGAAAGGAAACCAGGTACGTTCGAAGCAGGAGCATCCAGTACATGGTTTCACTGTCCTTAATGACCTACGTTTTCAGAGCAATACTTCCTGCAACTTTGGAGTTCCAAGGTGGAGATAGGCACCGTTTGCTCTAAAAAGGCCTATTCAGCTAACGTGAAGAACACATGGACCTCTCCAAAGACAACCATCTATGTTCGAAGCTGCAGCATCTAGTACAGTGTTTCACTGTGAGAAGTGATTTAATTTTGAAAGGAATACTTCCTGCAAATCAAAGCTTTCAAGGTGGAGAAAGGCTGATTTTCTTCCAAATAGGCCTATACATGTAAGCTGAAGAAAGACCTTCATCTCTCGAGAGAGAACAATCTGCGTGAGGTACAGAAGTATGTATGGCATATCTTCCCTGTGAGAGCAGTGGTAGTTTCTGAAAGGAAGATTTCATGCATCTTAGGTGTTTAAGGTGGATTTAGACTCTGTTTGCACCAAATAGGCCTATTCAGCTGATTGGAAGAATCACATGTATATCTCAAAGAGAAACCATCTATGTTGGAAGTCTCAGCATCTATCACATTGTTTCCCTGTGATAATTTAGTTTACTTTTCAAAGGAATAATTCCGGCAAATCATAGTTTTCAACGTGGAGAAAGGCTCAGTTTGTTTCATGTAAGCCTATCCAGCTGAGTTGATGAAACATCTGCATCTCTCAAAAGAAAACCATCTGTGGCAGAATCAAGGGCATCGAGCACATTGTTTACCTATGAGAACTGAGTTAGTTTTTGAAAGGAATACTTGCTGCAAATCATGGTTTTCAAGTTGGAACGAGGCTCATTTTCTTCCAAACAGGCCGATTCAGCTACGGTCAAGAAAGACATGTATGTCTCGAAAGAGCAACATCTACTTAGAAGGTGCAGTATCTAGTATACTGGTCCCTTGTGAGAATTGAGCTCGTTTCTGAAGCGTATAATTCCAGCAACTCACAATGTTCAAGGTGGAGAAAGGCTAAGTTTCTTGCCACTAGACTTACTAAGCTTAGATGAGGAAACACATGTGTCTCTCAAAAGAAAACAGTGTGTGTTAGGAGCTTCAGCATGTAGCGTGTTGTTTCCCTGTGAGAATTGAGATAGTTTTTGAAAGGAATGTCAACTTCAATTCTCAGTTTTCAAGGTGGAGAAAGGCTCATTTTGTTCCCAATAGGCCTATTCAGCTTCGTTGAGGAAACACGTGTGTATCTGCAAAGAAAACGGTCTGTGTTAGGAGCAGGAGCAACTAGCGCATTGTTTCCCTCTGAGAAAGGAGTTGGTTTTGGGAAGGAATACTTCCTTCCAATCTGCATGTTCAAGGTGAAGAAATGCTCATTTTGTTCCAAAGAGTCCCATCCAGGTAAGTTGAAGGAACACATGTATCTCTCAAAGGAAAACCATCTGTGAAAGGAGCAGGAGCACCTAGTACATTGTTTCCCTGTGTGAACTGACTGGGTTTTTGATAGAAATACTTCCTGAAACCTAGAAGTTTCACGATGGAGATAGGCTCTGTTTGCCTAAAAGAGGCCTATTCAGCTGACTTGAAGGTACACATGCACCTCTTCCAGGAAAACCATCTACTTAAAAGCTACAGCATCTCTCACATTGTTTCCCTGTGCGATCAGAGTCCGTTTTTGAAGGAAAGACTTGCAGCAACTCCGACCATTCAAAGTGGACAAAGGCTCCTTTGTTGCAATTGGGCCTATTCTGCTGAGTTGACAAAACACATGTCACTCTCAAAATTAAACCATCTGTGGCAGAATCAGGACAATCTAGCACCTTATTTACCTATGAGAATTGAGTTAGTTTTTGAAAGGAATAATTTCTGCAAATCAACGTTTTGTAGCTAGGGAAAGGCTAATTTTGATCCAAGTAGGCCTATTTAGCTGAGTTGAAGAAACACTGCTATCTCTAGAAAGAAAAGCATGTGTGTTACAACCGGGAACACCTAGCACATTGTTTCCTGGTGAGAACTGAGTTAGTTCTTCAAAGGAATACTTCCTGAAATCAGAATTTTCAAGTGGAGAAAGGCTCCTTTTGTTCCAAGTAGGCCTGTTCAGCTCTGTTATGAAACACATGTATCTCCCCAAAAAAAGTAACGGCTGTTTTAGAAGCAGGAGCATCTAGAAGACTGCATCTCTGTGCATATTTACTCAGTTCTTCGAAGGAATCCGTCCTGCAAATCAGAATGTTAAAGGTGGAGAAAAGCTCATTTTGTTCCAAATAGACCTATTCTGTTAAGTTGAAGAAACTCATGTATCTCTGGAAGGAACACCATCTCTGTTTGAAGCAGGATCATCTAGCACATTGTTTCCCTTTGCAATTGGTGTTCGTTTTCTAGAGAAATACTTCCTTCAATTTAGGAGTTTCAAGGTGGAGATAGGCTGTAATGAGTCCAAATACACCTATTGTGCTGAGTTGAAGAAACACATGTATCTCTCCAAAGAAAACAATGTGTTAGAAGCTGTAGCCTCTGGCACATTGTGTCCCTGTAAGAATTTAGTTAGTGTTGGAATGGTGTACGTTGTGCAAATCAACATTTTCCAGGTGTAGAATGGCTCATTTTGTTCCTTAGAGGCCTATTATGCAAAACAAAAGAGGCTCAGGTATCTCGTGAAGGAAAAGCATGTGTGTGAGAAGCAGGAGAATCCGGCACACTGTTTACCTGTGAGAATTCAGTTTGTTTATTGAAGGAATACTTACTGAAACCAGTGTTTTCAAGGGTGAGAAAGGGTCAATTTGTTCCAAAGAGGCCTATGCAGGTAAGTTGAAGAAACATATGTATCTCTGGAAAGGAAACCACGTATGTTCGAAGCAGGAGCATCCAGTACATGGTTTCACTGTCCTTAATGACCTACGTTTTCAGAGCAATACTTCCTGCAACTTTGGAGTTCCAAGGTGGAGATAGGCACCGTTTGCTCTAAAAAGGCCTATTCAGCTAACGTGAAGAACACATGGACCTCTCCAAAGACAACCATCTATGTTCGAAGCTGCAGCATCTAGTACAGTGTTTCACTGTGAGAAGTGATTTAATTTTGAAAGGAATACTTCCTGCAAATCAAAGCTTTCAAGGTGGAGAAAGGCTGATTTTCTTCCAAATAGGCCTATACATGTAAGCTGAAGAAAGACCTTCATCTCTCGAGAGAGAACAATCTGCGTGAGGTACAGAAGTATGTATGGCATATCTTCCCTGTGAGAGCAGTGGTAGTTTCTGAAAGGAAGATTTCATGCATCTTAGGTGTTTAAGGTGGATTTAGACTCTGTTTGCACCAAATAGGCCTATTCAGCTGATTGGAAGAATCACATGTATATCTCAAAGAGAAACCATCTATGTTGGAAGTCTCAGCATCTATCACATTGTTTCCCTGTGATAATTTAGTTTACTTTTCAAAGGAATAATTCCGGCAAATCATAGTTTTCAACGTGGAGAAAGGCTCAGTTTGTTTCATGTAAGCCTATCCAGCTGAGTTGATGAAACATCTGCATCTCTCAAAAGAAAACCATCTGTGGCAGAATCAAGGGCATCGAGCACATTGTTTACCTATGAGAACTGAGTTAGTTTTTGAAAGGAATACTTGCTGCAAATCATGGTTTTCAAGTTGGAACGAGGCTCATTTTGTTCCAAACAGGCCGATTCAGCTACGGTCAAGAAAGACATGTATGTCTCGAAAGAGCAACATCTACTTAGAAGGTGCAGTATCTAGTATACTGGTCCCTTGTGAGAATTGAGCTCGTTTCTGAAGCGTATAATTCCAGCAACTCACAATGTTCAAGGTGGAGAAAGGCTAAGTTTCTTGCCACTAGACTAACTAAGCTTCGATGAGGAAACACATGTGTCTCTCAAAAGAAAACAGTGTGTGTTAGGAGCTTCAGCATCTAGCGTGTTGTTTCCCTGTGAGAATTGAGATAGTTTTTGAAAGGAATGTCAACTTCAATTCTCAGTTTTCAAGGTGGAGAAAGGCTCATTTTGTTCCCAATAGGCCTATTCAGCTTCGTTGAGGAAACACGTGTGTATCTGCAAAGAAAACGGTCTGTGTTAGGAGCAGGAGCAACTAGCGCATTGTTTCCCTCTGAGAAAGGAGTTGGTTTTGGGAAGGAATACTTCCTTCCAATCTGCATGTTCAAGGTGAAGAAATGCTCATTTTGTTCCAAAGAGTCCCATCCAGGTAAGTTGAAGGAACACATGTATCTCTCAAAGGAAAACCATCTGTGAAAGGAGCAGGAGCACCTAGTACATTGTTTCCCTGTGTGAACTGACTGGGTTTTTGATAGAAATACTTCCTGAAACCTAGAAGTTTCACGATGGAGATAGGCTCTGTTTGCCCAAAAGAGGCCTATTCAGCTGACTTGAAGGTACACATGCACCTCTTCCAGGAAAACCATCTACTTAAAAGCTACAGCATCTCTCACATTGTTTCCCTGTGCGATCAGAGTCCGTTTTTGAAGGAAAGACTTGCAGCAACTCCGACCATTCAAAGTGGACAAAGGCTCCTTTGTTGCAATTGGGCCTATTCTGCTGAGTTGACAAAACACATGTCACTCTCAAAATTAAACCATCTGTGGCAGAATCAGGACAATCTAGCACCTTATTTACCTATGAGAATTGAGTTAGTTTTTGAAAGGAATAATTTCTGCAAATGAACGTTTTGAAGCTAGGGAAAGGCTAATTTTGATCCAAGTAGGCCTATTTACCTGAGTTGAAGAAACACTGCTATCTCTAGAAAGAAAAGCATGTGTGTTACAACCGGGAACACCTAGCACATTGTTTCCTGGTGAGAACTGAGTTAGTTCTTCAAAGGAATACTTCCTGAAATCAGAATTTTCAAGTGGAGAAAGGCTCCTTTTGTTCCAAGTAGGCCTGTTCAGCTCTGTTATGAAACACATGTATCTCCCCAAAAAAAGTAACGGCTGTTTTAGAAGCAGGAGCATCTAGAAGACTGCATCTCTGTGCATATTTACTCAGTTCTTCGAAGGAATCCGTCCTGCAAATCAGAATGTTAAAGGTGGAGAAAAGCTCATTTTGTTCCAAATAGACCTATTCTGTTAAGTTGAAGAAACTCATGTATCTCTGGAAGGAACACCATCTCTGTTTGAAGCAGGATCATCTAGCACATTGTTTCCCTTTGCAATTGGTGTTCGTTTTCTAGAGAAATACTTCCTTCAATTTAGGAGTTTCAAGGTGGAGATAGGCTGTAATGAGTCCAAATACACCTATTGTGCTGAGTTGAAGAAACACATGTATCTCTCCAAAGAAAACAATGTGTTAGAAGCTGTAGCCTCTGGCACATTGTGTCCCTGTAAGAATTTAGTTAGTGTTGGAATGGTGTACGTTGTGCAAATCAACATTTTCCAGGTGTAGAATGGCTCATTTTGTTCCTTAGAGGCCTATTCTGCAAAACAAAAGAGGCTCAGGTATCTCGTGAAGGAAAAGCATGTGTGTGAGAAGCAGGAGAATCAGGCACACTGTTTACCTGTGAGAATTCAGTTTGTTTATTGAAGGAATACTTACTGAAACCAGTGTTTTCAAGGGTGAGAAAGGGTCAATTTGTTCCAAAGAGGCCTACGCAGGTAAGTTGAAGAAACATATGTATCTCTGGAAAGGAAACCACGTATGTTCGAAGCAGGAGCATCCAGTACATGGTTTCACTGTCCTTAATGACCTACGTTTTCAGAGCAATACTTCCTGCAACTTTGGAGTTCCAAGGTGGAGATAGGCACCGTTTGCTCTAAAAAGGCCTATTCAGCTAACGTGAAGAACACATGGACCTCTCCAAAGACAACCATCTATGTTCGAAGCTGCAGCATCTAGTACAGTGTTTCACTGTGAGAAGTGATTTAATTTTGAAAGGAATACTTCCTGCAAATCAAAGCTTTCAAGGTGGAGAAAGGCTGATTTTCTTCCAAATAGGCCTATACATGTAAGCTGAAGAAAGACCTTCATCTCTCGAGAGAGAACAATCTGCGTGAGGTACAGAAGTATGTATGGCATATCTTCCCTGTGAGAGCAGTGGTAGTTTCTGAAAGGAAGATTTCATGCATCTTAGGTGTTTAAGGTGGATTTAGACTCTGTTTGCACCAAATAGGCCTATTCAGCTGATTGGAAGAATCACATGTATATCTCAAAGAGAAACCATCTATGTTGGAAGTCTCAGCATCTATCACATTGTTTCCCTGTGATAATTTAGTTTGCTTTTCAAAGGAATAATTCCGGCAAATCATAGTTTTCAACGTGGAGAAAGGCTCAGTTTGTTTCATGTAAGCCTATCCAGCTGAGTTGATGAAACATCTGCATCTCTCAAAAGAAAACCATCTGTGGCAGAATCAAGGGCATCGAGCACATTGTTTACCTATGAGAACTGAGTTAGTTTTTGAAAGGAATACTTGCTGCAAATCATGGTTTTCAAGTTGGAACGAGGCTCATTTTGTTCCAGACAGGCCGATTCAGCTACGGTCAAGAAAGACATGTATGTCTCGAAAGAGCAACATCTACTTAGAAGGTGCAGTATCTAGTATACTGGTCCCTTGTGAGAATTGAGCTCGTTTCTGAAGCGTATAATTCCAGCACCTCACAATGTTCAAGGTGGAGAAAGGCTAAGTTTCTTGCCACTAGACTTACTAACCTTAGATGAGGAAACACATGTGTCTCTCAAAAGAAAACAGTGTGTGTTAGGAGCTTCAGCATCTAGCGTGTTGTTTCCCTGTGAGAATTGAGATAGTTTTTGAAAGGAATGTCAACTTCAATTCTCAGTTTTCAAGGTGGAGAAAGGCTCATTTTGTTCCCAATAGGCCTATTCAGCTTCGTTGAGGAAACACGTGTGTATCTGCAAAGAAAACGGTCTGTGTTAGGAGCAGGAGCAACTAGCGCATTGTTTCCCTCTGAGAAAGGAGTTGGTTTTGGGAAGGAATACTTCCTTCCAATCTGCACGTTCAAGGTGAAGAAATGCTCATTTTGTTCCAAAGAGTCCCATCCAGGTAAGTTGAAGGAACACATGTATCTCTCAAAGGAAAACCATCTGTGAAAGGAGCAGGAGCACCTAGTACATTGTTTCCCTGTGTGAACTGACTGGGTTTTTGATAGAAATACTTCCTGAAACCTAGAAGTTTCACGATGGAGATAGGCTCTGTTTGCCCAAAAGAGGCCTATTCAGCTGACTTGAAGGTACACATGCACCTCTTCCAGGAAAACCATCTACTTAAAAGCTACAGCATCTCTCACATTGTTTCCCTGTGCGATCAGAGTCCGTTTTTGAAGGAAAGACTTGCAGCAACTCCGACCATTCAAAGTGGACAAAGGCTCCTTTGTTGCAATTGGGCCTATTCTGCTGAGTTGACAAAACACATGTCACTCTCAAAATTAAACCATCTGTGGCAGAATCAGGACAATCTAGCACCTTATTTACCTATGAGAATTGAGTTAGTTTTTGAAAGGAATAATTTCTGCAAATCAACGTTTTGAAGCTAGGGAAAGGCTAATTTTGATCCAAGTAGGCCTATTTAGCTGAGTTGAAGAAACACTGCTATCTCTCGAAAGAAAAGCATGTGTGTTACAACCGGGAACACCTAGCACATTGTTTCCTGGTGAGAACTGAGTTAGTTCTTCAAAGGAATACTTCCTGAAATCAGAATTTTCAAGTGGAGAAAGGCTCCTTTTGTTCCAAGTAGGCCTGTTCAGCTCTGTTATGAAACACATGTATCTCCCCAAAAAAAGTAACGGCTGTTTTAGAAGCAGGAGCATCTAGAAGACTGCATCTCTGTGCATATTTACTCAGTTCTTCGAAGGAATCCGTCCTGCAAATCAGAATGTTAAAGGTGGAGAAAAGCTCATTTTGTTCCAAATAGACCTATTCTGTTAAGTTGAAGAAACTCATGTATCTCTGGAAGGAACACCATCTCTGTTTGAAGCAGGATCATCTAGCACATTGTTTCCCTTTGCAATTGGTGTTCGTTTTCTAGAGAAATACTTCCTTCAATTTAGGAGTTTCAAGGTGGAGATAGGCTGTAATGAGTCCAAATACACCTATTGTGCTGAGTTGAAGAAACACATGTATCTCTCCAAAGAAAACAATGTGTTAGAAGCTGTAGCCTCTGGCACATTGTGTCCCTGTAAGAATTTAGTTAGTGTTGGAATGGTGTACGTTGTGCAAATCAACATTTTCCAGGTGTAGAATGGCTCATTTTGTTCCTTAGAGGCCTATTCTGCAAAACAAAAGAGGCTCAGGTATCTCGTGAAGGAAAAGCATGTGTGTGAGAAGCAGGAGAATCCGGCACACTGTTTACCTGTGAGAATTCAGTTTGTTTATTGAAGGAATACTTACTGAAACCAGTGTTTTCAAGGGTGAGAAAGGGTCAATTTGTTCCAAAGAGGCCTATGCAGGTAAGTTGAAGAAACATATGTATCTCTGGAAAGGAAACCACGTATGTTCGAAGCAGGAGCATCCAGTACATGGTTTCACTGTCCTTAATGACCTACGTTTTCAGAGCAATACTTCCTGCAACTTTGGAGTTCCAAGGTGGAGATAGGCACCGTTTGCTCTAAAAAGGCCTATTCAGCTAACGTGAAGAACACATGGACCTCTCCAAAGACAACCATCTATGTTCGAAGCTGCAGCATCTAGTACAGTGTTTCACTGTGAGAAGTGATTTAATTTTGAAAGGAATACTTCCTGCAAATCAAAGCTTTCAAGGTGGAGAAAGGCTGATTTTCTTCCAAATAGGCCTATACATGTAAGCTGAAGAAAGACCTTCATCTCTCGAGAGAGAACAATCTGCGTGAGGTACAGAAGTATGTATGGCATATCTTCCCTGTGAGAGCAGTGGTAGTTTCTGAAAGGAAGATTTCATGCATCTTAGGTGTTTAAGGTGGATTTAGACTCTGTTTGCACCAAATAGGCCTATTCAGCTGATTGGAAGAATCACATGTATATCTCAAAGAGAAACCATCTATGTTGGAAGTCTCAGCATCTATCACATTGTTTCCCTGTGATAATTTAGTTTACTTTTCAAAGGAATAATTCCGGCAAATCATAGTTTTCAACGTGGAGAAAGGCTCAGTTTGTTTCATGTAAGCCTATCCAGCTGAGTTGATGAAACATCTGCATCTCTCAAAAGAAAACCATCTGTGGCAGAATCAAGGGCATCGAGCACATTGTTTACCTATGAGAACTGAGTTAGTTTTTGAAAGGAATACTTGCTGCAAATCATGGTTTTCAAGTTGGAACGAGGCTCATTTTGTTCCAAACAGGCCGATTCAGCTACGGTCAAGAAAGACATGTATGTCTCGAAAGAGCAACATCTACTTAGAAGGTGCAGTATCTAGTATACTGGTCCCTTGTGAGAATTGAGCTCGTTTCTGAAGCGTATAATTCCAGCAACTCACAATGTTCAAGGTGGAGAAAGGCTAAGTTTCTTGCCACTAGACTTACTAACCTTAGATGAGGAAACACATGTGTCTCTCAAAAGAAAACAGTGTGTGTTAGGAGCTTCAGCATCTAGCGTGTTGTTTCCCTGTGAGAATTGAGATAGTTTTTGAAAGGAATGTCAACTTCAATTCTCAGTTTTCAAGGTGGAGAAAGGCTCATTTTGTTCCCAATAGGCCTATTCAGCTTCGTTGAGGAAACACGTGTGTATCTGCAAAGAAAACGGTCTGTGTTAGGAGCAGGAGCAACTAGCACATTGTTTCCCTCTGAGAAAGGAGTTGGTTTTGGGAAGGAATACTTCCTTCCAATCTGCACGTTCAAGGTGAAGAAATGCTCATTTTGTTCCAAAGAGTCCCATCCAGGTAAGTTGAAGGAACACATGTATCTCTCAAAGGAAAACCATCTGTGAAAGGAGCAGGAGCACCTAGTACATTGTTTCCCTGTGTGAACTGACTGGGTTTTTGATAGAAATACTTCCTGAAACCTAGAAGTTTCACGATGGAGATAGGCTCTGTTTGCCCAAAAGAGGCCTATTCAGCTGACTTGAAGGTACACATGCACCTCTTCCAGGAAAACCATCTACTTAAAAGCTACAGCATCTCTCACATTGTTTCCCTGTGCGATCAGAGTCCGTTTTTGAAGGAAAGACTTGCAGCAACTCCGACCATTCAAAGTGGACAAAGGCTCCTTTGTTGCAATTGGGCCTATTCTGCTGAGTTGACAAAACACATGTCACTCTCAAAATTAAACCATCTGTGGCAGAATCAGGACAATCTAGCACCTTATTTACCTATGAGAATTGAGTTAGTTTTTGAAAGGAATAATTTCTGCAAATCAACGTTTTGAAGCTAGGGAAAGGCTAATTTTGATCCAAGTAGGCCTATTTAGCTGAGTTGAAGAAACACTGCTATCTCTCGAAAGAAAAGCATGTGTGTTACAACCGGGAACACCTAGCACATTGTTTCCTGGTGAGAACTGAGTTAGTTCTTCAAAGGAATACTTCCTGAAATCAGAATTTTCAAGTGGAGAAAGGCTCCTTTTGTTCCAAGTAGGCCTGTTCAGCTCTGTTATGAAACACATGTATCTCCCCAAAAAAAGTAACGGCTGTTTTAGAAGCAGGAGCATCTAGAAGACTGCATCTCTGTGCATATTTACTCAGTTCTTCGAAGGAATCCGTCCTGCAAATCAGAATGTTAAAGGTGGAGAAAAGCTCATTTTGTTCCAAATAGACCTATTCTGTTAAGTTGAAGAAACTCATGTATCTCTGGAAGGAACACCATCTCTGTTTGAAGCAGGATCATCTAGCACATTGTTTCCCTTTGCAATTGGTGTTCGTTTTCTAGAGAAATACTTCCTTCAATTTAGGAGTTTCAAGGTGGAGATAGGCTGTAATGAGTCCAAATACACCTATTGTGCTGAGTTGAAGAAACACATGTATCTCTCCAAAGAAAACAATGTGTTAGAAGCTGTAGCCTCTGGCACATTGTGTCCCTGTAAGAATTTAGTTAGTGTTGGAATGGTGTACGTTGTGCAAATCAACATTTTCCAGGTGTAGAATGGCTCATTTTGTTCCTTAGAGGCCTATTCTGCAAAACAAAAGAGGCTCAGGTATCTCGTGAAGGAAAAGCATGTGTGTGAGAAGCAGGAGAATCCGGCACACTGTTTACCTGTGAGAATTCAGTTTGTTTATTGAAGGAATACTTACTGAAACCAGTGTTTTCAAGGGTGAGAAAGGGTCAATTTGTTCCAAAGAGGCCTATGCAGGTAAGTTGAAGAAACATATGTATCTCTGGAAAGGAAACCACGTATGTTCGAAGCAGGAGCATCCAGTACATGGTTTCACTGTCCTTAATGACCTACGTTTTCAGAGCAATACTTCCTGCAACTTTGGAGTTCCAAGGTGGAGATAGGCACCGTTTGCTCTAAAAAGGCCTATTCAGCTAACGTGAAGAACACATGGACCTCTCCAAAGACAACCATCTATGTTCGAAGCTGCAGCATCTAGTACAGTGTTTCACTGTGAGAAGTGATTTAATTTTGAAAGGAATACTTCCTGCAAATCAAAGCTTTCAAGGTGGAGAAAGGCTGATTTTCTTCCAAATAGGCCTATACATGTAAGCTGAAGAAAGACCTTCATCTCTCGAGAGAGAACAATCTGCGTGAGGTACAGAAGTATGTATGGCATATCTTCCCTGTGAGAGCAGTGGTAGTTTCTGAAAGGAAGATTTCATGCATCTTAGGTGTTTAAGGTGGATTTAGACTCTGTTTGCACCAAATAGGCCTATTCAGCTGATTGGAAGAATCACATGTATATCTCAAAGAGAAACCATCTATGTTGGAAGTCTCAGCATCTATCACATTGTTTCCCTGTGATAATTTAGTTTACTTTTCAAAGGAATAATTCCGGCAAATCATAGTTTTCAACGTGGAGAAAGGCTCAGTTTGTTTCATGTAAGCCTATCCAGCTGAGTTGATGAAACATCTGCATCTCTCAAAAGAAAACCATCTGTGGCAGAATCAAGGGCATCGAGCACATTGTTTACCTATGAGAACTGAGTTAGTTTTTGAAAGGAATACTTGCTGCAAATCATGGTTTTCAAGTTGGAACGAGGCTCATTTTGTTCCAAACAGGCCGATTCAGCTACGGTCAAGAAAGACATGTATGTCTCGAAAGAGCAACATCTACTTAGAAGGTGCAGTATCTAGTATACTGGTCCCTTGTGAGAATTGAGCTCGTTTCTGAAGCGTATAATTCCAGCAACTCACAATGTTCAAGGTGGAGAAAGGCTAAGTTTCTTGCCACTAGACTTACTAACCTTAGATGAGGAAACACATGTGTCTCTCAAAAGAAAACAGTGTGTGTTAGGAGCTTCAGCATCTAGCGTGTTGTTTCCCTGTGAGAATTGAGATAGTTTTTGAAAGGAATGTCAACTTCAATTCTCAGTTTTCAAGGTGGAGAAAGGCTCATTTTGTTCCCAATAGGCCTATTCAGCTTCGTTGAGGAAACACGTGTGTATCTGCAAAGAAAACGGTCTGTGTTAGGAGCAGGAGCAACTAGCGCATTGTTTCCCTCTGAGAAAGGAGTTGGTTTTGGGAAGGAATACTTCCTTCCAATCTGCATGTTCAAGGTGAAGAAATGCTCATTTTGTTCCAAAGAGTCCCATCCAGGTAAGTTGAAGGAACACATGTATCTCTCAAAGGAAAACAATCTGTGAAAGGAGCAGGAGCACCTAGTACATTGTTTCCCTGTGTGAACTGACTGGGTTTTTGATAGAAATACTTCCTGAAACCTAGAAGTTTCACGATGGAGATAGGCTCTGTTTGCCCAAAAGAGGCCTATTCAGCTGACTTGAAGGTACACATGCACCTCTTCCAGGAAAACCATCTACTTAAAAGCTACAGCATCTCTCACATTGTTTCCCTGTGCGATCAGAGTCCGTTTTTGAAGGAAAGACTTGCAGCAACTCTGACCATTCAAAGTGGACAAAGGCTCCTTTGTTGCAATTGGGCCTATTCTGCTGAGTTGACAAAACACATGTCACTCTCAAAATTAAACCATCTGTGGCAGAATCAGGACAATCTAGCACCTTATTTACCTATGAGAATTGAGTTAGTTTTTGAAAGGAATAATTTCTGCAAATCAACGTTTTGAAGCTAGGGAAAGGCTAATTTTGATCCAAGTAGGCCTATTTAGCTGAGTTGAAGAAACACTGCTATCTCTCGAAAGAAAAGCATGTGTGTTACAACCGGGAACACCTAGCACATTGTTTCCTGGTGAGAACTGAGTTAGTTCTTCAAAGGAATACTTCCTGAAATCAGAATTTTCAAGTGGAGAAAGGCTCCTTTTGTTCCAAGTAGGCCTGTTCAGCTCTGTTATGAAACACATGTATCTCCCCAAAAAAAGTAACGGCTGTTTTAGAAGCAGGAGCATCTAGAAGACTGCATCTCTGTGCATATTTACTCAGTTCTTCGAAGGAATCCGTCCTGCAAATCAGAATGTTAAAGGTGGAGAAAAGCTCATTTTGTTCCAAATAGACCTATTCTGTTAAGTTGAAGAAACTCATGTATCTCTGGAAGGAACACCATCTCTGTTTGAAGCAGGATCATCTAGCACATTGTTTCCCTTTGCAATTGGTGTTCGTTTTCTAGAGAAATACTTCCTTCAATTTAGGAGTTTCAAGGTGGAGATAGGCTGTAATGAGTCCAAATACACCTATTGTGCTGAGTTGAAGAAACACATGTATCTCTCCAAAGAAAACAATGTGTTAGAAGCTGTAGCCTCTGGCACATTGTGTCCCTGTAAGAATTTAGTTAGTGTTGGAATGGTGTACGTTGTGCAAATCAACATTTTCCAGGTGTAGAATGGCTCATTTTGTTCCTTAGAGGCCTATTCTGCAAAACAAAAGAGGCTCAGGTATCTCGTGAAGGAAAAGCATGTGTGTGAGAAGCAGGAGAATCCGGCACACTGTTTACCTGTGAGAATTCAGTTTGTTTATTGAAGGAATACTTAATGAAACCAGTGTTTTCAAGGGTGAGAAAGGGTCAATTTGTTCCAAAGAGGCCTATGCAGGTAAGTTGAAGAAACATATGTATCTCTGGAAAGGAAACCACGTATGTTCGAAGCAGGAGCATCCAGTACATGGTTTCACTGTCCTTAATGACCTACGTTTTCAGAGCAATACTTCCTGCAACTTTGGAGTTCCAAGGTGGAGATAGGCACCGTTTGCTCTAAAAAGGCCTATTCAGCTAACGTGAAGAACACATGGACCTCTCCAAAGACAACCATCTATGTTCGAAGCTGCAGCATCTAGTACAGTGTTTCACTGTGAGAAGTGATTTAATTTTGAAAGGAATACTTCCTGCAAATCAAAGCTTTCAAGGTGGAGAAAGGCTGATTTTCTTCCAAATAGGCCTATACATGTAAGCTGAAGAAAGACCTTCATCTCTCGAGAGAGAACAATCTGCGTGAGGTACAGAAGTATGTATGGCATATCTTCCCTGTGAGAGCAGTGGTAGTTTCTGAAAGGAAGATTTCATGCATCTTAGGTGTTTAAGGTGGATTTAGACTCTGTTTGCACCAAATAGGCCTATTCAGCTGATTGGAAGAATCACATGTATATCTCAAAGAGAAACCATCTATGTTGGAAGTCTCAGCATCTATCACATTGTTTCCCTGTGATAATTTAGTTTACTTTTCAAAGGAATAATTCCGGCAAATCATAGTTTTCAATGTGGAGAAAGGCTCAGTTTGTTTCATGTAAGCCTATCCAGCTGAGTTGATGAAACATCTGCATCTCTCAAAAGAAAACCATCTGTGGCAGAATCAAGGGCATCGAGCACATTGTTTACCTATGAGAACTGAGTTAGTTTTTGAAAGGAATACTTGCTGCAAATCATGGTTTTCAAGTTGGAACGAGGCTCATTTTGTTCCAGACAGGCCGATTCAGCTACGGTCAAGAAAGACATGTATGTCTCGAAAGAGCAACATCTACTTAGAAGGTGCAGTATCTAGTATACTGGTCCCTTGTGAGAATTGAGCTCGTTTCTGAAGCGTATAATTCCAGCAACTCACAATGTTCAAGGTGGAGAAAGGCTAAGTTTCTTGCCACTAGACTTACTAACCTTAGATGAGGAAACACATGTGTCTCTCAAAAGAAAACAGTGTGTGTTAGGAGCTTCAGCATCTAGCGTGTTGTTTCCCTGTGAGAATTGAGATAGTTTTTGAAAGGAATGTCAACTTCAATTCTCAGTTTTCAAGGTGGAGAAAGGCTCATTTTGTTCCCAATAGGCCTATTCAGCTTCGTTGAGGAAACACGTGTGTATCTGCAAAGAAAACGGTCTGTGTTAGGAGCAGGAGCAACTAGCGCATTGTTTCCCTCTGAGAAAGGAGTTGGTTTTGGGAAGGAATACTTCCTTCCAATCTGCATGTTCAAGGTGAAGAAATGCTCATTTTGTTCCAAAGAGTCCCATCCAGGTAAGTTGAAGGAACACATGTATCTCTCAAAGGAAAACAATCTGTGAAAGGAGCAGGAGCACCTAGTACATTGTTTCCCTGTGTGAACTGACTGGGTTTTTGATAGAAATACTTCCTGAAACCTAGAAGTTTCACGATGGAGATAGGCTCTGTTTGCCCAAAAGAGGCCTATTCAGCTGACTTGAAGGTACACATGCACCTCTTCCAGGAAAACCATCTACTTAAAAGCTACAGCATCTCTCACATTGTTTCCCTGTGCGATCAGAGTCCGTTTTTGAAGGAAAGACTTGCAGCAACTCTGACCATTCAAAGTGGACAAAGGCTCCTTTGTTGCAATTGGGCCTATTCTGCTGAGTTGACAAAACACATGTCACTCTCAAAATTAAACCATCTGTGGCAGAATCAGGACAATCTAGCACCTTATTTACCTATGAGAATTGAGTTAGTTTTTGAAAGGAATAATTTCTGCAAATCAACGTTTTGAAGCTAGGGAAAGGCTAATTTTGATCCAAGTAGGCCTATTTAGCTGAGTTGAAGAAACACTGCTATCTCTCGAAAGAAAAGCATGTGTGTTACAACCGGGAACACCTAGCACATTGTTTCCTGGTGAGAACTGAGTTAGTTCTTCAAAGGAATACTTCCTGAAATCAGAATTTTCAAGTGGAGAAAGGCTCCTTTTGTTCCAAGTAGGCCTGTTCAGCTCTGTTATGAAACACATGTATCTCCCCAAAAAAAGTAACGGCTGTTTTAGAAGCAGGAGCATCTAGAAGACTGCATCTCTGTGCATATTTACTCAGTTCTTCGAAGGAATCCGTCCTGCAAATCAGAATGTTAAAGGTGGAGAAAAGCTCATTTTGTTCCAAATAGACCTATTCTGTTAAGTTGAAGAAACTCATGTATCTCTGGAAGGAACACCATCTCTGTTTGAAGCAGGATCATCTAGCACATTGTTTCCCTTTGCAATTGGTGTTCGTTTTCTAGAGAAATACTTCCTTCAATTTAGGAGTTTCAAGGTGGAGATAGGCTGTAATGAGTCCAAATACACCTATTGTGCTGAGTTGAAGAAACACATGTATCTCTCCAAAGAAAACAATGTGTTAGAAGCTGTAGCCTCTGGCACATTGTGTCCCTGTAAGAATTTAGTTAGTGTTGGAATGGTGTACGTTGTGCAAATCAACATTTTCCAGGTGTAGAATGGCTCATTTTGTTCCTTAGAGGCCTATTCTGCAAAACAAAAGAGGCTCAGGTATCTCGTGAAGGAAAAGCATGTGTGTGAGAAGCAGGAGAATCCGGCACACTGTTTACCTGTGAGAATTCAGTTTGTTTATTGAAGGAATACTTAATGAAACCAGTGTTTTCAAGGGTGAGAAAGGGTCAATTTGTTCCAAAGAGGCCTATGCAGGTAAGTTGAAGAAACATATGTATCTCTGGAAAGGAAACCACGTATGTTCGAAGCAGGAGCATCCAGTACATGGTTTCACTGTCCTTAATGACCTACGTTTTCAGAGCAATACTTCCTGCAACTTTGGAGTTCCAAGGTGGAGATAGGCACCGTTTGCTCTAAAAAGGCCTATTCAGCTAACGTGAAGAACACATGGACCTCTCCAAAGACAACCATCTATGTTCGAAGCTGCAGCATCTAGTACAGTGTTTCACTGTGAGAAGTGATTTAATTTTGAAAGGAATACTTCCTGCAAATCAAAGCTTTCAAGGTGGAGAAAGGCTGATTTTCTTCCAAATAGGCCTATACATGTAAGCTGAAGAAAGACCTTCATCTCTCGAGAGAGAACAATCTGCGTGAGGTACAGAAGTATGTATGGCATATCTTCCCTGTGAGAGCAGTGGTAGTTTCTGAAAGGAAGATTTCATGCATCTTAGGTGTTTAAGGTGGATTTAGACTCTGTTTGCACCAAATAGGCCTATTCAGCTGATTGGAAGAATCACATGTATATCTCAAAGAGAAACCATCTATGTTGGAAGTCTCAGCATCTATCACATTGTTTCCCTGTGATAATTTAGTTTACTTTTCAAAGGAATAATTCCGGCAAATCATAGTTTTCAACGTGGAGAAAGGCTCAGTTTGTTTCATGTAAGCCTATCCAGCTGAGTTGATGAAACATCTGCATCTCTCAAAAGAAAACCATCTGTGGCAGAATCAAGGGCATCGAGCACATTGTTTACCTATGAGAACTGAGTTAGTTTTTGAAAGGAATACTTGCTGCAAATCATGGTTTTCAAGTTGGAACGAGGCTCATTTTGTTCCAGACAGGCCGATTCAGCTACGGTCAAGAAAGACATGTATGTCTCGAAAGAGCAACATCTACTTAGAAGGTGCAGTATCTAGTATACTGGTCCCTTGTGAGAATTGAGCTCGTTTCTGAAGCGTATAATTCCAGCAACTCACAATGTTCAAGGTGGAGAAAGGCTAAGTTTCTTGCCACTAGACTTACTAAGCTTAGATGAGGAAACACATGTGTCTCTCAAAAGAAAACAGTGTGTTAGGAGCTTCAGCATCTAGCGTGTTGTTTCCCTGTGAGAATTGAGATAGTTTTTGAAAGGAATGTCAACTTCAATTCTCAGTTTTCAAGGTGGAGAAAGGCTCATTTTGTTCCCAATAGGCCTATTCAGCTTTGTTGAGGAAACACGTGTGTATCTGCAAAGAAAACCGTCTGTGTTAGGAGCAGGAGCAACTAGCGCATTGTTTCCCTCTGAGAAAGGAGTTGGTTTTGGGAAGGAATACTTCCTTCCAATCTGCATGTTCAAGGTGAAGAAATGCTCATTTTGTTCCAAAGAGTCCCATCCAGGTAAGTTGAAGGAACACATGTATCTCTCAAAGGAAAACAATCTGTGAAAGGAGCAGGAGCACCTAGTACATTGTTTCCCTGTGTGAACTGACTGGGTTTTTGATAGAAATACTTCCTGAAACCTAGAAGTTTCACGATGGAGATAGGCTCTGTTTGCCCAAAAGAGGCCTATTCAGCTGACTTGAAGGTACACATGCACCTCTTCCAGGAAAACCATCTACTTAAAAGCTACAGCATCTCTCACATTGTTTCCCTGTGCGATCAGAGTCCGTTTTTGAGGGAAAGACTTGCAGCAACTCCGACCATTCAAAGTGGACAAAGGCTCCTTTGTTGCAATTGGGCCTATTCTGCTGAGTTGACAAAACACATGTCACTCTCAAAATTAAACCATCTGTGGCAGAATCAGGACAATCTAGCACCTTATTTACCTATGAGAATTGAGTTAGTTTTTGAAAGGAATAATTTCTGCAAACCAACGTTTTGAAGCTAGGGAAAGGCTAATTTTGATCCAAGTAGGCCTATTTAGCTGAGTTGAAGAAACACTGCTATCTCTCGAAAGAAAAGCATGTGTGTTACAACCGGGAACACCTAGCACATTGTTTCCTGGTGAGAACTGAGTTAGTTCTTCAAAGGAATACTTCCTGAAATCAGAATTTTCAAGTGGAGAAAGGCTCCTTTTGTTCCAAGTAGGCCTGTTCAGCTCTGTTATGAAACACATGTATCTCCCCAAAAAAAGTAACGGCTGTTTTAGAAGCAGGAGCATCTAGAAGACTGCATCTCTGTGCATATTTACTCAGTTCTTCGAAGGAATCCGTCCTGCAAATCAGAATGTTAAAGGTGGAGAAAAGCTCATTTTGTTCCAAATAGACCTATTCTGTTAAGTTGAAGAAACTCATGTATCTCTGGAAGGAACACCATCTCTGTTTGAAGCAGGATCATCTAGCACATTGTTTCCCTTTGCAATTGGTGTTCGTTTTCTAGAGAAATACTTCCTTCAATTTAGGAGTTTCAAGGTGGAGATAGGCTGTAATGAGTCCAAATACACCTATTGTGCTGAGTTGAAGAAACACATGTATCTCTCCAAAGAAAACAATGTGTTAGAAGCTGTAGCCTCTGGCACATTGTGTCCCTGTAAGAATTTAGTTAGTGTTGGAATGGTGTACGTTGTGCAAATCAACATTTTCCAGGTGTAGAATGGCTCATTTTGTTCCTTAGAGGCCTATTCTGCAAAACAAAAGAGGCTCAGGTATCTCGTGAAGGAAAAGCATGTGTGTGAGAAGCAGGAGAATCAGGCACACCGTTTACCTGTGAGAATTCAGTTTGTTTATTGAAGGAATACTTACTGAAACCAGTGTTTTCAAGGGTGAGAAAGGGTCAATTTGTTCCAAAGAGGCCTATGCAGGTAAGTTGAAGAAACATATGTATCTCTGGAAAGGAAACCACGTATGTTCGAAGCAGGAGCATCCAGTACATGGTTTCACTGTCCTTAATGACCTATGTTTTCAGAGCAATACTTCCTGCAACTTTGGAGTTCCAAGGTGGAGATAGGCACCGTTTGCTCTAAAAAGGCCTATTCAGCTAACGTGAAGAACACATGGACCTCTCCAAAGACAACCATCTATGTTCGAAGCTGCAGCATCTAGTACAGTGTTTCACTGTGAGAAGTGATTTAATTTTGAAAGGAATACTTCCTGCAAATCAAAGCTTTCAAGGTGGAGAAAGGCTGATTTTCTTCCAAATAGGCCTATACATGTAAGCTGAAGAAAGACCTTCATCTCTCGAGAGAGAACAATCTGCGTGAGGTACAGAAGTATGTATGGCATATCTTCCCTGTGAGAGCAGTGGTAGTTTCTGAAAGGAAGATTTCATGCATCTTAGGTGTTTAAGGTGGATTTAGACTCTGTTTGCACCAAATAGGCCTATTCAGCTGATTGGAAGAATCACATGTATATCTCAAAGAGAAACCATCTATGTTGGAAGTCTCAGCATCTATCACATTGTTTCCCTGTGATAATTTAGTTTACTTTTCAAAGGAATAATTCCGGCAAATCATAGTTTTCAACGTGGAGAAAGGCTCAGTTTGTTTCATGTAAGCCTATCCAGCTGAGTTGATGAAACATCTGCATCTCTCAAAAGAAAACCATCTGTGGCAGAATCAAGGGCATCGAGCACATTGTTTACCTATGAGAACTGAGTTAGTTTTTGAAAGGAATACTTGCTGCAAATCATGGTTTTCAAGTTGGAACGAGGCTCATTTTGTTCCAGACAGGCCGATTCAGCTACGGTCAAGAAAGACATGTATGTCTCGAAAGAGCAACATCTACTTAGAAGGTGCAGTATCTAGTATACTGGTCCCTTGTGAGAATTGAGCTCGTTTCTGAAGCGTATAATTCCAGCAACTCACAATGTTCAAGGTGGAGAAAGGCTAAGTTTCTTGCCACTAGACTTACTAAGCTTAGATGAGGAAACACATGTGTCTCTCAAAAGAAAACAGTGTGTTAGGAGCTTCAGCATCTAGCGTGTTGTTTCCCTGTGAGAATTGAGATAGTTTTTGAAAGGAATGTCAACTTCAATTCTCAGTTTTCAAGGTGGAGAAAGGCTCATTTTGTTCCCAATAGGCCTATTCAGCTTTGTTGAGGAAACACGTGTGTATCTGCAAAGAAAACCGTCTGTGTTAGGAGCAGGAGCAACTAGCGCATTGTTTCCCTCTGAGAAAGGAGTTGGTTTTGGGAAGGAATACTTCCTTCCAATCTGCATGTTCAAGGTGAAGAAATGCTCATTTTGTTCCAAAGAGTCCCATCCAGGTAAGTTGAAGGAACACATGTATCTCTCAAAGGAAAACAATCTGTGAAAGGAGCAGGAGCACCTAGTACATTGTTTCCCTGTGTGAACTGACTGGGTTTTTGATAGAAATACTTCCTGAAACCTAGAAGTTTCACGATGGAGATAGGCTCTGTTTGCCCAAAAGAGGCCTATTCAGCTGACTTGAAGGTACACATGCACCTCTTCCAGGAAAACCATGTACTTAAAAGCTACAGCATCTCTCACATTGTTTCCCTGTGCGATCAGAGTCCGTTTTTGAGGGAAAGACTTGCAGCAACTCCGACCATTCAAAGTGGACAAAGGCTCCTTTGTTGCAATTGGGCCTATTCTGCTGAGTTGACAAAACACATGTCACTCTCAAAATTAAACCATCTGTGGCAGAATCAGGACAATCTAGCACCTTATTTACCTATGAGAATTGAGTTAGTTTTTGAAAGGAATAATTTCTGCAAACCAACGTTTTGAAGCTAGGGAAAGGCTAATTTTGATCCAAGTAGGCCTATTTAGCTGAGTTGAAGAAACACTGCTATCTCTCGAAAGAAAAGCATGTGTGTTACAACCGGGAACACCTAGCACA
Organism: Castor canadensis; assembly: GCF_047511655.1. Classification (NCBI taxonomy): domain Eukaryota; kingdom Metazoa; phylum Chordata; class Mammalia; order Rodentia; family Castoridae; genus Castor; species Castor canadensis. The sequence goes on along the minus strand of NC_133401.1, from coordinate 36,519,330 downwards.
TTGTTTCCTGGTGAGAACTGAGTTAGTTCTTCAAAGGAATACTTCCTGAAATCAGAATTTTCAAGTGGAGAAAGGCTCCTTTTGTTCCAAGTAGGCCTGTTCAGCTCTGTTATGAAACACATGTATCTCCCCAAAAAAAGTAACGGCTGTTTTAGAAGCAGGAGCATCTAGAAGACTGCATCTCTGTGCATATTTACTCAGTTCTTCGAAGGAATCCGTCCTGCAAATCAGAATGTTAAAGGTGGAGAAAAGCTCATTTTGTTCCAAATAGACCTATTCTGTTAAGTTGAAGAAACTCATGTATCTCTGGAAGGAACACCATCTCTGTTTGAAGCAGGATCATCTAGCACATTGTTTCCCTTTGCAATTGGTGTTCGTTTTCTAGAGAAATACTTCCTTCAATTTAGGAGTTTCAAGGTGGAGATAGGCTGTAATGAGTCCAAATACACCTATTGTGCTGAGTTGAAGAAACACATGTATCTCTCCAAAGAAAACAATGTGTTAGAAGCTGTAGCCTCTGGCACATTGTGTCCCTGTAAGAATTTAGTTAGTGTTGGAATGGTGTACGTTGTGCAAATCAACATTTTCCAGGTGTAGAATGGCTCATTTTGTTCCTTAGAGGCCTATTCTGCAAAACAAAAGAGGCTCAGGTATCTCGTGAAGGAAAAGCATGTGTGTGAGAAGCAGGAGAATCCGGCACACTGTTTACCTGTGAGAATTCAGTTTGTTTATTGAAGGAATACTTACTGAAACCAGTGTTTTCAAGGGTGAGAAAGGGTCAATTTGTTCCAAAGAGGCCTATGCAGGTAAGTTGAAGAAACATATGTATCTCTGGAAAGGAAACCACGTATGTTCGAAGCAGGAGCATCCAGTACATGGTTTCACTGTCCTTAATGACCTACGTTTTCAGAGCAATACTTCCTGCAACTTTGGAGTTCCAAGGTGGAGATAGGCACCGTTTGCTCTAAAAAGGCCTATTCAGCTAACGTGAAGAACACATGGACCTCTCCAAAGACAACCATCTATGTTCGAAGCTGCAGCATCTAGTACAGTGTTTCACTGTGAGAAGTGATTTAATTTTGAAAGGAATACTTCCTGCAAATCAAAGCTTTCAAGGTGGAGAAAGGCTGATTTTCTTCCAAATAGGCCTATACATGTAAGCTGAAGAAAGACCTTCATCTCTCGAGAGAGAACAATCTGCGTGAGGTACAGAAGTATGTATGGCATATCTTCCCTGTGAGAGCAGTGGTAGTTTCTGAAAGGAAGATTTCATGCATCTTAGGTGTTTAAGGTGGATTTAGACTCTGTTTGCACCAAATAGGCCTATTCAGCTGATTGGAAGAATCACATGTATATCTCAAAGAGAAACCATCTATGTTGGAAGTCTCAGCATCTATCACATTGTTTCCCTGTGATAATTTAGTTTACTTTTCAAAGGAATAATTCCGGCAAATCATAGTTTTCAACGTGGAGAAAGGCTCAGTTTGTTTCATGTAAGCCTATCCAGCTGAGTTGATGAAACATCTGCATCTCTCAAAAGAAAACCATCTGTGGCAGAATCAAGGGCATCGAGCACATTGTTTACCTATGAGAACTGAGTTAGTTTTTGAAAGGAATACTTGCTGCAAATCATGGTTTTCAAGTTGGAACGAAGCTCATTTTGTTCCAGACAGGCCGATTCAGCTACGGTCAAGAAAGACATGTATGTCTCGAAAGAGCAACATCTACTTAGAAGGTGCAGTATCTAGTATACTGGTCCCTTGTGAGAATTGAGCTCGTTTCTGAAGCGTATAATTCCAGCAACTCACAATGTTCAAGGTGGAGAAAGGCTAAGTTTCTTGCCACTAGACTTACTAAGCTTAGATGAGGAAACACATGTGTCTCTCAAAAGAAAACAGTGTGTTAGGAGCTTCAGCATCTAGCGTGTTGTTTCCCTGTGAGAATTGAGATAGTTTTTGAAAGGAATGTCAACTTCAATTCTCAGTTTTCAAGGTGGAGAAAGGCTCATTTTGTTCCCAATAGGCCTATTCAGCTTTGTTGAGGAAACACGTGTGTATCTGCAAAGAAAACCGTCTGTGTTAGGAGCAGGAGCAACTAGCGCATTGTTTCCCTCTGAGAAAGGAGTTGGTTTTGGGAAGGAATACTTCCTTCCAATCTGCATGTTCAAGGTGAAGAAATGCTCATTTTGTTCCAAAGAGTCCCATCCAGGTAAGTTGAAGGAACACATGTATCTCTCAAAGGAAAACAATCTGTGAAAGGAGCAGGAGCACCTAGTACATTGTTTCCCTGTGTGAACTGACTGGGTTTTTGATAGAAATACTTCCTGAAACCTAGAAGTTTCACGATGGAGATAGGCTCTGTTTGCCCAAAAGAGGCCTATTCAGCTGACTTGAAGGTACACATGCACCTCTTCCAGGAAAACCATGTACTTAAAAGCTACAGCATCTCTCACATTGTTTCCCTGTGCGATCAGAGTCCGTTTTTGAGGGAAAGACTTGCAGCAACTCCGACCATTCAAAGTGGACAAAGGCTCCTTTGTTGCAATTGGGCCTATTCTGCTGAGTTGACAAAACACATGTCACTCTCAAAATTAAACCATCTGTGGCAGAATCAGGACAATCTAGCACCTTATTTACCTATGAGAATTGAGTTAGTTTTTGAAAGGAATAATTTCTGCAAACCAACGTTTTGAAGCTAGGGAAAGGCTAATTTTGATCCAAGTAGGCCTATTTAGCTGAGTTGAAGAAACACTGCTATCTCTCGAAAGAAAAGCATGTGTGTTACAACCGGGAACACCTAGCACATTGTTTCCTGGTGAGAACTGAGTTAGTTCTTCAAAGGAATACTTCCTGAAATCAGAATTTTCAAGTGGAGAAAGGCTCCTTTTGTTCCAAGTAGGCCTGTTCAGCTCTGTTATGAAACACATGTATCTCCCCAAAAAAAGTAACGGCTGTTTTAGAAGCAGGAGCATCTAGAAGACTGCATCTCTGTGCATATTTACTCAGTTCTTCGAAGGAATCCGTCCTGCAAATCAGAATGTTAAAGGTGGAGAAAAGCTCATTTTGTTCCAAATAGACCTATTCTGTTAAGTTGAAGAAACTCATGTATCTCTGGAAGGAACACCATCTCTGTTTGAAGCAGGATCATCTAGCACATTGTTTCCCTTTGCAATTGGTGTTCGTTTTCTAGAGAAATACTTCCTTCAATTTAGGAGTTTCAAGGTGGAGATAGGCTGTAATGAGTCCAAATACACCTATTGTGCTGAGTTGAAGAAACACATGTATCTCTCCAAAGAAAACAATGTGTTAGAAGCTGTAGCCTCTGGCACATTGTGTCCCTGTAAGAATTTAGTTAGTGTTGGAATGGTGTACGTTGTGCAAATCAACATTTTCCAGGTGTAGAATGGCTCATTTTGTTCCTTAGAGGCCTATTCTGCAAAACAAAAGAGGCTCAGGTATCTCGTGAAGGAAAAGCATGTGTGTGAGAAGCAGGAGAATCCGGCACACTGTTTACCTGTGAGAATTCAGTTTGTTTATTGAAGGAATACTTACTGAAACCAGTGTTTTCAAGGGTGAGAAAGGGTCAATTTGTTCCAAAGAGGCCTATGCAGGTAAGTTGAAGAAACATATGTATCTCTGGAAAGGAAACCACGTATGTTCGAAGCAGGAGCATCCAGTACATGGTTTCACTGTCCTTAATGACCTACGTTTTCAGAGCAATACTTCCTGCAACTTTGGAGTTCCAAGGTGGAGATAGGCACCGTTTGCTCTAAAAAGGCCTATTCAGCTAACGTGAAGAACACATGGACCTCTCCAAAGACAACCATCTATGTTCGAAGCTGCAGCATCTAGTACAGTGTTTCACTGTGAGAAGTGATTTAATTTTGAAAGGAATACTTCCTGCAAATCAAAGCTTTCAAGGTGGAGAAAGGCTGATTTTCTTCCAAATAGGCCTATACATGTAAGCTGAAGAAAGACCTTCATCTCTCGAGAGAGAACAATCTGCGTGAGGTACAGAAGTATGTATGGCATATCTTCCCTGTGAGAGCAGTGGTAGTTTCTGAAAGGAAGATTTCATGCATCTTAGGTGTTTAAGGTGGATTTAGACTCTGTTTGCACCAAATAGGCCTATTCAGCTGATTGGAAGAATCACATGTATATCTCAAAGAGAAACCATCTATGTTGGAAGTCTCAGCATCTATCACATTGTTTCCCTGTGATAATTTAGTTTACTTTTCAAAGGAATAATTCCGGCAAATCATAGTTTTCAACGTGGAGAAAGGCTCAGTTTGTTTCATGTAAGCCTATCCAGCTGAGTTGATGAAACATCTGCATCTCTCAAAAGAAAACCATCTGTGGCAGAATCAAGGGCATCGAGCACATTGTTTACCTATGAGAACTGAGTTAGTTTTTGAAAGGAATACTTGCTGCAAATCATGGTTTTCAAGTTGGAACGAGGCTCATTTTGTTCCAAACAGGCCGATTCAGCTACGGTCAAGAAAGACATGTATGTCTCGAAAGAGCAACATCTACTTAGAAGGTGCAGTATCTAGTATACTGGTCCCTTGTGAGAATTGAGCTCGTTTCTGAAGCGTATAATTCCAGCACCTCACAATGTTCAAGGTGGAGAAAGGCTAAGTTTCTTGCCACTAGACTTACTAACCTTAGATGAGGAAACACATGTGTCTCTCAAAAGAAAACAGTGTGTGTTAGGAGCTTCAGTATCTAGCGTGTTGTTTCCCTGTGAGAATTGAGATAGTTTTTGAAAGGAATGTCAACTTCAATTCTCAGTTTTCAAGGTGGAGAAAGGCTCATTTTGTTCCCAATAGGCCTATTCAGCTTCGTTGAGGAAACACGTGTGTATCTGCAAAGAAAACCGTCTGTGTTAGGAGCAGGAGCAACTAGCGCATTGTTTCCCTCTGAGAAAGGAGTTGGTTTTGGGAAGGAATACTTCCTTCCAATCTGCATGTTCAAGGTGAAGAAATGCTCATTTTGTTCCAAAGAGTCCCATCCAGGTAAGTTGAAGGAACACATGTATCTCTCAAAGGAAAACAATCTGTGAAAGGAGCAGGAGCACCTAGTACATTGTTTCCCTGTGTGAACTGACTGCGTTTTTGATAGAAATACTTCCTGAAACCTAGAAGTTTCACGATGGAGATAGGCTCTGTTTGCCCAAAAGAGGCCTATTCAGCTGACTTGAAGGTACACATGCACCTCTTCCAGGAAAACCATCTACTTAAAAGCTACAGCATCTCTCACATTGTTTCCCTGTGCGATCAGAGTCCGTTTTTGAAGGAAAGACTTGCAGCAACTCCGACCATTCAAAGTGGACAAAGGCTCCTTTGTTGCAATTGGGCCTATTCTGCTGAGTAGACAAAACACATGTCACTCTCAAAATTAAACCATCTGTGGCAGAATCAGGACAATCTAGCACCTTATTTACCTATGAGAATTGAGTTAGTTTTTGAAAGGAATAATTTCTGCAAATCAACGTTTTGAAGCTAGGGAAAGGCTAATTTTGATCCAAGTAGGCCTATTTAGCTGAGTTGAAGAAACACTGCTATCTCTCGAAAGAAAAGCATGTGTGTTACAACCGGGAACACCTAGCACATTGTTTCCTGGTGAGAACTGAGTTAGTTCTTCAAAGGAATACTTCCTGAAATCAGAATTTTCAAGTGGAGAAAGGCTCCTTTTGTTCCAAGTAGGCCTGTTCAGCTCTGTTATGAAACACATGTATCTCCCCAAAAAAAGTAACGGCTGTTTTAGAAGCAGGAGCATCTAGAAGACTGCATCTCTGTGCATATTTACTCAGTTCTTCGAAGGAATCCGTCCTGCAAATCAGAATGTTAAAGGTGGAGAAAAGCTCATTTTGTTCCAAATAGACCTATTCTGTTAAGTTGAAGAAACTCATGTATCTCTGGAAGGAACACCATCTCTGTTTGAAGCAGGATCATCTAGCACATTGTTTCCCTTTGCAATTGGTGTTCGTTTTCTAGAGAAATACTTCCTTCAATTTAGGAGTTTCAAGGTGGAGATAGGCTGTAATGAGTCCAAATACACCTATTGTGCTGAGTTGAAGAAACACATGTATCTCTCCAAAGAAAACAATGTGTTAGAAGCTGTAGCCTCTGGCACATTGTGTCCCTGTAAGAATTTAGTTAGTGTTGGAATGGTGTACGTTGTGCAAATCAACATTTTCCAGGTGTAGAATGGCTCATTTTGTTCCTTAGAGGCCTATTCTGCAAAACAAAAGAGGCTCAGGTATCTCGTGAAGGAAAAGCATGTGTGTGAGAAGCAGGAGAATCCGGCACACTGTTTACCTGTGAGAATTCAGTTTGTTTATTGAAGGAATACTTACTGAAACCAGTGTTTTCAAGGGTGAGAAAGGGTCAATTTGTTCCAAAGAGGCCTATGCAGGTAAGTTGAAGAAACATATGTATCTCTGGAAAGGAAACCACGTATGTTTGAAGCAGGAGCATCCAGTACATGGTTTCACTGTCCTTAATGACCTACGTTTTCAGAGCAATACTTCCTGCAACTTTGGAGTTCCAAGGTGGAGATAGGCACCGTTTGCTCTAAAAAGGCCTATTCAGCTAACGTGAAGAACACATGGACCTCTCCAAAGACAACCATCTATGTTCGAAGCTGCAGCATCTAGTACAGTGTTTCACTGTGAGAAGTGATTTAATTTTGAAAGGAATACTTCCTGCAAATCAAAGCTTTCAAGGTGGAGAAAGGCTGATTTTCTTCCAAATAGGCCTATACATGTAAGCTGAAGAAAGACCTTCATCTCTCGAGAGAGAACAATCTGCGTGAGGTACAGAAGTATGTATGGCATATCTTCCCCGTGAGAGCAGTGGTAGTTTCTGAAAGGAAGATTTCAAGCATCTTAGGTGTTTAAGGTGGATTTAGACTCTGTTTGCACCAAATAGGCCTATTCAGCTGATTGGAAGAATCACATGTATATCTCAAAGAGAAACCATCTATGTTGGAAGTCTCAGCATCTAATACATTGTTTCCCTGTGATAATTTAGTTTACTTTTCAAAGGAATAATTCCGGCAAATCATAGTTTTCAACGTGGAGAAAGGCTCAGTTTGTTTCATGTAAGCCTATCCAGCTGAGTTGATGAAACATCTACATCTCTCAAAAGAAAACCATCTGTGGCAGAATCAAGGGCATCGAGCACATTGTTTACCTATGAGAACTGAGTTAGTTTTTGAAAGGAATACTTGCTGCAAATCATGGTTTTCAAGTTGGAACGAGGCTCATTTTGTTCCAAACAGGCCGATTCAGCTACGGTCAAGAAAGACATGTATGTCTCGAAAGAGCAACATCTACTTAGAAAGTGCAGTATCTAGTATACTGGTCCCTTGTGAGAATTGAGCTCGTTTCTGAAGCGTATAATTCCAGCAACTCACAATGTTCAAGGTGGAGAAAGGCTAAGTTTCTTGCCACTAGACTTACTAAGCTTAGATGAGGAAACACATGTGTCTCTCAAAAGAAAACAGTGTGTTAGGAGCTTCAGCATCTAGCGTGTTGTTTCCCTGTGAGAATTGAGATAGTTTTTGAAAGGAATGTCAACTTCAATTCTCAGTTTTCAAGGTGGAGAAAGGCTCATTTTGTTCCCAATAGGCCTATTCAGCTTCGTTGAGGAAACACGTGTGTATCTGCAAAGAAAACCGTCTGTGTTAGGAGCAGGAGCAACTAGCGCATTGTTTCCTTCTGAGAAAGGAGTTGGTTTTGGGAAGGAATACTTCCTTCCAATCTGCATGTTCAAGGTGAAGAAATGCTCATTTTGTTCCAAAGAGTCCCATCCAGGTAAGTTGAAGGAACACATGTATCTCTCAAAGGAAAACAATCTGTGAAAGGAGCAGGAGCACCTAGTACATTGTTTCCCTGTGTGAACTGACTGCGTTTTTGATAGAAATACTTCCTGAAACCTAGAAGTTTCACGATGGAGATAGGCTCTGTTTGCCCAAAAGAGGCCTATTCAGCTGACTTGAAGGTACACATGCACCTCTTCCAGGAAAACCATCTACTTAAAAGCTACAGCATCTCTCACATTGTTTCCCTGTGCGATCAGAGTCCGTTTTTGAAGGAAAGACTTGCAGCAACTCCGACCATTCAAAGTGGACAAAGGCTCCTTTGTTGCAATTGGGCCTATTCTGCTGAGTTGACAAAACACATGTCACTCTCAAAATTAAACCATCTGTGGCAGAATCAGGACAATCTAGCACCTTATTTACCTATGAGAATTGAGTTAGTTTTTGAAAGGAATAATTTCTGCAAATCAACGTTTTGAAGCTAGGGAAAGGCTAATTTTGATCCAAGTAGGCCTATTTAGCTGAGTTGAAGAAACACTGCTATCTCTCGAAAGAAAAGCATGTGTGTTACAACCGGGAACACCTAGCACATTGTTTCCTGGTGAGAACTGAGTTAGTTCTTCAAAGGAATACTTCCTGAAATCAGAATTTTCAAGTGGAGAAAGGCTCCTTTTGTTCCAAGTAGGCCTGTTCAGCTCTGTTATGAAACACATGTATCTCCCCAAAAAAAGTAACGGCTGTTTTAGAAGCAGGAGCATCTAGAAGACTGCATCTCTGTGCATATTTACTCAGTTCTTCGAAGGAATCCGTCCTGCAAATCAGAATGTTAAAGGTGGAGAAAAGCTCATTTTGTTCCAAATAGACCTATTCTGTTAAGTTGAAGAAACTCATGTATCTCTGGAAGGAACACCATCTCTGTTTGAAGCAGGATCATCTAGCACATTGTTTCCCTTTGCAATTGGTGTTTGTTTTCTAGAGAAATACTTCCTTCAATTTAGGAGTTTCAAGGTGGAGATAGGCTGTAATGAGTCCAAATACACCTATTGTGCTGAGTTGAAGAAACACATGTATCTCTCCAAAGAAAACAATGTGTTAGAAGCTGTAGCCTCTGGCACATTGTGTCCCTGTAAGAATTTAGTTAGTGTTGGAATGGTGTACGTTGTGCAAATCAACATTTTCCAGGTGTAGAATGGCTCATTTTGTTCCTTAGAGGCCTATTCTGCAAAACAAAAGAGGCTCAGGTATCTCGTGAAGGAAAAGCATGTGTGTGAGAAGCAGGAGAATCCGGCACACTGTTTACCTGTGAGAATTCAGTTTGTTTATTGAAGGAATACTTACTGAAACCAGTGTTTTCAAGGGTGAGAAAGGGTCAATTTGTTCCAAAGAGGCCTATGCAGGTAAGTTGAAGAAACATATGTATCTCTGGAAAGGAAACCACGTATGTTCGAAGCAGGAGCATCCAGTACATGGTTTCACTGTCCTTAATGACCTACGTTTTCAGAGCAATACTTCCTGCAACTTTGGAGTTCCAAGGTGGAGATAGGCACCGTTTGCTCTAAAAAGGCCTATTCAGCTAACGTGAAGAACACATGGACCTCTCCAAAGACAACCATCTATGTTCGAAGCTGCAGCATCTAGTACAGTGTTTCACTGTGAGAAGTGATTTAATTTTGAAAGGAATACTTCCTGCAAATCAAAGCTTTCAAGGTGGAGAAAGGCTGATTTTCTTCCAAATAGGCCTATACATGTAAGCTGAAGAAAGACCTTCATCTCTCGAGAGAGAACAATCTGCGTGAGGTACAGAAGTATGTATGGCATATCTTCCCCGTGAGAGCAGTGGTAGTTTCTGAAAGGAAGATTTCAAGCATCTTAGGTGTTTAAGGTGGATTTAGACTCTGTTTGCACCAAATAGGCCTATTCAGCTGATTGGAAGAATCACATGTATATCTCAAAGAGAAACCATCTATGTTGGAAGTCTCAGCATCTAATACATTGTTTCCCTGTGATAATTTAGTTTACTTTTCAAAGGAATAATTCCGGCAAATCATAGTTTTCAAGGTGGAGAAAGGCTCAGTTTGTTTCATGTAACCCTATCCAGCTGAGTTGATGAAACATCTACATCTCTCAAAAGAAAACCATCTGTGGCAGAATCAAGGGCATCGAGCACATTGTTTACCTATGAGAACTGAGTTAGTTTTTGAAAGGAATACTTGCTGCAAATCATGGTTTTCAAGTTGGAACGAGGCTCATTTTGTTCCAAACAGGCCGATTCAGCTACGGTCAAGAAAGACATGTATGTCTCGAAAGAGCAACATCTACTTAGAAGGTGCAGTATCTAGTATACTGGTCCCTTGTGAGAATTGAGCTCGTTTCTGAAGCGTATAATTCCAGCAACTCACAATGTTCAAGGTGGAGAAAGGCTAAGTTTCTTGCCACTAGACTTACTAAGCTTAGATGAGGAAACACATGTGTCTCTCAAAAGAAAACAGTGTGTTAGGAGCTTCAGCATCTAGCGTGTTGTTTCCCTGTGAGAATTGAGATAGTTTTTGAAAGGAATGTCAACTTCAATTCTCAGTTTTCAAGGTGGAGAAAGGCTCATTTTGTTCCCAATAGGCCTATTCAGCTTCGTTGAGGAAACACGTGTGTATCTGCAAAGAAAACCGTCTGTGTTAGGAGCAGGAGCAACTAGCGCATTGTTTCCTTCTGAGAAAGGAGTTGGTTTTGGGAAGGAATACTTCCTTCCAATCTGCATGTTCAAGGTGAAGAAATGCTCATTTTGTTCCAAAGAGTCCCATCCAGGTAAGTTGAAGGAACACATGTATCTCTCAAAGGAAAACAATCTGTGAAAGGAGCAGGAGCACCTAGTACATTGTTTCCCTGTGTGAACTGACTGCGTTTTTGATAGAAATACTTCCTGAAACCTAGAAGTTTCACGATGGAGATAGGCTCTGTTTGCCCAAAAGAGGCCTATTCAGCTGACTTGAAGGTACACATGCACCTCTTCCAGGAAAACCATCTACTTAAAAGCTACAGCATCTCTCACATTGTTTCCCTGTGCGATCAGAGTCCGTTTTTGAAGGAAAGACTTGCAGCAACTCCGACCATTCAAAGTGGACAAAGGCTCCTTTGTTGCAATTGGGCCTATTCTGCTGAGTTGACAAAACACATGTCACTCTCAAAATTAAACCATCTGTGGCAGAATCAGGACAATCTAGCACCTTATTTACCTATGAGAATTGAGTTAGTTTTTGAAAGGAATAATTTCTGCAAATCAACGTTTTGAAGCTAGGGAAAGGCTAATTTTGATCCAAGTAGGCCTATTTAGCTGAGTTGAAGAAACACTGCTATCTCTCGAAAGAAAAGCATGTGTGTTACAACCGGGAACACCTAGCACATTGTTTCCTGGTGAGAACTGAGTTAGTTCTTCAAAGGAATACTTCCTGAAATCAGAATTTTCAAGTGGAGAAAGGCTCCTTTTGTTCCAAGTAGGCCTGTTCAGCTCTGTTATGAAACACATGTATCTCCCCAAAAAAAGTAACGGCTGTTTTAGAAGCAGGAGCATCTAGAAGACTGCATCTCTGTGCATATTTACTCAGTTCTTCGAAGGAATCCGTCCTGCAAACCAGAATGTTAAAGGTGGAGAAAAGCTCATTTTGTTCCAAATAGACCTATTCTGTTAAGTTGAAGAAACTCATGTATCTCTGGAAGGAACACCATCTCTGTTTGAAGCAGGATCATCTAGCACATTGTTTCCCTTTGCAATTGGTGTTTGTTTTCTAGAGAAATACTTCCTTCAATTTAGGAGTTTCAAGGTGGAGATAGGCTGTAATGAGTCCAAATACACCTATTGTGCTGAGTTGAAGAAACACATGTATCTCTCCAAAGAAAACAATGTGTTAGAAGCTGTAGCCTCTGGCACATTGTGTCCCTGTAAGAATTTAGTTAGTGTTGGAATGGTGTACGTTGTGCAAATCAACATTTTCCAGGTGTAGAATGGCTCATTTTGTTCCTTAGAGGCCTATTCTGCAAAACAAAAGAGGCTCAGGTATCTCGTGAAGGAAAAGCATGTGTGTGAGAAGCAGGAGAATCCGGCACACTGTTTACCTGTGAGAATTCAGTTTGTTTATTGAAGGAATACTTACTGAAACCAGTGTTTTCAAGGGTGAGAAAGGGTCAATTTGTTCCAAAGAGGCCTATGCAGGTAAGTTGAAGAAACATATGTATCTCTGGAAAGGAAACCACGTATGTTCGAAGCAGGAGCATCCAGTACATGGTTTCACTGTCCTTAATGACCTACGTTTTCAGAGCAATACTTCCTGCAACTTTGGAGTTCCAAGGTGGAGATAGGCACCGTTTGCTCTAAAAAGGCCTATTCAGCTAACGTGAAGAACACATGGACCTCTCCAAAGACAACCATCTATGTTCGAAGCTGCAGCATCTAGTACAGTGTTTCACTGTGAGAAGTGATTTAATTTTGAAAGGAATACTTCCTGCAAATCAAAGCTTTCAAGGTGGAGAAAGGCTGATTTTCTTCCAAATAGGCCTATACATGTAAGCTGAAGAAAGACCTTCATCTCTCGAGAGAGAACAATCTGCGTGAGGTACAGAAGTATGTATGGCATATCTTCCCCGTGAGAGCAGTGGTAGTTTCTGAAAGGAAGATTTCAAGCATCTTAGGTGTTTAAGGTGGATTTAGACTCTGTTTGCACCAAATAGGCCTATTCAGCTGATTGGAAGAATCACATGTATATCTCAAAGAGAAACCATCTATGTTGGAAGTCTCAGCATCTAATACATTGTTTCCCTGTGATAATTTAGTTTACTTTTCAAAGGAATAATTCCGGCAAATCATAGTTTTCAACGTGGAGAAAGGCTCAGTTTGTTTCATGTAAGCCTATCCAGCTGAGTTGATGAAACATCTACATCTCTCAAAAGAAAACCATCTGTGGCAGAATCAAGGGCATCGAGCACATTGTTTACCTATGAGAACTGAGTTAGTTTTTGAAAGGAATACTTGCTGCAAATCATGGTTTTCAAGTTGGAACGAGGCTCATTTTGTTCCAAACAGGCCGATTCAGCTACGGTCAAGAAAGACATGTATGTCTCGAAAGAGCAACATCTACTTAGAAGGTGCAGTATCTAGTATACTGGTCCCTTGTGAGAATTGAGCTCGTTTCTGAAGCGTATAATTCCAGCAACTCACAATGTTCAAGGTGGAGAAAGGCTAAGTTTCTTGCCACTAGACTTACTAAGCTTAGATGAGGAAACACATGTGTCTCTCAAAAGAAAACAGTGTGTTAGGAGCTTCAGCATCTAGCGTGTTGTTTCCCTGTGAGAATTGAGATAGTTTTTGAAAGGAATGTCAACTTCAATTCTCAGTTTTCAAGGTGGAGAAAGGCTCATTTTGTTCCCAATAGGCCTATTCAGCTTCGTTGAGGAAACACGTGTGTATCTGCAAAGAAAACCGTCTGTGTTAGGAGCAGGAGCAACTAGCGCATTGTTTCCTTCTGAGAAAGGAGTTGGTTTTGGGAAGGAATACTTCCTTCCAATCTGCATGTTCAAGGTGAAGAAATGCTCATTTTGTTCCAAAGAGTCCCATCCAGGTAAGTTGAAGGAACACATGTATCTCTCAAAGGAAAACAATCTGTGAAAGGAGCAGGAGCACCTAGTACATTGTTTCCCTGTGTGAACTGACTGCGTTTTTGATAGAAATACTTCCTGAAACCTAGAAGTTTCACGATGGAGATAGGCTCTGTTTGCCCAAAAGAGGCCTATTCAGCTGACTTGAAGGTACACATGCACCTCTTCCAGGAAAACCATCTACTTAAAAGCTACAGCATCTCTCACATTGTTTCCCTGTGCGATCAGAGTCCGTTTTTGAAGGAAAGACTTGCAGCAACTCCGACCATTCAAAGTGGACAAAGGCTCCTTTGTTGCAATTGGGCCTATTCTGCTGAGTTGACAAAACACATGTCACTCTCAAAATTAAACCATCTGTGGCAGAATCAGGACAATCTAGCACCTTATTTACCTATGAGAATTGAGTTAGTTTTTGAAAGGAATAATTTCTGCAAATCAACGTTTTGAAGCTAGGGAAAGGCTAATTTTGATCCAAGTAGGCCTATTTAGCTGAGTTGAAGAAACACTGCTATCTCTCGAAAGAAAAGCATGTGTGTTACAACCGGGAACACCTAGCACATTGTTTCCTGGTGAGAACTGAGTTAGTTCTTCAAAGGAATACTTCCTGAAATCAGAATTTTCAAGTGGAGAAAGGCTCCTTCTGTTCCAAGTAGGCCTGTTCAGCTCTGTTATGAAACACATGTATCTCCCCAAAAAAAGTAACGGCTGTTTTAGAAGCAGGAGCATCTAGAAGACTGCATCTCTGTGCATATTTACTCAGTTCTTCGAAGGAATCCGTCCTGCAAATCAGAATGTTAAAGGTGGAGAAAAGCTCATTTTGTTCCAAATAGACCTATTCTGTTAAGTTGAAGAAACTCATGTATCTCTGGAAGGAACACCATCTCTGTTTGAAGCAGGATCATCTAGCACATTGTTTCCCTTTGCAATTGGTGTTTGTTTTCTAGAGAAATACTTCCTTCAATTTAGGAGTTTCAAGGTGGAGATAGGCTGTAATGAGTCCAAATACACCTATTGTGCTGAGTTGAAGAAACACATGTATCTCTCCAAAGAAAACAATGTGTTAGAAGCTGTAGCCTCTGGCACATTGTGTCCCTGTAAGAATTTAGTTAGTGTTGGAATGGTGTACGTTGTGCAAATCAACATTTTCCAGGTGTAGAATGGCTCATTTTGTTCCTTAGAGGCCTATTCTGCAAAACAAAAGAGGCTCAGGTATCTCGTGAAGGAAAAGCATGTGTGTGAGAAGCAGGAGAATCCGGCACACTGTTTACCTGTGAGAATTCAGTTTGTTTATTGAAGGAATACTTACTGAAACCAGTGTTTTCAAGGGTGAGAAAGGGTCAATTTGTTCCAAAGAGGCCTATGCAGGTAAGTTGAAGAAACATATGTATCTCTGGAAAGGAAACCACGTATGTTCGAAGCAGGAGCATCCAGTACATGGTTTCACTGTCCTTAATGACCTACGTTTTCAGAGCAATACTTCCTGCAACTTTGGAGTTCCAAGGTGGAGATAGGCACCGTTTGCTCTAAAAAGGCCTATTCAGCTAACGTGAAGAACACATGGACCTCTCCAAAGACAACCATCTATGTTCGAAGCTGCAGCATCTAGTACAGTGTTTCACTGTGAGAAGTGATTTAATTTTGAAAGGAATACTTCCTGCAAATCAAAGCTTTCAAGGTGGAGAAAGGCTGATTTTCTTCCAAATAGGCCTATACATGTAAGCTGAAGAAAGACCTTCATCTCTCGAGAGAGAACAATCTGCGTGAGGTACAGAAGTATGTATGGCATATCTTCCCTGTGAGAACAGTGGTAGTTTCTGAAAGGAAGATTTCATGCATCTTAGGTGTTTAAGGTGGATTTAGACTCTGTTTGCACCAAATAGGCCTATTCAGCTGATTGGAAGAATCACATGTATATCTCAAAGAGAAACCATCTATGTTGGAAGTCTCAGCATCTATCACATTGTTTCCCTGTGATAATTTAGTTTACTTTTCAAAGGAATAATTCCGGCAAATCATAGTTTTCAACGTGGAGAAAGGCTCAGTTTGTTTCATGTAAGCCTATCCAGCTGAGTTGATGAAACATCTGCATCTCTCAAAAGAAAACCATCTGTGGCAGAATCAAGGGCATCGAGCACATTGTTTACCTATGAGAACTGAGTTAGTTTTTGAAAGGAATACTTGCTGCAAATCATGGTTTTGAAGTTGGAACGAGGCTCATTTTGTTCCAAACAGGCCGATTCAGCTACGGTCAAGAAAGACATGTATGTCTCGAAAGAGCAACATCTACTTGGAGGTGCAGTATCTAGTATACTGGTCCCTTGTGAGAATTGAGCTCGTTTCTGAAGCGTATAATTCCAGCAACTCACAATGTTCAAGGTGGAGAAAGGCTAAGTTTCTTGCCACTAGACTTACTAACCTTAGATGAGGAAACACATGTGTCTCTCAAAAGAAAACAGTGTGTGTTAGGAGCTTCAGCATCTAGCGTGTTGTTTCCCTGTGAGAATTGAGATAGTTTTTGAAAGGAATGTGAACTTCAATTCTCAGTTTTCAAGGTGGAGAAAGGCTCATTTTGTTCCCAATAGGCCTATTCAGCTTCGTTGAGGAAACACGTGTGTATCTGCAAAGAAAACCGTCTGTGTTAGGAGCAGGAGCAACTAGCGCATTGTTTCCCTCTGAGAAAGGAGTTGGTTTTGGGAAGGAATACTTCCTTCCAATCTGCATGTTCAAGGTGAAGAAATGTTCATTTTGTTCCAAAGAGTCCCATCCAGGTAAGTTGAAGGAACACATGTATCTCTCAAAGGAAAACAATCTGTGAAAGGAGCAGGAGCACCTAGTACATTGTTTCCCTGTGTGAACTGACTGGGTTTTTGATAGAAATACTTCCTGAAACCTAGAAGTTTCACGATGGAGATAGGCTCTGTTTGCCCAAAAGAGGCCTATTCAGCTGACTTGAAGGTACACATGCACCTCTTCCAGGAAAACCATCTACTTAAAAGCTACAGCATCTCTCACATTGTTTCCCTGTGCGATCAGAGTCCGTTTTTGAAGGAAAGACTTGCAGCAACTCCGACCATTCAAAGTGGACAAAGGCTCCTTTGTTGCAATTGGGCCTATTCTGCTGAGTTGACAAAACACATGTCACTCTCAAAATTAAACCATCTGTGGCAGAATCAGGACAATCTAGCACCTTATTTACCTATGAGAATTGAGTTAGTTTTTGAAAGGAATAATTTCTGCAAATCAACGTTTTGAAGCTAGGGAAAGGCTAATTTTGATCCAAGTAGGCCTATTTAGCTGAGTTGAAGAAACACTGCTATCTCTCGAAAGAAAAGCATGTGTGTTACAACCGGGAACACCTAGCACATTGTTTCCTGGTGAGAACTGAGTTAGTTCTTCAAAGGAATACTTCCTGAAATCAGAATTTTCAAGTGGAGAAAGGCTCCTTTTGTTCCAAGTAGGCCTGTTCAGCTCTGTTATGAAACACATGTATCTCCCCAAAAAAAGTAACGGCTGTTTTAGAAGCAGGAGCATCTAGAAGACTGCATCTCTGTGCATATTTACTCAGTTCTTCGAAGGAATCCGTCCTGCAAATCAGAATGTTAAAGGTGGAGAAAAGCTCATTTTGTTCCAAATAGACCTATTCTGTTAAGTTGAAGAAACTCATGTATCTCTGGAAGGAACACCATCTCTGTTTGAAGCAGGATCATCTAGCACATTGTTTCCCTTTGCAATTGGTGTTCGTTTTCTAGAGAAATACTTCCTTCAATTTAGGAGTTTCAAGGTGGAGATAGGCTGTAATGAGTCCAAATACAACTATTGTGCTGAGTTGAAGAAACACATGTATCTCTCCAAAGAAAACAATGTGTTAGAAGCTGTAGCCTCTGGCACATTGTGTCCCTGTAAGAATTTAGTTAGTGTTGGAATGGTGTACGTTGTGCAAATCAACATTTTCCAGGTGTAGAATGGCTCATTTTGTTCCTTAGAGGCCTATTCTGCAAAACAAAAGAGGCTCAGGTATCTCGTGAAGGAAAAGCATGTGTGTGAGAAGCAGGAGAATCCGGCACACTGTTTACCTGTGAGAATTCAGTTTGTTTATTGAAGGAATACTTACTGAAACCAGTGTTTTCAAGGGTGAGAAAGGGTCAATTTGTTCCAAAGAGGCCTATGCAGGTAAGTTGAAGAAACATATGTATCTCTGGAAAGGAAACCACGTATGTTCGAAGCAGGAGCATCCAGGACATGGTTTCACTGTCCTTAATGACCTACGTTTTCAGAGCAATACTTCCTGCAACTTTGGAGTTCCAAGGTGGAGATAGGCACCGTTTGCTCTAAAAAGGCCTATTCAGCTAACGTGAAGAACACATGGACCTCTCCAAAGACAACCATCTATGTTCGAAGCTGCAGCATCTAGTACAGTGTTTCACTGTGAGAAGTGATTTAATTTTGAAAGGAATACTTCCTGCAAATCAAAGCTTTCAAGGTGGAGAAAGGCTGATTTTCTTCCAAATAGGCCTATACATGTAAGCTGAAGAAAGACCTTCATCTCTCTCGAGAGAACAATCTGCGTGAGGTACAGAAGTATGTATGGCATATCTTCCCCGTGAGAGCAGTGGTAGTTTCTGAAAGGAAGATTTCAAGCATCTTAGGTGTTTAAGGTGGATTTAGACTCTGTTTGCACCAAATAGGCCTATTCAGCTGATTGGAAGAATCACATGTATATCTCAAAGAGAAACCATCTATGTTGGAAGTCTCAGCATCTAATACATTGTTTCCCTGTGATAATTTAGTTTACTTTTCAAAGGAATAATTCCGGCAAATCATAGTTTTCAAGGTGGAGAAAGGCTCAGTTTGTTTCATGTAACCCTATCCAGCTGAGTTGATGAAACATCTACATCTCTCAAAAGAAAACCATCTGTGGCAGAATCAAGGGCATCGAGCACATTGTTTACCTATGAGAACTGAGTTAGTTTTTGAAAGGAATACTTGCTGCAAATCATGGTTTTCAAGTTGGAACGAGGCTCATTTTGTTCCAAACAGGCCGATTCAGCTAAGGTCAAGAAAGACATGTATGTCTCGAAAGAGCAACATCTACTTAGAAGGTGCAGTATCTAGTATACTGGACCCTTGTGAGAATTGAGCTCCTTTCTGAAGCGTATAATTCCAGCAACTCACAATGTTCAAGGTGGAGAAAGGCTAAGTTTCTTGCCACTAGACTTACTAAGCTTAGATGAGGAAACACATGTGTCTCTCAAAAGAAAACAGTGTGTTAGGAGCTTCAGCATCTAGCGTGTTGTTTCCCTGTGAGAATTGAGATAGTTTTTGAAAGGAATGTCAACTTCAATTCTCAGTTTTCAAGGTGGAGAAAGGCTCATTTTGTTCCCAATAGGCCTATTCAGCTTCGTTGAGGAAACACGTGTGTATCTGCAAAGAAAACCGTCTGTGTTAGGAGCAGGAGCAACTAGCGCATTGTTTCCCTCTGAGAAAGGAGTTGGTTTTGGGAAGGAATACTTCCTTCCAATCTGCATGTTCAAGGTGAAGAAATGCTCATTTTGTTCCAAAGAGTCCCATCCAGGTAAGTTGAAGGAACACATGTATCTCTCAAAGGAAAACAATCTGTGAAAGGAGCAGGAGCACCTAGTACATTGTTTCCCTGTGTGAACTGACTGGGTTTTTGATAGAAATACTTCCTGAAACCTAGCAGTTTCACGATGGAGATAGGCTCTGATTGCCCAAAAGAGGCCTATTCAGCTGACTTGAAGGTACACATGCACCTCTTCCAGGAAAACCATCTACTTAAAAGCTACAGCATCTCTCACATTGTTTCCCTGTGCGATCAGAGTCCGTTTTTGAAGGAAAGACTTGCAGCAACTCCGACCATTCAAAGTGGACAAAGGCTCCTTTGTTGCAATTGGGCCTATTCTGCTGAGTTGACAAAACACATGTCACTCTCAAAATTAAACCATCTGTGGCAGAATCAGGACAATCTAGCACCTTATTTACCTATGAGAATTGAATTAGTTTTTGAAAGGAATAATTTCTGCAAATCAACGTTTTGAAGCTAGGGAAAGGCTAATTTTGATCCAAGTAGGCCTATTTAGCTGAGTTGAAGAAACACTGCTATCTCTAGAAAGAAAAGCATGTGTGTTACAACCGGGAACACCTAGCACATTGTTTCCTGGTGAGAACTGAGTTAGTTCTTCAAAGGAATACTTCCTGAAATCAGAATTTTCAAGTGGAGAAAGGCTCCTTTTGTTCCAAGTAGGCCTGTTCAGCTCTGTTATGAAACACATGTATCTCCCCAAAAAAAGTAACGGCTGTTTTAGAAGCAGGAGCATCTAGAAGACTGCATCTCTGTGCATATTTACTCAGTTCTTCGAAGGAATCCGTCCTGCAAATCAGAATGTTAAAGGTGGAGAAAAGCTCATTTTGTTCCAAATAGACCTATTCTGTTAAGTTGAAGAAACTCATGTATCTCTGGAAGGAACACCATCTCTGTTTGAAGCAGGATCATCTAGCACATTGTTTCCCTTTGCAATTGGTGTTCGTTTTCTAGAGAAATACTTCCTTCAATTTAGGAGTTTCAAGGTGGAGATAGGCTGTAATGAGTCCAAATACAACTATTGGGCTGAGTTGAAGAAACAAATGTATCTCTCCAAAGAAAACAATGTATGTTAGAAGCTGTAGCCTCTGGCACATTGTGTCCCTGTAAGAATTTAGTTAGTGTTGGAATGGTGTACGTTGTGCAAATCAACATTTTCCAGGTGTAGAATGGCTCATTTTTTTAATTAGAGGCCTATTCTGCAAAAGAAAAGAGGCTCGGGTACCTCGTGAAGGAAAAGCATGTGTGTGAGAAGCAGGAGAATCCGGCACACTGTTTACCTGTGAGAATTCAGTTTGTTTATTGAAGGAATACTTACTGCAATCCAGTGTTTTCAAGGGTGAGAAAGGGTCAATTTGTTCCAAAGAGGCCTATGCAGGTAAGTTGAAGAAACATATGTATGTCTGGAAAGGAAACCACGTATGTTCGAAGCAGGAGCATCCAGTACATGGTTTCACTGTCCTTAATGACCTACGTTTTCAGAGCAATACTTCCTGCAACTTTGGAGTTCCAAGGTGGAGATAGTCACCGTTTGCTCTAAAAAGGCCTATTCAGCTGACGTGAAGAACACATGGACCTCTCCAAAGACAGCCATCTATGTTCGAAGCTGCAGCATCTAGTACAGTGTTTTACTGTGAGAAGTGATTTAATTTTGAAAGGAGTACTTCCTGCAAATCAAAGCTTTCAAGTTGGAGAAGGGCTGATTTTCCTCCAAATAGGCCTATACATGTAAGCTGAAGAAACACCTTTATCTCTCGAGAGAGAACAATCTGTGTGAGGTACAGAAGTATGTATGGCATATCTTCCCTGTGAGAACAGTGGTAGTTTCTGAAAGGAAGATTTCATGCATTTTAGGTGTTTAAGATGGATTTAGACTCTGTTTGCACCAAATAGGCCTATTCAGCTGATTGGAAGAATCACATGTATATCTCAAAGAGAAACCATCTATGTTGGAAGTCTCAGCATCTATCACATTGTTTCCCTGTGATAATTTAGTTTACTTTTCAAAGGAATAATTCCGGCAAATCATAGTTTTCAACGTGGAGAAAGGCTCAGTTTGTTTCATGTAAGCCTATCCAGCTGAGTTGATGAAACATCTGCATCTCTCAAAAGAAAACCATCTGTGGCAGAATCAAGGGCATCGAGCACATTGTTTACCTATGAGAACTGAGTTAGTTTTTGAAAGGAATACTTGCTGCAAATCATAGTTTTCAAGTTGGAATGAGGCTCATTTTGTTCCAAACAGGCCGATTCAGCTACGGTCAAGAAAGACATGTATGTCTCGAAAGAGCAACATCTACTTAGAAGGTGCAGTATCTAGTATACTGGTCCCTTGTGAGAACTGAGCTCGTTTCTGAAGCGTATAATTCCAGCAACTCACGATGTTCAAGGTGGAGAAAGGCTAACTTTCTTGCAACTAGACTTACTAAGCTTAGATGAGGAAACACATGTGTCTCTCAAAAGAAAACCCTGTGTGTTAGGAGCTTCAGCATCTAGCGTGCTGTTTCCCTGTGAGAATTGAGATATTTTTGAAAGGAATGTCTCCTTCAATTCTCAGTTTTCAAGGTGGAGAAAGGCTCATTTTGTTCCCAATAGGCCTATTCAGCTTCGTTGAGGAAACACGTGTGTATCTGCCAAGAAAACCGTCTGTGTTAGGAGCAGGAGCAACTAGCACATTGTTTCCCTCTGAGAAAGGAGTTGGTTTTGGGAAGGAATACTTCCTTCCAATCTGAATGTTCAAGGTGAAGAAATGCTCATTTTGTTCCAAAGAGTCCCATTCAGGTAAGTTGAAGAAACACATGTATCTCTCGAAGGAAAACCATCTGTGAAAGAAGCAGGAGCACCTAGCACATTGTTTCCCTGTGCGAACTGACTGGATTTTTGATAGAAATACTTCCTGAAACCTAGCAGTTTCACGATGGAGATAGGCTCTGTTTGCCCAAAAGAGGCCTATTCAGCTGACTTGAAGGTACACATGCACCTCTTCCAGGAAAACCATCTACTTAAAAGCTACAGCATCTCTCACATTGTTTCCCTGTGAGATCAGAGTCCGTTTTTGAAGGAAAGACTTGCAGCAACTCAGAATATTCAAAGTGGACAAAGGCTCCTTTGTTGCAATTGGGCCTATTCTGCTGAGTTGACAAAACACATGTCACTCTCAAAATTGAACCATATGTGGCAGAATCAGGACAATCTAGTACCTTATTTACCTATGAGAATTGAGTTAGTTTTTGAAAGGAATAATTTCTGCAAATCAACGTTTTGAAGCTAGGGAAAGGCTAATTTTGATCCAAGTAGGCTTATTTAGCTGAGTTGAAGAAACACTGCTATCTCTCCAAAGAAAAGCATGTGTGTTACAACCGGGAACACCTAGCACATTGTTTCCTGGTGAGAATTGAGTTCGTTTTTCAAAGGAATACTTCCTGAAATCAGAATTTTCAAGTGGAGAAAGGCTCCTTTTGTTCCAAATAGGCCTCTTCAGCTTTGTTATGAAACACATGTATCTCCCCCAAAAAAGTAACAGCTGTTTTAGAAGCAGGAGCATCTAGAAGACTGCATCTCTGTGCATATTTTCTCAGTTCTTCGAAGGAATCCGTCCTGCAAATCAGAATGTTAAAGGTGGAGAAAAGCTCATTTTGTTCCAAATAGACCTATTCTGCTAAGTTGAAGAAACTCATGTATCTCTGGAAGGAACACCATCTCTGTTTGAAGCAGGATCATCGAGCAGATTGTTTCCCTTTGCAAATGGTGTTCGTTTTCTAGAGAAATACTTCCTTCCATTTAGGAGTTTCAAGGTCTAGACAGGCTGTAATGAGTCCAAATACACCTATTGTGCTGAGTTGAAGAAACACATGTATCTCTCCAAAGAAAACAATGTATGTTAGAAGCTGTAGCCTCTGGCACATTGTGTCCCTGTAAGAATTTAGTTAGTGTTGGAATGGTGTACGTTGTGCAAATCAACATTTTCCAGGTGTAGAATGGCTCATTTTGTTCCTTAGAGGCCTATTCTGCAAAAGAAAAGAGGCTCGGGTACCTCGTGAAGGAAAAGCATGTGTGTGAGAAGCAGGAGAATCCGGCACACTGTTTACCTGTGAGAATTCAGTTTGTTTATTGAAGGAATACTTACTGCAAACCAGTGTTTTCAAGGATGAGAAAGGGTCAATTTGTTCCAAAGAGGCCTATGCAGGTAAGTTGAAGAAACATATGTATGTCTGCAAAGGAAACCACGTATGTTCGAAGCAGGAGCATCCAGTACATGGTTTCACTGTCCTTAATGACCTACGTTTTCAGAGCAATACTTCCTGCAACTTTGGAGTTCCAAGGTGGAGATAGTCACCGTTTGCTCTAAAAAGGCCTATTCAGCTAACGTGAAGAACACATGGACCTCTCCAAAGACAGCCATCTATGTTCGAAGCTGCAGCATCTAGTACAGTGTTTTACTGTGAGAAGTGATTTAATTTTGAAAGGAATACTTCCTGCAAATCAAAGCTTTCAAGGTGGAGAAGGGCTGATTTTCCTCCAAATAGGCCTATACATGTAAGCTGAAGAAACACCTTTATCTCTCGAGAGAGAACAATCTGTGTGAGGTACAGAAGTATGTATGGCATATCTTCCCTGTGAGAACAGTGGTAGTTTCTGAAAGGAAGATTTCATGCATCTTAGGTGTTTAAGGTGGATTTAGACTCTGTTTGCACCAAATAGGCCTATTCAGCTGATTGGAAGAATCACATGTATATCTCAAAGAGAAACCATCTATGTTGGAAGTCTCAGCATCTATCACATTGTTTCCCTGTGATAATTTAGTTTACTTTTCAAAGGAATAATTCTGGCAAATCATAGTTTTCAACGTGGAGAAAGGCTCAGTTTGTTTCATGTAAGCCTATCCAGCTGAGTTGATGAAACATCTGCATCTCTCAAAAGAAAACCATCTGTGGCAGAATCAAGGGCATCGAGCACATTGTTTACCTATGAGAACTGAGTTAGTTTTTGAAAGGAATACTTGCTGCAAATCATGGTTTTCAAGTTGGAATGAGGCTCATTTTGTTCCAAACAGGCCGATTCAGCTACGGTCAAGAAAGACATGTATGTCTCGAAAGAGCAACATCTACTTAGAAGGTGCAGTATCTAGTATACTGGTCCCTTGTGAGAACTGAGCTCATTTCTGAAGCGTATAATTCCAGCAACTCACGATGTTCAAGGTGGAGAAAGGCTAACTTTCTTGCAACTAGACTTACTAAGCTTAGATGAGGAAACACATGTGTCTCTCAAAAGAAAACCGTGTGTGTTAGGAGCTTCAGCATCTAGCGTGTTGTTTCCCTGTGAGAATTGAGATATTTTTGAAAGGAATGTCTCCTTCAATTCTCAGTTTTCAAGGTGGAGAAAGGCTCATTTTGTTCCCAATAGGCCTATTCAGCTTCGTTGAGGAAACACGTGTGTATCTGCCAAGAAAACCGTCTGTGTTAGGAGCAGGAGCAACTAGCACATTGTTTCCCTCTGAGAAAGGAGTTGGTTTTGGGAAGGAATACTTCCTTCCAATCTGAATGTTCAAGGTGAAGAAATGCTCATTTTGTTCCAAAGAGTCCCATTCAGGTAAGTTGAAGAAACACATGTATCTCTCGAAGGAAAACCATCTGTGAAAGAAGCAGGAGCACCTAGCACATTGTTTCCCTGTGCGAACTGACTGGATTTTTGATAGAAATACTTCCTGAAACCTGGAAGTTTCACGATGGAGATAGGCTCTGTTTGCCCAAAAGAGGCCTATTCAGCTGACTTGAAGGTACACATGCACCTCTTCCAGGAAAACCATCTACTTAAAAGCTACAGCATCTCTCACATTGTTTCCCTGTGCGATCAGAGTCCGTTTTTGAAGGAAAGACTTGCAGCAACTCCGACCATTCAAAGTGGACAAAGGCTCCTTTGTTGCAATTGGGCCTATTCTGCTGAGTTGACAAAACACATGTCACTCTCAAAATTAAACCATCTGTGGCAGAATCAGGACAATCTAGCACCTTATTTACCTATGAGAATTGAGTTAGTTTTTGAAAGGAATAATTTCTGCAAATGAACGTTTTGAAGCTAGGGAAAGGCTAATTTTGATCCAAGTAGGCCTATTTAGCTGAGTTGAAGGAACACTGCTATCTCTCGAAAGAAAAGCATGTGTGTTACAACCGGGAACACCTAGCACATTGTTTCCTGGTGAGAACTGAGTTAGTTCTTCAAAGGAATACTTCCTGAAATCAGAATTTTCAAGTGGAGAAAGGCTCCTTTTGTTCCAAGTAGGCCTGTTCAGCTCTGTTATGAAACACATGTATCTGCCCAAAAAAAGTAACGGCTGTTTTAGAAGCAGGAGCATCTAGAAGACTGCATCTCTGTGCATATTTACTCAGTTCTTCGAAGGAATCCGTCCTGCAAATCAGAATGTTAAAGGTGGAGAAAAGCTCATTTTGTTCCAAATAGACCTATTCTGTTAAGTTGAAGAAACTCATGTATCTCTGGAAGGAACACCATCTCTGTTTGAAGCAGGATCATCTAGCACATTGTTTCCCTTTGCAATTGGTGTTCGTTTTCTAGAGAAATACTTCCTTCAATTTAGGAGTTTCAAGGTGGAGATAGGCTGTAATGAGTCCAAATACACCTATTGTGCTGAGTTGAAGAAACACATGTATCTCTCCAAAGAAAACAATGTGTTAGAAGCTGTAGCCTCTGGCACATTGTGTCCCTGTAAGTATTTAGTTAGTGTTGGAATGGTGTACGTTGTGCAAATCAACATTTTCCCGGTGTAGAATGGGTCATTTTTTTCCTTAGAGGCCTATTCTGCAAAACAAAAGAGGCTCAGGTATCTCGTGAAGGAAAAGCATGTGTGTGAGAAGCAGGAGAATCCGGCACACTGTTTACCTGTGAGAATTCAGTTTGTTTATTGAAGGAATACTTACTGAAACCAGTGTTTTCAAGGGTGAGAAAGGGTCAATTTGTTCCAAAGAGGCCTATGCAGGTAAGTTGAAGAAACATATGTATCTCTGGAAAGGAAACCACGTATGTTCGAAGCAGGAGCATCCAGTACATGGTTTCACTGTCCTTAATGACCTACGTTTTCAGAGCAATACTTCCTGCAACTTTGGAGTTCCAAGGTGGAGATAGGCACAGTTTGCTCTACAAAGGCCTATTCAGCTAACGTGAAGAACACATGGACCTCTCCAAAGACAACCATCTATGTTCGAAGCTGCAGCATCTAGTACAGTGTTTCACTGTGAGAAGTGATTTAATTTTGAAAGGAATACTTCCTGCAAATCAAAGCTTTCAAGATGGAGAAAGGCTGATTTTCTTCCAAATAGGCCTATACATGTAAGCTGAAGAAAGACCTTCATCTCTCGAGAGAGAACAATCTGCGTGAGGTAGAGAAGTATGTATGGCATATCTTCCCTGTGAGAACAGTGGTAGTTTCTGAAAGGAAGATTTCATGCATCTTAGGTGTTTAAGGTGGATTTAGACTCTGTTCGCACCAAATAGGCCTATTCAGCTGATTGGAAGAATCACATGTATATCTCAAAGAGAAACCATCTATGTTGGAAGTCTCAGCATCTATCACATTGTTTCCCTGTGATAATTTAGTTTACTTTTCAAAGGAATAATTCCGGCAAATCATAGTTTTCAACGTGGAGAAAGGCTCAGTTTGTTTCATGTAAGCCTATCCAGCTGAGTTGATGAAACATCTGCATCTCTCAAAAGAAAACCATCTGTGGCAGAATCAAGGGCATCGAGCACATTGTTTACCTATGAGAACTGAGTTAGTTTGTGAAAGGAATACTTGCGGCAAATCATGGTTTTCAAGTTGGAACGAGGCTCATTTTGTTCCAAACAGGCCGATTCAGCTACGGTCAAGAAAGACATGTATGTCTCGAAAGAGCAACATCTACTTAGAAGGTGCAGTATCTAGTATACTGGTCCCTTGTGAGAATTGAGCTCGTTTCTGAAGCGTATAATTCCAGCAACTCACAATGTTCAAGGTGGAGAAAGGCTAAGTTTCTTGCCACTAGACTTACTAAGCTTAGATGAGGAAACACATGTGTCTCTCAAAAGAAAACCGTGTGTGTTAGGAGCTTCAGCATCTAGCGTGTTGTTTCCCTGTGAGAATTGAGATAGTTTTTGAAAGGAATGTCAACTTCAATTCTCAGTTTTCAAGGTGGAGAAAGGCTCATTTTGTTCCCAATAGGCCTATTCAGCTTCGTTGAGGAAACACGTGTTTATCTGCAAAGAAAACCGTCTGTGTTAGGAGCAGGAGCAACTAGCACATTGTTTCCCTCTGAGAAAGGAGTTGGTTTTGGGAAGGAATACTTCCTTCCAATCTGCATGTTCAAGGTGAAGAAATGCTCATTTTGTTCCAAAGAGTCCCATCCAGGTAAGTTGAAGGAACACATGTATCTCTCAAAGGAAAACAATCTGTGAAAGGAGCAGGAGCACCTAGTACATTCTTTCCCTGTGTGAACTGACTGGGTTTTTGATAGAAATACTTCCTGAAACCTGGAAGTTTCACGATGGAGATAGGCTCTGTTTGCCCAAAAGAGGCCTATTCAGCTGACTTGAAGGTACACATGCACCTCTTCCAGGAAAACCATCTACTTAAAAGCTACAGCATCTCTCACATTGTTTCCCTGTGCGATCAGAGTCCGTTTTTGAAGGAAAGACTTGCAGCAACTCCGACCATTCAAAGTGGACAAAGGCTCCTTTGTTGCAATTGGGCCTATTCTGCTGAGTTGACAAAACACATGTCACTCTCAAAATTAAACCATCTGTGGCAGAATCAGGACAATCTAGCACCTTATTTACCTATGAGAATTGAGTTAGTTTTTGAAAGGAATAATTTCTGCAAATGAACGTTTTGAAGCTAGGGAAAGGCTAATTTTGATCCAAGTAGGCCTATTTACCTGAGTTGAAGGAACACTGCTATCTCTCGAAAGAAAAGCATGTGTGTTACAACCGGGAACACCTAGCACATTGTTTCCTGGTGAGAACTGAGTTAGTTCTTCAAAGGAATACTTCCTGAAATCAGAATTTTCAAGTGGAGAAAGGCTCCTTTTGTTCCAAGTAGGCCTGTTCAGCTCTGTTATGAAACACATGTATCTGCCCAAAAAAAGTAACGGCTGTTTTAGAAGCAGGAGCATCTAGAAGACTGCATCTCTGTGCATATTTACTCAGTTCTTCGAAGGAATCCGTCCTGCAAATCAGAATGTCAAAGGTGGAGAAAAGCTCATTTTGTTCCAAATAGACCTATTCTGTTAAGTTGAAGAAACTCATGTATCTCTGGAAGGAACACCATCTCTGTTTGAAGCAGGATCATCTAGCACATTGTTTCCCTTTGCAATTGGTGTTCGTTTTCTAGAGAAATACTTCCTTCAATTTAGGAGTTTCAAGGTGGAGATAGGCTGTAATGAGTCCAAATACACCTATTGTGCTGAGTTGAAGAAACACATGTACCTCTCCAAAGAAAACAATGTGTTAGAAGCTGTAGCCTCTGGCACATTGTGTCCCTGTAAGAATTTAGTTAGTGTTGGAATGGTGTACGTTGTGCAAATCAACATTTTCCCGGTGTAGAATGGGTCATTTTTTTCCTTAGAGGCCTATTCTGCAAAACAAAAGAGGCTCAGGTATCTCGTGAAGGAAAAGCATGTGTGTGAGAAGCAGGAGAATCCGGCACACTGTTTACCTGTGAGAATTCAGTTTGTTTATTGAAGGAATACTTACTGAAACCAGTGTTTTCAAGGGTGAGAAAGGGTCAATTTGTTCCAAAGAGGCCTATGCAGGTAAGTTGAAGAAACATATGTATCTCTGGAAAGGAAACCACGTATGTTCGAAGCAGGAGCATCCAGTACATGGTTTCACTGTCCTTAATGACCTACGTTTTCAGAGCAATACTTCCTGCAACTTTGGAGTTCCAAGGTGGAGATAGGCACTGTTTGCTCTAAAAAGGCCTATTCAGCTAACGTGAAGAACACATGGACCTCTCCAAAGACAACCATCTATGTTCGAAGCTGCAGCATCTAGTACAGTGTTTCACTGTGAGAAGTGATTTAATTTTGAAAGGAATACTTCCTGCAAATCAAAACTTTCAAGGTGGAGAAAGGCTGATTTTCTTCCAAATAGGCCTATACATGTAAGCTGAAGAAAGACCTTCATCTCTCGAGAGAGAACAATCTGCGTGAGGTAGAGAAGTATGTATGGCATATCTTCCCTGTGAGAACAGTGGTAGTTTCTGAAATTAAGATTTCATGCATCTTAGGTGTTTAAGGTGGATTTAGACTCTGTTCGCACCAAATAGGCCTATTCAGCTGATTGGAAGAATCACATGTATATCTCAAAGAGAAACCATCTATGTTGGAAGTCTCAGCATCTATCACATTGTTTCCCTGTGATAATTTAGTTTACTTTTCAAAGGAATAATTCCGGCAAATCATAGTTTTCAACGTGGAGAAAGGCTCAGTTTGTTTCATGTAAGCCTATCCAGCTGAGTTGATGAAACATCTGCATCTCTCAAAAGAAAACCATCTGTGGCAGAATCAAGGGCATCGAGCACATTGTTTACCTATGAGAACTGAGTTAGTTTGTGAAAGGAATACTTGCTGCAAATCATGGTTTTCAAGTTGGAACGAGGCTCATTTTGTTCCAAACAGGCCGATTCAGCTACGGTCAAGAAAGACATGTATGTCTCGAAAGAGCAACATCTACTTAGAAGGTGCAGTATCTAGTATACTGGTCCCTTGTGAGAATTGAGCTCGTTTCTGAAGCGTATAATTCCAGCAACTCACAATGTTCAAGGTGGAGAAAGGCTAAGTTTCTTGCCACTAGACTTACTAAGCTTAGATGAGGAAACACATGTGTCTCTCAAAAGAAAACCGTGTGTGTTAGGAGCTTCAGCATCTAGCGTGTTGTTTCCCTGTGAGAATTGAGATAGTTTTTGAAAGGAATGTCAACTTCAATTCTCAGTTTTCAAGGTGGAGAAAGGCTCATTTTGTTCCCAATAGGCCTATTCAGCTTCGTTGAGGAAACACGTGTGTATCTGCAAAGAAAACCGTCTGTGTTAGGAGCAGGAGCAACTAGCACATTGTTTCCCTCTGAGAAAGGAGTTGGTTTTGGGAAGGAATACTTCCTTCCAATCTGCATGTTCAAGGTGAAGAAATGCTCATTTTGTTCCAAAGAGTCCCATCCAGGTAAGTTGAAGGAACACATGTATCTCTCAAAGGAAAACAATCTGTGAAAGGAGCAGGAGCACCTAGTACATTGTTTCCCTGTGTGAACTGACTGGGTTTTTGATAGAAATACTTCCTGAAACCTGGAAGTTTCACGATGGAGATAGGCTCTGTTTGCCCAAAAGAGGCCTATTCAGCTGACTTGAAGGTACACATGCACCTCTTCCAGGAAAACCATCTACTTAAAAGCTACAGCATCTCTCACATTGTTTCCCTGTGCGATCAGAGTCCGTTTTTGAAGGAAAGACTTGCAGCAACTCCGACCATTCAAAGAGGACAAAGGCTCCTTTGTTGCAATTGGGCCTATTCTGCTGAGTTGACAAAACACATGTCACTCTCAAAATTAAACCATCTGTGGCAGAATCAGGACAATCTAGCACCTTATTTACCTATGAGAATTGAGTTAGTTTTTGAAAGGAATAATTTCTGCAAATGAACGTTTTGAAGCTAGGGAAAGGCTAATTTTGATCCAAATAGGCCTATTTAGCTGAGTTGAAGGAACACTGCTATCTCTCGAAAGAAAAGCATGTGTGTTAAAACCGGGAACACCTAGCACATTGTTTCCTGGTGAGAACTGAGTTAGTTCTTCAAAGGAATACTTCCTGAAATCAGAATTTTCAAGTGGAGAAAGGCTCCTCTTGTTCCAAGTAGGCCTGTTCAGCTCTGTTATGAAACACATGTATCTGCCCAAAAAAAGTAACGGCTGTTTTAGAAGCAGGAGCATCTAGAAGACTGCATCTCTGTGCATATTTACTCAGTTCTTCGAAGGAATCCGTCCTGCAAATCAGAATGTTAAAGGTGGAGAAAAGCTCATTTTGTTCCAAATAGACCTATTCTGTTAAGTTGAAGAAACTCATGTATCTCTGGAAGGAACACCATCTCTGTTTGAAGCAGGATCATCTAGCACATTGTTTCCCTTTGCAATTGGTGTTCGTTTTCTAGAGAAATACTTCCTTCAATTTAGGAGTTTCAAGGTGGAGATAGGCTGTAATGAGTCCAAATACACCTATTGGGCTGAGTTGAAGAAACACATGTATCTCTCCAAAGAAAACAATGTATGTTAGAAGCTGTAGCCTCTGGCACATTGTGTCCCTGTAAGAATTTAGTTAGTGTTGGAATGGTGTACGTTGTGCAAATCAACATTTTCCAGGTGTAGAATGGCTCATTTTGTTAATTAGAGGCCTATTCTGCAAAAGAAAAGAGGCTCGGGTACCTCGTGAAGGAAAAGCATGTGTGTGAGAAGCAGGAGAATCCGGCACACTGTTTACCTGTGAGAATTCAGTTTGTTTATTGAAGGAATACTTACTGCAATCCAGTGTTTTCAAGGGTGAGAAAGGGTCAATTTGTTCCAAAGAGGCCTATGCAGGTAAGTTGAAGAAACATATGTATGTCTGCAAAGGAAACCACGTATGTTCGAAGCAGGAGCATCCAGTACATGGTTTCACTGTCCTTAATGACCTACGTTTTCAGAGCAATACTTCCTGCAACTTTGGAGTTCCAAGGTGGAGATAGTCACCGTTTGCTCTAAAAAGGCCTATTCAGCTGACGTGAAGAACACATGGACCTCTCCAAAGACAGCCATCTATGTTCGAAGCTGCAGCATCTAGTACAGTGTTTTACTGTGAGAAGTGATTTAATTTTGAAAGGAATACTTCCTGCAAATCAAAGCTTTCAAGTTGGAGAAGGGCTGATTTTCCTCCAAATAGGCCTATACATGTAAGCTGAAGAAACACCTTTATCTCTCGAGAGAGAACAATCTGTGTGAGGTACAGAAGTATATATGGCATATCTTCCCTGTGAGAACAGTGGTAGTTTCTGAAAGGAAGATTTCATGCATTTTAGGTGTTTAAGATGGATTTAGACTCTGTTTGCACCAAATAGGCCTATTCAGCTGATTGGAAGAATCACATGTATATCTCAAAGAGAAACCATCTATGTTGGAAGTCTCAGCATCTATCACATTGTTTCCCTGTGATAATTTAGTTTACTTTTCAAAGGAATAATTCCGGCAAATCATAGTTTTCAACGTGGAGAAAGGCTCAGTTTGTTTCATGTAAGCCTATCCAGCTGAGTTGATGAAACATCTGCATCTCTCAAAAGAAAACCATCTGTGGCAGAATCAAGGGCATCGAGCACATTGTTTACCTATGAGAACTGAGTTAGTTTTTGAAAGGAATACTTGCTGCAAATCATGGTTTTCAAGTTGGAATGAGGCTCATTTTGTTCCAAACAGGCCGATTCAGCTACAGTCAAGAAAGACATGTATGTCTCGAAAGAGCAACATCTACTTAGAAGGTGCAGTATCTAGTATACTGGTCCCTTGTGAGAACTGAGCTCGTTTCTGAAGCGTATAATTCCAGCAACTCACGATGTTCAAGGTGGAGAAAGGCTAACTTTCTTGCAACTAGACTTACTAAGCTTAGATGAGGAAACACATGTGTCTCTCAAAAGAAAACCCTGTGTGTTAGGAGCTTCAGCATCTAGCGTGCTGTTTCCCTGTGAAAATTGAGATATTTTTGAAAGGAATGTCTCCTTCAATTCTCAGTTTTCAAGGTGGAGAAAGGCTCATTTTGTTCCCAATAGGCCTATTCAGCTTCGTTGAGGAAACACGTGTGTATCTGCCAAGAAAACCGTCTGTGTTAGGAGCAGGAGCAACTAGCACATTGTTTCCCTCTGAGAAAGGAGTTGGTTTTGGGAAGGAATACTTCCTTCCAATCTGAATGTTCAAGGTGAAGAAATGCTCATTTTGTTCCAAAGAGTCCCATTCAGGTAAGTTGAAGAAACACATGTATCTCTCGAAGGAAAACCATCTGTGAAAGAAGCAGGAGCACCTAGCACATTGTTTCCCTGTGCGAACTGACTGGATTTTTGATAGAAATACTTCCTGAAACCTAGCAGTTTCACGATGGAGATAGGCTCTGTTTGCCCAAAAGAGGCCTATTCAGCTGACTTGAAGGTACACATGCACCTCTTCCAGGAAAACCATCTACTTAAAAGCTACAGCATCTCTCACATTGTTTCCCTGTGAGATCAGAGTCCGTTTTTGAAGGAAAGACTTGCAGCAACTCAGAATATTCAAAGTGGACAAAGGCTCCTTTGTTGCAATTGGGCCTATTCTGCTGAGTTGACAAAACACATGTCACTCTCAAAATTGAACCATATGTGGCAGAATCAGGACAATCTAGTACCTTATTTACCTATGAGAATTGAGTTAGTTTTTGAAAGGAATAATTTCTGCAAATCAACGTTTTGAAGCTAGGGAAAGGCTAATTTTGATCCAAGTAGGCTTATTTAGCTGAGTTGAAGAAACACTGCTATCTCTCCAAAGAAAAGCATGTGTGTTACAACCGGGAACACCTAGCACATTGTTTCCTGGTGAGAATTGAGTTCGTTTTTCAAAGGAATACTTCCTGAAATCAGAATTTTCAAGTGGAGAAAGGCTCCTTTTGTTCCAAATAGGCCTCTTCAGCTTTGTTATGAAACACATGTATCTCCCCCAAAAAAGTAACAGCTGTTTTAGAAGCAGGAGCATCTAGAAGACTGCATCTCTGTGCATATTTTCTCAGTTCTTCGAAGGAATCCGTCCTGCAAATCAGAATGTTAAAGGTGGAGAAAAGCTCATTTTGTTCCAAATAGACCTATTCTGCTAAGTTGAAGAAACTCATGTATCTCTGGAAGGAACACCATCTCTGTTTGAAGCAGGATCATCGAGCAGATTGTTTCCCTTTGCAAATGGTGTTCGTTTTCTAGAGAAATACTTCCTTCCATTTAGGAGTTTCAAGGTCTAGACAAGGCTGTAATGAGTCCAAATACACCTATTGTGCTGAGTTGAAGAAACACATGTATCTCTCCAAAGAAAACAATGTATGTTAGAAGCTGTAGCCTCTGGCACATTGTGTCCCTGTAAGAATTTAGTTAGTGTTGGAATGGTGTACGTTGTGCAAATCAACATTTTCCAGGTGTAGAATGGCTCATTTTGTTCCTTAGAGGCCTATTCTGCAAAAGAAAAGAGGCTCGGGTATCTCGTGAAGGAAAAGCATGTGTGTGAGAAGCAGGAGAATCCGGCACACTGTTTACCTGTGAGAATTCAGTTTGTTTATTGAAGGAATACTTACTGCAAACCAGTGTTTTCAAGGATGAGAAAGGGTCAATTTGTTCCAAAGAGGCCTATGCAGG
Organism: Castor canadensis; assembly: GCF_047511655.1. Classification (NCBI taxonomy): domain Eukaryota; kingdom Metazoa; phylum Chordata; class Mammalia; order Rodentia; family Castoridae; genus Castor; species Castor canadensis. Next base: position 36,484,852 of record NC_133401.1, on the reverse strand, counting down.
TAAGTTGAAGAAACATATGTATGTCTGCAAAGGAAACCACGTATGTTCGAAGCAGGAGCATCCAGTACATGGTTTCACTGTCCTTAATGACCTACGTTTTCAGAGCAATACTTCCTGCAACTTTGGAGTTCCAAGGTGGAGATAGTCACCGTTTGCTCTAAAAAGGCCTATTCAGCTAACGTGAAGAACACATGGACCTCTCCAAAGACAGCCATCTATGTTCGAAGCTGCAGCATCTAGCACAGTGTTTTACTGTGAGAAGTGATTTAATTTTGAAAGGAATACTTCCTGCAAATCAAAGCTTTCAAGGTGGAGAAGGGCTGATTTTCCTCCAAATAGGCCTATACATGTAAGCTGAAGAAACACCTTTATCTCTCGAGAGAGAACAATCTGTGTGAGGTACAGAAGTATGTATGGCATATCTTCCCTGTGAGAACAGTGGTAGTTTCTGAAAGGAAGATTTCATGCATCTTAGGTGTTTAAGGTGGATTTAGACTCTGTTTGCACCAAATAGGCCTATTCAGCTGATTGGAAGAATCACATGTATATCTCAAAGAGAAACCATCTATGTTGGAAGTCTCAGCATCTATCACATTGTTTCCCTGTGATAATTTAGTTTACTTTTCAAAGGAATAATTCTGGCAAATCATAGTTTTCAACGTGGAGAAAGGCTCAGTTTGTTTCATGTAAGCCTATCCAGCTGAGTTGATGAAACATCTGCATCTCTCAAAAGAAAACCATCTGTGGCAGAATCAAGGGCATCGAGCACATTGTTTACCTATGAGAACTGAGTTAGTTTTTGAAAGGAATACTTGCTGCAAATCATGGTTTTCAAGTTGGAATGAGGCTCATTTTGTTCCAAACAGGCCGATTCAGCTACGGTCAAGAAAGACATGTATGTCTCGAAAGAGCAACATCTACTTAGAAGGTGCAGTATCTAGTATACTGGTCCCTTGTGAGAACTGAGCTCATTTCTGAAGCGTATAATTCCAGCAACTCACGATGTTCAAGGTGGAGAAAGGCTAACTTTCTTGCAACTAGACTTACTAAGCTTAGATGAGGAAACACATGTGTCTCTCAAAAGAAAACCGTGTGTGTTAGGAGCTTCAGCATCTAGCGTGTTGTTTCCCTGTGAGAATTGAGATATTTTTGAAAGGAATGTCTCCTTCAATTCTCAGTTTTCAAGGTGGAGAAAGGCTCATTTTGTTCCCAATAGGCCTATTCAGCTTCGTTGAGGAAACACGTGTGTATCTGCCAAGAAAACCGTCTGTGTTAGGAGCAGGAGCAACTAGCACATTGTTTCCCTCTGAGAAAGGAGTTGGTTTTGGGAAGGAATACTTCCTTCCAATCTGAATGTTCAAGGTGAAGAAATGCTCATTTTGTTCCAAAGAGTCCCATTCAGGTAAGTTGAAGAAACACATGTATCTCTCGAAGGAAAACCATCTGTGAAAGAAGCAGGAGCACCTAGCACATTGTTTCCCTGTGCGAACTGACTGGATTTTTGATAGAAATACTTCCTGAAACCTGGAAGTTTCACGATGGAGATAGGCTCTGTTTGCCCAAAAGAGGCCTATTCAGCTGACTTGAAGGTACACATGCACCTCTTCCAGGAAAACCATCTACTTAAAAGCTACAGCATCTCTCACATTGTTTCCCTGTGCGATCAGAGTCCGTTTTTGAAGGAAAGACTTGCAGCAACTCCGACCATTCAAAGTGGACAAAGGCTCCTTTGTTGCAATTGGGCCTATTCTGCTGAGTTGACAAAACACATGTCACTCTCAAAATTAAACCATCTGTGGCAGAATCAGGACAATCTAGCACCTTATTTACCTATGAGAATTGAGTTAGTTTTTGAAAGGAATAATTTCTGCAAATGAACGTTTTGAAGCTAGGGAAAGGCTAATTTTGATCCAAGTAGGCCTATTTAGCTGAGTTGAAGGAACACTGCTATCTCTCGAAAGAAAAGCATGTGTGTTACAACCGGGAACACCTAGCACATTGTTTCCTGGTGAGAACTGAGTTAGTTCTTCAAAGGAATACTTCCTGAAATCAGAATTTTCAAGTGGAGAAAGGCTCCTTTTGTTCCAAGTAGGCCTGTTCAGCTCTGTTATGAAACACATGTATCTGCCCAAAAAAAGTAACGGCTGTTTTAGAAGCAGGAGCATCTAGAAGACTGCATCTCTGTGCATATTTACTCAGTTCTTCGAAGGAATCCGTCCTGCAAATCAGAATGTTAAAGGTGGAGAAAAGCTCATTTTGTTCCAAATAGACCTATTCTGTTAAGTTGAAGAAACTCATGTATCTCTGGAAGGAACACCATCTCTGTTTGAAGCAGGATCATCTAGCACATTGTTTCCCTTTGCAATTGGTGTTCGTTTTCTAGAGAAATACTTCCTTCAATTTAGGAGTTTCAAGTTGGAGATAGGCTGTAATGAGTCCAAATACACCTATTGTGCTGAGTTGAAGAAACACATGTATCTCTCCAAAGAAAACAATGTGTTAGAAGCTGTAGCCTCTGGCACATTGTGTCCCTGTAAGTATTTAGTTAGTGTTGGAATGGTGTACGTTGTGCAAATCAACATTTTCCCGGTGTAGAATGGCTCATTTTTTTCCTTAGAGGCCTATTCTGCAAAACAAAAGAGGCTCAGGTATCTCGTGAAGGAAAAGCATGTGTGTGAGAAGCAGGAGAATCCGGCACACTGTTTACCTGTGAGAATTCACTTTGTTTATTGAAGGAATACTTACTGAAACCAGTGTTTTCAAGGGTGAGAAAGGGTCAATTTGTTCCAAAGAGGCCTATGCAGGTAAGTTGAAGAAACATATGTATCTCTGGAAAGGAAACCACGTATGTTCGAAGCAGGAGCATCCAGTACATGGTTTCACTGTCCTTAATGACCTACGTTTTCAGAGCAATACTTCCTGCAACTTTGGAGTTCCAAGGTGGAGATAGGCACTGTTTGCTCTACAAAGGCCTATTCAGCTAACGTGAAGAACACATGGACCTCTCCAAAGACAACCATCTATGTTCGAAGCTGCAGCATCTAGTACAGTGTTTCACTGTGAGAAGTGATTTAATTTTGAAAGGAATACTTCCTGCAAATCAAAGCTTTCAAGATGGAGAAAGGCTGATTTTCTTCCAAATAGGCCTATACATGTAAGCTGAAGAAAGACCTTCATCTCTCGAGAGAGAACAATCTGCGTGAGGTAGAGAAGTATGTATGGCATATCTTCCCTGTGAGAACAGTGGTAGTTTCTGAAAGGAAGATTTCATGCATCTTAGGTGTTTAAGGTGGATTTAGACTCTGTTCGCACCAAATAGGCCTATTCAGCTGATTGGAAGAATCACATGTATATCTCAAAGAGAAACCATCTATGTTGGAAGTCTCAGCATCTATCACATTGTTTCCCTGTGATAATTTAGTTTACTTTTCAAAGGAATAATTCCGGCAAATCATAGTTTTCAACGTGGAGAAAGGCTCAGTTTGTTTCATGTAAGCCTATCCAGCTGAGTTGATGAAACATCTGCATCTCTCAAAAGAAAACCATCTGTGGCAGAATCAAGGGCATCGAGCACATTGTTTACCTATGAGAACTGAGTTAGTTTGTGAAAGGAATACTTGCTGCAAATCATGGTTTTCAAGTTGGAACGAGGCTCATTTTGTTCCAAACAGGCCGATTCAGCTACGGTCAAGAAAGACATGTATGTCTCGAAAGAGCAACATCTACTTAGAAGGTGCAGTATCTAGTATACTGGTCCCTTGTGAGAATTGAGCTCGTTTCTGAAGCGTATAATTCCAGCAACTCACAATGTTCAAGGTGGAGAAAGGCTAAGTTTCTTGCCACTAGACTTACTAAGCTTAGATGAGGAAACACATGTGTCTCTCAAAAGAAAACCGTGTGTGTTAGGAGCTTCAGCATCTAGCGTGTTGTTTCCCTGTGAGAATTGAGATATTTTTGAAAGGAATGTCTCCTTCAATTCTCAGTTTTCAAGGTGGAGAAAGGCTCATTTTGTTCCCAATAGGCCTATTCAGCTTCGTTGAGGAAACACGTGTTTATCTGCAAAGAAAACCGTCTGTGTTAGGAGCAGGAGCAACTAGCACATTGTTTCCCTCTGAGAAAGGAGTTGGTTTTGGGAAGGAATACTTCCTTCCAATCTGCATGTTCAAGGTGAAGAAATGCTCATTTTGTTCCAAAGAGTCCCATCCAGGTAAGTTGAAGGAACACATGTATCTCTCAAAGGAAAACAATCTGTGAAAGGAGCAGGAGCACCTAGTACATTCTTTCCCTGTGTGAACTGACTGGGTTTTTGATAGAAATACTTCCTGAAACCTGGAAGTTTCACGATGGAGATAGGCTCTGTTTGCCCAAAAGAGGCCTATTCAGCTGACTTGAAGGTACACATGCACCTCTTCCAGGAAAACCATCTACTTAAAAGCTACAGCATCTCTCACATTGTTTCCCTGTGTGATCAGAGTCCGTTTTTGAAGGAAAGACTTGCAGCAACTCCGACCATTCAAAGTGGACAAAGGCTCCTTTGTTGCAATTGGGCCTATTCTGCTGAGTTGACAAAACACATGTCACTCTCAAAATTAAACCATCTGTGGCAGAATCAGGACAATCTAGCACCTTATTTACCTATGAGAATTGAGTTAGTTTTTGAAAGGAATAATTTCTGCAAATGAACGTTTTGAAGCTAGGGAAAGGCTAATTTTGATCCAAGTAGGCCTATTTAGCTGAGTTGAAGGAACACTGCTATCTCTCGAAAGAAAAGCATGTGTGTTACAACCGGGAACACCTAGCACATTGTTTCCTGGTGAGAACTGAGTTAGTTCTTCAAAGGAATACTTCCTGAAATCAGAATTTTCAAGTGGAGAAAGGCTCCTTTTGTTCCAAGTAGGCCTGTTCAGCTCTGTTATGAAACACATGTATCTGCCCAAAAAAAGTAACGGCTGTTTTAGAAGCAGGAGCATCTAGAAGACTGCATCTCTGTGCATATTTACTCAGTTCTTCGAAGGAATCCGTCCTGCAAATCAGAATGTTAAAGGTGGAGAAAAGCTCATTTTGTTCCAAATAGACCTATTCTGTTAAGTTGAAGAAACTCATGTATCTCTGGAAGGAACACCATCTCTGTTTGAAGCAGGATCATCTAGCACATTGTTTCCCTTTGCAATTGGTGTTCGTTTTCTAGAGAAATACTTCCTTCAATTTAGGAGTTTCAAGGTGGAGATAGGCTGTAATGAGTCCAAATACACCTATTGTGCTGAGTTGAAGAAACACATGTACCTCTCCAAAGAAAACAATGTGTTAGAAGCTGTAGCCTCTGGCACATTGTGTCCCTGTAAGAATTTAGTTAGTGTTGGAATGGTGTACGTTGTGCAAATCAACATTTTCCCGGTGTAGAATGGCTCATTTTTTTCCTTAGAGGCCTATTCTGCAAAACAAAAGAGGCTCAGGTATCTCGTGAAGGAAAAGCATGTGTGTGAGAAGCAGGAGAATCCGGCACACTGTTTACCTGTGAGAATTCAGTTTGTTTATTGAAGGAATACTTACTGAAACCAGTGTTTTCAAGGGTGAGAAAGGGTCAATTTGTTCCAAAGAGGCCTATGCAGGTAAGTTGAAGAAACATATGTATCTCTGGAAAGGAAACCACGTATGTTCGAAGCAGGAGCATCCAGTACATGGTTTCACTGTCCTTAATGACCTACGTTTTCAGAGCAATACTTCCTGCAACTTTGGAGTTCCAAGGTGGAGATAGGCACTGTTTGCTCTAAAAAGGCCTATTCAGCTAACGTGAAGAACACATGGACCTCTCCAAAGACAACCATCTATGTTCGAAGCTGCAGCATCTAGTACAGTGTTTCACTGTGAGAAGTGATTTAATTTTGAAAGGAATACTTCCTGCAAATCAAAACTTTCAAGGTGGAGAAAGGCTGATTTTCTTCCAAATAGGCCTATACATGTAAGCTGAAGAAAGACCTTCATCTCTCGAGAGAGAACAATCTGCGTGAGGTAGAGAAGTATGTATGGCATATCTTCCCTGTGAGAACAGTGGTAGTTTCTGAAATTAAGATTTCATGCATCTTAGGTGTTTAAGGTGGATTTAGACTCTGTTCGCACCAAATAGGCCTATTCAGCTGATTGGAAGAATCACATGTATATCTCAAAGAGAAACCATCTATGTTGGAAGTCTCAGCATCTATCACATTGTTTCCCTGTGATAATTTAGTTTACTTTTCAAAGGAATAATTCCGGCAAATCATAGTTTTCAACGTGGAGAAAGGCTCAGTTTGTTTCATGTAAGCCTATCCAGCTGAGTTGATGAAACATCTGCATCTCTCAAAAGAAAACCATCTGTGGCAGAATCAAGGGCATCGAGCACATTGTTTACCTATGAGAACTGAGTTAGTTTGTGAAAGGAATACTTGCTGCAAATCATGGTTTTCAAGTTGGAACGAGGCTCATTTTGTTCCAAACAGGCCGATTCAGCTACGGTCAAGAAAGACATGTATGTCTCGAAAGAGCAACATCTACTTAGAAGGTGCAGTATCTAGTATACTGGTCCCTTGTGAGAATTGAGCTCGTTTCTGAAGCGTATAATTCCAGCAACTCACAATGTTCAAGGTGGAGAAAGGCTAAGTTTCTTGCCACTAGACTTACTAAGCTTAGATGAGGAAACACATGTGTCTCTCAAAAGAAAACCGTGTGTGTTAGGAGCTTCAGCATCTAGCGTGTTGTTTCCCTGTGAGAATTGAGATAGTTTTTGAAAGGAATGTCAACTTCAATTCTCAGTTTTCAAGGTGGAGAAAGGCTCATTTTGTTCCCAATAGGCCTATTCAGCTTCGTTGAGGAAACACGTGTGTATCTGCAAAGAAAACCGTCTGTGTTAGGAGCAGGAGCAACTAGCACATTGTTTCCCTCTGAGAAAGGAGTTGGTTTTGGGAAGGAATACTTCCTTCCAATCTGCATGTTCAAGGTGAAGAAATGCTCATTTTGTTCCAAAGAGTCCCATCCAGGTAAGTTGAAGGAACACATGTATCTCTCAAAGGAAAACAATCTGTGAAAGGAGCAGGAGCACCTAGTACATTCTTTCCCTGTGTGAACTGACTGGGTTTTTGATAGAAATACTTCCTGAAACCTGGAAGTTTCACGATGGAGATAGGCTCTGTTTGCCCAAAAGAGGCCTATTCAGCTGACTTGAAGGTACACATGCACCTCTTCCAGGAAAACCATCTACTTAAAAGCTACAGCATCTCTCACATTGTTTCCCTGTGCGATCAGAGTCCGTTTTTGAAGGAAAGACTTGCAGCAACTCCGACCATTCAAAGAGGACAAAGGCTCCTTTGTTGCAATTGGGCCTATTCTGCTGAGTTGACAAAACACATGTCACTCTCAAAATTAAACCATCTGTGGCAGAATCAGGACAATCTAGCACCTTATTTACCTATGAGAATTGAGTTAGTTTTTGAAAGGAATAATTTCTGCAAATGAACGTTTTGAAGCTAGGGAAAGGCTAATTTTGATCTAAATAGGCCTATTTAGCTGAGTTGAAGGAACACTGCTATCTCTCGTAAGAAAAGCATGTGTGTTAAAACCGTTAACACCTAGCACATTGTTTCCTGGTGAGAACTGAGTTAGTTCTTCAAAGGAATACTTCCTGAAATCAGAATTTTCAAGTGGAGAAAGGCTCCTCTTGTTCCAAGTAGGCCTGTTCAGCTCTGTTATGAAACACATGTATCTGCCCAAAAAAAGTAACGGCTGTTTTAGAAGCAGGAGCATCTAGAAGACTGCATCTCTGTGCATATTTACTCAGTTCTTCGAAGGAATCCGTCCTGCAAATCAGAATGTTAAAGGTGGAGAAAAGCTCATTTTGTTCCAAATAGACCTATTCTGTTAAGTTGAAGAAACTCATGTATCTCTGGAAGGAACACCATCTCTGTTTGAAGCAGGATCATCTAGCACATTGTTTCCCTTTGCAATTGGTGTTCGTTTTCTAGAGAAATACTTCCTTCAATTTAGGAGTTTCAAGGTGGAGATAGGCTGTAATGAGTCCAAATACACCTATTGTGCTGAGTTGAAGAAACACATGTACCTCTCCAAAGAAAACAATGTGTTAGAAGCTGTAGCCTCTGGCACATTGTGTCCCTGTAAGAATTTAGTTAGTGTTGGAATGGTGTACGTTGTGCAAATCAACATTTTCCCGGTGTAGAATGGCTCATTTTTTTCCTTAGAGGCCTATTCTGCAAAACAAAAGAGGCTCAGGTATCTCGTGAAGGAAAAGCATGTGTGTGAGAAGCAGGAGAATCCGGCACACTGTTTACCTGTGAGAATTCAGTTTGTTTATTGAAGGAATACTTACTGAAACCAGTGTTTTCAAGGGTGAGAAAGGGTCAATTTGTTCCAAAGAGGCCTATGCAGGTAAGTTGAAGAAACATATGTATCTCTGGAAAGGAAACCACGTATGTTCGAAGCAGGAGCATCCAGTACATGGTTTCACTGTCCTTAATGACCTACGTTTTCAGAGCAATACTTCCTGCAACTTTGGAGTTCCAAGGTGGAGATAGGCACTGTTTGCTCTAAAAAGGCCTATTCAGCTAACGTGAAGAACACATGGACCTCTCCAAAGACAACCATCTATGTTCGAAGCTGCAGCATCTAGTACAGTGTTTCACTGTGAGAAGTGATTTAATTTTGAAAGGAATACTTCCTGCAAATCAAAACTTTCAAGGTGGAGAAAGGCTGATTTTCTTCCAAATAGGCCTATACATGTAAGCTGAAGAAAGACCTTCATCTCTCGAGAGAGAACAATCTGCGTGAGGTAGAGAAGTATGTATGGCATATCTTCCCTGTGAGAACAGTGGTAGTTTCTGAAATTAAGATTTCATGCATCTTAGGTGTTTAAGGTGGATTTAGACTCTGTTCGCACCAAATAGGCCTATTCAGCTGATTGGAAGAATCACATGTATATCTCAAAGAGAAACCATCTATGTTGGAAGTCTCAGCATCTATCACATTGTTTCCCTGTGATAATTTAGTTTACTTTTCAAAGGAATAATTCCGGCAAATCATAGTTTTCAACGTGGAGAAAGGCTCAGTTTGTTTCATGTAAGCCTATCCAGCTGAGTTGATGAAACATCTGCATCTCTCAAAAGAAAACCATCTGTGGCAGAATCAAGGGCATCGAGCACATTGTTTACCTATGAGAACTGAGTTAGTTTGTGAAAGGAATACTTGCTGCAAATCATGGTTTTCAAGTTGGAACGAGGCTCATTTTGTTTCAAACAGGCCGATTCAGCTACGGTCAAGAAAGACATGTATGTCTCGAAAGAGCAACATCTACTTAGAAGGTGCAGTATCTAGTATACTGGTCCCTTGTGAGAATTGAGCTCGTTTCTGAAGCGTATAATTCCAGCAACTCACAATGTTCAAGGTGGAGAAAGGCTAAGTTTCTTGCCACTAGACTTACTAAGCTTAGATGAGGAAACACATGTGTCTCTCAAAAGAAAACCGTGTGTGTTAGGAGCTTCAGCATCTAGCGTGTTGTTTCCCTGTGAGAATTGAGATAGTTTTTGAAAGGAATGTCAACTTCAATTCTCAGTTTTCAAGGTGGAGAAAGGCTCATTTTGTTCCCAATAGGCCTATTCAGCTTCGTTGAGGAAACACGTGTGTATCTGCAAAGAAAACCGTCTGTGTTAGGAGCAGGAGCAACTAGCACATTGTTTCCCTCTGAGAAAGGAGTTGGTTTTGGGAAGGAATACTTCCTTCCAATCTGCATGTTCAAGGTGAAGAAATGCTCATTTTGTTCCAAAGAGTCCCATCCAGGTAAGTTGAAGGAACACATGTATCTCTCAAAGGAAAACAATCTGTGAAAGGAGCAGGAGCACCTAGTACATTGTTTCCCTGTGTGAACTGACTGGGTTTTTGATAGAAATACTTCCTGAAACCTGGAAGTTTCACGATGGAGATAGGCTCTGTTTGCCCAAAAGAGGCCTATTCAGCTGACTTGAAGGTACACATGCACCTCTTCCAGGAAAACCATCTACTTAAAAGCTACAGCATCTCTCACATTGTTTCCCTGTGCGATCAGAGTCCGTTTTTGAAGGAAAGACTTGCAGCAACTCCGACCATTCAAAGAGGACAAAGGCTCCTTTGTTGCAATTGGGCCTATTCTGCTGAGTTGACAAAACACATGTCACTCTCAAAATTAAACCATCTGTGGCAGAATCAGGACAATCTAGCACCTTATTTACCTATGAGAATTGAGTTAGTTTTTGAAAGGAATAATTTCTGCAAATGAACGTTTTGAAGCTAGGGAAAGGCTAATTTTGATCCAAGTAGGCCTATTTAGCTGAGTTGAAGGAACACTGCTATCTCTCGAAAGAAAAGCATGTGTGTTACAACCGGGAACACCTAGCACATTCTTTCCTGGTGAGAACTGAGTTAGTTCTTCAAAGGAATACTTCCTGAAATCAGAATTTTCAAGTGGAGAAAGGCTCCTCTTGTTCCAAGTAGGCCTGTTCAGCTCTGTTATGAAACACATGTATCTGCCCAAAAAAAGTAACGGCTGTTTTAGAAGCAGGAGCATCTAGAAGACTGCATCTCTGTGCATATTTACTCAGTTCTTCGAAGGAATCCGTCCTGCAAATCAGAATGTTAAAGGTGGAGAAAAGCTCATTTTGTTCCAAATAGACCTATTCTGTTAAGTTGAAGAAACTCATGTATCTCTGGAAGGAACACCATCTCTGTTTGAAGCAGGATCATCTAGCACATTGTTTCCCTTTGCAATTGGTGTTCGTTTTCTAGAGAAATACTTCCTTCAATTTAGGAGTTTCAAGGTGGAGATAGGCTGTAATGAGTCCAAATACACCTATTGTGCTGAGTTGAAGAAACACATGTATCTCTCCAAAGAAAACAATGTGTTAGAAGCTGTAGCCTCTGGCACATTGTGTCCCTGTAAGAATTTAGTTAGTGTTGGAATGGTGTACGTTGTGCAAATCAACATTTTCCCGGTGTAGAATGGCTCATTTTTTTCCTTAGAGGCCTATTCTGCAAAACAAAAGAGGCTCAGGTATCTCGTGAAGGAAAAGCATGTGTGTGAGAAGCAGGAGAATCCGGCACACTGTTTACCTGTGAGAATTCAGTTTGTTTATTGAAGGAATACTTACTGAAACCAGTGTTTTCAAGGGTGAGAAAGGGTCAATTTGTTCCAAAGAGGCCTATGCAGGTAAGTTGAAGAAACATATGTATCTCTGGAAAGGAAACCACGTATGTTCGAAGCAGGAGCATCCAGTACATGGTTTCACTGTCCTTAATGACCTACGTTTTCAGAGCAATACTTCCTGCAACTTTGGAGTTCCAAGGTGGAGATAGGCACTGTTTGCTCTAAAAAGGCCTATTCAGCTAACGTGAAGAACACATGGACCTCTCCAAAGACAACCATCTATGTTCGAAGCTGCAGCATCTAGTACAGTGTTTCACTGTGAGAAGTGATTTAATTTTGAAAGGAATACTTCCTGCAAATCAAAACTTTCAAGGTGGAGAAAGGCTGATTTTCTTCCAAATAGGCCTATACATGTAAGCTGAAGAAAGACCTTCATCTCTCGAGAGAGAACAATCTGCGTGAGGTAGAGAAGTATGTATGGCATATCTTCCCTGTGAGAACAGTGGTAGTTTCTGAAATTAAGATTTCATGCATCTTAGGTGTTTAAGGTGGATTTAGACTCTGTTCGCACCAAATAGGCCTATTCAGCTGATTGGAAGAATCACATGTATATCTCAAAGAGAAACCATCTATGTTGGAAGTCTCAGCATCTATCACATTGTTTCCCTGTGATAATTTAGTTTACTTTTCAAAGGAATAATTCCGGCAAATCATAGTTTTCAACGTGGAGAAAGGCTCAGTTTGTTTCATGTAAGCCTATCCAGCTGAGTTGATGAAACATCTGCATCTCTCAAAAGAAAACCATCTGTGGCAGAATCAAGGGCATCGAGCACATTGTTTACCTATGAGAACTGAGTTAGTTTGTGAAAGGAATACTTGCTGCAAATCATGGTTTTCAAGTTGGAACGAGGCTCATTTTGTTCCAAACAGGCCGATTCAGCTACGGTCAAAAAAGACATGTATGTCTCGAAAGAGCAACATCTACTTAGAAGGTGCAGTATCTAGTATACTGCTCCCTTGTGAGAATTGAGCTCGTTTCTGAAGCGTATAATTCCAGCAACTCACAATGTTCAAGGTGGAGAAAGGCTAAGTTTCTTGCCACTAGACTTACTAAGCTTAGATGAGGAAACACATGTGTCTCTCAAAAGAAAACCGTGTGTGTTAGGAGCTTCAGCATCTAGCGTGTTGTTTCCCTGTGAGAATTGAGATAGTTTTTGAAAGGAATGTCAACTTCAATTCTCAGTTTTCAAGGTGGAGAAAGGCTCATTTTGTTCCCAATAGGCCTATTCAGCTTCGTTGAGGAAACACGTGTGTATCTGCAAAGAAAACCGTCTGTGTTAGGAGCAGGAGCAACTAGCACATTGTTTCCCTCTGAGAAAGGAGTTGGTTTTGGGAAGGAATACTTCCTTCCAATCTGCATGTTCAAGGTGAAGAAATGCTCATTTTGTTCCAAAGAGTCCCATCCAGGTAAGTTGAAGGAACACATGTATCTCTCAAAGGAAAACAATCTGTGAAAGGAGCAGGAGCACCTAGTACATTGTTTCCCTGTGTGAACTGACTGGGTTTTTGATAGAAATACTTCCTGAAACCTGGAAGTTTCACGATGGAGATAGGCTCTGTTTGCCCAAAAGAGGCCTATTCAGCTGACTTGAAGGTACACATGCACCTCTTCCAGGAAAACCATCTACTTAAAAGCTACAGCATCTCTCACATTGTTTCCCTGTGCGATCAGAGTCCGTTTTTGAAGGAAAGACTTGCAGCAACTCCGACCATTCAAAGAGGACAAAGGCTCCTTTGTTGCAATTGGGCCTATTCTGCTGAGTTGACAAAACACATGTCACTCTCAAAATTAAACCATCTGTGGCAGAATCAGGACAATCTAGCACCTTATTTACCTATGAGAATTGAGTTAGTTTTTGAAAGGAATAATTTCTGCAAATCAACGTTTTGAAGCTAGGGAAAGGCTAATTTTGATCCAAGTAGGCCTATTTAGCTGAGTTGAAGGAACACTGCTATCTCTCGAAAGAAAAGCATGTGTGTTACAACCGGGAACACCTAGCACATTCTTTCCTGGTGAGAACTGAGTTAGTTCTTCAAAGGAATACTTCCTGAAATCAGAATTTTCAAGTGGAGAAAGGCTCCTCTTGTTCCAAGTAGGCCTGTTCAGCTCTGTTATGAAACACATGTATCTGCCCAAAAAAAGTAATGGCTGTTTTAGAAGCAGGAGCATCTAGAAGACTGCATCTCTGTGCATATTTACTCAGTTCTTCGAAGGAATCCGTCCTGCAAATCAGAATGTTAAAGGTGGAGAAAAGCTCATTTTGTTCCAAATAGACCTATTCTGTTAAGTTGAAGAAACTCATGTATCTCTGGAAGGAACACCATCTCTGTTTGAAGCAGGATCATCTAGCACATTGTTTCCCTTTGCAATTGGTGTTCGTTTTCTAGAGAAATACTTCCTTCAATTTAGGAGTTTCAAGGTAGAGATAGGCTGTAATGAGTCCAAATACACCTATTGTGCTGAGTTGAAGAAACACATGTATCTCTCCAAAGAAAACAATGTGTTAGAACCTGTAGCCTCTGGCACATTGTGTCCCTGTAAGAATTTAGTTAGTGTTGGAATGGTGTACGTTGTGCAAATCAACATTTTCCAGGTGTAGAATGGCTCATTTTGTTCCTTAGAGGCCAATTCTGCAAAACAAAAGAGGCTCAGGTATCTCGTGAAGGAAAAGCATGTGTGTGAGAAGCAGGAGAATCCGGCACACTGTTTACCTGTGAGAATTCAGTTTGTTTATTGAAGGAATACTTACTGAAACCAGTGTTTTCAAGGGTGAGAAAGGGTCAATTTGTTCCAAAGAGGCCTATGCAGGTAAGTTGAAGAAACATATGTATCTCTGGAAAGGAAACCACGTATGTTCGAAGCAGGAGCATCCAGTACATGGTTTCACTGTCCTTAATGACCTACGTTTTCAGAGCAATACTTCCTGCAACTTTGGAGTTCCAAGCTGGAGATAGGCACCGTTTGCTCTAAAAGGGCCTATTCAGCTAACGTGAAGAACACATGGACCTCTCCAAAGACAACCATCTATGTTCGAAGCTGCAGCATCTAGTACAGTGTTTCACTGTGAGAAGTGATTTAATTTTGAAAGGAATACTTCCTGCAAATCAAAGCTTTCAAGGTGGAGAAAGGCTGATTTTCTTCCAAATAGGCCTATACATGTAAGCTGAAGAAAGACCTTCATCTCTCGAGAGAGAACAATCTGCGTGAGGTACAGAAGTATGTATGGCATATCTTCCCTGTGAGAACAGTGGTAGTTTCTGAAAGGAAGATTTCATGCATCTTAGGTGTTTAAGGTGGATTTAGACTCTGTTTGCACCAAATAGGCCTATTCAGCTGATTGGAAGAATCACATGTATATCTCAAAGAGAAACCATCTATGTTGGAAGTCTCAGCATCTATCACAGTGTTTCCCTGTGATAATTTAGTTTACTTTTCAAAGGAATAATTCCGGCAAATCATAGTTTTCAACGTGGAGAAAGGCTCAGTTTGTTTCATGTAAGCCTATCCAGCTGAGTTGATGAAACATCTGCATCTCTCAAAAGAAAACCATCTGTGGCAGAATCAAGGGCATCGAGCACATTGTTTACCTATGAGAACTGAGTTAGTTTGTGAAAGGAATACTTGCTGCAAATCATGGTTTTCAAGTTGGAACGAGGCTCATTTTGTTCCAAACAGGCCGATTCAGCTACGGTCAAGAAAGACATGTATGTCTCGAAAGAGCAACATCTACTTAGAAGGTGCAGTATCTAGTATACTGGTCCCTTGTGAGAATTGAGCTCGTTTCTGAAGCGTATAATTCCAGCAACTCACAATGTTCAAGGTGGAGAAAGGCTAAGTTTCTTGCCACTAGACTTACTAAGCTTAGATGAGGAAACACATGTGTCTCTCAAAAGAAAACCGTGTGTGTTAGGAGCTTCAGCATCTAGCGTGTTGTTTCCCTGTGAGAATTGAGATAGTTTTTGAAAGGAATGTCAACTTCAATTCTCAGTTTTCAAGGTGGAGAAAGGCTCATTTTGTTCCCAATAGGCCTATTCAGCTTCGTTGAGGAAACACGTGTGTATCTGCAAAGAAAACCGTCTGTGTTAGGAGCAGGAGCAACTAGCACATTGTTTCCCTCTGAGAAAGGAGTTGGTTTTGGGAAGGAATACTTCCTTCCAATCTGCATGTTCAAGGTGAAGAAATGCTCATTTTGTTCCAAAGAGTCCCATCCAGGTAAGTTGAAGGAACACATGTATCTCTCAAAGGAAAACAATCTGTGAAAGGAGCAGGAGCACCTAGTACATTGTTTCCCTGCGTGAACTGACTGGGTTTTTGACAGAAATACTTCCTGAAACCTAGAAGTGTCACGATGGAGATAGGCTCTGTTTGCCCAAAAGAGGCCTATTCAGCTGACTTGAAGGTACACATGCACCTCTTCCAGGAAAACCATCTACTTAAAAGCTACAGCATCTCTCACATTGTTTCCCTGTGTGATCAGAGTCCGTTTTTGAAGGAAAGACTTGCAGCAACACCGACCATTCAAAGTGGACAAAGGCTCCTTTGTTGCAATTGGGCCTATTCTGCTGAGTTGACAAAACACATGTCACTCTCAAAATTAAACCATCTGTGGCAGAATCAGGACAATCTAGCACCTTATTTACCTATGAGAATTGAGTTAGTTTTTGAAAGGAATAATTTCTGCAAATCAACGTTTTGAAGCTAGGGAAAGGCTAATTTTGATCCAAGTAGGCCTATTTAGCTGAGTTGAAGAAACACTGCTATCTCTCGAAAGAAAAGCATGTGTGTTACAACCGGGAACACCTAGCACATTGTTTCCTGGTGAGAACTGAGTTAGTTCTTCAAAGGAATACTTCCTGAAATCAGAATTTTCAAGTGGAGAAAGGCTACTTTTGTTCCAAGTAGGCCTGTTCAGCTCTGTTATGAAACACATGTATCTCCCCAAAAAAAGTAACGGCTGTTTTAGAAGCAGGAGCATCTAGAAGACTGCATCTCTGTGCATATTTACTCAGTTCTTCGAAGGAATCCGTCCTGCAAATCAGAATGTTAAAGGTGGAGAAAAGCTCATTTTGTTCCAAATAGACCTATTCTGTTAAGTTGAAAAAACTCATGTATCTCTGGAAGGAACACCATCTCTGTTTGAAGCAGGATCATCTAGCACATTGTTTCCCTTTGCAATTGGTGTTTGTTTTCTAGAGAAATACTTCCTTCAGTTTAGGAGTTTCAAGGTGGAGATAGGCTGTAATGAGTCCAAATACACCTATTGTGCTGAGTTGAAGAAACACATGTATCTCTCCAAAGAAAACAATGTGTTAGAAGCTGTAGCCTCTGGCACATTGTGTCCCTGTAAGAATTTAGTTAGTGTTGGAATGGTGTACGTTGTGCAAATCAACATTTTCCAGGTGTAGAATGGCTCATTTTGTTCATTAGAGGCCTATTCTGCAAAACAAAAGAGGCTCAGGTATCTCATGAAGGAAAAGCATGTGTGTGAGAAGCAGGAGAATCCCGCACACTGTTTAGCTGTGAGAATTCAGTTTGTTTATTGAAGGAATACTTACTGAAACCAGTGTTTTCAAGGGTGAGAAAGGGTCAATTTGTTCCAAAGAGGCCTAAGCAGGTAAGTTGAAGAAACATATGTATCTCTGGAAAGTAAACCACGTATGTTCGAAGCAGGAGCATCCAGTACATGGTTTCACTGTCCTTAATGACCTACGTTTTCAGAGCAATACTTCCTGCAACTTTGGAGTTCCAAGGTGGAGATAGGCACCGTTTGCTCTAAAAGGGCCTATTCAGCTAACGTGAAGAACACATGGACCTCTCCAAAGACAACCATCTATGTTCGAAGCTGCAGCATCTAGTACAGTGTTTCACTGTGAGAAGTGATTTAATTTTGAAAGGAATACTTCCTGCAAATCAAAGCTTTCAAGGTGGAGAAGGGCTGATTTTCTTCCAAATAGGCCTATACATGTGAGCTGAAGAAAGACCTTCATCTCTCGAGAGAGAACAATCTGCGTGAGGTACAGAAGTATGTATGGCATATCTTCCCTGTGAGAACAGTGGTAGTTTCTGAAAGGAAGATTTCATGCATCTTAGGTGTTCAAGGTGGATTTAGACTCTGTTCGCACCAAATAGGCCTATTCAGCTGATTGGAAGAATCACATGTATATCTCAAAGAGAAACCATCTATGTTGGAAGTCTCAGCATCTATCACATTGTTTCCCTGTGATAATTTAGTTTACTTTTCAAAGGAATAATTCCGGCAAATCATAGTTTTCAACGTGGAGAAAGGCTCAGTTTGTTTCATGTAAGCCTATCCAGCTGAGTTGATGAAACATCTGCATCTCTCAAAAGAAAACCATCTGTGGCAGAATCAAGGGCATCGAGCACATTGTTTACCTATGAGAACTGAGTTAGTTTTTGAAAGGAATACTTGCTGCAAATCATGGTTTTCAAGTTGGAACGAGGCTCATTTTGTTCCAAACAGGCCGATTCAGCTACGGTCAAGAAAGACATGTATGTCTCGAAAGAGCAACATCTACTTAGAAGGTGCAGTATCTAGTATACTGGTCCCTTGTGAGAATTGAGCTCGTTTCTGAAGCGTATAATTCCAGCAACTCACAATGTTCAAGGTGGAGAAAGGCTAAGTTTCTTGCCACTAGACTTACTAAGCTTCGATGAGGAAACACATGTGTCTCTCAAAAGAAAACAGTGTGTGTTAGGAGCTTCAGCATCTAGCGTGTTGTTTCCCTGTGAGAATTGAGATAGTTTTTGAAAGGAATGTCAACTTCAATTCTCAGTTTTCAAGGTGGAGAAAGGCTCATTTTGTTCCCAATAGGCCTATTCAGCTTCGTTGAGGAAACACGTGTGTATCTGCAAAGAAAACCGTCTGTGTTAGGAGCAGGAGCAACTAGCACATTGTTTCCCTCTGAGAAAGGAGTTGGTTTTGGGAAGGAATACTTCCTTCCAATCTGCATGTTCAAGGTGAAGAAATGCTCATTTTGTTCCAAAGAGTCCCATCCAGGTAAGTTGAAGGAACACATGTATCTCTCAAAGGAAAACAATCTGTGAAAGGAGCAGGAGCACCTAGTACATTGTTTCCCTGCGTGAACTGACTGGGTTTTTGACAGAAATACTTCCTGAAACCTAGAAGTGTCACGATGGAGATAGGCTCTGTTTGCCCAAAAGAGGCCTATTCAGCTGACTTGAAGGTACACATGCACCTCTTCCAGGAAAACCATCTACTTAAAAGCTACAGCATCTCTCACATTGTTTCCCTGTGTGATCAGAGTCCGTTTTTGAAGGAAAGACTTGCAGCAACACCGACCATTCAAAGTGGACAAAGGCTCCTTTGTTGCAATTGGGCCTATTCTGCTGAGTTGACAAAACACATGTCACTCTCAAAATTAAACCATCTGTGGCAGAATCAGGACAATCTAGCACCTTATTTACCTATGAGAATTGAGTTAGTTTTTGAAAGGAATAATTTCTGCAAATCAACGTTTTGAAGCTAGGGAAAGGCTAATTTTGATCCAAGTAGGCCTATTTAGCTGAGTTGAAGAAACACTGCTATCTCTCGAAAGAAAAGCATGTGTGTTACAACCGTTAACACCTAGCACATTGTTTCCTGGTGAGAACTGAGTTAGTTCTTCAAAGGAATACTTCCTGAAATCAGAATTTTCAAGTGGAGAAAGGCTCCTTTTGTTCCAAGTAGGCCTGTTCAGCTCTGTTATGAAACACATGTATCTCCCGAAAAAAAGTAACGGCTGTTTTAGAAGCAGGAGAATCTAGAAGACTGCATCTCTGTGCATATTTACTCAGTTCTTCGAAGGAATCCGTCCTGCAAATCAGAATGTTAAAGGTGGAGAAAAGCTCATTTTGTTCCAAATAGACCTATTCTGTTAAGTTGAAGAAACTCATGTATCTCTGGAAGGAACACCATCTCTGTTTGAAGCAGGATCATCTAGCACATTGTTTCCCTTTGCAATTGGTTTTCGTTTTCTAGAGAAATAAATCCTTCAATTTAGGAGTTTCAAGGTGGAGATAGGCTGTAATGAGTCCAAATACACCTATTGTGCTGAGTTGAAGAAACACATGTATCTCTCCAAAGAAAACAATGTGTTAGAAGCTGTAGCCTCTGGCACATTGTGTCCCTGTAAGAATTTAGTTAGTGTTGGAATGGTGTACGTTGTGCAAATCAACATTTTCCCGGTGTAGAATGGCTCATTTTGTTCCTTAGAGGCCTATTCTGCAAAACAAAAGAGGCTCAGGTATCTCGTGAAGGAAAAGCATGTGTGTGAGAAGCAGGAGAATCCGGCACACTGTTTACCTGTGAGAATTCAGTTTGTTTATTGAAGGAATACTTACTGAAACCAGTGTTTTCAAGGGTGAGAAAGGGTCAATTTGTTCCAAAGAGGCCTATGCAGGTAAGTTGAAGAAACATATGTATCTCTGGAAAGGAAACCACGTATGTTCGAAGCAGGAGCATCCAGTACATGGTTTCACTGTCCTTAATGACCTACGTTTTCAGAGCAATACTTCCTGCAACTTTGGAGTTCCAAGGTGGAGATAGGCACCGTTTGCTCTAAAAAGGCCTATTCAGCTAACGTGAAGAACACATGGACCTCTCCAAAGACAACCATCTATGTTCGAAGCTGCAGCATCTAGTACAGTGTTTCACTGTGAGAAGTGATTTAATTTTGAAAGGAATACTTCCTCCAAATCAAAGCTTTCAAGGGGGAGAAAGGCTGATTTTCTTCCAAATAGGCCTATACATGTAAGCTGAAGAAAGACCTTCATCTCTCGAGAGAGAACAATCTGCGTGAGGTACAGAAGTATGTATGGCATATCTTCCCTGTGAGAACAGTGGTAGTTTCTGAAAGGAAGATTTCATGCATCTTAGGTGTTTAAGGTGGATTTAGACTCTGTTTGCACCAAATAGGCCTATTCAGCTGATTGGAAGAATCACATGTATATCTCAAAGAGAAACCATCTATGTTGGAAGTCTCAGCATCTATCACATTGTTTCCCTGTGATAATTTAGTTTACTTTTCAAAGGAATAATTCCGGCAAATCATAGTTTTCTACGTGGAGAAAGGCTCAGTTTGTTTCATGTAAGCCTATCCAGCTGAGTTGATGAAACATCTGCATCTCTCAAAAGAAAACCATCTGTGGCAGAATCAAGGGTATCGAGCACATTGTTTACCTATGAGAACTGAGTTAGTTTTTGAAAGGAATACTTGCTGCAAATCATGGTTTTCAAGTTGGAACGAGGCTCATTTTGTTCCAAACAGGCCGATTCAGCTACGGTCAAGAAAGACATGTATGTCTCGAAAGAGCAACATCTACTTAGAAGGTGCAGTATCTAGTATACTGGTCCCTTGTGAGAATTGAGCTCGTTTCTGAAGCGTATAATTCCAGCAACTCACAATGTTCAAGGTGGAGAAAGGCTAAGTTTCTTGCCACTAGACTAACTAAGCTTCGATGAGGAAACACATGTGTCTCTCAAAAGAAAACAGTGTGTGTTAGGAGCTTCAGCATCTAGCGTGTTGTTTCCCTGTGAGAATTGAGATAGTTTTTGAAAGGAATGTCAACTTCAATTCTCAGTTTTCAAGGTGGAGAAAGGCTCATTTTGTTCCCAATAGGCCTATTCAGCTTCGTTGAGGAAACACGTGTGTATCTGCAAAGAAAACCGTCTGTGTTAGGAGCAGGAGCAACTAGCACATTGTTTCCCTCTGAGAAAGGAGTTGGTTTTGGGAAGGAATACTTCCTTCCAATCTGCATGTTCAAGGTGAAGAAATGCTCATTTTGTTCCAAAGAGTCCCATCCAGGTAAGTTGAAGGAACACATGTATCTCTCAAAGGAAAACAATCTGTGAAAGGAGCAGGAGCACCTAGTACATTGTTTCCCTGTGTGAACTGACTGGGTTTTTGATAGAAATACTTCCTGAAACCTAGAAGTGTCACGATGGAGATAGGCTCTGTTTGCCCAAAAGAGGCCTATTCAGCTGACTTGAAGGTACACATGCACCTCTTCCAGGAAAACCATCTACTTAAAAGCTACAGCATCTCTCACATTGTTTCCCTGTGCGATCAGAGTCCGTTTTTGAAGGAAAGACTTGCAGCAACACCGACCATTCAAAGTGGACAAAGGCTCCTTTGTTGCAATTGGGCCTATTCTGCTGAGTTGACAAAACACATGTCACTCTCAAAATTAAACCATCTGTGGCAGAATCAGGACAATCTAGCACCTTATTTACCTATGAGAATTGAGTTAGTTTTTGAAAGGAATAATTTCTGCAAATCAACGTTTGGAAGCTAGGGAAAGGCTAATTTTGATCCAAGTAGGCCTATTTAGCTGAGTTGAAGAAACACTGCTATCTCTCGAAAGAAAAGCATGTGTGTTACCACCGGGAACACCTAGCACATTGTTTCCTGGTGAGAAGTGAATTAGTTCTTCAAAGGAATACTTCCTAAAATCAGAATTTTCAAGTGGAGAAAGGCTCCTTTTGTTCCAAGTAGGCCTGTTCAGCTCTGTTATGAAACACATGTATCTCCCCAAAAAAAGTAACGGCTGTTTTAGAAGCAGGAGCATCTAGAAGACTGCATCTCTGTGCATATTTACTCAGTTCTTCGAAGGAATCCGTCCTGCAAATCAGAATGTTAAAGGTGGAGAAAAGCTCATTTTGTTCCAAATAGACCTATTCTGTTAAGTTGAAGAAACTCATGTATCTCTGGAAGGAACACCATCTCTGTTTGAAGCAGGATCATCTAGCACATTGTTTCCCTTTGCAATTGGTGTTCGTTTTCTAGAGAAATACTTCCTTCAATTTAGGAGTTTCAAGGTGGAGATAGGCTGTAATGAGTCCAAATACACCTATTGTGCTGAGTTGAAGAAACACATGTATCTCTCCAAAGAAAACAATGTGTTAGAAGCTGTAGCCTCTGGCACATTGTGTCCCTGTAAGAATTTAGTTAGTGTTGGAATGGTGTACGTTGTGCAAATCAACATTTTCCAGGTGTGGAATGGCTCATTTTTTTCCTTAGAGGCCTATTCTGCAAAACAAAAGAGGCTCAGGTATCTCGTGAAGGAAAAGCATGTGTGTGAGAAGCAGGAGAATCCGGCACACTGTTTACCTGTGAGAATTCAGTTTGTTTATTGAAGGAATACTTACTGAAACCAGTGTTTTCAAGGGTGAGAAAGTGTCAATTTGTTCCAAAGAGGCCTATGCAGGTAAGTTGAAGAAACATATGTATCTCTGGAAAGGAAACCACGTATGTTCGAAGCAGGAGCATCCAGTACATGGTTTCACTGTCCTTAATGACCTACGTTTTCAGAGCAATACTTCCTGCAACTTTGGAGTTCCAAGGTGGAGATAGGCACTGTTTGCTCTAAAAAGGCCTATTCAGCTAACGTGAAGAACACATGGACCTCTCCAAAGACAACCATCTATGTTCGAAGCTGCAGCATCTAGTACAGTGTTTCACTGTGAGAAGTGATTTAATTTTGAAAGGAATACTTCCTGCAAATCAAAGCTTTCAAGGTGGAGAAAGGCTGATTTTCTTCCAAATAGGCCTATACATGTAAGCTGAAGAAAGACCTTCATCTCTCGAGAGAGAACAATCTGCGTGAGGTAGAGAAGTATGTATGGCATATCTTTCCTGTGAGAACAGTGGTAGTTTCTGAAAGGAAGATTTCATGCATCTTAGGTGTTTAAGGTGGATTTAGACTCTGTTTGCACCAAATAGGCCTATTCAGCTGATTGGAAGAATCACATGTATATCTCAAAGAGAAACCATCTATGTTGGAAGTCTCAGCATCTATCACATTGTTTCCCTGTGATAATTTAGTTTACTTTTCAAAGGAATAATTCCGGCAAATCATAGTTTTCAACGTGGAGAAAGGCTCAGTTTGTTTCATGTAAGCCTATCCAGCTGAGTTGATGAAACATCTGCATCTCTCAAAAGAAAACCATCTGTGGCAGAATCAAGGGCATCGAGCACATTGTTTACCTATGAGAACTGAGTTAGTTTTTGAAAGGAATACTTGCTGCAAATCATGGTTTTCAAGTTGGAACGAGGCTCATTTTGTTCCAAACAGGCCGATTCAGCTACGGTCAAGAAAGACATGTATGTCTCGAAAGAGCAACATCTACTTAGAAGGTGCAGTATCTAGTATACTGGTCCCTTGTGAGAATTGAGCTCGTTTCTGAAGCGTATAATTCCAGCAACTCACAATGTTCAAGGTGGAGAAAGGCTAAGTTTCTTGCCACTAGACTTACTAAGCTTAGATGAGGAAACACATGTGTCTCTCAAAAGAAAACCGTGTGTGTTAGGAGCTTCAGCATCTAGCGTGTTGTTTCCCTGTGAGAATTGAGATAGTTTTTGAAAGGAATGTCAACTTCAATTCTCAGTTTTCAAGGTGGAGAAAGGCTCATTTTGTTCCCAATAGGCCTATTCAGCTTCGTTGAGGAAACACGTGTGTATCTGCAAAGAAAACCGTCTGTGTTAGGAGCAGGAGCAACTAGCACATTGTTTCCCTCTGAGAAAGGAGTTGGTTTTGGGAAGGAATACTTCCTTCCAATCTGCATGTTCAAGGTGAAGAAATGCTCATTTTGTTCCAAAGAGTCCCATCCAGGTAAGTTGAAGGAACACATGTATCTCTCAAAGGAAAACAATCTGTGAAAGGAGCAGGAGCACCTAGTACATTGTTTCCCTGTGTGAACTGACTGGGTTTTTGATAGAAATACTTCCTGAAACCTGGAAGTTTCACGATGGAGATAGGCTCTGTTTGCCCAAAAGAGGCCTATTCAGCTGACTTGAAGGTACACATGCACCTCTTCCAGGAAAACCATCTACTTAAAAGCTACAGCATCTCTCACATTGTTTCCCTGTGCGATCAGAGTCCGTTTTTGAAGGAAAGACTTGCAGCAACTCCGACCATTCAAAGAGGACAAAGGCTCCTTTGTTGCAATTGGGCCTATTCTGCTGAGTTGACAAAACACATGTCACTCTCAAAATTAAACCATCTGTGGCAGAATCAGGACAATCTAGCACCTTATTTACCTATGAGAATTGAGTTAGTTTTTGAAAGGAATAATTTCTGCAAATGAACGTTTTGAAGCTAGGGAAAGGCTAATTTTGATCCAAGTAGGCCTAGAGTTGAAGGAACACTGCTATCTCTCGAAAGAAAAGCATGTGTGTTACAACCGGGAACACCTAGCACATTCTTTCCTGGTGAGAACTGAGTTAGTTCTTCAAAGGAATACTTCCTGAAATCAGAATTTTCAAGTGGAGAAAGGCTCCTCTTGTTCCAAGTAGGCCTGTTCAGCTCTGTTATGAAACACATGTATCTGCCCAAAAAAAGTAACGGCTGTTTTAGAAGCAGGAGCATCTAGAAGACTGCATCTCTGTGCATATTTACTCAGTTCTTCGAAGGAATCCGTCCTGCAAATCAGAATGTTAAAGGTGGAGAAAAGCTCATTTTGTTCCAAATAGACCTATTCTGTTAAGTTGAAGAAACTCATGTATCTCTGGAAGGAACACCATCTCTGTTTGAAGCAGGATCATCTAGCACATTGTTTCCCTTTGCAATTGGTGTTCGTTTTCTAGAGAAATACTTCCTTCAATTTAGGAGTTTCAAGGTGGAGATAGGCTGTAATGAGTCCAAATACACCTATTGTGCTGAGTTGAAGAAACACATGTATCTCTCCAAAGAAAACAATGTGTTAGAACCTGTAGCCTCTGGCACATTGTGTCCCTGTAAGAATTTAGTTAGTGTTGGAATGGTGTACGTTGTGCAAATCAACATTTTCCAGGTGTAGAATGGCTCATTTTGTTCCTTAGAGGCCAATTCTGCAAAACAAAAGAGGCTCAGGTATCTCGTGAAGGAAAAGCATGTGTGTGAGAAGCAGGAGAATCCAGCACACTGTTTACCTGTGAGAATTCAGTTTGTTTATTGAAGGAATACTTACTGAAACCAGTGTTTTCAAGGGTGAGAAAGGGTCAATTTGTTCCAAAGAGGCCTATGCAGGTAAGTTGAAGAAACATATGTATCTCTGGAAAGGAAACCACGTATGTTCGAAGCAGGAGCATCCAGTACATGGTTTCACTGTCCTTAATGACCTACGTTTTCAGAGCAATACTTCCTGCAACTTTGGAGTTCCAAGCTGGAGATAGGCACCGTTTGCTCTAAAAGGGCCTATTCAGCTAACGTGAAGAACACATGGACCTCTCCAAAGACAACCATCTATGTTCGAAGCTGCAGCATCTAGTAGAGTGTTTCACTGTGAGAAGTGATTTAATTTTGAAAGGAATACGTCCTGCAAATCAAAGCTTTCAAGGTGGAGAAAGGCTGATTTTCTTCCAAATAGGCCTATACATGTAAGCTGAAGAAAGACCTTCATCTCTCGAGAGAGAACAATCTGCGTGAGGTACAGAAGTATGTATGGCATATCTTCCCTGTGAGAACAGTGGTAGTTTCTGAAAGGAAGATTTCATGCATCTTAGGTGTTTAAGGTGGATTTAGACTCTGTTTGCACCAAATAGGCCTATTCAGCTGATTGGAAGAATCACATGTATATCTCAAAGAGAAACCATCTATGTTGGAAGTCTCAGCATCTATCACAGTGTTTCCCTGTGATAATTTAGTTTACTTTTCAAAGGAATAATTCCGGCAAATCATAGTTTTCAACGTGGAGAAAGGCTCAGTTTGTTTCATGTAAGCCTATCCAGCTGAGTTGATGAAACATCTGCATCTCTCAAAAGAAAACCATCTGTGGCAGAATCAAGGGCATCGAGCACATTGTTTACCTATGAGAACTGAGTTAGTTTGTGAAAGGAATACTTGCTGCAAATCATGGTTTTCAAGTTGGAACGAGGCTCATTTTGTTCCAAACAGGCCGATTCAGCTACGGTCAAGAAAGACATGTATGTCTCGAAAGAGCAACATCTACTTAGAAGGTGCAGTATCTAGTATACTGGTCCCTTGTGAGAATTGAGCTCGTTTCTGAAGCGTATAATTCCAGCAACTCACAATGTTCAAGGTGGAGAAAGGCTAAGTTTCTTGCCACTAGACTTACTAAGCTTAGATGAGGAAACACATGTGTCTCTCAAAAGAAAACCGTGTGTGTTAGGAGATTCAGCATCTAGCGTGTTGTTTCCCTGTGAGAATTGAGATAGTTTTTGAAAGGAATGTCAACTTCAATTCTCAGTTTTCAAGGTGGAGAAAGGCTCATTTTGTTCCCAATAGGCCTATTCAGCTTCGTTGAGGAAACACGTGTGTATCTGCAAAGAAAACCGTCTGTGTTAGGAGCAGGAGCAACTAGCACATTGTTTCCCTCTGAGAAAGGAGTTGGTTTTGGGAAGGAATACTTCCTTCCAATCTGCATGTTCAAGGTGAAGAAATGCTCATTTTGTTCCAAAGAGTCCCATCCAGGTAAGTTGAAGGAACACATGTATCTCTCAAAGGAAAACAATCTGTGAAAGGAGCAGGAGCACCTAGTACATTGTTTCCCTGTGTGAACTGACTGGGTTTTTGATAGAAATACTTCCTGAAACCTGGAAGTTTCACGATGGAGATAGGCTCTGTTTGCCCAAAAGAGGCCTATTCAGCTGACTTGAAGGTACACATGCACCTCTTCCAGGAAAACCATCTACTTAAAAGCTACAGCATCTCTCACATTGTTTCCCTGTGCGATCAGAGTCCGTTTTTGAAGGAAAGACTTGCAGCAACTCCGACCATTCAAAGAGGACAAAGGCTCCTTTGTTGCAATTGGGCCTATTCTGCTGAGTTGACAAAACACATGTCACTCTCAAAATTAAACCATCTGTGGCAGAATCAGGACAATCTAGCACCTTATTTACCTATGAGAATTGAGTTAGTTTTTGAAAGGAATAATTTCTGCAAATGAACGTTTTGAAGCTAGGGAAAGGCTAATTTTGATCCAAGTAGGCCTAGAGTTGAAGGAACACTGCTATCTCTCGAAAGAAAAGCATGTGTGTTACAACCGGGAACACCTAGCACATTCTTTCCTGGTGAGAACTGAGTTAGTTCTTCAAAGGAATACTTCCTGAAATCAGAATTTTCAAGTGGAGAAAGGCTCCTCTTGTTCCAAGTAGGCCTGTTCAGCTCTGTTATGAAACACATGTATCTGCCCAAAAAAAGTAACGGCTGTTTTAGAAGCAGGAGCATCTAGAAGACTGCATCTCTGTGCATATTTACTCAGTTCTTCGAAGGAATCCGTCCTGCAAATCAGAATGTTAAAGGTGGAGAAAAGCTCATTTTGTTCCAAATAGACCTATTCTGTTAAGTTGAAGAAACTCATGTATCTCTGGAAGGAACACCATCTCTGTTTGAAGCAGGATCATCTAGCACATTGTTTCCCTTTGCAATTGGTGTTCGTTTTCTAGAGAAATACTTCCTTCAATTTAGGAGTTTCAAGGTGGAGATAGGCTGTAATGAGTCCAAATACACCTATTGTGCTGAGTTGAAGAAACACATGTATCTCTCCAAAGAAAACAATGTGTTAGAACCTGTAGCCTCTGGCACATTGTGTCCCTGTAAGAATTTAGTTAGTGTTGGAATGGTGTACGTTGTGCAAATCAACATTTTCCAGGTGTAGAATGGCTCATTTTGTTCCTTAGAGGCCAATTCTGCAAAACAAAAGAGGCTCAGGTATCTCGTGAAGGAAAAGCATGTGTGTGAGAAGCAGGAGAATCCAGCACACTGTTTACCTGTGAGAATTCAGTTTGTTTATTGAAGGAATACTTACTGAAACCAGTGTTTTCAAGGGTGAGAAAGGGTCAATTTGTTCCAAAGAGGCCTATGCAGGTAAGTTGAAGAAACATATGTATCTCTGGAAAGGAAACCACGTATGTTCGAAGCAGGAGCATCCAGTACATGGTTTCACTGTCCTTAATGACCTACGTTTTCAGAGCAATACTTCCTGCAACTTTGGAGTTCCAAGCTGGAGATAGGCACCGTTTGCTCTAAAAGGGCCTATTCAGCTAACGTGAAGAACACATGGACCTCTCCAAAGACAACCATCTATGTTCGAAGCTGCAGCATCTAGTAGAGTGTTTCACTGTGAGAAGTGATTTAATTTTGAAAGGAATACGTCCTGCAAATCAAAGCTTTCAAGGTGGAGAAAGGCTGATTTTCTTCCAAATAGGCCTATACATGTAAGCTGAAGAAAGACCTTCATCTCTCGAGAGAGAACAATCTGCGTGAGGTACAGAAGTATGTATGGCATATCTTCCCTGTGAGAACAGTGGTAGTTTCTGAAAGGAAGATTTCATGCATCTTAGGTGTTTAAGGTGGATTTAGACTCTGTTTGCACCAAATAGGCCTATTCAGCTGATTGGAAGAATCACATGTATATCTCAAAGAGAAACCATCTATGTTGGAAGTCTCAGCATCTATCACAGTGTTTCCCTGTGATAATTTAGTTTACTTTTCAAAGGAATAATTCCGGCAAATCATAGTTTTCAACGTGGAGAAAGGCTCAGTTTGTTTCATGTAAGCCTATCCAGCTGAGTTGATGAAACATCTGCATCTCTCAAAAGAAAACCATCTGTGGCAGAATCAAGGGCATCGAGCACATTGTTTACCTATGAGAACTGAGTTAGTTTGTGAAAGGAATACTTGCTGCAAATCATGGTTTTCAAGTTGGAACGAGGCTCATTTTGTTCCAAACAGGCCGATTCAGCTACGGTCAAGAAAGACATGTATGTCTCGAAAGAGCAACATCTACTTAGAAGGTGCAGTATCTAGTATACTGGTCCCTTGTGAGAATTGAGCTCGTTTCTGAAGCGTATAATTCCAGCAACTCACAATGTTCAAGGTGGAGAAAGGCTAAGTTTCTTGCCACTAGACTTACTAAGCTTAGATGAGGAAACACATGTGTCTCTCAAAAGAAAACCGTGTGTGTTAGGAGATTCAGCATCTAGCGTGTTGTTTCCCTGTGAGAATTGAGATAGTTTTTGAAAGGAATGTCAACTTCAATTCTCAGTTTTCAAGGTGGAGAAAGGCTCATTTTGTTCCCAATAGGCCTATTCAGCTTCGTTGAGGAAACACGTGTGTATCTGCAAAGAAAACCGTCTGTGTTAGGAGCAGGAGCAACTAGCACATTGTTTCCCTCTGAGAAAGGAGTTGGTTTTGGGAAGGAATACTTCCTTCCAATCTGCATGTTCAAGGTGAAGAAATGCTCATTTTGTTCCAAAGAGTCCCATCCAGGTAAGTTGAAGGAACACATGTATCTCTCAAAGGAAAACAATCTGTGAAAGGAGCAGGAGCACCTAGTACATTGTTTCCCTGCGTGAACTGACTGGGTTTTTGACAGAAATACTTCCTGAAACCTAGAAGTGTCACGATGGAGATAGGCTCTGTTTGCCCAAAAGAGGCCTATTCAGCTGACTTGAAGGTACACATGCACCTCTTCCAGGAAAACCATCTACTTAAAAGCTACAGCATCTCTCACATTGTTTCCCTGTGTGATCAGAGTCCGTTTTTGAAGGAAAGACTTGCAGCAACACCGACCATTCAAAGTGGACAAAGGCTCCTTTGTTGCAATTGGGCCTATTCTGCTGAGTTGACAAAACACATGTCACTCTCAAAATTAAACCATCTGTGGCAGAATCAGGACAATCTAGCACCTTATTTACCTATGAGAATTGAGTTAGTTTTTGAAAGGAATAATTTCTGCAAATGAA
Source organism: Castor canadensis (assembly GCF_047511655.1). NCBI lineage: Eukaryota > Metazoa > Chordata > Mammalia > Rodentia > Castoridae > Castor > Castor canadensis. Next base: position 36,454,929 of record NC_133401.1, on the reverse strand, counting down.
CGTTTTGAAGCTAGGGAAAGGCTAATTTTGATCCAAGTAGGCCTATTTAGCTGAGTTGAAGAAACACTGCTATCTCTCGAAAGAAAAGCATGTGTGTTACAACCGGGAACACCTAGCACATTGTTTCCTGGTGAGAACTGAGTTAGTTCTTCAAAGGAATACTTCCTGAAATCAGAATTTTCAAGTGGAGAAAGGCTACTTTTGTTCCAAGTAGGCCTGTTCAGCTCTGTTATGAAACACATGTATCTCCCCAAAAAAAGTAACGGCTGTTTTAGAAGCAGGAGCATCTAGAAGACTGCATCTCTGTGCATATTTACTCAGTTCTTCGAAGGAATCCGTCCTGCAAATCAGAATGTTAAAGGTGGAGAAAAGCTCATTTTGTTCCAAATAGACCTATTCTGTTAAGTTGAAAAAACTCATGTATCTCTGGAAGGAACACCATCTCTGTTTGAAGCAGGATCATCTAGCACATTGTTTCCCTTTGCAATTGGTGTTTGTTTTCTAGAGAAATACTTCCTTCAGTTTAGGAGTTTCAAGGTGGAGATAGGCTGTAATGAGTCCAAATACACCTATTGTGCTGAGTTGAAGAAACACATGTATCTCTCCAAAGAAAACAATGTGTTAGAAGCTGTAGCCTCTGGCACATTGTGTCCCTGTAAGAATTTAGTTAGTGTTGGAATGGTGTACGTTGTGCAAATCAACATTTTCCAGGTGTAGAATGGCTCATTTTGTTCATTAGAGGCCTATTCTGCAAAACAAAAGAGGCTCAGGTATCTCATGAAGGAAAAGCATGTGTGTGAGAAGCAGGAGAATCCCGCACACTGTTTAGCTGTGAGAATTCAGTTTGTTTATTGAAGGAATACTTACTGAAACCAGTGTTTTCAAGGGTGAGAAAGGGTCAATTTGTTCCAAAGAGGCCTATGCAGGTAAGTTGAAGAAACATATGTATCTCTGGAAAGTAAACCACGTATGTTCGAAGCAGGAGCATCCAGTACATGGTTTCACTGTCCTTAATGACCTACGTTTTCAGAGCAATACTTCCTGCAACTTTGGAGTTCCAAGGTGGAGATAGGCACCGTTTGCTCTAAAAGGGCCTATTCAGCTAACGTGAAGAACACATGGACCTCTCCAAAGACAACCATCTATGTTCGAAGCTGCAGCATCTAGTACAGTGTTTCACTGTGAGAAGTGATTTAATTTTGAAAGGAATACTTCCTGCAAATCAAAGCTTTCAAGGTGGAGAAGGGCTGATTTTCTTCCAAATAGGCCTATACATGTAAGCTGAAGAAAGACCTTCATCTCTCGAGAGAGAACAATCTGCGTGAGGTACAGAAGTATGTATGGCATATCTTCCCTGTGAGAACAGTGGTAGTTTCTGAAAGGAAGATTTCATGCATCTTAGGTGTTCAAGGTGGATTTAGACTCTGTTTGCACCAAATAGGCCTATTCAGCTGATTGGAAGAATCACATGTATATCTCAAAGAGAAACCATCTATGTTGGAAGTCTCAGCATCTATCACATTGTTTCCCTGTGATAATTTAGTTTACTTTTCAAAGGAATAATTCCGGCAAATCATAGTTTTCTACGTGGAGAAAGGCTCAGTTTGTTTCATGTAAGCCTATCCAGCTGAGTTGATGAAACATCTGCATCTCTCAAAAGAAAACCATCTGTGGCAGAATCAAGGGCATCGAGCACATTGTTTACCTATGAGAACTGAGTTAGTTTTTGAAAGGAATACTTGCTGCAAATCATGGTTTTCAAGTTGGAACGAGGCTCATTTTGTTCCAAACAGGCCGATTCAGCTACGGTCAAGAAAGACATGTATGTCTCGAAAGAGCAACATCTACTTAGAAGGTGCAGTATCTAGTATACTGCTCCCTTGTGAGAATTGAGCTCGTTTCTGAAGCGTATAATTCCAGCAACTCACAATGTTCAAGGTGGAGAAAGGCTAAGTTTCTTGCCACTAGACTAACTAAGCTTCGATGAGGAAACACATGTGTCTCTCAAAAGAAAACAGTGTGTGTTAGGAGCTTCAGCATCTAGCGTGTTGTTTCCCTGTGAGAATTGAGATAGTTTTTGAAAGGAATGTCAACTTCAATTCTCAGTTTTCAAGGTGGAGAAAGGCTCATTTTGTTCCCAATAGGCCTATTCAGCTTCGTTGAGGAAACACGTGTGTATCTGCAAAGAAAACCGTCTGTGTTAGGAGCAGGAGCAACTAGCACATTGTTTCCCTCTGAGAAAGGAGTTGGTTTTGGGAAGGAATACTTCCTTCCAATCTGCATGTTCAAGGTGAAGAAATGCTCATTTTGTTCCAAAGAGTCCCATCCAGGTAAGTTGAAGGAACACATGTATCTCTCAAAGGAAAACAATCTGTGAAAGGAGCAGGAGCACCTAGTACATTGTTTCCCTGTGTGAACTGACTGGGTTTTTGATAGAAATACTTCCTGAAACCTAGAAGTGTCACGATGGAGATAGGCTCTGTTTGCCCAAAAGAGGCCTATTCAGCTGACTTGAAGGTACACATGCACCTCTTCCAGGAAAACCATCTACTTAAAAGCTACAGCATCTCTCACATTGTTTCCCTGTGCGATCAGAGTCCGTTTTTGAAGGAAAGACTTGCAGCAACACCGACCATTCAAAGTGGACAAAGGCTCCTTTGTTGCAATTGGGCCTATTCTGCTGAGTTGACAAAACACATGTCACTCTCAAAATTAAACCATCTGTGGCAGAATCAGGACAATCTAGCACCTTATTTACCTATGAGAATTGAGTTAGTTTTTGAAAGGAATAATTTCTGCAAATCAACGTTTGGAAGCTAGGGAAAGGCTAATTTTGATCCAAGTAGGCCTATTTAGCTGAGTTGAAGAAACACTGCTATCTCTCGAAAGAAAAGCATGTGTGTTACCACCGGGAACACCTAGCACATTGTTTCCTGGTGAGAAGTGAATTAGTTCTTCAAAGGAATACTTCCTAAAATCAGAATTTTCAAGTGGAGAAAGGCTCCTTTTGTTCCAAGTAGGCCTGTTCAGCTCTGTTATGAAACACATGTATCTCCCCAAAAAAAGTAACGGCTGTTTTAGAAGCAGGAGCATCTAGAAGACTGCATCTCTGTGCATATTTACTCAGTTCTTCGAAGGAATCCGTCCTGCAAATCAGAATGTTAAAGGTGGAGAAAAGCTCATTTTGTTCCAAATAGACCTATTCTGTTAAGTTGAAGAAACTCATGTATCTCTGGAAGGAACACCATCTCTGTTTGAAGCAGGATCATCTAGCACATTGTTTCCCTTTGCAATTGGTGTTCGTTTTCTAGAGAAATACTTCCTTCAATTTAGGAGTTTCAAGGTGGAGATAGGCTGTAATGAGTCCAAATACACCTATTGTGCTGAGTTGAAGAAACACATGTATCTCTCCAAAGAAAACAATGTGTTAGAAGCTGTAGCCTCTGGCACATTGTGTCCCTGTAAGAATTTAGTTAGTGTTGGAATGGTGTACGTTGTGCAAATCAACATTTTCCAGGTGTGGAATGGCTCATTTTTTTCCTTAGAGGCCTATTCTGCAAAACAAAAGAGGCTCAGGTATCTCGTGAAGGAAAAGCATGTGTGTGAGAAGCAGGAGAATCCGGCACACTGTTTACCTGTGAGAATTCAGTTTGTTTATTGAAGGAATACTTACTGAAACCAGTGTTTTCAAGGGTGAGAAAGGGTCAATTTGTTCCAAAGAGGCCTATGCAGGTAAGTTGAAGAAACATATGTATCTCTGGAAAGGAAACCACGTATGTTCGAAGCAGGAGCATCCAGTACATGGTTTCACTGTCCTTAATGACCTACGTTTTCAGAGCAATACTTCCTGCAACTTTGGAGTTCCAAGGTGGAGATAGGCACTGTTTGCTCTAAAAAGGCCTATTCAGCTAACGTGAAGAACACATGGACCTCTCCAAAGACAACCATCTATGTTCGAAGCTGCAGCATCTAGTACAGTGTTTCACTGTGAGAAGTGATTTAATTTTGAAAGGAATACTTCCTGCAAATCAAAGCTTTCAAGGTGGAGAAAGGCTGATTTTCTTCCAAATAGGCCTATACATGTAAGCTGAAGAAAGACCTTCATCTCTCGAGAGAGAACAATCTGCGTGAGGTAGAGAAGTATGTATGGCATATCTTTCCTGTGAGAACAGTGGTAGTTTCTGAAAGGAAGATTTCATGCATCTTAGGTGTTTAAGGTGGATTTAGACTCTGTTCGCACCAAATAGGCCTATTCAGCTGATTGGAAGAATCACATGTATATCTCAAAGAGAAACCATCTATGTTGGAAGTCTCAGCATCTATCACATTGTTTCCCTGTGATAATTTAGTTTACTTTTCAAAGGAATAATTCCGGCAAATCATAGTTTTCAACGTGGAGAAAGGCTCAGTTTGTTTCATGTAAGCCTATCCAGCTGAGTTGATGAAACATCTGCATCTCTCAAAAGAAAACCATCTGTGGCAGAATCAAGGGCATCGAGCACATTGTTTACCTATGAGAACTGAGTTAGTTTGTGAAAGGAATACTTGCTGCAAATCATGGTTTTCAAGTTGGAACGAGGCTCATTTTGTTCCAAACAGGCCGATTCAGCTACGGTCAAGAAAGACATGTATGTCTCGAAAGAGCAACATCTACTTAGAAGGTGCAGTATCTAGTATACTGGTCCCTTGTGAGAATTGAGCTCGTTTCTGAAGCGTATAATTCCAGCAACTCACAATGTTCAAGGTGGAGAAAGGCTAAGTTTCTTGCCACTAGACTTACTAAGCTTAGATGAGGAAACACATGTGTCTCTCAAAAGAAAACCGTGTGTGTTAGGAGCTTCAGCATCTAGCGTGTTGTTTCCCTGTGAGAATTGAGATAGTTTTTGAAAGGAATGTCAACTTCAATTCTCAGTTTTCAAGGTGGAGAAAGGCTCATTTTGTTCCCAATAGGCCTATTCAGCTTCGTTGAGGAAACACGTGTGTATCTGCAAAGAAAACCGTCTGTGTTAGGAGCAGGAGCAACTAGCACATTGTTTCCCTCTGAGAAAGGAGTTGGTTTTGGGAAGGAATACTTCCTTCCAATCTGCATGTTCAAGGTGAAGAAATGCTCATTTTGTTCCAAAGAGTCCCATCCAGGTAAGTTGAAGGAACACATGTATCTCTCAAAGGAAAACAATCTGTGAAAGGAGCAGGAGCACCTAGTACATTGTTTCCCTGTGTGAACTGACTGGGTTTTTGATAGAAATACTTCCTGAAACCTGGAAGTTTCACGATGGAGATAGGCTCTGTTTGCCCAAAAGAGGCCTATTCAGCTGACTTGAAGGTACACATGCACCTCTTCCAGGAAAACCATCTACTTAAAAGCTACAGCATCTCTCACATTGTTTCCCTGTGCGATCAGAGTCCGTTTTTGAAGGAAAGACTTGCAGCAACTCCGACCATTCAAAGAGGACAAAGGCTCCTTTGTTGCAATTGGGCCTATTCTGCTGAGTTGACAAAACACATGTCACTCTCAAAATTAAACCATCTGTGGCAGAATCAGGACAATCTAGCACCTTATTTACCTATGAGAATTGAGTTAGTTTTTGAAAGGAATAATTTCTGCAAATGAACGTTTTGAAGCTAGGGAAAGGCTAATTTTGATCCAAGTAGGCCTACTTAGCTGAGTTGAAGGAACACTGCTATCTCTCGAAAGAAAAGCATGTGTGTTACAACCGGGAACACCTAGCACATTCTTTCCTGGTGAGAACTGAGTTAGTTCTTCAAAGGAATACTTCCTGAAATCAGAATTTTCAAGTGGAGAAAGGCTCCTCTTGTTCCAAGTAGGCCTGTTCAGCTCTGTTATGAAACACATGTATCTGCCCAAAAAAAGTAACGGCTGTTTTAGAAGCAGGAGCATCTAGAAGACTGCATCTCTGTGCATATTTACTCAGTTCTTCGAAGGAATCCGTCCTGCAAATCAGAATGTTAAAGGTGGAGAAAAGCTCATTTTGTTCCAAATAGACCTATTCTGTTAAGTTGAAGAAACTCATGTATCTCTGGAAGGAACACCATCTCTGTTTGAAGCAGGATCATCTAGCACATTGTTTCCCTTTGCAATTGGTGTTCGTTTTCTAGAGAAATACTTCCTTCAATTTAGGAGTTTCAAGGTGGAGATAGGCTGTAATGAGTCCAAATACACCTATTGTGCTGAGTTGAAGAAACACATGTATCTCTCCAAAGAAAACAATGTGTTAGAAGCTGTAGCCTCTGGCACATTGTGTCCCTGTAAGAATTTAGTTAGTGTTGGAATGGTGTACGTTGTGCAAATCAACATTTTCCCGGTGTAGAATGGCTCATTTTTTTCCTTAGAGGCCTATTCTGCAAAACAAAAGAGGCTCAGGTATCTCGTGAAGGAAAAGCATGTGTGTGAGAAGCAGGAGAATCCGGCACACTGTTTACCTGTGAGAATTCAGTTTGTTTATTGAAGGAATACTTACTGAAACCAGTGTTTTCAAGGGTGAGAAAGGGTCAATTTGTTCCAAAGAGGCCTATGCAGGTAAGTTGAAGAAACATATGTATCTCTGGAAAGGAAACCACGTATGTTCGAAGCAGGAGCATCCAGTACATGGTTTCACTGTCCTTAATGACCTACGTTTTCAGAGCAATACTTCCTGCAACTTTGGAGTTCCAAGCTGGAGATAGGCACCGTTTGCTCTAAAAGGGCCTATTCAGCTAACGTGAAGAACACATGGACCTCTCCAAAGACAACCATCTATGTTCGAAGCTGCAGCATCTAGTAGAGTGTTTCACTGTGAGAAGTGATTTAATTTTGAAAGGAATACTTCCTGCAAATCAAAGCTTTCAAGGTGGAGAAAGGCTGATTTTCTTCCAAATAGGCCTATACATGTAAGCTGAAGAAAGACCTTCATCTCTCGAGAGAGAACAATCTGCGTGAGGTACAGAAGTATGTATGGCATATCTTCCCTGTGAGAACAGTGGTAGTTTCTGAAAGGAAGATTTCATGCATCTTAGGTGTTTAAGGTGGATTTAGACTCTGTTTGCACCAAATAGGCCTATTCAGCTGATTGGAAGAATCACATGTATATCTCAAAGAGAAACCATCTATGTTGGAAGTCTCAGCATCTATCACAGTGTTTCCCTGTGATAATTTAGTTTACTTTTCAAAGGAATAATTCCGGCAAATCATAGTTTTCAACGTGGAGAAAGGCTCAGTTTGTTTCATGTAAGCCTATCCAGCTGAGTTGATGAAACATCTGCATCTCTCAAAAGAAAACCATCTGTGGCAGAATCAAGGGCATCGAGCACATTGTTTACCTATGAGAACTGAGTTAGTTTGTGAAAGGAATACTTGCTGCAAATCATGGTTTTCAAGTTGGAACGAGGCTCATTTTGTTCCAAACAGGCCGATTCAGCTACGGTCAAGAAAGACATGTATGTCTCGAAAGAGCAACATCTACTTAGAAGGTGCAGTATCTAGTATACTGGTCCCTTGTGAGAATTGAGCTCGTTTCTGAAGCGTATAATTCCAGCAACTCACAATGTTCAAGGTGGAGAAAGGCTAAGTTTCTTGCCACTAGACTTACTAAGCTTAGATGAGGAAACACATGTGTCTCTCAAAAGAAAACAGTGTGTGTTAGGAGCTTCAGCATCTAGCGTGTTGTTTCCCTGTGAGAATTGAGATAGTTTTTGAAAGGAATGTCAACTTCAATTCTCAGTTTTCAAGGTGGAGAAAGGCTCATTTTGTTCCCAATAGGCCTATTCAGCTTCGTTGAGGAAACACGTGTGTATCTGCAAAGAAAACCGTCTGTGTTAGGAGCAGGAGCAACTAGCACATTGTTTCCCTCTGAGAAAGGAGTTGGTTTTGGGAAGGAATACTTCCTTCCAATCTGCATGTTCAAGGTGAAGAAATGCTCATTTTGTTCCAAAGAGTCCCATCCAGGTAAGTTGAAGGAACACATGTATCTCTCAAAGGAAAACAATCTGTGAAAGGAGCAGGAGCACCTAGTACATTGTTTCCCTGCGTGAACTGACTGGGTTTTTGACAGAAATACTTCCTGAAACCTAGAAGTGTCACGATGGAGATAGGCTCTGTTTGCCCAAAAGAGGCCTATTCAGCTGACTTGAAGGTACACATGCACCTCTTCCAGGAAAACCATCTACTTAAAAGCTACAGCATCTCTCACATTGTTTCCCTGTGTGATCAGAGTCCGTTTTTGAAGGAAAGACTTGCAGCAACACCGACCATTCAAAGTGGACAAAGGCTCCTTTGTTGCAATTGGGCCTATTCTGCTGAGTTGACAAAACACATGTCACTCTCAAAATTAAACCATCTGTGGCAGAATCAGGACAATCTAGCACCTTATTTACCTATGAGAATTGAGTTAGTTTTTGAAAGGAATAATTTCTGCAAATCAACGTTTTGAAGCTAGGGAAAGGCTAATTTTGATCCAAGTAGGCCTATTTAGCTGAGTTGAAGAAACACTGCTATCTCTCGAAAGAAAAGCATGTGTGTTACAACCGGGAACACCTAGCACATTGTTTCCTGGTGAGAACTGAGTTAGTTCTTCAAAGGAATACTTCCTGAAATCAGAATTTTCAAGTGGAGAAAGGCTACTTTTGTTCCAAGTAGGCCTGTTCAGCTCTGTTATGAAACACATGTATCTCCCCAAAAAAAGTAACGGCTGTTTTAGAAGCAGGAGCATCTAGAAGACTGCATCTCTGTGCATATTTACTCAGTTCTTCGAAGGAATCCGTCCTGCAAATCAGAATGTTAAAGGTGGAGAAAAGCTCATTTTGTTCCAAATAGACCTATTCTGTTAAGTTGAAAAAACTCATGTATCTCTGGAAGGAACACCATCTCTGTTTGAAGCAGGATCATCTAGCACATTGTTTCCCTTTGCAATTGGTGTTTGTTTTCTAGAGAAATACTTCCTTCAGTTTAGGAGTTTCAAGGTGGAGATAGGCTGTAATGAGTCCAAATACACCTATTGTGCTGAGTTGAAGAAACACATGTATCTCTCCAAAGAAAACAATGTGTTAGAAGCTGTAGCCTCTGGCACATTGTGTCCCTGTAAGAATTTAGTTAGTGTTGGAATGGTGTACGTTGTGCAAATCAACATTTTCCAGGTGTAGAATGGCTCATTTTGTTCATTAGAGGCCTATTCTGCAAAACAAAAGAGGCTCAGGTATCTCATGAAGGAAAAGCATGTGTGTGAGAAGCAGGAGAATCCCGCACACTGTTTAGCTGTGAGAATTCAGTTTGTTTATTGAAGGAATACTTACTGAAACCAGTGTTTTCAAGGGTGAGAAAGGGTCAATTTGTTCCAAAGAGGCCTAAGCAGGTAAGTTGAAGAAACATATGTATCTCTGGAAAGTAAACCACGTATGTTCGAAGCAGGAGCATCCAGTACATGGTTTCACTGTCCTTAATGACCTACGTTTTCAGAGCAATACTTCCTGCAACTTTGGAGTTCCAAGGTGGAGATAGGCACCGTTTGCTCTAAAAGGGCCTATTCAGCTAACGTGAAGAACACATGGACCTCTCCAAAGACAACCATCTATGTTCGAAGCTGCAGCATCTAGTACAGTGTTTCACTGTGAGAAGTGATTTAATTTTGAAAGGAATACTTCCTGCAAATCAAAGCTTTCAAGGTGGAGAAGGGCTGATTTTCTTCCAAATAGGCCTATACATGTAAGCTGAAGAAAGACCTTCATCTCTCGAGAGAGAACAATCTGCGTGAGGTACAGAAGTATGTATGGCATATCTTTCCTGTGAGAACAGTGGTAGTTTCTGAAAGGAAGATTTCATGCATCTTAGGTGTTTAAGGTGGATTTAGACTCTGTTTGCACCAAATAGGCCTATTCAGCTGATTGGAAGAATCACATGTATATCTCAAAGAGAAACCATCTATGTTGGAAGTCTCAACATCTATCACATTGTTTCCCTGTGATAATTTAGTTTACTTTTCAAAGGAATAATTCCGGCAAATCATAGTTTTCAACGTGGAGAAAGGCTCAGTTTGTTTCATGTAAGCCTATCCAGCTGAGTTGATGAAACATCTGCATCTCTCAAAAGAAAACCATCTGTTGCAGAATCAAGGGCATCGAGCACATTGTTTACCTATGAGAACTGAGTTAGTTTGTGAAAGGAATACTTGCTGCAAATCATGGTTTTCAAGTTGGAACGAGGCTCATTTTGTTCCAAACAGGCCGATTCAGCTACGGTCAAGAAAGACATGTATGTCTCGAAAGAGCAACATCTACTTAGAAGGTGCAGTATCTAGTATACTGCTCCCTTGTGAGAATTGAGCTCGTTTCTGAAGCGTATAATTCCAGCAACTCACAATGTTCAAGGTGGAGAAAGGCTAAGTTTCTTGCCACTAGACTTACTAAGCTTAGATGAGGAAACACATGTGTCTCTCAAAAGAAAACCGTGTGTGTTAGGAGCTTCAGCATCTAGCGTGTTGTTTCCCTGTGAGAATTGAGATAGTTTTTGAAAGGAATGTCAACTTCAAATCTCAGTTTTCAAGGTGGAGAAAGGCTCATTTTGTTCCCAATAGGCCTATTCAGCTTCGTTGAGGAAACACGTGTGTATCTGCAAAGAAAACCGTCTGTGTTAGGAGCAGGAGCAACTAGCACATTGTTTCCCTCTGAGAAAGGAGTTGGTTTTGGGAAGGAATACTTCCTTCCAATCTGCATGTTCAAGGTGAAGAAATGCTCATTTTGTTCCAAAGAGTCCCATCCAGGTAAGTTGAAGGAACACATGTATCTCTCAAAGGAAAACAATCTGTGAAAGGAGCAGGAGCACCTAGTACATTGTTTCCCTGTGTGAACTCACTGGGTTTTTGATAGAAATACTTCCTGAAACCTAGAAGTTTCACGATGGAGATAGGCTCTGTTTGCCCAAAAGAGGCCTATTCAGCTGACTTGAAGGTACACATGCACCTCTTCCAGGAAAACCATCTACTTAAAAGCTACAGCATCTCTCACATTGTTTCCCTGTGCGATCAGAGTCCGTTTTTGAAGGAAAGACTTGCAGCAACTCCGACCATTCGAAGTGGACAAAGGCTCCTTTGTTGCAATTGGGCCTATTCTGCTGAGTTGACAAAACACATGTCACTCTCAAAATTAAACCATCTGTGGCAGAATCAGGACAATCTAGCACCTTATTTACCTATGAGAATTGAGTTAGTTTTTGAAAGGAATAATTTCTGCAAATCAACGTTTGGAAGCTAGGGAAAGGCTAATTTTGATCCAAGTAGGCCTATTTAGCTGAGTTGAAGAAACACTGCTATCTCTCGAAAGAAAAGCATGTGTGTTACAACCGGGAACACCTAGCACATTGTTTCCTGGTGAGAACTGAGTTAGTTCTTCAAAGGAATACTTCCTGAAATCAGAATTTTCAAGTGGAGAAAGGCTCCTTTTGTTCCAAGTAGGCCTGTTCAGCTCTGTTATGAAACACATGTATCTGCCCAAAAAAAGTAACGGCTGTTTTAGAAGCAGGAGCATCTAGAAGACTGCATCTCTGTGCATATTTACTCAGTTCTTCGAAGGAATCCGTCCTGCAAATCAGAATGTTAAAAGTGGAGAAAAGCTCATTTTGTTCCAAATAGACCTATTCTGTTAAGTTGAAGAAACTCATGTATCTCTGGAAGGAACACCATCTCTGTTTGAAGCAGGATCATCTAGCACATTGTTTCCCTTTGCAATTGGTGTTCGTTTTCTAGAGAAATACTTCCTTCAATTTAGGAGTTTCAAGGTGGAGATAGGCTGTAATGAGTCCAAATACACCTATTGTGCTGAGTTGAAGAAACACATGTATCTCTCCAAAGAAAACAATGTGTTAGAAGCTGTAGCCTCTGGCACATTGTGTCCCTGTAAGAATTTAGTTAGTGTTGGAATGGTGTACGTTGTGCAAATCAACATTTTCCAGGTGTAGAATGGCTCATTTTGTTCCTTAGAGGCCTATTCTGCAAAACAAAAGAGGCTCAGGTATCTCGTGAAGGAAAAGCATGTGTGTGAGAAGCAGGAGAATCCGGCACACTGTTTACCTGTGAGAATTCAGTTTGTTTATTGAAGGAATACTTACTGAAACCAGTGTTTTCAAGGGTGAGAAAGGGTCAATTTGTTCCAAAGAGGCCTATGCAGGTAAGTTGAAGAAACATATGTATCTCTGGAAAGGAAACCACGTATGTTCGAAGCAGGAGCATCCAGTACATGGTTTCACTGTCCTTAATGACCTACGTTTTCAGAGCAATACTTCCTGCAACTTTGGAGTTCCAAGGTGGAGATAGGCACCGTTTGCTCTAAAAAGGCCTATTCAGCTAACGTGAAGAACACATGGACCTCTCCAAAGACAACCATCTATGTTCGAAGCTGCAGCATCTAGTACAGTGTTTCACTGTGAGAAGTGATTTAATTTTGAAAGGAATACTTCCTGCAAATCAAAGCTTTCAAGGTGGAGAAAGGCTGATTTTCTTCCAAATAGGCCTATACATGTAAGCTGAAGAAAGACCTTCATCTCTCGAGAGAGAACAATCTGCGTGAGGTAGAGAAGTATGTATGGCATATCTTTCCTGTGAGAACAGTGGTAGTTTCTGAAAGGAAGATTTCATGCATCTTAGGTGTTTAAGGTGGATTTAGACTCTGTTTGCACCAAATAGGCCTATTCAGCTGATTGGAAGAATCACATGTATATCTCAAAGAGAAACCATCTATGTTGGAAGTCTCAGCATCTATCACATTGTTTCCCTGTGATAATTTAGTTTACTTTTCAAAGGAATAATTCCGGCAAATCATAGTTTTCAACGTGGAGAAAGGCTCAGTTTGTTTCATGTAAGCCTATCCAGCTGAGTTGATGAAACATCTGCATCTCTCAAAAGAAAACCATCTGTGGCAGAATCAAGGGCATCGAGCACATTGTTTACCTATGAGAACTGAGTTAGTTTGTGAAAGGAATACTTGCTGCAAATCATGGTTTTCAAGTTGGAACGAGGCTCATTTTGTTCCAAACAGGCCGATTCAGCTACGGTCAAGAAAGACATGTATGTCTCGAAAGAGCAACATCTACTTAGAAGGTGCAGTATCTAGTATACTGGTCCCTTGTGAGAATTGAGCTCGTTTCTGAAGCGTATAATTCCAGCAACTCACAATGTTCAAGGTGGAGAAAGGCTAAGTTTCTTGCCACTAGACTTACTAAGCTTAGATGAGGAAACACATGTGTCTCTCAAAAGAAAACCGTGTGTGTTAGGAGCTTCAGCATCTAGCGTGTTGTTTCCCTGTGAGAATTGAGATAGTTTTTGAAAGGAATGTCAACTTCAATTCTCAGTTTTCAAGGTGGAGAAAGGCTCATTTTGTTCCCAATAGGCCTATTCAGCTTCGTTGAGGAAACACGTGTGTATCTGCAAAGAAAACCGTCTGTGTTAGGAGCAGGAGCAACTAGCACATTGTTTCCCTCTGAGAAAGGAGTTGGTTTTGGGAAGGAATACTTCCTTCCAATCTGCATGTTCAAGGTGAAGAAATGCTCATTTTGTTCCAAAGAGTCCCATCCAGGTAAGTTGAAGGAACACATGTATCTCTCAAAGGAAAACAATCTGTGAAAGGAGCAGGAGCACCTAGTACATTGTTTCCCTGTGTGAACTCACTGGGTTTTTGATAGAAATACTTCCTGAAACCTAGAAGTTTCACGATGGAGATAGGCTCTGTTTGCCCAAAAGAGGCCTATTCAGCTGACTTGAAGGTACACATGCACCTCTTCCAGGAAAACCATCTACTTAAAAGCTACAGCATCTCTCACATTGTTTCCCTGTGCGATCAGAGTCCGTTTTTGAAGGAAAGACTTGCAGCAACTCCGACCATTCAAAGTGGACAAAGGCTCCTTTGTTGCAATTGGGCCTATTCTGCTGAGTTGACAAAACACATGTCACTCTCAAAATTAAACCATCTGTGGCAGAATCAGGACAATCTAGCACCTTATTTACCTATGAGAATTGAGTTAGTTTTTGAAAGGAATAATTTCTGCAAATCAACGTTTGGAAGCTAGGGAAAGGCTAATTTTGATCCAAGTAGGCCTATTTAGCTGAGTTGAAGGAACACTGCTATCTCTCGAAAGAAAAGCATGTGTGTTACAACCGGGAACACCTAGCACATTGTTTCCTGGTGAGAACTGAGTTAGTTCTTCAAAGGAATACTTCCTGAAATCAGAATTTTCAAGTGGAGAAAGGCTCCTTTTGTTCCAAGTAGGCCTGTTCAGCTCTGTTATGAAACACATGTATCTCCCCAAAAAAAGTAACGGCTGTTTTAGAAGCAGGAGCATCTAGAAGACTGCATCTCTGTGCATATTTACTCAGTTCTTCGAAGGAATCCGTCCTGCAAATCAGAATGTTAAAGGTGGAGAAAAGCTCATTTTGTTCCAAATAGACCTATTCTGTTAAGTTGAAGAAACTCATGTATCTCTGGAAGGAACACCATCTCTGTTTGAAGCAGGATCATCTAGCACATTGTTTCCCTTTGCAATTGGTGTTCGTTTTCTAGAGAAATACTTCCTTCAATTTAGGAGTTTCAAGGTGGAGATAGGCTGTAATGAGTCCAAATACACCTATTGTGCTGAGTTGAAGAAACACATGTATCTCTCCAAAGAAAACAATGTGTTAGAAGCTGTAGCCTCTGGCACATTGTGTCCCTGTAAGAATTTAGTTAGTGTTGGAATGGTGTACGTTGTGCAAATCAACATTTTCCAGGTGTAGAATGGCTCATTTTGTTCCTTAGAGGCCTATTCTGCAAAACAAAAGAGGCTCAGGTATCTCGTGAAGGAAAAGCATGTGTGTGAGAAGCAGGAGAATCCGGCACACTGTTTACCTGTGAGAATTCAGTTTGTTTATTGAAGGAATACTTACTGAAACCAGTGTTTTCAAGGGTGAGAAAGGGTCAATTTGTTCCAAAGAGGCCTATGCAGGTAAGTTGAAGAAACATATGTATCTCTGGAAAGGAAACCACGTATGTTCGAAGCAGGAGCATCCAGTACATGGTTTCACTGTCCTTAATGACCTACGTTTTCAGAGCAATACTTCCTGCAACTTTGGAGTTCCAAGGTGGAGATAGGCACCGTTTGCTCTAAAAAGGCCTATTCAGCTAACGTGAAGAACACATGGACCTCTCCAAAGACAACCATCTATGTTCGAAGCTGCAGCATCTAGTACAGTGTTTCACTGTGAGAAGTGATTTAATTTTGAAAGGAATACTTCCTGCAAATCAAAGCTTTCAAGGTGGAGAAGGGCTGATTTTCTTCCAAATAGGCCTATACATGTAAGCTGAAGAAAGACCTTCATCTCTCGAGAGAGAACAATCTGCGTGAGGTAGAGAAGTATGTATGGCATATCTTTCCTGTGAGAACAGTGGTAGTTTCTGAAAGGAAGATTTCATGCATCTTAGGTGTTTAAGGTGGATTTAGACTCTGTTTGCACCACATAGGCCTATTCAGCTGATTGGAAGAATCACATGTATATCTCAAAGAGAAACCATCTATGTTGGAAGTCTCAGCATCTATCACATTGTTTCCCTGTGATAATTTAGTTTACTTTTCAAAGGAATAATTCCGGCAAATCATAGTTTTCAACGTGGAGAAAGGCTCAGTTTGTTTCATGTAAGCCTATCCAGCTGAGTTGATGAAACATCTGCATCTCTCAAAAGAAAACCATCTGTGGCAGAATCAAGGGCATCGAGCACATTGTTTACCTATGAGAACTGAGTTAGTTTGTGAAAGGAATACTTGCTGCAAATCATGGTTTTCAAGTTGGAACGAGGCTCATTTTGTTCCAAACAGGCCGATTCAGCTACGGTCAAGAAAGACATGTATGTCTCGAAAGAGCAACATCTACTTAGAAGGTGCAGTATCTAGTATACTGCTCCCTTGTGAGAATTGAGCTCGTTTCTGAAGCGTATACTTCCAGCAACTCACAATGTTCAAGGTGGAGAAAGGCTAAGTTTCTTGCCACTAGACTTACTAAGCTTAGATGAGGAAACACATGTGTCTCTCAAAAGAAAACCGTGTGTGTTAGGAGCTTCAGCATCTAGCGTGTTGTTTCCCTGTGAGAATTGAGATAGTTTTTGAAAGGAATGTCAACTTCAATTCTCAGTTTTCAAGGTGGAGAAAGGCTCATTTTGTTCCCAATAGGCCTATTCAGCTTCGTTGAGGAAACACGTGTGTATCTGCAAAGAAAACCGTCTGTGTTAGGAGCAGGAGCAACTAGCACATTGTTTCCCTCTGAGAAAGCAGTTGGTTTTGGGAAGGAATACTTCCTTCCAATCTGCATGTTCAAGGTGAAGAAATGCTCATTTTGTTCCAAAGAGTCCCATCCAGGTAAGTTGAAGGAACACATGTATCTCTCAAAGGAAAACAATCTGTGAAAGGAGCAGGAGCACCTAGTACATTGTTTCCCTGTGTGAACTCACTGGGCTTTTGATAGAAATACTTCCTGAAACCTAGAAGTGTCACGATGGAGATAGGCTCTGTTTGCCCAAAAGAGGCCTATTCAGCTGACTTGAAGGTACACATGCACCTCTTCCAGGAAAACCATCTACTTAAAAGCTACAGCATCTCTCACATTGTTTCCCTGTGCGATCAGAGTCCGTTTTTGAAGGAAAGACTTGCAGCAACTCCGACCATTCAAAGTGGACAAAGGCTCCTTTGTTGCAATTGGGCCTATTCTGCTGAGTTGACAAAACACATGTCACTCTCAAAATTAAACCATCTGTGGCAGAATCAGGACAATCTAGCACCTTATTTACCTATGAGAATTGAGTTAGTTTTTGAAAGGAATAATTTCTGCAAATCAACGTTTGGAAGCTAGGGAAAGGCTAATTTTGATCCAAGTAGGCCTATTTAGCTGAGTTGAAGAAACACTGCTATCTCTCGAAAGAAAAGCATGTGTGTTACAACCGGGAACACCTAGCACATTGTTTCCTGGTGAGAACTGAGTTAGTTCTTCAAAGGAATACTTCCTGAAATCAGAATTTTCAAGTGGAGAAAGGCTCCTTTTGTTCCAAGTAGGCCTGTTCAGCTCTGTTATGAAACACATGTATCTCCCCAAAAAAAGTAACGGCTGTTTTAGAAGCAGGAGCATCTAGAAGACTGCATCTCTGTGCATATTTACTCAGTTCTTCGAAGGAATCCGTCCTGCAAATCAGAATGTTAAAGGTGGAGAAAAGCTCATTTTGTTCCAAATAGACCTATTCTGTTAAGTTGAAGAAACTCATGTATCTCTGGAAGGAACACCATCTCTGTTTGAAGCAGGATCATCTAGCACATTGTTTCCCTTTGCAATTGGTGTTCGTTTTCTAGAGAAATACTTCCTTCAATTTAGGAGTTTCAAGGTGGAGATAGGCTGTAATGAGTCCAAATACACCTATTGTGCTGAGTTGAAGAAACACATGTATCTCTCCAAAGAAAACAATGTGTTAGAAGCTGTAGCCTCTGGCACATTGTGTCCCTGTAAGAATTTAGTTAGTGTTGGAATGGTGTACGTTGTGCAAATCAACATTTTCCAGGTGTAGAATGGCTCATTTTGTTCCTTAGAGGCCTATTCTGCAAAACAAAAGAGGCTCAGGTATCTCGTGAAGGAAAAGCATGTGTGTGAGAAGCAGGAGAATCCGGCACACTGTTTACCTGTGAGAATTCAGTTTGTTTATTGAAGGAATACTTACTGAAACCAGTGTTTTCAAGGGTGAGAAAGGGTCAATTTGTTCCAAAGAGGCCTATGCAGGTAAGTTGAAGAAACATATGTATCTCTGGAAAGGAAACCACGTATGTTCGAAGCAGGAGCATCCAGTACATGGTTTCACTGTCCTTAATGACCTACGTTTTCAGAGCAATACTTCCTGCAACTTTGGAGTTCCAAGGTGGAGATAGGCACCGTTTGCTCTAAAAAGGCCTATTCAGCTAACGTGAAGAACACATGGACCTCTCCAAAGACAACCATCTATGTTCGAAGCTGCAGCATCTAGTACAGTGTTTCACTGTGAGAAGTGATTTAATTTTGAAAGGAATACTTCCTCCAAATCAAAGCTTTCAAGGTGGAGAAAGGCTGATTTTCTTCCAAATAGGCCTATACATGTAAGCTGAAGAAAGACCTTCATCTCTCGAGAGAGAACAATCTGCGTGAGGTAGAGAAGTATGTATGGCATATCTTTCCTGTGAGAACAGTGGTAGTTTCTGAAAGGAAGATTTCATGCATCTTAGGTGTTTAAGGTGGATTTAGACTCTGTTTGCACCACATAGGCCTATTCAGCTGATTGGAAGAATCACATGTATATCTCAAAGAGAAACCATCTATGTTGGAAGTCTCAGCATCTATCACATTGTTTCCCTGTGATAATTTAGTTTACTTTTCAAAGGAATAATTCCGGCAAATCATAGTTTTCAACGTGGAGAAAGGCTCAGTTTGTTTCATGTAAGCCTATCCAGCTGAGTTGATGAAACATCTGCATCTCTCAAAAGAAAACCATCTGTGGCAGAATCAAGGGCATCGAGCACATTGTTTACCTATGAGAACTGAGTTAGTTTGTGAAAGGAATACTTGCTGCAAATCATGGTTTTCAAGTTGGAACGAGGCTCATTTTGTTCCAAACAGGCCGATTCAGCTACGGTCAAGAAAGACATGTATGTCTCGAAAGAGCAACATCTACTTAGAAGGTGCAGTATCTAGTATACTGCTCCCTTGTGAGAATTGAGCTCGTTTCTGAAGCGTATACTTCCAGCAACTCACAATGTTCAAGGTGGAGAAAGGCTAAGTTTCTTGCCACTAGACTTACTAAGCTTAGATGAGGAAACACATGTGTCTCTCAAAAGAAAACCGTGTGTGTTAGGAGCTTCAGCATCTAGCGTGTTGTTTCCCTGTGAGAATTGAGATAGTTTTTGAAAGGAATGTCAACTTCAATTCTCAGTTTTCAAGGTGGAGAAAGGCTCATTTTGTTCCCAATAGGCCTATTCAGCTTCGTTGAGGAAACACGTGTGTATCTGCAAAGAAAACCGTCTGTGTTAGGAGCAGGAGCAACTAGCACATTGTTTCCCTCTGAGAAAGCAGTTGGTTTTGGGAAGGAATACTTCCTTCCAATCTGCATGTTCAAGGTGAAGAAATGCTCATTTTGTTCCAAAGAGTCCCATCCAGGTAAGTTGAAGGAACACATGTATCTCTCAAAGGAAAACAATCTGTGAAAGGAGCAGGAGCACCTAGTACATTGTTTCCCTGTGTGAACTCACTGGGCTTTTGATAGAAATACTTCCTGAAACCTAGAAGTGTCACGATGGAGATAGGCTCTGTTTGCCCAAAAGAGGCCTATTCAGCTGACTTGAAGGTACACATGCACCTCTTCCAGGAAAACCATCTACTTAAAAGCTACAGCATCTCTCACATTGTTTCCCTGTGCGATCAGAGTCCGTTTTTGAAGGAAAGACTTGCAGCAACTCCGACCATTCAAAGTGGACAAAGGCTCCTTTGTTGCAATTGGGCCTATTCTGCTGAGTTGACAAAACACATGTCACTCTCAAAATTAAACCATCTGTGGCAGAATCAGGACAATCTAGCACCTTATTTACCTATGAGAATTGAGTTAGTTTTTGAAAGGAATAATTTCTGCAAATCAACGTTTGGAAGCTAGGGAAAGGCTAATTTTGATCCAAGTAGGCCTATTTAGCTGAGTTGAAGAAACACTGCTATCTCTCGAAAGAAAAGCATGTGTGTTACAACCGGGAACACCTAGCACATTGTTTCCTGGTGAGAACTGAGTTAGTTCTTCAAAGGAATACTTCCTGAAATCAGAATTTTCAAGTGGAGAAAGGCTCCTTTTGTTCCAAGTAGGCCTGTTCAGCTCTGTTATGAAACACATGTATCTCCCCAAAAAAAGTAACGGCTGTTTTAGAAGCAGGAGCATCTAGAAGACTGCATCTCTGTGCATATTTACTCAGTTCTTCGAAGGAATCCGTCCTGCAAATCAGAATGTTAAAGGTGGAGAAAAGCTCATTTTGTTCCAAATAGACCTATTCTGTTAAGTTGAAGAAACTCATGTATCTCTGGAAGGAACACCATCTCTGTTTGAAGCAGGATCATCTAGCACATTGTTTCCCTTTGCAATTGGTGTTCGTTTTCTAGAGAAATACTTCCTTCAATTTAGGAGTTTCAAGGTGGAGATAGGCTGTAATGAGTCCAAATACACCTATTGTGCTGAGTTGAAGAAACACATGTATCTCTCCAAAGAAAACAATGTGTTAGAAGCTGTAGCCTCTGGCACATTGTGTCCCTGTAAGAATTTAGTTAGTGTTGGAATGGTGTACGTTGTGCAAATCAACATTTTCCAGGTGTAGAATGGCTCATTTTGTTCCTTAGAGGCCTATTCTGCAAAACAAAAGAGGCTCAGGTATCTCGTGAAGGAAAAGCATGTGTGTGAGAAGCAGGAGAATCCGGCACACTGTTTACCTGTGAGAATTCAGTTTGTTTATTGAAGGAATACTTACTGAAACCAGTGTTTTCAAGGGTGAGAAAGGGTCAATTTGTTCCAAAGAGGCCTATGCAGGTAAGTTGAAGAAACATATGTATCTCTGGAAAGGAAACCACGTATGTTCGAAGCAGGAGCATCCAGTACATGGTTTCACTGTCCTTAATGACCTACGTTTTCAGAGCAATACTTCCTGCAACTTTGGAGTTCCAAGGTGGAGATAGGCACCGTTTGCTCTAAAAAGGCCTATTCAGCTAACGTGAAGAACACATGGACCTCTCCAAAGACAACCATCTATGTTCGAAGCTGCAGCATCTAGTACAGTGTTTCACTGTGAGAAGTGATTTAATTTTGAAAGGAATACTTCCTGCAAATCAAAGCTTTCAAGGTGGAGAAGGGCTGATTTTCTTCCAAATAGGCCTATACATGTAAGCTGAAGAAAGACCTTCATCTCTCGAGAGAGAACAATCTGCGTGAGGTACAGAAGTATGTATGGCATATCTTCCCTGTGAGAACAGTGGTAGTTTCTGAAAGGAAGATTTCATGCATCTTAGGTGTTTAAGGTGGATTTAGACTCTGTTTGCACCAAATAGGCCTATTCAGCTGATTGGAAGAATCACATGTATATCTCAAAGAGAAACCATCTATGTTGGAAGTCTCAGCATCTATCACATTGTTTCCCTGTGATAATTTAGTTTACTTTTCAAAGGAATAATTCTGGCAAATCATAGTTTTCAACGTGGAGAAAGGCTCAGTTTGTTTCATGTAAGCCTATCCAGCTGAGTTGATGAAACATCTGCATCTCTCAAAAGAAAACCATCTGTGGCAGAATCAAGGGCATCGAGCACATTGTTTACCTATGAGAACTGAGTTAGTTTGTGAAAGGAATACTTGCTGCAAATCATGGTTTTCAAGTTGGAACGAGGCTCATTTTGTTCCAAACAGGCCGATTCAGCTACGGTCAAGAAAGACATGTATGTCTCGAAAGAGCAACATCTACTTAGACGGTGCAGTATCTAGTATACTGCTCCCTTGTGAGAATTGAGCTCGTATCTGAAGCGTATAATTCCAGCAACTCACAATGTTCAAGGTGGAGAAAGGCTAAGTTTCTTGCCACTAGACTTACTAAGCTTGGATGAGGAAACACATGTGTCTCTCAAAAGAAAACCGTGTGTGTTAGGAGCTTCAGCATCTAGCGTGTTGTTTCCCTGTGAGAATTGAGAAAGTTTTTGAAAGGAATGTCAACTTCAATTCTCAGTTTTCAAGGTGGAGAAAGGCTCATTTTGTTCCCAATAGGCCTATTCAGCTTCATTGAGGAAACACGTGTGTATCTGCAAAGAAAACCGTCTGTGTTAGGAGCAGGAGCAACTAGCACATTGTTTCCCTCTGAGAAAGGAGTTGGTTTTGGGAAGGAATACTTCCTTCCAATCTGCATGTTCAAGGTGAAGAAATGCTCATTTTGTTCCAAAGAGTCCCATCCAGGTAAGTTGAAGGAACACATGTATCTCTCAAAGGAAAACAATCTGTGAAAGGAGCAGGAGCACCTAGTACATTGTTTCCCTGTGTGAACTCACTGGGTTTTTGATAGAAATACTTCCTGAAACCTAGAAGTTTCACGATGGAGATAGGCTCTGTTTGCCCAAAAGAGGCCTATTCAGCTGACTTGAAGGTACACATGCACCTCTTCCAGGAAAATCATCTACTTAAAAGCTACAGCATCTCTCACATTGTTTCCCTGTGCGATCAGAGTCCGTTTTTGAAGGAAAGACTTGCAGCAACACCGACCATTGAAAGTGGACAAAGGCTCCTTTGTTGCAATTGGGCCTATTCTGCTGAGTTGACAAAACACATGTCACTCTCAAAATTAAACCATCTGTGGCAGAATCAGGACAGTCTAGCACCTTATTTACCTATGAGAGAATTGAGTTAGTTTTTGAAAGGAATAATTTCTGCAAATCAACGTTTTGAAGCTAGGGAAAGGCTAATTTTGATCCGAGTAGGCCTATTTAGCTGAGTTGAAGAAACACTGCTATCTCTCGAAAGAAAAGCATGTGTGTTACAACCGGGAACACCTAGCACATTGTTTCCTGGTGAGAACTGAGTTAGTTCTTCAAAGGAATACTTCCTGAAATCAGAATTTTCAAGTGGAGAAAGGCTCCTTTTGTTCCAAGTAGGCCTGTTCAGCTCTGTTATGAAACACATGTATCTCCCCAAAAAAAGTAACGGCTGTTTTAGAAGCAGGAGCATCTAGAAGACTGCATCTCTGTGCATATTTACTCAGTTCTTCGAAGGAATCCGTCCTGCAAATCAGAATGTTAAAGGTGGAGAAAAGCTCATTTTGTTCCAAATAGACCTATTCTGTTATGTTGAAGAAACTCATGTATCTCTGGAAGGAACACCATCTCTGTTTGAAGCAGGATCATCTAGCACATTGTTTCCCTTTGCAATTGGTGTTCGTTTTCTAGAGAAATACTTCCTTCAATTTAGGAGTTTCAAGGTGGAGATAGGCTGTAATGAGTCCAAATACACCTATTGTGCTGAGTTGAAGAAACACATGTATCTCTCCAAAGAAAACAATGTGTTAGAAGCTGTAGCCTCTGGCACATTGTGTCCCTGTAAGAATTTAGTTAGTGTTGGAATGGTGTACGTTGTGCAAATCAACATTTTCCCGGTGTAGAATGGCTCATTTTGTTCCTTAGAGGCCTATTCTGCAAAACAAAAGAGGCTCAGGTATCTCGTGAAGGAAAAGCATGTGTGTGAGAAGCAGGAGAATCAGGCACACTGTTTACCTGTGAGAATTCAGTTTGTTTATTCAAGGAATACTTACTGAAACCAGTGTTTTCAAGGGTGAGAAAGGGTCAATTTGTTCCAAAGAGGCCTATGCAGGTAAGTTGAAGAAACATATGTATCTCTGGAAAGGAAACCACGTATGTTCGAAGCAGGAGCATCCAGTACATGGTTTCACTGTCCTTAATGACCTACGTTTTCAGAGCAATACTTCCTGCAACTTTGGAGTTCCAAGGTGGAGATAGGAACCGTTTGCTCTAAAAAGGCCTATTCAGCTAACGTGAAGAACACATGGACCTCTCCAAAGACAACCATCTATGTTCGAAGCTGCAGCATCTAGTACAGTGTTTCACTGTGAGAAGTGATTTAATTTTGAAAGGAATACTTCCTGCAAATCAAAGCTTTCAAGGTGCAGAAAGGCTGATTTTCTTCCAAATAGGCCTATACATGTAAGCTGAAGAAAGAAATTCATCTCTCGAGAGAGAACAATCTGCGTGAGGTACAGAAGTACGTATGGCATATCTTCCCTGTGAGAACAGTGGTAGTTTCTGAAAGGAAGATTTCATGCATCTTAGGTGTTTAAGGTGGATTTAGACTCTGTTTGCACCAAATAGGCCTATTCAGCTGATTGGAAGAATCACATGTATATCTCAAAGAGAAACCATCTATGTTGGAAGTCTCAGCATCTATCACATTGTTTCCCTGTGATAATTTAGTTTACTTTTCAAAGGAATAATTCCGGCAAATCACAGTTTTTCAACGTGGAGAAAGGCCCAGTTTGTTTCATGTAAGCCTATCCAGCTGAGTTGATGAAACATCTGCATCTCTCAAAAGAAAACCATCTGTGGCAGAATCAAGGGCATCGAGCACATTGTTTACCTGTGAGAACTGAGTTAGTTTTTCAAAGGAATACTTGCTGCAAATCATGGTTGTCAAGTTGGAACGAGGCTCATTTTGTTCCAAACAGGCCGATTCAGCTACGGTCAAGAAAGACATGTATGTCTCGAAAGAGCAACATCTACTTAGAAGGTGCAGTATCTAGTATACTGGTCCCTTGTGAGAATTGAGCTCGTTTCTGAAGCGTATAATTCCAGCAACTCACAATGTTCAAGGTGGAGAAAGGCTAAGTTTCTTGCCACTAGACTTACTAAGCTTAGATGAGGAAACACATGTGTCTCTCAAAAGAAAACCGTGTGTGTTAGGAGCTTCAGCATCTAGCGTGTTGTTTCCCTGTGAGAATTGAGATAGTTTTTGAAAGGAATGTCAACTTCAATTCTCAGTTTTCAAGGTGGAGAAAGGCTCATTTTGTTCCCAATAGGCCTATTCAGCTTCGTTGAGGAAACACGTGTGTATCTGCAAAGAAAACCGTCTGTGTTAGGAGCAGGAGCAACTAGCACATTGTTTCCCTCTGAGAAAGGAGTTGGTTTTGGGAAGGAATACTTCCTTCCAATCTGCATGTTCAAGGTGAAGAAATGCTCATTTTGTTCCAAAGAGTCCCATCCAGGTAAGTTGAAGGAACACATGTATCTCTCAAAGGAAAACAATCTGTGAAAGGAGCAGGAGCACCTAGTACATTGTTTCCCTGTGTGAACTGACTGCGTTTTTGATAGAAATACTTCCTGAAACCTAGAAGTTTCACGATGGAGATAGGCTCTCTTTGCCCAAAAGAGGCCTATTCAGCTGACTTGAAGGTACACATGCACCTCTTCCAGGAAAACCATCTACTTAAAAGCTACAGCATCTCTCACATTGTTTCCCTGTGCGATCAGAGTCCGTTTTTGAAGGAAAGACTTGCAGCAACTCCGACCATTCAAAGTGGACAAAGGCTCCTTTGTTGCAATTGGGCCTATTCTGCTAGTTGACAAAACACATGTCACTCTCAAAATTAAACCATCTGTGGCCGAATAGGGACAATCTAGCACCTTATTTACCTATGAGAATTGAGTTAGTTTTTGAAAGGAATAATTTCTGCAAATCAACGTTTGGAAGCTAGGGAAAGGCTAATTTTGATCCAAGTAGGCCTATTTAGCTGAGTTGAAGAAACACTGCTATCTCTCGAAAGAAAAGCATGTGTGTTACAACCGGGAACACCTAGCACATTGTTTCCTGGTGAGAACTGAGTTAGTTCTTCAAAGGAATACTTCCTGAAATCAGAATTTTCAAGTGGAGAAAGGCTCCTTTTGTTCCAAGTAGGCCTGTTCAGCTCTGTTATGAAACACATGTATCTCCCCAAAAAAAGTAACGGCTGTTTTAGAAGCAGGAGCATCTAGAAGACTGCATCTCTGTGCATATTTACTCAGTTCTTCGAAGGAATCCGTCCTGCAAATCAGAATGTTAAAGGTGGAGAAAAGCTCATTTTGTTCCAAATAGACCTATGCTGTTAAGTTGAAGAAACTCATGTATCTCTGGAAGGAACACCATCTCTGTTTGAAGCAGGATCATCTAGCACATTGTTTCCCTTTGCAATTGGTGTTCGTTTTCTAGAGAAATACTTCCTTCAATTTAGGAGTTTCAAGGTGGAGATAGGCTGTAATGAGTCCAAATACACCTATTGTGCTGAGTTGAAGAAACACATGTATCTCTCCAAAGAAAACAATGTGTTAGAAGCTGTAGCCTCTGGCACATTGTGTCCCTGTAAGAATTTAGTTAGTGTTGGAATGGTGTACGTTGTGCAAATCAACATTTTCCCGGTGTAGAATGGCTCATTTTGTTCCTTAGAGGCCTATTCTACAAAACAAAAGAGGCTCAGGTATCTCGTGAAGGAAAAGCATGTGTGTGAGAAGCAGGAGAATCAGGCACACTGTTTACCTGTGAGAATTCAGTTTGTTTATTGAAGGAATACTTACTGAAACCAGTGTTTTCAAGGGTGAGAAAGGGTCAATTTGTTCCAAAGAGGCCTATGCAGGTAAGTTGAAGAAACATATGTATCTCTGGAAAGGAAACCACGTATGTTCGAAGCAGGAGCATCCAGTACATGGTTTCACTGTCCTTAATGACCTACGTTTTCAGAGCAATACTTCCTGCAACTTTGGAGTTCCAAGGTGGAGATAGGCACCGTTTGCTCTAAAAAGGCCTATTCAGCTAACGTGAAGAACACATGGACCTCTCCAAAGACAACCATCTATGTTCGAAGCTGCAGCATCTAGTACAGTGTTTCACTGTGAGAAGTGATTTAATTTTGAAAGGAATACTTCCTGCAAATCAAAGCTTTCAAGGTGGAGAAGGGCTGATTTTCTTCCAAATAGGCCTATACATGTAAGCTGAAGAAAGACCTTCATCTCTCGAGAGAGAACAATCTGCGTGAGGTACAGAAGTATGTATGGCATATCTTCCCTGTGAGAACAGTGGTAGTTTCTGAAAGGAAGATTTCATGCATCTTAGGTGTTTAAGGTGGATTTAGACTCTGTTTGCACCAAATAGGCCTATTCAGCTGATTGGAAGAATCACATGTATATCTCAAAGAGAAACCATCTATGTTGGAAGTCTCAGCATCTATCACATTGTTTCCCTGTGATAATTTAGTTTACTTTTCAAAGGAATAATTCTGGCAAATCATAGTTTTCAACGTGGAGAAAGGCTCAGTTTGTTTCATGTAAGCCTATCCAGCTGAGTTGATGAAACATCTGCATCTCTCAAAAGAAAACCATCTGTGGCAGAATCAAGGGCATCGAGCACATTGTTTACCTATGAGAACTGAGTTAGTTTGTGAAAGGAATACTTGCTGCAAATCATGGTTTTCAAGTTGGAACGAGGCTCATTTTGTTCCAAACAGGCCGATTCAGCTACGGTCAAGAAAGACATGTATGTCTCGAAAGAGCAACATCTACTTAGACGGTGCAGTATCTAGTATACTGCTCCCTTGTGAGAATTGAGCTCGTATCTGAAGCGTATAATTCCAGCAACTCACAATGTTCAAGGTGGAGAAAGGCTAAGTTTCTTGCCACTAGACTTACTAAGCTTGGATGAGGAAACACATGTGTCTCTCAAAAGAAAACCGTGTGTGTTAGGAGCTTCAGCATCTAGCGTGTTGTTTCCCTGTGAGAATTGAGAAAGTTTTTGAAAGGAATGTCAACTTCAATTCTCAGTTTTCAAGGTGGAGAAAGGCTCATTTTGTTCCCAATAGGCCTATTCAGCTTCATTGAGGAAACACGTGTGTATCTGCAAAGAAAACCGTCTGTGTTAGGAGCAGGAGCAACTAGCACATTGTTTCCCTCTGAGAAAGGAGTTGGTTTTGGGAAGGAATACTTCCTTCCAATCTGCATGTTCAAGGTGAAGAAATGCTCATTTTGTTCCAAAGAGTCCCATCCAGGTAAGTTGAAGGAACACATGTATCTCTCAAAGGAAAACAATCTGTGAAAGGAGCAGGAGCACCTAGTACATTGTTTCCCTGTGTGAACTCACTGGGTTTTTGATAGAAATACTTCCTGAAACCTAGAAGTTTCACGATGGAGATAGGCTCTGTTTGCCCAAAAGAGGCCTATTCAGCTGACTTGAAGGTACACATGCACCTCTTCCAGGAAAATCATCTACTTAAAAGCTACAGCATCTCTCACATTGTTTCCCTGTGCGATCAGAGTCCGTTTTTGAAGGAAAGACTTGCAGCAACTCCGACCATTCAAAGTGGACATAGGCTCCTTTGTTGCAATTGGGCCTATTCTGCTAGTTGACAAAACACATGTCACTCTCAAAATTAAACCATCTGTGGCCGAATCAGGACAATCTAGCACCTTATTTACCTATGAGAATTGAGTTAGTTTTTGAAAGGAATAATTTCTGCAAATCAACGTTTGGAAGCTAGGGAAAGGCTAATTTTGATCCAAGTAGGCCTATTTAGCTGAGTTGAAGAAACACTGCTATCTCTCGAAAGAAAAGCATGTGTGTTACAACCGGGAACACCTAGCACATTGTTTCCTGGTGAGAACTGAGTTAGTTCTTCAAAGGAATACTTCCTGAAATCAGAATTTTCAAGTGGAGAAAGGCTCCTTTTGTTCCAAGTAGGCCTGTTCAGCTCTGTTATGAAACACATGTATCTCCCCAAAAAAAGTAACGGCTGTTTTAGAAGCAGGAGCATCTAGAAGACTGCATCTCTGTGCATATTTACTCAGTTCTTCGAAGGAATCCGTCCTGCAAATCAGAATGTTAAAGGTGGAGAAAAGCTCATTTTGTTCCAAATAGACCTATTCTGTTAAGTTGAAGAAACTCATGTATCTCTGGAAGGAACACCATCTCTGTTTGAAGCAGGATCATCTAGCACATTGTTTCCCTTTGCAATTGGTGTTCGTTTTCTAGAGAAATACTTCCTTCAATTTAGGAGTTTCAAGGTGGAGATAGGCTGTAATGAGTCCAAATACACCTATTGTGCTGAGTTGAAGAAACACATGTATCTCTCCAAAGAAAACAATGTGTTAGAAGCTGTAGCCTCTGGCACATTGTGTCCCTGTAAGAATTTAGTTAGTGTTGGAATGGTGTACGTTGTGCAAATCAACATTTTCCCGGTGTAGAATGGCTCATTTTGTTCCTTAGAGGCCTATTCTGCAAAACAAAAGAGGCTCAGGTATCTCGTGAAGGAAAAGCATGTGTGTGAGAAGCAGGAGAATCAGGCACACTGTTTACCTGTGAGAATTCAGTTTGTTTATTGAAGGAATACTTACTGAAACCAGTGTTTTCAAGGGTGAGAAAGGGTCAATTTGTTCCAAAGAGGCCTATGCAGGTAAGTTGAAGAAACATATGTATCTCTGGAAAGGAAACCACGTATGTTCGAAGCAGTTGCATCCAGTACATGGTTTCACTGTCCTTAATGACCTACGTTTTCAGAGCAATACTTCCTGCAACTTTGGAGTTCCAAGGTGGAGATAGTCACCGTTTGCTCTAAAAAGGCCTATTCAGCTAACGTGAAGAACACATGGACCTCTCCAAAGACAACCATCTATGTTCGAAGCTGCAGCATCTAGTACAGTGTTTCACTGTGAGAAGTGATTTAATTTTGAAAGGAATACTTCCTGCAAATCAAAGCTTTCAAGGTGCAGAAAGGCTGATTTTCTTCCAAATAGGCCTATACATGTAAGCTGAAGAAAGACCTTCATCTCTCGAGAGAGAACAATCTGCGTGAGGTACAGAAGTACGTATGGCATATCTTCCCTGTGAGAACAGTGGTAGTTTCTGAAAGGAAGATTTCATGCATCTTAGGTGTTTAAGGTGGATTTAGACTCTGTTTGCACCAAATAGGCCTATTCAGCTGATTGGAAGAATCACATGTATATCTCAAAGAGAAACCATCTATGTTGGAAGTCTCAGCATCTATCACATTGTTTCCATGTGATAATTTAGTTTACTTTTCAAAGGAATAATTCCGGCAAATCATAGTTTTCAACGTGGAGAAAGGCTCAGTTTGTTTCATGTAAGCCTATCCAGCTGAGTTGATGAAACATCTGCATCTCTCAAAAGAAAACCATCTGTGGCAGAATCAAGGGCATCGAGCACATTGTTTACCTATGAGAACTGAGTTAGTTTTTCAAAGGAATACTTGCTGCAAATCATGGTTTTCAAGTTGGAACGAGGCTCATTTTGTTCCAAACAGGCCGATTCAGCTACGGTCAAGAAAGACATGTATGTCTCGAAAGAGCAACATCTACTTAGAAGGTGCAGTATCTAGTATACTGCTCCCTTGTGAGAATTGAGCTCGTTTCTGAAGCGTATAATTCCAGCAACTCACAATGTTCAAGGTGGAGAAAGGCTAAGTTTCTTGCCACTAGACTTACTAAGCTTAGATGAGGAAACACATGTGTCTCTCAAAAGAAAACAGTGTGTGTTAGGAGCTTCAGCATCTAGCGTGTTGTTTCCCTGTGAGAATTGAGATAGTTTTTGAAAGGAATGTCAACTTCAATTCTCAGTTTTCAAGGTGGAGAAAGGCTCATTTTGTTCCCAATAGGCCTATTCAGCTTCGTTGAGGAAACACGTGTGTATCTGCAAAGAAAACCGTCTGTGTTAGGAGCAGGAGCAACTAGCACATTGTTTCCCTCTGAGAAAGGAGTTGGTTTTGGGAAGGAATACTTCCTTCCAATCTGCATGTTCAAGGTGAAGAAATGCTCATTTTGTTCCAAAGAGTCCCATCCAGGTAAGTTGAAGGAACACATGTATCTCTCAAAGGAAAACAATCTGTGAAAGGAGCAGGAGCACCTAGTACATTGTTTCCCTGTGTGAACTGACTGGGTTTTTGATAGAAATACTTCCTGAAACCTAGAAGTTTCACGATGGAGATAGGCTCTGTTTGCCCAAAAGAGGCCTATTCAGCTGACTTGAAGGTACACATGCACCTCTTCCAGGAAAACCATCTACGTAAAAGCTACAGCATCTCTCACTTGTTTCCCTGTGCGATCAGAGTCCGTTTTTGAAGGAAAGACTTGCAGCAACTCCGACCATTCAAAGTGGACAAAGGCTCCTTTGTTGCAATTGGGCCTATTCTGCTAGTTGACAAAACACATGTCACTCTCAAAATTAAACCATCTGTGGCCGAATCAGGACAATCTAGCACCTTATTTACCTATGAGAATTGAGTTAGTTTTTGAAAGGAATAATTTCTGCAAATCAACGTTTGGAAGCTAGGGAAAGGCTAATTTTGATCCAAGTAGGCCTATTTAGCTGAGTTGAAGAAACACTGCTATCTCTCGAAAGAAAAGCATGTGTGTTACAACCGGGAACACCTAGCACATTGTTTCCTGGTGAGAACTGAGTTAGTTCTTCAAAGGAATACTTCCTGAAATCAGAATTTTCAAGTGGAGAAAGGCTCCTTTTGTTCCAAGTAGGCCTGTTCAGCTCTGTTATGAAACACATGTATCTCCCCAAAAAAAGTAACGGCTGTTTTAGAAGCAGGAGCATCTAGAAGACTGCATCTCTGTGCATATTTACTCAGTTCTTCGAAGGAATCCGTCCTGCAAATCAGAATGTTAAAGGTGGAGAAAAGCTCATTTTGTTCCAAATAGACCTATTCTGTTAAGTTGAAGAAACTCATGTATCTCTGGAAGGAACACCATCTCTGTTTGAAGCAGGATCATCTAGCACATTGTTTCCCTTTGCAATTGGTGTTCGTTTTCTAGAGAAATACTTCCTTCAATTTAGGAGTTTCAAGGTGGAGATAGGCTGTAATGAGTCCAAATACACCTATTGTGCTGAGTTGAAGAAACACATGTATCTCTCCAAAGAAAACAATGTGTTAGAAGCTGTAGCCTCTGGCACATTGTGTCCCTGTAAGAATTTAGTTAGTGTTGGAATGGTGTACGTTGTGCAAATCAACATTTTCCCGGTGTAGAATGGCTCATTTTGTTCCTTAGAGGCCTATTCTACAAAACAAAAGAGGCTCAGGTATCTCGTGAAGGAAAAGCATGTGTGTGAGAAGCAGGAGAATCAGGCACACTGTTTACCTGTGAGAATTCAGTTTGTTTATTGAAGGAATACTTACTGAAACCAGTGTTTTCAAGGGTGAGAAAGGGTCAATTTGTTCCAAAGAGGCCTATGCAGGTAAGTTGAAGAAACATATGTATCTCTGGAAAGGAAACCACGTATGTTCGAAGCAGGAGCATCCAGTACATGGTTTCACTGTCCTTAATGACCAACGTTTTCAGAGCAATACTTCCTGCAACTTTGGAGTTCCAAGGTGGAGATAGGCACCGTTTGCTCTAAAAAGGCCTATTCAGCTAACGTGAAGAACACATGGACCTCTCCAAAGACAACCATCTATGTTCGAAGCTGCAGCATCTAGTACAGTGTTTCACTGTGAGAAGTGATTTAATTTTGAAAGGAATACTTCCTGCAAATCAAAGCTTTCAAGGTGGAGAAGGGCTGATTTTCTTCCAAATAGGCCTATACATGTAAGCTGAAGAAAGACCTTCATCTCTCGAGAGAGAACAATCTGCGTGAGGTACAGAAGTATGTATGGCATATCTTCCCTGTGAGAACAGTGGTAGTTTCTGAAAGGAAGATTTCATGCATCTTAGGTGTTCAAGGTGGATTTAGACTCTGTTTGCACCAAATAGGCCTATTCAGCTGATTGGAAGAATCACATGTATATCTCAAAGAGAAACCATCTATGTTGGAAGTCTCAGCATCTATCACATTGTTTCCCTGTGATAATTTAGTTTACTTTTCAAAGGAGTAATTCCGGCAAATCATAGTTTTTCAACGTGGAGAAAGGCTCAGTTTGTTTCATGTAAGCCTATCCAGCTGAGTTGATGAAACATCTGCATCTCTCAAAAGAAAACCATCTGTGGCAGAATCAAGGGCATCGAGCACATTGTTTACCTATGAGAACTGAGTTAGTTTTTCAAAGGAATACTTGCTGCAAATCATGGTTTTCAAGTTGGAACGAGGCTCATTTTGTTCCAAACAGGCCGATTCAGCTACGGTCAAGAAAGACATGTATGTCTCGAAAGAGCAACATCTACTTAGAAGGTGCAGTATCTAGTATACTGGTCCCTTGTGAGAATTGAGCTCGTTTCTGAAGCGTATAATTCCAGCAACTCACAATGTTCAAGGTGGAGAAAGGCTAAGTTTCTTGCCACTAGACTTACTAAGCTTAGATGAGGAAACACATGTGTCTCTCAAAAGAAAACAGTGTGTGTTAGGAGCTTCAGCATCTAGCGTGTTGTTTCCCTGTGAGAATTGAGATAGTTTTTGAAAGGAATGTCAACTTCAATTCTCAGTTTTCAAGGTGGAGAAAGGCTCATTTTGTTCCCAATAGGCCTATTCAGCTTCGTTGAGGAAACACGTGTGTATCTGCAAAGAAAACCGTCTGTGTTAGGAGCAGGAGCAACTAGCACATTGTTTCCCTCTGAGAAAGGAGTTGGTTTTGGGAAGGAATACTTCCTTCCAATCTGCATGTTCAAGGTGAAGAAATGCTCATTTTGTTCCAAAGAGTCCCATCCAGGTAAGTTGAAGGAACACATGTATCTCTCAAAGGAAAACAATCTGTGAAAGGAGCAGGAGCACCTAGTACATTGTTTCCCTGTGTGAACTGACTGGGTTTTTGATAGAAATACTTCCTGAAACCTAGAAGTGTCACGATGGAGATAGGCTCTGTTTGCCCAAAAGAGGCTATTCAGCTTACTTGAAGGTACACATGCACCTCTTCCAGGAAAACCATCTACTTAAAAGCTACAGCATCTCTCACATTGTTTCCCTGTGCGATCAGAGTCCGTTTTTGAAGGAAAGACTTGCAGCAACACCGACCATTCAAAGTGGACAAAGGCTCCTTTGTTGCAATTGGGCCTATTCTGCTGAGTTGACAAAACACATGTCACTCTCAAAATTAAACCATCTGTGGCAGAATCAGGACAATCTAGCACCTTATATACCTATGAGAGAATTGAGTTAGTTTTTGAAAGGAATAATTTCTGCAAATGAACGTTTTGAAGCTAGGGAAAGGCTAATTTTGATCCAAGTAGGCCTATTTAGCTGAGTTGAAGAAACACTGCTATCTCTCGAAAGAAAAGCATGTGTGTTACAACCGGGAACACCTAGCACATTGTTTCCTGGTGAGAACTGAGTTAGTTCTTCAAAGGAATACTTCCTGAAATCAGAATTTTCAAGTGGAGAAAGGCTCCTTTTGTTCCAAGTAGGCCTGTTCAGCTCTGTTATGAAACACATGTATCTCCCCAAAAAAAGTAACGGCTGTTTTAGAAGCAGGAGCATCTAGAAGACTGCATCTCTGTGCATATTTACTCAGTTCTTCGAAGGAATCCGTCCTGCAAATCAGAATGTTAAAGGTGGAGAAAAGCTCATTTTGTTCCAAATAGACCTATTCTGTTAAGTTGAAGAAACTCATGTATCTCTGGAAGGAACACCATCTCTGTTTGAAGCAGGATCATCTAGCACATTGTTTCCCTTTGCAATTGGTGTTCGTTTTCTAGAGAAATACTTCCTTCAATTTAGGAGTTTCAAGGTGGAGATAGGCTGTAATGAGTCCAAATACACCTATTGTGCTGAGTTGAAGAAACACATGTATCTCTCCAAAGAAAACAATGTGTTAGAAGCTGTAGCCTCTGGCACATTGTGTCCCTGTAAGAATTTAGTTAGTGTTGGAAGGGTGTACGTTGTGCAAATCAACATTTTCCCTGTGTGGAATGGCTCATTTTGTTCCTTAGAGGCCTATTCTACAAAACAAAAGAGGCTCAGGTATCTCGTGAAGGAAAAGCATGTGTGTGAGAAGCAGGAGAATCAGGCACACTGTTTACCTGTGAGAATTCAGTTTGTATATTGAAGGAATACTTACTGAAACCAGTGTTTTCAAGGGTGAGAAAGGGTCAATTTGTTCCAAAGAGGCCTATGCAGGTAAGTTGAAGAAACATATGTATCTCTGGAAAGGAAACCACGTATGTTCGAAGCAGGAGCATCCAGTACATGGTTTCACTGTCCTTAATGACCAACGTTTTCAGAGCAATACTTCCTGCAACTTTGGAGTTCCAAGGTGGAGATAGGCACCGTTTGCTCTAAAAAGGCCTATTCAGCTAACGTGAAGAACACATGGACCTCTCCAAAGACAACCATCTATGTTCGAAGCTGCAGCATCTAGTACAGTGTTTCACTGTGAGAAGTGATTTAATTTTGAAAGGAATACTTCCTGCAAATCAAAGCTTTCAAGGTGGAGAAGGGCTGATTTTCTTCCAAATAGGCCTATACATGTAAGCTGAAGAAAGACCTTCATCTCTCGAGAGAGAACAATCTGCGTGAGGTACAGAAGTATGTATGGCATATCTTCCCTGTGAGAACAGTGGTAGTTTCTGAAAGGAAGATTTCATGCATCTTAGGTGTTCAAGGTGGATTTAGACTCTGTTTGCACCAAATAGGCCTATTCAGCTGATTGGAAGAATCACATGTATATCTCAAAGAGAAACCATCTATGTTGGAAGTCTCAGCATCTATCACATTGTTTCCCTGTGATAATTTAGTTTACTTTTCAAAGGAGTAATTCCGGCAAATCATAGTTTTTCAACGTGGAGAAAGGCTCAGTTTGTTTCATGTAAGCCTATCCAGCTGAGTTGATGAAACATCTGCATCTCTCAAAAGAAAACCATCTGTGGCAGAATCAAGGGCATCGAGCACATTGTTTACCTATGAGAACTGAGTTAGTTTTTCAAAGGAATACTTGCTGCAAATCATGGTTTTCAAGTTGGAACGAGGCTCATTTTGTTCCAAACAGGCCGATTCAGCTACGGTCAAGAAAGACATGTATGTCTCGAAAGAGCAACATCTACTTAGAAGGTGCAGTATCTAGTATACTGGTCCCTTGTGAGAATTGAGCTCGTTTCTGAAGCGTATAATTCCAGCAACTCACAATGTTCAAGGTGGAGAAAGGCTAAGTTTCTTGCCTATAGACTTACTAAGCTTAGATGAGGAAACACATGTGTCTCTCAAAAGAAAACAGTGTGTGTTAGGAGCTTCAGCATCTAGCGTGTTGTTACCCTGTGAGAATTGAGATAGTTTTTGAAAGGAATGTCAACTTCAATTCTCAGTTTTCAAGGTGGAGAAAGGCTCATTTTGTTCCCAATAGGCCTATTCAGCTTCGTTGAGGAAACACGTGTGTATCTGCAAAGAAAACCGTCTGTGTTAGGAGCAGGAGCAACTAGCACATTGTTTCCCTCTGAGAAAGGAGTTGGTTTTGGGAAGGAATACTTCCTTCCAATCTGCATGTTCAAGGTGAAGAAATGCTCATTTTGTTCCAAAGAGTCCCATCCAGGTAAGTTGAAGGAACACATGTATCTCTCAAAGGAAAACAATCTGTGAAAGGAGCAGGAGCACCTAGTACATTGTTTCCCTGTGTGAACTGACTGGGTTTTTGATAGAAATACTTCCTGAAACCTAGAAGTGTCACGATGGAGATAGGCTCTGTTTGCCCAAAAGAGGCTATTCAGCTTACTTGAAGGTACACATGCACCTCTTCCAGGAAAACCATCTACTTAAAAGCTACAGCATCTCTCACATTGTTTCCCTGTGCGATCAGAGTCCGTTTTTGAAGGAAAGACTTGCAGCAACACCGACCATTCAAAGTGGACAAAGGCTCCTTTGTTGCAATTGGGCCTATTCTGCTGAGTTGACAAAACACATGTCACTCTCAAAATTAAACCATCTGTGGCAGAATCAGGACAATCTAGCACCTTATATACCTATGAGAGAATTGAGTTAGTTTTTGAAAGGAATAATTTCTGCAAATGAACGTTTTGAAGCTAGGGAAAGGCTAATTTTGATCCAAGTAGGCCTATTTAGCTGAGTTGAAGAAACACTGCTATCTCTCGAAAGAAAAGCATGTGTGTTACAACCGGGAACACCTAGCACATTGTTTCCTGGTGAGAACTGAGTTAGTTCTTCAAAGGAATACTTCCTGAAATCAGAATTTTCAAGTGGAGAAAGGCTCCTTTTGTTCCAAGTAGGCCTGTTCAGCTCTGTTATGAAACACATGTATCTCCCCAAAAAAAGTAACGGCTGTTTTAGAAGCAGGAGCATCTAGAAGACTGCATCTCTGTGCATATTTACTCAGTTCTTCGAAGGAATCCGTCCTGCAAATCAGAATGTTAAAGGTGGAGAAAAGCTCATTTTGTTCCAAATAGACCTATTCTGTTAAGTTGAAGAAACTCATGTATCTCTGG
This sequence comes from Castor canadensis, assembly GCF_047511655.1. Taxonomy (NCBI): domain Eukaryota; kingdom Metazoa; phylum Chordata; class Mammalia; order Rodentia; family Castoridae; genus Castor; species Castor canadensis. Next base: position 36,418,018 of record NC_133401.1, on the reverse strand, counting down.
AAGGAACACCATCTCTGTTTGAAGCAGGATCATCTAGCACATTGTTTCCCTTTGCAATTGGTGTTCGTTTTCTAGAGAAATACTTCCTTCAATTTAGGAGTTTCAAGGTGGAGATAGGCTGTAATGAGTCCAAATACACCTATTGTGCTGAGTTGAAGAAACACATGTATCTCTCCAAAGAAAACAATGTGTTAGAAGCTGTAGCCTCTGGCACATTGTGTCCCTGTAAGAATTTAGTTAGTGTTGGAAGGGTGTACGTTGTGCAAATCAACATTTTCCCTGTGTGGAATGGCTCATTTTGTTCCTTAGAGGCCTATTCTACAAAACAAAAGAGGCTCAGGTATCTCGTGAAGGAAAAGCATGTGTGTGAGAAGCAGGAGAATCAGGCACACTGTTTACCTGTGAGAATTCAGTTTGTATATTGAAGGAATACTTACTGAAACCAGTGTTTTCAAGGGTGAGAAAGGGTCAATTTGTTCCAAAGAGGCCTATGCAGGTAAGTTGAAGAAACATATGTATCTCTGGAAAGGAAACCACGTATGTTCGAAGCAGGAGCATCCAGTACATGGTTTCACTGTCCTTAATGACCAACGTTTTCAGAGCAATACTTCCTGCAACTTTGGAGTTCCAAGGTGGAGATAGGCACCGTTTGCTCTAAAAAGGCCTATTCAGCTAACGTGAAGAACACATGGACCTCTCCAAAGACAACCATCTATGTTCGAAGCTGCAGCATCTAGTACAGTGTTTCACTGTGAGAAGTGATTTAATTTTGAAAGGAATACTTCCTGCAAATCAAAGCTTTCAAGGTGGAGAAGGGCTGATTTTCTTCCAAATAGGCCTATACATGTAAGCTGAAGAAAGACCTTCATCTCTCGAGAGAGAACAATCTGCGTGAGGTACAGAAGTATGTATGGCATATCTTCCCTGTGAGAACAGTGGTAGTTTCTGAAAGGAAGATTTCATGCATCTTAGGTGTTCAAGGTGGATTTAGACTCTGTTTGCACCAAATAGGCCTATTCAGCTGATTGGAAGAATCACATGTATATCTCAAAGAGAAACCATCTATGTTGGAAGTCTCAGCATCTATCACATTGTTTCCCTGTGATAATTTAGTTTACTTTTCAAAGGAGTAATTCCGGCAAATCATAGTTTTTCAACGTGGAGAAAGGCTCAGTTTGTTTCATGTAAGCCTATCCAGCTGAGTTGATGAAACATCTGCATCTCTCAAAAGAAAACCATCTGTGGCAGAATCAAGGGCATCGAGCACATTGTTTACCTATGAGAACTGAGTTAGTTTTTCAAAGGAATACTTGCTGCAAATCATGGTTTTCAAGTTGGAACGAGGCTCATTTTGTTCCAAACAGGCCGATTCAGCTACGGTCAAGAAAGACATGTATGTCTCGAAAGAGCAACATCTACTTAGAAGGTGCAGTATCTAGTATACTGGTCCCTTGTGAGAATTGAGCTCGTTTCTGAAGCGTATAATTCCAGCAACTCACAATGTTCAAGGTGGAGAAAGGCTAAGTTTCTTGCCACTAGACTTACTAAGCTTAGATGAGGAAACACATGTGTCTCTCAAAAGAAAACAGTGTGTGTTAGGAGCTTCAGCATCTAGCGTGTTGTTTCCCTGTGAGAATTGAGATAGTTTTTGAAAGGAATGTCAACTTCAATTCTCAGTTTTCAAGGTGGAGAAAGGCTCATTTTGTTCCCAATAGGCCTATTCAGCTTCGTTGAGGAAACACGTGTGTATCTGCAAAGAAAACCGTCTGTGTTAGGAGCAGGAGCAACTAGCACATTGTTTCCCTCTGAGAAAGGAGTTGGTTTTGGGAAGGAATACTTCCTTCCAATCTGCATGTTCAAGGTGAAGAAATGCTCATTTTGTTCCAAAGAGTCCCATCCAGGTAAGTTGAAGGAACACATGTATCTCTCAAAGGAAAACAATCTGTGAAAGGAGCAGGAGCACCTAGTACATTGTTTCCCTGTGTGAACTGACTGGGTTTTTGATAGAAATACTTCCTGAAACCTAGAAGTGTCACGATGGAGATAGGCTCTGTTTGCCCAAAAGAGGCTATTCAGCTTACTTGAAGGTACACATGCACCTCTTCCAGGAAAACCATCTACTTAAAAGCTACAGCATCTCTCACATTGTTTCCCTGTGCGATCAGAGTCCGTTTTTGAAGGAAAGACTTGCAGCAACACCGACCATTCAAAGTGGACAAAGGCTCCTTTGTTGCAATTGGGCCTATTCTGCTGAGTTGACAAAACACATGTCACTCTCAAAATTAAACCATCTGTGGCAGAATCAGGACAATCTAGCACCTTATATACCTATGAGAGAATTGAGTTAGTTTTTGAAAGGAATAATTTCTGCAAATGAACGTTTTGAAGCTAGGGAAAGGCTAATTTTGATCCAAGTAGGCCTATTTAGCTGAGTTGAAGAAACACTGCTATCTCTCGAAAGAAAAGCATGTGTGTTACAACCGGGAACACCTAGCACATTGTTTCCTGGTGAGAACTGAGTTAGTTCTTCAAAGGAATACTTCCTGAAATCAGAATTTTCAAGTGGAGAAAGGCTCCTTTTGTTCCAAGTAGGCCTGTTCAGCTCTGTTATGAAACACATGTATCTCCCCAAAAAAAGTAACGGCTGTTTTAGAAGCAGGAGCATCTAGAAGACTGCATCTCTGTGCATATTTACTCAGTTCTTCGAAGGAATCCGTCCTGCAAATCAGAATGTTAAAGGTGGAGAAAAGCTCATTTTGTTCCAAATAGACCTATTCTGTTAAGTTGAAGAAACTCATGTATCTCTGGAAGGAACACCATCTCTGTTTGAAGCAGGATCATCTAGCACATTGTTTCCCTTTGCAATTGGTGTTCGTTTTCTAGAGAAATACTTCCTTCAATTTAGGAGTTTCAAGGTGGAGATAGGCTGTAATGAGTCCAAATACACCTATTGTGCTGAGTTGAAGAAACACATGTATCTCTCCAAAGAAAACAATGTGTTAGAAGCTGTAGCCTCTGGCACATTGTGTCCCTGTAAGAATTTAGTTAGTGTTGGAATGGTGTACGTTGTGCAAATCAACATTTTCCCGGTGTAGAATGGCTCATTTTGTTCCTTAGATCCCTATTCTGCAAAACAAAAGAGGCTCAGGTATCTCGTGAAGGAAAAGCATGTGTGTGAGAAGCAGGAGAATCCGGCACACTGTTTACCTGTGAGAATTCAGTTTGTTTATTGAAGGAATACTTACTGAAACCAGTGTTTTCAAGGGTGAGAAAGGGTCAATTTGTTCCAAAGAGGCCTATGCAGGTAAGTTGAAGAAACATATGTATCTCTGGAAAGGAAACCACGTATGTTCGAAGCAGGAGCATCCAGTACATGGTTTCACTGTCCTTAATGACCTACGTTTTCAGAGCAATACTTCCTGCAACTTTGGAGTTCCAAGGTGGAGATAGGCACCGTTTGCTCTAAAAAGGCCTATTCAGCTAACGTGAAGAACACATGGACCTCTCCAAAGACAACCATCTATGTTCGAAGCTGCAGCATCTAGTACAGTGTTTCACTGTGAGAAGTGATTTAATTTTGAAAGGAATACTTCCTGCAAATCAAAGCTTTCAAGGTGGAGAAAGGCTGATTTTCTTCCAAATAGGCCTATACATGTAAGCTGAAGAAAGACCTTCATCTCTCGAGAGAGAACAATCTGCGTGAGGTACAGAAGTATGTATGGCATATCTTCCCTGTGAGAACAGTGGTAGTTTCTGAAAGGAAGATTTCATGCATCTTAGGTGTTTAAGGTGGATTTAGACTCTGTTTGCACCAAATAGGCCTATTCAGCTGATTGGAAGAATCACATGTATATCTCAAAGAGAAACCATCTATGTTGGAAGTCTCAGCATCTATCACATTGTTTCCCTGTGATAATTTAGTTTACTTTTCAAAGGAATAATTCCGGCAAATCATAGTTTTTCAACGTGGAGAAAGGCTCAGTTTGTTTCATGTAAGCCTATCCAGCTGAGTTGATGAAACATCTGCATCTCTCAAAAGAAAACCATCTGTGGCAGAATCAAGGGCATCGAGCACATTGTTTACCTATGAGAACTGAGTTAGTTTTTGAAAGGAATACTTGCTGCAAATCATGGTTTTCAAGTTGGAACGAGGCTCATTTTGTTCCAAACAGGCCGATTCAGCTACGGTCAAGAAAGACATGTATGTCTCGAAAGAGCAACATCTACTCAGAAGGTGCAGTATCTACTATACTGGTCCCTTGTGAGAATTGAGCTCGTTTCTGAAGCGTATAATTCCAGCAACTCACAATGTTCAAGGTGGAGAAAGGCTAAGTTTCTTGCCACTAGACTTACTAAGCTTAGATGAGGAAACACATGTGTCTCTCAAAAGAAAACAGTGTGTGTTAGGAGCTTCAGCATCTAGTGTGTTGTTTCCCTGTGAGAATTGAGATAGTTTTTGAAAGGAATGTCAACTTCAATTCTCAGTTTTCAAGGTGGAGAAAGGCTCATTTTGTTCCCAATAGGCCTATTCAGCTTCATTGAGGAAACACTTGTGTATCTGCAAAGAAAACCGTCTGTGTTAGGAGCAGGAGCAACTAGCACATTGTTTCCCTCTGAGAAAGGAGTTGGTTTTGGGAAGGAATACTTCCTTCCAATCTGCATGTTCAAGGTGAAGAAATGCTCATTTTGTTCCAAAGAGTCCCATCCAGGTAAGTTGAAGGAACACATGTATCTCTCAAAGGAAAACAATCTGTGAAAGGAGCAGGAGCACCTAGTACATTGTTTCCCTGTGTGTACTGACTGGGTTTTAGATAGAAATACTTCCTGAAACCTAGAAGTTTCACGATGGAGATAGGCTCTGTTTGCCCAAAAGACGCCTATTCAGCTGACTTGAAGGTACACATGCACCTCTTCCAGGAAAACCATCTACTTAAAAGCTACAGCATCTCTCACATTGTTTCCCTGTGCGATCAGAGTCCGTTTTTGAAGGAAAGACTTGCAGCAACTCCGACCATTCAAAGTGGACAAAGGCTCCTTTGTTGCAATTGGGCCTATTCTGCTGAGTTGACAAAACACATGTCACTCTCAAAATTAAACCATCTGTGGCAGAATCAGGACAATCTAGCACCTTATTTACCTATGAGAATTGAGTTAGTTTTTGAAAGAAATAATTTCTGCAAATCAACGTTTTGAAGCTAAGGAAAGGCTAATTTTGATCCAAGTAGGCCTATTTAGCTGAGTTGAAGAAACACTGCTATCTCTCGAAAGAAAAGCATGTGTGTTACAACCGGGAACACCTAGCACATTGTTTCCTGGTGAGAACTGAGTTAGTTCTTCAAAGGAATACTTCCTGAAATCAGAATTTTCAAGTGGAGAAAGGCTCCTTTTGTTCCAAGTAGGCCTGTTCAGCTCTGTTATGAAACACATGTATCTCCCCAAAAAAAGTAACGGCTGTTTTAGAAGCAGGAGCATCTAGAAGACTGCATCTCTGTGCATATTTACTCAGTTCTTCGAAGGAATCCGTCCTGCAAATCAGAATGTTAAAGGTGGAGAAAAGCTCATTTTGTTCCAAATAGACCTATTCTGTTAAGTTGAAGAAACTCATGTATCTCTGGAAGGAACACCATCTCTGTTTGAAGCAGGATCATCTAGCACATTGTTTCCCTTTGCAATTGGTGTTCGTTTTCTAGAGAAATACTTCCTTCAATTTAGGAGTTTCAAGGTGGAGATAGGCTGTAATGAGTCCAAATACACCTATTGTGCTGAGTTGAAGAAACACATGTATCTCTCCAAAGAAAACAATGTGTTAGAAGCTGTAGCCTCTGGCACATTGTGTCCCTGTAAGAATTTAGTTAGTGTTGGAATGGTGTACGTTGTGCAAATCAACATTTTCCCGGTGTAGAATGGCTCATTTTGTTCCTTAGATCCCTATTCTGCAAAACAAAAGAGGCTCAGGTATCTCGTGAAGGAAAAGCATGTGTGTGAGAAGCAGGAGAATCCGGCACACTGTTTACCTGTGAGAATTCAGTTTGTTTATTGAAGGAATACTTACTGAAACCAGTGTTTTCAAGGGTGAGAAAGGGTCAATTTGTTCCAAAGAGGCCTATGCAGGTAAGTTGAAGAAACATATGTATCTCTGGAAAGGAAACCACGTATGTTCGAAGCAGGAGCATCCAGTACATGGTTTCACTGTCCTTAATGACCTACGTTTTCAGAGCAATACTTCCTGCAACTTTGGAGTTCCAAGGTGGAGATAGGCACCGTTTGCTCTAAAAAGGCCTATTCAGCTAACGTGAAGAACACATGGACCTCTCCAAAGACAACCATCTATGTTCAAAGCTGCAGCATCTAGTACAGTGTTTCACTGTGAGAAGTGATTTAATTTTGAAAGGAATACTTCCTGCAAATCAAAGCTTTCAAGGTGGAGAAGGGCTGATTTTCTTCCAAATAGGCCTATACATGTAAGCTGAAGAAAGACCTTCATCTCTCGAGAGAGAACAATCTGCGTGAGGTACAGAAGTATGTATGGCATATCTTCCCTGTGAGAACAGTGGTAGTTTCTGAAAGGAAGATTTCATGCATCTTAGGTGTTTAAGGTGGATTTAGACTCTGTTTGCACCAAATAGGCCTATTCAGCTGATTGGAAGAATCACATGTATATCTCAAAGAGAAACCATCTAGGTTGGAAGTCTCAGCATCTATCACATTGTTTCCCTGTGATAATTTAGTTTACTTTTCAAAGGAATAATTCCGGTAAATCATAGTTTTTCAACGTGGAGAAAGGCTCAGTTTGTTTCATGTAAGCCTATCCAGCTGAGTTGATGAAACATCTGCATCTCTCAAAAGAAAACCATCTGTGGCAGAATCAAGGGCATCGAGCACATTGTTTACCTATGAGAACTGAGTTAGTTTTTCAAAGGAATACTTGCTGCAAATCATGGTTTTCAAGTTGGAACGAGGCTCATTTTGTTCCAAACAGGCCGATTCAGCTACGGTCAAGAAAGACATGTATGTCTCGAAAGAGCAACATCTACTTAGAAGGTGCAGTATCTAGTATACTGGTCCCTTGTGAGAATTGAGCTCGTTTCTGAAGCGTATAATTCCAGCAACTCACAATGTTCAAGGTGGAGAAAGGCTAAGTTTCTTGCCACTAGACTTACTAAGCTTAGATGAGGAAACACATGTGTCTCTCAAAAGAAAACAGTGTGTGTTAGGAGTTTCAGCATCTAGCGTGTTGTTTCCCTGTGAGAATTGAGATAGTTTTTGAAAGGAATGTCAACTTCAATTCTCAGTTTTCAAGGAGGAGAAAGGCTCATTTTGTTCCCAATAGGCCTATTCAGCTTCGTTGAGGAAACACGTGTGTATCTGCAAAGAAAACCGTCTGTGTTAGGAGCAGGAGCAACTAGCACATTGTTTCCCTCTGAGAAAGGAGTTGGTTTTGGGAAGGAATACTTCCTTCCAATCTGCATGTTCAAGGTGAAGAAATGCTCATTTTGTTCCAAAGAGTCCCATCCAGGTAAGTTGAAGGAACACATGTATCTCTCAAAGGAAAACAATCTGTGAAAGGAGCAGGAGCACCTAGTACATTGTTTCCCTGTGTGAACTGACTGGGTTTTTGATAGAAATACTTCCTGAAACCTAGCAGTTTCACGATGGAGATAGGCTCTGTTTGCCCAAAAGAGGCCTATTCAGCTGACTTGAAGGTACACATGCACCTCTTCCAGGAAAACCATCTACTTAAAAGCTACAGCATCTCTCACATTGTTTCCCTGTGCGATCAGAGTCCGTTTTTGAAGGAAAGACTTGCAGCAACACCAACCATTCAAAGTGGACAAAGGCTCCTTTGTTGCAATTGGGCCTATTCTGCTGAGTTGACAAAACACATGTCACTCTCAAACTTAAAACATCTGTGGCAGAATCAGGACAATCTAGCACCTTATTTACCTATGAGAATTGAGTTAGTTTTTGAAAGGAATAATTTCTGCAAATCAACGTTTTGAAGCTAGGAAAAGGCTAATTTTGATCCAAGTAGGCCTATTTAGCTGAGTTGAAGAAACACTGCTATCTCTCGAAAGAAAAGCATGTGTGTTACAACCGGGAACACCTAGCACATTGTTTCCTGGTGAGAACTGAGTTAGTTCTTCAAAGGAATACTTCCTGAAATCAGAATTTTCAAGTGGAGAAAGGCTCCTTTTGTTCCAAGTAGGCCTGTTCAGCTCTGTTATGAAACACATGTATCTCCCCAAAAAAAGTAACGGCTGTTTTAGAAGCAGGAGCATCTAGAAGACTGCATCTCTGTGCATATTTACTCAGTTCTTCGAAGGAATCCGTCCTGCAAATCAGAATGTTAAAGGTGGAGAAAAGCTCATTTTGTTCCAAATAGACCTATTCTGATAAGTTGAAGAAACTCATGTATCTCTGGAAGGAACACCATCTCTGTTTGAAGCAGGATCATCTAGCACATTGTTTCCCTTTGCAATTGGTGTTCGTTTTCTAGAGAAATACTTCCTTCAATTTAGGAGTTTCAAGGTGGAGATAGGCTGTAATGAGTCCAAATACACCTATTGTGCTGAGTTGAAGAAACACATGTATCTCTCCAAAGAAAACAATGTGTTAGAAGCTGTAGCCTCTGGCACATTGTGTCCCTGTAAGAATTTAGTTAGTGTTGGAATGGTGTACGTTGTGCAAATCAACATTTTCCCGGTGTAGAATGGCTCATTTTGTTCCTTAGATCCCTATTCTGCAAAACAAAAGAGGCTCAGGTATCTCGTGAAGGAAAAGCATGTGTGTGAGAAGCAGGAGAATCCGGCACACTGTTTACCTGTGAGAATTCAGTTTGTTTATTGAAGGAATACTTACTGAAACCAGTGTTTTCAAGGGTGAGAAAGGGTCAATTTGTTCCAAAGAGGCCTATGCAGGTAAGTTGAAGAAACATATGTATCTCTGGAAAGGAAACCACGTATGTTCGAAGCAGGAGCATCCAGTACATGGTTTCACTGTCCTTAATGACCTACGTTTTCAGAGCAATACTTCCTGCAACTTTGGAGTTCCAAGGTGGAGATAGGCACCGTTTGCTCTAAAAAGGCCTATTCAGCTAACGTGAAGAACACATGGACCTCTCCAAAGACAACCATCTATGTTCAAAGCTGCAGCATCTAGTACAGTGTTTCACTGTGAGAAGTGATTTAATTTTGAAAGGAATACTTCCTGCAAATCAAAGCTTTCAAGGTGGAGAAGGGCTGATTTTCTTCCAAATAGGCCTATACATGTAAGCTGAAGAAAGACCTTCATCTCTCGAGAGAGAACAATCTGCGTGAGGTACAGAAGTATGTATGGCATATCTTCCCTGTGAGAACAGTGGTAGTTTCTGAAAGGAAGATTTCATGCATCTTAGGTGTTTAAGGTGGATTTAGACTCTGTTTGCACCAAATAGGCCTATTCAGCTGATTGGAAGAATCACATGTATATCTCAAAGAGAAACCATCTATGTTGGAAGTCTCAGCATCTATCACATTGTTTCCCTGTGATAATTTAGTTTACTTTTCAAAGGAATAATTCCGGCAAATCATAGTTTTTCAACGTGGAGAAAGGCTCAGTTTGTTTCATGTAAGCCTATCCAGCTGAGTTGATGAAACATCTGCATCTCTCAAAAGAAAACCATCTGTGGCAGAATCAAGGGCATCGAGCACATTGTTTACCTATGAGAACTGAGTTAGTTTTTGAAAGGAATACTTGCTGCAAATCATGGTTTTCAAGTTGGAACGAGGCTCATTTTGTTCCAAACAGGCCGATTCAGCTACGGTCAAGAAAGACATGTATGTCTCGAAAGAGCAACATCTACTTAGAAGGTGCCGTATCTAGTATACTGGTCCCTTGTGAGAATTGAGCTCGTTTCTGAAGCGTATAATTCCAGCAACTCACAATGTTCAAGGTGGAGAAAGGCTAAGTTTCTTGCCATTAGACTTACTAAGCTTAGATGAGGAAACACATGTGTCTCTCAAGAGAAAACAGTGTGTGTTAGGAGTTTCAGCATCTAGCGTGTTGTTTCCCTGTGAGAATTGAGATAGTTTTTGAAAGGAATGTCAACTTCAATTCTCAGTTTTCAAGGTGGAGAAAGGCTCATTTTGTTCCCAATAGGCCTATTCAGCTTCGTTGAGGAAACACGTGTGTATCTGCAAAGAAAACCGTCTGTGTTAGGAGCAGGAGCAACTAGCACATTGTTTCCCTCTGAGAAAGGAGTTGGTTTTGGGAAGGAATACTTCCTTCCAATCTGCATGTTCAAGGTGAAGAAATGCTCATTTTGTTCCAAAGAGTCCCATCCAGGTAAGTTGAAGGAACACATGTATCTCTCAAAGGAAAACAATCTGTGAAAGGAGCAGGAGCACCTAGTACATTGTTTCCCTGTGTGAACTGACTGGGTTTTTGATAGAAATACTTCCTGAAACCTAGCAGTTTCACGATGGAGATAGGCTCTGTTTGCCCAAAAGAGGCCTATTCAGCTGACTTGAAGGTACACATGCACCTCTTCCAGGAAAACCATCTACTTAAGAGCTACAGCATCTCTCACATTGTTTCCCTGTGCGATCAGAGTCCGTTTTTGAAGGAAAGACTTGCAGCAACACCGACCATTCAAAGTGGACAAAGGCTCCTTTGTTGCAATTGGGCCTATTCTGCTGAGTTGACAAAACACATGTCACTCTCAAAATTAAACCATCTGTGGCAGAATCAGGACAATCTAGCACCTTATTTACCTATGAGAATTGAGTTAGTTTTTGAAAGGAATAATTTCTGCAAATCAAAGTTTTGAAGCTAGGAAAAGGCTAATTTTGATCCAAGTAGGCCTATTTAGCTGAGTTGAAGAAACACTGCTATCTCTCGAAAGAAAAGCATGTGTGTTACAACCGGGAACACCTAGCACATTGTTTCCTGGTGAGAACTGAGTTAGTTCTTCAAAGGAATACTTCCTGAAATCAGAATTTTCAAGTGGAGAAAGGCTCCTTTTGTTCCAAGTAGGCCTGTTCAGCTCTGTTATGAAACACATGTATCTCCCCAAAAAAAGTAACGGCTGTTTTAGAAGCAGGAGCATCTAGAAGACTGCATCTCTGTGCATATTTACTCAGTTCTTCGAAGGAATCCGTCCTGCAAATCAGAATGTTAAAGGTGGAGAAAAGCTCATTTTGTTCCAAATAGACCTATTCTGATAAGTTGAAGAAACTCATGTATCTCTGGAAGGAACACCATCTCTGTTTGAAGCAGGATCATCTAGCACATTGTTTCCCTTTGCAATTGGTGTTCGTTTTCTAGAGAAATACTTCCTTCAATTTAGGAGTTTCAAGGTGGAGATAGGCTGTAATGAGTCCAAATACACCTATTGTGCTCAGTTGAAGAAACACATGTATCTCTCCAAAGAAAACAATGTGTTAGAAGCTGTAGCCTCTGGCACATTGTGTCCCTGTAAGAATTTAGTTAGTGTTGGAATGGTGTACGTTGTGCAAATCAACATTTTCCCGGTGTAGAATGGCTCATTTTGTTCCTTAGAGGCCTATTCTGCAAAACAAAAGAGGCTCAGGTATCTCGTCAAGGAAAAGCATGTGTGTGAGAAGCAGGAGAATCCAGCACACTGTTTACCTGTGAGAATTCAGTTTGTTTATTGAAGGAATACTTACTGAAACCAGTGTTTTCAAGGGTGAGAAAGGGTCAATTTGTTCCAAAGAGGCCTATGCAGGTAAGTTGAAGAAACATATGTATCTCTGGAAAGGAAACCACGTATGTTCGAAGCAGGAGCATCCAGTACATGGTTTCACTGTCCTTAATGACCTACATTTTCAGAGCAATACTTCCTGCAACTTTGGAGTTCCAAGGTGGAGATAGGCACCGTTTGCTCTAAAAAGGCCTATTCAGCTAACGTGAAGAACACATGGACCTCTCCAAAGACAACCATCTATGTTCGAAGCTGCAGCATCTAGTACAGTGTTTCACTGTGAGAAGTGATTTAATTTTGAAAGGAATACTTCCTGCAAATCAAAGCTTTCAAGGTGGAGAAGGGCTGATTTTCTTCCAAATAGGCCTATACATGTAAGCTGAAGAAAGACCTTCATCTCTCGAGAGAGAACAATCTGCGTGAGGTACAGAAGTATGTATGGCATATCTTCCCTGTGAGAACAGTGGTAGTTTCTGAAAGGAAGATTTCATGCATCTTAGGTGTTTAAGGTGGATTTAGACTCTGTTTGCACCAAATAGGCCTATTCAGCTGATTGGAAGAATCACATGTATATCTCAAAGAGAAACCATCTAGGTTGGAAGTCTCAGCATCTATCACATTGTTTCCCTGTGATAATTTAGTTTACTTTTCAAAGGAATAATTCCGGCAAATCATAGTTTTTCAACGTGGAGAAAGGCTGTTTGTTTCATGTAAGCCTATCCAGCTGAGTTGATGAAACATCTGCATCTCTCAAAAGAAAACCATCTGTGGCAGAATCAAGGGCATCGAGCACATTGTTTACCTATGAGAACTGAGTTAGTTTGTGAAAGGAATACTTGCTGCAAATCATGGTTTTCAAGTTGGAACGAGGCTCATTTCGTTCCAAACAGTCCGATTCAGCTACGGTCAAGAGAGACATGTATGTCTCGAAAGAGCAACATCTACTTAGAAGGTGCAGTATCTAGTATACTGGTCCCTTGTGAGAATTGAGCTCGTTTCTGAAGCGTATAATTCCAGCAACTCACAATGTTCAAGGTGGAGAAAGGCTAAGTTTCTTGCCACTAGACTTACTAAGCTTAGATGAGGAAACACATGTGTCTCTCAAAAGAAAACCGTGTGTGTTAGGAGCTTCAGCATCTAGCGTGTTGTTTCCCTGTGAGAATTGAGATAGTTTTTGAAAGGAATGTCAACTTCAATTCTCAGTTTTCAAGGTGGAGAAAGGCTCATTTTGTTCCCAATAGGCCTATTCAGCTTCGTTGAGGAAACACGTGTGTATCTGCAAAGAAAACCGTCTGTGTTGGGAGCAGGAGCAACTAGCACATTGTTTCCCTCTGAGAAAGGAGTTGGTTTTGGGAAGGAATACTTCCTTCCAATCTGCATGTTCAAGGTGAAGAAATGCTCATTTTGTTCCAAAGAGTCCCATCCAGGTAAGTTGAAGGAACACATGTATCTCTCAAAGGAAAACAATCTGTGAAAGGAGCAGGAGCACCTAGTACATTGTTTCCCTGTGTGAACTGACTGGGTTTTTGATAGAAATACTTCCTGAAACCTAGCAGTTTCACGATGGAGATAGGCTCTGTTTGCCCAAAAGAGGCCTATTCAGCTGACTTGAAGGTACACATGCACCTCTTCCAGGAAAACCATCTACTTAAAAGCTACAGCATCTCTCACATTGTTTCCCTGTGCGATCAGAGTCCGTTTTTGAAGGAAAGACTTGCAGCAACACCGACCATTCAAAGTGGACAAAGGCTCCTTTGTTGCAATTGGGCCTATTCTGCTGAGTTGACAAAACACATGTCACTCTCAAAATTAAACCATCTGTGGCAGAATCAGGACAATCTAGCACCTTATTTACCTATGAGAGAATTGAGTTAGTTTTTGAAAGGAATAATTTCTGCAAATGAACGTTTTGAAGCTAGGGAAAGGCTAATTTTGATCCAAGTAGGCCTATTTAGCTGAGTTGAAGAAACACTGCTATCTCTCGAAAGAAAAGCATGTGTGTTACAACCGGCAACACCTAGCACTTTGTTTCCTGGTGAGAACTGAGTTAGTTCTTCAAAGGAATACTTCCTGAAATCAGAATTTTCAAGTGGAGAAAGGCTCCTTTTGTTCCAAGTAGGCCTGTTCAGCTCTGTTATGAAACACATGTATCTCCCCAAAAAAAGTAACGGCTGTTTTAGAAGCAGGAGCATCTAGAAGACTGCATCTCTGTGCATATTTACTCAGTTCTTCGAAGGAATCCGTCCTGCAAATCAGAATGTTAAAGGTGGAGAAAAGCTCATTTTGTTCCAAATAGACCTATTCTGTTAAGTTGAAGAAACTCATGTATCTCTGGAAGGAACACCATCTCTGTTTGAAGCAGGATCATCTAGCACATTGTTTCCCTTTGCAATTGGTGTTCGTTTTCTAGAGAAATACTTCCTTCAATTTAGGAGTTTCAAGGTGGAGATAGGCTGTAATGAGTCCAAATACACCTATTGTGCTGAGTTGAAGAAACACATGTATCTCTCCAAAGAAAACAATGTGTTAGAAGCTGTAGCCTCTGGCACATTGTGTCCCTGTAAGAATTTAGTTAGTGTTGGAATGGTGTACGTTGTGCAAATCAACATTTTCCCGGTGTAGAATGGCTCATTTTGTTCCTTAGAGGCCTATTCTGCAAAACAAAAGAGGCTCAGGTATCTCGTGAAGGAAAAGCATGTGTGTGAGAAGCAGGAGAATCCGGCACACTGTTTACCTGTGAGAATTCAGTTTGTTTATTGAAGGAATACTTACTGAAACCAGTGTTTTCAAGGGTGAGAAAGGGTCAATTTGATCCAAAGAGGCCTACGCAGGTAAGTTGAAGAAACATATGAATCTCTGGAAAGGAAACCACGTATGTTCGAAGCAGGAGCATCCAGTACATGGTTTCACTGTCCTTAATGACCTACGTTTTCAGAGCAATACTTCCTGCAACTTTGGAGTTCCAAGCTGGAGATAGGCACCGTTTGCTCTAAAAGGGCCTATTCAGCTAACGTGAAGAACACATGGACCTCTCCAAAGACAACCATCTATGTTCGAAGCTGCAGCATCTAGTACAGTGTTTCACTGTGAGAAGTGATTTAATTTTGAAAGGAATACTTCCTGCAAATCAAAGCTTTCAAGGTGGAGAAAGGCTGATTTTCTTCCAAATAGGCCTATACATGAAAGCTGAAGAAAGATCTTCATCTCTCGAGAGAGAACAATCTGCGTGAGGTACAGAAGTATGTATGGCATATCTTCCCTGTGAGAACAGTGGTAGTTTCTGAAAGGAAGATTTCATGCATCTTAGGTGTTTAAGGTGGATTTAGACTCTGTTTGCACCAAATAGGCCTATTCAGCTGATTGGAAGAATCACATGTATATCTCAAAGAGAAACCATCTATGTTGGAAGTCTCAGCATCTATCACATTGTTTCCCTGTGATAATTTAGTTTACTTTTCAACGGAATAATTCCGGCAAATCATAGTTTTCAACGTGGAGAAAGGCTCAGTTTGTTTCATGTAAGCCTATCCAGCTGAGTTGATGAAACATCTGCATCTCTCAAAAGAAAACCATCTGTGGCAGAATCAAGGGCATCGAGCACATTGTTTACCTATGAGAACTGAGTTAGTTTTTGAAAGGAATACTTGCTGCAAATCATGGTTTTCAAGTTGGAACGAGGCTCATTTTGTTCCAAACAGGCCGATTCAGCTACGGTCAAGAAAGACATGTATGTCTCGAAAGAGCAACATCTACTTAGAAGGTGCAGTATCTAGTATACTGGTCCCTTGTGAGAACTGAGCTCGTTTCTGAAGCGTATAATTCCAGCAACTCACAAGGTTCAAGGTGGAGAAAGGCTAAGTTTCTTGCCACTAGACTTACTAAGCTTAGATGAGGAAACACATGTGTCTCTCAAAAGAAAACAGTGTGTGTTAGGAGCTTCAGCATCTAGCGTGTTGTTTCCCTGTGAGAATTGAGATAGTTTTTGAAAGGAATGTCAACTTCAATTCTCAGTTTTCAAGGTGGAGAAAGGCTCATTTTGTTCCCAATAGGCCTATTCAGCTTCGTTGAGGAAACACGTGTGTATCTGCAAAGAAAACCGTCTGTGTTAGGAGCAGGAGCAACTAGCACATTGTTTACCTCTGAGAAAGGAGTTGGTTTTGGGAAGGAATACTTCCTTCCAATCTGCATGTTCAAGGTGAAGAAATGCTCATTTTGTTCCAAAGAGTCCCATCCAGGTAAGTTGAAGGAACACATGTATCTCTCAAAGGAAAACAATCTGTGAAAGGAGCAGGAGCACCTAGTACATTGTTTCCCTGTGTGAACTGACTGGGTTTTTGATAGAAATACTTCCTGAAACCTAGCAGTTTCACGATGGAGATAGGCTCTGTTTGCCCAAAAGAGGCCTATTCAGCTGACTTGAAGGTACACATGCACCTCTTCCAGGAAAACCATCTACTTAAAAGCTACAGCATCTCTCACATTGTTTCCCTGTGCGATCAGAGTCCGTTTTTGAAGGAAAGACTTGCAGCAACACCGACCATTCAAAGTGGACAAAGGCTCCTTTGTTGCAATTGGGCCTATTCTGCTGAGTTGACAAAACACATGTCACTCTCAAAATTAAACCATCTGTGGCAGAATCAGGACAATCTAGCACCTTATTTACCTATGAGAGAATTGAGTTAGTTTTTGAAAGGAATAATTTCTGCAAATGAACGTTTTGAAGCTAGGGAAAGGCTAATTTTGATCCAAGTAGGCCTATTTAGCTGAGTTGAAGAAACACTGCTATCTCTCGAAAGAAAAGCATGTGTGTTACAACCGGCAACACCTAGCACTTTGTTTCCTGGTGAGAACTGAGTTAGTTCTTCAAAGGAATACTTCCTGAAATCAGAATTTTCAAGTGGAGAAAGGCTCCTTTTGTTCCAAGTAGGCCTGTTCAGCTCTGTTATGAAACACATGTATCTCCCCAAAAAAAGTAACGGCTGTTTTAGAAGCAGGAGCATCTAGAAGACTGCATCTCTGTGCATATTTACTCAGTTCTTCGAAGGAATCCGTCCTGCAAATCAGAATGTTAAAGGTGGAGAAAAGCTCATTTTGTTCCAAATAGACCTATTCTGTTAAGTTGAAGAAACTCATGTATCTCTGGAAGGAACACCATCTCTGTTTGAAGCAGGATCATCTAGCACATTGTTTCCCTTTGCAATTGGTGTTCGTTTTCTAGAGAAATACTTCCTTCAATTTAGGAGTTTCAAGGTGGAGATAGGCTGTAATGAGTCCAAATACACCTATTGTGCTGAGTTGAAGAAACACATGTATCTCTCCAAAGAAAACAATGTGTTAGAAGCTGTAGCCTCTGGCACATTGTGTCCCTGTAAGAATTTAGTTAGTGTTGGAATGGTGTACGTTGTGCAAATCAACATTTTCCCGGTGTAGAATGGCTCATTTTGTTCCTTAGAGGCCTATTCTGCAAAACAAAAGAGGCTCAGGTATCTCGTGAAGGAAAAGCATGTGTGTGAGAAGCAGGAGAATCCGGCACACTGTTTACCTGTGAGAATTCAGTTTGTTTATTGAAGGAATACTTACTGAAACCAGTGTTTTCAAGGGTGAGAAAGGGTCAATTTGATCCAAAGAGGCCTACGCAGGTAAGTTGAAGAAACATATGAATCTCTGGAAAGGAAACCACGTATGTTCGAAGCAGGAGCATCCAGTACATGGTTTCACTGTCCTTAATGACCTACGTTTTCAGAGCAATACTTCCTGCAACTTTGGAGTTCCAAGCTGGAGATAGGCACCGTTTGCTCTAAAAGGGCCTATTCAGCTAACGTGAAGAACACATGGACCTCTCCAAAGACAACCATCTATGTTCGAAGCTGCAGCATCTAGTACAGTGTTTCACTGTGAGAAGTGATTTAATTTTGAAAGGAATACTTCCTGCAAATCAAAGCTTTCAAGGTGGAGAAAGGCTGATTTTCTTCCAAATAGGCCTATACATGAAAGCTGAAGAAAGATCTTCATCTCTCGAGAGAGAACAATCTGCGTGAGGTACAGAAGTATGTATGGCATATCTTCCCTGTGAGAACAGTGGTAGTTTCTGAAAGGAAGATTTCATGCATCTTAGGTGTTTAAGGTGGATTTAGACTCTGTTTGCACCAAATAGGCCTATTCAGCTGATTGGAAGAATCACATGTATATCTCAAAGAGAAACCATCTATGTTGGAAGTCTCAGCATCTATCACATTGTTTCCCTGTGATAATTTAGTTTACTTTTCAACGGAATAATTCCGGCAAATCATAGTTTTCAACGTGGAGAAAGGCTCAGTTTGTTTCATGTAAGCCTATCCAGCTGAGTTGATGAAACATCTGCATCTCTCAAAAGAAAACCATCTGTGGCAGAATCAAGGGCATCGAGCACATTGTTTACCTATGAGAACTGAGTTAGTTTTTGAAAGGAATACTTGCTGCAAATCATGGTTTTCAAGTTGGAACGAGGCTCATTTTGTTCCAAACAGGCCGATTCAGCTACGGTCAAGAAAGACATGTATGTCTCGAAAGAGCAACATCTACTTAGAAGGTGCAGTATCTAGTATACTGGTCCCTTGTGAGAACTGAGCTCGTTTCTGAAGCGTATAATTCCAGCAACTCACAAGGTTCAAGGTGGAGAAAGGCTAAGTTTCTTGCCACTAGACTTACTAAGCTTAGATGAGGAAACACATGTGTCTCTCAAAAGAAAACAGTGTGTGTTAGGAGCTTCAGCATCTAGCGTGTTGTTTCCCTGTGAGAATTGAGATAGTTTTTGAAAGGAATGTCAACTTCAATTCTCAGTTTTCAAGGTGGAGAAAGGCTCATTTTGTTCCCAATAGGCCTATTCAGCTTCGTTGAGGAAACACGTGTGTATCTGCAAAGAAAACCGTCTGTGTTAGGAGCAGGAGCAACTAGCACATTGTTTACCTCTGAGAAAGGAGTTGGTTTTGGGAAGGAATACTTCCTTCCAATCTGCATGTTCAAGGTGAAGAAATGCTCATTTTGTTCCAAAGAGTCCCATCCAGGTAAGTTGAAGGAACACATGTATCTCTCAAAGGAAAACAATCTGTGAAAGGAGCAGGAGCACCTAGTACATTGTTTCCCTGTGTGAACTGACTGGGTTTTTGATAGAAATACTTCCTGAAACCTAGCAGTTTCACGATGGAGATAGGCTCTGTTTGCCCAAAAGAGGCCTATTCAGCTGACTTGAAGGTACACATGCACCTCTTCCAGGAAAACCATCTACTTAAAAGCTACAGCATCTCTCACATTGTTTCCCTGTGCGATCAGAGTCCGTTTTTGAAGGAAAGACTTGCAGCAACACCGACCATTCAAAGTGGACAAAGGCTCCTTTGTTGCAATTGGGCCTATTCTGCTGAGTTGACAAAACACATGTCACTCTCAAAATTAAACCATCTGTGGCAGAATCAGGACAATCTAGCACCTTATTTACCTATGAGAGAATTGAGTTAGTTTTTGAAAGGAATAATTTCTGCAAATGAACGTTTTGAAGCTAGGGAAAGGCTAATTTTGATCCAAGTAGGCCTATTTAGCTGAGTTGAAGAAACACTGCTATCTCTCGAAAGAAAAGCATGTGTGTTACAACCGGCAACACCTAGCACTTTGTTTCCTGGTGAGAACTGAGTTAGTTCTTCAAAGGAATACTTCCTGAAATCAGAATTTTCAAGTGGAGAAAGGCTCCTTTTGTTCCAAGTAGGCCTGTTCAGCTCTGTTATGAAACACATGTATCTCCCCAAAAAAAGTAACGGCTGTTTTAGAAGCAGGAGCATCTAGAAGACTGCATCTCTGTGCATATTTACTCAGTTCTTCGAAGGAATCCGTCCTGCAAATCAGAATGTTAAAGGTGGAGAAAAGCTCATTTTGTTCCAAATAGACCTATTCTGTTAAGTTGAAGAAACTCATGTATCTCTGGAAGGAACACCATCTCTGTTTGAAGCAGGATCATCTAGCACATTGTTTCCCTTTGCAATTGGTGTTCGTTTTCTAGAGAAATACTTCCTTCAATTTAGGAGTTTCAAGGTGGAGATAGGCTGTAATGAGTCCAAATACACCTATTGTGCTGAGTTGAAGAAACACATGTATCTCTCCAAAGAAAACAAAGTGTTAGAAGCTGTAGCCTCTGGCACATTGTGTCCCTGTAAGAATTTAGTTAGTGTTGGAATGGTGTACGTTGTGCAAATCAACATTTTCCCGGTGTAGAATGGCTCATTTTGTTCCTTAGAGGCCTATTCTGCAAAACAAAAGAGGCTCAGGTATCTCGTGAAGGAAAAGCATGTGTGTGAGAAGCAGGAGAATCCGGCACACTGTTTACCTGTGAGAATTCAGTTTGTTTATTGAAGGAATACTTACTGAAACCAGTGTTTTCAAGGGTGAGAAAGGGTCAATTTGATCCAAAGAGGCCTACGCAGGTAAGTTGAAGAAACATATGAATCTCTGGAAAGGAAACCACGTATGTTCGAAGCAGGAGCATCCAGTACATGGTTTCACTGTCCTTAATGACCTACGTTTTCAGAGCAATACTTCCTGCAACTTTGGAGTTCCAAGCTGGAGATAGGCACCGTTTGCTCTAAAAGGGCCTATTCAGCTAACGTGAAGAACACATGGACCTCTCCAAAGACAACCATCTATGTTCGAAGCTGCAGCATCTAGTACAGTGTTTCACTGTGAGAAGTGATTTAATTTTGAAAGGAATACTTCCTGCAAATCAAAGCTTTCAAGGTGGAGAAAGGCTGATTTTCTTCCAAATAGGCCTATACATGAAAGCTGAAGAAAGATCTTCATCTCTCGAGAGAGAACAATCTGCGTGAGGTACAGAAGTATGTATGGCATATCTTCCCTGTGAGAACAGTGGTAGTTTCTGAAAGGAAGATTTCATGCATCTTAGGTGTTTAAGGTGGATTTAGACTCTGTTTGCACCAAATAGGCCTATTCAGCTGATTGGAAGAATCACATGTATATCTCAAAGAGAAACCATCTATGTTGGAAGTCTCAGCATCTATCACATTGTTTCCCTGTGATAATTTAGTTTACTTTTCAACGGAATAATTCCGGCAAATCATAGTTTTCAACGTGGAGAAAGGCTCAGTTTGTTTCATGTAAGCCTATCCAGCTGAGTTGATGAAACATCTGCATCTCTCAAAAGAAAACCATCTGTGGCAGAATCAAGGGCATCGAGCACATTGTTTACCTATGAGAACTGAGTTAGTTTTTGAAAGGAATACTTGCTGCAAATCATGGTTTTCAAGTTGGAACGAGGCTCATTTTGTTCCAAACAGGCCGATTCAGCTACGGTCAAGAAAGACATGTATGTCTCGAAAGAGCAACATCTACTTAGAAGGTGCAGTATCTAGTATACTGGTCCCTTGTGAGAACTGAGCTCGTTTCTGAAGCGTATAATTCCAGCAACTCACAAGGTTCAAGGTGGAGAAAGGCTAAGTTTCTTGCCACTAGACTTACTAAGCTTAGATGAGGAAACACATGTGTCTCTCAAAAGAAAACAGTGTGTGTTAGGAGCTTCAGCATCTAGCGTGTTGTTTCCCTGTGAGAATTGAGATAGTTTTTGAAAGGAATGTCAACTTCAATTCTCAGTTTTCAAGGTGGAGAAAGGCTCATTTTGTTCCCAATAGGCCTATTCAGCTTCGTTGAGGAAACACGTGTGTATCTGCAAAGAAAACCGTCTGTGTTAGGAGCAGGAGCAACTAGCACATTGTTTACCTCTGAGAAAG
The DNA here is from genome assembly GCF_047511655.1 of Castor canadensis. Classification (NCBI taxonomy): domain Eukaryota; kingdom Metazoa; phylum Chordata; class Mammalia; order Rodentia; family Castoridae; genus Castor; species Castor canadensis. The sequence goes on along the minus strand of NC_133401.1, from coordinate 36,396,553 downwards.
GAGTTGGTTTTGGGAAGGAATACTTCCTTCCAATCTGCATGTTCAAGGTGAAGAAATGCTCATTTTGTTCCAAAGAGTCCCATCCAGGTAAGTTGAAGGAACACATGTATCTCTCAAAGGAAAACAATCTGTGAAAGGAGCAGGAGCACCTAGTACATTGTTTCCCTGTGTGAACTGACTGGGTTTTTGATAGAAATACTTCCTGAAACCTAGCAGTTTCACGATGGAGATAGGCTCTGTTTGCCCAAAAGAGGCCTATTCAGCTGACTTGAAGGTACACATGCACCTCTTCCAGGAAAACCATCTACTTAAAAGCTACAGCATCTCTCACATTGTTTCCCTGTGCGATCAGAGTCCGTTTTTGAAGGAAAGACTTGCAGCAACACCGACCATTCAAAGTGGACAAAGGCTCCTTTGTTGCAATTGGGCCTATTCTGCTGAGTTGACAAAACACATGTCACTCTCAAAATTAAACCATCTGTGGCAGAATCAGGACAATCTAGCACCTTATTTACCTATGAGAGAATTGAGTTAGTTTTTGAAAGGAATAATTTCTGCAAATGAACGTTTTGAAGCTAGGGAAAGGCTAATTTTGATCCAAGTAGGCCTATTTAGCTGAGTTGAAGAAACACTGCTATCTCTCGAAAGAAAAGCATGTGTGTTACAACCGGCAACACCTAGCACTTTGTTTCCTGGTGAGAACTGAGTTAGTTCTTCAAAGGAATACTTCCTGAAATCAGAATTTTCAAGTGGAGAAAGGCTCCTTTTGTTCCAAGTAGGCCTGTTCAGCTCTGTTATGAAACACATGTATCTCCCCAAAAAAAGTAACGGCTGTTTTAGAAGCAGGAGCATCTAGAAGACTGCATCTCTGTGCATATTTACTCAGTTCTTCGAAGGAATCCGTCCTGCAAATCAGAATGTTAAAGGTGGAGAAAAGCTCATTTTGTTCCAAATAGACCTATTCTGTTAAGTTGAAGAAACTCATGTATCTCTGGAAGGAACACCATCTCTGTTTGAAGCAGGATCATCTAGCACATTGTTTCCCTTTGCAATTGGTGTTCGTTTTCTAGAGAAATACTTCCTTCAATTTAGGAGTTTCAAGGTGGAGATAGGCTGTAATGAGTCCAAATACACCTATTGTGCTGAGTTGAAGAAACACATGTATCTCTCCAAAGAAAACAATGTGTTAGAAGCTGTAGCCTCTGGCACATTGTGTCCCTGTAAGAATTTAGTTAGTGTTGGAATGGTGTACGTTGTGCAAATCAACATTTTCCCGGTGTAGAATGGCTCATTTTGTTCCTTAGAGGCCTATTCTGCAAAACAAAAGAGGCTCAGGTATCTCGTGAAGGAAAAGCATGTGTGTGAGAAGCAGGAGAATCCGGCACACTGTTTACCTGTGAGAATTCAGTTTGTTTATTGAAGGAATACTTACTGAAACCAGTGTTTTCAAGGGTGAGAAAGGGTCAATTTGATCCAAAGAGGCCTACGCAGGTAAGTTGAAGAAACATATGAATCTCTGGAAAGGAAACCACGTATGTTCGAAGCAGGAGCATCCAGTACATGGTTTCACTGTCCTTAATGACCTACGTTTTCAGAGCAATACTTCCTGCAACTTTGGAGTTCCAAGCTGGAGATAGGCACCGTTTGCTCTAAAAGGGCCTATTCAGCTAACGTGAAGAACACATGGACCTCTCCAAAGACAACCATCTATGTTCGAAGCTGCAGCATCTAGTACAGTGTTTCACTGTGAGAAGTGATTTAATTTTGAAAGGAATACTTCCTGCAAATCAAAGCTTTCAAGGTGGAGAAAGGCTGATTTTCTTCCAAATAGGCCTATACATGAAAGCTGAAGAAAGATCTTCATCTCTCGAGAGAGAACAATCTGCGTGAGGTACAGAAGTATGTATGGCATATCTTCCCTGTGAGAACAGTGGTAGTTTCTGAAAGGAAGATTTCATGCATCTTAGGTGTTTAAGGTGGATTTAGACTCTGTTTGCACCAAATAGGCCTATTCAGCTGATTGGAAGAATCACATGTATATCTCAAAGAGAAACCATCTATGTTGGAAGTCTCAGCATCTATCACATTGTTTCCCTGTGATAATTTAGTTTACTTTTCAACGGAATAATTCCGGCAAATCATAGTTTTCAACGTGGAGAAAGGCTCAGTTTGTTTCATGTAAGCCTATCCAGCTGAGTTGATGAAACATCTGCATCTCTCAAAAGAAAACCATCTGTGGCAGAATCAAGGGCATCGAGCACATTGTTTACCTATGAGAACTGAGTTAGTTTTTGAAAGGAATACTTGCTGCAAATCATGGTTTTCAAGTTGGAACGAGGCTCATTTTGTTCCAAACAGGCCGATTCAGCTACGGTCAAGAAAGACATGTATGTCTCGAAAGAGCAACATCTACTTAGAAGGTGCAGTATCTAGTATACTGGTCCCTTGTGAGAACTGAGCTCGTTTCTGAAGCGTATAATTCCAGCAACTCACAAGGTTCAAGGTGGAGAAAGGCTAAGTTTCTTGCCACTAGACTTACTAAGCTTAGATGAGGAAACACATGTGTCTCTCAAAAGAAAACAGTGTGTGTTAGGAGCTTCAGCATCTAGCGTGTTGTTTCCCTGTGAGAATTGAGATAGTTTTTGAAAGGAATGTCAACTTCAATTCTCAGTTTTCAAGGTGGAGAAAGGCTCATTTTGTTCCCAATAGGCCTATTCAGCTTCGTTGAGGAAACACGTGTGTATCTGCAAAGAAAACCGTCTGTGTTAGGAGCAGGAGCAACTAGCACATTGTTTACCTCTGAGAAAGGAGTTGGTTTTGGGAAGGAATACTTCCTTCCAATCTGCATGTTCAAGGTGAAGAAATGCTCATTTTGTTCCAAAGAGTCCCATCCAGGTAAGTTGAAGGAACACATGTATCTCTCAAAGGAAAACAATCTGTGAAAGGAGCAGGAGCACCTAGTACATTGTTTCCCTGTGTGAACTGACTGGGTTTTTGATAGAAATACTTCCTGAAACCTAGCAGTTTCACGATGGAGATAGGCTCTGTTTGCCCAAAAGAGGCCTATTCAGCTGACTTGAAGGTACACATGCACCTCTTCCAGGAAAACCATCTACTTAAAAGCTACAGCATCTCTCACATTGTTTCCCTGTGCGATCAGAGTCCGTTTTTGAAGGAAAGACTTGCAGCAACACCGACCATTCAAAGTGGACAAAGGCTCCTTTGTTGCAATTGGGCCTATTCTGCTGAGTTGACAAAACACATGTCACTCTCAAAATTAAACCATCTGTGGCAGAATCAGGACAATCTAGCACCTTATTTACCTATGAGAGAATTGAGTTAGTTTTTGAAAGGAATAATTTCTGCAAATGAACGTTTTGAAGCTAGGGAAAGGCTAATTTTGATCCAAGTAGGCCTATTTAGCTGAGTTGAAGAAACACTGCTATCTCTCGAAAGAAAAGCATGTGTGTTACAACCGGCAACACCTAGCACTTTGTTTCCTGGTGAGAACTGAGTTAGTTCTTCAAAGGAATACTTCCTGAAATCAGAATTTTCAAGTGGAGAAAGGCTCCTTTTGTTCCAAGTAGGCCTGTTCAGCTCTGTTATGAAACACATGTATCTCCCCAAAAAAAGTAACGGCTGTTTTAGAAGCAGGAGCATCTAGAAGACTGCATCTCTGTGCATATTTACTCAGTTCTTCGAAGGAATCCGTCCTGCAAATCAGAATGTTAAAGGTGGAGAAAAGCTCATTTTGTTCCAAATAGACCTATTCTGTTAAGTTGAAGAAACTCATGTATCTCTGGAAGGAACACCATCTCTGTTTGAAGCAGGATCATCTAGCACATTGTTTCCCTTTGCAATTGGTGTTCGTTTTCTAGAGAAATACTTCCTTCAATTTAGGAGTTTCAAGGTGGAGATAGGCTGTAATGAGTCCAAATACACCTATTGTGCTGAGTTGAAGAAACACATGTATCTCTCCAAAGAAAACAATGTGTTAGAAGCTGTAGCCTCTGGCACATTGTGTCCCTGTAAGAATTTAGTTAGTGTTGGAATGGTGTACGTTGTGCAAATCAACATTTTCCCGGTGTAGAATGGCTCATTTTGTTCCTTAGAGGCCTATTCTGCAAAACAAAAGAGGCTCAGGTATCTCGTGAAGGAAAAGCATGTGTGTGAGAAGCAGGAGAATCCGGCACACTGTTTACCTGTGAGAATTCAGTTTGTTTATTGAAGGAATACTTACTGAAACCAGTGTTTTCAAGGGTGAGAAAGGGTCAATTTGATCCAAAGAGGCCTACGCAGGTAAGTTGAAGAAACATATGAATCTCTGGAAAGGAAACCACGTATGTTCGAAGCAGGAGCATCCAGTACATGGTTTCACTGTCCTTAATGACCTACGTTTTCAGAGCAATACTTCCTGCAACTTTGGAGTTCCAAGCTGGAGATAGGCACCGTTTGCTCTAAAAGGGCCTATTCAGCTAACGTGAAGAACACATGGACCTCTCCAAAGACAACCATCTATGTTCGAAGCTGCAGCATCTAGTACAGTGTTTCACTGTGAGAAGTGATTTAATTTTGAAAGGAATACTTCCTGCAAATCAAAGCTTTCAAGGTGGAGAAAGGCTGATTTTCTTCCAAATAGGCCTATACATGAAAGCTGAAGAAAGATCTTCATCTCTCGAGAGAGAACAATCTGCGTGAGGTACAGAAGTATGTATGGCATATCTTCCCTGTGAGAACAGTGGTAGTTTCTGAAAGGAAGATTTCATGCATCTTAGGTGTTTAAGGTGGATTTAGACTCTGTTTGCACCAAATAGGCCTATTCAGCTGATTGGAAGAATCACATGTATATCTCAAAGAGAAACCATCTATGTTGGAAGTCTCAGCATCTATCACATTGTTTCCCTGTGATAATTTAGTTTACTTTTCAACGGAATAATTCCGGCAAATCATAGTTTTCAACGTGGAGAAAGGCTCAGTTTGTTTCATGTAAGCCTATCCAGCTGAGTTGATGAAACATCTGCATCTCTCAAAAGAAAACCATCTGTGGCAGAATCAAGGGCATCGAGCACATTGTTTACCTATGAGAACTGAGTTAGTTTTTGAAAGGAATACTTGCTGCAAATCATGGTTTTCAAGTTGGAACGAGGCTCATTTTGTTCCAAACAGGCCGATTCAGCTACGGTCAAGAAAGACATGTATGTCTCGAAAGAGCAACATCTACTTAGAAGGTGCAGTATCTAGTATACTGGTCCCTTGTGAGAACTGAGCTCGTTTCTGAAGCGTATAATTCCAGCAACTCACAAGGTTCAAGGTGGAGAAAGGCTAAGTTTCTTGCCACTAGACTTACTAAGCTTAGATGAGGAAACACATGTGTCTCTCAAAAGAAAACAGTGTGTGTTAGGAGCTTCAGCATCTAGCGTGTTGTTTCCCTGTGAGAATTGAGATAGTTTTTGAAAGGAATGTCAACTTCAATTCTCAGTTTTCAAGGTGGAGAAAGGCTCATTTTGTTCCCAATAGGCCTATTCAGCTTCGTTGAGGAAACACGTGTGTATCTGCAAAGAAAACCGTCTGTGTTAGGAGCAGGAGCAACTAGCACATTGTTTACCTCTGAGAAAGGAGTTGGTTTTGGGAAGGAATACTTCCTTCCAATCTGCATGTTCAAGGTGAAGAAATGCTCATTTTGTTCCAAAGAGTCCCATCCAGGTAAGTTGAAGGAACACATGTATCTCTCAAAGGAAAACAATCTGTGAAAGGAGCAGGAGCACCTAGTACATTGTTTCCCTGTGTGAACTGACTGGGTTTTTGATAGAAATACTTCCTGAAACCTAGCAGTTTCACGATGGAGATAGGCTCTGTTTGCCCAAAAGAGGCCTATTCAGCTGACTTGAAGGTACACATGCACCTCTTCCAGGAAAACCATCTACTTAAAAGCTACAGCATCTCTCACATTGTTTCCCTGTGCGATCAGAGTCCGTTTTTGAAGGAAAGACTTGCAGCAACACCGACCATTCAAAGTGGACAAAGGCTCCTTTGTTGCAATTGGGCCTATTCTGCTGAGTTGACAAAACACATGTCACTCTCAAAATTAAACCATCTGTGGCAGAATCAGGACAATCTAGCACCTTATTTACCTATGAGAGAATTGAGTTAGTTTTTGAAAGGAATAATTTCTGCAAATGAACGTTTTGAAGCTAGGGAAAGGCTAATTTTGATCCAAGTAGGCCTATTTAGCTGAGTTGAAGAAACACTGCTATCTCTCGAAAGAAAAGCATGTGTGTTACAACCGGCAACACCTAGCACTTTGTTTCCTGGTGAGAACTGAGTTAGTTCTTCAAAGGAATACTTCCTGAAATCAGAATTTTCAAGTGGAGAAAGGCTCCTTTTGTTCCAAGTAGGCCTGTTCAGCTCTGTTATGAAACACATGTATCTCCCCAAAAAAAGTAACGGCTGTTTTAGAAGCAGGAGCATCTAGAAGACTGCATCTCTGTGCATATTTACTCAGTTCTTCGAAGGAATCCGTCCTGCAAATCAGAATGTTAAAGGTGGAGAAAAGCTCATTTTGTTCCAAATAGACCTATTCTGTTAAGTTGAAGAAACTCATGTATCTCTGGAAGGAACACCATCTCTGTTTGAAGCAGGATCATCTAGCACATTGTTTCCCTTTGCAATTGGTGTTCGTTTTCTAGAGAAATACTTCCTTCAATTTAGGAGTTTCAAGGTGGAGATAGGCTGTAATGAGTCCAAATACACCTATTGTGCTGAGTTGAAGAAACACATGTATCTCTCCAAAGAAAACAATGTGTTAGAAGCTGTAGCCTCTGGCACATTGTGTCCCTGTAAGAATTTAGTTAGTGTTGGAATGGTGTACGTTGTGCAAATCAACATTTTCCCGGTGTAGAATGGCTCATTTTGTTCCTTAGAGGCCTATTCTGCAAAACAAAAGAGGCTCAGGTATCTCGTGAAGGAAAAGCATGTGTGTGAGAAGCAGGAGAATCCGGCACACTGTTTACCTGTGAGAATTCAGTTTGTTTATTGAAGGAATACTTACTGAAACCAGTGTTTTCAAGGGTGAGAAAGGGTCAATTTGATCCAAAGAGGCCTACGCAGGTAAGTTGAAGAAACATATGAATCTCTGGAAAGGAAACCACGTATGTTCGAAGCAGGAGCATCCAGTACATGGTTTCACTGTCCTTAATGACCTACGTTTTCAGAGCAATACTTCCTGCAACTTTGGAGTTCCAAGCTGGAGATAGGCACCGTTTGCTCTAAAAGGGCCTATTCAGCTAACGTGAAGAACACATGGACCTCTCCAAAGACAACCATCTATGTTCGAAGCTGCAGCATCTAGTACAGTGTTTCACTGTGAGAAGTGATTTAATTTTGAAAGGAATACTTCCTGCAAATCAAAGCTTTCAAGGTGGAGAAAGGCTGATTTTCTTCCAAATAGGCCTATACATGAAAGCTGAAGAAAGATCTTCATCTCTCGAGAGAGAACAATCTGCGTGAGGTACAGAAGTATGTATGGCATATCTTCCCTGTGAGAACAGTGGTAGTTTCTGAAAGGAAGATTTCATGCATCTTAGGTGTTTAAGGTGGATTTAGACTCTGTTTGCACCAAATAGGCCTATTCAGCTGATTGGAAGAATCACATGTATATCTCAAAGAGAAACCATCTATGTTGGAAGTCTCAGCATCTATCACATTGTTTCCCTGTGATAATTTAGTTTACTTTTCAACGGAATAATTCCGGCAAATCATAGTTTTCAACGTGGAGAAAGGCTCAGTTTGTTTCATGTAAGCCTATCCAGCTGAGTTGATGAAACATCTGCATCTCTCAAAAGAAAACCATCTGTGGCAGAATCAAGGGCATCGAGCACATTGTTTACCTATGAGAACTGAGTTAGTTTTTGAAAGGAATACTTGCTGCAAATCATGGTTTTCAAGTTGGAACGAGGCTCATTTTGTTCCAAACAGGCCGATTCAGCTACGGTCAAGAAAGACATGTATGTCTCGAAAGAGCAACATCTACTTAGAAGGTGCAGTATCTAGTATACTGGTCCCTTGTGAGAACTGAGCTCGTTTCTGAAGCGTATAATTCCAGCAACTCACAAGGTTCAAGGTGGAGAAAGGCTAAGTTTCTTGCCACTAGACTTACTAAGCTTAGATGAGGAAACACATGTGTCTCTCAAAAGAAAACAGTGTGTGTTAGGAGCTTCAGCATCTAGCGTGTTGTTTCCCTGTGAGAATTGAGATAGTTTTTGAAAGGAATGTCAACTTCAATTCTCAGTTTTCAAGGTGGAGAAAGGCTCATTTTGTTCCCAATAGGCCTATTCAGCTTCGTTGAGGAAACACGTGTGTATCTGCAAAGAAAACCGTCTGTGTTAGGAGCAGGAGCAACTAGCACATTGTTTACCTCTGAGAAAGGAGTTGGTTTTGGGAAGGAATACTTCCTTCCAATCTGCATGTTCAAGGTGAAGAAATGCTCATTTTGTTCCAAAGAGTCCCATCCAGGTAAGTTGAAGGAACACATGTATCTCTCAAAGGAAAACAATCTGTGAAAGGAGCAGGAGCACCTAGTACATTGTTTCCCTGTGTGAACTGACTGGGTTTTTGATAGAAATACTTCCTGAAACCTAGCAGTTTCACGATGGAGATAGGCTCTGTTTGCCCAAAAGAGGCCTATTCAGCTGACTTGAAGGTACACATGCACCTCTTCCAGGAAAACCATCTACTTAAAAGCTACAGCATCTCTCACATTGTTTCCCTGTGCGATCAGAGTCCGTTTTTGAAGGAAAGACTTGCAGCAACACCGACCATTCAAAGTGGACAAAGGCTCCTTTGTTGCAATTGGGCCTATTCTGCTGAGTTGACAAAACACATGTCACTCTCAAAATTAAACCATCTGTGGCAGAATCAGGACAATCTAGCACCTTATTTACCTATGAGAGAATTGAGTTAGTTTTTGAAAGGAATAATTTCTGCAAATGAACGTTTTGAAGCTAGGGAAAGGCTAATTTTGATCCAAGTAGGCCTATTTAGCTGAGTTGAAGAAACACTGCTATCTCTCGAAAGAAAAGCATGTGTGTTACAACCGGCAACACCTAGCACTTTGTTTCCTGGTGAGAACTGAGTTAGTTCTTCAAAGGAATACTTCCTGAAATCAGAATTTTCAAGTGGAGAAAGGCTCCTTTTGTTCCAAGTAGGCCTGTTCAGCTCTGTTATGAAACACATGTATCTCCCCAAAAAAAGTAACGGCTGTTTTAGAAGCAGGAGCATCTAGAAGACTGCATCTCTGTGCATATTTACTCAGTTCTTCGAAGGAATCCGTCCTGCAAATCAGAATGTTAAAGGTGGAGAAAAGCTCATTTTGTTCCAAATAGACCTATTCTGTTAAGTTGAAGAAACTCATGTATCTCTGGAAGGAACACCATCTCTGTTTGAAGCAGGATCATCTAGCACATTGTTTCCCTTTGCAATTGGTGTTCGTTTTCTAGAGAAATACTTCCTTCAATTTAGGAGTTTCAAGGTGGAGATAGGCTGTAATGAGTCCAAATACACCTATTGTGCTGAGTTGAAGAAACACATGTATCTCTCCAAAGAAAACAAAGTGTTAGAAGCTGTAGCCTCTGGCACATTGTGTCCCTGTAAGAATTTAGTTAGTGTTGGAATGGTGTACGTTGTGCAAATCAACATTTTCCCGGTGTAGAATGGCTCATTTTGTTCCTTAGAGGCCTATTCTGCAAAACAAAAGAGGCTCAGGTATCTCGTGAAGGAAAAGCATGTGTGTGAGAAGCAGGAGAATCCGGCACACTGTTTACCTGTGAGAATTCAGTTTGTTTATTGAAGGAATACTTACTGAAACCAGTGTTTTCAAGGGTGAGAAAGGGTCAATTTGATCCAAAGAGGCCTACGCAGGTAAGTTGAAGAAACATATGAATCTCTGGAAAGGAAACCACGTATGTTCGAAGCAGGAGCATCCAGTACATGGTTTCACTGTCCTTAATGACCTACGTTTTCAGAGCAATACTTCCTGCAACTTTGGAGTTCCAAGCTGGAGATAGGCACCGTTTGCTCTAAAAGGGCCTATTCAGCTAACGTGAAGAACACATGGACCTCTCCAAAGACAACCATCTATGTTCGAAGCTGCAGCATCTAGTACAGTGTTTCACTGTGAGAAGTGATTTAATTTTGAAAGGAATACTTCCTGCAAATCAAAGCTTTCAAGGTGGAGAAAGGCTGATTTTCTTCCAAATAGGCCTATACATGAAAGCTGAAGAAAGATCTTCATCTCTCGAGAGAGAACAATCTGCGTGAGGTACAGAAGTATGTATGGCATATCTTCCCTGTGAGAACAGTGGTAGTTTCTGAAAGGAAGATTTCATGCATCTTAGGTGTTTAAGGTGGATTTAGACTCTGTTTGCACCAAATAGGCCTATTCAGCTGATTGGAAGAATCACATGTATATCTCAAAGAGAAACCATCTATGTTGGAAGTCTCAGCATCTATCACATTGTTTCCCTGTGATAATTTAGTTTACTTTTCAACGGAATAATTCCGGCAAATCATAGTTTTCAACGTGGAGAAAGGCTCAGTTTGTTTCATGTAAGCCTATCCAGCTGAGTTGATGAAACATCTGCATCTCTCAAAAGAAAACCATCTGTGGCAGAATCAAGGGCATCGAGCACATTGTTTACCTATGAGAACTGAGTTAGTTTTTGAAAGGAATACTTGCTGCAAATCATGGTTTTCAAGTTGGAACGAGGCTCATTTTGTTCCAAACAGGCCGATTCAGCTACGGTCAAGAAAGACATGTATGTCTCGAAAGAGCAACATCTACTTAGAAGGTGCAGTATCTAGTATACTGGTCCCTTGTGAGAACTGAGCTCGTTTCTGAAGCGTATAATTCCAGCAACTCACAAGGTTCAAGGTGGAGAAAGGCTAAGTTTCTTGCCACTAGACTTACTAAGCTTAGATGAGGAAACACATGTGTCTCTCAAAAGAAAACAGTGTGTGTTAGGAGCTTCAGCATCTAGCGTGTTGTTTCCCTGTGAGAATTGAGATAGTTTTTGAAAGGAATGTCAACTTCAATTCTCAGTTTTCAAGGTGGAGAAAGGCTCATTTTGTTCCCAATAGGCCTATTCAGCTTCGTTGAGGAAACACGTGTGTATCTGCAAAGAAAACCGTCTGTGTTAGGAGCAGGAGCAAGTAGCACATTGTTTACCTCTGAGAAAGGAGTTGGTTTTGGGAAGGAATACTTCCTTCCAATCTGCATGTTCAAGGTGAAGAAATGCTCATTTTGTTCCAAAGAGTCCCATCCAGGTAAGTTGAAGGAACACATGTATCTCTCAAAGGAAAACAATCTGTGAAAGGAGCAGGAGCACCTAGTACATTGTTTCCCTGTGTGAACTGACTGGGTTTTTGATAGAAATACTTCCTGAAACCTAGCAGTTTCACGATGGAGATAGGCTCTGTTTGCCCAAAAGAGGCCTATTCAGCTGACTTGAAGGTACACATGCACCTCTTCCAGGAAAACCATCTACTTAAAAGCTACAGCATCTCTCACATTGTTTCCCTGTGCGATCAGAGTCCGTTTTTGAAGGAAAGACTTGCAGCAACACCGACCATTCAAAGTGGACAAAGGCTCCTTTGTTGCAATTGGGCCTATTCTGCTGAGTTGACAAAACACATGTCACTCTCAAAATTAAACCATCTGTGGCAGAATCAGGACAATCTAGCACCTTATTTACCTATGAGAGAATTGAGTTAGTTTTTGAAAGGAATAATTTCTGCAAATGAACGTTTTGAAGCTAGGGAAAGGCTAATTTTGATCCAAGTAGGCCTATTTAGCTGAGTTGAAGAAACACTGCTATCTCTCGAAAGAAAAGCATGTGTGTTACAACCGGCAACACCTAGCACTTTGTTTCCTGGTGAGAACTGAGTTAGTTCTTCAAAGGAATACTTCCTGAAATCAGAATTTTCAAGTGGAGAAAGGCTCCTTTTGTTCCAAGTAGGCCTGTTCAGCTCTGTTATGAAACACATGTATCTCCCCAAAAAAAGTAACGGCTGTTTTAGAAGCAGGAGCATCTAGAAGACTGCATCTCTGTGCATATTTACTCAGTTCTTCGAAGGAATCCGTCCTGCAAATCAGAATGTTAAAGGTGGAGAAAAGCTCATTTTGTTCCAAATAGACCTATTCTGTTAAGTTGAAGAAACTCATGTATCTCTGGAAGGAACACCATCTCTGTTTGAAGCAGGATCATCTAGCACATTGTTTCCCTTTGCAATTGGTGTTCGTTTTCTAGAGAAATACTTCCTTCAATTTAGGAGTTTCAAGGTGGAGATAGGCTGTAATGAGTCCAAATACACCTATTGTGCTGAGTTGAAGAAACACATGTATCTCTCCAAAGAAAACAATGTGTTAGAAGCTGTAGCCTCTGGCACATTGTGTCCCTGTAAGAATTTAGTTAGTGTTGGAATGGTGTACGTTGTGCAAATCAACATTTTCCCGGTGTAGAATGGCTCATTTTGTTCCTTAGAGGCCTATTCTGCAAAACAAAAGAGGCTCAGGTATCTCGTGAAGGAAAAGCATGTGTGTGAGAAGCAGGAGAATCCGGCACACTGTTTACCTGTGAGAATTCAGTTTGTTTATTGAAGGAATACTTACTGAAACCAGTGTTTTCAAGGGTGAGAAAGGGTCAATTTGATCCAAAGAGGCCTACGCAGGTAAGTTGAAGAAACATATGAATCTCTGGAAAGGAAACCACGTATGTTCGAAGCAGGAGCATCCAGTACATGGTTTCACTGTCCTTAATGACCTACGTTTTCAGAGCAATACTTCCTGCAACTTTGGAGTTCCAAGCTGGAGATAGGCACCGTTTGCTCTAAAAGGGCCTATTCAGCTAACGTGAAGAACACATGGACCTCTCCAAAGACAACCATCTATGTTCGAAGCTGCAGCATCTAGTACAGTGTTTCACTGTGAGAAGTGATTTAATTTTGAAAGGAATACTTCCTGCAAATCAAAGCTTTCAAGGTGGAGAAAGGCTGATTTTCTTCCAAATAGGCCTATACATGAAAGCTGAAGAAAGATCTTCATCTCTCGAGAGAGAACAATCTGCGTGAGGTACAGAAGTATGTATGGCATATCTTCCCTGTGAGAACAGTGGTAGTTTCTGAAAGGAAGATTTCATGCATCTTAGGTGTTTAAGGTGGATTTAGACTCTGTTTGCACCAAATAGGCCTATTCAGCTGATTGGAAGAATCACATGTATATCTCAAAGAGAAACCATCTATGTTGGAAGTCTCAGCATCTATCACATTGTTTCCCTGTGATAATTTAGTTTACTTTTCAACGGAATAATTCCGGCAAATCATAGTTTTCAACGTGGAGAAAGGCTCAGTTTGTTTCATGTAAGCCTATCCAGCTGAGTTGATGAAACATCTGCATCTCTCAAAAGAAAACCATCTGTGGCAGAATCAAGGGCATCGAGCACATTGTTTACCTATGAGAACTGAGTTAGTTTTTGAAAGGAATACTTGCTGCAAATCATGGTTTTCAAGTTGGAACGAGGCTCATTTTGTTCCAAACAGGCCGATTCAGCTACGGTCAAGAAAGACATGTATGTCTCGAAAGAGCAACATCTACTTAGAAGGTGCAGTATCTAGTATACTGGTCCCTTGTGAGAACTGAGCTCGTTTCTGAAGCGTATAATTCCAGCAACTCACAAGGTTCAAGGTGGAGAAAGGCTAAGTTTCTTGCCACTAGACTTACTAAGCTTAGATGAGGAAACACATGTGTCTCTCAAAAGAAAACAGTGTGTGTTAGGAGCTTCAGCATCTAGCGTGTTGTTTCCCTGTGAGAATTGAGATAGTTTTTGAAAGGAATGTCAACTTCAATTCTCAGTTTTCAAGGTGGAGAAAGGCTCATTTTGTTCCCAATAGGCCTATTCAGCTTCGTTGAGGAAACACGTGTGTATCTGCAAAGAAAACCGTCTGTGTTAGGAGCAGGAGCAACTAGCACATTGTTTACCTCTGAGAAAGGAGTTGGTTTTGGGAAGGAATACTTCCTTCCAATCTGCATGTTCAAGGTGAAGAAATGCTCATTTTGTTCCAAAGAGTCCCATCCAGGTAAGTTGAAGGAACACATGTATCTCTCAAAGGAAAACAATCTGTGAAAGGAGCAGGAGCACCTAGTACATTGTTTCCCTGTGTGAACTGACTGGGTTTTTGATAGAAATACTTCCTGAAACCTAGCAGTTTCACGATGGAGATAGGCTCTGTTTGCCCAAAAGAGGCCTATTCAGCTGACTTGAAGGTACACATGCACCTCTTCCAGGAAAACCATCTACTTAAAAGCTACAGCATCTCTCACATTGTTTCCCTGTGCGATCAGAGTCCGTTTTTGAAGGAAAGACTTGCAGCAACACCGACCATTCAAAGTGGACAAAGGCTCCTTTGTTGCAATTGGGCCTATTCTGCTGAGTTGACAAAACACATGTCACTCTCAAAATTAAACCATCTGTGGCAGAATCAGGACAATCTAGCACCTTATTTACCTATGAGAGAATTGAGTTAGTTTTTGAAAGGAATAATTTCTGCAAATGAACGTTTTGAAGCTAGGGAAAGGCTAATTTTGATCCAAGTAGGCCTATTTAGCTGAGTTGAAGAAACACTGCTATCTCTCGAAAGAAAAGCATGTGTGTTACAACCGGCAACACCTAGCACTTTGTTTCCTGGTGAGAACTGAGTTAGTTCTTCAAAGGAATACTTCCTGAAATCAGAATTTTCAAGTGGAGAAAGGCTCCTTTTGTTCCAAGTAGGCCTGTTCAGCTCTGTTATGAAACACATGTATCTCCCCAAAAAAAGTAACGGCTGTTTTAGAAGCAGGAGCATCTAGAAGACTGCATCTCTGTGCATATTTACTCAGTTCTTCGAAGGAATCCGTCCTGCAAATCAGAATGTTAAAGGTGGAGAAAAGCTCATTTTGTTCCAAATAGACCTATTCTGTTAAGTTGAAGAAACTCATGTATCTCTGGAAGGAACACCATCTCTGTTTGAAGCAGGATCATCTAGCACATTGTTTCCCTTTGCAATTGGTGTTCGTTTTCTAGAGAAATACTTCCTTCAATTTAGGAGTTTCAAGGTGGAGATAGGCTGTAATGAGTCCAAATACACCTATTGTGCTGAGTTGAAGAAACACATGTATCTCTCCAAAGAAAACAAAGTGTTAGAAGCTGTAGCCTCTGGCACATTGTGTCCCTGTAAGAATTTAGTTAGTGTTGGAATGGTGTACGTTGTGCAAATCAACATTTTCCCGGTGTAGAATGGCTCATTTTGTTCCTTAGAGGCCTATTCTGCAAAACAAAAGAGGCTCAGGTATCTCGTGAAGGAAAAGCATGTGTGTGAGAAGCAGGAGAATCCGGCACACTGTTTACCTGTGAGAATTCAGTTTGTTTATTGAAGGAATACTTACTGAAACCAGTGTTTTCAAGGGTGAGAAAGGGTCAATTTGATCCAAAGAGTCCTACGCAGGTAAGTTGAAGAAACATATGAATCTCTGGAAAGGAAACCACGTATGTTCGAAGCAGGAGCATCCAGTACATGGTTTCACTGTCCTTAATGACCTACGTTTTCAGAGCAATACTTCCTGCAACTTTGGAGTTCCAAGCTGGAGATAGGCACCGTTTGCTCTAAAAGGGCCTATTCAGCTAATGTGAAGAACACATGGACCTCTCCAAAGACAACCATCTATGTTCGAAGCTGCAGCATCTAGTACAGTGTTTCACTGTGAGAAGTGATTTAATTTTGAAAGGAATACTTCCTGCAAATCAAAGCTTTCAAGGTGGAGAAAGGCTGATTTTCTTCCAAATAGGCCTATACATGAAAGCTGAAGAAAGATCTTCATCTCTCGAGAGAGAACAATCTGCGTGAGGTACAGAAGTATGTATGGCATATCTTCCCTGTGAGAACAGTGGTAGTTTCTGAAAGGAAGATTTCATGCATCTTAGGTGTTTAAGGTGGATTTAGACTCTGTTTGCACCAAATAGGCCTATTCAGCTGATTGGAAGAATCACATGTATATCTCAAAGAGAAACCATCTATGTTGGAAGTCTCAGCATCTATCACATTGTTTCCCTGTGATAATTTAGTTTACTTTTCAACGGAATAATTCCGGCAAATCATAGTTTTCAACGTGGAGAAAGGCTCAGTTTGTTTCATGTAAGCCTATCCAGCTGAGTTGATGAAACATCTGCATCTCTCAAAAGAAAACCATCTGTGGCAGAATCAAGGGCATCGAGCACATTGTTTACCTATGAGAACTGAGTTAGTTTTTGAAAGGAATACTTGCTGCAAATCATGGTTTTCAAGTTGGAACGAGGCTCATTTTGTTCCAAACAGGCCGATTCAGCTACGGTCAAGAAAGACATGTATGTCTCGAAAGAGCAACATCTACTTAGAAGGTGCAGTATCTAGTATACTGGTCCCTTGTGAGAACTGAGCTCGTTTCTGAAGCGTATAATTCCAGCAACTCACAAGGTTCAAGGTGGAGAAAGGCTAAGTTTCTTGCCACTAGACTTACTAAGCTTAGATGAGGAAACACATGTGTCTCTCAAAAGAAAACAGTGTGTGTTAGGAGCTTCAGCATCTAGCGTGTTGTTTCCCTGTGAGAATTGAGATAGTTTTTGAAAGGAATGTCAACTTCAATTCTCAGTTTTCAAGGTGGAGAAAGGCTCATTTTGTTCCCAATAGGCCTATTCAGCTTCGTTGAGGAAACACGTGTGTATCTGCAAAGAAAACCGTCTGTGTTAGGAGCAGGAGCAACTAGCACATTGTTTACCTCTGAGAAAGGAGTTGGTTTTGGGAAGGAATACTTCCTTCCAATCTGCATGTTCAAGGTGAAGAAATGCTCATTTTGTTCCAAAGAGTCCCATCCAGGTAAGTTGAAGGAACACATGTATCTCTCAAAGGAAAACAATCTGTGAAAGGAGCAGGAGCACCTAGTACATTGTTTCCCTGTGTGAACTGACTGGGTTTTTGATAGAAATACTTCCTGAAACCTAGCAGTTTCACGATGGAGATAGGCTCTGTTTGCCCAAAAGAGGCCTATTCAGCTGACTTGAAGGTACACATGCACCTCTTCCAGGAAAACCATCTACTTAAAAGCTACAGCATCTCTCACATTGTTTCCCTGTGCGATCAGAGTCCGTTTTTGAAGGAAAGACTTGCAGCAACACCGACCATTCAAAGTGGACAAAGGCTCCTTTGTTGCAATTGGGCCTATTCTGCTGAGTTGACAAAACACATGTCACTCTCAAAATTAAACCATCTGTGGCAGAATCAGGACAATCTAGCACCTTATTTACCTATGAGAGAATTGAGTTAGTTTTTGAAAGGAATAATTTCTGCAAATGAACGTTTTGAAGCTAGGGAAAGGCTAATTTTGATCCAAGTAGGCCTATTTAGCTGAGTTGAAGAAACACTGCTATCTCTCGAAAGAAAAGCATGTGTGTTACAACCGGCAACACCTAGCACTTTGTTTCCTGGTGAGAACTGAGTTAGTTCTTCAAAGGAATACTTCCTGAAATCAGAATTTTCAAGTGGAGAAAGGCTCCTTTTGTTCCAAGTAGGCCTGTTCAGCTCTGTTATGAAACACATGTATCTCCCCAAAAAAAGTAACGGCTGTTTTAGAAGCAGGAGCATCTAGAAGACTGCATCTCTGTGCATATTTACTCAGTTCTTCGAAGGAATCCGTCCTGCAAATCAGAATGTTAAAGGTGGAGAAAAGCTCATTTTGTTCCAAATAGACCTATTCTGTTAAGTTGAAGAAACTCATGTATCTCTGGAAGGAACACCATCTCTGTTTGAAGCAGGATCATCTAGCACATTGTTTCCCTTTGCAATTGGTGTTCGTTTTCTAGAGAAATACTTCCTTCAATTTAGGAGTTTCAAGGTGGAGATAGGCTGTAATGAGTCCAAATACACCTATTGTGCTGAGTTGAAGAAACACATGTATCTCTCCAAAGAAAACAATGTGTTAGAAGCTGTAGCCTCTGGCACATTGTGTCCCTGTAAGAATTTAGTTAGTGTTGGAATGGTGTACGTTGTGCAAATCAACATTTTCCCGGTGTAGAATGGCTCATTTTGTTCCTTAGAGGCCTATTCTGCAAAACAAAAGAGGCTCAGGTATCTCGTGAAGGAAAAGCATGTGTGTGAGAAGCAGGAGAATCCGGCACACTGTTTACCTGTGAGAATTCAGTTTGTTTATTGAAGGAATACTTACTGAAACCAGTGTTTTCAAGGGTGAGAAAGGGTCAATTTGATCCAAAGAGGCCTACGCAGGTAAGTTGAAGAAACATATGAATCTCTGGAAAGGAAACCACGTATGTTCGAAGCAGGAGCATCCAGTACATGGTTTCACTGTCCTTAATGACCTACGTTTTCAGAGCAATACTTCCTGCAACTTTGGAGTTCCAAGCTGGAGATAGGCACCGTTTGCTCTAAAAGGGCCTATTCAGCTAACGTGAAGAACACATGGACCTCTCCAAAGACAACCATCTATGTTCGAAGCTGCAGCATCTAGTACAGTGTTTCACTGTGAGAAGTGATTTAATTTTGAAAGGAATACTTCCTGCAAATCAAAGCTTTCAAGGTGGAGAAAGGCTGATTTTCTTCCAAATAGGCCTATACATGAAAGCTGAAGAAAGATCTTCATCTCTCGAGAGAGAACAATCTGCGTGAGGTACAGAAGTATGTATGGCATATCTTCCCTGTGAGAACAGTGGTAGTTTCTGAAAGGAAGATTTCATGCATCTTAGGTGTTTAAGGTGGATTTAGACTCTGTTTGCACCAAATAGGCCTATTCAGCTGATTGGAAGAATCACATGTATATCTCAAAGAGAAACCATCTATGTTGGAAGTCTCAGCATCTATCACATTGTTTCCCTGTGATAATTTAGTTTACTTTTCAACGGAATAATTCCGGCAAATCATAGTTTTCAACGTGGAGAAAGGCTCAGTTTGTTTCATGTAAGCCTATCCAGCTGAGTTGATGAAACATCTGCATCTCTCAAAAGAAAACCATCTGTGGCAGAATCAAGGGCATCGAGCACATTGTTTACCTATGAGAACTGAGTTAGTTTTTGAAAGGAATACTTGCTGCAAATCATGGTTTTCAAGTTGGAACGAGGCTCATTTTGTTCCAAACAGGCCGATTCAGCTACGGTCAAGAAAGACATGTATGTCTCGAAAGAGCAACATCTACTTAGAAGGTGCAGTATCTAGTATACTGGTCCCTTGTGAGAACTGAGCTCGTTTCTGAAGCGTATAATTCCAGCAACTCACAAGGTTCAAGGTGGAGAAAGGCTAAGTTTCTTGCCACTAGACTTACTAAGCTTAGATGAGGAAACACATGTGTCTCTCAAAAGAAAACAGTGTGTGTTAGGAGCTTCAGCATCTAGCGTGTTGTTTCCCTGTGAGAATTGAGATAGTTTTTGAAAGGAATGTCAACTTCAATTCTCAGTTTTCAAGGTGGAGAAAGGCTCATTTTGTTCCCAATAGGCCTATTCAGCTTCGTTGAGGAAACACGTGTGTATCTGCAAAGAAAACCGTCTGTGTTAGGAGCAGGAGCAACTAGCACATTGTTTACCTCTGAGAAAGGAGTTGGTTTTGGGAAGGAATACTTCCTTCCAATCTGCATGTTCAAGGTGAAGAAATGCTCATTTTGTTCCAAAGAGTCCCATCCAGGTAAGTTGAAGGAACACATGTATCTCTCAAAGGAAAACAATCTGTGAAAGGAGCAGGAGCACCTAGTACATTGTTTCCCTGTGTGAACTGACTGGGTTTTTGATAGAAATACTTCCTGAAACCTAGCAGTTTCACGATGGAGATAGGCTCTGTTTGCCCAAAAGAGGCCTATTCAGCTGACTTGAAGGTACACATGCACCTCTTCCAGGAAAACCATCTACTTAAAAGCTACA
Organism: Castor canadensis; assembly: GCF_047511655.1. Classification (NCBI taxonomy): domain Eukaryota; kingdom Metazoa; phylum Chordata; class Mammalia; order Rodentia; family Castoridae; genus Castor; species Castor canadensis. The sequence continues at coordinate 36,376,577 of NC_133401.1, read as the reverse complement.
GCATCTCTCACATTGTTTCCCTGTGCGATCAGAGTCCGTTTTTGAAGGAAAGACTTGCAGCAACACCGACCATTCAAAGTGGACAAAGGCTCCTTTGTTGCAATTGGGCCTATTCTGCTGAGTTGACAAAACACATGTCACTCTCAAAATTAAACCATCTGTGGCAGAATCAGGACAATCTAGCACCTTATTTACCTATGAGAGAATTGAGTTAGTTTTTGAAAGGAATAATTTCTGCAAATGAACGTTTTGAAGCTAGGGAAAGGCTAATTTTGATCCAAGTAGGCCTATTTAGCTGAGTTGAAGAAACACTGCTATCTCTCGAAAGAAAAGCATGTGTGTTACAACCGGCAACACCTAGCACTTTGTTTCCTGGTGAGAACTGAGTTAGTTCTTCAAAGGAATACTTCCTGAAATCAGAATTTTCAAGTGGAGAAAGGCTCCTTTTGTTCCAAGTAGGCCTGTTCAGCTCTGTTATGAAACACATGTATCTCCCCAAAAAAAGTAACGGCTGTTTTAGAAGCAGGAGCATCTAGAAGACTGCATCTCTGTGCATATTTACTCAGTTCTTCGAAGGAATCCGTCCTGCAAATCAGAATGTTAAAGGTGGAGAAAAGCTCATTTTGTTCCAAATAGACCTATTCTGTTAAGTTGAAGAAACTCATGTATCTCTGGAAGGAACACCATCTCTGTTTGAAGCAGGATCATCTAGCACATTGTTTCCCTTTGCAATTGGTGTTCGTTTTCTAGAGAAATACTTCCTTCAATTTAGGAGTTTCAAGGTGGAGATAGGCTGTAATGAGTCCAAATACACCTATTGTGCTGAGTTGAAGAAACACATGTATCTCTCCAAAGAAAACAATGTGTTAGAAGCTGTAGCCTCTGGCACATTGTGTCCCTGTAAGAATTTAGTTAGTGTTGGAATGGTGTACGTTGTGCAAATCAACATTTTCCCGGTGTAGAATGGCTCATTTTGTTCCTTAGAGGCCTATTCTGCAAAACAAAAGAGGCTCAGGTATCTCGTGAAGGAAAAGCATGTGTGTGAGAAGCAGGAGAATCCGGCACACTGTTTACCTGTGAGAATTCAGTTTGTTTATTGAAGGAATACTTACTGAAACCAGTGTTTTCAAGGGTGAGAAAGGGTCAATTTGATCCAAAGAGGCCTACGCAGGTAAGTTGAAGAAACATATGAATCTCTGGAAAGGAAACCACGTATGTTCGAAGCAGGAGCATCCAGTACATGGTTTCACTGTCCTTAATGACCTACGTTTTCAGAGCAATACTTCCTGCAACTTTGGAGTTCCAAGCTGGAGATAGGCACCGTTTGCTCTAAAAGGGCCTATTCAGCTAACGTGAAGAACACATGGACCTCTCCAAAGACAACCATCTATGTTCGAAGCTGCAGCATCTAGTACAGTGTTTCACTGTGAGAAGTGATTTAATTTTGAAAGGAATACTTCCTGCAAATCAAAGCTTTCAAGGTGGAGAAAGGCTGATTTTCTTCCAAATAGGCCTATACATGAAAGCTGAAGAAAGATCTTCATCTCTCGAGAGAGAACAATCTGCGTGAGGTACAGAAGTATGTATGGCATATCTTCCCTGTGAGAACAGTGGTAGTTTCTGAAAGGAAGATTTCATGCATCTTAGGTGTTTAAGGTGGATTTAGACTCTGTTTGCACCAAATAGGCCTATTCAGCTGATTGGAAGAATCACATGTATATCTCAAAGAGAAACCATCTATGTTGGAAGTCTCAGCATCTATCACATTGTTTCCCTGTGATAATTTAGTTTACTTTTCAACGGAATAATTCCGGCAAATCATAGTTTTCAACGTGGAGAAAGGCTCAGTTTGTTTCATGTAAGCCTATCCAGCTGAGTTGATGAAACATCTGCATCTCTCAAAAGAAAACCATCTGTGGCAGAATCAAGGGCATCGAGCACATTGTTTACCTATGAGAACTGAGTTAGTTTTTGAAAGGAATACTTGCTGCAAATCATGGTTTTCAAGTTGGAACGAGGCTCATTTTGTTCCAAACAGGCCGATTCAGCTACGGTCAAGAAAGACATGTATGTCTCGAAAGAGCAACATCTACTTAGAAGGTGCAGTATCTAGTATACTGGTCCCTTGTGAGAACTGAGCTCGTTTCTGAAGCGTATAATTCCAGCAACTCACAAGGTTCAAGGTGGAGAAAGGCTAAGTTTCTTGCCACTAGACTTACTAAGCTTAGATGAGGAAACACATGTGTCTCTCAAAAGAAAACAGTGTGTGTTAGGAGCTTCAGCATCTAGCGTGTTGTTTCCCTGTGAGAATTGAGATAGTTTTTGAAAGGAATGTCAACTTCAATTCTCAGTTTTCAAGGTGGAGAAAGGCTCATTTTGTTCCCAATAGGCCTATTCAGCTTCGTTGAGGAAACACGTGTGTATCTGCAAAGAAAACCGTCTGTGTTAGGAGCAGGAGCAACTAGCACATTGTTTACCTCTGAGAAAGGAGTTGGTTTTGGGAAGGAATACTTCCTTCCAATCTGCATGTTCAAGGTGAAGAAATGCTCATTTTGTTCCAAAGAGTCCCATCCAGGTAAGTTGAAGGAACACATGTATCTCTCAAAGGAAAACAATCTGTGAAAGGAGCAGGAGCACCTAGTACATTGTTTCCCTGTGTGAACTGACTGGGTTTTTGATAGAAATACTTCCTGAAACCTAGCAGTTTCACGATGGAGATAGGCTCTGTTTGCCCAAAAGAGGCCTATTCAGCTGACTTGAAGGTACACATGCACCTCTTCCAGGAAAACCGTCTACTTAAAAGCTACAGCATCTCTCACATTGTTTCCCTGTGCGATCAGAGTCCGTTTTTGAAGGAAAGACTTGCAGCAACACCGACCATTCAAAGTGGACAAAGGCTCCTTTGTTGCAATTGGGCCTATTCTGCTGAGTTGACAAAACACATGTCACTCTCAAAATTAAACCATCTGTGGCAGAATCAGGACAATCTAGCACCTTATTTACCTATGAGAGAATTGAGTTAGTTTTTGAAAGGAATAATTTCTGCAAATGAACGTTTTGAAGCTAGGGAAAGGCTAATTTTGATCCAAGTAGGCCTATTTAGCTGAGTTGAAGAAACACTGCTATCTCTCGAAAGAAAAGCATGTGTGTTACAACCGGCAACACCTAGCACTTTGTTTCCTGGTGAGAACTGAGTTAGTTCTTCAAAGGAATACTTCCTGAAATCAGAATTTTCAAGTGGAGAAAGGCTCCTTTTGTTCCAAGTAGGCCTGTTCAGCTCTGTTATGAAACACATGTATCTCCCCAAAAAAAGTAACGGCTGTTTTAGAAGCAGGAGCATCTAGAAGACTGCATCTCTGTGCATATTTACTCAGTTCTTCGAAGGAATCCGTCCTGCAAATCAGAATGTTAAAGGTGGAGAAAAGCTCATTTTGTTCCAAATAGACCTATTCTGTTAAGTTGAAGAAACTCATGTATCTCTGGAAGGAACACCATCTCTGTTTGAAGCAGGATCATCTAGCACATTGTTTCCCTTTGCAATTGGTGTTCGTTTTCTAGAGAAATACTTCCTTCAATTTAGGAGTTTCAAGGTGGAGATAGGCTGTAATGAGTCCAAATACACCTATTGTGCTGAGTTGAAGAAACACATGTATCTCTCCAAAGAAAACAATGTGTTAGAAGCTGTAGCCTCTGGCACATTGTGTCCCTGTAAGAATTTAGTTAGTGTTGGAATGGTGTACGTTGTGCAAATCAACATTTTCCCGGTGTAGAATGGCTCATTTTGTTCCTTAGAGGCCTATTCTGCAAAACAAAAGAGGCTCAGGTATCTCGTGAAGGAAAAGCATGTGTGTGAGAAGCAGGAGAATCCGGCACACTGTTTACCTGTGAGAATTCAGTTTGTTTATTGAAGGAATACTTACTGAAACCAGTGTTTTCAAGGGTGAGAAAGGGTCAATTTGATCCAAAGAGGCCTACGCAGGTAAGTTGAAGAAACATATGAATCTCTGGAAAGGAAACCACGTATGTTCGAAGCAGGAGCATCCAGTACATGGTTTCACTGTCCTTAATGACCTACGTTTTCAGAGCAATACTTCCTGCAACTTTGGAGTTCCAAGCTGGAGATAGGCACCGTTTGCTCTAAAAGGGCCTATTCAGCTAACGTGAAGAACACATGGACCTCTCCAAAGACAACCATCTATGTTCGAAGCTGCAGCATCTAGTACAGTGTTTCACTGTGAGAAGTGATTTAATTTTGAAAGGAATACTTCCTGCAAATCAAAGCTTTCAAGGTGGAGAAAGGCTGATTTTCTTCCAAATAGGCCTATACATGAAAGCTGAAGAAAGATCTTCATCTCTCGAGAGAGAACAATCTGCGTGAGGTACAGAAGTATGTATGGCATATCTTCCCTGTGAGAACAGTGGTAGTTTCTGAAAGGAAGATTTCATGCATCTTAGGTGTTTAAGGTGGATTTAGACTCTGTTTGCACCAAATAGGCCTATTCAGCTGATTGGAAGAATCACATGTATATCTCAAAGAGAAACCATCTATGTTGGAAGTCTCAGCATCTATCACATTGTTTCCCTGTGATAATTTAGTTTACTTTTCAACGGAATAATTCCGGCAAATCATAGTTTTCAACGTGGAGAAAGGCTCAGTTTGTTTCATGTAAGCCTATCCAGCTGAGTTGATGAAACATCTGCATCTCTCAAAAGAAAACCATCTGTGGCAGAATCAAGGGCATCGAGCACATTGTTTACCTATGAGAACTGAGTTAGTTTTTGAAAGGAATACTTGCTGCAAATCATGGTTTTCAAGTTGGAACGAGGCTCATTTTGTTCCAAACAGGCCGATTCAGCTACGGTCAAGAAAGACATGTATGTCTCGAAAGAGCAACATCTACTTAGAAGGTGCAGTATCTAGTATACTGGTCCCTTGTGAGAACTGAGCTCGTTTCTGAAGCGTATAATTCCAGCAACTCACAAGGTTCAAGGTGGAGAAAGGCTAAGTTTCTTGCCACTAGACTTACTAAGCTTAGATGAGGAAACACATGTGTCTCTCAAAAGAAAACAGTGTGTGTTAGGAGCTTCAGCATCTAGCGTGTTGTTTCCCTGTGAGAATTGAGATAGTTTTTGAAAGGAATGTCAACTTCAATTCTCAGTTTTCAAGGTGGAGAAAGGCTCATTTTGTTCCCAATAGGCCTATTCAGCTTCGTTGAGGAAACACGTGTGTATCTGCAAAGAAAACCGTCTGTGTTAGGAGCAGGAGCAACTAGCACATTGTTTACCTCTGAGAAAGGAGTTGGTTTTGGGAAGGAATACTTCCTTCCAATCTGCATGTTCAAGGTGAAGAAATGCTCATTTTGTTCCAAAGAGTCCCATCCAGGTAAGTTGAAGGAACACATGTATCTCTCAAAGGAAAACAATCTGTGAAAGGAGCAGGAGCACCTAGTACATTGTTTCCCTGTGTGAACTGACTGGGTTTTTGATAGAAATACTTCCTGAAACCTAGCAGTTTCACGATGGAGATAGGCTCTGTTTGCCCAAAAGAGGCCTATTCAGCTGACTTGAAGGTACACATGCACCTCTTCCAGGAAAACCATCTACTTAAAAGCTACAGCATCTCTCACATTGTTTCCCTGTGCGATCAGAGTCCGTTTTTGAAGGAAAGACTTGCAGCAACACCGACCATTCAAAGTGGACAAAGGCTCCTTTGTTGCAATTGGGCCTATTCTGCTGAGTTGACAAAACACATGTCACTCTCAAAATTAAACCATCTGTGGCAGAATCAGGACAATCTAGCACCTTATTTACCTATGAGAGAATTGAGTTAGTTTTTGAAAGGAATAATTTCTGCAAATGAACGTTTTGAAGCTAGAGAAAGGCTAATTTTGATCCAAGTAGGCCTATTTAGCTGAGTTGAAGAAACACTGCTATCTCTCGAAAGAAAAGCATGTGTGTTACAACCGGCAACACCTAGCACTTTGTTTCCTGGTGAGAACTGAGTTAGTTCTTCAAAGGAATACTTCCTGAAATCAGAATTTTCAAGTGGAGAAAGGCTCCTTTTGTTCCAAGTAGGCCTGTTCAGCTCTGTTATGAAACACATGTATCTCCCCAAAAAAAGTAACGGCTGTTTTAGAAGCAGGAGCATCTAGAAGACTGCATCTCTGTGCATATTTACTCAGTTCTTCGAAGGAATCCGTCCTGCAAATCAGAATGTTAAAGGTGGAGAAAAGCTCATTTTGTTCCAAATAGACCTATTCTGTTAAGTTGAAGAAACTCATGTATCTCTGGAAGGAACACCATCTCTGTTTGAAGCAGGATCATCTAGCACATTGTTTCCCTTTGCAATTGGTGTTCGTTTTCTAGAGAAATACTTCCTTCAATTTAGGAGTTTCAAGGTGGAGATAGGCTGTAATGAGTCCAAATACACCTATTGTGCTGAGTTGAAGAAACACATGTATCTCTCCAAAGAAAACAATGTGTTAGAAGCTGTAGCCTCTGGCACATTGTGTCCCTGTAAGAATTTAGTTAGTGTTGGAATGGTGTACGTTGTGCAAATCAACATTTTCCCGGTGTAGAATGGCTCATTTTGTTCCTTAGAGGCCTATTCTGCAAAACAAAAGAGGCTCAGGTATCTCGTGAAGGAAAAGCATGTGTGTGAGAAGCAGGAGAATCCGGCACACTGTTTACCTGTGAGAATTCAGTTTGTTTATTGAAGGAATACTTACTGAAACCAGTGTTTTCAAGGGTGAGAAAGGGTCAATTTGATCCAAAGAGGCCTACGCAGGTAAGTTGAAGAAACATATGAATCTCTGGAAAGGAAACCACGTATGTTCGAAGCAGGAGCATCCAGTACATGGTTTCACTGTCCTTAATGACCTACGTTTTCAGAGCAATACTTCCTGCAACTTTGGAGTTCCAAGCTGGAGATAGGCACCGTTTGCTCTAAAAGGGCCTATTCAGCTAACGTGAAGAACACATGGACCTCTCCAAAGACAACCATCTATGTTCGAAGCTGCAGCATCTAGTACAGTGTTTCACTGTGAGAAGTGATTTAATTTTGAAAGGAATACTTCCTGCAAATCAAAGCTTTCAAGGTGGAGAAAGGCTGATTTTCTTCCAAATAGGCCTATACATGAAAGCTGAAGAAAGATCTTCATCTCTCGAGAGAGAACAATCTGCGTGAGGTACAGAAGTATGTATGGCATATCTTCCCTGTGAGAACAGTGGTAGTTTCTGAAAGGAAGATTTCATGCATCTTAGGTGTTTAAGGTGGATTTAGACTCTGTTTGCACCAAATAGGCCTATTCAGCTGATTGGAAGAATCACATGTATATCTCAAAGAGAAACCATCTATGTTGGAAGTCTCAGCATCTATCACATTGTTTCCCTGTGATAATTTAGTTTACTTTTCAACGGAATAATTCCGGCAAATCATAGTTTTCAACGTGGAGAAAGGCTCAGTTTGTTTCATGTAAGCCTATCCAGCTGAGTTGATGAAACATCTGCATCTCTCAAAAGAAAACCATCTGTGGCAGAATCAAGGGCATCGAGCACATTGTTTACCTATGAGAACTGAGTTAGTTTTTGAAAGGAATACTTGCTGCAAATCATGGTTTTCAAGTTGGAACGAGGCTCATTTTGTTCCAAACAGGCCGATTCAGCTACGGTCAAGAAAGACATGTATGTCTCGAAAGAGCAACATCTACTTAGAAGGTGCAGTATCTAGTATACTGGTCCCTTGTGAGAACTGAGCTCGTTTCTGAAGCGTATAATTCCAGCAACTCACAAGGTTCAAGGTGGAGAAAGGCTAAGTTTCTTGCCACTAGACTTACTAAGCTTAGATGAGGAAACACATGTGTCTCTCAAAAGAAAACAGTGTGTGTTAGGAGCTTCAGCATCTAGCGTGTTGTTTCCCTGTGAGAATTGAGATAGTTTTTGAAAGGAATGTCAACTTCAATTCTCAGTTTTCAAGGTGGAGAAAGGCTCATTTTGTTCCCAATAGGCCTATTCAGCTTCATTGAGGAAACACGTGTGTATCTGCAAAGAAAACCGTCTGTGTTAGGAGCAGGAGCAACTAGCACATTGTTTACCTCTGAGAAAGGAGTTGGTTTTGGGAAGGAATACTTCCTTCCAATCTGCATGTTCAAGGTGAAGAAATGCTCATTTTGTTCCAAAGAGTCCCATCCAGGTAAGTTGAAGGAACACATGTATCTCTCAAAGGAAAACAATCTGTGAAAGGAGCAGGAGCACCTAGTACATTGTTTCCCTGTGTGAACTGACTGGGTTTTTGATAGAAATACTTCCTGAAACCTAGCAGTTTCACGATGGAGATAGGCTCTGTTTGCCCAAAAGAGGCCTATTCAGCTGACTTGAAGGTACACATGCACCTCTTCCAGGAAAACCGTCTACTTAAAAGCTACAGCATCTCTCACATTGTTTCCCTGTGCGATCAGAGTCCGTTTTTGAAGGAAAGACTTGCAGCAACACCGACCATTCAAAGTGGACAAAGGCTCCTTTGTTGCAATTGGGCCTATTCTGCTGAGTTGACAAAACACATGTCACTCTCAAAATTAAACCATCTGTGGCAGAATCAGGACAATCTAGCACCTTATTTACCTATGAGAGAATTGAGTTAGTTTTTGAAAGGAATAATTTCTGCAAATGAACGTTTTGAAGCTAGGGAAAGGCTAATTTTGATCCAAGTAGGCCTATTTAGCTGAGTTGAAGAAACACTGCTATCTCTCGAAAGAAAAGCATGTGTGTTACAACCGGCAACACCTAGCACTTTGTTTCCTGGTGAGAACTGAGTTAGTTCTTCAAAGGAATACTTCCTGAAATCAGAATTTTCAAGTGGAGAAAGGCTCCTTTTGTTCCAAGTAGGCCTGTTCAGCTCTGTTATGAAACACATGTATCTCCCCAAAAAAAGTAACGGCTGTTTTAGAAGCAGGAGCATCTAGAAGACTGCATCTCTGTGCATATTTACTCAGTTCTTCGAAGGAATCCGTCCTGCAAATCAGAATGTTAAAGGTGGAGAAAAGCTCATTTTGTTCCAAATAGACCTATTCTGTTAAGTTGAAGAAACTCATGTATCTCTGGAAGGAACACCATCTCTGTTTGAAGCAGGATCATCTAGCACATTGTTTCCCTTTGCAATTGGTGTTCGTTTTCTAGAGAAATACTTCCTTCAATTTAGGAGTTTCAAGGTGGAGATAGGCTGTAATGAGTCCAAATACACCTATTGTGCTGAGTTGAAGAAACACATGTATCTCTCCAAAGAAAACAATGTGTTAGAAGCTGTAGCCTCTGGCACATTGTGTCCCTGTAAGAATTTAGTTAGTGTTGGAATGGTGTACGTTGTGCAAATCAACATTTTCCCGGTGTAGAATGGCTCATTTTGTTCCTTAGAGGCCTATTCTGCAAAACAAAAGAGGCTCAGGTATCTCGTGAAGGAAAAGCATGTGTGTGAGAAGCAGGAGAATCCGGCACACTGTTTACCTGTGAGAATTCAGTTTGTTTATTGAAGGAATACTTACTGAAACCAGTGTTTTCAAGGGTGAGAAAGGGTCAATTTGATCCAAAGAGGCCTACGCAGGTAAGTTGAAGAAACATATGAATCTCTGGAAAGGAAACCACGTATGTTCGAAGCAGGAGCATCCAGTACATGGTTTCACTGTCCTTAATGACCTACGTTTTCAGAGCAATACTTCCTGCAACTTTGGAGTTCCAAGCTGGAGATAGGCACCGTTTGCTCTAAAAGGGCCTATTCAGCTAACGTGAAGAACACATGGACCTCTCCAAAGACAACCATCTATGTTCGAAGCTGCAGCATCTAGTACAGTGTTTCACTGTGAGAAGTGATTTAATTTTGAAAGGAATACTTCCTGCAAATCAAAGCTTTCAAGGTGGAGAAAGGCTGATTTTCTTCCAAATAGGCCTATACATGAAAGCTGAAGAAAGATCTTCATCTCTCGAGAGAGAACAATCTGCGTGAGGTACAGAAGTATGTATGGCATATCTTCCCTGTGAGAACAGTGGTAGTTTCTGAAAGGAAGATTTCATGCATCTTAGGTGTTTAAGGTGGATTTAGACTCTGTTTGCACCAAATAGGCCTATTCAGCTGATTGGAAGAATCACATGTATATCTCAAAGAGAAACCATCTATGTTGGAAGTCTCAGCATCTATCACATTGTTTCCCTGTGATAATTTAGTTTACTTTTCAACGGAATAATTCCGGCAAATCATAGTTTTCAACGTGGAGAAAGGCTCAGTTTGTTTCATGTAAGCCTATCCAGCTGAGTTGATGAAACATCTGCATCTCTCAAAAGAAAACCATCTGTGGCAGAATCAAGGGCATCGAGCACATTGTTTACCTATGAGAACTGAGTTAGTTTTTGAAAGGAATACTTGCTGCAAATCATGGTTTTCAAGTTGGAACGAGGCTCATTTTGTTCCAAACAGGCCGATTCAGCTACGGTCAAGAAAGACATGTATGTCTCGAAAGAGCAACATCTACTTAGAAGGTGCAGTATCTAGTATACTGGTCCCTTGTGAGAACTGAGCTCGTTTCTGAAGCGTATAATTCCAGCAACTCACAAGGTTCAAGGTGGAGAAAGGCTAAGTTTCTTGCCACTAGACTTACTAAGCTTAGATGAGGAAACACATGTGTCTCTCAAAAGAAAACAGTGTGTGTTAGGAGCTTCAGCATCTAGCGTGTTGTTTCCCTGTGAGAATTGAGATAGTTTTTGAAAGGAATGTCAACTTCAATTCTCAGTTTTCAAGGTGGAGAAAGGCTCATTTTGTTCCCAATAGGCCTATTCAGCTTCGTTGAGGAAACACGTGTGTATCTGCAAAGAAAACCGTCTGTGTTAGGAGCAGGAGCAACTAGCACATTGTTTACCTCTGAGAAAGGAGTTGGTTTTGGGAAGGAATACTTCCTTCCAATCTGCATGTTCAAGGTGAAGAAATGCTCATTTTGTTCCAAAGAGTCCCATCCAGGTAAGTTGAAGGAACACATGTATCTCTCAAAGGAAAACAATCTGTGAAAGGAGCAGGAGCACCTAGTACATTGTTTCCCTGTGTGAACTGACTGGGTTTTTGATAGAAATACTTCCTGAAACCTAGCAGTTTCACGATGGAGATAGGCTCTGTTTGCCCAAAAGAGGCCTATTCAGCTGACTTGAAGGTACACATGCACCTCTTCCAGGAAAACCATCTACTTAAAAGCTACAGCATCTCTCACATTGTTTCCCTGTGCGATCAGAGTCCGTTTTTGAAGGAAAGACTTGCAGCAACACCGACCATTCAAAGTGGACAAAGGCTCCTTTGTTGCAATTGGGCCTATTCTGCTGAGTTGACAAAACACATGTCACTCTCAAAATTAAACCATCTGTGGCAGAATCAGGACAATCTAGCACCTTATTTACCTATGAGAGAATTGAGTTAGTTTTTGAAAGGAATAATTTCTGCAAATGAACGTTTTGAAGCTAGGGAAAGGCTAATTTTGATCCAAGTAGGCCTATTTAGCTGAGTTGAAGAAACACTGCTATCTCTCGAAAGAAAAGCATGTGTGTTACAACCGGCAACACCTAGCACTTTGTTTCCTGGTGAGAACTGAGTTAGTTCTTCAAAGGAATACTTCCTGAAATCAGAATTTTCAAGTGGAGAAAGGCTCCTTTTGTTCCAAGTAGGCCTGTTCAGCTCTGTTATGAAACACATGTATCTCCCCAAAAAAGTAACGGCTGTTTTAGAAGCAGGAGCATCTAGAAGACTGCATCTCTGTGCATATTTACTCAGTTCTTCGAAGGAATCCGTCCTGCAAATCAGAATGTTAAAGGTGGAGAAAAGCTCATTTTGTTCCAAATAGACCTATTCTGTTAAGTTGAAAAAACTCATGTATCTCTGGAAGGAACACCATCTCTGTTTGAAGCAGGATCATCTAGCAAATTGTTTCCCTTTGCAATTGGTGTTCGTTTTCTAGAGAAATACTTCCTTCAATTTAGGAGTTTCAAGGTGGAGATAGGCTGTAATGAGTCCAAATACACCTATTGTGCTGAGTTGAAGAAACACATGTATCTCTCCAAAGAAAACAATGTGTTAGAAGCTGTAGCCTCTGGCACATTGTGTCCCTGTAAGAATTTAGTTAGTGTTGGAATGGTGTACGTTGTGCAAATCAACATTTTCCAGGTGTAGAATGGCTCATTTTGTTCCTTAGAGGCCTATTCTGCAAAACAAAAGAGGCTCAGGTATCTCGTGAAGGAAAAGCATGTGTGTGAGAAGCAGGAGAATCCGGCACACTGTTTACCTGTGAGAATTCAGTTTGTTTATTGAAGGAATACTTACTGAAACCAGTGTTTTCAAGGGTGAGAAAGGGTCAATTTGATCCAAAGAGGCCTACGCAGGTAAGTTGAAGAAACATATGTATCTCTGGAAAGGAAACCACGTATGTTCGAAGCAGGAGCATCCAGTACATGGTTTCACTGTCCTTAATGACCTACGTTTTCAGAGCAATACTTCCTGCAACTTTGGAGTTCCAAGCTGGAGATAGGCACCGTTTGCTCTAAAAGGGCCTATTCAGCTAACGTGAAGAACACATGGACCTCTCCAAAGACAACCATCTATGTTCGAAGCTGCAGCATCTAGTACAGTGTTTCACTGTGAGAAGTGATTTAATTTTGAAAGGAATACTTCCTGCAAATCAAAGCTTTCAAGGTGGAGAAAGGCTGATTTTCTTCCAAATAGGCCTATACATGTAAGCTGAAGAAAGACCTTCATCTCTCGAGAGAGAACAATCTGCGTGAGGTACAGAAGTATGTATGGCATATCTTCCCTGTGAGAACAGTGGTAGTTTCTGAAAGGAAGATTTCATGCATCTTAGGTGTTTAAGGAGGATTTAGACTCTGTTTGCACCAAATAGGCCTATTCAGCTGATTGGAAGAATCACATGTATATCTCAAAGAGAAACCATCTATGTTGGAAGTCTCAGCATCTATCACATTGTTTCCCTGTGATAATTTAGTTTACTTTTCAAAGGAATAATTCCGGCAAATCATAGTTTTCAACGTGGAGAAAGGCTCAGTTTGTTTCATGTAAGCCTATCCAGCTGAGTTGATGAAACATCTGCATCTCTCAAAAGAAAACCATCTGTGGCAGAATCAAGGGCATCGAGCACATTGTTTACCTATGAGAACTGAGTTAGTTTTTGAAAGGAATACTTGCTGCAAATCATGGTTTTCAAGTTGGAATGAGGCTCATTTTGTTCCAAACAGGCCGATTCAGCTACGGTCAAGAAAGACATGTATGTCTCGAAAGAGCAACATCTACTTAGAAGGTGCAGTATCTAGTATACTGGTCCCTTGTGAGAACTGAGCTCGTTTCTGAAGCGTATAATTCCAGCAACTCACAAGGTTCAAGGTGGAGAAAGGCTAAGTTTCTTGCCACTAGACTTACTAAGCTTAGATGAGGAAACACATGTGTCTCTCAAAAGAAAACAGTGTGTGTTAGGAGCTTCAGCATCTAGCGTGTTGTTTCCCTGTGAGAATTGAGATAGTTTTTGAAAGGAATGTCAACTTCAATTCTCAGTTTTCAAGGTGGAGAAAGGCTCATTTTGTTCCCAATAGGCCTATTCAGCTTCGTTGAGGAAACACGTGTGTATCTGCAAAGAAAACCGTCTGTGTTAGGAGCAGGAGCAACTAGCACATTGTTTACCTCTGAGAAAGGAGTTGGTTTTGGGAAGGAATACTTCCTTCCAATCTGCATGTTCAAGGTGAAGAAATGCTCATTTTGTTCCAAAGAGTCCCATCCAGGTAAGTTGAAGGAACACATGTATCTCTCAAAGGAAAACAATCTGTGAAAGGAGCAGGAGCACCTAGTACATTGTTTCCCTGTGTGAACTGACTGGGTTTTTGATAGAAATACTTCCTGAAACCTAGCAGTTTCACGATGGAGATAGGCTCTGTTTGCCCAAAAGAGGCCTATTCAGCTGACTTGAAGGTACACATGCACCTCTTCCAGGAAAACCATCTACTTAAAAGCTACAGCATCTCTCACATTGTTTCCCTGTGCGATCAGAGTCCGTTTTTGAAGGAAAGACTTGCAGCAACACCGACCATTCAAAGTGGACAAAGGCTCCTTTGTTGCAATTGGGCCTATTCTGCTGAGTTGACAAAACACATGTCACTCTCAAAATTAAACCATCTGTGGCAGAATCAGGACAATCTAGCACCTTATTTACCTATGAGAGAATTGAGTTAGTTTTTGAAAGGAATAATTTCTGCAAATGAACGTTTTGAAGCTAGGGAAAGGCTAATTTTGATCCAAGTAGGCCTATTTAGCTGAGTTGAAGAAACACTGCTATCTCTCGAAAGAAAAGCATGTGTGTTACAACCGGCAACACCTAGCACTTTGTTTCCTGGTGAGAACTGAGTTAGTTCTTCAAAGGAATACTTCCTGAAATCAGAATTTTCAAGTGGAGAAAGGCTCCTTTTGTTCCAAGTAGGCCTGTTCAGCTCTGTTATGAAACACATGTATCTCCCCAAAAAAGTAACGGCTGTTTTAGAAGCAGGAGCATCTAGAAGACTGCATCTCTGTGCATATTTACTCAGTTCTTCGAAGGAATCCGTCCTGCAAATCAGAATGTTAAAGGTGGAGAAAAGCTCATTTTGTTCCAAATAGACCTATTCTGTTAAGTTGAAAAAACTCATGTATCTCTGGAAGGAACACCATCTCTGTTTGAAGCAGGATCATCTAGCAAATTGTTTCCCTTTGCAATTGGTGTTCGTTTTCTAGAGAAATACTTCCTTCAATTTAGGAGTTTCAAGGTGGAGATAGGCTGTAATGAGTCCAAATACACCTATTGTGCTGAGTTGAAGAAACACATGTATCTCTCCAAAGAAAACAATGTGTTAGAAGCTGTAGCCTCTGGCACATTGTGTCCCTGTAAGAATTTAGTTAGTGTTGGAATGGTGTACGTTGTGCAAATCAACATTTTCCAGGTGTAGAATGGCTCATTTTGTTCCTTAGAGGCCTATTCTGCAAAACAAAAGAGGCTCAGGTATCTCGTGAAGGAAAAGCATGTGTGTGAGAAGCAGGAGAATCCGGCACACTGTTTACCTGTGAGAATTCAGTTTGTTTATTGAAGGAATACTTACTGAAACCAGTGTTTTCAAGGGTGAGAAAGGGTCAATTTGATCCAAAGAGGCCTACGCAGGTAAGTTGAAGAAACATATGTATCTCTGGAAAGGAAACCACGTATGTTCGAAGCAGGAGCATCCAGTACATGGTTTCACTGTCCTTAATGACCTACGTTTTCAGAGCAATACTTCCTGCAACTTTGGAGTTCCAAGCTGGAGATAGGCACCGTTTGCTCTAAAAGGGCCTATTCAGCTAACGTGAAGAACACATGGACCTCTCCAAAGACAACCATCTATGTTCGAAGCTGCAGCATCTAGTACAGTGTTTCACTGTGAGAAGTGATTTAATTTTGAAAGGAATACTTCCTGCAAATCAAAGCTTTCAAGGTGGAGAAAGGCTGATTTTCTTCCAAATAGGCCTATACATGTAAGCTGAAGAAAGACCTTCATCTCTCGAGAGAGAACAATCTGCGTGAGGTACAGAAGTATGTATGGCATATCTTCCCTGTGAGAACAGTGGTAGTTTCTGAAAGGAAGATTTCATGCATCTTAGGTGTTTAAGGAGGATTTAGACTCTGTTTGCACCAAATAGGCCTATTCAGCTGATTGGAAGAATCACATGTATATCTCAAAGAGAAACCATCTATGTTGGAAGTCTCAGCATCTATCACATTGTTTCCCTGTGATAATTTAGTTTACTTTTCAAAGGAATAATTCCGGCAAATCATAGTTTTCAACGTGGAGAAAGGCTCAGTTTGTTTCATGTAAGCCTATCCAGCTGAGTTGATGAAACATCTGCATCTCTCAAAAGAAAACCATCTGTGGCAGAATCAAGGGCATCCAGCACATTGTTTACCTATGAGAACTGAGTTAGTTTTTGAAAGGAATACTTGCTGCAAATCATGGTTTTCAAGTTGGAACGAGGCTCATTTTGTTCCAAACAGGCCGATTCAGCTACGGTCAAGAAAGACATGTATGTCTCGAAAGAGCAACATCTACTTAGAAGGTGCAGTATCTAGAATACTGGTCCCTTGTGAGAATTGAGCTCGTTTCTGAAGCGTATAATTCCAGCAACTCACAATGTTCAAGGTGGAGAAAGGCTAAGTTTCTTGCCACTAGACTTACTAAGCTTAGATGAGGAAACACATGTGTCTCTCAAAAGAAAACAGTGTGTGTTAGGAGCTTCAGCATCTAGCGTGTTGTTTCCCTGTGAGAATTGAGATAGTTTTTGAAAGGAATGTCAACTTCAATTCTCAGTTTTCAAGGTGGAGAAAGGCTCATTTTGTTCCCAATAGGCCTATTCAGCTTCGTTGAGGAAACACGTGTGTATCTGCAAAGAAAACCGTCTGTGTTAGGAGCAGGAGCAACTAGCACATTGTTTCCCTCTGAGAAAGGAGTTGGTTTTGGGAAGGAATACTTCCTTCCAATCTGCATGTTCAAGGTGAAGAAATGCTCATTTTGTTCCAAAGAGTCCCATCCAGGTAAGTTGAAGGAACACATGTATCTCTCAAAGGAAAACAATCTGTGAAAGGAGCAGGAGCACCTAGTACATTGTTTCCCTGTGTGAACTGACTGGGTTTTTGATAGAAATACTTCCTGAAAACTAGAAGTGTCACGATGGAGATAGGCTCTGTTTGCCCAAAAGAGGCCTATTCAGCTGACTTGAAGGTACACATGCACCTCTTCCAGGAAAACCATCTACTTAAAAGCTACAGCATCTCTCACATTGTTTCCCTGTGCGATCAGAGTCCGTTTTTGAAGGAAAGACTTGCAGCAACTCCGACCATTCAAAGTGGACAAAGGCTCCTTTGTTGCAATTGTGCCTATTCTGCTGAGTTGACAAAACACATGTCACTCTCAAAATTAAACCATCTGTGGCAGAATCAGGACAATCTAGCACCTTATTTACCTATGAGAATTGAGTTAGTTTTTGAAAGGAATAATTTCTGCAAATGAACGTTTTGAAGCTAGGGAAAGGCTAATTTTGATCCAAGTAGGCCTATTTAGCTGAGTTGAAGAAACACTGCTATCTCTCGAAAGAAAAGCATGTGTGTTACAACCGGGAACACCTAGCACATTGTTTCCTGGTGAGAACTGAGTTAGTTCTTCAAAGGAATACTTCCTGAAATCAGAATTTTCAAGTGGAGAAAGGCTCCTTTTGTTCCAAATAGGCCTGTTCATCTCTGTTATGAAACACATGTATCTCCCCAAAAAAAGTAACGGCTGTTTTAGAAGCAGGAGCATCTAGAAGACTGCATCTCTGTGCATATTTACTCAGTTCTTCGAAGGAATCCGTCCTGCAAATCAGAATGTTAAAAGTGGAGAAAAGCTCATTTTGTTCCAAATAGACCTATTCTGTTAAGTTGAAGAAACTCATGTATCTCTGGAAGGAACACCATCTCTGTTTGAAGCAGGATCATCTAGCACATTGTTTCCCTTTGCAATTGGTGTTCGTTTTCTAGAGAAATACTTCCTTCAATTTAGGAGTTTCAAGGTGGAGATAGGCTGTAATGAGTCCAAATACACCTATTGTGCTGAGTTGAAGAAACACATGTATCTCTCCAAAGAAAACAATGTGTTAGAAGCTGTAGCCTCTGGCACATTGTGTCCCTGTAAGAATTTAGTTAGTGTTGGAATGGTGTACGTTGTGCAAATCAACATTTTCCAGGTGTAGAATGGCTCATTTTGTTCCTTAGAGGCCTATTCTGCAAAACAAAAGAGGCTCAGGTATCTCGTGAAGGAAAAGCATGTGTGTGAGAAGCAGGAGAATCCGGCACACTGTTTACCTATGAGAATTCAGTTTGTTTATTGAAGGAATACTTACTGAAACCAGTGTTTTCAAGGGTGAGAAAGGGTCAATTTGATCCAAAGAGGCCTACGCAGGTAAGTTGAAGAAACATATGGATCTCTGGAAAGGAAACCACGTATGTTCGAAGCAGGAGCATCCAGTACATTGTTTCACTGTCCTTAACGACCTACGTTTTCAGAGCAATACTTCCTGCAACTTTGGAGTTCCAAGCTGGAGATAGGCACCGTTTGCTCTAAAAGGGCCTATTCAGCTAACGTGAAGAACACATGGACCTCTCCAAAGACAACCATCTATGTTCGAAGCTGCAGCATCTAGTACAGTGTTTCACTGTGAGAAGTGATTTAATTTTGAAAGGAATACTTCCTGCAAATCAAAGCTTTCAAGGTGGAGAAAGGCTGATTTTCTTCCAAATAGGCCTATACACGTAAGCTGAAGAAAGACCTTCATCTCTCGAGAGAGAACAATCTGCGTGAGGTACAGAAGTATGTATGGCAAATCTTCCCTGTGAGAACAGTGGTAGTTTCTGAAAGGAAGATTTCATGCATCTTAGGTGTTTAAGGTGGATTTAGACTCTGTTTGCACCAAATAGGCCTATTCAGCTGATTGGAAGAATCACATGTATATCTCAAAGAGAAACCATCTATGTTGGAAGTCTCAGCATCTATCACATTGTTTCCCTGTGATAATTTAGTTTACTTTTCAAAGGAATAATTCCGGCAAATCATAGTTTTCAACGTGGAGAAAGGCTCAGTTTGTTTCATGTAAGCCTATCCAGCTGAGTTGATGAAACATCTGCATCTCTCAAAAGAAAACCATCTGTGGCAGAATCAAGGGCATCGAGCACATTGTTTACCTATGAGAACTGAGTTAGTTTTTGAAAGGAATACTTGCTGCAAGTCATGGTTTTCAAGTTGGAACGAGGCTCATTTTGTTCCAAACAGGCCGATTCAGCTACGGTCAAGAAAGACATGTATGTCTCGAAAGAGCAACATCTACTTAGAAGGTGCAGTATCTAGTATACTGGTCCCTTGTGAGAATTGAGCTCGTTTCTGAAGCGTATAATTCCAGCAACTCACGATGTTCAAGGTGGAGAAAGGCTAAGTTTCTTGCCACTAGACTTACTAAGCTTAGATGAGGAAACACATGTGTCTCTCAAAAGAAAACAGTGTGTGTTAGGAGCTTCAGCATCTAGCGTGTTGTTTCCCTGTGAGAATTGAGATAGTTTTTGAAAGGAATGTCAACTTCAATTCTCAGTTTTCAAGGTGGAGAAAGGCTCATTTTGTTCCCAATAGGCCTATTCTGCTTCGTTGAGGAAACACGTGTGTATCTGCAAAGAAAACCGTCTGTGTTAGGAGCAGGAGCAACTAGCACATTGTTTCCCTCTGAGAAAGGAGTTGGTTTTGGGAAGGAATACTTCCTTCCAATCTGCATGTTCAAGGTGAAGAAATGCTCATTTTGTTCCAAAGAGTCCCATCCAGGTAAGTTGAAGGAACACATGTATCTCTCAAAGGAAAACAATCTGTGAAAGGAGCAGGAGCACCTAGTACATTGTTTCCCTGTGTGAACTGACTGGGTTTTTGATAGAAATACTTCCTGAAACCTAGAAGTTTCACGATGGAGATAGGCTCTGTTTGCCCAAAAGAGGCCTATTCAGCTGACTTGAAGGTACACATGCACCTCTTCCAGGAAAACCATCTACTTAAAAGCTACAGCATCTCTCACATTGTTTCCCTCTGCGATCAGAGTCCGTTTTTGAAGGAAAGACTTGCAGCAACTCCGACCATTCAAAGTGGACAAAGGCTCCTTTGTTGCAATGGGGCCTATTCTACTGAGTTGACAAAACACATGTCACTCTCAAAATTAAACCATCTGTGGCAGAATCAGGACAATCTAGCACCTTATTTACCTATGAGAATTGAGTTAGTTTTTGAAAGGAATAATTTCTGCAAATCAACGTTTTGAAGCTAGGGAAAGGCTAATTTTGATCCAAGTAGGCCTATTTAGCTGAGTTGAAGAAACACTGCTATCTCTCGAAAGAAAAGCATGTGTGTTACAACCGGGAACACCTAGCACATTGTTTCCTGGTGAGAACTGAGTTAGTTCTTCAAAGGAATACTTCCTGAAATCAGAATTTTCAAGTGGAGAAAGGCTCCTTTTGTTCCAAGTAGGCCTGTTCAGCTCTGTTATGAAACACATGTATCTCCCCAAAAAAAGTAACGGCTGTTTTAGAAGCAGGAGCATCTAGAAGACTGCATCTCTGTGCATATTTACTCAGTTCTTCGAAGGAATCCGTCCTGCAAATCAGAATGTTAAAGGTGGAGAAAAGCTCATTTTGTTCCAAATAGACCTATTCTGTTAAGTTGAAGAAACTCATGTATCTCTGGAAGGAACACCATCTCTGTTTGAAGCAGGATCATCTAGCACATTGTTTCCCTTTGCAATTGGTGTTCGTTTTCTAGAGAAATACTTCCTTCAATTTAGGAGTTTCAAGGTGGAGATAGGCTGTAATGAGTCCAAATACACCTATTGTGCTGAGTTGAAGAAACACATGTATCTCTCCAAAGAAAACAATGTGTTAGAAGCTGTAGCCTCTGGCACATTGTGTCCCTGTAAGAATTTAGTTAGTGTTGGAATGGTGTACGTTGTGCAAATCAACATTTTCCCGGTGTAGAATGGCTCATTTTGTTTCTTAGAGGCCTATTCTGCAAAACAAAAGAGGCTTAGGTATCTCGTGAAGGAAAAGCATGTGTGTGAGAAGCAGGAGAATCCGGCACACTGTTTACCTGTGAGAATTCAGTTTGTTTATTGAAGGAATACTTACTGAAACCAGTGTTTTCAAAGGTGAGAAAGGGTCAATTTGTTCCAAAGAGGCCTATGCAGGTAAGTTGAAGAAACATATGTATCTCTGGAAAGGAAACCACGTATGTTCGAAGCAGGAGCATCCAGTACATGGTATCACTGTCCTTAATGACCTACGTTTTCAGAGCAATACTTCCTGCAACTTTGGAGTTCCAAGGTGGAGATAGGCACCGTTTGCTCTAAAAAGGCCTATTCAGCTAACGTGAAGAACACATGGACCTCTCCAAAGACAACCATCTATGTTCGAAGCTGCAGCATCTAGTAGAGTGTTTCACTGTGAGAAGTGATTTAATTTTGAAAGGAATACTTCCTGCAAATCAAAGCTTTCAAGGTGGAGAAAGGCTGATTTTCTTCCAAATAGGCCTATACACGTAAGCTGAAGAAAGACCTTCATCTCTCGAGAGAGAACAATCTGCGTGAGGTACAGAAGTATGTATGGCAAATCTTCCCTGTGAGAACAGTGGTAGTTTCTGAAAGGAAGATTTCATGCATCTTAGGTGTTTAAGGTGGATTTAGACTCTGTTTGCACCAAATAGGCCTATTCAGCTGATTGGAAGAATCACATGTATATCTCAAAGAGAAACCATCTATGTTGGAAGTCTCAGCATCTATCACATTGTTTCCCTGTGATAATTTAGTTTACTTTTCAAAGGAATAATTCCGGCAAATCATAGTTTTCAACGTGGAGAAAGGCTCAGTTTGTTTCATGTAAGCCTATCCAGCTGAGTTGATGAAACATCTGCATCTCTCAAAAGAAAACCATCTGTGGCAGAATCAAGGGCATCGAGCACATTGTTTACCTATGAGAACTGAGTTAGTTTTTGAAAGGAATACTTGCTGCAAGTCATGGTTTTCAAGTTGGAACGAGGCTCATTTTGTTCCAAACAGGCCGATTCAGCTACGGTCAAGAAAGACATGTATGTCTCGAAAGAGCAACATCTACTTAGAAGGTGCAGTATCTAGTATACTGGTCCCTTGTGAGAATTGAGCTCGTTTCTGAAGCGTATAATTCCAGCAACTCACGATGTTCAAGGTGGAGAAAGGCTAAGTTTCTTGCCACTAGACTTACTAAGCTTAGATGAGGAAACACATGTGTCTCTCAAAAGAAAACAGTGTGTGTTAGGAGCTTCAGCATCTAGCGTGTTGTTTCCCTGTGAGAATTGAGATAGTTTTTGAAAGGAATGTCAACTTCAATTCTCAGTTTTCAAGGTGGAGAAAGGCTCATTTTGTTCCCAATAGGCCTATTCAGCTTCGTTGAGGAAACACGTGTGTATCTGCAAAGAAAACCGTCTGTGTTAGGAGCAGGAGCAACTAGCACATTGTTTCCCTCTGAGAAAGGAGTTGGTTTTGGGAAGGAATACTTCCTTCCAATCTGCATGTTCAAGGTGAAGAAATGCTCATTTTGTTCCAAAGAGTCCCATCCAGGTAAGTTGAAGGAACACATGTATCTCTCAAAGGAAAACAATCTGTGAAAGGAGCAGGAGCACCTAGTACATTGTTTCCCTGTGTGAACTGACTGGGTTTTTGATAGAAATACTTCCTGAAACCTAGAAGTTTCACGATGGAGATAGGCTCTGTTTGCCCAAAAGAGGCCTATTCAGCTGACTTGAAGGTACACATGCACCTCTTCCAGGAAAACCATCTACTTAAAAGCTACAGCATCTCTCACATTGTTTCCCTCTGCGATCAGAGTCCGTTTTTGAAGGAAAGACTTGCAGCAACTCCGACCATTCAAAGTGGACAAAGGCTCCTTTGTTGCAATTGGGCCTATTCTGCTGAGTTGACAAAACACATGTCACTCTCAAAATTAAACCATCTGTGGCAGAATCAGGACAATCTAGCACCTTATTTACCTATGAGAGAATTGAGTTAGTTTTTGAAAGGAATAATTTCTGCAAATCAACGTTTTGAAGCTAGGGAAAGGCTAATTTTGATCCAAGTAGGCCTATTTAGCTGAGTTGAAGAAACACTGCTATCTCTCGAAAGAAAAGCATGTGTGTTACAACCGGGAACACCTAGCACATTGTTTCCTGGTGAGAACTGAGTTGGTTCTTCAAAGGAATACTTCCTGAAATCAGAATTTTCAAGTGGAGAAAGGCTCCTTTTGTTCCAAGTAGGCCTGTTCAGCTCTGTTAGGAAACACATGTATCTCCCCAAAAAAAGTAACGGCTGTTTTAGAAGCAGGAGCATCTAGAAGACTGCATCTCTGTGCATATTTACTCAGTTCTTCGAAGGAATCCGTCCTGCAAATCAGAATGTTAAAGGTGGAGAAAAGCTCATTTTGTTCCAAATAGACCTATTCTGTTAAGTTGAAGAAACTCATGTATCTCTGGAAGGAACACCATCTCTGTTTGAAGCAGGATCATCTAGCACATTGTTTCCCTTTGCAATTGGTGTTCGTTTTCTAGAGAAATACTTCCTTCAATTTAGGAGTTTCAAGGTGGAGATAGGCTGTAATGAGTCCAAATACACCTATTGTGCTGAGTTGAAGAAACACATGTATCTCTCCAAAGAAAACAATGTATGTTAGAAGCTGTAGCCTCTGGCACATTGTGTCCATGTAAGAATTTAGTTAGTGTTGGATTGGTGTACGTTGTGCAAATCAATATTTTCCAGGTGTAGAATGGCTCATTTTGTTCCTTAGAGGCCTATTCTGCAAAAGAAAAGAGGCTCGGGTATCTCGTGAAGGAAAAGCATGTGTGTGAGAAGCAGGAGAATCCGGCACACTGTTTACCTGTGAGAATTCAGTTTGTTTATTGAAGGAATACATACTGCAAACCAGTGTTTTCAAGGGTGAGAAAGGGTCAATTTGTTCCAAAGAGGCCTATGCAGGTAAGTTGAAGAAACATATGTATGTCTGGAAAGGAAACCACGTATGTTCGAAGCAGGAGCATCCAGTACATGGTTTCACTGTCCTTAATGACCTACGTTTTCAGAGCAATACTTCCTGCAACTTTGGAGTTCCAAGGTGGAGATAGTCACCGTTTGCTCTAAAAAGGCCTATTCAGCTAACGTGGAGAACACATGGACCTCTCCAAAGACAGCCATCTAGGTTCGAAGCTGCAGCATCTAGTACAGTGTTTCACTGTGAGAAGTGATTTAATTTTGAAAGGAATACTTCCTGCAAATCAAAGCTTTCAAGGTGGAGAAGGGCTGATTTTCCTCCAAATAGGCCTATACATGTAAGCTGAAGAAACACCTTTATCTCTCGAGAGAGAACAATCTGTGTGAGGTACAGAAGTATGTATGGCATATCTTCCCTGTGAGAACAGTGGTAGTTTCTGAAAGGAAGATTTCATGCATCTTAGGTGTTTAAGGTGGATTTAGACTCTCTTTGCACCAAATAGGCCTATTCAGCTGATTGGAAGAATCACATGTCGATCTCAAAGAGAAACCATCTATGTTGGAAGTCTCAGCATCTATCACATTGTTTCCCTGTGATAATTTAGTTTACTTTTCAAAGGAATAATTCCGGCAAATCATAGTTTCCAACGTGGAGAAAGGCTCAGTTTGTTTCATGTAAGCCTATCCAGCTGAGTTGATGAAACATCTGCATCTCTCAAAAGAAAACCATCTGTGGCAGAATCAAGGGCATCCAGCACATTGTTTACCTATGAGAACTGAGTTAGTTTTTGAAAGGAATACTTGCTGCAAATCATGGTTTTCAAGTTGGAACGAGGCTCATTTTGTTCCAAACAGGCCGATTCAGCTACGGTCAAGAAAGACATGTATGTCTCGAAAGAGCAACATCTACTTAGAAGGTGCAGTATCTAGTATACTGGTCCCTTGTGAGATTTGAGCTCGTTTCTGAAGCGTATAATTCCAGCAACTCACAATGTTCAAGGTGGAGAAAGGCTAAGTTTCTTGCCACTAGACTTACTAAGCTTAGATGAGGAAACACATGTGTCTCTCAAAAGAAAACAGTGTGTGTTAGGAGCTTCAGCATCTAGCGTGTTGTTTCCCTGTGAGAATTGAGATAGTTTTTGAAAGGAATGTCTCCTTCAATTCTCAGTTTTCAAGGTGGAGAAAGGCTCATTTTGTTCCCAATAGGCCTATTCAGCTTCGTTGAGGAAACACGTGTGTATCTGCCAAGAAAACCGTCTGTGTTAGGAGCAGGAGCAACTAGCACATTGTTTCCCTCTGAGAAAGGAGTTGGTTTTGGGAAGGAATACTTCCTTCCAATCTGAATGTTCAAGGTGAAGAAATGCTCATTTTGTTCCAAAGAGTCCCATTCAGGTAAGTTGAAGAAACACATGTATCTCTCGAAGGAAAACCATCTGTGAACGAAGCAGGAGCACCTAGCACATTGTTTCCCTGTGTGAACTGACTGGATTTTTGATAGAAATACTTCCTGAAACCTAGCAGTTTCACGATGGAGATAGGCTCTGTTTGCCCAAAAGAGGCCTATTCAGCTGACTTGAAGGTACACATGCACCTCTTCCAGGAAAACCATCTACTTAAAAGCTACAGCATCTCTCACATTGTTTCCCTGTGAGATCAGAGTCCGTTTTTGAAGGAAAGACTTGCAGCAACTCAGAATATTCAAAGTGGACAAAGGCTCCTTTGTTGCAATTGGGCCTATTCTGCTGAGTTGACAAAACACATGTCACTCTCAAAATTGCACCATCTGTGGCAGAATCAGGACAATCTAGCACCTTATTTACCTATGAGAATTGAGTTAGTTTTTGAAAGGAATAATTTCTGCAAATCAACGTTTTGAAGCTAGGGAAAGGCTAATTTTTATCCAAGTAGGCTTATTTAGCTGAGTTGAAGAAACACTGCTATCTCTCGAAAGAAAAGCATGTGTGTTACAACCGGGAACACCTAGCACATTGTATCCTGGTGAGAATTGAGTTCGTTTTTCAAAGGAATACTTCCTGAAATCAGAATTTTCAAGTGGAGAAAGGCTCCTTTTGTTCCAAATAGGCCTCTTCAGCTCTGTTATGAAACACATGTATCTCCCCCAAAAAAGTAACGGCTGTTTTAGAAGCAGGAGCATCTAGAAGACTGCATCTCTGTGCATATTTTCTCAGTTCTTCGAAGGAATCCGTGCTGCAAATCAGAATGTTAAAGGTGGAGAACAGCTCATTTTGTTCCAAATAGACCTATTCTGCTAAGTTGAAGAAACTCATGTATCTCTCGAAGGAACACCATCTCTGTTTGAAGCAGGATCACCGAGCACACTGTTACCCTTTGCAAATGGTGTTCGTTTTCTAGAGAAATACTTCCTTCCATTTAGGAGTTTCAAGGTCTAGACAGGCTGTAATGAGTCCAAATACACCTATTGTGCTCAGTTGAAGAAACACATGTATCTCTCCAAAGAAAACAATGTATGTTAGAAGCTGTAGCCTCTGGCACATTGTGTCCCTGTAAGAATTTAGTTAGTGTTGGAATGGTGTACGTTGTGCAAATCAACATTTTCCAGGTGTAGAATGGCTCATTTTGTTCCTTAGAGGCCTATTCTGCAAAAGAAAAGAGGCTCGGGTATCTCGTGAAGGAAAAGCATGTGTGTGAGAAGCAGGAGAATCCGGCACACTGTTTACCTGTGAGAATTCAGTTTGTTTATTGAAGGAATACTTACTGCAAACCAGTGTTTGCAAGGGTGAGAAAGGGTCAATTTGTTCCAAAGAGGCCTATGCAGGTAAGTTGAAGAAACATATGTATGTCTGGAAAGGAAACCACGTATGTTCGAAGCAGGAGCATCCAGTACATGGTTTCACTGTCCTTAATGACCTACGTTTTCACAGCAATACTTCCTGCAACTTTGGAGTTCCAAGGTGGAGATAGTCACCGTTTGCTCTAAAAAGGCCTATTCAGCTAACGTGAAGAACACATGGACCTCTCCAAAGACAGCCATCTATGTTCGAAGCTGCAGCATCTAGTACAGTGTTTCACTGTGAGAAGTGATTTAATTTTGAAAGGAATACTTCCTGCAAATCAAAGCTTTCAAGGTGGAGAAGGGCTGATTTTCCTCCAAATAGGCCTATACATGTAAGCTGAAGAAACACCTTTATCTCTCGAGAGAGAACAATCTGTGTGAGGTACAGAAGTATGTATGGCATATCTTCCCTGTGAGAACAGTGGTAGTTTCTGAAAGGAAGATTTCATGCATCTTAGGTGTTTAAGGTGGATTTAGACTCTGTTTGCACCAAATAGGCCTATTCAGCTGATTGGAAGAATCACATGTATATCTCAAAGAGAAACCATCTATGTTGGAAGTCTCAGCATCTATCACATTGTTTCCCTGTGATAATTTAGTTTACTTTTCAAAGGAATAATTCTGGCAAATCATAGTTTTCAACGTAGAGAAAGGCTCAGTTTGTTTCATGTAAGCCTATCCAGCTGAGTTGATGAAACATCTGCATCTCTCAAAAGAAAACCATCTGTGGCAGAATCAAGGGCATCGAGCACATTGTTTACCTATGAGAACTGAGTTAGTTTTTGAAAGGAATACTTGCTGCAAATCATGGTTTTCAAGTTGGAATGAGGCTCATTTTGTTCCAAACAGGCCGATTCAGCTACGGTCAAGAAAGACATGTATGTCTCGAAAGAGCAACATCTACTCAGAAGGTGCAGTATCTAGTAAACTGGTCCCTTGTGAGAACTGAGCTCGTTTCTGAAGCGTATAATTCCAGCAACTCACGATGTTCAAGCTGGAGAAAGGCTAAGTTTCTTGCAACTAGACTTACTAAGCTTAGATGAGGAAACACATGTGTCTCTCAAAAGAAAACCGTGTGTGTTGGGAGCTTCAGCATCTAGCGTGCTGTTTCCCTGTGAGAATTGAGATATTTTTGAAAGGAATGTCTCCTTCAATTCTCAGTTTTCAAGGTGGAGAAAGGCTCATTTTGTTCCCAATAGGCCTATTCAGCTTCGTTGAGGAAACACGTGTGTATCTGCCAAGAAAACCGTCTGTGTTAGGAGCAGGAGCAACTAGCACATTGTTTCCCTCTGAGAAAGGAGTTGGTTTTGGGAAGGAATACTTCCTTCCAATCTGAATGTTCAAGGTGAAGAAATGCTCATTTTGTTCCAAAGAGTCCCATTCAGGTAAGTTGAAGAAACACATGTATCTCTCGAAGGAAAACCATCTGTGAACGAAGCAGGAGCACCTAGCACATTGTTTCCCTGTGTGAACTGACTGGATTTTTGATAGAAATACTTCCTGAAACCTAGCAGTTTCACGATGGAGATAGGCTCTGTTTGCCCAAAAGAGGCCTATTCAGCTGACTTGAAGGTACACATGCACCTCTTCCAGGAAAACCATCTACTTAAAAGCTACAGCATCTCTCACATTGTTTCCCTGTGAGATCAGAGTCCGTTTTTGAAGGAAAGACTTGCAGCAACTCAGAATATTCAAAGTGGACAAAGGCTCCTTTGTTGCAATTGGGCCTATTCTGCTGAGTTGACAAAACACATGTCACTCTCAAAATTGCACCATCTGTGGCAGAATCAGGACAATCTAGCACCTTATTTACCTATGAGAATTGAGTTAGTTTTTGAAAGGAATAATTTCTGCAAATCAACGTTTTGAAGCTAGGGAAAGGCTAATTTTTATCCAAGTAGGCTTATTTAGCTGAGTTGAAGAAACACTGCTATCTCTCGAAAGAAAAGCATGTGTGTTACAACCGGGAACACCTAGCACATTGTTTCCTGGTGAGAATTGAGTTCGTTTTTCAAAGGAATACTTCCTGAAATCAGAATTTTCAAGTGGAGAAAGGCTCCTTTTGTTCCAAATAGGCCTCTTCAGCTCTGTTATGAAACACATGTATCTCCCCCAAAAAAGTAACGGCTGTTTTAGAAGCAGGAGCATCTAGAAGACTGCATCTCTGTGCATATTTTCTCAGTTCTTCGAAGGAATCCGTCCTGCAAATCAGAATGTTAAAGGTGGAGAACAGCTCATTTTGTTCCAAATAGACCTATTCTGCTAAGTTGAAGAAACTCATGTATCTCTGGAAGGAACACCATCTCTGTTTGAAGCAGGATCACCGAGCACATTGTTTCCCTTTGCAAATCGTGTTCGTTTTCTAGAGAAATACTTCCTTCCATTTAGGAGTTTCAAGGTCTAGACAGGCTGTAATGAGTCCAAATACACCTATTGTGCTGAGTTGAAGAAACACATGTATCTCTCCAAAGAAAACAATGTATGTTAGAAGCTGTAGCCTCTGGCACATTGTGTCCCTGTAAGAATTTAGTTAGTGTTGGAATTGTGTACGTTGTGCAAATCAACATTTTCCAGGTGTAGAATGGCTCATTTTGTTCCTTAGAGGCCTATTCTGCAAAAGAAAAGAGGCTCGGGTATCTCGTGAAGGAAAAGCATGTGTGTGAGAAGCAGGAGAATCCGGCACACTGTTTACCTGTGAGAATTCAGTTTGTTTATTGAAGGAATACTTACTGCAAACCAGTGTTTGCAAGGGTGAGAAAGGGTCAATTTGTTCCAAAGAGGCCTATGCAGGTAAGTTGAAGAAACATATGTATGTCTGGAAAGGAAACCACGTATGTTCGAAGCAGGAGCATCCAGTACATGGTTTCACTGTCCTTAATGACCTACGTTTTCAGAGCAATACTTCCTGCAACTTTGGAGTTCCAAGGTGGAGATAGTCACCGTTTGCTCTAAAAAGGCCTATTCAGCTAACGTGGAGAACACATGGACCTCTCCAAAGACAGCCATCTATGTTCGAAGCTGCAGCATCTAGTACAGTGTTTCACTGTGAGAAGTGATTTAATTTTGAAAGGAATACTTCCTGCAAATCAAAGCTTTCAAGGTGGAGAAGGGCTGATTTTCCTCCAAATAGGCCTATACATGTAAGCTGAAGAAACACCTTTATCTCTCGAGAGAGAACAATCTGTGTGAGGTACAGAAGTATGTATGGCATATCTTCCCTGTGAGAACAGTGGTAGTTTCTGAAAGGAAGATTTCATGCATCTTAGGTGTTTAAGGTGGATTTAGACTCTGTTTGCACCAAATAGGACTATTCAGCTGATTGGAAGAATCACATGTATATCTCAAAGAGAAACCATCTATGTTCGAAGTCTCAGCATCTATCACATTGTTTCCCTGTGATAATTTAGTTTACTTTTCAAAGGAATAATTCTGGCAAATCATAGTTTTCAACGTGGAGAAAGGCTCAGTTTGTTTCATGTAAGCCTATCCAGCTGAGTTGATGAAACATCTGCATCTCTCAAAAGAAAACCATCTGTGGCAGAATCAAGGGCATCGAGCACATTGTTTACCTATGAGAACTGAGTTAGTTTTTGAAAGGAATACTTGCTGCAAATCATGGTTTTCAAGTTGGAATGAGGCTCATTTTGTTCCAAACAGGCCGATTCAGCTACGGTCAAGAAAGACATGTATGTCTCGAAAGAGCAACATCTACTCAGAAGGTGCAGTATCTAGTAAACTGGTCCCTTGTGAGAACTGAGCTCGTTTCTGAAGCGTATAATTCCAGCAACTCACGATGTTCAAGGTGGAGAAAGGCTAAGTTTCTTGCAACTAGACTTACTAAGCTTAGATGAGGAAACACATGTGTCTCTCAAAAGAAAACCGTGTGTGTTGGGAGCTTCAGCATCTAGCGTGCTGTTTCCCTGTGAGAATTGAGATATTTTTGAAAGGAATGTCTCCTTCAATTCTCAGTTTTCAAGGTGGAGAAAGGCTCATTTTGTTCCCAATAGGCCTATTCAGCTTCGTTGAGGAAACACGTGTGTATCTGCCAAGAAAACCGTCTGTGTTAGGAGCAGGAGCAACTAGCACATTGTTTCCCTCTGAGAAAGGAGTTGGTTTTGGGAAGGAATACTTCCTTCCAATCTGAATGTTCAAGGTGAAGAAATGCTCATTTTGTTCCAAAGAGTCCCATTCAGGTAAGTTGAAGAAACACATGTATCTCTCGAAGGAAAACCATCTGTGAACGAAGCAGGAGCACCTAGCACATTGTTTCCCTGTGTGAACTGACTGGATTTTTGATAGAAATACTTCCTGAAACCTAGCAGTTTCACGATGGAGATAGGCTCTGTTTGCCCAAAAGAGGCCTATTCAGCTGACTTGAAGGTACACATGCACCTCTTCCAGGAAAACCATCTACTTAAAAGCTACAGCATCTCTCACATTGTTTCCCTGTGAGATCAGAGTCCGTTTTTGAAGGAAAGACTTGCAGCAACTCAGAATATTCAAAGTGGACAAAGGCTCCTTTGTTGCAATTGGGCCTATTCTGCTGAGTTGACAAAACACATGTCACTCTCAAAATTGCACCATCTGTGGCAGAATCAGGACAATCTAGCACCTTATTTACCTATGAGAATTGAGTTAGTTTTTGAAAGGAATAATTTCTGCAAATCAACGTTTTCAAGCTAGGGAAAGGCTAATTTTTATCCAAGTAGGCTTATTTAGCTGAGTTGAAGAAACACTGCTATCTCTCGAAAGAAAAGCATGTGTGTTACAACCGGGAACACCTAGCACATTGTTTCCTGGTGAGAATTGAGTTCGTTTTTCAAAGGAATACTTCCTGAAATCAGAATTTTCAAGTGGAGAAAGGCTCCTTTTGTTCCAAATAGGCCTCTTCAGCTCTGTTATGAAACACATGTATCTCCCCCAAAAAAGTAACGGCTGTTTTAGAAGCAGGAGCATCTAGAAGACTGCATCTCTGTGCATATTTTCTCAGTTCTTCAAAGGAATCCGTCCTGCAAATCAGAATGTTAAAGGTGGAGAACAGCTCATTTTGTTCCAAATAGACCTATTCTGCTAAGTTGAAGAAACTCATGTATCTCTGGAAGGAACACCATCTCTGTTTGAAGCAGGATCACCGAGCACATTGTTTCCCTTTGCAAATGGTGTTCGTTTTCTAGAGAAATACTTCCTTCCATTTAGGAGTTTCAAGGTCTAGACAGGCTGTAATGAGTCCAAATACACCTATTGTGCTGAGTTGAAGAAACACATGTATCTCTCCAAAGAAAACAATGTATGTTAGAAGCTGTAGCCTCTGGCACATTGTGTCCCTGTAAGAATTTAGTTAGTGTTGGAATGGTGTACGTTGTGCAAATCAACATTTTCCAGGTGTAGAATGGCTCATTTTGTTCCTTAGAGGCCTATTCTGCAAAAGAAAAGAGGCTCGGGTATCTCGTGAAGGAAAAGCATGTGTGTGAGAAGCAGGAGAATCCGGCACACTGTTTACCTGTGAGAATTCAGTTTGTTTATTGAAGGAATACTTACTGCAAACCAGTGTTTTCAAGGGTGAGAAAGGGTCAATTTGTTCCAAAGAGGCCTATGCAGGTAAGTTGAAGAAACATATGTATGTCTGGAAAGGAAACCACGTATGTTCGAAGCAGGAGCATCCAGTACATGGTTTCACTGGCCTTAATGACCTACGTTTTCAGAGCAATACTTCCTGCAACTTTGGAGTTCCAAGGTGGAGATAGTCACCGTTTGCTCTAAAAAGGCCTATTCAGCTAACGTGAAGAACACATGGACCTCTCCAAAGACAGCCATCTATGTTCGAAGCTGCAGCATCTAGTACAGTGTTTCACTGTGAGAAGTGATTTAATTTTGAAAGGAATACTTCCTGCAAATCAAAGCTTTCAAGGTGGAGAAGGGCTGATTTTCCTCCAAATAGGCCTATACATGTAAGCTGAAGAAACACCTTTATCTCTCGAAAGAGAACAATCTGTGTGAGGTACAGAAGTATGTATGGCATATCTTCCCTGTGAGAACAGTGGTAGTTTCTGAAAGGAAGATTTCATGCATCTTAGGTGTTTAAGGTGGATTTAGACTCTGTTTGCACCAAATAGGCCTATTCAGCTGATTGGAAGAATCACATGTATATCTCAAAGAGAAACCATCTATGTTCGAAGTCTCAGCATCTATCACATTGTTTCCCTGTGATAATTTAGTTTACTTTTCAAAGGAATAATTCTGGCAAATCATAGTTTTCAACGTGGAGAAAGGCTCAGTTTGTTTCATGTAAGCCTATCCAGCTGAGTTGATGAAACATCTGCATCTCTCAAAAGAAAACCATCTGTGGCAGAATCAAGGGCATCGAGCACATTGTTTACCTATGAGAACTGAGTTAGTTTTTGAAAGGAATACTTGCAGCAAATCATGGTTTTCAAGTTGGAATGAGGCTCATTTTGTTCCAAACAGGCCGATTCAGCTACGGTCAAGAAAGACATGTATGTCTCGAAAGAGCAACATCTACTCAGAAGGTACAGTATCTAGTATACTGGTCCCTTGTGAGAACCTAGCTCGTTTCTGAAGCGTATAATTCCAGCAACTCACGATGTTCAAGGTGGAGAAAGGCTAAGTTTCTTGCAACTAGACTTACTAAGCTTAGATGAGGAAACACATGTGTCTCTCAAAAGAAAACCGTGTGTGTTAGGAGCTTCAGCATCTAGCGTGCTGTTTCCCTGTGAGAATTGAGATATTTTTGAAAGGAATGTCTCCTTCAATTCTCAGTTTTCAAGGTGGAGAAGGCTCATTTTGTTCCCAATAGGCCTATTCAGCTTCGTTGAGGAAACACGTGTGTATCTGCCAAGAAAACCGTCTGTGTTAGGAGCAGGAGCAACTAGCACATTGTTTCCCTCTGAGAAAGGAGTTGGTTTTGGGAAGGAATACTTCCTTCCAATCTGCATGTTCAAGGTGAAGAAATGCTCATTTTGTTCCAAAGACTCCCATTCAGGTAAGTTGAAGAAACACATGTATCTCTCGAAGGAAAACCATCTGTGAACGAAGCAGGAGCACCTAGCACATGGTTTCCCTGTGTGAACTGACTGGATTTTTGATAGAAATACTTCCTGAAACCTAGCAGTTTCACGATGGAGATAGGCTCTGTTTGCCCAAAAGAGGCCTATTCAGCTGACTTGAAGGTACACATGCACCTCTTCCAGGAAAACCATCTACTTAAAAGCTACAGCATCTCTCACATTGTTTCCCTATGAGATCAGAGTCCGTTTTTGAAGGAAAGACTTGCAGCAACTCAGAATATTCAAAGTGGACAAAGGCTCCTTTGTTGCAATTGGGCCTATTCTGCTGAGTTGACAAAACAC
Organism: Castor canadensis; assembly: GCF_047511655.1. NCBI lineage: Eukaryota > Metazoa > Chordata > Mammalia > Rodentia > Castoridae > Castor > Castor canadensis. The sequence continues at coordinate 36,342,751 of NC_133401.1, read as the reverse complement.
ATGTCACTCTCAAAATTGAACCATCTCTGGCAGAATCAGGACAATCTAGCACCTTATTTACCTATGAGAATTGAGTTAGTTTTTGAAAGGAATAATTTCTGCAAATCAACGTTTTGAAGCTAGGGAAAGGCTAATTTTTATCCAAGTAGGCTTATTTAGCTGAGTTGAAGAAACACTGCTATCTCTCGAAAGAAAAGCATGTGTGTTACAACCGGGAACACCTAGCACATTGTTTCCTGGTGAGAATTGAGTTCGTTTTTCAAAGGAATACTTCCTGAAATCAGAATTTTCAAGTGGAGAAAGGCTCCTTTTGTTCCAAATAGGCCTCTTCAGCTCTGTTATGAAACACATGTATCTCCCCCAAAAAAGTAACGGCTGTTTTAGAAGCAGGAGCATCTAGAAGACTGCATCTCTGTGCATATTTTCTCAGTTCTTCGAAGGAATCCGTCCTGCAAATCAGAATGTTAAAGGTGGAGAACAGCTCATTTTGTTCCAAATAGACCTATTCTGCTAAGTTGAAGAAACTCATGTATCTCTGGAAGGAACACCATCTCTGTTTGAAGCAGGATCACCGAGCACATTGTTTCCCTTTGCAAATGGTGTTCGTTTTCTAGAGAAATACTTCCTTCCATTTAGGAGTTTCAAGGTCTAGACAGGCTGGAATGAGTCCAAATACACCTATTGTGCTGAGTTGAAGAAACACATGTATCTCTCCAAAGAAAACAATGTATGTTAGAAGCTGTAGCCTCTGGCACATTGTGTCCCTGTAAGAATTTAGTTAGTGTTGGAATGGTGTACGTTGTGCAAATCAACATTTTCCAGGTGTAGAATGGCTCATTTTGTTCCTTAGAGGCCTATTCTGCAAAAGAAAAGAGGCTCGGGTATCTCGAGAAGGAAAAGCATGTGTGAGAGAAGCAGGAGAATCCGGCACACTGTTTACCTGTGAGAATTCAGTTTGTTTATTGAAGGAATACTTACTGCAAACCAGTGTTTGCAAGGGTGAGAAAGGGTCAATTTGTTCCAAAGAGGCCTATGCAGGTAAGTTGAAGAAACATATGTATGTCTGGAAAGGAAACCACGTATGTTCGAAGCAGGAGCATCCAGTACATGGTTTCACTGTCCTTAATGACCTACGTTTTCAGAGCAATACTTCCTGCAACTTTGGAGTTCCAAGGTGGAGATAGTCACCGTTTGCTCTAAAAAGGCCTATTCAGCTAACGTGGAGAACACATGGACCTCTCCAAAGACAGCCATCTATGTTCGAAGCTGCAGCATCTAGTACAGTGTTTCACTGTGAGAAGTGATTTAATTTTGAAAGGAATACTTCCTGCAAATCAAAGCTTTCAAGGTGGAGAAGGGCTGATTTTCCTCCAAATAGGCCTATACATGTAAGCTGAAGAAACACCTTTATCTCTCGAGAGAGAACAATCTGTGTGAGGTACAGAAGTATGTATGGCATATCTTCCCTGTGAGAACAGTGGTAGTTTCTGAAAGGAAGATTTCATGCATCTTAGGTGTTTAAGGTGGATTTAGACTCTGTTTGCACCAAATAGGCCTATTCAGCTGATTGGAAGAATCACATGTATATCTCAAAGAGAAACCATCTATGTTGGAAGTCTCAGCATCTATCACATTGTTTCCCTGTGATAATTTAGTTTACTTTTCAAAGGAATAATTCTGGCAAATCATAGTTTTCAACGTGGAGAAAGGCTCAGTTTGTTTCATGTAAGCCTATCCAGCTGAGTTGATGAAACATCTGCATCTCTCAAAAGAAAACCATCTGTGGCAGAATCAAGGGCATCGAGCACATTGTTTACCTATGAGAACTGAGTTAGTTTTTGAAAGGAATACTTGCTGCAAATCATGGTTTTCAAGTTGGAATGAGGCTCATTTTGTTCCAAACAGGCCGATTCAGCTACGGTCAAGAAAGACATGTATGTCTCGAAAGAGCAACATCTACTCAGAAGGTGCAGTATCTAGTATACTGGTCCCTTGTGAGAACTGAGCTCGTTTCTGAAGCGTATAATTCCAGCAACTCACGATGTTCAAGGTGGAGAAAGGCTAAGTTTCTTGCAACTAGACTTACTAAGCTTAGATGAGGAAACACATGTGTCTCTCAAAAGAAAACCGTGTGTGTTGGGAGCTTCAGCATCTAGCGTGCTGTTTCCCTGTGAGAATTGAGATATTTTTGAAAGGAATGTCTCCTTCAATTCTCAGTTTTCAAGGTGGAGAAAGGCTCATTTTGTTCCCAATAGGCCTATTCAGCTTCGTTGAGGAAACACGTGTGTATCTGCCAAGAAAACCGTCTGTGTTAGGAGCAGGAGCAACTAGCACATTGTTTCCCTCTGAGAAAGGAGTTGGTTTTGGGAAGGAATACTTCCTTCCAATCTGAATGTTCAAGGTGAAGAAATGCTCATTTTGTTCCAAAGAGTCCCATTCAGGTAAGTTGAAGAAACACATGTATCTCTGGAAGGAAAACCATCTGTGAACGAAGCAGGAGCACCTAGCACATTGTTTCCCTGTGTGAACTGACTGGATTTTTGATAGAAATACTTCCTGAAACCTAGCAGTTTCACGATGGAGATAGGCTCTGTTTGCCCAAAAGTGGCCTATTCAGCTGACTTGAAGGTACACATGCACCTCTTCCAGGAAAACCATCTACTTAAAAGCTACAGCATCTCTCACATTGTTTCCCTGTGAGATCAGAGTCCGTTTTTGAAGGAAAGACTTGCAGCAACTCAGAATATTCAAAGTGGACAAAGGCTCCTTTGTTGCAATTGGGCCTATTCTGCTGAGTTGACAAAACACATGTCACTCTCAAAATTGAACCATCTGTGGCAGAATCAGGACAATCTAGCACCTTATTTACCTATGAGAATTGAGTTAGTTTTTGAAAGGAATAATTTCTGCAAATCAACGTTTTGAAGCTAGGGAAAGGCTAATTTTTATCCAAGTAGGCTTATTTAGCTGAGTTGAAGAAACACTGCTATCTCTCGAAAGAAAAGCATGTGTGTTACAACCGGGAACACCTAGCACATTGTTTCCTGGTGAGAATTGAGTTCGTTTTTCAAAGGAATACTTCCTGAAATCAGAATTTTCAAGTGGAGAAAGGCTCCTTTTGTTCCAAATAGGCCTCTTCAGCTCTGTTATGAAACACATGTATCTCCCCCCAAAAAGTAACGGCTGTTTTAGAAGCAGGAGCATCTAGAAGACTGCATCTCTGTACATATTTTCTCAGTTCTTCGAAGGAATCCGTCCTGCAAATCAGAATGTTAAAGGTGGAGAACAGCTCATTTTGTTCCAAATAGACCTATTCTGCTAAGTTGAAGAAACTCATGTATCTCTGGAAGGAACACCATCTCTGTTTGAAGCAGGATCACCGAGCACATTGTTTCCCTTTGCAAATGGTGTTCGTTTTCTATAGAAATACTTCCTTCCATTTAGGAGTTTCAAGGTCTAGACAGGCTGTAATGAGTCCAAATACACCTATTGTGCTGAGTTGAAGAAACACATGTATCTCTCCAAAGAAAACAATGTATGTTAGAAGCTGTAGCCTCTGGCACATTGTGTCCCTGTAAGAATTTAGTTAGTGTTGGATTGGTGTACGTTGTGCAAATCAACATTTTCCAGGTGTAGAATGGCTCATTTTGTTCCTTAGAGGCCTATTCTGCAAAACAAAAGAGGCTCGGGTATCTCGTGAAGGAAAAGCATGTGTGTGAGAAGCAGGAGAATCCGGCACACTGTTTACCTGTGAGAATTCAGTTTGTTTATTGAAGGAATACTTACTGCAAACCAGTGTTTTCAAGGGTGAGAAAGGGTCAATTTGTTCCAAAGAGGCCTATGCAGGTAAGTTGAAGAAACATATGTATGTCTGGAAAGGAAACCACGTATGTTCGAAGCAGGAGCATCCAGTACATGGTTTCACTGTCCTTAATGACCTACGTTTTCAGAGCAATACTTCCTGCAACTTTGGAGTTCCAAGGTGGAGATAGTCACCGTTTGCTCTAAAAAGGCCTATTCAGCTAACGTGGAGAACACATGGACCTCTCCAAAGACAGCCATCTATGTTCGAAGCTGCAGCATCTAGTACAGTGTTTCACTGTGAGAAGTGATTTAATTTTGAAAGGAATACTTCCTGCAAATCAAAGCTTTCAAGGTGGAGAAGGGCTGATTTTCCTCCAAATAGGCCTATACATGTAAGCTGAAGAAACACCTTTATCTCTCGAGAGAGAACAATCTGTGTGAGGTACAGAAGTATGTATGGCATATCTTCCCTGTGAGAACAGTGGTAGTTTCTGAAAGGAAGATTTCATGCATCTTAGGTGTTTAAGGTGGATTTAGACTCTGTTTGCACCAAATAGGCCTATTCAGCTGATTGGAAGAATCACATGTATATCTCAAAGAGAAACCATCTATGTTGGAAGTCTCAGCATCTATCACATTGTTTCCCTGTGATAATTTAGTTTACTTTTCAAAGGAATAATTCTGGCAAATCATAGTTTTCAACGTGGAGAAAGGCTCAGTTTGTTTCATGTAAGCCTATCCAGCTGAGTTGATGAAACATCTGCATCTCTCAAAAGAAAACCATCTGTGGCAGAATCAAGGGCATCGAGCACATTGTTTACCTATGAGAACTGAGTTAGTTTTTGAAAGGAATACTTGCTGCAAATCATGGTTTTCAAGTTGGAATGAGGCTCATTTTGTTCCAAACAGGCCGATTCAGCTACGGTCAAGAAAGACATGTATGTCTCGAAAGAGCAACATCTACTCAGAAGGTGCAGTATCTAGTATACTGGTCCCTTGTGAGAACTGAGCTCGTTTCTGAAGCGTATAATTCCAGCAACTCACGATGTTCAAGGTGGAGAAAGGCTAAGTTTCTTGCAACTAGACTTACTAAGCTTAGATGAGGAAACACATGTGTCTCTCAAAAGAAAACCGTGTGTGTTGGGAGCTTCAGCATCTAGCATGCTGTTTCCCTGTGAGAATTGAGATATTTTTGAAAGGAATGTCTCCTTCAATTCTCAGTTTTCAAGGTGGAGAAAGGCTCATTTTGTTCCCAATAGGCCTATTCAGCTTCGTTGAGGAAACACGTGTGTATCTGCCAAGAAAACCGTCTGTGTTAGGAGCAGGAGCAACTAGCACATTGTTTCCCTCTGAGAAAGGAGTTGGTTTTGGGAAGGAATACTTCCTTCCAATCTGAATGTTCAAGGTGAAGAAATGCTCATTTTGTTCCAAAGAGTCCCATTCAGGTAAGTTGAAGAAACACATGTATCTCTGGAAGGAAAACCATCTGTGAACGAAGCAGGAGCACCTAGCACATTGTTTCCCTGTGTGAACTGACTGGATTTTTGATAGAAATACTTCCTGAAACCTAGCAGTTTCACGATGGAGATAGGCTCTGTTTGCCCAAAAGAGGCCTATTCAGCTGACTTGAAGGTACACATGCACCTCTTCCAGGAAAACCATCTACTTAAAAGCTACAGCATCTCTCACATTGTTTCCCTGTGAGATCAGAGTCCGTTTTTGAAGGAAAGACTTGCAGCAACTCAGAATATTCAAAGTGGACAAAGGCTCCTTTGTTGCAATTGGGCCTATTCTGCTGAGTTGACAAAACACATGTCACTCTCAAAATTGAACCATCTGTGGCAGAATCAGGACAATCTAGCACCTTATTTACCTATGAGAATTGAGTTAGTTTTTGAAAGGAATAATTTCTGCAAATCAACGTTTTGAAGCTAGGGAAAGGCTAATTTTTATACAAGTAGGCTTATTTAGCTGAGTTGAAGAAACACTGCTATCTCTCGAAAGAAAAGCATGTGTGTTACAACCGGGAACACCTAGCACATTGTTTCCTGGTGAGAATTGAGTTCGTTTTTCAAAGGAATACTTCCTGAAATCAGAATTTTCAAGTGGAGAAAGGCTCCTTTTGTTCCAAATAGGCCTCTTCAGCTCTGTTATGAAACACATGTATCTCCCCCCAAAAAGTAACGGCTGTTTTAGAAGCAGGAGCATCTAGAAGACTGCATCTCTGTACATATTTTCTCAGTTCTTCGAAGGAATCCGTCCTGCAAATCAGAATGTTAAAGGTGGAGAACAGCTCATTTTGTTCCAAATAGACCTATTCTGCTAAGTTGAAGAAACTCATGTATCTCTGGAAGGAACACCATCTCTGTTTGAAGCAGGATCACCGAGCACATTGTTTCCCTTTGCAAATGGTGTTCGTTTTCTAGAGAAATACTTCCTTCCATTTAGGAGTTTCAAGGTCTAGACAGGCTGTAATGAGTCCAAATACACCTATTGTGCTGAGTTGAAGAAACACATGTATCTCTCCAAAGAAAACAATGTATGTTAGAAGCTGTAGCCTCTGGCACATTGTGTCCCTGTAAGAATTTAGTTAGTGTTGGATTGGTGTACGTTGTGCAAATCAACATTTTCCAGGTGTAGAATGGCTCATTTTGTTCCTTAGAGGCCTATTCTGCAAAAGAAAAGAGGCTCGGGTATCTCGTGAAGGAAAAGCATGTGTGTGAGAAGCAGGAGAATCCGGCACACTGTTTACCTGTGAGAATTCAGTTTGTTTATTGAAGGAATACTTACTGCAAACCAGTGTTTTCAAGGGTGAGAAAGGGTCAATTTGTTCCAAAGAGGCCTATGCAGGTAAGTTGAAGAAACATATGTATGTCTGGAAAGGAAACCACGTATGTTCGAAGCAGGAGCATCCAGTACATGGTTTCACTGTCCTTAATGACCTACGTTTTCAGAGCAATACTTCCTGCAACTTTGGAGTTCCAAGGTGGAGATAGTCACCGTTTGCTCTAAAAAGGCCTATTCAGCTAACGTGGAGAACACATGGACCTCTCCAAAGACAGCCATCTATGTTCGAAGCTGCAGCATCTAGTACAGTGTTTCACTGTGAGAAGTGATTTAATTTTGAAAGGAATACTTCCTGCAAATCAAAGCTTTCAAGGTGGAGAAGGGCTGATTTTCCTCCAAATAGGCCTATACATGTAAGCTGAAGAAACACCTTTATCTCTCGAGAGAGAACAATCTGTGTGAGGTACAGAAGTATGTATGGCATATCTTCCCTGTGAGAACAGTGGTAGTTTCTGAAAGGAAGATTTCATGCATCTTAGGTGTTTAAGGTGGATTTAGACTCTGTTTGCACCAAATAGGCCTATTCAGCTGATTGGAAGAATCACATGTATATCTCAAAGAGAAACCATCTATGTTGGAAGTCTCAGCATCTATCACATTGTTTCCCTGTGATAATTTAGTTTACTTTTCAAAGGAATAATTCTGGCAAATCATAGTTTTCAATGTGGAGAAAGGCTCAGTTTGTTTCATGTAAGCCTATCCAGCTGAGTTGATGAAACATCTGCATCTCTCAAAAGAAAACCATCTGTGGCAGAATCAAGGGCATCGAGCACATTGTTTACCTATGAGAACTGAGTTAGTTTTTGAAAGGAATACTTGCTGCAAATCATGGTTTTCAAGTTGGAATGAGGCTCATTTTGTTCCAAACAGGCCGATTCAGCTACGGTCAAGAAAGACATGTATGTCTCGAAAGAGCAACATCTACTTAGAAGGTGCAGTATCTAGTATACTGGTCCCTTGTGAGAACTGAGCTCGTTTCTGAAGCGTATAATTCCAGCAACTCACGATGTTCAAGGTGGAGAAAGGCTAAGTTTCTTGCAACTAGACTTACTAAGCTTAGATGAGGAAACACATGTGTCTCTCAAAAGAAAACCGTGTGTGTTGGGAGCTTCAGCATCTAGCGTGCTGTTTCCCTGTGAGAATTGAGATATTTTTGAAAGGAATGTCTCCTTCAATTCTCAGTTTTCAAGGTGGAGAAAGGCTCATTTTGTTCCCAATAGGCCTATTCAGCTTCGTTGAGGAAACACGTGTGTATCTGCCAAGAAAACCGTCTGTGTTAGGAGCAGGAGCAACTAGCACATTGTTTCCCTCTGAGAAAGGAGTTGGTTTTGGGAAGGAATACTTCTTTCCAATCTGAATGTTCAAGGTGAAGAAATGCTCATTTTGTTCCAAAGAGTCCCATTCAGGTAAGTTGAAGAAACACATGTATCTCTCGAAGGAAAACCATCTGTGAACGAAGCAGGAGCACCTAGCACATTGTTTCCCTGTGTGAACTGACTGGATTTTTGATAGAAATACTTCCTGAAACCTAGCAGTTTCACGATGGAGATAGGCTCTGTTTGCCCAAAAGAGGCCTATTCAGCTGACTTGAAGGTACACATGCACCTCTTCCAGGAAAACCATCTACTTAAAAGCTACAGCATCTCTCACATTGTTTCCCTGTGAGATCAGAGTCCGTTTTTGAAGGAAAGACTTGCAGCAACTCAGAATATTCAAAGTGGACAAAGGCTCCTTTGTTGCAATTGGGCCTATTCTGCTGAGTTGACAAAACACATGTCACTCTCAAAATTGAACCATCTGTGGCAGAATCAGGACAATCTAGCACCTTATTTACCTATGAGAATTGAGTTAGTTTTTGAAAGGAATAATTTCTGCAAATCAACGTATTGAAGCTAGGGAAAGGCTAATTTTTATCCAAGTAGGCTTATTTAGCTGAGTTGAAGAAACACTGCTATCTCTCGAAAGAAAAGCATGTGTGTTACAACCGGGAACACCTAGCACATTGTTTCCTGGTGAGAATTGAGTTCGTTTTTCAAAGGAATACTTCCTGAAATCAGAATTTTCAAGTGGAGAAAGGCTCCTTTTGTTCCAAATAGGCCTCTTCAGCTCTGTTATGAAACACATGTATCTCCCCCCAAAAAGTAACGGCTGTTTTAGAAGCAGGAGCATCTAGAACACTGCATCTCTGTACATATTTTCTCAGTTCTTCGAAGGAATCCGTCCTGCAAATCAGAATGTTAAAGGTGGAGAACAGCTCATTTTGTTCCAAATAGACCTATTCTGCTAAGTTGAAGAAACTCATGTATCTCTGGAAGGAACACCATCTCTGTTTGAAGCAGGATCATCGAGCACATTGTTTCCCTTTGCAAATGGTGTTCGTTTTCTAGAGAAATACTTCCTTCCATTTAGGAGTTTCAAGGTCTAGACAGGCTGTAATGAGTCCAAATACACCTATTGTGCTGAGTTGAAGAAACACATGTATCTCTCCAAAGAAAACAATGTATGTTAGAAGCTATAGCCTCTGGCACATTGTGTCCCTGTAAGAAATTAGTTAGTGTTGGATTGGTGTACGTTGTGCAAATCAACATTTTCCAGGTGTAGAATGGCTCATTTTGTTCCTTAGAGGCCTATTCTGCAAAAGAAAAGAGGCTCGGGTATCTCGTGAAGGAAAAGCATGTGTGTGAGAAGCAGGAGAATCCGGCACACTGTTTACCTGTGAGAATTCAGTTTGTTTATTGAAGGAATACTTACTGCAAACCAGTGTTTTCAAGGGTGAGAAAGGGTCAATTTGTTCCAAAGAGGCCTATGCAGGTAAGTTGAAGAAACATGTGTATGTCTGGAAAGGAAACCACGTATGTTCGAAGCAGGAGCATCCAGTACATGGTTTCACTGTCCTTAATGACCTACGTTTTCAGAGCAATACTTCCTGCAACTTTGGAGTTCCAAGGTGGAGATAGTCACCGTTTGCTCTAAAAAGGCCTATTCAGCTAACGTGGAGAACACATGGACCTCTCCAAAGACAGCCATCTATGTTCGAAGCTGCAGCATCTAGTACAGTGTTTCACTGTGAGAAGTGATTTAATTTTGAAAGGAATACTTCCTGCAAATCAAAGCTTTCAAGGTGGAGAAGGGCTGATTTTCCTCCAAATAGGCCTATACATGTAAGCTGAAGAAACACCTTTATCTCTCGAGAGAGAACAATCTGTGTGAGGTACAGAAGTATGTATGGCATATCTTCCCTGTGAGAACAGTGGTAGTTTCTGAAAGGAAGATTTCATGCATCTTAGGTGTTTAAGGTGGATTTAGACTCTGTTTGCACCAAATAGGCCTATTCAGCTGATTGGAAGAATCACATGTATATCTCAAAGAGAAACCATCTATGTTGGAAGTCTCAGCATCTATCACATTGTTTCCCTGTGATAATTTAGTTTACTTTTCAAAGGAATAATTCTGGCAAATCATAGTTTTCAACGTGGAGAAAGGCTCAGTTTGTTTCATGTAAGCCTATCCAGCTGAGTTGATGAAACATCTGCATCTCTCAAAAGAAAACCATCTGTGGCAGAATCAAGGGCATCGAGCACATTGTTTACCTATGAGAACTGAGTTAGTTTTTGAAAGGAATACTTGCTGCAAATCATGGTTTTCAAGTTGGAATGAGGCTCATTTTGTTCCAAACAGGCCGATTCAGCTACGGTCAAGAAAGACATGTATGTCTCGAAAGAGCAACATCTACTCAGAAGGTGCAGTATCTAGTATACTGGTCCCTTGTGAGAACTGAGCTCGTTTCTGAAGCGTATAATTCCAGCAACTCACGATGTTCAAGGTGGAGAAAGGCTAAGTTTCTTGCAACTAGACTTACTAAGCTTAGATGAGGAAACACATGTGTCTCTCAAAAGAAAACCGTGTGTGTTGGGAGCTTCAGCATCTAGCGTGCTGTTTCCCTGTGAGAATTGAGATATTTTTGAAAGGAATGTCTCCTTCAATTCTCAGTTTTCAAGGTGGAGAAAGGCTCATTTTGTTCCCAATAGGCCTATTCAGCTTCGTTGAGGAAACACGTGTGTATCTGCCAAGAAAACCGTCTGTGTTAGGAGCAGGAGCAACTAGCACATTGTTTCCCTCTGAGAAAGGAGTTGGTTTTGGGAAGGAATACTTCCTTCCAATCTGAATGTTCAAGGTGAAGAAATGCTCATTTTGTTCCAAAGAGTCCCATTCAGGTAAGTTGAAGAAACACATGTATCTCTCGAAGGAAAACCATCTGTGAACGAAGCAGGAGCACCTAGCACATTGTTTCCCTGTGTGAACTGACTGGATTTTTGATAGAAATACTTCCTGAAACCTAGCAGTTTCACGATGGAGATAGGCTCTGTTTGCCCAAAAGAGGCCTATTCAGCTGACTTGAAGGTACACATGCACCTCTTCCAGGAAAACCATCTACTTAAAAGCTACAGCATCTCTCACATTGTTTCCCTGTGAGATCAGAGTCCGTTTTTGAAGGAAAGACTTGCAGCAACTCAGAATATTCAAAGTGGACAAAGGCTTCTTTGTTGCAATTGGGCCTATTCTGCTGAGTTGACAAAACACATGTCACTCTCAAAATTGAACCATCTCTGGCAGAATCAGGACAATCTAGCACCTTATTTACCTATGAGAATTGAGTTAGTTTTTGAAAGGAATAATTTCTGCAAATCAACGTTTTGAAGCTAGGGAAAGGCTAATTTTTATCCAAGTAGGCTTATTTAGCTGAGTTGAAGAAACACTGCTATCTCTCGAAAGAAAAGCATGTGTGTTACAACCGGGAACACCTAGCACATTGTTTCCTGGTGAGAATTGAGTTCGTTTTTCAAAGGAATACTACCTGAAATCAGAATTTTCAAGTGGAGAAAGACTCCTTTTGTTCCAAATAGGCCTCTTCAGCTCTGTTATGAAACACATGTATCTCCCCAAAAAAAGTAACGGCTGTTTTAGAAGCAGGAGCATCTAGAAGACTGCATCTCTGTGCATATTTTCTCAGTTCTTCGAAGGAATCCGTCCTGCAAATCAGAATGTTAAAGGTGGAGAACAGCTCATTTTGTTCCAAACAGACCTATTCTGCTAAGTTGAAGAAACTCATGTATCTCTGGAAGGAACACCATCTCTGTTTGAAGCAGGATCATCGAGCACATTGTTTCCCTTTGCAAATGGTGTTCGTTTTCTAGAGAAATACTTCCTTCCATTTAGGAGTTTCAAGGTCTAGACAGGCTGTAATGAGTCCAAATACACCTATTGTGCTGAGTTGAAGAAACACATGTATCTCTCCAAAGAAAACAATGTATGTTAGAAGCTGTAGCCTCTGGCACATTGTGTCCCTGTAAGAATTTAGTTAGTGTTGGATTGGTGTACGTTGTGCAAATCAACATTTTCCAGGTGTAGAATGGCTCCTTTTGTTCCTTAGAGGCCTATTCTGCAAAAGAAAAGAGGCTCGGGTATCTCGTGAAGGAAAAGCATGTGTGTGAGAAGCAGGAGAATCCGGCACACTGTTTACCTGTGAGAATTCAGTTTGTTTATTGAAGGAATACTTACTGCAAACCAGTGTTTGCAAGGGTGAGAAAGGGTCAATTTGTTCCAAAGAGGCCTATGCAGGTAAGTTGAAGAAACATATGTATGTCTGGAAAGGAAACCACGTATGTTCGAAGCAGGAGCATCCAGTACATGGTTTCACTGTCCTTAATGACCTACATTTTCAGAGCAATACTTCCTGCAACTTTGGAGTTCCAAGGTGGAGATAGTCACCGTTTGCTCTAAAAAGGCCTATTCAGCTAACGTGAAGAACACATGGACCTCTCCAAAGACAGCCATCTATGTTCGAAGCTGCAGCATCTAGTACAGTGTTTCACTGTGAGAAGTGATTTAATTTTGAAAGGAATACTTCCTGCAAATCAAAGCTTTCAAGGTGGAGAAGGGCTGATTTTCCTCCAAATAGGCCTATACATGTAAGCTGAAGAAACACCTTTATCTCTCGAGAGAGAACAATCTGTGTGAGGTACAGAAGTATGTATATCATATCTTCCCTGTGAGAACAGTGGTAGTTTCTGAAAGGAAGATTTCATGCATCTCAGGTGTTTAAGGTGGATTTAGACTCTGTTTGCACCAAATAGGCCTATTCAGCTGATTGGAAGAATCACATGTATATCTCAAAGAGAAACCATCTATGTTGGAAGTCTCAGCATCTATCACATTGTTTCCCTGTGATAATTTAGTTTACTTTTCAAAGGAATAATTCTGGCAAATCATAGTTTTCAACGTGGAGAAAGGCTCAGTTTGTTTCATGTAAGCCTATCCAGCTGAGTTGATGAAACATCTGCATCTCTCAAAAGAAAACCATCTGTGGCAGAATCAAGGGCATCGAGCACATTGTTTACCTATGAGAACTGAGTTAGTTTTTGAAAGGAATACTTGCTGCAAATCATGGTTTTCAAGTTGGAATGAGGCTCATTTTGTTCCAAACAGGCCGATTCAGCTACGGTCAAGAAAGACATGTATGTCTCGAAAGAGCAACATCTACTCAGAAGGTGCAGTATCTAGTATACTGGTCCCTTGTGAGAACTGAGCTCATTTCTGAAGCGTATAATTCCAGCAACTCACGATGTTCAAGGTGGAGAAAGGCTAAGTTTCTTGCAACTAGACTTACTAAGCTTAGATGAGGAAACACATGTGTCTCTCAAAAGAAAACCGTGTGTGTTGGGAGCTTCAGCATCTAGCGTGCTGTTTCCCTGTGAGAATTGAGATATTTTTGAAAGGAATGTCTCCTTCAATTCTCAGTTTTCAAGGTGGAGAAAGGCTCATTTTGTTCCCAATAGGCCTATTCAGCTTCGTTGAGGAAACACGTGTGTATCTGCCAAGAAAACCGTCTGTGTTAGGAGCAGGAGCAACTAGCACATTGTTTCCCTCTGAGAAAGGAGTTGGTTTTGGGAAGGAATACTTCCTTCCAATCTGAATGTTCAAGGTGAAGAAATGCTCATTTTGTTCCAAAGAGTCCCATTCAGGTAAGTTGAAGAAACACATGTATCTCTCGAAGGAAAACCATCTGTGAAAGAAGCAGGAGCACCTAGCACATTGTTTCCCTGTGTGAACTGACTGGATTTTTGATAGAAATACTTCCTGAAACCTAGCAGTTTCACGATGGAGATAGGCTCTGTTTGCCCAAAAGAGGCCTATTCAGCTGACTTGAAGGTACACATGCACCTCTTCCAGGAAAACCATCTACTTAAAAGCTACAGCATCTCTCACATTGTTTCCCTGTGCGATCAGAGTCCGTTTTTGAAGGAAAGACTTGCAGCAACTCAGAATATTCAAAGTGGACAAAGGCTTCTTTGTTGCAATTGGGCCTATTCTGCTGAGTTGACAAAACACATGTCACTCTCAAAATTGAACCATCTCTGGCAGAATCAGGACAATCTAGCACCTTATTTACCTATGAGAATTGAGTTAGTTTTTGAAAGGAATAATTTCTGCAAATCAACGTTTTGAAGCTAGGGAAAGGCTAATTTTTATCCAAGTAGGCTTATTTAGCTGAGTTGAAGAAACACTGCTATCTCTCGAAAGAAAAGCATGTGTGTTACAACCGGGAACACCTAGCACATTGTTTCCTGGTGAGAATTGAGTTCGTTTTTCAAAGGAATACTACCTGAAATCAGAATTTTCAAGTGGAGAAAGACTCCTTTTGTTCCAAATAGGCCTCTTCAGCTCTGTTATGAAACACATGTATCTCCCCAAAAAAAGTAACGGCTGTTTTAGAAGCAGGAGCATCTAGAAGACTGCATCTCTGTGCATATTTTCTCAGTTCTTCGAAGGAATCCGTCCTGCAAATCAGAATGTTAAAGGTGGAGAACAGCTCATTTTGTTCCAAACAGACCTATTCTGCTAAGTTGAAGAAACTCATGTATCTCTGGAAGGAACACCATCTCTGTTTGAAGCAGGATCATCGAGCACATTGTTTCCCTTTGCAAATGGTGTTCGTTTTCTAGAGAAATACTTCCTTCCATTTAGGAGTTTCAAGGTCTAGACAGGCTGTAATGAGTCCAAATACACCTATTGTGCTGAGTTGAAGAAACACATGTATCTCTCCAAAGAAAACAATGTATGTTAGAAGCTGTAGCCTCTGGCACATTGTGTCCCTGTAAGAATTTAGTTAGTGTTGGATTGGTGTACGTTGTGCAAATCAACATTTTCCAGGTGTAGAATGGCTCCTTTTGTTCCTTAGAGGCCTATTCTGCAAAAGAAAAGAGGCTCGGGTATCTCGTGAAGGAAAAGCATGTGTGTGAGAAGCAGGAGAATCCGGCACACTGTTTACCTGTGAGAATTCAGTTTGTTTATTGAAGGAATACTTACTGCAAACCAGTGTTTGCAAGGGTGAGAAAGGGTCAATTTGTTCCAAAGAGGCCTATGCAGGTAAGTTGAAGAAACATATGTATGTCTGGAAAGGAAACCACGTATGTTCGAAGCAGGAGCATCCAGTACATGGTTTCACTGTCCTTAATGACCTACATTTTCAGAGCAATACTTCCTGCAACTTTGGAGTTCCAAGGTGGAGATAGTCACCGTTTGCTCTAAAAAGGCCTATTCAGCTAACGTGAAGAACACATGGACCTCTCCAAAGACAGCCATCTATGTTCGAAGCTGCAGCATCTAGTACAGTGTTTCACTGTGAGAAGTGATTTAATTTTGAAAGGAATACTTCCTGCAAATCAAAGCTTTCAAGGTGGAGAAGGGCTGATTTTCCTCCAAATAGGCCTATACATGTAAGCTGAAGAAACACCTTTATCTCTCGAGAGAGAACAATCTGTGTGAGGTACAGAAGTATGTATGGCATATCTTCCCTGTGAGAACAGTGGTAGTTTCTGAAAGGAAGATTTCATGCATCTCAGGTGTTTAAGGTGGATTTAGACTCTGTTTGCACCAAATAGGCCTATTCAGCTGATTGGAAGAATCACATGTATATCTCAAAGAGAAACCATCTATGTTGGAAGTCTCAGCATCTATCACATTGTTTCCCTGTGATAATTTAGTTTACTTTTCAAAGGAATAATTCTGGCAAATCATAGTTTTCAACGTGGAGAAAGGCTCAGTTTGTTTCATGTAAGCCTATCCAGCTGAGTTGATGAAACATCTGCATCTCTCAAAAGAAAACCATCTGTGGCAGAATCAAGGGCATCGAGCACATTGTTTACCTATGAGAACTGAGTTAGTTTTTGAAAGGAATACTTGCTGCAAATCATGGTTTTCAAGTTGGAATGAGGCTCATTTTGTTCCAAACAGGCCGATTCAGCTACGGTCAAGAAAGACATGTATGTCTCGAAAGAGCAACATCTACTCAGAAGGTGCAGTATCTAGTATACTGGTCCCTTGTGAGAACTGAGCTCGTTTCTGAAGCGTATAATTCCAGCAACTCACGATGTTCAAGGTGGAGAAAGGCTAAGTTTCTTGCAACTAGACTTACTAAGCTTAGATGAGGAAACACATGTGTCTCTCAAAAGAAAACCGTGTGTGTTGGGAGCTTCAGCATCTAGCGTGCTGTTTCCCTGTGAGAATTGAGATATTTTTGAAAGGAATGTCTCCTTCAATTCTCAGTTTTCAAGGTGGAGAAAGGCTCATTTTGTTCCCAATAGGCCTATTCAGCTTCGTTGAGGAAACACGTGTGTATCTGCCAAGAAAACCGTCTGTGTTAGGAGCAGGAGCAACTAGCACATTGTTTCGTCTGAGAAAGGAGTTGGTTTTGGGAAGGAATACTTCCTTCCAATCTGAATGTTCAAGGTGAAGAAATGCTCATTTTGTTCCAAAGAGTCCCATTCAGGTAAGTTTAAGAAACACATGTATCTCTCGAAGGAAAACCATCTGTGAACGAAGCAGGAGCACCTAGCACATTGCTTCCCTGTGTGAACTGACTGGATTTTTGATAGAAATACTTCCTGAAACCTAGCAGTTTCACGATGGAGATAGGCTCTGTTTGCCCAAAAGAGGCCTATTCAGCTGACTTGAAGGTACACATGCACCTCTTCCAGGAAAACCATCTACTTAAAAGCTACAGCATCTCTCACATTGTTTCCTGTGCGATCAGAGTCCGTTTTTGAAGGAAAGACTTGCAGCAACTCAGAATATTCAAAGTGGACAAAGGCTCCTTTGTTGCAATTGGGCCTATTCTGCTGAGTTGACAAAACACATGTCACTCTCAAAATTGAACCATCTCTGGCAGAATCAGGACAATCTAGCACCTTATTTACCTATGAGAATTGAGTTAGTTTTTGAAAGGAATAATTTCTGCAAATCAACGTTTTGAAGCTAGGGAAAGGCTAATTTTAATCCAAGTAGGCTTATTTAGCTGAGTTGAAGAAACACTGCTATCTCTCGAAAGAAAAGCATGTGTGTTACAACCTGGAACACCTAGCACATTGTTTCCTGGTGAGAATTGAGTTCGTTTTTCAAAGGAATACTTCCTGAAATCAGAATTTTCAAGTGGAGAAAGGCTCCTTTTGTTCCAAATAGGCCTCTTCAGCTCTGTTATGAAACACATGTATCTCCCCCCAAAAAGTAACGGCTGTTTTAGAAGCAGGAGCATCTAGAAGACTGCATCTCTGTACATATTTTCTCAGTTCTTCGAAGGAATCCGTCCTGCAAATCAGAATGTTAAAGGTGGAGAACAGCTCATTTTCTTCCAAATAGACCTATTCTGCTAAGTTGAAGAAACTCATGTATCTCTGGAAGGAACACCATCTCTGTTTGAAGCAGGATCATCGAGCACATTGTTTCCCTTTGCAAATGGTGTTCGTTTTCTAGAGAAATACTTCCTTCCATTTAGGAGTTTCAAGGTCTAGACAGGCTGTAATGAGTCCAAATACACCTATTGTGCTGAGTTGAAGAAACACATGTATCTCTCCAAAGAAAACAATGTATGTTAGAAGCTGTAGCCTCTGGCACATTGTGTCCCTGTAAGAATTTAGTTAGTGTTGGATTGGTGTACGTTGTGCAAATCAACATTTTCCAGGTGTAGAATGGCTCATTTTGTTCCTTAGAGGCCTATTCTGCAAAAGAAAAGAGGCTCGGGTATCTCGTGAAGGAAAAGCATGTGTGTGAGAAGCAGGAGAATCCGGCACACTGTTTACCTGTGAGAATTCAGTTTGTTTATTGAAGGAATACTTACTGCAAACCAGTGTTTTCAAGGGTGAGAAAGGGTCAATTTGTTCCAAAGAGGCCTATGCAGGTAAGTTGAAGAAAAATATGTATGTCTGGAAAGGAAACCACGTATGTTCGAAGCAGGAGCATCCAGTACATGGTTTCACTGTCCTTAATGACCTACGTTTTCAGAGCAATACTTCCTGCAACTTTGGAGTTCCAAGGTGGAGATAGTCACCGTTTGCTCTAAAAAGGCCTATTCAGCTAACGTGGAGAACACATGGACCTCTCCAAAGACAGCCATCTATGTTCGAAGCTGCAGCATCTAGTACAGTGTTTCACTGTGAGAAGTGATTTAATTTTGAAAGGAATACTTCCTGCAAATCAAAGCTTTCAAGGTGGAGAAGGGCTGATTTTCCACCAAATAGGCCTATACATGTAAGCTGAAGAAACACCTTTATCTCTCGAGAGAGAACAATCTGTGTGAGGTACAGAAGTATGTATGGCATATCTTCCCTGTGAGAACAGTGGTAGTTTCTGAAAGGAAGATTTCATGCATCTTAGGTGTTTAAGGTGGATTTAGACTCTGTTTGCACCAAATAGGCCTATTCAGCTGATTGGAAGAATCACATGTATATCTCAAAGAGAAACCATCTATGTTGGAAGTCTCAGCATCTATCACATTGTTTCCCTGTGATAATTTAGTTTACTTTTCAAAGGAATAATTCTGGCAAATCATAGTTTTCAACGTGGAGAAAGGCTCAGTTTGTTTCATGTAAGCCTATCCAGCTGAGTTGATGAAACATCTGCATCTCTCAAAAGAAAACCATCTGTGGCAGAATCAAGGGCATCGAGCACATTGTTTACCTATGAGAACTGAGTTAGTTTTTGAAAGGAATACTTGCTGCAAATCATGGTTTTCAAGTTGGAATGAGGCTCATTTTGTTCCAAACAGGCCGATTCAGCTACGGTCAAGAAATACATGTATGTCTCGAAAGAGCAACATCTACTCAGAAGGTGCAGTATCTAGTATACTGGTCCCTTGTGAGAACTGAGCTCGTTTCTGAAGCGTATAATTCCAGCAACTCACGATGTTCAAGGTGGAGAAAGGCTAAGTTTCTTGCAACTAGACTTACTAAGCTTAGATGAGGAAACACATGTGTCTCTCAAAAGAAAACCGAGTGTGTTGGGAGCTTCAGCATCTAGCGTGCTGTTTCCCTGTGAGAATTGAGATATTTTTGAAAGGAATGTCTCCTTCAATTCTCAGTTTTCAAGGTGGAGAAAGGCTCATTTTGTTCCCAATAGGCCTATTCAGCTTCGTTGAGGAAACACGTGTGTATCTGCCAAGAAAACCGTCTGTGTTAGGAGCAGGAGCAACTAGCACATTGTTTCCCTCTGAGAAAGGAGTTGGTTTTGGGAAGGAATACTTCCTTCCAATCTGAATGTTCAAGGTGAAGAAATGCTCATTTTGTTCCAAAGAGTCCCATTCAGGTAAGTTGAAGAAACACATGTATCTCTCGAAGGAAAACCATCTGTGAACGAAGCAGGAGCACCTAGCACATTGTTTCCCTGTGTGAACTGACTGGATTTTTGATAGAAATACTTCCTGAAACCTAGCAGTTTCACGATGGAGATAGGCTCTGTTTGCCCAAAAGAGGCCTATTCAGCTGACTTGAAGGTACACATGCACCTCTTCCAGGAAAACCATCTACTTAAAAGCTACAGCATCTCTCACATTGTTTCCCTGTGAGATCAGAGTCCGTTTTTGAAGGAAAGACTTGCAGCAACTCAGAATATTCAAAGTGGACAAAGGCTCCTTTGTTGCAATTGGGCCTATTCTGCTGAGTTGACAAAACACATGTCACTCTCAAAATTGAACCATCTCTGGCAGAATCAGGACAATCTAGCACCTTATTTACCTATGAGAATTGAGTTAGTTTTTGAAAGGAATAATTTCTGCAAATCAACGTTTTGAAGCTAGGGAAAGGCAAATTTTTATCCAAGTAGGCTTATTTAGCTGAGTTGAAGAAACACTGCTATCTCTCGAAAGAAAAGCATGTGTGTTACAACCGGGAACACCTAGCACATTGTTTCCTGGTGAGAATTGAGTTCGTTTTTCAAAGGAATACTACCTGAAATCAGAATTTTCAAGTGGAGAAAGACTCCTTTTGTTCCAAATAGGCCTCTTCAGCTCTGTTATGAAACACATGTATCTCCCCAAAAAAAGTAACGGCTGTTTTAGAAGCAGGAGCATCTAGAAGACTGCATCTCTGTGCATATTTTCTCAGTTCTTCGAAGTAATCCGTCCTGCAAATCAGAATGTTAAAGGTGGAGAACAGCTCATTTTCTTCCAAATAGACCTATTCTGCTAAGTTGAAGAAACTCATGTATCTCTGGAAGGAACACCATCTCTGTTTGAAGCAGGATCATCGAGCACATTGTTTCCCTTTGCAAATGGTGTTCGTTTTCTAGAGAAATACTTCCTTCCATTTAGGAGTTTCAAGGTCTAGACAGGCTGTAATGAGTCCAAATACACCTATTGTGCTGAGTTGAAGAAACACATGTATCTCTCCAAAGAAAACAATGTATGTTAGAAGCTGTAGCCTCTGGCACATTGTGTCCCTGTAAGAATTTAGTTAGTGTTGGAATGGTGTACGTTGTGCAAATCAACATTTTCCAGGTGTAGAATGGCTCCTTTTGTTCCTTAGAGGCCTATTCTGCAAAAGAAAAGAGGCTCGGGTATCTCGTGAAGGAAAAGCATGTGTGTGAGAAGCAGGAGAATCCGGCACACTGTTTACCTGTGAGAATTCAGTTTGTTTATTGAAGGAATACTTACTGCAAACCAGTGTTTGCAAGGGTGAGAAAGGGTCAATTTGTTCCAAAGAGGCCTATGCAGGTAAGTTGAAGAAACATATGTATGTCTGGAAAGGAAACCACGTATGTTCGAAGCAGGAGCATCCAGTACATGGTTTCACTGTCCTTAATGACCTACGTTTTCAGAGCAATACTTCCTGCAACTTTGGAGTTCCAAGGTGGAGATAGTCACCGTTTGCTCTAAAAAGGCCTATTCAGCTAACGTGAAGAACACATGGACCTCTCCAAAGACAGCCATCTATGTTCGAAGCTGCAGCATCTAGTACAGTGTTTCACTGTGAGAAGTGATTTAATTTTGAAAGGAATACTTCCTGCAAATCAAAGCTTTCAAGGTGGAGAAGGGCTGATTTTCCTCCAAATAGGCCTATACATGTAAGCTGAAGAAACACCTTTATCTCTCGAGAGAGAACAATCTGTGTGAGGTACAGAAGTATGTATGGCATATCTTCCCTGTGAGAACAGTGGTAGTTTCTGAAAGGAAGATTTCATGCATCTCAGGTGTTTAAGGTGGATTTAGACTCTGTTTGCACCAAATAGGCCTATTCAGCTGATTGGAAGAATCACATGTATATCTCAAAGAGAAACCATCTATGTTGGAAGTCTCAGCATCTATCACATTGTTTCCCTGTGATAATTTAGTTTACTTTTCAAAGGAATAATTCTGGCAAATCATAGTTTTCAACGTGGAGAAAGGCTCAGTTTGTTTCATGTAAGCCTATCCAGCTGAGTTGATGAAACATCTGCATCTCTCAAAAGAAAACCATCTGTGGCAGAATCAAGGGCATCGAGCACATTGTTTACCTATGAGAACTGAGTTAGTTTTTGAAAGGAATACTTGCTGCAAATCATGGTTTTCAAGTTGGAATGAGGCTCATTTTGTTCCAAACAGGCCGATTCAGCTACGGTCAAGAAAGACATGTATGTCTCGAAAGAGCAACATCTACTCAGAAGGTGCAGTATCTAGTATACTGGTCCCTTGTGAGAACTGAGCTCGTTTCTGAAGCGTGTAATTCCAGCAACTCACGATGTTCAAGGTGGAGAAAGGCTAAGTTTCTTGCAACTAGACTTACTAAGCTTAGATGAGGAAACACATGTGTCTCTCAAAAGAAAACCGTGTGTGTTATGAGCTTCAGCATCTAGCGTGCTGTTTCCCTGTGAGAATTGAGATATTTTTGAAAGGAATGTCTCCTTCAATTCTCAGTTTTCAAGGTGGAGAAAGGCTCATTTTGTTCCCAATAGGCCTATTCAGCTTCGTTGAGGAAACACGTGTGTATCTGCCAAGAAAACCGTCTGTGTTAGGAGCAGGAGCAACTAGCACATTGTTTCCCTCTGAGAAAGGAGTTGGTTTTGGGAAGGAATACTTCCTTCCAATCTGAATGTTCAAGGTGAAGAAATGCTCATTTTGTTCCAAAGAGTCCCATTCAGGTAAGTTTAAGAAACACATGTATCTCTCGAAGGAAAACCATCTGTGAACGAAGCAGGAGCACCTAGCACATTGTTTCCCTGTGTGAACTGACTGGATTTTTGATAGAAATACTTCCTGAAACCTAGCAGTTTCACGATGGAGATAGGCTCTGTTTGCCCAAAAGAGGCCTATTCAGCTGACTTGAAGGTACACATGCACCTCTTCCAGGAAAACCATCTACTTAAAAGCTACAGCATCTCTCACATTGTTTCCCTGTGCGATCAGAGTCCGTTTTTGAAGGAAAGACTTGCAGCAACTCAGAATATTCAAAGTGGACAAAGGCTCCTTTGTTGCAATTGGGCCTATTCTGCTGAGTTGACAAAACACATGTCACTCTCAAAATTGAACCATCTGTGGCAGAATCAGGACAATCTAGCACCTTATTTACCTATGAGAATTGAGTTAGTTTTTGAAAGGAATAATTTCTGCAAATCAACGTTTTGAAGCTAGGGAAAGGCTAATTTTTATCCAAGTAGGCTTATTTAGCTGAGTTGAAGAAACACTGCTATCTCTCGAAAGAAAAGCATGTGTGTTACAACCGGGAACACCTAGCACATTGTTTCCTGGTGAGAATTGAGTTCGTTTTTCAAAGGAATACTTCCTGAAATCAGAATTTTCAAGTGGAGAAAGGCTCCTTTTGTTCCAAATAGGCCTCTTCAGCTCTGTTATGAAACACATGTATCTCCCCCCAAAAAGTAACGGCTGTTTTAGAAGCAGGAGCATCTAGAAGACTGCATCTCTGTACATATTTTCTCAGTTCTTCGAAGGAATCCGTCCTGCAAATCAGAATGTTAAAGGTGGAGAACAGCTCATTTTGTTCCAAATAGACCTATTCTGCTAAGTTGAAGAAACTCATGTATATCTGGAAGGAACACCATCTCTGTTTGAAGCAGGATCATCGAGCACATTGTTTCCCTTTGCAAATGGTGTTCGTTTTCTAGAGAAATACTTCCTTCCATTTAGGAGTTTCAAGGTCTAGACAGGCTGTAATGAGTCCAAATACACCTATTGTGCTGAGTTGAAGAAACACATGTATCTCTCCAAAGAAAACAATGTATGTTAGAAGCTGTAGCCTCTGGCACATTGTGTCCCTGTAAGAATTTAGTTAGTGTTGGATTGGTGTACGTTGTGCAAATCAACATTTTCCAGGTGTAGAATGGCTCATTTTGTTCCTTAGAGGCCTATTCTGCAAAAGAAAAGAGGCTCGGGTATCTCGTGAAGGAAAAGCATGTGTGTGAGAAGCAGGAGAATCCGGCACACTGTTTACCTGTGAGAATTCAGTTTGTTTATTGAAGGAATACTTACTGCAAACCAGTGTTTTCAAGGGTGAGAAAGGGTCAATTTGTTCCAAAGAGGCCTATGCAGGTAAGTTGAAGAAACATATGTATGTCTGGAAAGGAAACCACGTATGTTCGAAGCAGGAGCATCCAGTACATGGTTTCACTGTCCTTAATGACCTACGTTTTCAGAGCAATTCTTCCTGCAACTTTGGAGTTCCAAGGTGGAGATAGTCACCGTTTGCTCTAAAAAGGCCTATTCTGCTAATGTGAAGAACACATGGACCTCTCCAAAGACAGCCATCTATGTTTGAAGCTGCAGCATCTAGTACAGTGTTTCATTGTGAGAAGTGATTTAATTTTGAAAGGAATACTTCCTGCAAATCAAAGCTTTCAAAGTGGAGAAGGGCTGATTTTCCTCCAAATAGGCCTATACATGTAAGCTGAAGAAACACCTTTATCTCTCGAGAGAGAACAATCTGTGTGAGGTACAGAAGTATGTATGGCATATCTTCCCTGTGAGAACAGTGGTAGTTTCTGAAAGGAAGATTTCATGCATCTTAGGTGTTTAAGGTGGATTTAGACTCTGTTTGCACCAAATAGGCCTATTCAGCTGATTGGAAGAATCACATGTATATCTCAAAGAGAAACCATCTATGTTGGAAGTCTCAGCATCTATCACATTGTTTCCCTGTGATAATTTAGTTTACTTTTCAAAGGAATAATTCTGGCAAATCATAGTTTTCAACGTGGAGAAAGGCTCAGTTTGTTTCATGTAAGCCTATCCAGCTGAGTTGATGAAACATCTGCATCTCTCAAAAGAAAACAATCTGTGGCAGAATCAAGGGCATCGAGCACATTGTTTACCTATGAGAACTGAGTTAGTTTTTGAAAGGAATACTTGCTGCAAATCATGGTTTTCAAGTTGGAATGAGGCTCATTTTGTTCCAAACAGGCCGATTCAGCTACGGTCAAGAAAGACATGTATGTCTCGAAAGAGCAACATCTACTTAGAAGGTGCAGTATCTAGTATACTGGTCCCATGTGACAACTGAGCTCGTTTCTGAAGCGTGTAATTCCAGCAATTCACGATGTTCAAGGTGGAGAAAGGCTAAGTTTCTTGCAACTAGACTTACTAAGCTTAGATGAGGAAACACATGTGTCTCTCAAAAGAAAACCGTGTGTGTTAGGAGCTTCAGCATCTAGCGTGCTGTTTCCCTGTGAGAATTGAGATATTTTTGAAAGGAATGTCTCCTTCAATTCTCAGTTTTCAAGGTGGAGAAAGGCTCATTTTGTTCCCAATAGGCCTATTCAGCTTCGTTGAGGAAATAAGTGTGTATCTGCCAAGAAAACCGTCTGTGTTAGGAGCAGGAGCAACTAGCACATTGTTTCCCTCTGAGAAAGGAGTTGGTTTTGGGAAGGAATACTTCCTTCCAATCTGAATGTTCAAGGTGAAGAAATGCTCATTTTGTTCCAAAGAGTCCCATTCAGGTAAGTTGAAGAAACACATGTATCTCTCGAAGGAAAACCATCTGTGAAAGAAGTAGGAGCACCTAGCACATTGTTTCCCTGTGTGAACTGACTGGATTTTTGATAGAAATACTTCCTGAAACCTAGCAGTTTCACGATGGAGATAGGCTCTGTTTGCCCAAAAGAGGCCAATTCAGCTGACTTGAAGGTACACATGCACCTCTTCCAGGAAAACCATCTACTTAAAAGCTACAGCATCTCTCACATTGTTTCCCTGTGAGATCAGAGTCCGTTTTTGAAGGAAAGACTTGCAGCAACTCAGAATATTCAAAGTGGACAAAGGCTCCTTTGTTGCAATTGGGCCTATTCTGCTGAGTTGACAAAACACATGTCACTCTCAAAATTGAACCATCTGTGGCAGAATCAGGACAATCTAGCACCTTATTTACCTATGAGAATTGAGTTAGTTTTTGAAAGGAATAATTTCTGCAAATCAACGTTTTGAAGCTAGGGAAAGGCTAATTTTTATCCAAGTAGGCTTATTTAGCTGAGTTGAAGAAACACTGCTATCTCTCGAAAGAAAAGCATGTGTGTTACAACCGGGAACACCTAGCACATTGTTTCCTGGTGAGAATTGAGTTCGTTTTTCAAAGGAATACTTCCTGAAATCAGAATTTTCAAGTGGAGAAAGGCTCCTTTTGTTCCAAATAGGCCTCTTCAGCTCTGTTATGAAACACATGTATCTCCCCCAAAAAAGTAACGGCTGTTTTAGAAGCAGGAGCATCTAGAAGACTGCATCTCTGTGCATATTTTCTCAGTTCTTCGAAGGAATCCGTCCTGCAAATCAGAATGTTAAAGGTGGAGAACAGCTCATTTTCTTCCAAATAGACCTATTCTGCTAAGTTGAAGAAACTCATGTATCTCTGGAAGGAACACCATCTCTGTTTGAAGCAGGATCATCGAGCACATTGTTTCCCTTTGCAAATGGTGTTCGTTTTCTAGAGAAATACTTCCTTCCATTTAGGAGTTTCAAGGTCTAGACAGGCTGTAATGAGTCCAAATACACCTATTGTGCTGAGTTGAAGAAACACATGTATCTCTCCAAAGAAAACAATGTATGTTAGAAGCTGTAGCCTCTGGCACATTGTGTCCCTGTAAGAATTTAGTTAGTGTTGGAATGGTGTACGTTGTGCAAATCAACATTTTCCAGGTGTAGAATGGCTCCTTTTCTTCCTTAGAGGCCTATTCTGCAAAAGAAAAGAGGCTCGGGTATCTCGTGAAGGAAAAGCATGTGTGTGAGAAGCAGGAGAATCCGGCACACTGTTTACCTGTGAGAATTCAGTTTGTTTATTGAAGGAATACTTACTGCAAACCAGTGTTTGCAAGGGTGAGAAAGGGTCAATTTGTTCCAAAGAGGCCTATGCAGGTAAGTTGAAGAAACATATGTATGTCTGGAAAGGAAACCACGTATGTTCGAAGCAGGAGCATCCAGTACATGGTTTCACTGTCCTTAATGACCTACGTTTTCAGAGCAATACTTCCTGCAACTTTGGAGTTCCAAGGTGGAGATAGTCACCGTTTGCTCTAAAAAGGCCTATTCAGCTAACGTGAAGAACACATGGACCTCTCCAAAGACAGCCATCTATGTTCGAAGCTGCAGCATCTAGTACAGTGTTTCACTGTGAGAAGTGATTTAATTTTGAAAGGAATACTTCCTGCAAATCAAAGCTTTCAAGGTGGAGAAGGGCTGATTTTCCTCCAAATAGGCCTATACATGTAAGCTGAAGAAACACCTTTATCTCTCGAGAGAGAACAATCTGTGTGAGGTACAGAAGTATGTATGGCATATCTTCCCTGTGAGAACAGTGGTAGTTTCTGAAAGGAAGATTTCATGCATCTCAGGTGTTTAAGGTGGATTTAGACTCTGTTTGCACCAAATAGGCCTATTCAGCTGATTGGAAGAATCACATGTATATCTCAAAGAGAAACCATCTATGTTGGAAGTCTCAGCATCTATCACATTGTTTCCCTGTGATAATTTAGTTTACTTTTCAAAGGAATAATTCTGGCAAATCATAGTTTTCAACGTGGAGAAAGGCTCAGTTTGTTTCATGTAAGCCTATCCAGCTGAGTTGATGAAACATCTGCATCTCTCAAAAGAAAACCATCTGTGGCAGAATCAAGGGCATCGAGCACATTGTTTACCTATGAGAACTGAGTTAGTTTTTGAAAGGAATACTTGCTGCAAATCATGGTTTTCAAGTTGGAATGAGGCTCATTTTGTTCCAAACAGGCCGATTCAGCTACGGTCAAGAAAGACATGTATGTCTCGAAAGAGCAACATCTACTCAGAAGGTGCAGTATCTAGTATACTGGTCCCTTGTGAGAACTGAGCTCGTTTCTGAAGCGTGTAATTCCAGCAACTCACGATGTTCAAGGTGGAGAAAGGCTAAGTTTCTTGCAACTAGACTTACTAAGCTTAGATGAGGAAACACATGTGTCTCTCAAAAGAAAACCGTGTGTGTTATGAGCTTCAGCATCTAGCGTGCTGTTTCCCTGTGAGAATTGAGATATTTTTGAAAGGAATGTCTCCTTCAATTCTCAGTTTTCAAGGTGGAGAAAGGCTCATTTTGTTCCCAATAGGCCTATTCAGCTTCGTTGAGGAAACACGTGTGTATCTGCCAAGAAAACCGTCTGTGTTAGGAGCAGGAGCAACTAGCACATTGTTTCCCTCTGAGAAAGGAGTTGGTTTTGGGAAGGAATACTTCCTTCCAATCTGAATGTTCAAGGTGAAGAAATGCTCATTTTGTTCCAAAGAGTCCCATTCAGGTAAGTTGAAGAAACACATGTATCTCTCGAAGGAAAACCATCTGTGAAAGAAGTAGGAGCACCTAGCACATTGTTTCCCTGTGTGAACTGACTGGATTTTTGATAGAAATACTTCCTGAAACCTAGCAGTTTCACGATGGAGATAGGCTCTGTTTGCCCAAAAGAGGCCTATTCAGCTGACTTGAAGGTACACATGCACCTCTTCCAGGAAAACCATCTACTTAAAAGCTACAGCATCTCTCACATTGTTTCCCTGTGAGATCAGAGTCCGTTTTTGAAGGAAAGACTTGCAGCAACTCAGAATATTCAAAGTGGACAAAGGCTCCTTTGTTGCAATTGGGCCTATTCTGCTGAGTTGACAAAACACATGTCACTCTCAAAATTGAACCATCTGTGGCAGAATCAGGACAATCTAGCACCTTATTTACCTATGAGAATTGAGTTAGTTTTTGAAAGGAATAATTTCTGCAAATCAACGTTTTGAAGCTAGGGAAAGGCTAATTTTTATCCAAGTAGGCTTATTTAGCTGAGTTGAAGAAACACTGCTATCTCTCGAAAGAAAAGCATGTGTGTTACAACCGGGAACACCTAGCACATTGTTTCCTGGTGAGAATTGAGTTCGTTTTTCAAAGGAATACTTCCTGAAATCAGAATTTTCAAGTGGAGAAAGGCTCCTTTTGTTCCAAATAGGCCTCTTCAGCTCTGTTATGAAACACATGTATCTCCCCCAAAAAAGTAACGGCTGTTTTAGAAGCAGGAGCATCTAGAAGACTGCATCTCTGTGCATATTTTCTCAGTTCTTCGAAGGAATCCGTCCTGCAAATCAGAATGTTAAAGGTGGAGAACAGCTCATTTTGTTCCAAATAGACCTATTCTGCTAAGTTGAAGAAACTCATGTATCTCTGGAAGGAACACCATCTCTGTTTGAAGCAGGATCATCGAGCACATTGTTTCCCTTTGCAAATGGTGTTCGTTTTCTAGAGAAATACTTCCTTCCATTTAGGAGTTTCAAGGTCTAGACAGGCTGTAATGAGTCCAAATACACCTATTGTGCTGAGTTGAAGAAACACATGTATCTCTCCAAAGAAAAAAATGTATGTTAGAAGCTGTAGCCTCTGGCACATTGTGTCCCTGTAAGAATTTAGTTAGTGTTGGAATGGTGTACGTTGTGCAAATCAACATTTTCCAGGTGTAGAATGGCTCCTTTTGTTCCTTAGAGGCCTATTCTGCAAAAGAAAAGAGGCTCGGGTATCTCGTGAAGGAAAAGCATGTGTGTGAGAAGCAGGAGAATCCGGCACACTGTTTACCTGTGAGAATTCAGTTTGTTTATTGAAGGAATACTTACTGCAAACCAGTGTTTGCAAGGGTGAGAAAGGGTCAATTTGTTCCAAAGAGGCCTATGCAGGTAAGTTGAAGAAACATATGTATGTCTGGAAAGGAAACCACGTATGTTCGAAGCAGGAGCATTCAGTACATGGTTTCACTGTCCTTAATGACCTACGTTTTCAGAGCAATACTTCCTGCAACTTTGGAGTTCCAAGGTGGAGATAGTCACCATTTGCTCTAAAAAGGCCTATTCAGCTGACGTGAAGAACACATGGACCTCTCCAAAGACAGCCATCTATGTTCGAAGCTGCAGCATCTAGTACAGTGTTTCACTGTGAGAAGTGATTTAATTTTGAAAGGAATACTTCCTGCAAATCAAAGCTTTCAAGGTGGAGAAGGGCTGATTTTCCTCCAAATAGGCCTATACATGTAAGCTGAAGAAACACCTTTATCTCTCGAGAGAGAACAATCTGTGTGAGGTACAGAAGTATGTATGGCATATCTTCCCTGTGAGAACAGTGGTAGTTTCTGAAAGGAAGATTTCATGCATCTTAGGTGTTTAAGGTGGATTTAGACTCTGTTTGCACCAAATAGGCCTATTCAGCTGATTGGAAGAATCACATGTATATCTCAAAGAGAAACCATCTATGTTGGAAGTCTCAGCATCTATCACATTGTTTCCCTGTGATAATTTAGTTTACTTTTCAAAGGAATAATTCTGGCAAATCATAGTTTTCAACGTGGAGAAAGGCTCAGTTTGTTTCATGTAAGCCTATCCAGCTGAGTTGATGAAACATCTGCATCTCTCAAAAGAAAACCATCTGTGGCAGAATCAAGGGCATCGAGCACATTGTTTACCTATGAGAACTGAGTTAGTTTTTGAAAGGAATACTTGCTGCAAATCATGGTTTTCAAGTTGGAATGAGGCTCATTTTGTTCCAAACAGGCCGATTCAGCTACGGTCAAGAACGACATGTATGTCTCGAAAGAGCAACATCTACTTAGAAGGTGCAGTATCTAGTATACTGGTTCCATGTGACAACTGAGCTCATTTCTGAAGCGTGTAATTCCAGCAATTCACAATGTTCAAGGTGGAGAAAGGCTAAGTTTCTTGTAACTAGACTTACTAAGCTTAGATGAGGAAACACATGTGTCTCTCAAAAGAAAACCGTGTGTGTTAGGAGCTTCAGCATCTAGCGTGCTGTTTCCCTGTGAGAATTGAGATATTTTTGAAAGGAATGTCTCCTTCAATTCTCAGTTTTCAAGGTGGAGAAAGGCTCATTTTGTTCCCAATAGGCCTATTCAGCTTCGTTGAGGAAACACGTGTGTATCTGCCAAGAAAACCGTCTGTGTTAGGAGCAGGAGCAACTAGCACATTGTTTCCCTCTGAGAAAGGAGTTGGTTTGGGAAGGAATACTTCCTTCCAATCTGAATGTTCAAGGTGAAGAAATGCTCATTTTGTTCCAAAGAGTCCCATTCAGGTAAGTTGAAGAAACACATGTATCTCTCGAAGGAAAACCATCTGT
Source organism: Castor canadensis (assembly GCF_047511655.1). Classification (NCBI taxonomy): domain Eukaryota; kingdom Metazoa; phylum Chordata; class Mammalia; order Rodentia; family Castoridae; genus Castor; species Castor canadensis. The sequence goes on along the minus strand of NC_133401.1, from coordinate 36,312,188 downwards.
GAAAGAAGCAGGAGCACCTAGCACATTGTTTCCCTGTGTGAACTGACTGGATTTTTGATAGAAATACTTCCTGAAACCTAGCAGTTTCACGATGGAGATAGGCTCTGTTTGCCCAAAAGAGGCCTATTCAGCTGACTTGAAGGTACACATGCACCTCTTCCAGGAAAACCATCTACTTAAAAGCTACAGCAGCTCTCACATTGTTTCCCTGTGAGATCAGAGTCCGTTTTTGAAGGAAAGACTTGCAGCAACTCAGATTATTCAAAGTGGACAAAGGCTCATTTGTTGCAATTGGGCCTATTCTGCTGAGTTGACAAAACACATGTCACTCTCAAAATTGAACCATCTGTGGCAGAATCAGGACAATCTAGCACCTTATTTACCTATGAGAATTGAGTTAGTTTTTGAAAGGAATAATTTCTGCAAATCAACGTTTTGAAGCTAGGGAAAGGCTAATTTTTATCCAAGTAGGCTTATTTAGCTGAGTTGAAGAAACACTGCTATCTCTCGAAAGAAAAGCATGTGTGTTACAACCGGGAACACCTAGCACATTGTTTCCTGCTGAGAATTGAGTTCGTTTTTCAAAGGAATACTTCCTGAAATCAGAATTTTCAAGTGGAGAAAGGCTCCTTTTGTTCCAAGTAGGCCTGTTCAGCTCTGTTATGAAACACATGTATCTCCCCCAAAAAAGTAACGGCTGTTTTAGAAGCAGGAGCATCTAGAAGACTGCATCTCTGTGCATATTTTCTCAGTTCTTCGAAGGAATCCGTCCTGCAAATCAGAATGTTAAAGGTGGAGAACAGCTCATTTTGTTCCAAATAGACCTATTCTGCTAAGTTGAAGAAACTCATGTATCTCTGGAAGGAACACCATCTCTGTTTGAAGCAGGATCATCGAGCACATTGTTTCCCTTTGCAAATGGTGTTCGTTTTCTAGAGAAATACTTCCTTCCATTTAGGAGTTTCAAGGTCTAGACAGGCTGTAATGAGTCCAAATACACCTATTGTGCTGAGTTGAAGAAACACATGTATCTCTCCAAAGAAAACAATGTATGTTAGAAGCTGTAGCCTCTGGCACATTGTGTCCCTGTAAGAATTTAGTTAGTGTTGGAATGGTGTACGTTGTGCAAATCAACATTTTCCAGGTGTAGAATGGCTCATTTTGTTCCTTAGAGGCCTATTCTGCAAAAGAAAAGAGGCTCGGGTATCTCGTGAAGGAAAAGCATGTGTGTGAGAAGCAGGAGAATCCGGCACACTGTTTACCTGTGAGAATTCAGTTTGTTTATTGAAGGAATACTTACTGCAAACCAGTGTTTTCAAGGGTGAGAAAGGGTCAATTTGTTCCAAAGAGGCCTATGAAGGTAAGTTGAAGAAACATATGTATGTCTGGAAAGGAAACCACGTATGTTCGAAGCAGGAGCATCCAGTACATGGTTTCACTGTCCTTAATGACCTACGTTTTCAGAGCAATACTTCCTGCACCTTTGGAGTTCCAAGGTGGAGATAGTCACCGTTTGCTCTAAAAAGGCCTATTCAGCTAACGTGAAGAACACATGGACCTCTCCAAAGACAGCCATCTATGTTCAAAGCTGCAGCATCTAGTACATTGTTTCACTGTGAGAAGTGATTTAATTTTGAAAGGAATACTTCCTGCAAATCAAATCTTTCAAAGTGGAGAAGGGCTGATTTTCCTCCAAATAGGCCTATACATGTAAGCTGAAGAAACACCTTTATCTCTCGAGAGAGAACAATCTGTGTGAGGTACAGAAGTATGTATGGCATATCTTCCCTGTGAGAACAGTGGTAGTTTCTGAAAGGAAGATTTCATGCATCTTAGGTGTTTAAGGTGGATTTAGACTCTGTTTGCACCAAATAGGCCTATTCAGCTGATTGGAAGAATCACATGTATATCTCAAAGAGAAACCATCTATGTTGGAAGTCTCAGCATCTATCACATTGTTTCCCTGTGATAATTTAGTTTACTTTTCAAAGGAATAATTCTGGCAAATCATAGTTTTCAACGTGGAGAAAGGCTCAGTTTGTTTCATGTAAGCCTATCCAGCTGAGTTGATGAAACATCTGCATCTCTCAAAAGAAAACCATCTGTGGCAGAATCAAGGGCATCGAGCACATTGTTTACCTATGAGAACTGAGTTAGTTTTTGAAAGGAATACTTGCTGCAAATCATGGTTTTCAAGTTGGAATGAGGCTCATTTTGTTCCAAACAGGCCGATTCAGCTACGGTCAAGAAAGACATGTATGTCTCGAAAGAGCAACATCTACTTAGAAGGTGCAGTATCTAGGATACTGGTCCCTTGTGAGAACTGAGCTCGTTTCTGAAGCGTGTAATTCCAGCAACTCACGATGTTCAAGGTGGAGAAAGGCTAAGTTTCTTGCAACTAGACTTACTAAGCTTAGATGAGGAAACACAAGTGTCTCTCAAAAGAAAACCGTGTGTGTTAGGAGCTTCAGCATCTAGCGTGCTGTTTCCCTGTGAGAATTGAGATATTTTTGAAAGGAATGTCTCCTTCAATTCTCAGTTTTCAAGGTGGAGAAAGGCTCATTTTGTTCCCAATAGGCCTATTCAGCTTCGTTGAGGAAACACGTGTGTATCTGCCAAGAAAACCGTCTGTGTTAGGAGCAGGAGCAACTAGCACATTGTTTCCCTCTGAGAAAGGAGTTGGTTTTGGGAAGGAATACTTCCTTCCAATCTGCATGTTCAAGGTGAAGAAATGCTCATTTTGTTCCAAAGAGTCCCATTCAGGTAAGTTGAAGAAACACATGTATCTCTCGAAGGAAAACCATCTGTGAAAGAAGCAGGAGCACCTAGCACATTGTTTCCCTGTGTGAACTGACTGGATTTTTGATAGAAATACTTCATGAAACCTAGCAGTTTCACGATGGAGATAGGCTCTGTTTGCCTAAAAGAGGCCTATTCAGCTGACTTGAAGGTACACATGCACCTCTTCCAGGAAAACCATCTACTTAAAAGCTACAGCATCTCTCACATTGTTTCCCTGTGAGATCAGAGTCCGTTTTTGAAGGAAAGACTTGCAGCAACTCAGAATATTCAAAGTGGACAAAGGCTCCTTTGTTGCAATTGGGCCTATTCTGCTGAGTTGACAAAACACATGTCACTCTCAAAATTGAACCATCTGTGGCAGAATCAGGACAATCTAGCACCTTATTTACCTATGAGAATTGAGTTAGTTTTTGAAAGGAATAATTTCTGCAAATCAACGTTTTGAAGCTAGGGAAAGGCTAATTTTTATCCAAGTAGGCCTATTTAGCTGAGTTGAAGAAACACTGCTATCTCTCGAAAGAAAAGCATGTGTGTTACAACCGGGAACACCTAGCACATTGTTTCCTGGTGAGAATTGAGTTCGTTTTTCAAAGGAATACTTCCTGAAATCAGAATTTTCAAGTGGAGAAAGGCTCCTTTTGTTCCAAATAGGCCTCTTCAGCTCTGTTATGAAACACATGTATCTCCCCCAAAAAAGTAACGGCTGTTTTAGAAGCAGGAGCATCTAGAAGACTGCATCTCTGTGCATATTTTCTCAGTTCTTCGAAGGAATCCGTCCTGCAAATCAGAATGTTAAAGGTGGAGAACAGCTCATTTTGTTCCAAATAGACCTATTCTGCTAAGTTGAAGAAACTCATGTATCTCTGGAAGGAAGACCATCTCTGTTTGAAGCAGGATCACCGAGCACATTGTTTCCCTTTGCAAATGGTGTTCGTTTTCTAGAGAAATACTTCCTTCCATTTAGGAGTTTCACGGTCTAGACAGGCTATAATGAGTCCAAATACACCTATTGTGCTGAGTTGAAGAAACACATGTATCTCTCCAAAGAAAACAATGTATGTTAGAAGCTGTAGCCTCTGGCACATTGTGTCCCTGTAAGAATTTAGTTAGTGTTGGAATGGTGTACGTTGTGCAAATCAACATTTTCCAGGTGTAGAATGGCTCATTTTGTTCCTTAGAGGCCTATTCTGCAAAAGAAAATAGGCTCGGGTATCTCGTGAAGGAAAAGCATGTGTGTGAGAAGCAGGAGAATCCGGCACACTGTTTACCTGTGAGAATTCAGTTTGTTTATTGAAGGAATACTTACTGCAAACCAGTGTTTGCAAGGGTGAGAAAGGGTCAATTTGTTCCAAAGAGGCCTATGCAGGTAAGTTGAAGAAACATATGTATGTCTGGAAAGGAAACCACGTATGTTCGAAGCAGGAGCATCCAGTACATGGTTTCACTGTCCTTAATGACCTACGTTTTCAGAGCAATACTTCCTGCAACTTTGGAGTTCCAAGGTGGAGATAGTCACCGTTTGCTCTAAAAAGGCCTAACGTGAAGAACACATGGACCTCTCCAAAGACAGCCATCTCTGTTCGAAGCTGCAGCATCTAGTACAGTGTTTCACTGTGAGAAGTGATTTAATTTTGAAAGGAATACTTCCTGCAAATCAAAGCTTTCAAGGTGGAGAAGGGCTGATTTTCCTCCAAATAGGCCTATACATGTAAGCTGAAGAAACACCTTTATCTCTCGAAAGAGAACAATCTGTGTGAGGTACAGAAGTATGTATGGCATATCTTCCCTGTGAGAACAGTGGTAGTTTCTGAAAGGAAGATTTCATGCATCTTAGGTGTTTAAGGTGGATTTAGACTCTGTTTGCACCAAATAGGCCTATTCAGCTGATTGGAAGAATCACATGTATATCTCAAAGAGAAACCATCTATGTTGGAAGTCTCAGCATCTATCACATTGTTTCCCTGTGATAATTTAGTTTACTTTTCAAAGGAATAATTCTGGCAAATCATAGTTTTCAACGTGGAGAAAGGCTCAGTTTGTTTCATGTAAGCCTATCCAGCTGAGTTGATGAAACATCTGCATCTCTCAAAAGAAAACCATCTGTGGCAGAATCAAGGGCATCGAGCACATTGTTTACCTATGAGAACTGAGTTAGTTTTTGAAAGGAATACTTGCTGCAAATCATGGTTTTCAAGTTGGAATGAGGCTCATTTTGTTCCAAACAGGCCGATTCAGCTACGGTCAAGAAAGACATGTATGTCTCGAAAGAGCAACATCTACTTAGAAGGTGCAGTATCTAGTATACTGGTCCCTTGTGAGAACTGAGCTCGTTTCTGAAGCGTATAATTCCAGCAACTCACGATGTTCAAGGTGGAGAAAGGCTAAGTTTCTTGCAACTAGACTTACTAAGCTTACATGAGGAAACACATGTGTCTCTCAAAAGAAAACTGTGTGTGTTAGGAGCTTCAGCATCTAGCGTGCTGTTTCCCTGTGAGAATTGAGATATTTTTGAAAGGAATGTCTCCTTCAATTCTCAGTTTTCAAGGTGGAGAAAGGCTCATTTTGTTCCCAATAGGCCTATTCAGCTTCGTTGAGGAAACACGTGTGTATCTGCCAAGAAAACCGTCTGTGTTAGGAGCAGGAGCAACTAGCACATTGTTTCCCTCTGAGAAAGGAGTTGGTTTTGGGAAGGAATACTTCCTTCCAATCTGAATGTTCAAGGTGAAGAAATGCTCATTTTGTTCCAAAGAGTCCCATTCAGGTAAGTTGAAGAAACACATGTATCTCTCGAAGGAAAACCATCTGTGAAAGAAGCAGGAGCACCTAGCACATTGTTTCCCTGTGTGAACTGACTGGATTTTTGATAGAAATACTTCCTGAAACCTAGCAGTTTCACGATGGAGATAGGCTCTGTTTGCCCAAAAGAGGCCTATTCAGCTGACTTGAAGGTACACATGCACCTCTTCCAGGAAAACCATCTACTTAAAAGCTACAGCAGCTCTCACATTGTTTCCCTGTGAGATCAGAGTCCGTTTTTGAAGGAAAGACTTGCAGCAACTCAGAATATTCAAAGTGGACAAAGGCTCCTTTGTTGCAATTGGGCCTATTCTGCTGAGTTGACAAAACACATGTCACTCTCAAAATTGAACCATCTGTGGCAGAATCAGGACAATCTAGCACCTTATTTACCTATGAGAATTGAGTTAGTTTTTGAAAGGAATAATTTCTGCAAATCAACGTTTTGAAGCTAGGGAAAGGCTAATTTTTATCCAAGTAGGCTTATTTAGCTGAGTTGAAGAAACACTGCTATCTCTCGAAAGAAAAGCATGTGTGTTACAACCGGGAACACCTAGCACATTGTTTCCTGCTGAGAATTGAGTTCGTTTTTCAAAGGAATACTTCCTGAAATCAGAATTTTCAAGTGGAGAAAGGCTCCTTTTGTTCCAAATAGGCCTCTTCAGCTCTGTTATGAAACACATGTATCTCCCCCCAAAAAGTAACGGCTGTTTTAGAAGCAGGAGCATCTAGAAGACTGCATCTCTGTGCATATTTTCTCAGTTCTTCGAAGGAATCCGTCCTGCAAATCAGAATGTTAAAGGTGGAAAACAGCTCATTTTGTTCCAAATAGACCTATTCTGCTAAGTTGAAGAAACTCATGTATCTCTGGAAGGAACACCATCTCTGTTTGAAGCAGGATCATCGAGCACATTGTTTCCCTTTGCAAATGGTGTTCGTTTTCTAGAGAAATACTTCCTTCCATTTAGGAGTTTCAAGGTCTAGACAGGCTGTAATGAGTCCAAATACACCTATTGTGCTGAGTTGAAGAAACACATGTATCTCTCCAAAGAAAACAATGTATGTTAGAAGCTGTAGCCTCTGGCACATTGTGTCCCTGTAAGAATTTAGTTAGTGTTGGAATGGTGTACGTTGTGCAAATCAACATTTTCCAGGTGTAGAATGTCTCCTTTTGTTCCTTAGAGGCCTATTCTGCAAAAGAAAAGAGGCTCGGGTATCTCGTGAAGGAAAAGCATGTGTGTGAGAAGCAGGAGAATCCGGCACACTGTTTACCTGTGAGAATTCAGTTTGTTTATTGAAGGAATACTTACTGCAAACCAGTGTTTGCAAGGGTGAGAAAGGGTCAATTTGTTCCAAAGAGGCCTATGCAGGTAAGTTGAAGAAACATATGTATGTCTGGAAAGGAAACCACGTATGTTCGAAGCAGGAGCATCCAGTACATGGTTTCACTGTCCTTAATGACCTACGTTTTCAGAGCAATACTTTCTGCAACTTTGGAGTTCCAAGGTGGAGATAGTCACCGTTTGCTCTAAAAAGGCCTATTCAGCTAACGTGAAGAACACATGGACCTCTCCAAAGACAGCCATCTATGTTCGAAGCTGCAGCATCTAGTACAGTGTTTCACTGTGAGAAGTGATTTAATTTTGAAAGGAATACTTCCTGCAAATCAAAGCTTTCAAGGTGGAGAAGGGCTGATTTTCCTCCAAATAGGCCTATACATGTAAGCTGAAGAAACACCTTTATCTCTCGAGAGAGAACAATCAGTGTGAGGTACAGAAGTATGTATGGCATATCTTCCCTGTGAGAACAGTGGTAGTTTCTGAAAGGAAGATTTCATGCATCTTAGGTGTTTAAGGTGGATTTAGACTCTGTTTGCACCAAATAGGCCTATTCAGCTGATTGGAAGAATCACATGTATATCTCAAAGAGAAACCATCTATGTTGGAAGTCTCAGCATCTATCACATTGTTTCCCTGTGATAATTTAGTTTACTTTTCAAAGGAATAATTCTGGCAAATCATAGTTTTCAACGTGGAGAAAGGCTCAGTTTGTTTCATGTAAGCCTATCCAGCTGAGTTGATGAAACATCTGCATCTCTCAAAAGAAAACCATCTGTGGCAGAATCAAGGGCATCGAGCACATTGTTTACCTATGAGAACTGAGTTAGTTTTTGAAAGGAATACTTGCTGCAAATCATGGTTTTCAAGTTGGAATGAGGCTCATTTTGTTCCAAACAGGCCGATTCAGCTACGGTCAAGAAAGACATGTATGTCTCGAAAGAGCAACAACTACTTAGAAGGTGCAGTATCTAGTATACTGGTCCCTTGTGAGAACTGAGCTCGTTTCTGAAGCGTATAATTCCAGCAACTCACGATGTTCAAGGTGGAGAAAGGCTAAGTTTCTTGCAACTAGACTTACTAAGCTTAGATGAGGAAACACAAGTGTCTCTCAAAAGAAAACCGTGTGTGTTAGGAGCTTCAGCATCTAGCGTGCTGTTTCCCTGTGAGAATTGAGATATTTTTGAAAGGAATGTCTCCTTCAATTCTCAGTTTTCAAGGTGGAGAAAGGCTCATTTTGTTCCCAATAGGCCTATTCAGCTTCGTTGAGGAAACACGTGTGTATCTGCCAAGAAAACCGTCTGTGTTAGGAGCAGGAGCAACTAGCACATTGTTTCCCTCTGAGAAAGGAGTTGGTTTTGGGAAGGAATACTTCCTTCCAATCTGAATGTTCAAGGTGAAGAAATGCTCATTTTGTTCCAAAGAGTCCCATTCAGGTAAGTTGAAGAAACACATGTATCTCTCGAAGGAAAACCATCTGTGAAAGAAGCAGGAGCACCTAGCACATTGTTTCCCTGTGTGAACTGACTGGATTTTTGATAGAAATACTTCCTGAAACCTAGCAGTTTCACGATGGAGATAGGCTCTGTTTGCCCAAAAGAGGCCTATTCAGCTGACTTGAAGGTACACATGCACCTCTTCCAGGAAAACCATCTACTTAAAAGCTACAGCAGCTCTCACATTGTTTCCCTGTGAGATCAGAGTCCGTTTTTGAAGGAAAGACTTGCAGCAACTCAGAATATTCAAAGTGGACAAAGGCTCCTTTGTTGCAATTGGGCCTATTCTGCTGAGTTGACAAAACACATGTCACTCTCAAAATTGAACCATCTGTGGCAGAATCAGGACAATCTAGCACCTTATTTACCTATGAGAATTGAGTTAGTTTTTGAAAGGAATAATTTCTGCAAATCAACGTTTTGAAGCTAGGGAAAGGCTAATTTTTATCCAAGTAGGCTTATTTAGCTGAGTTGAAGAAACACTGCTATCTCTCGAAAGAAAAGCATGTGTGTTACAACCGGGAACACCTAGCACATTGTTTCCTGCTGAGAATTGAGTTCGTTTTTCAAAGGAATACTTCCTGAAATCAGAATTTTCAAGTGGAGAAAGGCTCCTTTTGTTCCAAATAGGCCTCTTCAGCTCTGTTATGAAACACATGTATCTCCCCCAAAAAAGTAACGGCTGTTTTAGAAGCAGGAGCATCTAGAAGACTGCATCTCTGTGCATATTTTCTCAGTTCTTCGAAGGAATCCGTCCTGCAAATCAGAATGTTAAAGGTGGAGAACAGCTCATTTTCTTCCAAATAGACCTATTCTGCTAAGTTGAAGAAACTCATGTATCTCTGGAAGGAACAACATCTCTGTTTGAAGCAGGATCATCGAGCACATTGTTTCCCTTTGCAAATGGTGTTCGTTTTCTAGAGAAATACTTCCTTCCATTTAGGAGTTTCAAGGTCTAGACAGGCTGTAATGAGTCCAAATACACCTATTGTGCTGAGTTGAAGAAACACATGTATCTCTCCAAAGAAAACAATGTATGTTAGAAGCTGTAGCCTCTGGCACATTGTGTCCCTGTAAGAATTTAGTTAGTGTTGGAATGGTGTACGTTGTGCAAATCAACATTTTCCAGGTGTAGAATGGCTCCTTTTGTTCCTTAGAGGCCTATTCTGCAAAAGAAAAGAGGCTCGGGTATCTCGTGAAGGAAAAGCATGTGTGTGAGAAGCAGGAGAATCCGGCACACTGTTTACCTGTGAGAATTCAGTTTGTTTATTGAAGGAATACTTACTGCAAACCAGTGTTTGCAAGGGTGAGAAAGGGTCAATTTGTTCCAAAGAGGCCTATGCAGGTAAGTTGAAGAAACATATGTATGTCTGGAAAGGAAACCATGTATGTTCGAAGCAGGAGCATATAGTACATGGTTTCACTGTCCTTAATGGCCTACGTTTTCAGAGCAATACTTCCTGCAACTTTGGAGTTCCAAGGTGGAGATAGTCACCGTTTGCTCTAAAAAGGCCTATTCAGCTAACGTGAAGAACACATGGACCTCTCCAAAGACAGCCATCTATGTTCGAAGCTGCAGCATCTAGTACAGTGTTTCACTGTGAGAAGTGATTTAATTTTGAAAGGAATACTTCGTGCAAATCAAAGCTTTCAAAGTGGAGAAGGGATGATTTTCCTCCAAATAGGCCTATACATGTAAGCTGAAGAAACACCTTTATCTCTCGAGAGAGAACAATCTGTGTGAGGTACAGAAGTATGTATGGCATATCTTCCCTGTGAGAACAGTGGTAGTTTCTGAAAGGAAGATTTCATGCATCTCAGGTGTTTAAGGTGGATTTAGACTCTGTTTGCACCAAATAGGCCTATTCAGCTGATTGGAAGAATCACATGTATATCTCAAAGAGAAACCATCTATGTTGGAAGTCTCAGCATCTATCACACTGTTTCCCTGTGATAATTTAGTTTACTTTTCAAAGGAATAATTCCGGCAAATCATAGTTTTCAACTTGGAGAAAGGCTCAGTTTGTTTCATGTAAGCCTATCCAGCTGAGTTGATGAAACATCTGCATCTCTCAAAAGAAAACCATCTGTGGCAGAATCAAGGGCATCGAGCACATTGTTTACCTATGAGAACTGAGTTAGTTTTTGAAAGGAATACTTGCTGCAAATCATGGTTTTCAAGTTGGAATGAGGCTCATTTTGTTCCAAACAGGCCGATTCAGCTACGGTCAAGAAAGACATGTATGTCTCGAAAGAGCAACATCTACTTAGAAGGTGCAGTATGTAGTATACTGGTCCCTTGTGAGAACTGAGCTCGTTTCTGAAGCGTATAATTCCAGCAACTCACAATGTTCAAGGTGGAGAAAGGCTAAGTTTCTTGCAACTAGACTTACTAAGCTTACATGAGGAAACACATGTGTCTCTCAAAAGAAAACCGTGTGTGTTAGGAGCTTCAGCATCTAGCGTGCTGTTTCCCTGTGAGAATTGAGATATTTTTGAAAGGAATGTCTCCTTCAATTCTCAGTTTTCAAGGTGGAGAAAGGCTCATTTTGTTCCCAATAGGCCTATTCAGCTTCGTTGAGGAAACACGTGTGTATCTGCCAAGAAAACCGTCTGTGTTAGGAGCAGGAGCAACTAGCACATTGTTTCCCTCTGAGAAAGGAGTTGGTTTTGGGAAGGAATACTTCCTTCCAATCTGAATGTTCAAGGTGAAGAAATGCTCATTTTGTTCCAGAGTCCCATTCAGGTAAGTTGAAGAAACACATGTATCTCTCGAAGGAAAACCATCTGTGAAAGAAGCAGGAGCACCTAGCACATTGTTTCCCTGTGCGAACTGACTGGATTTTTGATAGGAATACTTCCTGAAACCTAGCAGTTTCACGATGGAGATAGGCTCTGTTTGCCCAAAAGAGGCCTATTCAGCTGACTTGAAGGTACACATGCACCTCTTCCAGGAAAACCATCTACTTAAAAGCTACAGCATCTCTCACATTGTTTCCCTGTGCGATCAGAGTCCGTTTTTGAAGGAAAGACTTGCAGCAACTCACAATATTCAAAGTGGACAAAGGCTCCTTTGTTGCAATTGGGCCTATTCTGCTGAGTTGACAAAACACATGTCACTCTCAAAATTAAACCATCTGTGGCAGAATCAGGACAATCTAGCACCTTATTTACCTATGAGAATTGAGTTAGTTTTTGAAAGGAATAATTTCTGCAAATCAACGTTTTGAAGCTAGGGAAAGGCTAATTTTGATCCAAGTAGGCTTATTTAGCTGAGTTGAAGAAACACTGCTATCTCTCGAAAGAAAAGCATGTGTGTTACAACCGGGAACACCTAGCACATTGTTTCCTGGTGAGAATTGAGTTCGTTTTTCAAAGGAATACTTCCTGAAATCAGAATTTTCAAGTGGAGAAGGGCTCCTTTTGTTCCAAATAGGCCTCTTCAGCTCTGTTATGAAACACATGTATCTCCCCCAAAAAAGTAACGGCTGTTTTAGAAGCAGGAGCATCTAGAAGACTGCATCTCTGTGCATATTTTCTCAGTTCTTCGAAGGAATCCGTCCTGCAAATCAGAATGTTAAAGGTGGAGAAAAGCTCATTTTATTCCAAATAGACCTATTCTGTTAAGTTGAAGAAACTCATGTATCTCTGGAAGGAACACCATCTCTGTTTGAAGCAGGATCATTGAGCACATTGTTTCCCTTTGCCAATGATGTTCATTTTCTAGAGAAATACTTCCTTCAATTTAGGAGTTTCAAGGTGGAGATAGGCTGTAATGAGTCCAAATACACCTATTGTGCTGAGTTGAAGAAACACATGTATCTCTCCAAAGAAAACAATGTACGTTAGAAGCTGTAGCCTCTGGCACATTGTGCCCCTGCAAGAATTTAGTTAGTGTTGGAATGGTGTACGTTGTGCAAATCAACATTTTCCAGGTGTAGAATGGCTCAATTTGTTCCTTAGAGGCCTATTCTGCAAAACAAAAGAGCCTCAGTTATCTCGTGAAGGAAAAGCATGTGTGTGAGAAGCATGGGAATCCAGCACACTGTTTACCTGTGAGAATTCAGTTTGTTTATTGAAGGAATACTTACTGCAAACCAGTGTTTTCAAGGGTGAGAAAGGGTCAATTTGTTCCAAAGAGGCCTATGCAGGTAAGTTGAAGAAACATATGTATGTCTGGAAGGGAAACCACGTATGTTCGAAGCAGGAGCATCCAGTACATGGTTTCACTGTCCTTAATGACCTACGTTTTCAGAGCAATACTTCCTGCAACTTTGGAGTTCCAAGGTGGAGATAGTCACCGTTTGCTCTAAAAAGGCCTATTCAGCTAACATGAAGAACACATGGACCTCTCCAAAGACAGCCATCTATGTTCGAAGCTGCAGCATCTAGTACAGTGTTTCACTGTGAGAAGTGATTTAATTTTGAAAGGAATACTTCCTGCAAATCAAAGCTTTCAAAGTGGAGAAGGGCTGATTTTCCTCCAAATAGGCCTATACATGTAAGCTGAAGAAACACCTTTATCTCTCGAGAGAGAACAATCTGTGTGAGGTACAGAAGTATGTATGGCATATCTTCCCTGTGAGAACAGTGGTAGTTTCTGAAAGGAAGATTTCATGCATCTTAGGTGTTTAAGGTGGATTTAGACTCTGTTTGCACCAAATAGACCTATTCAGCTGATTGGAAGAATCACATGTATATCTCAAAGAGAAACCATCTATGTTGGAAGTCTCAGCATCTATCACATTGTTTCCCTGTGATAATTTAGTTTACTTTTCAAAGGAATAATTCTGGCAAATCATAGTTTTCAACGTGGAGAAAGGCTCAGTTTGTTTCATGTAAGCCTATCCAGCTGAGTTGATGAAACATCTGCATCTCTCAAAAGAAAACCATCTGTGGCAGAATCAAGGGCATCGAGCACATTGTTTACCTATGAGAACTGAGTTAGTTTTTGAAAGGAATACTTGCTGCAAATCATGGTTTTCAAGTTGGAATGAGGCTCATTTTGTTCCAAACAGGCCGATTCAGCTACGGTCAAGAAAGACATGTATGTCTCGAAAGAGCAACATCTACTTAGAAGGTGCAGTATCTAGTATACTGGACCCTTGTGAGAACTGAGCTCGTTTCTGAAGCGTATAATTCCAGCAACTCACAATGTTCAAGGTGGAGAAAGGCTAAGTTTCTTGCAACTAGACTTACTAAGCTTAGAAGAGGAAACACATGTGTCTCTCAAAAGAAAACCGTGTGTGTTAGGAGCTTCAGCATCTAGCGTGCTGTTTCCCTGTGAGAATTGAGATATTTTTGAAAGGAATGTCTCCTTCAATTCTCAGTTTTCAAGGTGGAGAAAGGCTCATTTTGTTCCCAATAGGCCTATTCAGCTTCGTTGAGGAAACACGTGTGTATCTGCCAAGAAAACCGTCTGTGTTAGGAGCAGGAGCAACTAGCACATTGTTTCCCTCTGAGAAAGGAGTTGGTTTTGGGAAGGAATACTTCCTTCCAATCTGAATGTTCAAGGTGAAGAAATGCTCATTTTGTTCCAAAGAGTCCCATTCAGGTAAGTTGAAGAAACACATGTATCTCTCGAAGGAAAACCATCTGTGAAAGAAGCAGGAGCACCTAGCACATTGTTTCCCTGTGCGAACTGACTGGATTTTTGATACAAATACTTCCTGAAACCTAGCAGTTTCACGATGGAGATAGGCTCTGTTTGCCCAAAAGAGGCCTATTCAGCTGACTTGAAGGTACACATGCACCTCTTCCAGGAAAACCATCTACTTAAAAGCTACAGCATCTCTCACATTGTTTCCCTGTGCGATCAGAGTCCGTTTTTGAAGGAAAGACTTGCAGCAACTCAGAATATTCAAAGTGGACAAAGGCTCCTTTGTTGCAATTGGGCCTATTCTGTTGAGTTGACAAAACACATGTCACTCTCAAAATTAAACCATCTGTGGCAGAATCAGGACAATCTAGCACCTTATTTACCTATGAGAATTGTGTTAGTTTTTGAAAGGAATTCTCGATGCAAATCATGGTTTTCAATGTGGAATGAGGCTCATTTTGTTCCAAACAGGCCTATTCAGCTACGGTCATGTATGTCTCGAAAGAGCAACATCTACTTAGAAGCTGCAGCATCTAGTATACTGGTCCCTTGTGAGGACTGAGCTCGTTTCTGAATCATATAATTCCAGCAACTCACAATTTTCAAGGTGGAGAAAGGCTAAATTTCTTACAAATAGACTTACAAAGCTGAGATGAGAAAATACATGAATCTCTCAAAAGAAAACCATCTGTGTTAGGAGCTTCAGCATCTAGCGTGTTGTTTCCCTGTGAGAATTGAAACTAACTGAATTCTCACAAAGAAACCAGGTGCTACATGTTGCAGCTAATAATACAGCTGGTTTTCTTTTCAGAGATTTATGTGCTTCCTCCACTCAGTTGAATAGGCCTGTTTGGAACCAATGTGCCTTACTCCAACTTAAAAAATGATTTGCAAAATATTTGTCTCTCCAAACTAACTCAATTCTCACAGGGAAACAAGTTGTTTGTTGCTCTTGCTTCTAATACTGATGGTTTTCTTTCGAGAGATACATGTGTTTCGTCAACTCAGCATATGATGTGTATTCGCAACAAAAAGAGCCTGTCTCCAAATTCAAAATCTGATTGGCAGGAAGTGCTCGATTCAAAAACTGCCTCAATTTCCACATGGAAACAAGGGGCTAGATACTCCTTCTTCTATTACACACAGTTTTCTCCAGAGAGATAGTTGTGTATCATCCACTTACTTGAATAGGCCTGTTTGTGACAAAATGATGAATTCTCAACCTTGAAAACTAGGATTAGCAGGAAGAACTCCCTTCCAAAACGAACTAAGGTCTCACAAAGAAACAACGTCTAACACAGATGGTTTTTTTCCAAGACATACCTGTGTTTCTTCACGTTTACTGAATAGGCCTATTTGGAACAACAAAAACCTTTCCCATCTTGAGAAGTTTGATTTGCAGAAATTATTTCTTTCAAAATCTAATTCAATTCCCATAGTTAAGCAATGTGCTAGACGCTCCTGATTCTGTGACAGGTGGTATAATTTCGACAGCTACGTGTGTTTCGCCAAGTCAGCAGAGTAGGTCCATTTGCAACAAGCTGAGCCTAAGTCCACCTTGAAAATTCTAATTGGCAGGAAGTATTTCCTTCGAATACTAATGCTTTTCTCACAGGGAAACAATGTGGTAGATGTTGCAGTTTCTCACATAAGTGGTTTTCTATCCAGAGATACATGTGATTTTCAACTCTTCTGTATACGCCTACTTGGAGCAAACAGAGCCTATCTCCATACTGGAAATTATGATTTGCAAGAAGTGTCCCATCAAAGATTTACTCAATTCTCACAGGGGAACAATGTGCTTGTGCTCCAGGTGGGAACACAGTATATTTTCAACCGAGAGAAACATCTGTGTATCACCTTAACCAAACAGGCCTATTTGGAACAAAATGAGCATCTCTTCAACATGAAAATTCAGATTTGAAGTATGTATTCCAATCCAAAACTAACTCAATTCTCAAAGGGAAACAATGTGCTAGGTGCTCTTGCTCCTAACACGAATGGATTTTTTGCACATAGAAACGTGTTTCTTCCACTAAGCTGAATAGGCCTATTTAGAACAAAAGGAGGCACTCTCCACCTTGAAAACTATGAATTGAAGGACACATTCCTTTCAAAAACTAACTCAATTACCTCAGGGAAACAATGTGGTAGATGCCACAGCCTCTAACAAAGATGGTTTTCTTTGGAAACCTACATGTGTTTCATTATTTCAGCCGAATAAGCCTATTTGATACAAATTTAGCCTTCTCCACCTTGATAATTCTGATTTGCCAGAAATATACCCTTCAAAAACTGACTCATTTCTCACAAGGGAGCAATGTACTAGGTGATGCAGCTTTAACATAGATGCTTCTCTCTGGAGAGATACATTTGTTTCTTGACTATAGCTCAATAGGCCCATTTGGAACAAAAGGAGCCTTATTGCAACTTGAAAACTATGATTTGCGGTAAGTATTCCTTTCAAAAACTAACACAGTTCTCACAGGTAAACAACGTGCTAGAAGCTCCTGATTCTGCCTCAGATGCTTTTCCTGTGAGAGATACATATGTTTCCTCAACCTAGCTGTGTAGACCTATCTGCATGCCTTTCTCCACTTGAACGCTGTGATTTGCAGGAAGTATTGCCTTCAAAAACTACCTGAATTCTCAAGAAGCAAGCATGTGCTACATTCTGCAGCTTCTATCCTAGATGGTTTTCTTTTCAGAGATTTATAGTTTCATCTCCTCAGTTGAATAGGCCTGTCTGGAAAGAATGAGCCTTTCTCCAACTTAACAACTGTGATTAGCAGGAAGTATTGGTTTCAAAAACTAACTCAATTCTCACAGGGAAGCAATGTGCTGGTTGCTCCTGCTGCTAACACACATGGTTTTCTTTCCAGAGATACATGTGGTTCAAAACCTCAGCAGAAGATGCCTATTTGAAACAAAAAGATCCTCTCTTCAACTACAAAAATCTGATTTGGAGGAAGTGTTTCAATCAAAAACTACCTCAATTTTCACATGGAAACAATGGGCTAGATGCTCCTTCTTCTATTACACACGGTTTTCTTTTGAATGATAAATGTCTTTCACCTACTTAGCTGAATAGGCCTGTTTGCAACAAAATGCGCCTTTCTCAATCTTGACAACTATGATTTCCAGGAAGCACTCCCTTCCAAACCGAACTGAGAGCTCACAAAGGAACAACGTGTGAGATTCTGCAAAGTCGAACACAGACGTTTGTTTTTTGAGACCTACATATATTTCTTCAACTTCTCTGAATAAGTCCTATTTGGAACACAATGAGCATTTCTTCACCTTCTAAATTCAGATTGGAAGTAAGTATTCCTTTCAAAAGCTACCTTGATCCTCACAGGGAAACAATGTGCTAGTTGCTCTTGCTCCTATCACAGACGGTTTTCATTTCATATATACATGTGTTCCTTCAACTAAGCTGCATAGGCCTATTTGGAACAAAATGAGCCTTTCTCAACCTTGGAAGCTATGAATTCATGGATGCATTACTTTCGTAAATTATCTCACTTCTCACAGGGAATCCATGCACTAGATGTTGCACCTTTGAACACAAATGGTTTTCTTTTGACAGATACATGAGTTTTCCTTGAAGCTGAATAAGACTATTTACATCAAATTGAGCCTTTCTCCTCCTTGAAAATTCTGATTTGCCAGAATTATACCCTTGAAAAAACTTCTCACTTATCACTGGGGAACAATGTGCTGGATGCTGCAGATCATAACACACATGGTTCTCTTTTAGTGAAACATGTTTCTTGTCCATAGCAGAATAGGCCTATGTGGAACAAAAGGAGAGTTATTCCAACTAGAAAGCCATGGTTTTTAACCAGTATTCCTTTCAAAAAGTACCTCAATTCTCATAAGTAAACAATGTCCTAGATGCTCCTGATTCTGCCACAGAGGGTTTAATTTCGAGAGATACAAGTGTTTAGTCAACTCAGCAGAATAGGTGTATTTGCAGCAAATTGAGCCATAGTCCAACTTTTATACTTTGATTTGCAGGAAGTACAGCATCAGAAACTAATTTAAGTACCACAGGAAGACAATGTGCTAGATGCTCCTGGTTCTAACGCACATGCTTTTCTTGGAGAGATACATGGGTTTCTTCACCTTACCTGAATAGGCCCATTTGGAACAAAATGAGTATTTCTTCACCTTGAAAATTCAGATAAGAAGAAAGTATTCCTTTCAAAAACCCACTCAATTCTCACAGGTAAACAATGTGATAGTTGCTGCTGCTGATAACACAGATAGTTTTCTTTGCAGATAGACATGTGTTTCTTCAATTAAGATGATGAAGCTTATTGGAAGCAAAATGAGCCTTTCTCCACCTTGACAAGTATGAATTGAAGGACATATTCCTTTCATAGACTAACTCAATTATCACAGGGAAATAATATGCTAGATTCTGCAGCATCTAACACACATGATTTTCTTCTGAGAGATACATGTGTTTCGTCATCTAAGCTGAGTAAGTCTACTTGCTACAAATTTATCCTTCTCCACCTTGAAAATTCTGATTTGCCAGAATTATACCCTTCAAAAACTAACTCATTTCTCACAAGGGAAAAGGTACTACACGCTGCAGCTGATAATATGGATGTCTCTCTTTGGAGACATACATGAGTTTCTTGTCCATAGCTGAATCGGCCCATTTGGAAAAAAATGAACCTTATTCCAACGTGAAAACTGTGATTTGCAGCAAGTATTCTTTTCTAAAACTAACACAGTTCTCATAGGTAAACAATGTGCTGCAGGCTCTTGATATTGCCACAGATGCATTTCCTATGAGAAATGTGAATGTTTCCTCAACCTAGTTGACTACGCCTTTTTGGAACAAAATGTACCTTTCTCCACCTTGAAAACTGTGTTTGCAGGAAGTATTCCTTTAAAAAACTAACTGAATTCTCACAAAGAAACCAGGTGGTACATGCTGCAGCTAACAATACAGCTGTTTTGTTTTTTTTTTTCGGAGATTTATGTGCTTCGTTCACTCAGCTGAATAGGCCTATCTGGAACCAATGAGCCTTACTGCAACTTAAAAAGTGATTTGCAAAAAGGTTTGTTTCTCAAAACTAACTCCATTCTCACAGGGAAACAAATTGCTTGTTGCTCTTGCTTCTAATACTGATGGTTTTCCTTCGAGAGATACATGTGTTTCATCATCTCAGCATATGATGCGTATTTGCAACAAAAAGAGCCTGTCTCCAAATTCAAAATTTGATTTGCAGGAAGTGCTCCATTCAAAAACGGCCTCAATTTCCACACGGAAACAATGGGCTAGATACTCCTTCTTCTATTACACACAGGTTTCTCTGGAGAGATAGTTGTGTATCATCAACTTAGTTGAATAGGCCTGTTTGTGACAAAATGAGCCATTCTCAACCTTGAAAACTAGGATTAGCAGGAAGTACTGCCTTCCAACGCGAACTGAGATCTCACAAAGGAACAACGTCTAACACAGACGGTTTTTTCCCGAGACATACATGTGTTTCTTCACGTTTACTGAATAGGCCTATTTGGAACAACAAAAACCTTTGTCCATCTTGAGAAGTTGGATTTGCAGAAATTAATTCTTTCAAAATCTAATTCAATTCCCATTGTTAAGCAAGGTGCTACACGCTTCTGACTCTGTGACAGGAGGTATAATTTCGACCGTTACGTGTGTTTCCCCAAGTCAGAAGAGTAGGTCCATTTGCAACAACTGAGCCTAAGTCCACCTTGAAAATTCTAATGTGAAGGACGTATTTCTTCCAAAACTAACTCTATTCTCACAGGGAAACAATGTGATAGACGTTGCAGTTTCTCACATAGCTGGTTTTCTATCGAGAGATACATGTGGTTTTCAACTCTGCTGAATACGCCTACTTGGAGCAAACAGAGCCTATCTCCATACTGGAAATAATGATTCGCAAGAAGTGTCCTATCCAAGATTTACTCAATTCTCACAGGGGAACAATGTGTTTGTGCTCCACCAGGGAACACAGAAAATTTTCAACCGAGAGAAACATCTGTGTATCACCTTAACAAAACAGGCCTATTTGGAACCAAATGAGCATCTCTTCACCATGAAAATTCAGATTTGAAGTATGTATTCCTATCAAAAACGAACTCAATTCTCAACTGGAAACAATGTGCTAGGTGCTCCTGCTCCTAACACGGACGGACTTTTTGCAGATAGAAATGTGTTTCTTGGACTAAGCTGAATAGGCCTATTTGGAACCAAAGGAGCCCCTGTCCACCTTGAAAACTGTGAATTGAAGGATAGATTCCTTTCAAAAACTAACTCAATTACCACAGGGAAACAATGTGGTAGATGCCACAGCCTCTAACAGAGATGGTTTTCTTTGGAAACCTACATGAGTTTCATTATTTCTGCTGAAGAAGTCTATTTGCTACAAATTTAGCCTTCTCCACCTTGAAAATTCTGATTTGCCAGAAATATACCCTTCAAAAACAGACTCATTTCTCACAAGGGAGCAATGTACTAGGTGATGCAGCTTTAACATAAATGCTTCTCTTTGGAGAGATACATTTGTTTCTTGACTATAGCTGAGTAGTCCCATTTGGAACCACAGGAGCCTTATTGCAACTTGAAAACTACGATTTGCAGTAAGGATTCCTTTCAAAAACTAACACAGTTCTCCTAGGTAAACAACGTGCTAGAAGCTCCTGATTCTGCCTCAGATGCTTTTCCTGTGAGAGATACATATGTTTCCTCAACCTAGCTGAATAGGCCTATTTGCAAGAAATTGTGCCTTTCTCCACCTTGAAAGAACACCTGTGATTTGCAGGAAGTATTCCTTTCATAAACTACCTGAATTCTCAAGAAGAAAGCATGTGCTACATTCTGCAGCTTCTATCCTAGATGGTTTTCTTTTCAGAGATTTATAGTTTCATCTCCTCAGTTGAATAGGCCTGTCTGGAACCAATGCGCCTTTCTCCAACTTAACAACTGTGATTAGCAGGAAGTATTTGTTGCAAAAACTAACTCAATTCTCACAGGGAAACAATGTGCTGGTTGCTCCTGCTTCTAACACACATGGTTTTCTTTCTAGACATACATGTGGTTCAAAACCTCAGTAGAAGATGCCTATTTGAAACAAAAAGATCCTCTCTTCAACTACAAAATTCTGATTTGGAGGAAGTGTTTCAATCAAAAACTACCTCAATTTTCACATGGAAACAATGGGCTAGATGCTCCTTCTTCTATTACACACGGTTATCTTTGGAGAGATAAATGTGTTTCACCAACAGTGCTGAGTAGGCCTGTTTGCAACAAATGAGCCTTTCTCAATCTTGACAACTATGATTTCCAGGAAGCACTCCCTTCCAAACCGAACTCAGATCTCACAAAGGAACAACGTGTGAGATTCTGCAAAGTCGAACACAGACTTTTGTTTTCTGAGACCTACATGTGTTTCTTCAACTTGTCTGAATAAGGCCTATTTGGAACCCAATGAGCATTTCTTCACCTTCTAAATTCAGATTGGAAGTAAGTATTCCTTTCAAAAGCTACCTTGATCCTCACAGGGAAACAATGTGCTAGTTGCTCCTGCTCCTAACACAGACGGTTTTCATTTCAGATATACATGTGTTTCTTCAACTAAGCTGCATAGGCCTATTTGGAAGAAAATGAGCCTTTCTCAACCTTGGAAGCTGTGAATTCATGGATGCGTTACTTTCAAAAACTAACTCACTTCTCACAGGGAATCCATGCACTAGATGCTGCTGCTTTGAACACAAATGGTTTTCTTTAGACATATACATGAGTTTGCCTTCAAGCTGAATAAGTCTATTTACATCAAATTGTGCCTTTCCCCTCCTCCAAATTCTGATTTGCCAGAGTTATACCCTTCACAAATGATCGCAGTTATCACTGAGGTGCAATGTGCTGAAGGCTGCAGATCATAACACACATGGTTCTCTTTTAGTGATACATGTTTCTTGACCATAGCAGAATAGGCCTATGTGGAACAAAAGGAGTGTTTTTCCAACTAGAAAGCCATGGTTTTTAACCAGTATTCCTTTCAAAAAGTACCTCAATTCTCATAAGTAAACAATGTCCTAGATGCTCCTGATTCTGCCACAGAGGGTTTAATTTCGAGAGATACAAGTGTTTAGTCAACTCAGCAGAATAGACCTATTTGCAAAAAAATGGACCATTCCCCACCTTTTAAACCTTGATTTGCAGGAAGTACACCATCCAAAACTAATTGAATTACCACAGGGAAACAATGTGCTAGATGCTCCTGGTTCTAACACACATGCTTTTCTTTGAGAGATACATGTGTTTCTTCACCTTACGTGAATAGGCCCATTTGGAACAAAATGAGCATTTCTTCACCTTGAAAATTCAGATAAGAAGAAAGTATTCCTTTCAAAAATCCACTCAATTCTCACAGGTAAACAATGTGCTAGTTGCTCCTGCTGATAACACAGACAGTTTTCTTTGCAGATAGACATGTGTTTCTTCAATTCAGCTGATGAAGCTTGTTTCGACAAAATGAGCCTTTCTCCACCTTGAAAAGTTTGAATTGAAGGACATATTCCTTTCAAAAACTAACTCAATTATCACAGGGAAATAATATGCTAGATTCTGCAGCATCTAACACAGATGATTTTCTTCTGATCGACACATGCGTTTCATCATCTAAGCTGAATAAGTCTATTTGCTACAAATTTAGCCTTCTCCACCTTGAAAATTCTGATTTGTCAGAATGATTCCCTTCAAAATCTAACTCATTTCTCACAAGGGAACAGTGTACTAGATGCTGCAGCTGCTAATATAGATGTCTCTCTTTGGAGACATACATGAGTTTCTTGACCATAGCTGTATCGGCCCATTTGGAACAAAATGAACCTTATTCCAACGTGAAAACTGTGATTTGCAGCAAGTATTCCTTTCTAAAACTAACACAGTTCTCATAGGTAAACAATGAGCTGGAAGCTCCTGATTCTGCCACAGATGCATTTCCTATGAGAAATGTATATGTTTCCTCAACCTAGTTGACTTAGGCCTATTTGCAACAAAATGTGCCTTTCTCCACCTTGAAAACTGTGTTTGCAGGAAGTATTCCTTTAAAAAACTAACTGAATTCTCACAAAGAAACCAGGTGGTACATGCTGCAGCTAACAATACAGCTGTTTTGTTTTTTTTTTTCGGAGATTTATGTGCTTCGTTCACTCAGCTGAATAGGCCTATCTGGAACCAATGAGCCTTACTGCAACTTAAAAAGTGATTTGCAAAAAGGTTTGTCTCTCAAAACTAACTCCATTCTCACAGGGAAACAAGTTGCTTGTTGCTCTTGCTTCTAATACTGATGGTTTTCCTTCGAGAGATACATGTGTTTCATCATCTCAGCATATGATGCGTATTTGCAACAAAAAGAGCCTGCCTCCAAATTCAAAATTTGATTTGCAGGAAGTGCTCCATTCAAAAACGGCCTCAATTTCCACACGGAAACAATGGGCTAGATACTCCTTCTTCTATTACACACAGGTTTCTCTGGAGAGATAGTTGTGTATCATCAACTTAGTTGAATAGGCCTGTTTGTGACAAAATGAGCCATTCTCAACCTTGAAAACTAGGATTAGCAGGAAGTACTGCCTTCCAACGCGAACTGAGATCTCACAAAGGAACAACGTCTAACACAGACGGTTTTTTCCCGAGACATACATGTGTTTCTTCACGTTTACTGAATAGGCCTATTTGGAACAACAAAAACCTTTGTCCATCTTGAGAAGTTTGATTTGCAGAAATTAATTCTTTCAAAATCTAATTCAATTCCCATTGTTAAGCAAGGTGCTACACGCTTCTGACTCTGTGACAGGAGGTATAATTTCGACCGTTACGTGTGTTTCCCCAAGTCAGAAGAGTAGGTCCATTTGCAACAAACTGAGCCTAAGTCCACCTTGAAAATTCTAATGTGAAGGACGTATTTCTTCCAAAACTAACTCTATTCTCACAGGGAAACAATGTGATAGACGTTGCAGTTTCTCACATAGCTGGTTTTCTATCGAGAGATACATGTGGTTTTCAACTCTGCTGAATACGCCTACTTGGAGCAAACAGAGCCTATCTCCATACTGGAAATTATGATTTGCAAGAAGTGTCCTATCCAAGATTTACTCAATTCTCACAGGGGAACAATGTGTTTGTGCTCCACCAGGGAACACAGAAAATTTTCAACCGAGAGAAACATCTGTGTATCACCTTAACAAAACAGGCCTATTTGGAACCAAATGAGCATCTCTTCACCATGAAAATTCAGATTTGAAGTATGTATTCCTATCAAAAACGAACTCAATTCTCAACTGGAAACAATGTGCTAGGTGCTCCTGCTCCTAACACGGACGGACTTTTTGCAGATAGAAATGTGTTTCTTGGACTAAGCTGAATAGGCCTATTTGGAACCAAAGGAGCCCCTGTCCACCTTGAAAACTGTGAATTGAAGGATAGATTCCTTTCAAAAACTAACTCAATTACCACAGGGAAACAATGTGGTAGATGCCACAGCCTCTAACAGAGATGGTTTTCTTTGGAAACCTACATGAGTTTCATTATTTCTGCTGAAGAAGTCTATTTGCTACAAATTTAGCCTTCTCCACCTTGAAAATTCTGATTTGCCAGAAATATACCCTTCAAAAACTGACTCATTTCTCACAAGGGAGCACTGTACTAGGTGATGCAGCTTTAACATAGATGCTTCTCTTTGGAGAGATACATTTGTTTCTTGACTATAGCTGAGTAGTCCCATTTGGAACCACAGGAGCCTTATTGCAACTTGAAAACTAGGATTTGCAGTAAGTATTCCTTTCAAAAACTAACACAGTTCTCCTAGGTAAACAACGTGCTAGAAGCTCCTGATTCTGCCTCAGATGCTTTTCCTGTGAGAGATACATATGTTTCCTCAACCTAGCTGAATAGGCCTATTTGCAAGAAATTGTGCCTTTCTCCACCTTGAAAGAACACCTGTGATTTGCAGGAAGTATTCCTTTCATAAACTACCTGAATTCTCAAGAAGAAAGCATGTGCTACATTCTGCAGCTTCTATCCTAGATGGTTTTCTTTTCAGAGATTTATAGTTTCATCTCCTCAGTTGAATAGGCCTGTCTGGAACCAATGCGCCTTTCTCCAACTTAACAACTGTGATTAGCAGGAAGTATTTGTTGCAAAAACTAACTCAATTCTCACAGGGAAACAATGTGCTGGTTGCTCCTGCTTCTAAAACACATGGTTTTCTTTCCAGAGATACATGTGGTTCAAAACCTCAGCAGAAGATGCCTATTTGAAACAAAAAGATCCTCTCTTCAACTACAAAAATCTGATTTGGAGGAAGTGTTTCAATCAAAAACTACCTCAATTTTCACATGGAAACAATGCGCTAGATGCTCCTTCTTCTATTACACACGGTTATCTTTGGAGAGATAAATGTGTTTCACCAACAGAGCTGACTAGGCCTGTTTGCAACAAATGAGCCTTTCTCAATCTTGACAACTATGATTTCCAGGAAGCACTCCCTTCCAAACCGAACTCAGATCGCACAAAGGAACAACGTGTGAGATTCTGCAAAGTCGAACACAGACTTTTGTTTTCTGAGACCTACATGTGTTTCTTCAACTTGTCTGAATAAGGCCTATTTGGAACCCAATGAGCATTTCTTCACCTTCTAAATTCAGATTGGAAGTAAGTATTCCTTTCAAAAGCTACCTTGATCCTCACAGGGAAACAATGTGCTAGTTGCTCCTGCTCCTAACACAGACGGTTTTCATTTCAGATATACATGTGTTTCTTCAACTAAGCTGCATAGGCCTATTTGGAAGAAAATGAGCCTTTCTCAACCTTGGAAGCTGTGAATTCATGGATGCGTTACTTTCAAAAACTAACTCACTTCTCACAGGGAATCCATGCACTAGATGCTGCTGCTTTGAACACAAATGGTTTTCTTTAGACATATACATGAGTTTGCCTTCAAGCTGAATAAGTCTATTTACATCAAATTGTGCCTTTCCCCTCCTCCAAATTCTGATTTGCCAGAGTTATACCCTTCACAAATGATCGCAGTTATCACTGAGGTGCAATGTGCTGAAGGCTGCAGATCATAACACACATGGTTCTCTTTTAGTGATACATGTTTCTTGACCATAGCAGAATAGGCCTATGTGGAACAAAAGGAGTGTTTTTCCAACTAGAAAGCCATGGTTTTTAACCAGTATTCCTTTCAAAAAGTACCTCAATTCTCATAAGTAAACAATGTCCTAGATGCTCCTGATTCTGCCACAGAGGGTTTAATTTCGAGAGATACAAGTGTTTAGTCAACTCAGCAGAATAGACCTATTTGCAAAAAAATGGACCATTCCCCACCTTTTAAACCTTGATTTGCAGGAAGTACACCATCCAAAACTAATTGAATTACCACAGGGAAACAATGTGCTAGATGCTCCTGGTTCTAACACACATGCTTTTCTTTGAGAGATACATGTGTTTCTTCACCTTACGTGAATAGGCCCATTTGGAACAAAATGAGCATTTCTTCACCTTGAAAATTCAGATAAGAAGAAAGTATTCCTTTCAAAAATCCACTCAATTCTCACAGGTAAACAATGTGCTAGTTGCTCCTGCTGATAACACAGACAGTTTTCTTTGCAGATAGACATGTGTTTCTTCAATTCAGCTGATGAAGCTTGTTTCGACAAAATGAGCCTTTCTCCACCTTGAAAAGTTTGAATGAAGGACATATTCCTTTCAAAAACTAACTCAATTATCACAGGGAAATAATATGCTAGATTCTGCAGCATCTAACACAGATGATTTTCTTCTGATCGACACATGCGTTTCATCATCTAAGCTGAATAAGTCTATTTGCTACAAATTTAGCCTTCTCCACCTTGAAAATTCTGATTTGTCAGAATGATTCCCTTCAAAATCTAACTCATTTCTCACAAGGGAACAGTGTACTAGATGCTGCAGCTGCTAATATAGATGTCTCTCTTTGGAGACATACATGAGTTTCTTGACCATAGCTGTATCGGCCCATTTGGAACAAAATGAACCTTATTCCAACGTGAAAACTGTGATTTGCAGCAAGTATTCCTTTCTAAAACTAACACAGTTCTCATAGGTAAACAATGAGCTGGAAGCTCCTGATTCTGCCACAGATGCATTTCCTATGAGAAATGTATATGTTTCCTCAACCTAGTTGACTTAGGCCTATTTGCAACAAAATGTGCCTTTCTCCACCTTGAAAACTGTGTTTGCAGGAAGTATTCCTTTAAAAAACTAACTGAATTCTCACAAAGAAACCAGGTGGTACATGCTGCAGCTAACAATACAGCTGTTTTGTTTTTTTTTTTCGGAGATTTATGTGCTTCGTTCACTCAGCTGAATAGGCCTATCTGGAACCAATGAGCCTTACTGCAACTTAAAAAGTGATTTGCAAAAAGGTTTGTCTCTCAAAACTAACTCCATTCTCACAGGGAAACAAGTTGCTTGTTGCTCTTGCTTCTAATACTGATGGTTTTCCTTCGAGAGATACATGTGTTTCATCATCTCAGCATATGATGCGTATTTGCAACAAAAAGAGCCTGCCTCCAAATTCAAAATTTGATTTGCAGGAAGTGCTCCATTCAAAAACGGCCTCAATTTCCACACGGAAACAATGGGCTAGATACTCCTTCTTCTATTACACACAGGTTTCTCTGGAGAGATAGTTGTGTATCATCAACTTAGTTGAATAGGCCTGTTTGTGACAAAATGAGCCATTCTCAACCTTGAAAACTAGGATTAGCAGGAAGTACTGCCTTCCAACGCGAACTGAGATCTCACAAAGGAACAACGTCTAACACAGACGGTTTTTTCCCGAGACATACATGTGTTTCTTCACGTTTACTGAATAGGCCTATTTGGAACAACAAAAACCTTTGTCCATCTTGAGAAGTTTGATTTGCAGAAATTAATTCTTTCAAAATCTAATTCAATTCCCATTGTTAAGCAAGGTGCTACACGCTTCTGACTCTGTGACAGGAGGTATAATTTCGACCGTTACGTGTGTTTCCCCAAGTCAGAAGAGTAGGTCCATTTGCAACAAACTGAGCCTAAGTCCACCTTGAAAATTCTAATGTGAAGGACGTATTTCTTCCAAAACTAACTCTATTCTCACAGGGAAACAATGTGATAGACGTTGCAGTTTCTCACATAGCTGGTTTTCTATCGAGAGATACATGTGGTTTTCAACTCTGCTGAATACGCCTACTTGGAGCAAACAGAGCCTATCTCCATACTGGAAATTATGATTTGCAAGAAGTGTCCTATCCAAGATTTACTCAATTCTCACAGGGGAACAATGTGTTTGTGCTCCACCAGGGAACACAGAAAATTTTCAACCGAGAGAAACATCTGTGTATCACCTTAACAAAACAGGCCTATTTGGAACCAAATGAGCATCTCTTCACCATGAAAATTCAGATTTGAAGTATGTATTCCTATCAAAAACGAACTCAATTCTCAACTGGAAACAATGTGCTAGGTGCTCCTGCTCCTAACACGGACGGACTTTTTGCAGATAGAAATGTGTTTCTTGGACTAAGCTGAATAGGCCTATTTGGAACCAAAGGAGCCCCTGTCCACCTTGAAAACTGTGAATTGAAGGATAGATTCCTTTCAAAAACTAACTCAATTACCACAGGGAAACAATGTGGTAGATGCCACAGCCTCTAACAGAGATGGTTTTCTTTGGAAACCTACATGAGTTTCATTATTTCTGCTGAAGAAGTCTATTTGCTACAAATTTAGCCTTCTCCACCTTGAAAATTCTGATTTGCCAGAAATATACCCTTCAAAAACTGACTCATTTCTCACAAGGGAGCACTGTACTAGGTGATGCAGCTTTAACATAGATGCTTCTCTTTGGAGAGATACATTTGTTTCTTGACTATAGCTGAGTAGTCCCATTTGGAACCACAGGAGCCTTATTGCAACTTGAAAACTAGGATTTGCAGTAAGTATTCCTTTCAAAAACTAACACAGTTCTCCTAGGTAAACAACGTGCTAGAAGCTCCTGATTCTGCCTCAGATGCTTTTCCTGTGAGAGATACATATGTTTCCTCAACCTAGCTGAATAGGCCTATTTGCAAGAAATTGTGCCTTTCTCCACCTTGAAAGAACACCTGTGATTTGCAGGAAGTATTCCTTTCATAAACTACCTGAATTCTCAAGAAGAAAGCATGTGCTACATTCTGCAGCTTCTATCCTAGATGGTTTTCTTTTCAGAGATTTATAGTTTCATCTCCTCAGTTGAATAGGCCTGTCTGGAACCAATGCGCCTTTCTCCAACTTAACAACTGTGATTAGCAGGAAGTATTTGTTGCAAAAACTAACTCAATTCTCACAGGGAAACAATGTGCTGGTTGCTCCTGCTTCTAAAACACATGGTTTTCTTTCCAGAGATACATGTGGTTCAAAACCTCAGCAGAAGATGCCTATTTGAAACAAAAAGATCCTCTCTTCAACTACAAAAATCTGATTTGGAGGAAGTGTTTCAATCAAAAACTACCTCAATTTTCACATGGAAACAATGCGCTAGATGCTCCTTCTTCTATTACACACGGTTATCTTTGGAGAGATAAATGTGTTTCACCAACAGAGCTGACTAGGCCTGTTTGCAACAAATGAGCCTTTCTCAATCTTGACAACTATGATTTCCAGGAAGCACTCCCTTCCAAACCGAACTCAGATCGCACAAAGGAACAACGTGTGAGATTCTGCAAAGTCGAACACAGACTTTTGTTTTCTGAGACCTACATGTGTTTCTTCAACTTGTCTGAATAAGGCCTATTTGGAACCCAATGAGCATTTCTTCACCTTCTAAATTCAGATTGGAAGTAAGTATTCCTTTCAAAAGCTACCTTGATCCTCACAGGGAAACAATGTGCTAGTTGCTCCTGCTCCTAACACAGACGGTTTTCATTTCAGATATACATGTGTTTCTTCAACTAAGCTGCATAGGCCTATTTGGAAGAAAATGAGCCTTTCTCAACCTTGGAAGCTGTGAATTCATGGATGCGTTACTTTCAAAAACTAACTCACTTCTCACAGGGAATCCATGCACTAGATGCTGCTGCTTTGAACACAAATGGTTTTCTTTAGACATATACATGAGTTTGCCTTCAAGCTGAATAAGTCTATTTACATCAAATTGTGCCTTTCCCCTCCTCCAAATTCTGATTTGCCAGAGTTATACCCTTCACAAATGATCGCAGTTATCACTGAGGTGCAATGTGCTGAAGGCTGCAGATCATAACACACATGGTTCTCTTTTAGTGATACATGTTTCTTGACCATAGCAGAATAGGCCTATGTGGAACAAAAGGAGTGTTTTTCCAACTAGAAAGCCATGGTTTTTAACCAGTATTCCTTTCAAAAAGTACCTCAATTCTCATAAGTAAACAATGTCCTAGATGCTCCTGATTCTGCCACAGAGGGTTTAATTTCGAGAGATACAAGTGTTTAGTCAACTCAGCAGAATAGACCTATTTGCAAAAAAATGGACCATTCCCCACCTTTTAAACCTTGATTTGCAGGAAGTACACCATCCAAAACTAATTGAATTACCACAGGGAAACAATGTGCTAGATGCTCCTGGTTCTAACACACATGCTTTTCTTTGAGAGATACATGTGTTTCTTCACCTTACGTGAATAGGCCCATTTGGAACAAAATGAGCATTTCTTCACCTTGAAAATTCAGATAAGAAGAAAGTATTCCTTTCAAAAATCCACTCAATTCTCACAGGTAAACAATGTGCTAGTTGCTCCTGCTGATAACACAGACAGTTTTCTTTGCAGATAGACATGTGTTTCTTCAATTCAGCTGATGAAGCTTGTTTCGACAAAATGAGCCTTTCTCCACCTTGAAAAGTTTGAATTGAAGGACATATTCCTTTCAAAAACTAACTCAATTATCACAGGGAAATAATATGCTAGATTCTGCAGCATCTAACACAGATGATTTTCTTCTGATCGACACATGCGTTTCATCATCTAAGCTGAATAAGTCTATTTGCTACAAATTTAGCCTTCTCCACCTTGAAAATTCTGATTTGTCAGAATGATTCCCTTCAAAATCTAACTCATTTCTCACAAGGGAACAGTGTACTAGATGCTGCAGCTGCTAATATAGATGTCTCTCTTTGGAGACATACATGAGTTTCTTGACCATAGCTGTATCGGCCCATTTGGAACAAAATGAACCTTATTCCAACGTGAAAACTGTGATTTGCAGCAAGTATTCCTTTCTAAAACTAACACAGTTCTCATAGGTAAACAATGAGCTGGAAGCTCCTGATTCTGCCACAGATGCATTTCCTATGAGAAATGTATATGTTTCCTCAACCTAGTTGACTTAGGCCTATTTGCAACAAGATGTGCCTTTCTCCACCTTGAAAACTGTGTTTGCAGGAAGTATTCCTTTAAAAAACTAACTGAATTCTCACAAAGAAACCAGGTGGTACATGCTGCAGCTAACAATACAGCTGTTTTGTTTTTTTTTTTCGGAGATTTATGTGCTTCGTTCACTCAGCTGAATAGGCCTATCTGGAACCAATGAGCCTTACTGCAACTTAAAAAGTGATTTGCAAAAAGGTTTGTCTCTCAAAACTAACTCCATTCTCACAGGGAAACAAGTTGCTTGTTGCTCTTGCTTCTAATACTGATGGTTTTCCTTCGAGAGATACATGTGTTTCATCATCTCAGCATATGATGCGTATTTGCAACAAAAAGAGCCTGCCTCCAAATTCAAAATTTGATTTGCAGGAAGTGCTCCATTCAAAAACGGCCTCAATTTCCACACGGAAACAATGGGCTAGATACTCCTTCTTCTATTACACACAGGTTTCTCTGGAGAGATAGTTGTGTATCATCAACTTAGTTGAATAGGCCTGTTTGTGACAAAATGAGCCATTCTCAACCTTGAAAACTAGGATTAGCAGGAAGTACTGCCTTCCAACGCGAACTGAGATCTCACAAAGGAACAACGTCTAACACAGACGGTTTTTTCCCGAGACATACATGTGTTTCTTCACGTTTACTGAATAGGCCTATTTGGAACAACAAAAACCTTTGTCCATCTTGAGAAGTTTGATTTGCAGAAATTAATTCTTTCAAAATCTAATTCAATTCCCATTGTTAAGCAAGGTGCTACACGCTTCTGACTCTGTGACAGGAGGTATAATTTCGACCGTTACGTGTGTTTCCCCAAGTCAGAAGAGTAGGTCCATTTGCAACAAACTGAGCCTAAGTCCACCTTGAAAATTCTAATGTGAAGGACGTATTTCTTCCAAAACTAACTCTATTCTCACAGGGAAACAATGTGATAGACGTTGCAGTTTCTCACATAGCTGGTTTTCTATCGAGAGATACATGTGGTTTTCAACTCTGCTGAATACGCCTACTTGGAGCAAACAGAGCCTATCTCCATACTGGAAATTATGATTTGCAAGAAGTGTCCTATCCAAGATTTACTCAATTCTCACAGGGGAACAATGTGTTTGTGCTCCACCAGGGAACACAGAAAATTTTCAACCGAGAGAAACATCTGTGTATCACCTTAACAAAACAGGCCTATTTGGAACCAAATGAGCATCTCTTCACCATGAAAATTCAGATTTGAAGTATGTATTCCTATCAAAAACGAACTCAATTCTCAACTGGAAACAATGTGCTAGGTGCTCCTGCTCCTAACACGGACGGACTTTTTGCAGATAGAAATGTGTTTCTTGGACTAAGCTGAATAGGCCTATTTGGAACCAAAGGAGCCCCTGTCCACCTTGAAAACTGTGAATTGAAGGATAGATTCCTTTCAAAAACT
This sequence comes from Castor canadensis, assembly GCF_047511655.1. NCBI lineage: Eukaryota > Metazoa > Chordata > Mammalia > Rodentia > Castoridae > Castor > Castor canadensis. Next base: position 36,279,275 of record NC_133401.1, on the reverse strand, counting down.
AACTCAATTACCACAGGGAAACAATGTGGTAGATGCCACAGCCTCTAACAGAGATGGTTTTCTTTGGAAACCTACATGAGTTTCATTATTTCTGCTGAAGAAGTCTATTTGCTACAAATTTAGCCTTCTCCACCTTGAAAATTCTGATTTGCCAGAAATATACCCTTCAAAAACTGACTCATTTCTCACAAGGGAGCACTGTACTAGGTGATGCAGCTTTAACATAGATGCTTCTCTTTGGAGAGATACATTTGTTTCTTGACTATAGCTGAGTAGTCCCATTTGGAACCACAGGAGCCTTATTGCAACTTGAAAACTAGGATTTGCAGTAAGTATTCCTTTCAAAAACTAACACAGTTCTCCTAGGTAAACAACGTGCTAGAAGCTCCTGATTCTGCCTCAGATGCTTTTCCTGTGAGAGATACATATGTTTCCTCAACCTAGCTGAATAGGCCTATTTGCAAGAAATTGTGCCTTTCTCCACCTTGAAAGAACACCTGTGATTTGCAGGAAGTATTCCTTTCATAAACTACCTGAATTCTCAAGAAGAAAGCATGTGCTACATTCTGCAGCTTCTATCCTAGATGGTTTTCTTTTCAGAGATTTATAGTTTCATCTCCTCAGTTGAATAGGCCTGTCTGGAACCAATGCGCCTTTCTCCAACTTAACAACTGTGATTAGCAGGAAGTATTTGTTGCAAAAACTAACTCAATTCTCACAGGGAAACAATGTGCTGGTTGCTCCTGCTTCTAAAACACATGGTTTTCTTTCCAGAGATACATGTGGTTCAAAACCTCAGCAGAAGATGCCTATTTGAAACAAAAAGATCCTCTCTTCAACTACAAAAATCTGATTTGGAGGAAGTGTTTCAATCAAAAACTACCTCAATTTTCACATGGAAACAATGCGCTAGATGCTCCTTCTTCTATTACACACGGTTATCTTTGGAGAGATAAATGTGTTTCACCAACAGAGCTGAGTAGGCCTGTTTGCAACAAATGAGCCTTTCTCAATCTTGACAACTATGATTTCCAGGAAGCACTCCCTTCCAAACCGAACTCAGATCGCACAAAGGAACAACGTGTGAGATTCTGCAAAGTCGAACACAGACTTTTGTTTTCTGAGACCTACATGTGTTTCTTCAACTTGTCTGAATAAGGCCTATTTGGAACCCAATGAGCATTTCTTCACCTTCTAAATTCAGATTGGAAGTAAGTATTCCTTTCAAAAGCTACCTTGATCCTCACAGGGAAACAATGTGCTAGTTGCTCCTGCTCCTAACACAGACGGTTTTCATTTCAGATATACATGTGTTTCTTCAACTAAGCTGCATAGGCCTATTTGGAAGAAAATGAGCCTTTCTCAACCTTGGAAGCTGTGAATTCATGGATGCGTTACTTTCAAAAACTAACTCACTTCTCACAGGGAATCCATGCACTAGATGCTGCTGCTTTGAACACAAATGGTTTTCTTTAGACATATACATGAGTTTGCCTTCAAGCTGAATAAGTCTATTTACATCAAATTGTGCCTTTCCCCTCCTCCAAATTCTGATTTGCCAGAGTTATACCCTTCACAAATGATCGCAGTTATCACTGAGGTGCAATGTGCTGAAGGCTGCAGATCATAACACACATGGTTCTCTTTTAGTGATACATGTTTCTTGACCATAGCAGAATAGGCCTATGTGGAACAAAAGGAGTGTTTTTCCAACTAGAAAGCCATGGTTTTTAACCAGTATTCCTTTCAAAAAGTACCTCAATTCTCATAAGTAAACAATGTCCTAGATGCTCCTGATTCTGCCACAGAGGGTTTAATTTCGAGAGATACAAGTGTTTAGTCAACTCAGCAGAATAGACCTATTTGCAAAAAAATGGACCATTCCCCACCTTTTAAACCTTGATTTGCAGGAAGTACACCATCCAAAACTAATTGAATTACCACAGGGAAACAATGTGCTAGATGCTCCTGGTTCTAACACACATGCTTTTCTTTGAGAGATACATGTGTTTCTTCACCTTACGTGAATAGGCCCATTTGGAACAAAATGAGCATTTCTTCACCTTGAAAATTCAGATAAGAAGAAAGTATTCCTTTCAAAAATCCACTCAATTCTCACAGGTAAACAATGTGCTAGTTGCTCCTGCTGATAACACAGACAGTTTTCTTTGCAGATAGACATGTGTTTCTTCAATTCAGCTGATGAAGCTTGTTTCGACAAAATGAGCCTTTCTCCACCTTGAAAAGTTTGAATTGAAGGACATATTCCTTTCAAAAACTAACTCAATTATCACAGGGAAATAATATGCTAGATTCTGCAGCATCTAACACAGATGATTTTCTTCTGATCGACACATGCGTTTCATCATCTAAGCTGAATAAGTCTATTTGCTACAAATTTAGCCTTCTCCACCTTGAAAATTCTGATTTGTCAGAATGATTCCCTTCAAAATCTAACTCATTTCTCACAAGGGAACAGTGTACTAGATGCCGCAGCTGCTAATATAGATGTCTCTCTTTGGAGACATACATGAGTTTCTTGACCATAGCTGTATCGGCCCATTTGGAACAAAATGAACCTTATTCCAACGTGAAAACTGTGATTTGCAGCAAGTATTCCTTTCTAAAACTAACACAGTTCTCATAGGTAAACAATGAGCTGGAAGCTCCTGATTCTGCCACAGATGCATTTCCTATGAGAAATGTATATGTTTCCTCAACCTAGTTGACTTAGGCCTATTTGCAACAAGATGTGCCTTTCTCCACCTTGAAAACTGTGTTTGCAGGAAGTATTCCTTTAAAAAACTAACTGAATTCTCACAAAGAAACCAGGTGGTACATGCTGCAGCTAACAATACAGCTGTTTTGTTTTTTTTTTTTCGGAGATTTATGTGCTTCGTTCACTCAGCTGAATAGGCCTATCTGGAACCAATGAGCCTTACTGCAACTTAAAAAGTGATTTGCAAAAAGGTTTGTCTCTCAAAACTAACTCCATTCTCACAGGGAAACAAGTTGCTTGTTGCTCTTGCTCCTAATACTGATGGTTTTCCTTCGAGAGATACATGTGTTTCATCATCTCAGCATATGATGCGTATTTGCAACAAAAAGAGCCTGTCTCCAAATTCAAAATTTGATTTGCAGGAAGTGCTCCATTCAAAAACGGCCTCAATTTCCACACGGAAACAATGGGCTAGATACTCCTTCTTCTATTACACACAGGTTTCTCTGGAGAGATAGTTGTGTATCATCAACTTAGTTGAATAGGCCTGTTTGTGACAAAATGAGCCATTCTCAACCTTGAAAACTAGGATTAGCAGGAAGTACTGCCTTCCAACGCGAACTGAGATCTCACAAAGGAACAACGTCTAACACAGACGGTTTTTTCCCGAGACATACATGTGTTTCTTCACGTTTACTGAATAGGCCTATTTGGAACAACAAAAACCTTTGTCCATCTTGAGAAGTTTGATTTGCAGAAATTAATTCTTTCAAAATCTAATTCAATTCCCATTGTTAAGCAAGGTGCTACACGCTTCTGACTCTGTGACAGGAGGTATAATTTCGACCGTTACGTGTGTTTCCCCAAGTCAGAAGAGTAGGTCCATTTGCAACAAACTGAGCCTAAGTCCACCTTGAAAATTCTAATGTGAAGGACGTATTTCTTCCAAAACTAACTCTATTCTCACAGGGAAACAATGTGATAGACGTTGCAGTTTCTCACATAGCTGGTTTTCTATCGAGAGATACATGTGGTTTTCAACTCTGCTGAATACGCCTACTTGGAGCAAACAGAGCCTATCTCCATACTGGAAATTATGATTTGCAAGAAGTGTCCTATCCAAGATTTACTCAATTCTCACAGGGGAACAATGTGTTTGTGCTCCACCAGGGAACACAGAAAATTTTCAACCGAGAGAAACATCTGTGTATCACCTTAACAAAACAGGCCTATTTGGAACCAAATGAGCATCTCTTCACCATGAAAATTCAGATTTGAAGTATGTATTCCTATCAAAAACGAACTCAATTCTCAACTGGAAACAATGTGCTAGGTGCTCCTGCTCCTAACACGGACGGACTTTTTGCAGATAGAAATGTGTTTCTTGGACTAAGCTGAATAGGCCTATTTGGAACCAAAGGAGCCCCTGTCCACCTTGAAAACTATGAATTGAAGGATAGATTCCTTTCAAAAATTAACTCAATTACCACAGGGAAACAATGTGGTAGATGCCACAGCCTCTAACAGAGATGGTTTTCTTTGGAAACCTACATGAGTTCCATTATTTCTGCTGAAGAAGTCTATTAGCTACAAATTTAGCCTTCTCCACCTTGAAAATTCTGATTTGCCAGAAATATACCCTTCAAAAACTGACTCATTTCTCACAAGGGAGCACTGTACTAGGTGATGCAGCTTTAACATAGATGCTTCTCTTTGGAGAGATACATTTGTTTCTTGACTATAGCTGAGTAGTCCCATTTGGAACCAAAGGAGCCTTATTGCAACTTGAAAACTAGGATTTGCAGTAAGTATTCCTTTCAAAAACTAACACAGTTCTCCTAGGTAAACAATGTGCTAGAAGCTCCTGATTCTGCCTCAGATGCTTTTCCTGTGAGAGATACATATGTTTCCTCAACCTAGCTGAATAGGCCTATTTGCAAGAAATTGTGCCTTTCTCCACCTTGAAAGAACACCTGTGATTTGCAGGAAGTATTCCTTTCATAAACTACCTGAATTCTCAAGAAGAAAGCATGTGCTACATTCTGCAGCTTCTATCCTAGATGGTTTTCTTTTCAGAGATTTATAGTTTCATCTCCTCAGTTGAATAGGCCTGTCTGGAACCAATGCGCCTTTCTCCAACTTAACAACTGTGATTAGCAGGAAGTATTTGTTGCAAAAACTAACTCAATTCTCACAGGGAAACAATGTGCTGGTTGCTCCTGCTTCTAACACACATGGTTTTCTTTCTAGACATACATGTGGTTCAAAACCTCAGTAGAAGATGCCTATTTGAAACAAAAAGATCCTCTCTTCAACTACAAAATTCTGATTTGGAGGAAGTGTTTCAATCAAAAACTACCTCAATTTTCACATGGAAACAATGGGCTAGATGATCCTTCTTCTATTACACACGGTTATCTTTGGAGAGATAAATGTTTTTCACCAACAGTGCTGAGTAGGCCTGTTTGCAACAAATGAGCCTTTCTCAATCTTGACAACTATGATTTCCAGGAAGCACTCCCTTCCAAACCGAACTCAGATCTCACAAAGGAACAACGTGTGAGATTCTGCAAAGTCGAACACAGACTTTTGTTTTCTGAGACCTACATGTGTTTCTTCAACTTGTCTGAATAAGGCCTATTTGGAACCCAATGAGCATTTCTTCACCTTCTAAATTCAGATTGGAAGTAAGTATTCCTTTCAAAAGCTACCTTGATCCTCACAGGGAAACAATGTGCTAGTTGCTCCTGCTCCTAACACAGACGGTTTTCATTTCAGATATACATGTGTTTCTTCAACTAAGCTGCATAGGCCTATTTGGAAGAAAATGAGCCTTTCTCAACCTTGGAAGCTGTGAATTCATGGATGCGTTACTTTCAAAAACTAACTCACTTCTCACAGGGAATCCATGCACTAGATGCTGCTGCTTTGAACACAAATGGTTTTCTTTAGACATATACATGAGTTTGCCTTCAAGCTGAATAAGTCTATTTACATCAAATTGTGCCTTTCCCCTCCTCCAAATTCTGATTTGCCAGAGTTATACCCTTCACAAATGATCGCAGTTATCACTGAGGTGCAATGTGCTGAAGGCTGCAGATCATAACACACATGGTTCTCTTTTAGTGATACATGTTTCTTGACCATAGCAGAATAGGCCTGTGTGGAACAAAAGGAGTGTTTTTCCAACTAGAAAGCCATGGTTTTTAACCAGTATTCCTTTCAAAAAGTACCTCAATTCTCATAAGTAAACAATGTCCTAGATGCTCCTGATTCTGCCACAGAGGGTTTAATTTCGAGAGATACAAGTGTTTAGTCAACTCAGCAGAATAGACCTATTTGCAAAAAAATGGACCATTCCCCACCTTTTAAACCTTGATTTGCAGGAAGTACACCATCCAAAACTAATTGAATTACCACAGGGAAACAATGTGCTAGATGCTCCTGGTTCTAACACACATGCTTTTCTTTGAGAGATACATGTGTTTCTTCACCTTACGTGAATAGGCCCATTTGGAACAAAATGAGCATTTCTTCACCTTGAAAATTCAGATAAGAAGAAAGTATTCCTTTCAAAAATCCACTCAATTCTCACAGGTAAACAATGTGCTAGTTGCTCCTGCTGATAACACAGACAGTTTTCTTTGCAGATAGACATGTGTTTCTTCAATTCAGCTGATGAAGCTTGTTTCGACAAAATGAGCCTTTCTCCACCTTGAAAAGTTTGAATTGAAGGACATATTCCTTTCAAAAACTAACTCAATTATCACAGGGAAATAATATGCTAGATTCTGCAGCATCTAACACAGATGATTTTCTTCTGATCGACACATGCGTTTCATCATCTAAGCTGAATAAGTCTATTTGCTACAAATTTAGCCTTCTCCACCTTGAAAATTCTGATTTGTCAGAATGATTCCCTTCAAAATCTAACTCATTTCTCACAAGGGAACAGTGTACTAGATGCTGCAGCTGCTAATATAGATGTCTCTCTTTGGAGACATACATGAGTTTCTTGACCATAGCTGTATCGGCCCATTTGGAACAAAATGAACCTTATTCCAACGTGAAAACTGTGATTTGCAGCAAGTATTCCTTTCTAAAACTAACACAGTTCTCATAGGTAAACAATGAGCTGGAAGCTCCTGATTCTGCCACAGATGCATTTCCTATGAGAAATGTATATGTTTCCTCAACCTAGTTGACTTAGGCCTATTTGCAACAAAATGTGCCTTTCTCCACCTTGAAAACTGTGTTTGCAGGAAGTATTCCTTTAAAAAACTAACTGAATTCTCACAAAGAAACCAGGTGGTACATGCTGCAGCTAACAATACAGCTGTTTTGTTTTTTTTTTTCGGAGATTTATGTGCTTCGTTCACTCAGCTGAATAGGCCTATCTGGAACCAATGAGCCTTACTGCAACTTAAAAAGTGATTTGCAAAAAGGTTTGTCTCTCAAAACTAACTCCATTCTCACAGGGAAACAAGTTGCTTGTTGCTCTTGCTTCTAATACTGATGGTTTTCCTTCGAGAGATACATGTGTTTCATCATCTCAGCATATGATGCGTATTTGCAACAAAAAGAGCCTGCCTCCAAATTCAAAATTTGATTTGCAGGAAGTGCTCCATTCAAAAACGGCCTCAATTTCCACACGGAAACAATGGGCTAGATACTCCTTCTTCTATTACACACAGGTTTCTCTGGAGAGATAGTTGTGTATCATCAACTTAGTTGAATAGGCCTGTTTGTGACAAAATGAGCCATTCTCAACCTTGAAAACTAGGATTAGCAGGAAGTACTGCCTTCCAACGCGAACTGAGATCTCACAAAGGAACAACGTCTAACACAGACGGTTTTTTCCCGAGACATACATGTGTTTCTTCACGTTTACTGAATAGGCCTATTTGGAACAACAAAAACCTTTGTCCATCTTGAGAAGTTTGATTTGCAGAAATTAATTCTTTCAAAATCTAATTCAATTCCCATTGTTAAGCAAGGTGCTACACGCTCCTGACTCTGTGACAGGAGGTATAATTTCGACCGTTACGTGTGTTTCCCCAAGTCAGAAGAGTAGGTCCATTTGCAACAAACTGAGCCTAAGTCCACCTTGAAAATTCTAATGTGAAGGACGTATTTCTTCCAAAACTAACTCTATTCTCACAGGGAAACAATGTGATAGACGTTGCAGTTTCTCACATAGCTGGTTTTCTATCGAGAGATACATGTGGTTTTCAACTCTGCTGAATACGCCTACTTGGAGCAAACAGAGCCTATCTCCATACTGGAAATTATGATTTGCAAGAAGTGTCCTATCCAAGATTTACTCAATTCTCACAGGGGAACAATGTGTTTGTGCTCCACCAGGGAACACAGAAAATTTTCAACCGAGAGAAACATCTGTGTATCACCTTAACAAAACAGGCCTATTTGGAACCAAATGAGCATCTCTTCACCATGAAAATTCAGATTTGAAGTATGTATTCCTATAAAAAACGAACTCAATTCTCAACTGGAAACAATGTGCTAGGTGCTCCTGCTCCTAACACGGACGGACTTTTTGCAGATAGAAATGTGTTTCTTGGACTAAGCTGAATAGGCCTATTTGGAACCAAAGGAGCCCCTGTCCACCTTGAAAACTATGAATTGAAGGATAGATTCCTTTCAAAAACTAACTCAATTACCACAGGGAAACAATGTGGTAGATGCCACAGCCTCTAACAGAGATGGTTTTCTTTGGAAACCTACATGAGTTTCATTATTTCTGCTGAAGAAGTCTATTTGCTACAAATTTAGCCTTCTCCACCTTGAAAATTCTGATTTGCCAGAAATATACCCTTCAAAAACTGACTCATTTCTCACAAGGGAGCACTGTACTAGGTGATGCAGCTTTAACATAGATGCTTCTCTTTGGAGAGATACATTTGTTTCTTGACTATAGCTGAGTAGTCCCATTTGGAACCAAAGGAGCCTTATTGCAACTTGAAAACTAGGATTTGCAGTAAGTATTCCTTTCAAAAACTAACACAGTTCTCCTAGGTAAACAATGTGCTAGAAGCTCCTGATTCTGCCTCAGATGCTTTTCCTGTGAGAGATACATATGTTTCCTCAACCTAGCTGAATAGGCCTATTTGCAAGAAATTGTGCCTTTCTCCACCTTGAAAGCTGTGATTTGCAGGAAGTATTCCTTTCGTAAATTACCTGAATTCTCAAAAAGAACCCATGTGCTACATGCTGCAGCTTCTATCCTAGATGGTTTTCTTTTCAGAGATTTATAGTTTCATCTCCTCAGTTGAATAGGCCTGTCTGGAACCAATGCGCCTTTCTCCAACTTAACAACTGTGATTAGCAGGAAGTATTTGTTGCAAAAACTAACTCAATTCTCACAGGGAAACAATGTGCTGGTTGCTCCTGCTTCTAACACACATGGTTTTCTTTCCAGAGATACATGTGGTTCAAAACCTCAGCAGAAGATGCCTATTTGAAACAAAAAGATCCTCTCTTCAACTACAAAATTCTGATTTGGAGGAAGTGTTTCAATCAAAAACTACCTCAATTTTCACATGGAAACAATGCGCTAGATGCTCCTTCTTCTATTACACACGGTTGTCTTTGGAGAGATAAATGTGTTTCACCAACAGAGCTGAGTAGGCCTGTTTGCAACAAATGAGCCTTTCTCAATCTTGACAACTATGATTTCCAGGAAGCACTCCCTTCCAAACCGAACTCAGATCTCACAAAGGAACAACGTGTGAGATTCTGCAAAGTCAAACACAGACTTTTGTTTTCTGAGACCTACATGTGTTTCTTCAACTTGTCTGAATAAGGCCTATTTGGAACACAATGAGCATTTCTTCACCTTCTAAATTCAGATTGGAAGTAAGTATTCCTTTCAAAAGCTACCTTGATCCTCACAGGGAAACAATGTGCTAGTTGCTCCTGCTCCTAACACAGACGGTTTTCATTTCAGATATACATGTGTTTCTTCAACTAAGCTGCATAGGCCTATTTGGAAGAAAATGAGCCTTTCTCAACCTTGGAAGCTGTGAATTCATGGATGCGTTACTTTCAAAAACTAACTCACTTCTCACAGGGAATCCATGCACTAGATGCTGCTGCTTTGAACACAAATGGTTTTCTTTAGACATATACATGAGTTTGCCTTCAAGCTGAATAAGTCTATTTACATCAAATTGTGCCTTTCCCCTCCTCCAAATTCTGATTTGCCAGAGTTATACCCTTCACAAATGATCGCAGTTATCACTGAGGTGCAATGTGCTGAAGGCTGCAGATCATAACACACATGGTTCTCTTTTAGTGATACATGTTTCTTGACCATAGCAGAATAGGCCTATGTGGAACAAAAGGAGTGTTTTTCCAACTAGAAAGCCATGGTTTTTAACCAGTATTCCTTTCAAAAAGTACCTCAATTCTCATAAGTAAACAATGTCCTAGATGCTCCTGATTCTGCCACAGAGGGTTTAATTTCGAGAGATTCAAGTGTTTAGTCAACTCAGCAGAATAGACCTATTTGCAAAAACATGGACCATTCCCCACCTTTTAAACCTTGATTTGCAGGAAGTACACCATCCAAAACTAATTGAATTACCACAGGGAAACAATGTACTAGATGCTCCTGGTTCTAACACACATGCTTTTCTTTGAGAGATACATGTGTTTCTTCACCTTACGTGAATAGGCCCATTTGGAACAAAATGAGCATTTCTTCACCTTGAAAATTCAGATAAGAAGAAAGTATTCCTTTCAAAAATCCACTCAATTCTCACAGGTAAACAATGTGCTAGTTGCTCCTGCTGATAACACAGACAGTTTTCTTTGCAGATAGACATGTGTTTCTTCAATTCAGCTGATGAAGCTTGTTTCGACAAAATGAGCCTTTCTCCACCTTGAAAAGTTTGAATTGAAGGACATATTCCTTTCAAAAACTAACTCAATTATCACAGGGAAATAATATGCTAGATTCTGCAGCATCTAACACAGATGATTTTCTTCTGATCGACACATGCGTTTCATCATCTAAGCTGAATAAGTCTATTTGCTACAAATTTAGCCTTCTCCACCTTGAAAATTCTGATTTGTCAGAATGATTCCCTTCAAAATCTAACTCATTTCTCACAAGGGAACAGTGTACTAGATGCTGCAGCTGCTAATATAGATGTCTCTCTTTGGAGACATACATGAGTTTCTTGACCATAGCTGTATCGGCCCATTTGGAACAAAATGAACCTTATTCCAACGTGAAAACTGTGATTTGCAGCAAGTATTCCTTTCTAAAACTAACACAGTTCTCATAGGTAAACAATGAGCTGGAAGCTCCTGATTCTGCCACAGATGCATTTCCTATGAGAAATGTATATGTTTCCTCAACCTAGTTGACTTAGGCCTATTTGCAACAAAATGTGCCTTTCTCCACCTTGAAAACTGTGTTTGCAGGAAGTATTCCTTTAAAAAACTAACTGAATTCTCACAAAGAAACCAGGTGGTACATGCTGCAGCTAACAATACAGCTGTTTTGTTTTTTTTTTTCGGAGATTTATGTGCTTCGTTCACTCAGCTGAATAGGCCTATCTGGAACCAATGAGCCTTACTGCAACTTAAAAAGTGATTTGCAAAAAGGTTTGTCTCTCAAAACTAACTCCATTCTCACAGGGAAACAAGTTGCTTGTTGCTCTTGCTCCTAATACTGATGGTTTTCCTTCGAGAGATACATGTGTTTCATCATCTCAGCATATGATGCGTATTTGCAACAAAAAGAGCCTGTCTCCAAATTCAAAATTTGATTTGCAGGAAGTGCTCCATTCAAAAACGGCCTCAATTTCCACACGGAAACAATGGGCTAGATACTCCTTCTTCTATTACACACAGGTTTCTCTGGAGAGATAGTTGTGTATCATCAACTTAGTTGAATAGGCCTGTTTGTGACAAAATGAGCCATTCTCAACCTTGAAAACTAGGATTAGCAGGAAGTACTGCCTTCCAACGCGAACTGAGATCTCACAAAGGAACAACGTCTAACACAGACGGTTTTTTCCCGAGACATACATGTGTTTCTTCACGTTTACTGAATAGGCCTATTTGGAACAACAAAAACCTTTGTCCATCTTGAGAAGTTTGATTTGCAGAAATTAATTCTTTCAAAATCTAATTCAATTCCCATTGTTAAGCAAGGTGCTACACGCTTCTGACTCTGTGACAGGAGGTATAATTTCGACCGTTACGTGTGTTTCCCCAAGTCAGAAGAGTAGGTCCATTTGCAACAAACTGAGCCTAAGTCCACCTTGAAAATTCTAATGTGAAGGACGTATTTCTTCCAAAACTAACTCTATTCTCACAGGGAAACAATGTGATAGACGTTGCAGTTTCTCACATAGCTGGTTTTCTATCGAGAGATACATGTGGTTTTCAACTCTGCTGAATACGCCTACTTGGAGCAAACAGAGCCTATCTCCATACTGGAAATTATGATTTGCAAGAAGTGTCCTATCCAAGATTTACTCAATTCTCACAGGGGAACAATGTGTTTGTGCTCCACCAGGGAACACAGAAAATTTTCAACCGAGAGAAACATCTGTGTATCACCTTAACAAAACAGGCCTATTTGGAACCAAATGAGCATCTCTTCACCATGAAAATTCAGATTTGAAGTATGTATTCCTATCAAAAACGAACTCAATTCTCAACTGGAAACAATGTGCTAGGTGCTCCTGCTCCTAACACGGACGGACTTTTTGCAGATAGAAATGTGTTTCTTGGACTAAGCTGAATAGGCCTATTTGGAACCAAAGGAGCCCCTGTCCACCTTGAAAACTATGAATTGAAGGATAGATTCCTTTCAAAAACTAACTCAATTACCACAGGGAAACAATGTGGTAGATGCCACAGCCTCTAACAGAGATGGTTTTCTTTGGAAACCTACATGAGTTCCATTATTTCTGCTGAAGAAGTCTATTAGCTACAAATTTAGCCTTCTCCACCTTGAAAATTCTGATTTGCCAGAAATATACCCTTCAAAAACTGACTCATTTCTCACAAGGGAGCACTGTACTAGGTGATGCAGCTTTAACATAGATGCTTCTCTTTGGAGAGATACATTTGTTTCTTGACTATAGCTGAGTAGTCCCATTTGGAACCAAAGTAGCCTTATTGCAACTTGAAAACTAGGATTTGCAGTAAGTATTCCTTTCAAAAACTAACACAGTTCTCCTAGGTAAACAATGTGCTAGAAGCTCCTGATTCTGCCTCAGATGCTTTTCCTGTGAGAGATACATATGTTTCCTCAACCTAGCTGAATAGGCCTATTTGCAAGAAATTGTGCCTTTCTCCACCTTGAAAGCTGTGATTTGCAGGAAGTATTCCTTTCGTAAATTACCTGAATTCTCAAAAAGAACCCATGTGCTACATGCTGCAGCTTCTATCCTAGATGGTTTTCTTTTCAGAGATTTATAGTTTCATCTCCTCAGTTGAATAGGCCTGTCTGGAACCAATGCGCCTTTCTCCAACTTAACAACTGTGATTAGCAGGAAGTATTTGTTGCAAAAACTAACTCAATTCTCACAGGGAAACAATGTGCTGGTTGCTCCTGCTTCTAACACACATGGTTTTCTTTCCAGAGATACATGTGGTTCAAAACCTCAGCAGAAGATGCCTATTTGAAACAAAAAGATCCTCTCTTCAACTACAAAAATCTGATTTGGAGGAAGTGTTTCAATCAAAAACTACCTCAATTTTCACATGGAAACAATGCGCTAGATGCTCCTTCTTCTATTACACACGGTTATCTTTGGAGAGATAAATGTGTTTCACCAACAGAGCTGAGTAGGCCTGTTTGCAACAAATGAGCCTTTCTCAATCTTGACAACTATGATTTCCAGGAAGCACTCCCTTCCAAACCGAACTCAGATCTCACAAAGGAACAACGTGTGAGATTCTGCAAAGTCGAACACAGACTTTTGTTTTCTGAGACCTACATGTGTTTCTTCAACTTGTCTGAATAAGGCCTATTTGGAACACAATGAGCATTTCTTCACCTTCTAAATTCAGATTGGAAGTAAGTATTCCTTTCAAAAGCTACCTTGATCCTCACAGGGAAACAATGTGCTAGTTGCTCCTGCTCCTAACACAGACGGTTTTCATTTCAGATATACATGTGTTTCTTCAACTAAGCTGCATAGGCCTATTTGGAAGAAAATGAGCCTTTCTCAACCTTGGAAGCTGTGAATTCATGGATGCGTTACTTTCAAAAACTAACTCACTTCTCACAGGGAATCCATGCACTAGATGCTGCTGCTTTGAACACAAATGGTTTTCTTTAGACATATACATGAGTTTGCCTTCAAGCTGAATAAGTCTATTTACATCAAATTGTGCCTTTCCCCTCCTCCAAATTCTGATTTGCCAGAGTTATACCCTTCACAAATGATCGCAGTTATCACTGAGGTGCAATGTGCTGAAGGCTGCAGATCATAACACACATGGTTCTCTTTTAGTGATACATGTTTCTTGACCATAGCAGAATAGGCCTATGTGGAACAAAAGGAGTGTTTTTCCAACTAGAAAGCCATGGTTTTTAACCAGTATTCCTTTCAAAAAGTACCTCAATTCTCATAAGTAAACAATGTCCTAGATGCTCCTGATTCTGCCACAGAGGGTTTAATTTCGAGAGATTCAAGTGTTTAGTCAACTCAGCAGAATAGACCTATTTGCAAAAAAATGGACCATTCCCCACCTTTTAAACCTTGATTTGCAGGAAGTACACCATCCAAAACTAATTGAATTACCACAGGGAAACAATGTGCTAGATGCTCCTGGTTCTAACACACATGCTTTTCTTTGAGAGATACATGTGTTTCTTCACCTTACGTGAATAGGCCCAATTGGAACAAAATGAGCATTTCTTCACCTTGAAAATTCAGATAAGAAGAAAGTATTCCTTTCAAAAATCCACTCAATTCTCACAGGTAAACAATGTGCTAGTTGCTCCTGCTGATAACACAGACAGTTTTCTTTGCAGATAGACATGTGTTTCTTCAATTCAGCTGATGAAGCTTGTTTCGACAAAATGAGCCTTTCTCCACCTTGAAAAGTTTGAATTGAAGGACATATTCCTTTCAAAAACTAACTCAATTATCACAGGGAAATAATATGCTAGATTCTGCAGCATCTAACACAGATGATTTTCTTCTGATCGACACATGCGTTTCATCATCTAAGCTGAATAAGTCTATTTGCTACAAATTTAGCCTTCTCCACCTTGAAAATTCTGATTTGTCAGAATGATTCCCTTCAAAATCTAACTCATTTCTCACAAGGGAACAGTGTACTAGATGCCGCAGCTGCTAATATAGATGTCTCTCTTTGGAGACATACATGAGTTTCTTGACCATAGCTGTATCGGCCCATTTGGAACAAAATGAACCTTATTCCAACGTGAAAACTGTGATTTGCAGCAAGTATTCCTTTCTAAAACTAACACAGTTCTCATAGGTAAACAATGAGCTGGAAGCTCCTGATTCTGCCACAGATGCATTTCCTATGAGAAATGTATATGTTTCCTCAACCTAGTTGACTTAGGCCTATTTGCAACAAAATGTGCCTTTCTCCACCTTGAAAACTGTGTTTGCAGGAAGTATTCCTTTAAAAAACTAACTGAATTCTCACAAAGAAACCAGGTGGTACATGCTGCAGCTAACAATACAGCTGTTTTGTTTTTTTTTTTTCGGAGATTTATGTGCTTCGTTCACTCAGCTGAATAGGCCTATCTGGAACCAATGAGCCTTACTGCAACTTAAAAAGTGATTTGCAAAAAGGTTTGTCTCTCAAAACTAACTCCATTCTCACAGGGAAACAAGTTGCTTGTTGCTCTTGCTTCTAATACTGATGGTTTTCCTTCGAGAGATACATGTGTTTCATCATCTCAGCATATGATGCGTATTTGCAACAAAAAGAGCCTGCCTCCAAATTCAAAATTTGATTTGCAGGAAGTGCTCCATTCAAAAACGGCCTCAATTTCCACACGGAAACAATGGGCTAGATACTCCTTCTTCTATTACACACAGGTTTCTCTGGAGAGATAGTTGTGTATCATCAACTTAGTTGAATAGGCCTGTTTGTGACAAAATGAGCCATTCTCAACCTTGAAAACTAGGATTAGCAGGAAGTACTGCCTTCCAACGCGAACTGAGATCTCACAAAGGAACAACGTCTAATACAGACGGTTTTTTCCAGAGACATACATGTGTTTCTTCACGTTTACTGAATAGGCCTATTTGGAACAACAAAAACCTTTGTCCATCTTGAGAAGTTTGATTTGCAGAAATTAATTCTTTCAAAATCTAATTCAATTCCCATTGTTAAGCAAGGTGCTACACGCTCCTGACTCTGTGACAGGAGGTATAATTTCGACCGTTACGTGTGTTTCCCCAAGTCAGAAGAGTAGGTCCATTTGCAACAAACTGAGCCTAAGTCCACCTTGAAAATTCTAATGTGAAGGACGTATTTCTTCCAAAACTAACTCTATTCTCACAGGGAAACAATGTGATAGACGTTGCAGTTTCTCACATAGCTGGTTTTCTATCGAGAGATTCATGTGGTTTTCAACTCTGCTGAATACGCCTACTTGGAGCAAACAGAGCCTATCTCCATACTGGAAATTATGATTTGCAAGAAGTGTCCTATCCAAGATTTACTCAATTCTCACAGGGGAACAATGTGTTTGTGCTCCACCAGGGAACTCAGAAAATTTTCAACCGAGAGAAACATCTGTGTATCACCTTAACAAAACAGGCCTATTTGGAACCAAATGAGCATCTCTTCACCATGAAAATTCAGATTTGAAGTATGTATTCCTATCAAAAACGAACTCAATTCTCAACTGGAAACAATGTGCTAGGTGCTCCTGCTCCTAACACGGACGGACTTTTTGCAGATAGAAATGTGTTTCTTGGACTAAGCTGAATAGGCCTATTTGGAACCAAAGGAGCCCCTGTCCACCTTGAAAACTATGAATTGAAGGATAGATTCCTTTCAAAAACTAACTCAATTACCACAGGGAAACAATGTGGTAGATGCCACAGCCTCTAACAGAGATGGTTTTCTTTGGAAACCTACATGAGTTCCATTATTTCTGCTGAAGAAGTCTATTAGCTACAAATTTAGCCTTCTCCACCTTGAAAATTCTGATTTGCCAGAAATATACCCTTCAAAAACTGACTCATTTCTCACAAGGGAGCACTGTACTAGGTGATGCAGCTTTAACATAGATGCTTCTCTTTGGAGAGATACATTTGTTTCTTGACTATAGCTGAGTAGTCCCATTTGGAACCAAAGTAGCCTTATTGCAACTTGAAAACTAGGATTTGCAGTAAGTATTCCTTTCAAAAACTAACACAGTTCTCCTAGGTAAACAATGTGCTAGAAGCTCCTGATTCTGCCTCAGATGCTTTTCCTGTGAGAGATACATATGTTTCCTCAACCTAGCTGAATAGGCCTATTTGCAAGAAATTGTGCCTTTCTCCACCTTGAAAGCTGTGATTTGCAGGAAGTATTCCTTTCGTAAATTACCTGAATTCTCAAAAAGAACCCATGTGCTACATGCTGCAGCTTCTATCCTAGATGGTTTTCTTTTCAGAGATTTATAGTTTCATCTCCTCAGTTGAATAGGCCTGTCTGGAACCAATGCGCCTTTCTCCAACTTAACAACTGTGATTAGCAGGAAGTATTTGTTGCAAAAACTAACTCAATTCTCACAGGGAAACAATGTGCTGGTTGCTCCTGCTTCTAACACACATGGTTTTCTTTCCAGAGATACATGTGGTTCAAAACCTCAGCAGAAGATGCCTATTTGAAACAAAAAGATCCTCTCTTCAACTACAAAATTCTGATTTGGAGGAAGTGTTTCAATCAAAAACTACCTCAATTTTCACATGGAAACAATGCGCTAGATGCTCCTTCTTCTATTACACACGGTTATCTTTGGAGAGATAAATGTGTTTCACCAACAGAGCTGAGTAGGCCTGTTTGCAACAAATGAGCCTTTCTCAATCTTGACAACTATGATTTCCAGGAAGCACTCCCTTCCAAACCGAACTCAGATCTCACAAAGGAACAACGTGTGAGATTCTGCAAAGTCGAACACAGACTTTTGTTTTCTGAGACCTACATGTGTTTCTTCAACTTGTCTGAATAAGGCCTATTTGGAACACAATGAGCATTTCTTCACCTTCTAAATTCAGATTGGAAGTAAGTATTCCTTTCAAAAGCTACCTTGATCCTCACAGGGAAACAATGTGCTAGTTGCTCCTGCTCCTAACACAGACGGTTTTCATTTCAGATATACATGTGTTTCTTCAACTAAGCTGCATAGGCCTATTTGGAAGAAAATGAGCCTTTCTCAACCTTGGAAGCTGTGAATTCATGGATGCGTTACTTTCAAAAACTAACTCACTTCTCACAGGGAATCCATGCACTAGATGCTGCTGCTTTGAACACAAATGGTTTTCTTTAGACATATACATGAGTTTGCCTTCAAGCTGAATAAGTCTATTTACATCAAATTGTGCCTTTCCCCTCCTCCAAATTCTGATTTGCCAGAGTTATACCCTTCACAAATGATCGCAGTTATCACTGAGGTGCAATGTGCTGAAGGCTGCAGATCATAACACACATGGTTCTCTTTTAGTGATACATGTTTCTTGACCATAGCAGAATAGGCCTATGTGGAACAAAAGGAGTGTTTTTCCAACTAGAAAGCCATGGTTTTTAACCAGTATTCCTTTCAAAAAGTACCTCAATTCTCATAAGTAAACAATGTCCTAGATGCTCCTGATTCTGCCACAGAGGGTTTAATTTCGAGAGATTCAAGTGTTTAGTCAACTCAGCAGAATAGACCTATTTGCAAAAAAATGGACCATTCCCCACCTTTTAAACCTTGATTTGCAGGAAGTACACCATCCAAAACTAATTGAATTACCACAGGGAAACAATGTGCTAGATGCTCCTGGTTCTAACACACATGCTTTTCTTTGAGAGATACATGTGTTTCTTCACCTTACGTGAATAGGCCCAATTGGAACAAAATGAGCATTTCTTCACCTTGAAAATTCAGATAAGAAGAAAGTATTCCTTTCAAAAATCCACTCAATTCTCACAGGTAAACAATGTGCTAGTTGCTCCTGCTGATAACACAGACAGTTTTCTTTGCAGATAGACATGTGTTTCTTCAATTCAGCTGATGAAGCTTGTTTCGACAAAATGAGCCTTTCTCCACCTTGAAAAGTTTGAATTGAAGGACATATTCCTTTCAAAAACTAACTCAATTATCACAGGGAAATAATATGCTAGATTCTGCAGCATCTAACACAGATGATTTTCTTCTGATCGACACATGCGTTTCATCATCTAAGCTGAATAAGTCTATTTGCTACAAATTTAGCCTTCTCCACCTTGAAAATTCTGATTTGTCAGAATGATTCCCTTCAAAATCTAACTCATTTCTCACAAGGGAACAGTGTACTAGATGCCGCAGCTGCTAATATAGATGTCTCTCTTTGGAGACATACATGAGTTTCTTGACCATAGCTGTATCGGCCCATTTGGAACAAAATGAACCTTATTCCAACGTGAAAACTGTGATTTGCAGCAAGTATTCCTTTCTAAAACTAACACAGTTCTCATAGGTAAACAATGAGCTGGAAGCTCCTGATTCTGCCACAGATGCATTTCCTATGAGAAATGTATATGTTTCCTCAACCTAGTTGACTTAGGCCTATTTGCAACAAAATGTGCCTTTCTCCACCTTGAAAACTGTGTTTGCAGGAAGTATTCCTTTAAAAAACTAACTGAATTCTCACAAAGAAACCAGGTGGTACATGCTGCAGCTAACAATACAGCTGTTTTGTTTTTTTTTTTTCGGAGATTTATGTGCTTCGTTCACTCAGCTGAATAGGCCTATCTGGAACCAATGAGCCTTACTGCAACTTAAAAAGTGATTTGCAAAAAGGTTTGTCTCTCAAAACTAACTCCATTCTCACAGGGAAACAAGTTGCTTGTTGCTCTTGCTTCTAATACTGATGGTTTTCCTTCGAGAGATACATGTGTTTCATCATCTCAGCATATGATGCGTATTTGCAACAAAAAGAGCCTGCCTCCAAATTCAAAATTTGATTTGCAGGAAGTGCTCCATTCAAAAACGGCCTCAATTTCCACACGGAAACAATGGGCTAGATACTCCTTCTTCTATTACACACAGGTTTCTCTGGAGAGATAGTTGTGTATCATCAACTTAGTTGAATAGGCCTGTTTGTGACAAAATGAGCCATTCTCAACCTTGAAAACTAGGATTAGCAGGAAGTACTGCCTTCCAACGCGAACTGAGATCTCACAAAGGAACAACGTCTAATACAGACGGTTTTTTCCAGAGACATACATGTGTTTCTTCACGTTTACTGAATAGGCCTATTTGGAACAACAAAAACCTTTGTCCATCTTGAGAAGTTTGATTTGCAGAAATTAATTCTTTCAAAATCTAATTCAATTCCCATTGTTAAGCAAGGTGCTACACGCTCCTGACTCTGTGACAGGAGGTATAATTTCGACCGTTACGTGTGTTTCCCCAAGTCAGAAGAGTAGGTCCATTTGCAACAAACTGAGCCTAAGTCCACCTTGAAAATTCTAATGTGAAGGACGTATTTCTTCCAAAACTAACTCTATTCTCACAGGGAAACAATGTGATAGACGTTGCAGTTTCTCACATAGCTGGTTTTCTATCGAGAGATTCATGTGGTTTTCAACTCTGCTGAATACGCCTACTTGGAGCAAACAGAGCCTATCTCCATACTGGAAATTATGATTTGCAAGAAGTGTCCTATCCAAGATTTACTCAATTCTCACAGGGGAACAATGTGTTTGTGCTCCACCAGGGAACTCAGAAAATTTTCAACCGAGAGAAACATCTGTGTATCACCTTAACAAAACAGGCCTATTTGGAACCAAATGAGCATCTCTTCACCATGAAAATTCAGATTTGAAGTATGTATTCCTATCAAAAACGAACTCAATTCTCAACTGGAAACAATGTGCTAGGTGCTCCTGCTCCTAACACGGACGGACTTTTTGCAGATAGAAATGTGTTTCTTGGACTAAGCTGAATAGGCCTATTTGGAACCAAAGGAGCCCCTGTCCACCTTGAAAACTATGAATTGAAGGATAGATTCCTTTCAAAAACTAACTCAATTACCACAGGGAAACAATGTGGTAGATGCCACAGCCTCTAACAGAGATGGTTTTCTTTGGAAACCTACATGAGTTCCATTATTTCTGCTGAAGAAGTCTATTAGCTACAAATTTAGCCTTCTCCACCTTGAAAATTCTGATTTGCCAGAAATATACCCTTCAAAAACTGACTCATTTCTCACAAGGGAGCACTGTACTAGGTGATGCAGCTTTAACATAGATGCTTCTCTTTGGAGAGATACATTTGTTTCTTGACTATAGCTGAGTAGTCCCATTTGGAACCAAAGTAGCCTTATTGCAACTTGAAAACTAGGATTTGCAGTAAGTATTCCTTTCAAAAACTAACACAGTTCTCCTAGGTAAACAATGTGCTAGAAGCTCCTGATTCTGCCTCAGATGCTTTTCCTGTGAGAGATACATATGTTTCCTCAACCTAGCTGAATAGGCCTATTTGCAAGAAATTGTGCCTTTCTCCACCTTGAAAGCTGTGATTTGCAGGAAGTATTCCTTTCGTAAATTACCTGAATTCTCAAAAAGAACCCATGTGCTACATGCTGCAGCTTCTATCCTAGATGGTTTTCTTTTCAGAGATTTATAGTTTCATCTCCTCAGTTGAATAGGCCTGTCTGGAACCAATGCGCCTTTCTCCAACTTAACAACTGTGATTAGCAGGAAGTATTTGTTGCAAAAACTAACTCAATTCTCACAGGGAAACAATGTGCTGGTTGCTCCTGCTTCTAACACACATGGTTTTCTTTCCAGAGATACATGTGGTTCAAAACCTCAGCAGAAGATGCCTATTTGAAACAAAAAGATCCTCTCTTCAACTACAAAAATCTGATTTGGAGGAAGTGTTTCAATCAAAAACTACCTCAATTTTCACATGGAAACAATGCGCTAGATGCTCCTTCTTCTATTACACACGGTTATCTTTGGAGAGATAAATGTGTTTCACCAACAGAGCTGAGTAGGCCTGTTTGCAACAAATGAGCCTTTCTCAATCTTGACAACTATGATTTCCAGGAAGCACTCCCTTCCAAACCGAACTCAGATCTCACAAAGGAACAACGTGTGAGATTCTGCAAAGTCGAACACAGACTTTTGTTTTCTGAGACCTACATGTGTTTCTTCAACTTGTCTGAATAAGGCCTATTTGGAACACAATGAGCATTTCTTCACCTTCTAAATTCAGATTGGAAGTAAGTATTCCTTTCAAAAGCTACCTTGATCCTCACAGGGAAACAATGTGCTAGTTGCTCCTGCTCCTAACACAGACGGTTTTCATTTCAGATATACATGTGTTTCTTCAACTAAGCTGCATAGGCCTATTTGGAAGAAAATGAGCCTTTCTCAACCTTGGAAGCTGTGAATTCATGGATGCGTTACTTTCAAAAACTAACTCACTTCTCACAGGGAATCCATGCACTAGATGCTGCTGCTTTGAACACAAATGGTTTTCTTTAGACATATACATGAGTTTGCCTTCAAGCTGAATAAGTCTATTTACATCAAATTGTGCCTTTCCCCTCCTCCAAATTCTGATTTGCCAGAGTTATACCCTTCACAAATGATCGCAGTTATCACTGAGGTGCAATGTGCTGAAGGCTGCAGATCATAACACACATGGTTCTCTTTTAGTGATACATGTTTCTTGACCATAGCAGAATAGGCCTATGTGGAACAAAAGGACTGTTTTTCCAACTAGAAAGCCATGGTTTTTAACCAGTATTCCTTTCAAAAAGTACCTCAATTCTCATAAGTAAACAATGTCCTAGATGCTCCTGATTCTGCCACAGAGGGTTTAATTTCGAGAGATTCAAGTGTTTAGTCAACTCAGCAGAATAGACCTATTTGCAAAAAAATGGACCATTCCCCACCTTTTAAACCTTGATTTGCAGGAAGTACACCATCCAAAACTAATTGAATTACCACAGGGAAACAATGTGCTAGATGCTCCTGGTTCTAACACACATGCTTTTCTTTGAGAGATACATGTGTTTCTTCACCTTACGTGAATAGGCCCAATTGGAACAAAATGAGCATTTCTTCACCTTGAAAATTCAGATAAGAAGAAAGTATTCCTTTCAAAAATCCACTCAATTCTCACAGGTAAACAATGTGCTAGTTGCTCCTGCTGATAACACAGACAGTTTTCTTTGCAGATAGACATGTGTTTCTTCAATTCAGCTGATGAAGCTTGTTTCGACAAAATGAGCCTTTCTCCACCTTGAAAAGTTTGAATTGAAGGACATATTCCTTTCAAAAACTAACTCAATTATCACAGGGAAATAATATGCTAGATTCTGCAGCATCTAACACAGATGATTTTCTTCTGATCGACACATGCGTTTCATCATCTAAGCTGAATAAGTCTATTTGCTACAAATTTAGCCTTCTCCACCTTGAAAATTCTGATTTGTCAGAATGATTCCCTTCAAAATCTAACTCATTTCTCACAAGGGAACAGTGTACTAGATGCTGCAGCTGCTAATATAGATGTCTCTCTTTGGAGACATACATGAGTTTCTTGACCATAGCTGTATCGGCCCATTTGGAACAAAATGAACCTTATTCCAACGTGAAAACTGTGATTTGCAGCAAGTATTCCTTTCTAAAACTAACACAGTTCTCATAGGTAAACAATGAGCTGGAAGCTCCTGATTCTGCCACAGATGCATTTCCTATGAGAAATGTATATGTTTCCTCAACCTAGTTGACTTAGGCCTATTTGCAACAAAATGTGCCTTTCTCCACCTTGAAAACTGTGTTTGCAGGAAGTATTCCTTTAAAAAACTAACTGAATTCTCACAAAGAAACCAGGTGGTACATGCTGCAGCTAACAATACAGCTGTTTTGTTTTTTTTTTTTCGGAGATTTATGTGCTTCGTTCACTCAGCTGAATAGGCCTATCTGGAACCAATGAGCCTTACTGCAACTTAAAAAGTGATTTGCAAAAAGGTTTGTCTCTCAAAACTAACTCCATTCTCACAGGGAAACAAGTTGCTTGTTGCTCTTGCTTCTAATACTGATGGTTTTCCTTCGAGAGATACATGTGTTTCATCATCTCAGCATATGATGCGTATTTGCAACAAAAAGAGCCTGCCTCCAAATTCAAAATTTGATTTGCAGGAAGTGCTCCATTCAAAAACGGCCTCAATTTCCACACGGAAACAATGGGCTAGATACTCCTTCTTCTATTACACACAGGTTTCTCTGGAGAGATAGTTGTGTATCATCAACTTAGTTGAATAGGCCTGTTTGTGACAAAATGAGCCATTCTCAACCTTGAAAACTAGGATTAGCAGGAAGTACTGCCTTCCAACGCGAACTGAGATCTCACAAAGGAACAACGTCTAATACAGACGGTTTTTTCCAGAGACATACATGTGTTTCTTCACGTTTACTGAATAGGCCTATTTGGAACAACAAAAACCTTTGTCCATCTTGAGAAGTTTGATTTGCAGAAATTAATTCTTTCAAAATCTAATTCAATTCCCATTGTTAAGCAAGGTGCTACACGCTCCTGACTCTGTGACAGGAGGTATAATTTCGACCGTTACGTGTGTTTCCCCAAGTCAGAAGAGTAGGTCCATTTGCAACAAACTGAGCCTAAGTCCACCTTGAAAATTCTAATGTGAAGGACGTATTTCTTCCAAAACTAACTCTATTCTCACAGGGAAACAATGTGATAGACGTTGCAGTTTCTCACATAGCTGGTTTTCTATCGAGAGATTCATGTGGTTTTCAACTCTGCTGAATACGCCTACTTGGAGCAAACAGAGCCTATCTCCATACTGGAAATTATGATTTGCAAGAAGTGTCCTATCCAAGATTTACTCAATTCTCACAGGGGAACAATGTGTTTGTGCTCCACCAGGGAACTCAGAAAATTTTCAACCGAGAGAAACATCTGTGTATCACCTTAACAAAACAGGCCTATTTGGAACCAAATGAGCATCTCTTCACCATGAAAATTCAGATTTGAAGTATGTATTCCTATCAAAAACGAACTCAATTCTCAACTGGAAACAATGTGCTAGGTGCTCCTGCTCCTAACACGGACGGACTTTTTGCAGATAGAAATGTGTTTCTTGGACTAAGCTGAATAGGCCTATTTGGAACCAAAGGAGCCCCTGTCCACCTTGAAAACTATGAATTGAAGGATAGATTCCTTTCAAAAACTAACTCAATTACCACAGGGAAACAATGTGGTAGATGCCACAGCCTCTAACAGAGATGGTTTTCTTTGGAAACCTACATGAGTTCCATTATTTCTGCTGAAGAAGTCTATTTGCTACAAATTTAGCCTTCTCCACCTTGAAAATTCTGATTTGCCAGAAATATACCCTTCAAAAACTGACTCATTTCTCACAAGGGAGCACTGTACTAGGTGATGCAGCTTTAACATAGATGCTTCTCTTTGGAGAGATACATTTGTTTCTTGACTATAGCTGAGTAGTCCCATTTGGAACCAAAGGAGCCTTATTGCAACTTGAAAACTAGGATTTGCAGTAAGTATTCCTTTCAAAAACTAACACAGTTCTCCTAGGTAAACAATGTGCTAGAAGCTCCTGATTCTGCCTCAGATGCTTTTCCTGTGAGAGATACATATGTTTCCTCAACCTAGCTGAATAGGCCTATTTGCAAGAAATTGTGCCTTTCTCCACCTTGAAAGCTGTGATTTGCAGGAAGTATTCCTTTCGTAAATTACCTGAATTCTCAAAAAGAACCCATGTGCTACATGCTGCAGCTTCTATCCTAGATGGTTTTCTTTTCAGAGATTTATAGTTTCATCTCCTCAGTTGAATAGGCCTGTCTGGAACCAATGCGCCTTTCTCCAACTTAACAACTGTGATTAGCAGGAAGTATTTGTTGCAAAAACTAACTCAATTCTCACAGGGAAACAATGTGCTGGTTGCTCCTGCTTCTAACACACATGGTTTTCTTTCCAGAGATACATGTGGTTCAAAACCTCAGCAGAAGATGCCTATTTGAAACAAAAAGATCCTCTCTTCAACTACAAAATTCTGATTTGGAGGAAGTGTTTCAATCAAAAACTACCTCAATTTTCACATGGAAACAATGCGCTAGATGCTCCTTCTTCTATTACACACGGTTATCTTTGGAGAGATAAATGTGTTTCACCAACAGAGCTGAGTAGGCCTGTTTGCAACAAATGAGCCTTTCTCAATCTTGACAACTATGATTTCCAGGAAGCACTCCCTTCCAAACCGAACTCAGATCTCACAAAGGAACAACGTGTGAGATTCTGCAAAGTCGAACACAGACTTTTGTTTTCTGAGACCTACATGTGTTTCTTCAACTTGTCTGAATAAGGCCTATTTGGAACACAATGAGCATTTCTTCACCTTCTAAATTCAGATTGGAAGTAAGTATTCCTTTCAAAAGCTACCTTGATCCTCACAGGGAAACAATGTGCTAGTTGCTCCTGCTCCTAACACAGACGGTTTTCATTTCAGATATACATGTGTTTCTTCAACTAAGCTGCATAGGCCTATTTGGAAGAAAATGAGCCTTTCTCAACCTTGGAAGCTGTGAATTCATGGATGCGTTACTTTCAAAAACTAACTCACTTCTCACAGGGAATCCATGCACTAGATGCTGCTGCTTTGAACACAAATGGTTTTCTTTAGACATATACATGAGTTTGCCTTCAAGCTGAATAAGTCTATTTACATCAAATTGTGCCTTTCCCCTCCTCCAAATTCTGATTTGCCAGAGTTATACCCTTCACAAATGATCGCAGTTATCACTGAGGTGCAATGTGCTGAAGGCTGCAGATCATAACACACATGGTTCTCTTTTAGTGATACATGTTTCTTGACCATAGCAGAATAGGCCTATGTGGAACAAAAGGAGTGTTTTTCCAACTAGAAAGCCATGGTTTTTAACCAGTATTCCTTTCAAAAAGTACCTCAATTCTCATAAGTAAACAATGTCCTAGATGCTCCTGATTCTGCCACAGAGGGTTTAATTTCGAGAGATTCAAGTGTTTAGTCAACTCAGCAGAATAGACCTATTTGCAAAAAAATGGACCATTCCCCACCTTTTAAACCTTGATTTGCAGGAAGTACACCATCCAAAACTAATTGAATTACCACAGGGAAACAATGTGCTAGATGCTCCTGGTTCTAACACACATGCTTTTCTTTGAGAGATACATGTGTTTCTTCACCTTACGTGAATAGGCCCATTTGGAACAAAATGAGCATTTCTTCACCTTGAAAATTCAGATAAGAAGAAAGTATTCCTTTCAAAAATCCACTCAATTCTCACAGGTAAACAATGTGCTAGTTGCTCCTGCTGATAACACAGACAGTTTTCTTTGCAGATAGACATGTGTTTCTTCAATTCAGCTGATGAAGCTTGTTTCGACAAAATGAGCCTTTCTCCACCTTGAAAAGTTTGAATTGAAGGACATATTCCTTTCAAAAACTAACTCAATTATCACAGGGAAATAATATGCTAGATTCTGCAGCATCTAACACAGATGATTTTCTTCTGATCGACACATGCGTTTCATCATCTAAGCTGAATAAGTCTATTTGCTACAAATTTAGCCTTCTCCACCTTGAAAATTCTGATTTGTCAGAATGATTCCCTTCAAAATCTAACTCATTTCTCACAAGGGAACAGTGTACTAGATGCTGCAGCTGCTAATATAGATGTCTCTCTTTGGAGACATACATGAGTTTCTTGACCATAGCTGTATCGGCCCATTTGGAACAAAATGAACCTTATTCCAACGTGAAAACTGTGATTTGCAGCAAGTATTCCTTTCTAAAACTAACACAGTTCTCATAGGTAAACAATGAGCTGGAAGCTCCTGATTCTGCCACAGATGCATTTCCTATGAGAAATGTATATGTTTCCTCAACCTAGTTGACTTAGGCCTATTTGCAACAAAATGTGCCTTTCTCCACCTTGAAAACCGTGTTTGCAGGAAGTATTCCTTTAAAAAACTAACTGAATTCTCACAAAGAAACCAGGTGGTACATGCTGCAGCTAACAATACAGCTGTTTTGGTTTTTTTTTTTCGGAGATTTATGTGCTTCGTTCACTCAGCTGAATAGGCCTATCTGGAACCAATGAGCCTTACTGCAACTTAAAAAGTGATTTGCAAAAAGGTTTGTCTCTCAAAACTAACTCCATTTTCACAGGGAAACAAGTTGCTTGTTGCTCTTGCTTCTAATACTGATGGTTTTCCTTCGAGAGATACATGTGTTTCATCATCTCAGCATATGATGCGTATTTGCAACAAAAAGAGCCTGTCTCCAAATTCAAAATTTGATTTGCAGGAAGTGCTCCATTCAAAAACGGCCTCAATTTCCACACGGAAACAATGGGCTAGATACTCCTTCTTCTATTACACACAGGTTTCTCTGGAGAGATAGTTGTGTATCATCAACTTAGTTGAATAGGCCTGTTTGTGACAAAATGAGCCATTCTCAACCTTGAAAACTAGGATTAGCAGGAAGTACTGCCTTCCAACGCGAACTGAGATCTCACAAAGGAACAACGTCTAACACAGACGGTTTTTTCCCGAGACATACATGTGTTTCTTCACGTTTACTGAATAGGCCTATTTGGAACAACAAAAACCTTTGTCCATCTTGAGAAGTTTGATTTGCAGAAATTAATTCTTTCAAAATCTAATTCAATTCCCATTGTTAAGCAAGGTGCTACACGCTTCTGACTCTGTGACAGGAGGTATAAATTCGACCGTTACGTGTGTTTCCCCAAGTCAGAAGAGTAGGTCCATTTGCAACAAACTGAGCCTAAGTCCACCTTGAAAATTCTAATGTGAAGGACGTATTTCTTCCAAAACTAACTCTATTCTCACAGGGAAACAATGTGATAGACGTTGCAGTTTCTCACATAGCTGGTTTTCTATCGAGAGATACATGTGGTTTCCAACTCTGCTGAATACGCCTACTTGGAGCAAACAGAGCCTATCTCCATACTGGAAATTATGATTTGCAAGAAGTGTCCTATCCAAGATTTACTCAATTCTCACAGGGGAACAATGTGTTTGTGCTCCACCAGGGAACACAGAAAATTTTCAACCGAGAGAAACATCTGTGTATCACCTTAACAAAACAGGCCTATTTGGAACCAAATGAGCATCTCTTCACCATGAAAATTCAGATTTGAAGTATGTATTCCTATCAAAAACGAACTCAATTCTCAACTGGAAACAATGTGCTAGGTGCTCCTGCTCCTAACACGGACGGACTTTTTGCAGATAGAAATGTGTTTCTTGGACTAAGCTGAATAGGCCTATTTGGAACCAAAGGAGCCCCTGTCCACCTTGAAAACTATGAATTGAAGGATAGATTCCTTTCAAAAACTAACTCAATTACCACAGGGAAACAATGTGGTAGATGACACAGCCTCTAACAGAGATGGTTTTCTTTGGAAACCTACATGAGTTTCATTATTTCTGCTGAAGAAGTCTATTTGCTACAAATTTAGCCTTCTCCACCTTGAAAATTCTGATTTGCCAGAAATATACCCTTCAAAAACTGACTCATTTCTCACAAGGGAGCACTGTACTAGGTGATGCAGCTTTAACATAGATGCTTCTCTTTGGAGAGATACATTTGTTTCTTGACTATAGCTGAGTAGTCCCATTTGGAACCAAAGGAGCCTTATTGCAACTTGAAAACTAGGATTTGCAGTAAGTATTCCTTTCAAAAACTAACACAGTTCTCCTAGGTAAACAATGTGCTAGAAGCTCCTGATTCTGCCTCAGATGCTTTTCCTGTGAGAGATACATATGTTTCCTCAACCTAGCTGAATAGGCCTATTTGCAAGAAATTGTGCCTTTCTCCACCTTGAAAGAACACCTGTGATTTGCAGGAAGTATTCCTTTCATAAATTACCTGAATTCTCAAAAAGAACCCATGTGCTACATGCTGCAGCTTCTATCCTAGATGGTTTTCTTTTCAGAGATTTATAGTTTCATCTCCTCAGATGAATAGGCCTGTCTGGAACCAATGCGCCTTTCTCCAACTTAACAACTGTGATTAGCAGGAAGTATTTGTTGCAAAAACTAACTCAATTCTCACAGGGAAACAATGTGCTGGTTGCTCCTGCTTCTAACACACATGGTTTTCTTTCCAGAGATACATGTGGTTCAAAACCTCAGCAGAAGATGCCTATTTGAAACAAAAAGATCCTCTCTTCAACTACAAAAATCTGATTTGGAGGAAGTGTTTCAATCAAAAACTACCTCAATTTTCACATGGAAACAATGCGCTAGATGCTCCTTCTTCTATTACACACGGTTATCTTTGGAGAGATAAATGTGTTTCACCAACAGAGCTGAGTAGGCCTGTTTGCAACAAATGAGCCTCTCTCAATCTTGACAACTATGATTTCCAGGAAGCACTCCCTTCCAAACCGAACTCAGATCTCACAAAGGAACAACGTGTGAGATTCTGCAAAGTCGAACACAGACTTTTGTTTTCTGAGACCTACATGTGTTTCTTCAACTTGTCTGAATAAGGCCTATTTGGAACACAATGAGCATTTCTTCACCTTCTAAATTCAGATTGGAAGTAAGTATTCCTTTCAAAAGCTACCTTGATCCTCACAGGGAAACAATGTGCTAGTTGCTCCTGCTCCTAACACAGACGGTTTTCATTTCAGATATACATGTGTTTCTTCAACTAAGCTGCATAGGCCTATTTGGAAGAAAATGAGCCTTTCTCAACCTTGGAAGCTGTGAATTCATGGATGCGTTACTTTCAAAAACTAACTCACTTCTCACAGGGAATCCATGCACTAGATGCTGCTGCTTTGAACACAAATGGTTTTCTTTAGACATATACATGAGTTTGCCTTCAAGCTGAATAAGTCTATTTACATCAAATTGTGCCTTTCCCCTCCTCCAAATTCTGATTTGCCAGAGTTATACCCTTCACAAATGATCGCAGTTATCACTGAGGTGCAATGTGCTGAAGGCTGCAGATCATAACACACATGGTTCTCTTTTAGTGATACATGTTTCTTGGCCATAGCAGAATAGGCCTATGTGGAACAAAAGGACTGTTTTTCCAACTAGAAAGCCATGGTTTTTAACCAGTATTCCTTTCAAAAAGTACCTCAATTCTCATAAGTAAACAATGTCCTAGATGCTCCTGATTCTGCCACAGAGGGTTTAATTTCGAGAGATACAAGTGTTTAGTCAACTCAGCAGAATAGACCTATTTGCAAAAAAATGGACCATTCCCCACCTTTTAAACCTTGATTTGCAGGAAGTACACCATCCAAAACTAATTGAATTACCACAGGGAAACAATGTGCTAGATGCTCCTGGTTCTAACACACATGCTTTTCTTTGAGAGATACATGTGTTTCTTCACCTTACGTGAATAGGCCCATTTGGAACAAAATGAGCATTTCTTCACCTTGAAAATTCAGATAAGAAGAAAGTATTCCTTTCAAAAATCCACTCAATTCTCACAGGTAAACAATGTGCTAGTTGCTCCTGCTGATAACACAGACAGTTTTCTTTGCAGATAGACATGTGTTTCTTCAATTCAGCTGATGAAGCTTGTTTCGACAAAATGAGCCTTTCTCCACCTTGAAAAGTTTGAATTGAAGGACATATTCCTTTCAAAAACTAACTCAATTATCACAGGGAAATAATATGCTAGATTCTGCAGCATCTAACACAGATGATTTTCTTCTGATCGACACATGCGTTTCATCATCTAAGCTGAATAAGTCTATTTGCTACAAATTTAGCCTTCTCCACCTTGAAAATTCTGATTTGTCAGAATGATTCCCTTCAAAATCTAACTCATTTCTCACAAGGGAACAGTGTACTAGATGCTGCAGCTGCTAATATAGATGTCTCTCTTTGGAGACATACATGAGTTTCTTGACCATAGCTGTATCGGCCCATTTGGAACAAAATGAACCTTATTCCAACGTGAAAACTGTGATTTGCAGCAAGTATTCCTTTCTAAAACTAACACAGTTCTCATAGGTAAACAATGAGCTGGAAGCTCCTGATTCTGCCACAGATGCATTTCCTATGAGAAATGTATATGTTTCCTCAACCTAGTTGACTTAGGCCTATTTGCAACAAAATGTGCCTTTCTCCACCTTGAAAACTGTGTTTGCAGGAAGTATTCCTTTAAAAAACTAACTGAATTCTCACAAAGAAACCAGGTGGTACATGCTGCAGCTAACAATACAGCTGTTTTGGGTTTTTTTTTTCGGAGATTTATGTGCTTCGTTCACTCAGCTGAATAGGCCTATCTGGAACCAATGAGCCTTACTGCAACTTAAAAAGTGATTTGCAAAAAGGTTTGTCTCTCAAAACTAACTCCATTCTCACAGGGAAACAAGTTGCTTGTTGCTCTTGCTTCTAATACTGATGGTTTTCCTTCGAGAGATACATGTGTTTCATCATCTCAGCATATGATGCGTATTTGCAACAAAAAGAGCCTGTCTCCAAATTCAAAATTTGATTTGCAGGAAGTGCTCCATTCAAAAACGGCCTCAATTTCCACACGGAAACAATGGGCTAGATACTCCTTCTTCTATTACACACAGGTTTCTCTGGAGAGATAGTTGTGTATCATCAACTTAGTTGAATAGGCCTGTTTGTGACAAAATGAGCCATTCTCAACCTTGAAAACTAGAATTAGCAGGAAGTACTGCCTTCCAACACGAACTGAGATCTCACAAAGGAACAACGTCTAACACAGACGGTTTTTTCCCGAGACATACATGTGTTTCTTCACGTTTACTGAATAGGCCTATTTGGAACAACAAAAACCTTTGTCCATCTTGAGAAGTTTGATTTGCAGAAATTAATTCTTTCAAAATCTAATTCAATTCCCATTGTTAAGCAAGGTGCTACACGCTTCTGACTCTGTGACAGGAGGTATAAATTCGACCGTTACGTGTGTTTCCCCAAGTCAGAAGAGTAGGTCCATTTGCAACAAACTGAGCCTAAGTCCACCTTGAAAATTCTAATGTGAAGGACGTATTTCTTCCAAAACTAACTCTATTCTCACAGGGAAACAATGTGATAGACGTTGCAGTTTCTCACATAGCTGGTTTTCTATCGAGAGATACATGTGGTTTCCAACTCTGCTGAATACGCCTACTTGGAGCAAACAGAGCCTATCTCCATACTGGAAATTATGATTTGCAAGAAGTGTCCTATCCAAGATTTACTCAATTCTCACAGGGGAACAATGTGTTTGTGCTCCACCAGGGAACACAGAAAATTTTCAACCGAGAGAAACATCTGTGTATCACCTTAACAAAACAGGCCTATTTGGAACCAAATGAGCATCTCTTCACCATGAAAATTCAGATTTGAAGTATGTATTCCTATCAAAAACGAACTCAATTCTCAACTGGAAACAATGTGCTAGGTGCTCCTGCTCCTAACACGGACGGACTTTTTGCAGATAGAAATGTGTTTCTTGGACTAAGCTGAATAGGCCTATTTGGAACCAAAGGAGCCCCTGTCCACCTTGAAAACTATGAATTGAAGGATAGATTCCTTTCAAAAACTAACTCAATTACCACAGGGAAACAATGTGGTAGATGCCACAGCCTCTAACAGAGATGGTTTTCTTTGGAAACCTACATGAGTTTCATTATTTCTGCTGAAGAAGTCTATTTGCTACAAATTTAGCCTTCTCCACCTTGAAAATTCTGATTTGCCAGAAATATACCCTTCAAAAACTGACTCATTTCTCACAAGGGAGCACTGTACTAGGTGATGCAGCTTTAACATAGATGCTTCTCTTTGGAGAGATACATTTGTTTCTTGACTATAGCTGAGTAGTCCCATTTGGAACCAAAGGAGCCTTATTGCAACTTGAAAACTAGGATTTGCAGTAAGTATTCCTTTCAAAAACTAACACAGTTCTCCTAGGTAAACAATGTGCTAGAAGCTCCTGATTCTGCCTCAGATGCTTTTCCTGTGAGAGATACATATGTTTCCTCAACCTAGCTGAATAGGCCTATTTGCAAGAAATTGTGCCTTTCTCCACCTTGAAAGAACACCTGTGATTTGCAGGAAGTATTCCTTTCATAAATTACCTGAATTCTCAAAAAGAACCCATGTGCTACATGCTGCAGCTTCTATCCTAGATGGTTTTCTTTTCAGAGATTTATAGTTTCATCTCCTCAGTTGAATAGGCCTGTCTGGAACCAATGCGCCTTTCTCCAACTTAACAACTGTGATTAGCAGGAAGTATTTGTTGCAAAAACTAACTCAATTCTCACAGGGAAACAATGTGCTGGTTGCTCCTGCTTCTAACACACATGGTTTTCTTTCCAGAGATACATGTGGTTCAAAACCTCAGCAGAAGATGCCTATTTGAAACAAAAAGATCCTCTCTTCAACTACAAAAATCTGATTTGGAGGAAGTGTTTCAATCAAAAACTACCTCAATTTTCACATGGAAACAATGCGCTAGATGCTCCTTCTTCTATTACACACGGTTATCTTTGGAGAGATAAATGTGTTTCACCAACAGAGCTGAGTAGGCCTGTTTGCAACAAATGAGCCTTTCTCAATCTGGACAACTATGATTTCCAGGAAGCACTCCCTTCCAAACCGAACTCAGATCTCACAAAGGAACAACGTGTGAGATTCTGCAAAGTCGAACACAGACTTTTGTTTTCTGAGACCTACATGTGTTTCTTCAACTTGTCTGAATAAGGCCTATTTGGAACACAATGAGCATTTCTTCACCTTCTAAATTCAGATTGGAAGTAAGTATTCCTTTCAAAAGCTACCTTGATCCTCACAGGGAAACAATGTGCTAGTTGCTCCTGCTCCTAACACAGACGGTTTTCATTTCAGATATACATGTGTTTCTTCAACTAAGCTGCATAGGCCTATTTGGAAGAAAATGAGCCTTTCTCAACCTTGGAAGCTGTGAATTCATGGATGCGTTACTTTCAAAAACTAACTCACTTCTCACAGGGAATCCATGCACTAGATGCTGCTGCTTTGAACACAAATGGTTTTCTTTAGACATATACATGAGTTTGCCTTCAAGCTGAATAAGTCTATTTACATCAAATTGTGCCTTTCCCCTCCTCCAAATTCTGATTTGCCAGAGTTATACCCTTCACAAATGATCGCAGTTATCACTGAGGTGCAATGTGCTGAAGGCTGCAGATCATAACACACATGGTTCTCTTTTAGTGATACATGTTTCTTGACCATAGCAGAATAGGCCTATGTGGAACAAAAGGAGTGTTTTTCCAACTAGAAAGCCATGGTTTTTAACCAGTATTCCTTTCAAAAAGTACCTCAATTCTCATAAGTAAACAATGTCCTAGATGCTCCTGATTCTGCCACAGAGGGTTTAATTTCGAGAGATTCAAGTGTTTAGTCAACTCAGCAGAATAGACCTATTTGCAAAAAAATGGACCATTCCCCACCTTTTAAACCTTGATTTGCAGGAAGTACACCATCCAAAACTAATTGAATTACCACAGGGAAACAATGTGCTAGATGCTCCTGGTTCTAACACACATGCTTTTCTTTGAGAGATACATGTGTTTCTTCACCTTACGTGAATAGGCCCATTTGGAACAAAATGAGCATTTCTTCACCTTGAAAATTCAGATAAGAAGAAAGTATTCCTTTCAAAAATCCACTCAATTCTCACAGGTAAACAATGTGCTAGTTGCTCCTGCTGATAACACAGACAGTTTTCTTTGCAGATAGACATGTGTTTCTTCAATTCAGCTGATGAAGCTTGTTTCGACAAAATGAGCCTTTCTCCACCTTGAAAAGTTTGAATTGAAGGACATATTCCTTTCAAAAACTAACTCAATTATCACAGGGAAATAATATGCTAGATTCTGCAGCATCTAACACAGATGATTTTCTTCTGATCGACACATGCGTTTCATCATCTAAGCTGAATAAGTCTATTTGCTACAAATTTAGCCTTCTCCACCTTGAAAATTCTGATTTGTCAGAATGATTCCCTTCAAAATCTAACTCATTTCTCACAAGGGAACAGTGTACTAGATGCTGCAGCTGCTAATATAGATGTCTCTCTTTGGAGACATACATGAGTTTCTTGACCATAGCTGTATCGGCCCATTTGGAACAAAATGAACCTTATTCCAACGTGAAAACTGTGATTTGCAGCAAGTATTCCTTTCTAAAACTAACACAGTTCTCATAGGTAAACAATGAGCTGGAAGCTCCTGATTCTGCCACAGATGCATTTCCTATGAGAAATGTATATGTTTCCTCAACCTAGTTGACTTAGGCCTATTTGCAACAAAATGTGCCTTTCTCCACCTTGAAAACTGTGTTTGCAGGAAGTATTCCTTTAAAAAACTAACTGAATTCTCACAAAGAAACCAGGTGGTACATGCTGCAGCTAACAATACAGCTGTTTTGGGTTTTTTTTTTCGGAGATTTATGTGCTTCGTTCACTCAGCTGAATAGGCCTATCTGGAACCAATGAGCCTTACTGCAACTTAAAAAGTGATTTGCAAAAAGGTTTGTCTCTCAAAACTAACTCCATTCTCACAGGGAAACAAGTTGCTTGTTGCTCTTGCTTCTAATACTGATGGTTTTCCTTCGAGAGATACATGTGTTTCATCATCTCAGCATATGATGCGTATTTGCAACAAAAAGAGCCTGTCTCCAAATTCAAAATTTGATTTGCAGGAAGTGCTCCATTCAAAAACGGCCTCAATTTCCACACGGAAACAATGGGCTAGATACTCCTTCTTCTATTACACACAGGTTTCTCTGGAGAGATAGTTGTGTATCATCAACTTAGTTGAATAGGCCTGTTTGTGACAAAATGAGCCATTCTCAACCTTGAAAACTAGGATTAGCAGGAAGTACTGCCTTCCAACGCGAACTGAGATCTCACAAAGGAACAACGTCTAACACAGACGGTTTTTTCCCGAGACATACATGTGTTTCTTCACGTTTACTGAATAGGCCTATTTGGAACAACAAAAACCTTTGTCCATCTTGAGAAGTTTGATTTGCAGAAATTAATTCTTTCAAAATCTAATTCAATTCCCATTGTTAAGCAAGGTGCTACACGCTTCTGACTCTGTGACAGGAGGTATAATTTCGACCGTTACGTGTGTTTCCCCAAGTCAGAAGAGTAGGTCCATTTGCAACAAACTGAGCCTAAGTCCACCTTGAAAATTCTAATGTGAAGGACGTATTTCTTCCAAAACTAACTCTATTCTCACAGGGAAACAATGTGATAGACGTTGCAGTTTCTCACATAGCTGGTTTTCTATCGAGAGATACATGTGGTTTCCAACTCTGCTGAATACGCCTACTTGGAGCAAACAGAGCCTATCTCCATACTGGAAATTATGATTTGCAAGAAGTGTCCTATCCAAGATTTACTCAATTCTCACAGGGGAACAATGTGTTTGTGCTCCACCAGGGAACACAGAAAATTTTCAACCGAGAGAAACATCTGTGTATCACCTTAACAAAACAGGCCTATTTGGAACCAAATGAGCATCTCTTCACCATGAAAATTCAGATTTGAAGTATGTATTCCTATCAAAAACGAACTCAATTCTCAACTGGAAACAATGTGCTAGGTGCTCCTGCTCCTAACACGGACGGACTTTTTGCAGATAGAAATGTGTTTCTTGGACTAAGCTGAATAGGCCTATTTGGAACCAAAGGAGCCCCTGTCCACCTTGAAAACTATGAATTGAAGGATAGATTCCTTTCAAAAACTAACTCAATTACCACAGGGAAACAATGTGGTAGATGCCACAGCCTCTAACAGAGATGGTTTTCTTTGGAAACCTACATGAGTTTCATTATTTCTGCTGAAGAAGTCTATTTGCTACAAATTTAGCCTTCTCCACCTTGAAAATTCTGATTTGCCAGAAATATACCCTTCAAAAACTGACTCATTTCTCACAAGGGAGCACTGTACTAGGTGATGCAGCTTTAACATAGATGCTTCTCTTTGGAGAGATACATTTGTTTCTTGACTATAGCTGAGTAGTCCCATTTGGAACCAAAGGAGCCTTATTGCAACTTGAAAACTAGGATTTGCAGTAAGTATTCCTTTCAAAAACTAACACAGTTCTCCTAGGTAAACAATGTGCTAGAAGCTCCTGATTCTGCCTCAGATGCTTTTCCTGTGAGAGATACATATGTTTCCTCAACCTAGCTGAATAGGCCTATTTGCAAGAAATTGTGCCTTTCTCCACCTTGAAAGAACACCTGTGATTTGCAGGAAGTATTCCTTTCATAAATTACCTGAATTCTCAAAAAGAACCCATGTGCTACATGCTGCAGCTTCTATCCTAGATGGTTTTCTTTTCAGAGATTTATAGTTTCATCTCCTCAGTTGAATAGGCCTGTCTGGAACCAATGCGCCTTTCTCCAACTTAACAACTGTGATTAGCAGGAAGTATTTGTTGCAAAAACTAACTCAATTCTCACAGGGAAACAATGTGCTGGTTGCTCCTGCTTCTAACACACATGGTTTTCTTTCCAGAGATACATGTGGTTCAAAACCTCAGCAGAAGATGCCTATTTGAAACAAAAAGATCCTCTCTTCAACTACAAAAATCTGATTTGGAGGAAGTGTTTCAATCAAAAACTACAATTTTCACATGGAAACAATGCGCTAGATGCTCCTTCTTCTATTACACACGGTTATCTTTGGAGAGATAAATGTGTTTCACCAACAGAGCTGACTAGGCCTGTTTGCAACAAATGAGCCTTTCTCAATCTTGACAACTATGATTTCCAGGAAGCACTCCCTTCCAAACCGAACTCAGATATCACAAAGGAACAACGTGTGAGATTCTGCAAAGTCGAACACAGACTTTTGTTTTCTGAGACCTACATGTGCTTCTTCAACTTGTCTGTATAAGGCCTATTTGGAACACAATGAGCATTTCTTCACCTTCTAAATTCAGATTGGAAGTAAGTATTCCTTTCAAAAGCTACCTTGATCCTCACAGGGAAACAATGTGCTAGTTGCTCCTGCTCCTAACACAGACGGTTTTCATTTCAGATATACATGTGTTTCTTCAACTAAGCTGCATAGGCCTATTTGGAAGAAAATGAGCCTTTCTCAACCTTGGAAGCTGTGAATTCATGGATGCGTTACTTTCAAAAACTAACTCACTTCTCACAGGGAATCCATGCACTAGATGCTGCTGCTTTGAACACAAATGGTTTTCTTTAGACATATACATGAGTTTGCCTTCAAGCTGAATAAGTCTATTTACATCAAATTGTGCCTTTCCCCTCCTCCAAATTCTGATTTGCCAGAGTTATACCCTTCACAAATGATCGCAGTTATCACTGAGGTGCAATGTGCTGAAGGCTGCAGATCATAACACACATGGTTCTCTTTTAGTGATACATGTTTCTTGACCATAGCAGAATAGGCCTATGTGGAACAAAAGGAGTGTTTTTCCAACTAGAAAGCCATGGTTTTTAACCAGTATTCCTTTCAAAAAGTACCTCAATTCTCATAAGTAAACAATGTCCTAGATGCTCCTGATTCTGCCACAGAGGGTTTAATTTCGAGAGATTCAAGTGTTTAGTCAACTCAGCAGAATAGACCTATTTGCAAAAAAATGGACCATTCCCCACCTTTTAAACCTTGATTTGCAGGAAGTACACCATCCAAAACTAATTGAATTACCACAGGGAAACAATGTGCTAGATGCTCCTGGTTCTAACACACATGCTTTTCTTTGAGAGATACATGTGTTTCTTCACCTTACGTGAATAGGCCCATTTGGAACAAAATGAGCATTTCTTCACCTTGAAAATTCAGATAAGAAGAAAGTATTCCTTTCAAAAATCCACTCAATTCTCACAGGTAAACAATGTGCTAGTTGCTCCTGCTGATAACACAGACAGTTTTCTTTGCAGATAGACATGTGTTTCTTCAATTCAGCTGATGAAGCTTGTTTCGACAAAATGAGCCTTTCTCCACCTTGAAAAGTTTGAATTGAAGGACATATTCCTTTCAAAAACTAACTCAATTATCACAGGGAAATAATATGCTAGATTCTGCAGCATCTAACACAGATGATTTTCTTCTGATCGACACATGCGTTTCATCATCTAAGCTGAATAAGTCTATTTGCTACAAATTTAGCCTTCTCCACCTTGAAAATTCTGATTTGTCAGAATGATTCCCTTCAAAATCTAACTCATTTCTCACAAGGGAACAGTGTACTAGATGCTGCAGCTGCTAATATAGATGTCTCTCTTTGGAGACATACATGAGTTTCTTGACCATAGCTGTATCGGCCCATTTGGAACAAAATGAACCTTATTCCAACGTGAAAACTGTGATTTGCAGCAAGTATTCCTTTCTAAAACTAACACAGTTCTCATAGGTAAACAATGAGCTGGAAGCTCCTGATTCTGCCACAGATGCATTTCCTATGAGAAATGTATATGTTTCCTCAACCTAGTTGACTTAGGCCTATTTGCAACAAAATGTGCCTTTCTCCACCTTGAAAACCGTGTTTGCAG
Organism: Castor canadensis; assembly: GCF_047511655.1. Lineage (NCBI taxonomy): Eukaryota > Metazoa > Chordata > Mammalia > Rodentia > Castoridae > Castor > Castor canadensis. Next base: position 36,238,764 of record NC_133401.1, on the reverse strand, counting down.
GAAGTATTCCTTTAAAAAACTAACTGAATTCTCACAAAGAAACCAGGTGGTACATGCTGCAGCTAACAATACAGCTGTTTTGGTTTTTTTTTTTCGGAGATTTATGTGCTTCGTTCACTCAGCTGAATAGGCCTATCTGGAACCAATGAGCCTTACTGCAACTTAAAAAGTGATTTGCAAAAAGGTTTGTCTCTGAAAACTAACTCCATTTTCACAGGGAAACAAGTTGCTTGTTGCTCTTGCTTCTAATACTGATGGTTTTCCTTCGAGAGATACATGTGTTTCATCATCTCAGCATATGATGCGTATTTGCAACAAAAAGAGCCTGTCTCCAAATTCAAAATTTGATTTGCAGGAAGTGCTCCATTCAAAAACGGCCTCAATTTCCACACGGAAACAATGGGCTAGATACTCCTTCTTCTATTACACACAGGTTTCTCTGGAGAGATAGTTGTGTATCATCAACTTAGTTGAATAGGCCTGTTTGTGACAAAATGAGCCATTCTCAACCTTGAAAACTAGGATTAGCAGGAAGTACTGCCTTCCAACGCGAACTGAGATCTCACAAAGGAACAACGTCTAACACAGACGGTTTTTTCCCGAGACATACATGTGTTTCTTCACGTTTACTGAATAGGCCTATTTGGAACAACAAAAACCTTTGTCCATCTTGAGAAGTTTGATTTGCAGAAATTAATTCTTTCAAAATCTAATTCAATTCCCATTGTTAAGCAAGGTGCTACACGCTTCTGACTCTGTGACAGGAGGTATAAATTCGACCGTTACGTGTGTTTCCCCAAGTCAGAAGAGTAGGTCCATTTGCAACAAACTGAGCCTAAGTCCACCTTGAAAATTCTAATGTGAAGGACGTATTTCTTCCAAAACTAACTCTATTCTCACAGGGAAACAATGTGATAGACGTTGCAGTTTCTCACATAGCTGGTTTTCTATCGAGAGATACATGTGGTTTCCAACTCTGCTGAATACGCCTACTTGGAGCAAACAGAGCCTATCTCCATACTGGAAATTATGATTTGCAAGAAGTGTCCTATCCAAGATTTACTCAATTCTCACAGGGGAACAATGTGTTTGTGCTCCACCAGGGAACACAGAAAATTTTCAACCGAGAGAAACATCTGTGTATCACCTTAACAAAACAGGCCTATTTGGAACCAAATGAGCATCTCTTCACCATGAAAATTCAGATTTGAAGTATGTATTCCTATCAAAAACGAACTCAATTCTCAACTGGAAACAATGTGCTAGGTGCTCCTGCTCCTAACACGGACGGACTTTTTGCAGATAGAAATGTGTTTCTTGGACTAAGCTGAATAGGCCTATTTGGAACCAAAGGAGCCCCTGTCCACCTTGAAAACTATGAATTGAAGGATAGATTCCTTTCAAAAACTAACTCAATTACCACAGGGAAACAATGTGGTAGATGCCACAGCCTCTAACAGAGATGGTTTTCTTTGGAAACCTACATGAGTTTCATTATTTCTGCTGAAGAAGTCTATTTGCTACAAATTTAGCCTTCTCCACCTTGAAAATTCTGATTTGCCAGAAATATACCCTTCAAAAACTGACTCATTTCTCACAAGGGAGCACTGTACTAGGTGATGCAGCTTTAACATAGATGCTTCTCTTTGGAGAGATACATTTGTTTCTTGACTATAGCTGAGTAGTCCCATTTGGAACCAAAGGAGCCTTATTGCAACTTGAAAACTAGGATTTGCAGTAAGTATTCCTTTCAAAAACTAACACAGTTCTCCTAGGTAAACAATGTGCTAGAAGCTCCTGATTCTGCCTCAGATGCTTTTCCTGTGAGAGATACATATGTTTCCTCAACCTAGCTGAATAGGCCTATTTGCAAGAAATTGTGCCTTTCTCCACCTTGAAAGAACACCTGTGATTTGCAGGAAGTATTCCTTTCATAAATTACCTGAATTCTCAAAAAGAACCCATGTGCTACATGCTGCAGCTTCTATCCTAGATGGTTTTCTTTTCAGAGATTTATAGTTTCATCTCCTCAGTTGAATAGGCCTGTCTGGAACCAATGCGCCTTTCTCCAACTTAACAACTGTGATTAGCAGGAAGTATTTGTTGCAAAAACTAACTCAATTCTCACAGGGAAACAATGTGCTGGTTGCTCCTGCTTCTAACACACATGGTTTTCTTTCCAGAGATACATGTGGTTCAAAACCTCAGCAGAAGATGCCTATTTGAAACAAAAAGATCCTCTCTTCAACTACAAAAATCTGATTTGGAGGAAGTGTTTCAATCAAAAACTACCTCAATTTTCACATGGAAACAATGCGCTAGATGCTCCTTCTTCTATTACACACGGTTATCTTTGGAGAGATAAATGTGTTTCACCAACAGAGCTGAGTAGGCCTGTTTGCAACAAATGAGCCTCTCTCAATCTTGACAACTATGATTTCCAGGAAGCACTCCCTTCCAAACCGAACTCAGATCTCACAAAGGAACAACGTGTGAGATTCTGCAAAGTCGAACACAGACTTTTGTTTTCTGAGACCTACATGTGTTTCTTCAACTTGTCTGAATAAGGCCTATTTGGAACACAATGAGCATTTCTTCACCTTCTAAATTCAGATTGGAAGTAAGTATTCCTTTCAAAAGCTACCTTGATCCTCACAGGGAAACAATGTGCTAGTTGCTCCTGCTCCTAACACAGACGGTTTTCATTTCAGATATACATGTGTTTCTTCAACTAAGCTGCATAGGCCTATTTGGAAGAAAATGAGCCTTTCTCAACCTTGGAAGCTGTGAATTCATGGATGCGTTACTTTCAAAAACTAACTCACTTCTCACAGGGAATCCATGCACTAGATGCTGCTGCTTTGAACACAAATGGTTTTCTTTAGACATATACATGAGTTTGCCTTCAAGCTGAATAAGTCTATTTACATCAAATTGTGCCTTTCCCCTCCTCCAAATTCTGATTTGCCAGAGTTATACCCTTCACAAATGATCGCAGTTATCACTGAGGTGCAATGTGCTGAAGGCTGCAGATCATAACACACATGGTTCTCTTTTAGTGATACATGTTTCTTGGCCATAGCAGAATAGGCCTATGTGGAACAAAAGGACTGTTTTTCCAACTAGAAAGCCATGGTTTTTAACCAGTATTCCTTTCAAAAAGTACCTCAATTCTCATAAGTAAACAATGTCCTAGATGCTCCTGATTCTGCCACAGAGGGTTTAATTTCGAGAGATACAAGTGTTTAGTCAACTCAGCAGAATAGACCTATTTGCAAAAAAATGGACCATTCCCCACCTTTTAAACCTTGATTTGCAGGAAGTACACCATCCAAAACTAATTGAATTACCACAGGGAAACAATGTGCTAGATGCTCCTGGTTCTAACACACATGCTTTTCTTTGAGAGATACATGTGTTTCTTCACCTTACGTGAATAGGCCCATTTGGAACAAAATGAGCATTTCTTCACCTTGAAAATTCAGATAAGAAGAAAGTATTCCTTTCAAAAATCCACTCAATTCTCACAGGTAAACAATGTGCTAGTTGCTCCTGCTGATAACACAGACAGTTTTCTTTGCAGATAGACATGTGTTTCTTCAATTCAGCTGATGAAGCTTGTTTCGACAAAATGAGCCTTTCTCCACCTTGAAAAGTTTGAATTGAAGGACATATTCCTTTCAAAAACTAACTCAATTATCACAGGGAAATAATATGCTAGATTCTGCAGCATCTAACACAGATGATTTTCTTCTGATCGACACATGCGTTTCATCATCTAAGCTGAATAAGTCTATTTGCTACAAATTTAGCATTCTCCACCTTGAAAATTCTGATTTGTCAGAATGATTCCCTTCAAAATCTAACTCATTTCTCACAAGGGAACAGTGTACTAGATGCTGCAGCTGCTAATATAGATGTCTCTCTTTGGAGACATACATGAGTTTCTTGACCATAGCTGTATCGGCCCATTTGGAACAAAATGAACCTTATTCCAACGTGAAAACTGTGATTTGCAGCAAGTATTCCTTTCTAAAACTAACACAGTTCTCATAGGTAAACAATGAGCTGGAAGCTCCTGATTCTGCCACAGATGCATTTCCTATGAGAAATGTATATGTTTCCTCAACCTAGTTGACTTAGGCCTATTTGCAACAAAATGTGCCTTTCTCCACCTTGAAAACTGTGTTTGCAGGAAGTATTCCTTTAAAAAACTAACTGAATTCTCACAAAGAAACCAGGTGGTACATGCTGCAGCTAACAATACAGCTGTTTTGGGTTTTTTTTTTCGGAGATTTATGTGCTTCGTTCACTCAGCTGAATAGGCCTATCTGGAACCAATGAGCCTTACTGCAACTTAAAAAGTGATTTGCAAAAAGGTTTGTCTCTCAAAACTAACTCCATTCTCACAGGGAAACAAGTTGCTTGTTGCTCTTGCTTCTAATACTGATGGTTTTCCTTCGAGAGATACATGTGTTTCATCATCTCAGCATATGATGCGTATTTGCAACAAAAAGAGCCTGTCTCCAAATTCAAAATTTGATTTGCAGGAAGTGCTCCATTCAAAAACGGCCTCAATTTCCACACGGAAACAATGGGCTAGATACTCCTTCTTCTATTACACACAGGTTTCTCTGGAGAGATAGTTGTGTATCATCAACTTAGTTGAATAGGCCTGTTTGTGACAAAATGAGCCATTCTCAACCTTGAAAACTAGAATTAGCAGGAAGTACTGCCTTCCAACACGAACTGAGATCTCACAAAGGAACAACGTCTAACACAGACGGTTTTTTCCCGAGACATACATGTGTTTCTTCACGTTTACTGAATAGGCCTATTTGGAACAACAAAAACCTTTGTCCATCTTGAGAAGTTTGATTTGCAGAAATTAATTCTTTCAAAATCTAATTCAATTCCCATTGTTAAGCAAGGTGCTACACGCTTCTGACTCTGTGACAGGAGGTATAAATTCGACCGTTACGTGTGTTTCCCCAAGTCAGAAGAGTAGGTCCATTTGCAACAAACTGAGCCTAAGTCCACCTTGAAAATTCTAATGTGAAGGACGTATTTCTTCCAAAACTAACTCTATTCTCACAGGGAAACAATGTGATAGACGTTGCAGTTTCTCACATAGCTGGTTTTCTATCGAGAGATACATGTGGTTTCCAACTCTGCTGAATACACCTACTTGGAGCAAACAGAGCCTATCTCCATACTGGAAATTATGATTTGCAAGAAGTGTCCTATCCAAGATTTACTCAATTCTCACAGGGGAACAATGTGTTTGTGCTCCACCAGGGAACACAGAAAATTTTCAACCGAGAGAAACATCTGTGTATCACCTTAACAAAACAGGCCTATTTGGAACCAAATGAGCATCTCTTCACCATGAAAATTCAGATTTGAAGTATGTATTCCTATCAAAAACGAACTCAATTCTCAACTGGAAACAATGTGCTAGGTGCTCCTGCTCCTAACACGGACGGACTTTTTGCAGATAGAAATGTGTTTCTTGGACTAAGCTGAATAGGCCTATTTGGAACCAAAGGAGCCCCTGTCCACCTTGAAAACTATGAATTGAAGGATAGATTCCTTTCAAAAACTAACTCAATTACCACAGGGAAACAATGTGGTAGATGCCACAGCCTCTAACAGAGATGGTTTTCTTTGGAAACCTACATGAGTTTCATTATTTCTGCTGAAGAAGTCTATTTGCTACAAATTTAGCCTTCTCCACCTTGAAAATTCTGATTTGCCAGAAATATACCCTTCAAAAACTGACTCATTTCTCACAAGGGAGCACTGTACTAGGTGATGCAGCTTTAACATAGATGCTTCTCTTTGGAGAGATACATTTGTTTCTTGACTATAGCTGAGTAGTCCCATTTGGAACCAAAGGAGCCTTATTGCAACTTGAAAACTAGGATTTGCAGTAAGTATTCCTTTCAAAAACTAACACAGTTCTCCTAGGTAAACAATGTGCTAGAAGCTCCTGATTCTGCCTCAGATGCTTTTCCTGTGAGAGATACATATGTTTCCTCAACCTAGCTGAATAGGCCTATTTGCAAGAAATTGTGCCTTTCTCCACCTTGAAAGAACACCTGTGATTTGCAGGAAGTATTCCTTTCATAAATTACCTGAATTCTCAAAAAGAACCCATGTGCTACATGCTGCAGCTTCTATCCTAGATGGTTTTCTTTTCAGAGATTTATAGTTTCATCTCCTCAGTTGAATAGGCCTGTCTGGAACCAATGCGCCTTTCTCCAACTTAACAACTGTGATTAGCAGGAAGTATTTGTTGCAAAAACTAACTCAATTCTCACAGGGAAACAATGTGCTGGTTGCTCCTGCTTCTAACACACATGGTTTTCTTTCCAGAGATACATGTGGTTCAAAACCTCAGCAGAAGATGCCTATTTGAAACAAAAAGATCCTCTCTTCAACTACAAAAATCTGATTTGGAGGAAGTGTTTCAATCAAAAACTACCTCAATTTTCACATGGAAACAATGCGCTAGATGCTCCTTCTTCTATTACACACGGTTATCTTTGGAGAGATAAATGTGTTTCACCAACAGAGCTGACTAGGCCTGTTTGCAACAAATGAGCCTTTCTCAATCTTGACAACTATGATTTCCAGGAAGCACTCCCTTCCAAACCGAACTCAGATCTCACAAAGGAACAACGTGTGAGATTCTGCAAAGTCGAACACAGACTTTTGTTTTCTGAGACCTACATGTGTTTCTTCAACTTGTCTGAATAAGGCCTATTTGGAACACAATGAGCATTTCTTCACCTTCTAAATTCAGATTGGAAGTAAGTATTCCTTTCAAAAGCTACCTTGATCCTCACAGGGAAACAATGTGCTAGTTGCTCCTGCTCCTAACACAGACGGTTTTCATTTCAGATATACATGTGTTTCTTCAACTAAGCTGCATAGGCCTATTTGGAAGAAAATGAGCCTTTCTCAACCTTGGAAGCTGTGAATTCATGGATGCGTTACTTTCAAAAACTAACTCACTTCTCACAGGGAATCCATGCACTAGATGCTGCTGCTTTGAACACAAATGGTTTTCTTTAGACATATACATGAGTTTGCCTTCAAGCTGAATAAGTCTATTTACATCAAATTGTGCCTTTCCCCTCCTCCAAATTCTGATTTGCCAGAGTTATACCCTTCACAAATGATCGCAGTTATCACTGAGGTGCAATGTGCTGAAGGCTGCAGATCATAACACACATGGTTCTCTTTTAGTGATACATGTTTCTTGACCATAGCAGAATAGGCCTATGTGGAACAAAAGGAGTGTTTTTCCAACTAGAAAGCCATGGTTTTTAACCAGTATTCCTTTCAAAAAGTACCTCAATTCTCATAAGTAAACAATGTCCTAGATGCTCCTGATTCTGCCACAGAGGGTTTAATTTCGAGAGATACAAGTGTTTAGTCAACTCAGCAGAATAGACCTATTTGCAAAAAAATGGACCATTCCCCACCTTTTAAACCTTGATTTGCAGGAAGTACACCATCCAAAACTAATTGAATTACCACAGGGAAACAATGTGCTAGATGCTCCTGGTTCTAACACACATGCTTTTCTTTGAGAGATACATGTGTTTCTTCACCTTACGTGAATAGGCCCATTTGGAACAAAATGAGCATTTCTTCACCTTGAAAATTCAGATAAGAAGAAAGTATTCCTTTCAAAAATCCACTCAATTCTCACAGGTAAACAATGTGCTAGTTGCTCCTGCTGATAACACAGACAGTTTTCTTTGCAGATAGACATGTGTTTCTTCAATTCAGCTGATGAAGCTTGTTTCGACAAAATGAGCCTTTCTCCACCTTGAAAAGTTTGAATTGAAGGACATATTCCTTTCAAAAACTAACTCAATTATCACAGGGAAATAATATGCTAGATTCTGCAGCATCTAACACAGATGATTTTCTTCTGATCGACACATGCGTTTCATCATCTAAGCTGAATAAGTCTATTTGCTACAAATTTAGCCTTCTCCACCTTGAAAATTCTGATTTGTCAGAATGATTCCCTTCAAAATCTAACTCATTTCTCACAAGGGAACAGTGTACTAGATGCTGCAGCTGCTAATATAGATGTCTCTCTTTGGAGACATACATGAGTTTCTTGACCATAGCTGTATCGGCCCATTTGGAACAAAATGAACCTTATTCCAACGTGAAAACTGTGATTTGCAGCAAGTATTCCTTTCTAAAACTAACACAGTTCTCATAGGTAAACAATGAGCTGGAAGCTCCTGATTCTGCCACAGATGCATTTCCTATGAGAAATGTATATGTTTCCTCAACCTAGTTGACTTAGGCCTATTTGCAACAAAATGTGCCTTTCTCCACCTTGAAAACTGTGTTTGCAGGAAGTATTCCTTTAAAAAACTAACTGAATTCTCACAAAGAAACCAGGTGGTACATGCTGCAGCTAACAATACAGCTGTTTTGGGTTTTTTTTTTCGGAGATTTATGTGCTTCGTTCACTCAGCTGAATAGGCCTATCTGGAACCAATGAGCCTTACTGCAACTTAAAAAGTGATTTGCAAAAAGGTTTGTCTCTCAAAACTAACTCCATTCTCACAGGGAAACAAGTTGCTTGTTGCTCTTGCTTCTAATACTGATGGTTTTCCTTCGAGAGATACATGTGTTTCATCATCTCAGCATATGATGCGTATTTGCAACAAAAAGAGCCTGTCTCCAAATTCAAAATTTGATTTGCAGGAAGTGCTCCATTCAAAAACGGCCTCAATTTCCACACGGAAACAATGGGCTAGATACTCCTTCTTCTATTACACACAGGTTTCTCTGGAGAGATAGTTGTGTATCATCAACTTAGTTGAATAGGCCTGTTTGTGACAAAATGAGCCATTCTCAACCTTGAAAACTAGGATTAGCAGGAAGTACTGCCTTCCAACGCGAACTGAGATCTCACAAAGGAACAACGTCTAACACAGACGGTTTTTTCCCGAGACATACATGTGTTTCTTCACGTTTACTGAATAGGCCTATTTGGAACAACAAAAACCTTTGTCCATCTTGAGAAGTTTGATTTGCAGAAATTAATTCTTTCAAAATCTAATTCAATTCCCATTGTTAAGCAAGGTGCTACACGCTTCTGACTCTGTGACAGGAGGTATAATTTCGACCGTTACGTGTGTTTCCCCAAGTCAGAAGAGTAGGTCCATTTGCAACAAACTGAGCCTAAGTCCACCTTGAAAATTCTAATGTGAAGGACGTATTTCTTCCAAAACTAACTCTATTCTCACAGGGAAACAATGTGATAGACGTTGCAGTTTCTCACATAGCTGGTTTTCTATCGAGAGATACATGTGGTTTCCAACTCTGCTGAATACGCCTACTTGGAGCAAACAGAGCCTATCTCCATACTGGAAATTATGATTTGCAAGAAGTGTCCTATCCAAGATTTACTCAATTCTCACAGGGGAACAATGTGTTTGTGCTCCACCAGGGAACACAGAAAATTTTCAACCGAGAGAAACATCTGTGTATCACCTTAACAAAACAGGCCTATTTGGAACCAAATGAGCATCTCTTCACCATGAAAATTCAGATTTGAAGTATGTATTCCTATCAAAAACGAACTCAATTCTCAACTGGAAACAATGTGCTAGGTGCTCCTGCTCCTAACACGGACGGACTTTTTGCAGATAGAAATGTGTTTCTTGGACTAAGCTGAATAGGCCTATTTGGAACCAAAGGAGCCCCTGTCCACCTTGAAAACTATGAATTGAAGGATAGATTCCTTTCAAAAACTAACTCAATTACCACAGGGAAACAATGTGGTAGATGCCACAGCCTCTAACAGAGATGGTTTTCTTTGGAAACCTACATGAGTTTCATTATTTCTGCTGAAGAAGTCTATTTGCTACAAATTTAGCCTTCTCCACCTTGAAAATTCTGATTTGCCAGAAATATACCCTTCAAAAACTGACTCATTTCTCACAAGGGAGCACTGTACTAGGTGATGCAGCTTTAACATAGATGCTTCTCTTTGGAGAGATACATTTGTTTCTTGACTATAGCTGAGTAGTCCCATTTGGAACCAAAGGAGCCTTATTGCAACTTGAAAACTAGGATTTGCAGTAAGTATTCCTTTCAAAAACTAACACAGTTCTCCTAGGTAAACAATGTGCTAGAAGCTCCTGATTCTGCCTCAGATGCTTTTCCTGTGAGAGATACATATGTTTCCTCAACCTAGCTGAATAGGCCTATTTGCAAGAAATTGTGCCTTTCTCCACCTTGAAAGAACACCTGTGATTTGCAGGAAGTATTCCTTTCATAAATTACCTGAATTCTCAAAAAGAACCCATGTGCTACATGCTGCAGCTTCTATCCTAGATGGTTTTCTTTTCAGAGATTTATAGTTTCATCTCCTCAGTTGAATAGGCCTGTCTGGAACCAATGCGCCTTTCTCCAACTTAACAACTGTGATTAGCAGGAAGTATTTGTTGCAAAAACTAACTCAATTCTCACAGGGAAACAATGTGCTGGTTGCTCCTGCTTCTAACACACATGGTTTTCTTTCCAGAGATACATGTGGTTCAAAACCTCAGCAGAAGATGCCTATTTGAAACAAAAAGATCCTCTCTTCAACTACAAAAATCTGATTTGGAGGAAGTGTTTCAATCAAAAACTACAATTTTCACATGGAAACAATGCGCTAGATGCTCCTTCTTCTATTACACACGGTTATCTTTGGAGAGATAAATGTGTTTCACCAACAGAGCTGACTAGGCCTGTTTGCAACAAATGAGCCTTTCTCAATCTTGACAACTATGATTTCCAGGAAGCACTCCCTTCCAAACCGAACTCAGATATCACAAAGGAACAACGTGTGAGATTCTGCAAAGTCGAACACAGACTTTTGTTTTCTGAGACCTACATGTGTTTCTTCAACTTGTCTGAATAAGGCCTATTTGGAACACAATGAGCATTTCTTCACCTTCTAAATTCAGATTGGAAGTAAGTATTCCTTTCAAAAGCTACCTTGATCCTCACAGGGAAACAATGTGCTAGTTGCTCCTGCTCCTAACACAGACGGTTTTCATTTCAGATATACATGTGTTTCTTCAACTAAGCTGCATAGGCCTATTTGGAAGAAAATGAGCCTTTCTCAACCTTGGAAGCTGTGAATTCATGGATGCGTTACTTTCAAAAACTAACTCACTTCTCACAGGGAATCCATGCACTAGATGCTGCTGCTTTGAACACAAATGGTTTTCTTTAGACATATACATGAGTTTGCCTTCAAGCTGAATAAGTCTATTTACATCAAATTGTGCCTTTCCCCTCCTCCAAATTCTGATTTGCCAGAGTTATACCCTTCACAAATGATCGCAGTTATCACTGAGGTGCAATGTGCTGAAGGCTGCAGATCATAACACACATGGTTCTCTTTTAGTGATACATGTTTCTTGACCATAGCAGAATAGGCCTATGTGGAACAAAAGGAGTGTTTTTCCAACTAGAAAGCCATGGTTTTTAACCAGTATTCCTTTCAAAAAGTACCTCAATTCTCATAAGTAAACAATGTCCTAGATGCTCCTGATTCTGCCACAGAGGGTTTAATTTCGAGAGATACAAGTGTTTAGTCAACTCAGCAGAATAGACCTATTTGCAAAAAAATGGACCATTCCCCACCTTTTAAACCTTGATTTGCAGGAAGTACACCATCCAAAACTAATTGAATTACCACAGGGAAACAATGTGCTAGATGCTCCTGGTTCTAACACACATGCTTTTCTTTGAGAGATACATGTGTTTCTTCACCTTACGTGAATAGGCCCATTTGGAACAAAATGAGCATTTCTTCACCTTGAAAATTCAGATAAGAAGAAAGTATTCCTTTCAAAAATCCACTCAATTCTCACAGGTAAACAATGTGCTAGTTGCTCCTGCTGATAACACAGACAGTTTTCTTTGCAGATAGACATGTGTTTCTTCAATTCAGCTGATGAAGCTTGTTTCGACAAAATGAGCCTTTCTCCACCTTGAAAAGTTTGAATTGAAGGACATATTCCTTTCAAAAACTAACTCAATTATCACAGGGAAATAATATGCTAGATTCTGCAGCATCTAACACAGATGATTTTCTTCTGATCGACACATGCGTTTCATCATCTAAGCTGAATAAGTCTATTTGCTACAAATTTAGCCTTCTCCACCTTGAAAATTCTGATTTGTCAGAATGATTCCCTTCAAAATCTAACTCATTTCTCACAAGGGAACAGTGTACTAGATGCTGCAGCTGCTAATATAGATGTCTCTCTTTGGAGACATACATGAGTTTCTTGACCATAGCTGTATCGGCCCATTTGGAACAAAATGAACCTTATTCCAACGTGAAAACTGTGATTTGCAGCAAGTATTCCTTTCTAAAACTAACACAGTTCTCATAGGTAAACAATGAGCTGGAAGCTCCTGATTCTGCCACAGATGCATTTCCTATGAGAAATGTATATGTTTCCTCAACCTAGTTGACTTAGGCCTATTTGCAACAAAATGTGCCTTTCTCCACCTTGAAAACTGTGTTTGCAGGAAGTATTCCTTTAAAAAACTAACTGAATTCTCACAAAGAAACCAGGTGGTACATGCTGCAGCTAACAATACAGCTGTTTTGTTTTTTTTTTTTCGGAGATTTATGTGCTTCGTTCACTCAGCTGAATAGGCCTATCTGGAACCAATGAGCCTTACTGCAACTTAAAAAGTGATTTGCAAAAAGGTTTGTCTCTCAAAACTAACTCCATTCTCACAGGGAAACAAGTTGCTTGTTGCTCTTGCTTCTAATACTGATGGTTTTCCTTCGAGAGATACATGTGTTTCATCATCTCAGCATATGATGCGTATTTGCAACAAAAAGAGCCTGTCTCCAAATTCAAAATTTGATTTGCAGGAAGTGCTCCATTCAAAAACGGCCTCAATTTCCACACGGAAACAATGGGCTAGATACTCCTTCTTCTATTACACACAGGTTTCTCTGGAGAGATAGTTGTGTATCATCAACTTAGTTGAATAGGCCTGTTTGTGACAAAATGAGCCATTCTCAACCTTGAAAACTAGGATTAGCAGGAAGTACTGCCTTCCAACACGAACTGAGATCTCACAAAGGAACAACGTCTAACACAGACGGTTTTTTCCCGAGACATACATGTGTTTCTTCACGTTTACTGAATAGGCCTATTTGGAACAACAAAAACCTTTGTCCATCTTGAGAAGTTTGATTTGCAGAAATTAATTCTTTCAAAATCTAATTCAATTCCCATTGTTAAGCAAGGTGCTACACGCTTCTGACTCTGTGACAGGAGGTATAATTTCGACCGTTACGTGTGTTTCCCCAAGTCAGAAGAGTAGGTCCATTTGCAACAAACTGAGCCTAAGTCCACCTTGAAAATTCTAATGTGAAGGACGTATTTCTTCCAAAACTAACTCTATTCTCACAGGGAAACAATGTGATAGACGTTGCAGTTTCTCACATAGCTGGTTTTCTATCGAGAGATACATGTGGTTTCCAACTCTGCTGAATACGCCTACTTGGAGCAAACAGAGCCTATCTCCATACTGGAAATTATGATTTGCAAGAAGTGTCCTATCCAAGATTTACTCAATTCTCACAGGGGAACAATGTGTTTGTGCTCCACCAGGGAACACAGAAAATTTTCAACCGAGAGAAACATCTGTGTATCACCTTAACAAAACAGGCCTATTTGGAACCAAATGAGCATCTCTTCACCATGAAAATTCAGATTTGAAGTATGTATTCCTATCAAAAACGAACTCAATTCTCAACTGGAAACAATGTGCTAGGTGCTCCTGCTCCTAACACGGACGGACTTTTTGCAGATAGAAATGTGTTTCTTGGACTAAGCTGAATAGGCCTATTTGGAACCAAAGGAGCCCCTGTCCACCTTGAAAACTATGAATTGAAGGATAGATTCCTTTCAAAAACTAACTCAATTACCACAGGGAAACAATGTGGTAGATGCCACAGCCTCTAACAGAGATGGTTTTCTTTGGAAACCTACATGAGTTTCATTATTTCTGCTGAAGAAGTCTATTTGCTACAAATTTAGCCTTCTCCACCTTGAAAATTCTGATTTGCCAGAAATATACCCTTCAAAAACTGACTCATTTCTCACAAGGGAGCACTGTACTAGGTGATGCAGCTTTAACATAGATGCTTCTCTTTGGAGAGATACATTTGTTTCTTGACTATAGCTGAGTAGTCCCATTTGGAACCAAAGGAGCCTTATTGCAACTTGAAAACTAGGATTTGCAGTAAGTATTCCTTTCAAAAACTAACACAGTTCTCCTAGGTAAACAATGTGCTAGAAGCTCCTGATTCTGCCTCAGATGCTTTTCCTGTGAGAGATACATATGTTTCCTCAACCTAGCTGAATAGGCCTATTTGCAAGAAATTGTGCCTTTCTCCACCTTGAAAGAACACCTGTGATTTGCAGGAAGTATTCCTTTCATAAATTACCTGAATTCTCAAAAAGAACCCATGTGCTACATGCTGCAGCTTCTATCCTAGATGGTTTTCTTTTCAGAGATTTATAGTTTCATCTCCTCAGTTGAATAGGCCTGTCTGGAACCAATGCGCCTTTCTCCAACTTAACAACTGTGATTAGCAGGAAGTATTTGTTGCAAAAACTAACTCAATTCTCACAGGGAAACAATGTGCTGGTTGCTCCTGCTTCTAACACACATGGTTTTCTTTCCAGAGATACATGTGGTTCAAAACCTCAGCAGAAGATGCCTATTTGAAACAAAAAGATCCTCTCTTCAACTACAAAAATCTGATTTGGAGGAAGTGTTTCAATCAAAAACTACAATTTTCACATGGAAACAATGCGCTAGATGCTCCTTCTTCTATTACACACGGTTATCTTTGGAGAGATAAATGTGTTTCACCAACAGAGCTGACTAGGCCTGTTTGCAACAAATGAGCCTTTCTCAATCTTGACAACTATGATTTCCAGGAAGCACTCCCTTCCAAACCGAACTCAGATATCACAAAGGAACAACGTGTGAGATTCTGCAAAGTCGAACACAGACTTTTGTTTTCTGAGACCTACATGTGCTTCTTCAACTTGTCTGTATAAGGCCTATTTGGAACACAATGAGCATTTCTTCACCTTCTAAATTCAGATTGGAAGTAAGTATTCCTTTCAAAAGCTACCTTGATCCTCACAGGGAAACAATGTGCTAGTTGCTCCTGCTCCTAACACAGACGGTTTTCATTTCAGATATACATGTGTTTCTTCAACTAAGCTGCATAGGCCTATTTGGAAGAAAATGAGCCTTTCTCAACCTTGGAAGCTGTGAATTCATGGATGCGTTACTTTCAAAAACTAACTCACTTCTCACAGGGAATCCATGCACTAGATGCTGCTGCTTTGAACACAAATGGTTTTCTTTAGACATATACATGAGTTTGCCTTCAAGCTGAATAAGTCTATTTACATCAAATTGTGCCTTTCCCCTCCTCCAAATTCTGATTTGCCAGAGTTATACCCTTCACAAATGATCGCAGTTATCACTGAGGTGCAATGTGCTGAAGGCTGCAGATCATAACACACATGGTTCTCTTTTAGTGATACATGTTTCTTGACCATAGCAGAATAGGCCTATGTGGAACAAAAGGAGTGTTTTTCCAACTAGAAAGCCATGGTTTTTAACCAGTATTCCTTTCAAAAAGTACCTCAATTCTCATAAGTAAACAATGTCCTAGATGCTCCTGATTCTGCCACAGAGGGTTTAATTTCGAGAGATTCAAGTGTTTAGTCAACTCAGCAGAATAGACCTATTTGCAAAAAAATGGACCATTCCCCACCTTTTAAACCTTGATTTGCAGGAAGTACACCATCCAAAACTAATTGAATTACCACAGGGAAACAATGTGCTAGATGCTCCTGGTTCTAACACACATGCTTTCCTTTGAGAGATACATGTGTTTCTTCACCTTACGTGAATAGGCCCATTTGGAACAAAATGAGCATTTCTTCACCTTGAAAATTCAGATAAGAAGAAAGTATTCCTTTCAAAAATCCACTCAATTCTCACAGGTAAACAATGTGCTAGTTGCTCCTGCTGATAACACAGACAGTTTTCTTTGCAGATAGACATGTGTTTCTTCAATTCAGCTGATGAAGCTTGTTTCGACAAAATGAGCCTTTCTCCACCTTGAAAAGTTTGAATTGAAGGACATATTCCTTTCAAAAACTAACTCAATTATCACAGGGAAATAATATGCTAGATTCTGCAGCATCTAACACAGATGATTTTCTTCTGATCGACACATGCGTTTCATCATCTAAGCTGAATAAGTCTATTTGCTACAAATTTAGCCTTCTCCACCTTGAAAATTCTGATTTGTCAGAATGATTCCCTTCAAAATCTAACTCATTTCTCACAAGGGAACAGTGTACTAGATGCTGCAGCTGCTAATATAGATGTCTCTCTTTGGAGACATACATGAGTTTCTTGACCATAGCTGTATCGGCCCATTTGGAACAAAATGAACCTTATTCCAACGTGAAAACTGTGATTTGCAGCAAGTATTCCTTTCTAAAACTAACACAGTTCTCATAGGTAAACAATGAGCTGGAAGCTCCTGATTCTGCCACAGATGCATTTCCTATGAGAAATGTATATGTTTCCTCAACCTAGTTGACTTAGGCCTATTTGCAACAAAATGTGCCTTTCTCCACCTTGAAAACTGTGTTTGCAGGAAGTATTCCTTTAAAAAACTAACTGAATTCTCACAAAGAAACCAGGTGGTACATGCTGCAGCTAACAATACAGCTGTTTTGTTTTTTTTTTTCGGAGATTTATGTGCTTCGTTCACTCAGCTGAATAGGCCTATCTGGAACCAATGAGCCTTACTGCAACTTAAAAAGTGATTTGCAAAAAGGTTTGTCTCTCAAAACTAACTCCATTCTCACAGGGAAACAAGTTGCTTGTTGCTCTTGCTTCTAATACTGATGGTTTTCCTTCGAGAGATACATGTGTTTCATCATCTCAGCATATGATGCGTATTTGCAACAAAAAGAGCCTGTCTCCAAATTCAAAATTTGATTTGCAGGAAGTGCTCCATTCAAAAACGGCCTCAATTTCCACACGGAAACAATGGGCTAGATACTCCTTCTTCTATTACACACAGGTTTCTCTGGAGAGATAGTTGTGTATCATCAACTTAGTTGAATAGGCCTGTTTGTGACAAAATGAGCCATTCTCAACCTTGAAAACTAGGATTAGCAGGAAGTACTGCCTTCCAACGCGAACTGAGATCTCACAAAGGAACAACGTCTAACACAGACGGTTTTTTCCCGAGACATACATGTGTTTCTTCACGTTTACTGAATAGGCCTATTTGGAACAACAAAAACCTTTGTCCATCTTGAGAAGTTTGATTTGCAGAAATTAATTCTTTCAAAATCTAATTCAATTCCCATTGTTAAGCAAGGTGCTACACGCTTCTGACTCTGTGACAGGAGGTATAATTTCGACCGTTACGTGTGTTTCCCCAAGTCAGAAGAGTAGGTCCATTTGCAACAAACTGAGCCTAAGTCCACCTTGAAAATTCTAATGTGAAGGACGTATTTCTTCCAAAACTAACTCTATTCTCACAGGGAAACAATGTGATAGACGTTGCAGTTTCTCACATAGCTGGTTTTCTATCGAGAGATACATGTGGTTTCCAACTCTGCTGAATACGCCTACTTGGAGCAAACAGAGCCTATCTCCATACTGGAAATTATGATTTGCAAGAAGTGTCCTATCCAAGATTTACTCAATTCTCACAGGGGAACAATGTGTTTGTGCTCCACCAGGGAACACAGAAAATTTTCAACCGAGAGAAACATCTGTGTATCACCTTAACAAAACAGGCCTATTTGGAACCAAATGAGCATCTCTTCACCATGAAAATTCAGATTTGAAGTATGTATTCCTATCAAAAACGAACTCAATTCTCAACTGGAAACAATGTGCTAGGTGCTCCTGCTCCTAACACGGACGGACTTTTTGCAGATAGAAATGTGTTTCTTGGACTAAGCTGAATAGGCCTATTTGGAACCAAAGGAGCCCCTGTCCACCTTGAAAACTATGAATTGAAGGATAGATTCCTTTCAAAAACTAACTCAATTACCACAGGGAAACAATGTGGTAGATGCCACAGCCTCTAACAGAGATGGTTTTCTTTGGAAACCTACATGAGTTTCATTATTTCTGCTGAAGAAGTCTATTTGCTACAAATTTAGCCTTCTCCACCTTGAAAATTCTGATTTGCCAGAAATATACCCTTCAAAAACTGACTCATTTCTCACAAGGGAGCACTGTACTAGGTGATGCAGCTTTAACATAGATGCTTCTCTTTGGAGAGATACATTTGTTTCTTGACTATAGCTGAGTAGTCCCATTTGGAACCAAAGGAGCCTTATTGCAACTTGAAAACTAGGATTTGCAGTAAGTATTCCTTTCAAAAACTAACACAGTTCTCCTAGGTAAACAATGTGCTAGAAGCTCCTGATTCTGCCTCAGATGCTTTTCCTGTGAGAGATACATATGTTTCCTCAACCTAGCTGAATAGGCCTATTTGCAAGAAATTGTGCCTTTCTCCACCTTGAAAGAACACCTGTGATTTGCAGGAAGTATTCCTTTCATAAATTACCTGAATTCTCAAAAAGAACCCATGTGCTACATGCTGCAGCTTCTATCCTAGATGGTTTTCTTTTCAGAGATTTATAGTTTCATCTCCTCAGTTGAATAGGCCTGTCTGGAACCAATGCGCCTTTCTCCAACTTAACAACTGTGATTAGCAGGAAGTATTTGTTGCAAAAACTAACTCAATTCTCACAGGGAAACAATGTGCTGGTTGCTCCTGCTTCTAACACACATGGTTTTCTTTCCAGAGATACATGTGGTTCAAAACCTCAGCAGAAGATGCCTATTTGAAACAAAAAGATCCTCTCTTCAACTACAAAAATCTGATTTGGAGGAAGTGTTTCAATCAAAAACTACCTCAATTTTCACATGGAAACAATGCGCTAGATGCTCCTTCTTCTATTACACACGGTTATCTTTGGAGAGATAAATGTGTTTCACCAACAGAGCTGACTAGGCCTGTTTGCAACAAATGAGCCTTTCTCAATCTTGACAACTATGATTTCCAGGAAGCACTCCCTTCCAAACCGAACTCAGATCTCACAAAGGAACAACGTGTGAGATTCTGCAAAGTCGAACACAGACTTTTGTTTTCTGAGACCTACATGTGTTTCTTCAACTTGTCTGAATAAGGCCTATTTGGAACACAATGAGCATTTCTTCACCTTCTAAATTCAGATTGGAAGTAAGTATTCCTTTCAAAAGCTACCTTGATCCTCACAGGGAAACAAAGTGCTAGTTGCTCCTGCTCCTAACACAGACGGTTTTCATTTCAGATATACATGTGTTTCTTCAACTAAGCTGCATAGGCCTATTTGGAAGAAAATGAGCCTTTCTCAACCTTGGAATCTGTGAATTCATGGATGCGTTACTTTCAAAAACTAACTCACTTCTCACAGGGAATCCATGCACTAGATGCTGCTGCTTTGAACACAAATGGTTTTCTTTAGACATATACATGAGTTTGCCTTCAAGCTGAATAAGTCTATTTACATCAAATTGTGCCTTTCCCCTCCTCCAAATTCTGATTTGCCAGAGTTATACCCTTCACAAATGATCGCAGTTATCACTGAGGTGCAATGTGCTGAAGGCTGCAGATCATAACACACATGGTTCTCTTTTAGTGATACATGTTTCTTGACCATAGCAGAATAGGCCTATGTGGAACAAAAGGAGTGTTTTTCCAACTAGAAAGCCATGGTTTTTAACCAGTATTCCTTTCAAAAAGTACCTCAATTCTCATAAGTAAACAATGTCCTAGATGCTCCTGATTCTGCCACAGAGGGTTTAATTTCGAGAGATTCAAGTGTTTAGTCAACTCAGCAGAATAGACCTATTTGCAAAAAAATGGACCATTCCCCACCTTTTAAACCTTGATTTGCAGGAAGTACACCATCCAAAACTAATTGAATTACCACAGGGAAACAATGTGCTAGATGCTCCTGGTTCTAACACACATGCTTTTCTTTGAGAGATACATGTGTTTCTTCACCTTACGTGAATAGGCCCATTTGGAACAAAATGAGCATTTCTTCACCTTGAAAATTCAGATAAGAAGAAAGTATTCCTTTCAAAAATCCACTCAATTCTCACAGGTAAACAATGTGCTAGTTGCTCCTGCTGATAACACAGACAGTTTTCTTTGCAGATAGACATGTGTTTCTTCAATTCAGCTGATGAAGCTTGTTTCGACAAAATGAGCCTTTCTCCACCTTGAAAAGTTTGAATTGAAGGACATATTCCTTTCAAAAACTAACTCAATTATCACAGGGAAATAATATGCTAGATTCTGCAGCATCTAACACAGATGATTTTCTTCTGATCGACACATGCGTTTCATCATCTAAGCTGAATAAGTCTATTTGCTACAAATTTAGCCTTCTCCACCTTGAAAATTCTGATTTGTCAGAATGATTCCCTTCAAAATCTAACTCATTTCTCACAAGGGAACAGTGTACTAGATGCTGCAGCTGCTAATATAGATGTCTCTCTTTGGAGACATACATGAGTTTCTTGACCATAGCTGTATTGGCCCATTTGGAACAAAATGAACCTTATTCCAACGTGAAAACTGTGATTTGCAGCAAGTATTCCTTTCTAAAACTAACACAGTTCTCATAGGTAAACAATGAGCTGGAAGCTCCTGATTCTGCCACAGATGCATTTCCTATGAGAAATGTAGATGTTTCCTCAACCTAGTTGACTTAGGCCTATTTGCAACAAAATGTGCCTTTCTCCACCTTGAAAACTGTGTTTGCAGGAAGTATTCCTTTAAAAAACTAACTGAATTCTCACAAAGAAACCAGGTGGTACATGCTGCAGCTAACAATACAGCTGTTTTGTTTTTTTTTTTTCGGAGATTTATGTGCTTCGTTCACTCAGCTGAATAGGCCTATCTGGAACCAATGAGCCTTACTGCAACTTAAAAAGTGATTTGCAAAAAGGTTTGTCTCTCAAAACTAACTCCATTCTCACAGGGAAACAAGTTGCTTGTTGCTCTTGCTTCTAATACTGATGGTTTTCCTTCGAGAGATACATGTGTTTCATCATCTCAGCATATGATGCGTATTTGCAACAAAAAGAGCCTGTCTCCAAATTCAAAATTTGATTTGCAGGAAGTGCTCCATTCAAAAACGGCCTCAATTTCCACACGGAAACAATGGGCTAGATACTCCTTCTTCTATTACACACAGGTTTCTCTGGAGAGATAGTTGTGTATCATCAACTTAGTTGAATAGGCCTGTTTGTGACAAAATGAGCCATTCTCAACCTTGAAAACTAGGATTAGCAGGAAGTACTGCCTTCCAACGCGAACTGAGATCTCACAAAGGAACAACGTCTAACACAGACGGTTTTTTCCCGAGACATACATGTGTTTCTTCACGTTTACTGAATAGGCCTATTTGGAACAACAAAAACCTTTGTCCATCTTGAGAAGTTTGATTTGCAGAAATTAATTCTTTCAAAATCTAATTCAATTCCCATTGTTAAGCAAGGTGCTACACGCTTCTGACTCTGTGACAGGAGGTATAATTTCGACCGTTACGTGTGTTTCCCCAAGTCAGAAGAGTAGGTCCATTTGCAACAAACTGAGCCTAAGTCCACCTTGAAAATTCTAATGTGAAGGACGTATTTCTTCCAAAACTAACTCTATTCTCACAGGGAAACAATGTGATAGACGTTGCAGTTTCTCACATAGCTGGTTTTCTATCGAGAGATACATGTGGTTTCCAACTCTGCTGAATACGCCTACTTGGAGCAAACAGAGCCTATCTCCATACTGGAAATTATGATTTGCAAGAAGTGTCCTATCCAAGATTTACTCAATTCTCACAGGGGAACAATGTGTTTGTGCTCCACCAGGGAACACAGAAAATTTTCAACCGAGAGAAACATCTGTGTATCACCTTAACAAAACAGGCCTATTTGGAACCAAATGAGCATCTCTTCACCATGAAAATTCAGATTTGAAGTATGTATTCCTATCAAAAACGAACTCAATTCTCAACTGGAAACAATGTGCTAGGTGCTCCTGCTCCTAACACGGACGGACTTTTTGCAGATAGAAATGTGTTTCTTGGACTAAGCTGAATAGGCCTATTTGGAACCAAAGGAGCCCCTGTCCACCTTGAAAACTATGAATTGAAGGATAGATTCCTTTCAAAAACTAACTCAATTACCACAGGGAAACAATGTGGTAGATGCCACAGCCTCTAACAGAGATGGTTTTCTTTGGAAACCTACATGAGTTTCATTATTTCTGCTGAAGAAGTCTATTTGCTACAAATTTAGCCTTCTCCACCTTGAAAATTCTGATTTGCCAGAAATATACCCTTCAAAAACTGACTCATTTCTCACAAGGGAGCACTGTACTAGGTGATGCAGCTTTAACATAGATGCTTCTCTTTGGAGAGATACATTTGTTTCTTGACTATAGCTGAGTAGTCCCATTTGGAACCAAAGGAGCCTTATTGCAACTTGAAAACTAGGATTTGCAGTAAGTATTCCTTTCAAAAACTAACACAGTTCTCCTAGGTAAACAATGTGCTAGAAGCTCCTGATTCTGCCTCAGATGCTTTTCCTGTGAGAGATACATATGTTTCCTCAACCTAGCTGAATAGGCCTATTTGCAAGAAATTGTGCCTTTCTCCACCTTGAAAGCTGTGATTTGCAGGAAGTATTCCTTTCATAAATTACCTGAATTCTCAAAAAGAACCCATGTGCTACATGCTGCAGCTTCTATCCTAGATGGTTTTCTTTTCAGAGATTTATAGTTTCATCTCCTCAGTTGAATAGGCCTGTCTGGAACCAATGCGCCTTTCTCCAACTTAACAACTGTGATTAGCAGGAAGTATTTGTTGCAAAAACTAACTCAATTCTCACAGGGAAACAATGTGCTGGTTGCTCCTGCTTCTAACACACATGGTTTTCTTTCCAGAGATACATGTGGTTCAAAACCTCAGCAGAAGATGCCTATTTGAAACAAAAAGATCCTCTCTTCAACTACAAAAATCTGATTTGGAGGAAGTGTTTCAATCAAAAACTACCTCAATTTTCACATGGAAACAATGCGCTAGATGCTCCTTCTTCTATTACACACGGTTATCTTTGGAGAGATAAATGTGTTTCACCAACAGAGCTGACTAGGCCTGTTTGCAACAAATGAGCCTTTCTCAATCTTGACAACTATGATTTCCAGGAAGCACTCCCTTCCAAACCGAACTCAGATCTCACAAAGGAACAACGTGTGAGATTCTGCAAAGTCGAACACAGACTTTTGTTTTCTGAGACCTACATGTGTTTCTTCAACTTGTCTGAATAAGGCCTATTTGGAACACAATGAGCATTTCTTCACCTTCTAAATTCAGATTGGAAGTAAGTATTCCTTTCAAAAGCTACCTTGATCCTCACAGGGAAACAAAGTGCTAGTTGCTCCTGCTCCTAACACAGACGGTTTTCATTTCAGATATACATGTGTTTCTTCAACTAAGCTGCATAGGCCTATTTGGAAGAAAATGAGCCTTTCTCAACCTTGGAATCTGTGAATTCATGGATGCGTTACTTTCAAAAACTAACTCACTTCTCACAGGGAATCCATGCACTAGATGCTGCTGCTTTGAACACAAATGGTTTTCTTTAGACATATACATGAGTTTGCCTTCAAGCTGAATAAGTCTATTTACATCAAATTGTGCCTTTCCCCTCCTCCAAATTCTGATTTGCCAGAGTTATACCCTTCACAAATGATCGCAGTTATCACTGAGGTGCAATGTGCTGAAGGCTGCAGATCATAACACACATGGTTCTCTTTTAGTGATACATGTTTCTTGACCATAGCAGAATAGGCCTATGTGGAACAAAAGGAGTGTTTTTCCAACTAGAAAGCCATGGTTTTTAACCAGTATTCCTTTCAAAAAGTACCTCAATTCTCATAAGTAAACAATGTCCTAGATGCTCCTGATTCTGCCACAGAGGGTTTAATTTCGAGAGATTCAAGTGTTTAGTCAACTCAGCAGAATAGACCTATTTGCAAAAAAATGGACCATTCCCCACCTTTTAAACCTTGATTTGCAGGAAGTACACCATCCAAAACTAATTGAATTACCACAGGGAAACAATGTGCTAGATGCTCCTGGTTCTAACACACATGCTTTTCTTTGAGAGATACATGTGTTTCTTCACCTTACGTGAATAGGCCCATTTGGAACAAAATGAGCATTTCTTCACCTTGAAAATTCAGATAAGAAGAAAGTATTCCTTTCAAAAATCCACTCAATTCTCACAGGTAAACAATGTGCTAGTTGCTCCTGCTGATAACACAGACAGTTTTCTTTGCAGATAGACATGTGTTTCTTCAATTCAGCTGATGAAGCTTGTTTCGACAAAATGAGCCTTTCTCCACCTTGAAAAGTTTGAATTGAAGGACATATTCCTTTCAAAAACTAACTCAATTATCACAGGGAAATAATATGCTAGATTCTGCAGCATCTAACACAGATGATTTTCTTCTGATCGACACATGCGTTTCATCATCTAAGCTGAATAAGTCTATTTGCTACAAATTTAGCCTTCTCCACCTTGAAAATTCTGATTTGTCAGAATGATTCCCTTCAAAATCTAACTCATTTCTCACAAGGGAACAGTGTACTAGATGCTGCAGCTGCTAATATAGATGTCTCTCTTTGGAGACATACATGAGTTTCTTGACCATAGCTGTATTGGCCCATTTGGAACAAAATGAACCTTATTCCAACGTGAAAACTGTGATTTGCAGCAAGTATTCCTTTCTAAAACTAACACAGTTCTCATAGGTAAACAATGAGCTGGAAGCTCCTGATTCTGCCACAGATGCATTTCCTATGAGAAATGTAGATGTTTCCTCAACCTAGTTGACTTAGGCCTATTTGCAACAAAATGTGCCTTTCTCCACCTTGAAAACTGTGTTTGCAGGAAGTATTCCTTTAAAAAACTAACTGAATTCTCACAAAGAAACCAGGTGGTACATGCTGCAGCTAACAATACAGCTGTTTTGTTTTTTTTTTTTTCGGAGATTTATGTGCTTCGTTCACTCAGCTGAATAGGCCTATCTGGAACCAATGAGCCTTACTGCAACTTAAAAAGTGATTTGCAAAAAGGTTTGTCTCTCAAAACTAACTCCATTCTCACAGGGAAACAAGTTGCTTGTTGCTCTTGCTTCTAATACTGATGGTTTTCCTTCGAGAGATACATGTGTTTCATCATCTCAGCATATGATGCGTATTTGCAACAAAAAGAGCCTGTCTCCAAATTCAAAATTTGATTTGCAGGAAGTGCTCCATTCAAAAACGGCCTCAATTTCCACACGGAAACAATGGGCTAGATACTCCTTCTTCTATTACACACAGGTTTCTCTGGAGAGATAGTTGTGTATCATCAACTTAGTTGAATAGGCCTGTTTGTGACAAAATGAGCCATTCTCAACCTTGAAAACTAGGATTAGCAGGAAGTACTGCCTTCCAACGCGAACTGAGATCTCACAAAGGAACAACGTCTAACACAGACGGTTTTTTCCCGAGACATACATGTGTTTCTTCACGTTTACTGAATAGGCCTATTTGGAACAACAAAAACCTTTGTCCATCTTGAGAAGTTTGATTTGCAGAAATTAATTCTTTCAAAATCTAATTCAATTCCCATTGTTAAGCAAGGTGCTACACGCTTCTGACTCTGTGACAGGAGGTATAATTTCGACCGTTACGTGTGTTTCCCCAAGTCAGAAGAGTAGGTCCATTTGCAACAAACTGAGCCTAAGTCCACCTTGAAAATTCTAATGTGAAGGACGTATTTCTTCCAAAACTAACTCTATTCTCACAGGGAAACAATGTGATAGACGTTGCAGTTTCTCACATAGCTGGTTTTCTATCGAGAGATACATGTGGTTTCCAACTCTGCTGAATACGCCTACTTGGAGCAAACAGAGCCTATCTCCATACTGGAAATTATGATTTGCAAGAAGTGTCCTATCCAAGATTTACTCAATTCTCACAGGGGAACAATGTGTTTGTGCTCCACCAGGGAACACAGAAAATTTTCAACCGAGAGAAACATCTGTGTATCACCTTAACAAAACAGGCCTATTTGGAACCAAATGAGCATCTCTTCACCATGAAAATTCAGATTTGAAGTATGTATTCCTATCAAAAACGAACTCAATTCTCAACTGGAAACAATGTGCTAGGTGCTCCTGCTCCTAACACGGACGGACTTTTTGCAGATAGAAATGTGTTTCTTGGACTAAGCTGAATAGGCCTATTTGGAACCAAAGGAGCCCCTGTCCACCTTGAAAACTATGAATTGAAGGATAGATTCCTTTCAAAAACTAACTCAATTACCACAGGGAAACAATGTGGTAGATGCCACAGCCTCTAACAGAGATGGTTTTCTTTGGAAACCTACATGAGTTTCATTATTTCTGCTGAAGAAGTCTATTTGCTACAAATTTAGCCTTCTCCACCTTGAAAATTCTGATTTGCCAGAAATATACCCTTCAAAAACTGACTCATTTCTCACAAGGGAGCACTGTACTAGGTGATGCAGCTTTAACATAGATGCTTCTCTTTGGAGAGATACATTTGTTTCTTGACTATAGCTGAGTAGTCCCATTTGGAACCAAAGGAGCCTTATTGCAACTTGAAAACTAGGATTTGCAGTAAGTATTCCTTTCAAAAACTAACACAGTTCTCCTAGGTAAACAATGTGCTAGAAGCTCCTGATTCTGCCTCAGATGCTTTTCCTGTGAGAGATACATATGTTTCCTCAACCTAGCTGAATAGGCCTATTTGCAAGAAATTGTGCCTTTCTCCACCTTGAAAGCTGTGATTTGCAGGAAGTATTCCTTTCATAAATTACCTGAATTCTCAAAAAGAACCCATGTGCTACATGCTGCAGCTTCTATCCTAGATGGTTTTCTTTTCAGAGATTTATAGTTTCATCTCCTCAGTTGAATAGGCCTGTCTGGAACCAATGCGCCTTTCTCCAACTTAACAACTGTGATTAGCAGGAAGTATTTGTTGCAAAAACTAACTCAATTCTCACAGGGAAACAATGTGCTGGTTGCTCCTGCTTCTAACACACATGGTTTTCTTTCTAGACATACATGTGGTTCAAAACCTCAGCAGAAGATGCCTATTTGAAACAAAAAGATCCTCTCTTCAACTACAAAATTCTGATTTGGAGGAAGTGTTTCAATCAAAAACTACCTCAATTTTCACATGGAAACAATGCGCTAGATGCTCCTTCTTCTATTACACACGGTTATCTTTTGAGAGATAAATGTGTTTCACCAACAGAGCTGAGTAGGCCTGTTTGCAACAAATGAGCCTTTCTCAATCTTGACAACTATGATTTCCAGGAAGCACTCCCTTCCAAACCGAACTCAGATCTCACAAAGGAACAACGTGTGAGATTCTGCAAAGTCGAACACAGACTTTTGTTTTCTGAGACCTACATGTGCTTCTTCAACTTGTCTGAATAAGGCCTATTTGGAACACAATGAGCATTTCTTCACCTTCTAAATTCAGATTGGAAGTAAGTATTCCTTTCAAAAGCTACCTTGATCCTCACAGGGAAACAATGTGCTAGTTGCTCCTGCTCCTAACACAGACGGTTTTCATTTCAGATATACATGTGTTTCTTCAACTAAGCTGCATAGGCCTATTTGGAAGAAAATGAGCCTTTCTCAACCTTGGAAGCTGTGAATTCATGGATGCGTTACTTTCAAAAACTAACTCACTTCTCACAGGGAATCCATGCACTAGATGCTGCTGCTTTGAACACAAATGGTTTTCTTTAGACATATACATGAGTTTGCCTTCAAGCTGAATAAGTCTATTTACATCAAATTGTGCCTTTCCCCTCCTCCAAATTCTGATTTGCCAGAGTTATACCCTTCACAAATGATCGCAGTTATCACTGAGGTGCAATGTGCTGAAGGCTGCAGATCATAACACACATGGTTCTCTTTTAGTGATACATGTTTCTTGACCATAGCAGAATAGGCCTATGTGGAACAAAAGGAGTGTTTTTCCAACTAGAAAGCCATGGTTTTTAACCAGTATTCCTTTCAAAAAGTACCTCAATTCTCATAAGTAAACAATGTCCTAGATGCTCCTGATTCTGCCACAGAGGGTTTAATTTCGAGAGATACAAGTGTTTAGTCAACTCAGCAGAATAGACCTATTTGCAAAAAAATGGACCATTCCCCACCTTTTAAACCTTGATTTGCAGGAAGTACACCATCCAAAACTAATTGAATTACCACAGGGAAACAATGTGCTAGATGCTCCTGGTTCTAACACACATGCTTTTCTTTGAGAGATACATGTGTTTCTTCACCTTACGTGAATAGGCCCATTTGGAACAAAATGAGCATTTCTTCACCTTGAAAATTCAGATAAGAAGAAAGTATTCCTTTCAAAAATCCACTCAATTCTCACAGGTAAACAATGTGCTAGTTGCTCCTGCTGATAACACAGACAGTTTTCTTTGCAGATAGACATGTGTTTCTTCAATTCAGCTGATGAAGCTTGTTTCGACAAAATGAGCCTTTCTCCACCTTGAAAAGTTTGAATTGAAGGACATATTCCTTTCAAAAACTAACTCAATTATCACAGGGAAATAATATGCTAGATTCTGCAGCATCTAACACAGATGATTTTCTTCTGATCGACACATGCGTTTCATCATCTAAGCTGAATAAGTCTATTTGCTACAAATTTAGCCTTCTCCACCTTGAAAATTCTGATTTGTCAGAATGATTCCCTTCAAAATCTAACTCATTTCTCACAAGGGAACAGTGTACTAGATGCTGCAGCTGCTAATATAGATGTCTCTCTTTGGAGACATACATGAGTTTCTTGACCATAGCTGTATCGGCCCATTTGGAACAAAATGAACCTTATTCCAACGTGAAAACTGTGATTTGCAGCAAGTATTCCTTTCTAAAACTAACACAGTTCTCATAGGTAAACAATGAGCTGGAAGCTCCTGATTCTGCCACAGATGCATTTCCTATGAGAAATGTATATGTTTCCTCAACCTAGTTGACTTAGGCCTATTTGCAACAAAATGTGCCTTTCTCCACCTTGAAAACTGTGTTTGCAGGAAGTATTCCTTTAAAAAACTAACTGAATTCTCACAAAGAAACCAGGTGGTACATGCTGCAGCTAACAATACAGCTGTTTTTTTTTTTTTTTTTTCGGAGATTTATGTGCTTCGTTCACTCAGCTGAATAGGCCTATCTGGAACCAATGAGCCTTACTGCAACTTAAAAAGTGATTTGCAAAAAGGTTTGTCTCTCAAAACTAACTCCATTCTCACAGGGAAACAAGTTGCTTGTTGCTCTTGCTTCTAATACTGATGGTTTTCCTTCGAGAGATACATGTGTTTCATCATCTCAGCATATGATGCGTATTTGCAACAAAAAGAGCCTGTCTCCAAATTCAAAATTTGATTTGCAGGAAGTGCTCCATTCAAAAACGGCCTCAATTTCCACACGGAAACAATGGGCTAGATACTCCTTCTTCTATTACACACAGGTTTCTCTGGAGAGATAGTTGTGCATCATCAACTTAGTTGAATAGGCCTGTTTGTGACAAAATGAGCCATTCTCAACCTTGAAAACTAGGATTAGCAGGAAGTACTGCCTTCCAACGCGAACTGAGATCTCACAAAGGAACAACGTCTAACACAGACGGTTTTTTCCCGAGACATACATGTGTTTCTTCACGTTTACTGAATAGGCCTATTTGGAACAACAAAAACCTTTGTCCATCTTGAGAAGTTTGATTTGCAGAAATTAATTCTTTCAAAATCTAATTCAATTCCCATTGTTAAGCAAGGTGCTACACGCTTCTGACTCTGTGACAGGAGGTATAATTTCGACCGTTACGTGTGTTTCCCCAAGTCAGAAGAGTAGGTCCATTTGCAACAAACTGAGCCTAAGTCCACCTTGAAAATTCTAATGTGAAGGACGTATTTCTTCCAAAACTAACTCTATTCTCACAGGGAAACAATGTGATAGACGTTGCAGTTTCTCACATAGCTGGTTTTCTATCGAGAGATACATGTGGTTTCCAACTCTGCTGAATACGCCTACTTGGAGCAAACAGAGCCTATCTCCATACTGGAAATTATGATTTGCAAGAAGTGTCCTATCCAAGATTTACTCAATTCTCACAGGGGAACAATGTGTTTGTGCTCCACCAGGGAACACAGAAAATTTTCAACCGAGAGAAACATCTGTGTATCACCTTAACAAAACAGGCCTATTTGGAACCAAATGAGCATCTCTTCACCATGAAAATTCAGATTTGAAGTATGTATTCCTATCAAAAACGAACTCAATTCTCAACTGGAAACAATGTGCTAGGTGCTCCTGCTCCTAACACGGACGGACTTTTTGCAGATAGAAATGTGTTTCTTGGACTAAGCTGAATAGGCCTATTTGGAACCAAAGGAGCCCCTGTCCACCTTGAAAACTATGAATTGAAGGATAGATTCCTTTCAAAAACTAACTCAATTACCACAGGGAAACAATGTGGTAGATGCCACAGCCTCTAACAGAGATGGTTTTCTTTGGAAACCTACATGAGTTTCATTATTTCTGCTGAAGAAGTCTATTTGCTACAAATTTAGCCTTCTCCACCTTGAAAATTCTGATTTGCCAGAAATATACCCTTCAAAAACTGACTCATTTCTCACAAGGGAGCACTGTACTAGGTGATGCAGCTTTAACATAGATGCTTCTCTTTGGAGAGATACATTTGTTTCTTGACTATAGCTGAGTAGTCCCATTTGGAACCAAAGGAGCCTTATTGCAACTTGAAAACTAGGATTTGCAGTAAGTATTCCTTTCAAAAACTAACACAGTTCTCCTAGGTAAACAATGTGCTAGAAGCTCCTGATTCTGCCTCAGATGCTTTTCCTGTGAGAGATACATATGTTTCCTCAACCTAGCTGAATAGGCCTATTTGCAAGAAATTGTGCCTTTCTCCACCTTGAAAGAACACCTGTGATTTGCAGGAAGTATTCCTTTCATAAATTACCTGAATTCTCAAAAAGAACCCATGTGCTACATGCTGCAGCTTCTATCCTAGATGGTTTTCTTTTCAGAGATTTATAGTTTCATCTCCTCAGTTGAATAGGCCTGTCTGGAACCAATGCGCCTTTCTCCAACTTAACAACTGTGATTAGCAGGAAGTATTTGTTGCAAAAACTAACTCAATTCTCACAGGGAAACAATGTGCTGGTTGCTCCTGCTTCTAACACACATGGTTTTCTTTCTAGACATACATGTGGTTCAAAACCTCAGCAGAAGATGCCTATTTGAAACAAAAAGATCCTCTCTTCAACTACAAAATTCTGATTTGGAGGAAGTGTTTCAATCAAAAACTACCTCAATTTTCACATGGAAACAATGCGCTAGATGCTCCTTCTTCTATTACACACGGTTATCTTTTGAGAGATAAATGTGTTTCACCAACAGTGCTGAGTAGGCCTGTTTGCAACAAATGAGCCTTTCTCAATCTTGACAACTATGATTTCCAGGAAGCACTCCCTTCCAAACCGAACTCAGATCTCACAAAGGAACAACGTGTGAGATTCTGCAAAGTCGAACACAGACTTTTGTTTTCTGAGACCTACATGTGTTTCTTCAACTTGTCTGAATAAGGCCTATTTGGAACACAATGAGCATTTCTTCACCTTCTAAATTCAGATTGGAAGTAAGTATTCCTTTCAAAAGCTACCTTGGTCCTCACAGGGAAACAATGTGCTAGTTGCTCCTGCTCCTAACACAGACGGTTTTCATTTCAGATATACATGTGTTTCTTCAACTAAGCTGCATAGGCCTATTTGGAAGAAAATGAGCCTTTCTCAACCTTGGAAGCTGTGAATTCATGGATGCGTTACTTTCAAAAACTAACTCACTTCTCACAGGGAATCCATGCACTAGATGCTGCTGCTTTGAACACAAATGGTTTTCTTTAGACATATACATGAGTTTGCCTTCAAGCTGAATAAGTCTATTTACATCAAATTGTGCCTTTCCCCTCCTCCAAATTCTGATTTGCCAGAGTTGTACCCTTCACAAATGATCGCAGTTATCACTGAGGTGCAATGTGCTGAAGGCTGCAGATCATAACACACATGGTTCTCTTTTAGTGATACATGTTTCTTGACCATAGCAGAATAGGCCTATGTGGAACAAAAGGAGTGTTTTTCCAACTAGAAAGCCATGGTTTTTAACCAGTATTCCTTTCAAAAAGAACCTCAATTCTCATAAGTAAACAATGTCCTAGATGCTCCTGATTCTGCCACAGAGGGTTTAATTTCGAGAGATACAAGTGTTTAGTCAACTCAGCAGAATAGACCTATTTGCAAAAAAATGGACCATTCCCCACCTTTTAAACCTTGATTTGCAGGAAGTACACCATCCAAAACTAATTGAATTACCACAGGGAAACAATGTGCTAGATGCTCCTGGTTCTAACACACATGCTTTTCTTTGAGAGATACATGTGTTTCTTCACCTTACGTGAATAGGCCCATTTGGAACAAAATGAGCATTTCTTCACCTTGAAAATTCAGATAAGAAGAAAGTGTTCCTTTCAAAAATCCACTCAATTCTCACAGGTAAACAATGTGCTAGTTGTCCCTGCTCGTAACACAGATGGTGTTCATTTCAGATATACATGTGTTTCTTCAACTAAGCTGCATAGGCCTATTTGGAACAAAATGAGTCTTTTTCTACCTTGAAAAATCTATTTTGCAGGAAGTGTTCCAAGCAAAAACTACTTCAGTTTT
The DNA here is from genome assembly GCF_047511655.1 of Castor canadensis. NCBI lineage: Eukaryota > Metazoa > Chordata > Mammalia > Rodentia > Castoridae > Castor > Castor canadensis. The sequence goes on along the minus strand of NC_133401.1, from coordinate 36,205,713 downwards.
CACATGGACACAATGGGATAGATACTCCTTCTTCTATTACACACAGTTTTGTTTTGAAATATGCATGTACTTCTTCACCTTAGCTGAATAGGCCTATTTGCAACAAAATGAGCCTTTCTCAACCTTGAAAACTATGATTTGCAGGAAATACTCCCTTCCAAACCTAACTGAGATCAGAAAGGTATAACATTTGAGATTCTGCAGCGTCTAACACAGATGGTTTTTTTCCAAGACATTCATATATATCTTCAACTTCGTGAATATGTCAATTTGGAACAAAATATGCCTTTCTCCACCTTGTAAATTCTGATTTGCATGAAGTATATTTTGTAAAACAAACTCAATTTTCACCAGGAAAATATGTGCTAGATGCACCTGGTTCTAAACACATCGTTTTCTTTTGAGACATACCAGTATTTCTTTTTGTTTTTTTTTTCATTTTTATTGTTTTATTATTCATATGTGCATACAATGCTGGGGTCATTTCTCTCCCCTGCCCCCACCCACTCCCTTACCATCCACTCTGCCCCCTCCCTCTCACCCCCACCCCTCAATACCTGCCAGAAACTATTTTGCCCTTATCTCTAATTTTGTTGAAGAGAGAGTATAAGCAATAATAGGAAGGAGCAAGGGTTTTTGCTAGTTGAGATAACTATTGCTATACAGGAAGTTGACTTACATTCATTTCCTGTGAATTTATGTTCCCTTCTAGGTTAATTCTTTTTGATCTAACCTTTTCTCTAGTTTCTTGTCCCCTTCTCCTTTTGACCTCAGTTGCTTTTAAGGTATCTGGTTTAGTTTCTCTGTTTTGAGGGCAACAAATGCTAGCTAATTTTTTATTTGTCTTACCTATCCTTACACCTTCCTTGTGTGTTCTCCTTTTATCATGCGCTCAAAGTCCAAACCCCTTGTTGTGTTTACCCTTGATCTAATGTCCACATATGAGGGAGAACATAAAGCTTTTGGTCTTTTGGGACAGGCTAACCTCACTCAGAATGGTGTTCTCCAATTTCATCCATTTACCAGCGAATGATAATATTTCGTTCTTCTTCATGGCTGCATAAAATTCCACTATGTATAAATATAACATTTTCTTGATCCATTCGTCAGTAGTGGGGCATCATGGCTGTTTCCATAATTTGGCCATTGTAAATAGTTCTGCAATGAGCATGGGTGTGGAGGTGCCTCTGGAGTAACCCTTGTCACAGTCTTTTGGGTATATTCCCAAGTGTGGTATTGCTAGATCAAATGGTCGATCAATGTTTAGCTTTTTAAGTAGCCTACAAATTTTTTTCCAGAGTGGTTGTACTAGTTTACATTCCCACTAACAGTGTAAGAGAGTTCCTTTTCCCGGCATTCTCGTCAACACCTGTCGGTGCTGGTGTTGCTAATGATGGCTATTCTAACAGGGGTGAGGTGGAATCTTAGTGTGGTTTTAACTTGCATTTCCTTTATTGCTAGAGATGGTGAGCATTTTTTCATGTGTTTTTTGGCCATTTGAATTTCTTCTTTTGAGAAACTTCTGTTTAGTTCACTTGGCCATTTCTTTATTGGTTCATTAGTTTTAGGGGAATTTAGTTTTTTAAGTTCCCTATATATTCTGGTTATCACTTCTTTGTCTGATGTGCAAATCAGACAAATATTTTCTCCCACTCTGTGGGTGTTCTCTTCAGTTTAGAGACCATTTCTTTTGATGAACAGAAGTTTGTAGTTTTATGAAGTCTCATTTATCTATTCTATCTCTTAGTTGCTGTGCTGCTGGGGTTCCATTGAGAAAATTCTTACCTATACCTACTAATTCCAGAGTATTTCCTACTCTTTCCTGCATCAACTTCAGAGTTTGTGATCTGATATTAAGATCATTGATCCATTTTGAGTTAATATTGGTATAGGGCGATATACATGGATCTAGATTCAGTTTTTTGCAGACTGCTAACCAGTGTTTGTTGAAGAGGCTGCTTTTTCTCCATCGTATACTTTTAGCAGCTTTGTCAAAAACAAGTTGGTTATAGTTGTGTGGCTTCACATCTGGGTCCTCTATGCTGTTCCACTGGTCTTCATGTCTGTTTTTTTGTGTCAGTACCATGCTGTTTTTATTGTTATTGCTTTGTAATATAATTTGAAGTCAGGTATCGTGATACCTCCAGCATTGTTCTTTTGACTGAGTATTGCCTTGGCTATTCATGGCCTCTTGTATGTCCATATAAATTTAAGGGTACATTTTTCAATATCTTTAATGAGTGTCATTGGAATTTTGATGGGAATTGGATTAAACATGTAGATTACTTTTGGGAGTATTGACATTTTTACTATGTTGATTCTACCAACAGTGTTTCTTAAACATAGCTGAAGACGCCTATTTGGTACAACATGAACTTTCTCCACCTTGAAAATTGGATTTGCAGAAATTATTCCTTTCAAAAACTAACTCAATTCTCATAGGTAAACAATGTGCTAGATTCTCCTGATTTTGTGACAGATGGTTTAATTTTGATAGGTACATGGGTTTCATCAACTCAGCAGAATAGGCCCATTTGCAACACAATAAGCCTAAGCCCACCTTGAAAATTCTGAATTGCAGGAAATATTTCTTTCAAAAACTAACTCTATTCTCACAGGGAAATAATGTGATAGATGTTGCAGCTTCTCATGTAGATGATTTTCTTTCGAGAGATACATGTGTTTCTTCAATTCTGCTTGATAGGCCTATTCGGAGCAAACAGACCTATCTCCACATTGGAAACTATGATTTGTAGCCTATATTCTTTTCAAAAACCAACTCAATTTTCAAATTGGAAACAATGTGCTGGATGTTCTGCTTCTAAAATAGTTGGTTTTCTTTCGAGAGATACATGTGTTTCATCAACTCAGCTGAGAAGGACTATTTGCAACAAATTCAGCCTTTGTCCACCTTGAAAATTCTGATTTGCAGGAAGTATTCCTTTCGAGAACTATTTGAATTCTCACAGGGACACAATGTGCTAGTTGCTGCAGCTTCTGTTATGTGTGGTTTTATTTGGAGAGATACATGTGTTTCATCAACTTAGCTGATTAGGCCTATTTGGAAAAATATGAGGGTTTCCTCCCTTGAAAACTATGATTTTCAGGAATTATTCCTTTCAAAAACTAACTCAATTCTCACAGCAAATAATGCACTAGATATTCATGCTTCTAAGACAGATGATTTCCTTAAGAGATATATACGTTTCTTCAACTTTGCAAAATAGGCCTATTTGCAACAAAATGATCCTTTCTGTACCTTGAATATTCTGATTTGCAGTAAGTATTCCTTTCAAAATCAATTCTCATACGGAAACACTGTGTTAGTTGCCTTGTTTCTAATGCAGCTGGTTTTCTTTGAACAGATACATGTGTTTTTCCCACTTAGCTGAATAGTCCTATTTGGAGCAGAATGAGCTTTTCTCCATGTTGAAAACTTTGATTTCCAGGAAGTATACTCTTCAAAAACTAATTCATTCTCACATGGAAAGAATGTGCTAGACGCTCCAGCTTCTAATACAGATAGTTTTCTTTTGAGAGATACATGCGTTTGTTTACCTTAGCTGAATAGGATTATTTGGAACAAAATGAGCCTTTCTATACATTGAAAACTACGATTTGCAGGAAGTAGTCATGTCCAAAACGAACTAAATTCTCACACGGGAACAATGTTCTAAATGCTGAGGCTGCTAACATAGATGGATTTCTTTGGAGAGATACATGTGTTTCTTCAACATACTGTATAGGCCTAGTTGAAAAAGAATGAGCCTTTCTCCACCTTGAAATCTTTGATTTGCAGGAGGTACACCTTTCAAAACCTAACTCAATTCTCGCAGGGAAGCAATGTGCTATATGCTCCTGCTTCAAACCCAAAATGTGTTCTTTCTAGAGATACATGAATACCTTTAAGTTAGCTGAATATGCCTATTTGAAACAAAATGAGCCTTTCTCCACCTTGAAATCTATGATTTGCAGAAAGCATTCCTTTCAAAAACTAAACAATTTTCATAGTAAAACAATGTGCTAGATGCTGTAGCTTCTATCATAAATGGTTCTGTTTCGAGAGATACGTGTGTTTCTTCAATATAGTTGGATAGGCCTATTTGGAAGACAATGAGCCTATCTCCATGTGGAAAACTATAATTTGAAGAAAGTATTCCTTTCAAAAACTAACTCAATTCTCACAGGGAAACAATGTGCTACATGCTCCTGCTTCTAACACAGACAGTGTTCTTTCAAGAGATACATGTGTTTCGTCAACTCAGCTGAATAGGCCTATGTCCAATGAAATGTGCATTTCTACACCTTGAAATTCTGATTTGCAGGAAGTATTTCTTTGAAAAAATAACTCAATTGTCACCAGGAGACAATGTGCTAGATGATCCTGCTTCTAACATACATGGTTTTCTTTTAAGAGCAACCTGTGTTTCTTCAACTTAGCTGAACAGGTGTATTTGGAAAAAATGAGCCTTTCTCCACCTTGAAATGTATCACTTGTTGGAAGTATTCCTTTCAAAAACCTACTCAATTCTCACATGGGAGCAATATGCTAGATGTTGCAGCTTCTGACATAGATGGTTTTCTCTGGAGAGATTAATGTATTTCTTCAACTCAGCTGTATAGGCCTATTTGTAGAAAACAGAGCTTTTCTTAATCTTGAAAACTTTGATTTCCTGGAGAATACCTTTCAGAACTAACTCAATTCTAACGCAGAAACAATGTGCAGGTTGTACCTGCTTCATGATGTTTTTCTTTTGAGAGATACATGTGTCTTTAACTCAGCTGAATAGGTGAATTTGGAACAAAATGAGCCTTTATTCATGATGAAAACTAGGATTTGCAGGAAGTATTCCTGTCAAAAACAAACTCAGTTCTTGCATGGGAACAATGTGCTACATGCTGCAGGTTCTAACATAGATGGTTTTCTTTGGAGAGACACATGTGTTTCTTCAACATAGCTGAATAGGCCTAATTGAAAAAGAATGAGCCTTTCTCTACCTTGATATCTTTGATTTGCAGGAAGTGCACCTTTCAAATCCTATCTCAACTCTCAATGGGAAATGATGTGCTATATGCTCCTGCTTCAACCCAAATTGTTTTCTTTCAAGAGATTGATGTATTTCTTCAACTTAGCTGAATACACCTATTTGCAGCAAATTGAGAATTTCTCCACCTTGAAAACTATGGTTTGCAGGAAGTATTCCTTTAAAAACTGACTCAATTCTCACAGGTAAATAATGTGCTACATGTTCTTGCTTTTCACACAGATGGTGTTCTTTCAAGACATACATGTGTTTTGTCAACTCAGATGAATAGGCCCATGTCCAACAAAAAGTGCATTTCTCCTTCTTGAAATTCTGATTTGCAGGAAGTATTTCCTTCAAAAACTAACTCAATTTTCACCAGAAGACAATGTCCTAGAAGATGCTGCCTCTAACACACATGATTTTCTTTTGAGAGAAACCTGTGTTTCTTCAACCTATCTGAACAGGTATATTTGGAACAAAATGATCCTTTCTCCACCTTGAAATCTATGATTGGTAGGAAGTATTCCTTTCAAAAACTAACTCAATTCTCACATGGAAGCAATGTGGTAGATGCTACTGCTTACAACACAGCTGGTTTTCTTTTGAGAGATACATGTGTTTCATCAACTCAGTTGAACAGGCCTAGTTGAATCAAACAGAGTCTATCAACACTTTGAAACTCCTAAGTTGCAGGAAGTATTCCTTTCAAAACTAACTCAAGTCTCACAGGGAAACAATGTGCTAAATGCTCCTGCTTCTAACAAAGGTGGTTCTCTTTGAAGAGATTCATTTGTTTATTCAACTTACCTAATAGGCCAATTTGGAACAAATTCAGGCATTGTCCACATTGAAAACAATGATTTGCAGGAAGTATTCCTTTCAAAAACCAACTCAATTCTCACAGCAAAACAATGCACAGATGCTCTTGGTTCTAAAAAGATGGCTGTCTTTACAGATGTATATGTTTTTTAGCTTAGCATAACAGGCCTATTTGCAACAAAATGATCCTTTCTCTACCTTGAAAATTCTGATTTGCAGTAGCATTCCTCTCAGAAACTAACTCAATTCTCAGAGGGAAACAATCTGCTGGTTGCCCTGTTTCTAATATAGATGGTTTTCTTTGGACAGATATATGTGTTTCTTCAACTTAGCTGAATAGGCCTATTTGTTTTTTTTTTTTTTTCTTTTTCTTTTACAGATAAAAAACTTTAGGATTTAATGTTTTAGGATTTGAATGTTCCCAACACAAAGGAATAATTGGATCATTATACAGTATATATTTTTCAACACATGTATTACACATTTATACATGTACTGAAATATCACATTATACTCCAAAGTATGTATAATTATCACAAATTAGTTAAAATAAAAATCTGTTTACAGTCTCATGAAACAATATGTGATATAGATTGATATTTTATACTACTTTGTCCTACACTGTCCTGTCCTATCCTATGCTATCCTATCCTACCTTTCTAAAAATTGCCTGTTGAGACCCACTAAATTGACTTTATATTCTAATGACTACAACTCATGCTTTGAAAAATACTGTTTAGTTTAGACCAACACCCAAATTAAAAAAATATTTTTTGTTATTTTTGATGAGGGTATGTTGTACAAAGTAAGGGGTCTCATTGTGATATTTTCACACATGAATATAATGTGCTTTGATCATGTCCACTCCTTATATTACTCTTTATTATCCTCCCTTCCCTTCCCTGCCTTTAACCTCCCCAATAATTCCACTTTTACTTTTGTAACCTTGTTTTTCTTCCCCCTACCCCAGCTTCCACAAAGGACAGAAATATTTATCTTCCTGGAATTGGCTTATTTCACTTAAGATTATGATACCTAGTTTCATCCATTTTCCAGCAAATAACAATTTCATTTCATAGCTGGGTAAAATCCTATTGTGTGTCTGTAGACCACATTTTATGTATTTCTTCATTGATGGACATACCAACCCCCTAATTTAAGGAAAGAGAAAATTGAAATTCAAAGGCACAAATTAATTGGAAGAGGTCATAGATGCACAGCTGGGACCACCATCCAAGTCTCCTGGTCCAGAAGGTTACCTTCTTCTCTTAGGTGATTTGTAGCTTCCCCTATTTGAATTCTTTTAATAGGGAATACGAGGAAGAAGGACACATATACCATGCTTATAGCTCTGCTCTGCTTTCACCCCTCTGCCTGCTCCTGGTCTACATTGCCAGAGAATAAGTCTCTCCAAGGCCAGCTGAGATCTTCCACCAAATGCTGGGGGGGATTCCTCATCAGATTCCTTGCTCCAAGAATGCAGGGACTTGAAGACGGACTGCATTTTTCCTAAGCTAGGCAATTTGGTCTCAAGGCAAACCAAACTGTAGCACAAAATGTGAGGTGAGTTTGCCCTTGCCCTTTCATTTATCTTCCTTTAATCAAACAGACTAACGTTTTATTGGAAAGAGAAGATTGTTATCCTTGGCTTTCTTGTGTCTCCAGTGGTATTTTTCTTAGGAATGTGTTAATAGCTGAAAAATCTTAACACGTCTTCAAGTGCCTCTTATGTTAGAAGATTCTTCTCAGTTGTGGGAAAAGTGGTTGTCAGTTTGTCTGGCATTTAAGTGAAATCAAAATGTTTCTGACAGGTTGATTATGCTCTTAGTTCAAATGTCCCCTCTTTACAGAACACACAGCTGGAAGGTTCAGAGAGAGACATTTTTCTTGCCAACCAGATTTCTATAGTCATTCACTTTTAAGGCAGTTAGAACCAAAGGTTGGTTAACTTCAGGCCCAGTGTAGGCAAAAATTTTAGAGTTTATAATTTCAAGTTTTTGGAGTTTATAATTTGGCCTTTTTGTAAAGAGCTCATTTTTCTATCCTACACAAAAGTTTCTTTGATGTTTTGTTTGCAGAAACAAGAATGTTTTAGTAACAAATGGGAAGTGTTATGTAGAAGTCGGTTCCAGAGGAAGTTGAGAACAGGGTGGAGATTCCTAAAAATTGTTATTAAAGTTTTTGCTACACCTCCAAAATATATTTCTATAATGGAATTAAAAGGTAGAGTACAGGAGGAATCTGAATTCAACTAAGGTTACAAATTCCTGGATACTGTACTGAGAGATTTGTTTGAAAGTGGGATCACTGTTCTTTGAGAGAACAGCTAAACAAAATCTCTTTCCCTGTATGCCTTCTTAAGAGGAGATGTCTGCCTGCCATTTCCAACCCTGGTGTCAACTTGCTTGCTTTCTTACAACTCCCCTCTCTTGTTCTAGAGAAACAGTTAGGAATAGGGTAGAAGGAATGAAATCTCACCCTCCCCACAGAGATAACTTCTCTCAGTATTAAAGGAGAATAGGCCTATTTGTAACAAAATGAGTATTTCTCCACCTTGGAAACTGTGATTTGCAGGAAGTATTCATCTCAATAATTAACTCAATTCTCACAGGGAAACAATGAGCTGGATGCTGCAACTACTAACACACATGGTTTTCTTTCGAGATATCCATGTTTTTCAACAACTCAGTTGAAAAGGCCTATGTGCAACAAATTGAGATTTTCACCACCTTGAAAATTCCTTTTTGAAGGAAGTATTCCTTTCAAAAACTACCTCATTCTCACAGGAAAACTCTATGGTAGATACTGCAGCTTCTATCATAGGTGCTTTTCTTTGGAGAGATACATGTGATTCTTCAACTCTGCTGTTGGAGCTAACCGAGCCTATTGCCACCTTGAAAACTTTGAGTTGCAGGAATATTCCTTTCAAAAATTAACTCAACTCTCACAGGGAAACAATGTGCTCGATGCTCCAGATTCTAATATAGATGGTTTTCTTTCGAGAGATACATGTGTTTCATCAACTTAGCTGAATAGGCCTGTTTGAAACACAATGAGCCTTTCAACACATTGAAAACTATGATTGGCAGGAAGTACTCCTTTCAAAAACTAACTCAATTGTCACAGTGAAACAATATACTATATTCTGTGGCCTCTAACATACATGGTTTCTTTGGAGACATACATGTGTATCTTCAACTCAGTTGAATAGGCTTTTTTGGAACAAACAGATCTTATCTACACCTTGAAAATAACAAGTTGCAGGCAGTACTCCCTTCAAAATTTTTCAATTCAACAGGGAAACAATGTGCTACAACTCCTGATTCTAACATGAATGGTTTTCTTTCAAGAGATACATGTTTTTCATCAAGTCAGATGAATAGGCTTATTTGCAATAAAATGTGCATTTCTGCACCTTTTAATTCTGATTTCCTGAAAGCATTCCTTTCAAAAATTAAATAAATTCTCACATTGGACCAATATGCTAGATGCTGCATCTTCTGACATAGATGACTTTCTTTGGAGAGATACCTGGGTTTCTTCAACGTAGCAGAATGGATGTATTGACAACAAAATGAGCCTTTCTCCACCTAGAAAACTATGATTTGCAGGAAGTATTCCTTTCAAAAAGTAACTCAATTCCCAAACAAGAACAATGAACTTGATGTTGCAGCTTCTAACACAGCTGATTTTCTTTCAAAGGGTACATGTGTTTCTTCAACTCAGGTGAATAACCTTATTTAGAGGAAACAGAGCTTACCTCCACTTTGAAACATCTAACTGGCAGAAAGTAGTCCTTTCAAAAACTGTCAATTCAAACACAGTAAAAAAAGGATGATTAGAGTTTTCAAGGTGCAGATAGGTTCAGTTTGCACCAAATACCTAGTCAGGTGAGTTGAAGAAACACATGTATTTCTTGAAGGAAAACCATCTATGTTATAATCAGGAGCATCCAGTCCTTTTCTTCACTGTTTGAGTTGACAGTTTTTAAAAAGAGTACTTCCTGCAACTTATGTATTTTATGGTGGAGAAAGGCTCTGTTGCTCCAAATAGGCCGTTCACTTGAGACAAAGAATCACATGTATCTCTCCAAAGACAACCATCAAATGTTAGAGGACTCAGAATCTAGCACATATTTATTTCCCTCTAATAATTGAGTTAGTTTTTGAAAGGAAGATACTTCCTGCAAATCACAGTTTTCAAGGTGCAGATAGGGTCAGTTTACTCCAAATAGGCCTATTCAGCTGAGTTGAAGAAACACATGAATCTCCCCAAAGAAAACAACCTATGTTACAAGCTTCAGCATCTAGCACATTGTTTCCATGTGAGTTTGAGTTAATTTTTGAAAGGAATAATAACTGCAACTCGGAATTTTCAACGTGGAGAATGGCTCATTTTCTTCCAAAATCGTCTATTCTGCTATGTTGAGAAACATACATATCTCGAAAGAAAAGCATCGGTCTTAGAAGCTGCAGTATGTGGCACATTGTCTCCCTGTAAGAATTGAGTTACTTTTGAGAGGAATACTTCCTGCAAATCACATTTTTCAAGGTGGAGAAAGTGTCATTTTGTTCAAAGTAGGCTATTGAAGTAACGTGCAGAAACACATGTGTCTCTTGAAAGAAAACCATCTATGTTAGAAGTTGCAGCATCTAGCACATTTTTTTCCTTTGAAAACTGAGTTAGTTTTTGAAGGGAACACTTCCTGCAAATCATAGTTTTCAAGGTGAAGAAAGGCTCATTTTGTTTCAAATAGGCATATTCAGCTAAGTTGAAGAAGTACATGTATCTCTCCAAAGAAAACCTTTTGTGTTTGAAGCAAGAACATATAGCACATTGTTTCCCTGTGAGGATTAAGATAGGTTATGAAAAGTGTACGTCCTACAATTCAAAGATTTCAAGATAGAGAAAAGCTCATTGTGTTTCAAATGACCTATTTGCTATGTTGAAGAAACACATGTATCTCTCCAAAGAAAACCGCATAGGTAAGAAGCTGCAGCATCTAACACTTTATTTCCCTGTGAGAACTGAGTCATGTTTTCAAAATGAGTACTTATTACAAATCAGAATTTTCAAAGTGGAGAACAGCTCATTTTGTTCCAAAGAGGCCTATTCCACTATGTTTAAGGAACATAAGTTTCTCTTGAGAAAAGCATCTGTCTTAGAAGTAGGAGCTTGTAGTGCATTTTCTTCCAGTGAGAATTGTGTTTGTTTTTGAGAGGAATACTTCCTGCAAATCATAATTTTCAAGGTGGAGAAAGCATCATTTTTTTCCAATAGGCCTATTCTGCTAGGTTGAAGAAAGACAAGTATCTCTAAAGAAATCCATGTGTCCGGGAAGGATGAGCATTGAGAGCATTGTCTCTGTGAATGGACTCATTTTTTGAGAAGAATACTTCCTGAAAATCAAGGTTTTCAAGGAGGAGGAATTCTCAATTTTCTGCAAATAGGCCAACTCAGCTGAGTTGGTGAAACACATGTATCTCTTGCAAGAATACCTTCTGTCTGAGAAGCTGCAGCATCTAGTACATTGTTTCCCTGTGAGATTTGAGTTAGTTTTTCAATGAATACTTCCCTCAAATCATAGTTTTCAGAGTGGAGAAAGGCTCATGTTGTTCCAAATAGGCCTATTCAGTGAAGTTGAGAAACATATATATCTCTCCAAAGAAAACCATCTGTGTTAAAAGCATTAGCAACTATCACATAGTTTCCTTGTGAGTTTTGAGATTGTATTTGAAAGGAATACTTGATGCAAATCAGAATTTTCAATTTTCTGAAAGACTTAGGCCTATGCTACTATGTTGAAGAAACACATGTATCTCTAAAGAAAACAATTTGTCTTAGAAGCAGGAGCATCTAGCTCATTGTTTCACTTTTAGAATTGTGTTAGTTTTGAAAGGAACACTTCCTGCTAATCACAGTTTTCAAGGTGGAGAAAGGCTCATTTTGTTCCAAATAATTTTATTCAGCTATTGAGGAAAGACATGTAACTATTGAAAGAAAACCATATGTATTAGAAGCAGAAACAACTAGCATATTGTTTCCCTGTGAAAACTGAGTTAGCTTCTGCAGGGAATGCTGCCAGTAAATCACAGTTTTCCATGTGGAGATTGGCTCTGTTTGCTATAAATAGGCCTATCCATCTGAGTTGAAGAAACACATGTATCTGTCAAAAGAAAACCATCCATGTTAGAATCAGGAGAATCTAGCACAGTGTTTCCCTGTTTTAATTGACAGTTTTTGAAAGGAGTCCTTCTTGAAGTTAAGTGTTGCAAGGTGGAGATAAGCACTGCTTCCTCCAAATAGGGCTATTTACCTGAGTTGAAGAAACACAGATATCTCTCCAAAGAAGACCAGGTATGTCAGAAGTTGCAGCATCTAGCATATTGTTCCCATGTGAGAATTAAGTTAGTTTTTGAAAGGAATACTTCCTGAAAATCATATTTTCAAGGTAGAGAATGGCTCTTTTTTTTCCAAATACATCTGTTCAGCTAAGTTGAATAAACACAGGTATCTCTCAAAAGAAAACCATGTGTTAGAAGCTGGAGGATCTAGCACATTGTCTCCTGGTGAAAATTGAGTTAGTCTTTGAAAGGAATACTTCTTGCAAATCAGAATATCAAGGTGGAGAAATGTACATTTTGTTGGAAAAAGTTGTATTCAGCTTAGTTGAAGAAACACATGTATTTGTCAAAAGAAAACCATCTATGTAATAGCTGCAGAATCAAGCACTTTGTGTTCCTGCGAGAATTGAATTAGTTTTTGAAAGGAATACTTCCTGCAAATCTTAGTTTTCAAGGTGGAGATAAGCTCATTTTGTTCCAAATAGGCCTGTTCAGCTATGTTGAAGAAACAAATCTGTCTGTCCAAAGAATACTATCTTTATTAGAAACAGGGCAACTAGCACATTATTTCCCTTTGAGAATTGAGCTAGTTTTTGAAAGGAATACTTACTGCAAATCAGAATTTTCAAAGTACAGAAAGTATTATTTGTTGCAAATAGGCCTATTCTGGTAAGTTGAAGAAACATATGTATCTCTAAAGAAAACCATCTGTCTTAGAAGCAAGAGTATCTAGCACATTGTTTCTCTGTGAGAATTCAGTTAGTTTTTGAAAAGACTAATTCCTGCAAATCATAGTTTTCAAGGTGGGAAAGCCTAATTTTGTTCCAAATAGGCCAAATCAGCTAAGTTGAAGAAGCACATTTATCTCTCCAAAGAAAACCACCCATGTTACAATCTGCAGCATCTAGCACATTGTATACTTGTAAGAATTGAGATAGTTCTTGAAAGGAATACTTCCTGGCAAATCAGAGTTTTCAAGGTGGACAATGGCTCAATTTGTTCCAAATAGGCCTATTAGGTAAGTTGAAGAAATAAATGTATCTGCTGAAAGAAAACCATCTCTTTTATAAGCAGGTGCTCTTATCACATTGTTTCCTACTGTGAGTTAACTTAGTTTTTGAAAGGAATACTTCCTGAAATCAGAATTTTCAAGTCTCAATTTGTTGCAAATAGGCCTAATCAACTAAATTGAGGAAACACATGTATCTCTTGAAAGAAAATCATCTTCGTTAGTAGTTGCAGCATCTAGGTCATTGTTTCCCTGTGAGAACTGAGTTAGGTTTTGGAAGAAATACTTCCTGCAAATCAGAACTTTCAAGGTGGACAAAGGTTCAATTTGTTGCAAATAGGCCTATTCAGCTGATTTGAAGAAACATACGTATCTTTCAAAAGATAATCAGCTTTATTAGAAGCTGCAGCACCTAGCTCATTTTTTCCTTGTGAGAATTCCATTAGTTTTTAAAAGGAATACTTCCTGCAAATCATAGTTTTCAAGGTGGAGAAAGGCTCATTTTATTCCAAATAGGCCTATTCAGCAATGTTGAAGAATCACATGTATATCTCCAAAGAAAACCAACTATGTTAGAAGCTGCAGCATCTGGCACATTGTTACCATGTGAGAATTGAGTTAGATTTGAAAGGAATACTTCCTGGAAATAAGAAGTTTCAAGATGGTGAAAAGCTCATTTTGTTGCCAATAGGCCTCTTCAGCTGTGTTGAAGAAACACATGTATCTCTCCAAAGAAAACCACCCATGTTAGAAGCTACTGCATCTAGCATATTGTGTCCCTGTTAGAATTGAATAGTTTTTAAAAGAAATACTTCTTGCAAAAGAGAATTTTCAAGGTGGAGAAAGGCTCAATTTGTAGCAAATAGGCCTAATCACCTGAGTTCATGAAACACATGCATCTATCCAAAGAAAACCACATATGTCAGAAGCTGCAGCATTTACAGCATTGTTTCCTGTGAGAATGGAGTTAGATTTTGAATGGAATACTTCCTGCAAGTCATAGTTTTCAATGTGTGGAAAGGATCATTTTCTTCCAAATAGGCCTGTTCCACTAAGTTGAAGTAACACATCGAACTCTCGAAAGAAAACCATATGCCTTAGAAGCAGGATCATCTAGCACATTGTATCCCTGTGAGATCTGAGTTAGTTTTTGAATGGAATACTGCCTGTAAACCATAGTTTCTAGGTGGAGATTGGCTCTGTTTGCTACAAATAGGACTATACAGCTGATTGGAAGGAACACATGTATCTCTTGAAAGAAAACAATCTATGTTTGAATCAGGAGCATCTAGCACATTGTTTCCCTGTTTAAAAGGACAGTTTTTGAAAGGAGTAATTCCTGCAACTTATATGTTACAAGGTAGAGATAGGCTGTGTTTGCTCCAAATAGGCCTATTCACCTGAGTTGAAGAAACACATGTATCTCTCCAAAGAAAACCATCTACGTTATTGGCCTCAGAATTTAGAACATTGTATCCCTGTGAAAATTGAATTAGGTTTAAAAGGAATACTTCCCAGAAGTCATAGTTTTCAAGGTGGAGAAAGGTTCATTTTGTTTCAAATAGACCTATTCAGCTAGGTTGAAGAAAAGCATCTCTCAAAAGAAAACCATCTCTGTTTGAGACAGGAGTATATAGCACATTTTTTCCCTTTGGGAATTGAGTTAGTTTTTGAAAGGTATACATCCTGCAAATCAAAGATTTCAAGGGGGGGAGGCTCATTTTGTTCCAAATAGGCCTATTTATCTAAGTTGAAGAAACACATGTATCTCTCGAGTAAAAACCATCTATGTTAGAATCAGGAGCATCAACCACATTGTGCAAATTGATAGTTTTTGAAAGGAGTACTTCCTGCAACTTAGGTGTTTCAAGTGGAGATAGGCTCTGTTTTCTCCAAATAGGCCTATTCAGCTGAGTTGAAGAAACACATGTATCTCTCCAAAGAAATTATTTAAGTTAGAAGCTGCATCATCTACCACATTTTTTCCCTGTAAGAATTATTTTAGTTTTTGAATGGAATACTTCCTGCAATCATAATTTTCAAAATGGAGAAAGGCTCATTTTCTTTCAAATAGGGCTATTCAGGTACGTTGAAGAAATACACGTATCCTCTCAAAAGAAAACCATCTGTGTTAGAAGCAGGAGTTTTTCAAGGAATACTTACTGGAAATCAGAAATTTCAATGTGGAGAAAGGCTCATTTTGTTCAAAATAGGCCTGTTCTGCTAAGTTGAAGAAACACATGTGTCTCTGGAAAGAAAACTGTCAGTGTTAGAAGCAGGAGTATCTCGCACATTGTTTCCCTTTCCAAACTGACTAAGTTCTTGAAAGGAATACTTCCTGCAACTTAGGAATTTCATGTTGAGATGAGCTATGTTTGCTCCAAATAGGCTTATTCAGCTTGCATTCAAGAAACACATGTATCTCTCCAAAAAAAAATCTATGTTAGACTCAGGAGGTCTTGCACAATGTTGCCCTGTGAGAATTGAGTTAGCTTGTTAATAGAATATTTGCTATCTGAAAACCTTTTGAAGTGGGAGGGTGATTCACTTTATGAAAAGTACCCACGTCAGATGAAATGGAGAAACACATGTATCTTATAGAAAAATACAATGTGTTAGAGGCAGGAGTATCTTGCACATTGCTTACCTAAGAGAATTGAGTCACCTGTTGAAAGGAATAGTGCCTACCACTCAGTGTATTCATGTGTGAGGACCATCACCTTTATGCAAAATAGCTCCATTCAAGTGAATGGAACAATCCCTGTTTCTCTTGTAAGAAAAGCATCAATGTTAGAACCAGAAGGGTCTATCACAATGTTCCCCTGTGAGAATTATCTTAACTTTTTAAAGGAATACTGCTTCCCTCTTAGTCTTTTCATGTGTGAGGAACATCAAATTTGAGCAACATTGCTCCATTGAAGTGAACGGAACAATCAAAGTTTCTCTTCTAAGAAAACCATTAATGTGAGATGCATGAGGGTGTAGCACAATGTTTCCCTGTGAGAATTGAGTTAACTTTTGAAAGGAACACTGTCTACCTCTCACTGATTTCATGTGTGAAGGACATGAACTTTATACAAAATTGCTCCTTCAAGTCAATGGAAGAACTGTATCTCTTGTAAAAAAATATGAATGTAAAAAGCAGGAGGGTCTACCACATTCTAAACTTGTGAAAATTCAGTTAGCTTGTGAAAGGAATACAGGCTACCTCTCAGGGATTTCAAATGTGAGGACCATCACATTTGTGCAAAATAGCTCCATTCAAGTAAATGGATGTAGCATGGTATCTCCTGCAAGAAAATCATCAACATTAGAAGCAGGAGGGTCTAGCACATTGTTTAACTATGAGGAATGAGTTAGCTTGTTAAAGGAATATTTGTGATTTGAAAGCATTTTGAGTGGGAGAATCATTCACTTTATGAAAAGTCCCCACTTCAGATGAAATGGAGAAAGACTTGTATCGTATGGTACAATACAACGTGTTAGAGTCAGGAGTGTGTTGCACCTTGTTTCCCTATGAATGTTGAGTTACCTATTGAAAGGAATACTGCCTACCTCTCAGTGTTTTCATGTGTGGGGAACATCAACTTTGTGCAAAATAGCTCCATTCAAGTGAATGGAACAAGCACTGTTCCTCTTCTATGAAAACTATAGATGTTAGAAGCAGGATGGTCTATTGCAGTGTTTAGCAGTGAGAATTGTGTTACATTTTGAAAGGAATACTTGCGATCTGAAATCATGTTGAAGTGGTAGAATCATTCAATTTATGAAAAATACCCTCTTCAGTTGAAATGGAGAAACACATGTATCTTATGAACAATACATTCTGTGTTAAAAGCAGAAGTGTCTTCCACATTTTTCCCTATGAGAATTGAATTTCCTTTTGAAAGTAATATTGCCACCCTCTCAGGGTTTCAAGTGTGAGTGATTCAAGGAAGAACTACACAGGAATTTCAGGTGCTCAGGGTTTTTGATCCTGCCCTGAAAATGAAAGCAGAGACATACTCTAGCAGAAGATGTCAGAAAAATACTTGCCAAGAATTTAATTGTAGAGAAGAGAAGAGAAAGTCTGCATATTAGGGAATGCAGGGGGATGGGAAAAGCAGTGATTCAGTGGGTCAGTTGGGGTTGATTTTTAAAACCTTTTTTGCATTGTGAGGGCAGACATGCTTTTATGGTGCAAGCGGTAATTTCCCAGAAAGGAGTAGTGTGTCTTTCACTTCACTCAGACTGTCCTTCATGAGGAAGATCCCCTTTGTGTAAAACAAGTTGATTCATGTGAATGGAAGAATCACTGTATCTCTTGAAAGAATATAATAATGTTAGAAGTATGGGTCTAGTATAATGTTTTCCTGAGAGAACTGAGTTCATTTTTGAAAGGAATACTGCCTACCTCTCAGGGATTTCAAACATGAGTAACATCTCCTTTGTGCAAAATAGCTCCATTCAAGTGAATGGAAGAAGCACACTATCTCTTGTAAGAAACCATCAATGCTAGAAGCAGGAGGGTATAGCACAATGTTTCCCGGTGACAATTGAGTTAATTTTTAAACAGAATACTGGCTACTTCTTAGGGTTTTCAAATGTGAGGAACATCATCTTTGTGCAAAACATCTCCATTCAAGTGACAGAGGAAGCACTGTATCTCTTCAGAAAACAACCAATCTTAGAAGCAGGAGGTCATAGCACATTATTCAGCAGGGAGAATTCAGTTAGCTTGTTAAAGGAATACTGCCTACCTCTCAGGAATTTCAAATGTGAGGAACATAACCTTTGTGCAAAATAGCTCCATTCAAGTGAATGGAAGAAGTACTCTATCTCTTGCAAGAAAATCATCAATATTAGAAGCAGGAGGGTCTAGCGCAATGTTTCTTTGGGAGAATTGAGTTAATTGTGGAAAGGAATACTGCCTATTGCTCAGGGTTTTCAAATGTGAGCAACATCATCTTTGTGCAAAACAGCTGTATTCTACTGAATGGAAGAAGCACTGTATTTCTTGACAGAAAACGATCAATATTAGAAGCAGGAGGTTCTAGCACATGATTTAGCTGTGCGAATTGACTTATACTGTTCAAGGAATATTTACGATCTGAAAGCGTTATGAAGTGGGAGAATCATTCAATTTTTGAAAAGTACCCACTTCAGACCAAATGGAGAAACACATGTATCTTATGAGCAATACAATCTGTGTTAAATGCAGAAATGTCTTGCCCATTATTTCCCCATGAGAATTCAGTTACATATTGAAAGGAATACTGCCTACCACTCAGTATTTTAATGTCTGAGGAAAAACACCTTTGTGCAAATAACTCCATTCAAGTCAATGGAACAAGCACTTTTTCTCTTGTAAGAAGAGCATCAATGTTAGAAACAGGAGGGTCTACCACAATGTTCCCCACTGAGAATTGAGTTAACTTTTTAAAGGAATACTGCCTACCTCTCAGTCTTTTCATGTGTGTGGAACATCAACTTTGTGCAACATTGCTCCATTCAAGTGAATGAACAAGCGCTCTCTCTTCTAAGAAAACAGTCAATGTGAGAAGCAGGGTGGTCAAACACACTGTTTGCCTATGAGAATTCAGTTAACTTTTGAAAGGAACACTGATACCTCTCAGTGCTTTCCTGTGTGAAGAACATGAACTTTGTACAAAATTGCTCCTTCAACTCAATGGAAGAAGCACTGTATTTCTTGTAAAAAAATAAATGTAATAAGGAGGAGGGTCTACCACATTATTTCCCTGTGCAAATTCAGTTAGACTGTGAAAGTAATACTGCCTACCTCACAGGGATTTCAAATGTATGGAACATGACCTTTCTGCAAAATAGCTCCATTCAGTGAATGGAAGAAGCACGCACGGCATCTCTTCTAAGAAAACAATCAGTGTTAGAAACAGGAGGGTCTAGCACGTTGTTTACCTGTGAGAAATGAATTAGCTTGTTAAAGGAATATTTGCGATTTGAAAGCATTTTGAACTGGGAGGATCATTCACTTTATGAGAAGGACCCACTTCAGATGAAATGGAGAAACACTTCTATCTTATAGCACAATACAATGTGTTCGAGTCAGGAGTGTATTGCACATTGTTTCCCTAGGAGAATTGAGTTACCTATTGACAGCAATACTGCCTACCTCTCAGTGTTTTCATGGGTAAGCAACATCAACTTTCTGCAGAATAGCTCCATTCAGAACATGGAACAAACACTGCATCTCTTCTAGGAAAAGAATCAATGTTACAAGCAAGAGGGTCAAAAAACGATCCCCTGTGAGTATTCAGTTAACTTTTGAAAGAGACACTGCCTTCCTCAAAGGGTTTTCATGTGTAAAGAACATGACCTTTGAACAAAATTGCTCCTTTGTGTCAATGGAAGAAGCATTGTATTTCTTTTTTTTATTTATATATTTTTTATTTTATTCATACGTGCATACAATGTTTGGGTCATTTCTCCCCACTTCCCCTACTGCCTCCATTACACCCCCGGCCCCCTCCCTCTTCCCCGCTACACCCTCGCTACCCAGCAGAAACTATTTTGCCCTTATCTCTAATTTTGTTGAAGAGAGAGTATAAGCAATAATGGGAAGGAGCAAGGGTTTTTGCTACTTGAGATAAGAATATCTACAAAGGGAGTTGACACGCATTGATTTCCTGTGCATGTGTGTTACCTTCTAAGTTAATTCTTTTTATTTATTTATTTATTTATTTTATTATTCATATGTGCATACAATGCTTGAGTCATTTCTCCCCCCTTCCCCCATCCCCTCCTTTACTACCCACTCTGCCCCCTCCCTCTCCTCCCCACCCCTTTAATACCTGGCAGAAACTATTTCACCCTCATCTCTAATTTTGTTGAAGACAGCGTATAAGCAATATTAGGAAGGAACAAGGGTTTTTGCTAGTTAAGATGAGGATAGCTATACAGGGAGTTTACTCACATTAATTTCCTGTGCATGTGTGTTACCTTTTAGGTTAATTCTTTTTGATCTAATCTTTTCTGTAGTTCCTGGTCCACTTCTTCTATTGGCCTCAGTTGCTTGTAAGGTATCTGCTTTAGTTTCTGTGTGTTGAGGGCAACAAATACTATTTAGCTTTTTAGGTGTCTGACCTATCCTCATACATCCCATGTGTGCTCTCACTTTATCATGTGATCAAAGTCCAATCCCCTCTTGTGTTTGCCCTTGCTTGATCTAATGTCCGCATATGAGGGAGAACATTCGATTTTTGATCTTTTGGGACAGGCTAACCTCACTCAGAATGCTGTTCTCCAATTCCATCCATTTACCAGTGAATGATAACATTTCGTTTTTCTTCATGGCTGCATATAATTCCATTGTGTATAAATACCACATTTTATTGATCCATTCTTCACTATTGAGGCATCTTGGCTGTTTCCATAACTTGGTTATTGTGAATAGTGCTGCAATAAACATGAGTGTGCAGGTGCCTCTGCAGTAACGTGAGTCACATTCTTTTGGGTATATCCCCAAGATTGGTATTGCTGGATAAAATGATAGACCAATGTTTAGCTTTTTAAGTAGCCTCCAAATTTTTTTCCAGAGTGGTTGTACTAGTTTACATTCCCACCAGCAGTGTAGGACGGTTCCTTTCTCCCCATGTCCTCACCAACACCTGTTGATAGTGGTGTTGCTAATGATGGCTATTCTAACAGGTGTGAGGTGGAATCTTAGTTTGGTTTTAACTTGCATTTCCTTTATTGCTAGAGATGGTGAGCATTTTTTCATATGTTTTTTGGTGAATTGAATTTCTTCTTTTGAGAAAGTTCTGTTTAGTTCACGTCCCCATTTCTTTATTGGTTTTGGGACAATTTAGTTTTTTAAGTTCCCTATATATTCTGGTTATCAGTCCTTTGTCTGATGTGTAGCTGGCAAATATTTTCTCCCACTCTGTGGGTGTTCTCTTCAGATTAGAGACCATTTCTTTTAATGAGCAGAAGCTTTTTAGTTTTTTGAAGTCCCATTTATCTATGCTCTAATTTGTTGTCCTGCTGGGGTTCCATTGAGAAATTTCTTACCTATACCTATTAATTCCAGAGTGTTTCCTACTCTTTCCTGTACCAACTTTAGAGTTTGGAGTCTGATATTAAGATCCTTGATCCATATTGAGTTAATGTTGGTATAGGGTGATATACATGGATCTAGATTCAGTTTTTTTTTTTTAAATGGAATACTCTGGTCTTATTTTTTTTCTTTTATTATTCATATGTGCATACAAAGCTTGGGTCATTTCACCCCCCTGCCCCCACCCCCTCCCTTACCACCCACTCTGCCCCTCCCTCTCCTCCCCACCCCCTCAATACCCAGCAGAAACTATTTTGCCCTTATTTCTAATTTTGTTATACAGAGAGTATAAGCGGTAATAGGAAGGAACATGGGTTTTTGCTGGTTGAGATAAGGATAACTATACAGGGCCAGGGCATTGACTCACATTGATTTCCTGTGCGTGGGTGTTACCTTAGATTCAGTTTTTTGCAGACTGCTAACCAGTTTTCCCAGCAGTTTTTTTTGAAGAGGCTGTCTTTTCTCCATTGTATATTTTTAGCACCTTTGTCAAAGACAAGTTGGTTATAGTTGTGTGGCTTCATATCTGGGTCCTCTATTCTGTTCTTCATGCCTGTTTTTGTGCCAGTACCATGCTGTGTTTATTGTTATTCTTTTGTAATATAGATTGAAGTCAGGTATCGTGATACCTCCAGCATTGTTCTTTTGACTGAGTATTGCCCTGGCTATTCGTGGCCTCTTGTATTTCCGTATATATTTAATGGTAGATTTTTTCAGTGTCTTTAATGAATGTCATTGGAATTTTTATGGGAATTGCATTAAACATGTAGATTACTTTGGGGAGTATAGATATTTTCGCTATATTGATTCTACCAGTCCATGAGCATGGGAGATCTTTTCACTTTTTATAGTCTTCCTCAAACTCTTTCTTCAGAAGTTTATACTTTTCCTTCTAGAGGTTGTTCATATCCTTTGTTAGATTTACACCTAGGTACTTGATTTTTTTTAGGCTACTATAAATAGAATCATTTTCATATATTTTTTCTCAGTTTGTTCATTATTATTGTATAGAAATGCTAATGATTTTTCTATGTTGATTTTATATCCCGCTACCTTGCTATAGCTATTGATGGTGTCTAGGAGATTTGCAGTAGAGTTTTTTGGGTCTTTAAAGTATAGGATCATGTCATCTGCAAATAGGGATATTTTGACAGCTTCTTTACCTATTTGTATTCCTTTTATTTCTTCTTCTTGCCTAATTGCTCTGGCTAGGAATTCCATTGCTATGATGAATAGCAGTGGAGATAGTGGGCATCCTTGTCTAGTTCCTGATTGTAGAGGGAATGGTTTCAGATTTTGTCCATTAAGTATAATTCTGGCTGTGGATTTATCATATACAGCTTTTATAATGTTGAAGTACTTTCCTTCTACTCCTAGTGTTAGAGATTTTATCATGAAATGGTGTTAGATCTTATCAAAGACTTTTTCTACATCTATTGAGATGATCAACTGGTTTTTGTCTTTGCTTCTGTTAATGTGGTTTATTACGTTTGTTGATTTTCATATGTTGAACCACCCCTGCATCCCTGGGACGAAGCTACCTGGTCAAGGTGAATGATCTATTTGATGTGTTGTTGAATTCAGTTTGCCATTATTTTATTAAGGACTTTTGCATCAATGTTCATTAAGGAGATTGGCCTATAGTTCTCCTTTTTTGGAGGTGTCTTTGCCTGGTTTTGGGATAAAGTAATACTGGCTTCATTAAATGTTAGGCAGCTTTCCTTCCCTTTCTATTATGTGGAACAGTTTAGGGAGGGTTGATATCAGTTCTTCTTTAAAGGTCGGATAGAATTCAGCAGAGAATCCATCTGGTCCTGGACTTTTCTTTTTGGGGAGACTCTTGATTGCTGCATCAATTTCATTTTGTGTTATAGATCTATTGAGGTGATTAATATCCTCTTGGTTCAGTTTTGCATGATCATATGTATCTAGAAATCTGTCCATTTCTTTAAGATTTTTGAATTTATTTGAATATAGGTTCTTGACGTAGTCTCTGATGTTTTCCTGGACTTCCATGGTGTTTGTTGTTATCTCCCCTCTTACATTCCTGATTTTAATTTGGGTTTTTTCTCTCCTCATTTTAGTCAGGTTTGCCAGGGTCTGTCGATCTTGTTTATTTTTTCAAAGAACCAAGTTTTAGTTTCATTAATTCTTTGTATGGTTTTTTTGGTTTCCATTTCATTGATTTCAGCTCTTATATTTATTATTTCTCTCCTTCTATTTGTTTTTGGATTTGCTTGGTCTTGTTTTTCTAGGAGTTTGAGAAGTATCATTAGGTCATTGATTTGGGATCTTTCAGTCTTTTTAATATATGCACTCATGGCTATAATCTTTCCTCTCAGGACTGCCTTTGCTGTGTTCCAGAGGATTCGATAGGTTGTGCTTGCATTTTCATTGACTTCCAAGAATTTTTTAATTTCCTCTTTTATTTCATCAATGATCCATTGTTCATTAAGCAATGAGTTATTCAGTTTCCAACTGTTTGCATGTTATTTGTCTTTACTTTTGTTGTTTATTTCTAATTTTATTGCATTGTGATCAGATAGTATGCATGGTATAATTTCTATTTTCTTATATTTGCTGAGGCTTGCTTTGTGCCCCAGGGTATGATCTATTTGGAGAAGGTTCCATGGGCTGCTGAGAAGAATGTATATTGTGTAGAAGTTGGATGAAATGTTCTGTAGACATCAAGTAGGTCCATTTGATCTATGGTATATTTTAGATCTAAGATTTCTTTATTGATTTTTTGTTTGGATAACCTATCTATTGATGATAATGGGCTGCTAAAGTCTCCCATGACCACTGTGTTAGAGTTAATATATGCTTTCAGGTTCTTCAGGGTATGTTTGATGAAATTGTGTGCGTTGACATTGGGTGCATATAGGTTGATAATTGTTACTTCCTTTTGGTCTATTTCCCCTTTTATTAGCATGGAATGTCCATCTTTATCTCATTTGATCAATGTAGGTTTGAAGTCTACTTTGTCAGAGATAACTATTGCTAGTCCTGCCTGTTTTGGGGGGCCATTGGCTTGGTAAATCTCCTAGCCTTTCATCCTAAGCCTATGCTTTTTTCTGTTGGTGAGATGGGTCTCCTTTAAGCAACAAATTGTTGGATCCTCCTTTTTAATCCATTTCTTCAAATGGTGCCTTTTGATGGGGGAATTAAGTCCATTAACATTAAGCATTAGTACTGATAGGTATTTGGTGATTCCTGTCATTTAGTTGTCTTAGTTGTTTGAAGGTTTAATTGTGTGTACCTAAATTGAGGTTACTCTCTACTTTCTTGCTTTTTCTTTTCCTGTGGTTTGGTGCTGTCTGCCCTTTCATGGTTATCTTGGGTTTCTCTTTCTGTATGCAGAATACCTTGAAAAATCTTTTGTAGTGGTGGCTTTGTGGTCACATATTGTTTTAGTTTCTGCTTATCATGGAAGACTTTTATTCCTCCATCTATTTTGAATGATAGTTTTGCTGGGTAGAGTTATCCTAGAGTTGAAGTTATTTTCATTCAGTGCCCAGAAGATCTCACCCCAAGTTCTTCTTGCTTTTAATGTTTCTGTTGAGAAGTCTGCTGTGATATTGATGGGTTTACCTTTGTATGTTATTTGTTTTTTCTCTCCTACAGCCTTCAATACTCTTTCTAGGGTATCTGCACTTGTTGTTTTAATGATTCTATGCCATGGGGTCGTTCTATTTTGGTCTGGTCTGTTTGGTGTTCTAGAGGCCTCTTGAATCTGTATGGGAATAGATTACCTTAGATTTGGGAAACTGTTATTATTTTTTTAATGTATTATGCATTCCCTTTGCTTGTACCTCTTCTCCTTCTTCAATGCCCATGATTCTCCGGTTTGGTTTTTTGATGGAGTCAGTGAGTTCTTGTATTTTCTTTTCACAGGTCTTGAGTTGTTTTTCCTTTAATTACCATTTCATCTTCAAGTTCTGACATTTTGTCTTCTGTTTGTTCTATTCTGCTGGATTGGTCTTACATTTTGTTTTGCAATTCTGTTTTGTTCTTTTTTCTGAGGTTTTCCATATCCTGAGTTTCTTCCTCTTTAATGTTGTCTATTTTTACCCTGAGTTCATTTATCATTTTATTAATCATGTTCTTTGTTTCACTTTGGTGTTTATAAAATCATCAATGTTAAAAGCAAGAGAGTCTCAAGCACATTGTTCAGCTCTGAAAATTGTGTTAACTTGTTATAGGAATATTTGTGATCTGAAAGCATTTTGAAGTGGAAGAATCATTCACTATACGAAAAGTACCTGCTTCAGATGAAATGGAAAAACACATGTATCTTATGGGCAATACAATCTGTGTTCAATGCTGAAGTGTCTTGCACATGATTTCCCAATGAGAATTCAGTTTCCTTTTGAATGGAATACTGCTTCTACCTCAGGGATTTCAAATGTGAGGTATCAAATACATCCATTCAAGTGAATGGAAGTAGCACTGTGTATCTGTAAGAAAATCATCAATGCCACAAGCAGGAAGGTCTACAACAATGTTAACTGTGAGATTTGACCTAGCTTGTTAAAGGAATATTTGCGATATGGCAGTGTTTTAAAATGGGAGAATCATTCATTTTATGAAAACTACCTGCTTCAGAGAAAATGCACACACACATGTGTCATATGGAACAATACAATCTATTAGAGGCAGAAGTGTCTCGCACCTTGTTTCCCTGTGAGAATTGAGTTACCTGTTGTATGGAGTGCTGCATTCCACTCAGTGTTTTCATGTGTAAGGACCATCACCATTGTGCCAAAGAACTCCATTGAAGTGAATGGAAAAAGCCCTATTTTTCTTCTAAGAAAACCATCAATGTTAGAAACAGTAGGGTCTACCAAATGTTCCCCTGTGAGAACTGACCTACCTTTTATAAAGAATACTGCCTACCTCTCAGTCATTTCATGTGTGAGGAACATCAACTTTGTACAACATAAATCCTTTCAAGTGACTGGAAGAAGCACACTATCTGTTGTAAGAAAATCATCAACGTTAGAAGCAGTAGGGTCTAGCACACTGTTTAGCTGTGAGAAATGAGTTAGCTTGTTAAAGAAATATTTGAGATTTGAAAACATTTTGAAGTGGGGGAATCATTCACTTTATGAAAAATACCTGCTTCACACAAAATGGAGAAACACTTGTATCTTATGGCACAATACAATGTGTTAGAGGCAGGAGTGTCTTGCACCTTGTCTCCCTGTGAGAATTGAGTTACCTGTTGAAAGGAGTACTGCCTACCACTCAGTGTTTTCATGTGTGAGGACCACCACCATTGTGCCAAATAGCTCCATTCCAGTGAATGGAACAAACACTATTTCTCTTGTAAGAAAATCACAAATGTTAAAAGCAGTAGGGTCTACCAAAGGTTCCCCTGTGAAAACTGACCTTCCTTTTTAAAAGAATACTGCCTATTTTCAGTCTTTTCATGTGTGAGGAACATCAACTTTGTGCAAAATAACCCCATTCAAGAAAACAGAAGAAGCACTCTATGTCTTCTAAGGAAACTTTCAATGTTACAAGAAGAAGGGTCTAGCACAATGTTTCCCTGAGAGAACTCAGTTTTTGAAAGGAATACTGCCTACCACTGAGGAACAGGTGTGTGAGGAACATCACCTTTGTGCAAAATAGCCTCATTCAAGTGAATGGAAGAAGCACTGTATCTCTTGTAAGAGAACAATTAATATTAGAACTAAGGCGGTATAGCACGTTGTTTGGTGCTGAGAATTGAGTTAGATTTTAAAAGAAGTACTCTCTATCTCTCAGGGTTTTAAAGTTTGAGGAACATAATCTATGTGCCAAATAGACCCATTCAAATGAATGGAAGAAGCACTGAATCTCTGATAGGAAAGCTAGCAATGTTAGAAGCAAGGGGGTCAAGCAAAATATTTCCCTGAGAGAACTGAGCTATTTTTGAAAGGAATACTGCCTACCTCTCAGTGATTTCAAATGTGAGTAACATCACCTTTGTGCCAAATAGCTCCTTCTAGCTGTATGGAACAAGCATTGTTTCTCTTCTAAAATAACCATTAATGTTAGAAGCAAGTAGGTCTAGCACAATATTTAGCAGTGAGAATTGAAGTAACTTTTAAAAGAAATAATGCCTACCTCTCAGGATTGTAAAGTGTGAGGAACATCATCTTTGTGTAAAATAACCACTTTCAAGTCAATTTAAGAAGCATTCTATGTCTTGTAAGGAAACTGCCAATGTTAGAAAAAGGAGCATCTAGCACAAAGTTTCCCTGGGAGAACTGATTAAGTTTTGAAAGGAATGCCACCTACCACTCCATATTTTCATGTATGAGGAACATCACCTTTGTGCAAAATAGCCCCATTCAAGTGAATGGAAAACCACTGTATCTCCTGTAAACAAACTATAAATGTTAGAAGCAGGAGGGTCTAACACATTATTTCCCTGTGAAAATGGAGTTAGCATGTGAAAGGAATACTTGTGAACCGAAAGCATTTTGAAGTGGGAGAATCATTCATTCTTTGTAAAATAGCATTTTTGGGTGCACAGAAGTAACACATGTATCTTATGGAACAAAACAATGTGTTAGAGGCAGGAGTGTCTTGCACATGGTTTCCCTATGAGAACTGAGTCACCTATTGAAAGGAATATTGCCTACCTTTCAGGGTTCTCAACTGTGAGCAACATCTCTTTTGTGTCAAATAGCCCCATTAAACTGAAAGGAAGTAGCACAGTATCTCTTGTAAGGAAATCATCAACGTTAAAAGCAGTAGGGTCAAGCACATTGTTTAGCTGTGAGAAATAAGTTAGCTTCTTCAAGGAATATTTGCTTTTTGAAAGCATTTTGAAGTGTGAGAATCATTCACTTTATGAAAAGTACCCGCTTTAGATGAAATGGAGAAACATTTGTATCTTATGGCAAAATGCAATGTGTTAGAGGCAGGAGGGTCTTGCACCTTGTTTCCCTATGAGAATTGAGTTACCTGTTGAAAGGAACACTGCCTAACACTAAATGTTTTAATATATGAGGAACATCACCATTGTGCCAAATAGCTCCATTCAAGTGAAAGGAACAAGCAGTGTTTCTCTTGTAAAAAAAGCATTAATGTTAGAAGCAAGAGGGTCTAGCACATTGTTTAGTAGTGACAATTGAGTGGACCTGTATAAGGAATACTGACTATCTCTCAGTGTTTTTAGGTGTAAGGAACATCATCTTTGTGCCAAATAGACCCACTAAGGGAAAGGAAGAAGCACTGTATCTCTTGTAAGAAAACTATCAATGTTAGAAGCAGGGAGGTCTAGCACAATATTTCACTGAAAGAATTGTTAGTTTTTGAAGGGAAACTGCCTACCTCCCAGGGATTTCAAATGTGAGTAACATCACCTTTGTGCCAAATAGCTCCTTTCAAGTGAATAGAACAAGCACTATTTCTCTTCTAAGAAAACCAATATTGGTAGAAGCAAGAAGGTCTAGCACATTATTTTGCAGTGGGAATTGAGATAACTTTTAAAAGGAATAGTAACTATCTCTCAGGATTTTAAAGTGTGAGGAACATCATCTTTGTGCAAAATAGCCAATTCTAGCAAATGGAAGAAACACTATGTCTTGTAAGAAAACTTTCAATGTATGGAGAAGGAGGGTCTAGCACAATGTTTCCCTGAGTGAATTGAGTTAGTGTTTGAAAGGAATAATGCCTACATCTCAATGTTTTCAAATGTGAGTAACATCACCTTTGTACCAAATAGCTCCATTCAGGTGAATGGAAGAAGGACTGTATCTCTTGTAAGAAAACTATCAATGTTAAAAGCAGAAGGGTCTAGCACCTTGTTTAGCACTGAGAATTCTGTTAAATTTTAAAAGGAATACTGACTCTCTCCTGGTTTTAAAATGTGAGGAACACCAACTTTGTGCAAAATATCCCCATTCAAGTGAATGGAAAAGCACTGTATCTTTGGAAAGAAAAACACCAATGTTTGAAGCAGGGGGGTCTAGCACAATATTTCTGTGAGAGAATTGAGTTAGTTTTGGAAAGGAATACTGCTGAACTCTCAAGGATGTCACATGTGAGTAACATCACCTTTGTGCCAAATAGCTCCTTTTAACTGTATGGAACAAGCACTATTTTTCTTTTAAGAAAACCCTTACTGTTAGAAGCAAGAGGGCCTAGCATCTTATTTAGCAGTGAGAATTGAGATAATTTTTAAAGGGAATAATGCCTATCTCTCAGGGATTTAGAGGGTGAAGAACATCACTTTTGTGCAAAATAGACCCTTTCAAGTCAATGGAAGAAGCACTCTATGTCTTGTAAGAAAACTTTCAATGTTAGGAGAAGGAGGGTCTAGCACAATGTTTCCCTGAGAGAACTGTGTTGGTTTTTGAATGGAATGCTGCCTACCACCCAGTGTTTTCATGTGTGAGGAACATCACCATTGTGCCAAATGGCTCCATTCAAATGAATGGAACAAGCACTGTATCTGTTGTAAGAAACCATCAATGTTAGAAGCAGGAGGGTGTAGCACAGTGTTTAGCAGTGAGAATTGAGTTAGTTTTTGAAAGGAATACTGTCTCTCTCTCAGGGTTTTAAAGTGTGAGGAACATCAACTTGTTGCAACATTGCTCAATTTAAGTGAGTGGAATAAACACTGTTTCTGTTCTTAGAAAATCACTAATATTAGAAGCAAGAGGGTCTACCACTTTCTTTAGCAGTGAGAACTGTGTTGACATTTAAAATGAATACTGCCTATCTCTCAGGGATTTAAAGTGTGAGGAACATCAACTTTGTGCAAAATAGCCCCATTCAAGGGAATGCAAAAGCACTGTATCGCTTGTAAGAAAACCATCAGTGTTAGAAGCAGGGGATTCTAGCACAATATTTCCCTGAGAGAATTTTGTTAGTTTTTGAAAAGAATACTCCCTACCTCTCAGGGATTTCAAATGTGAGTAACATTACCTTTTTGCCAAATACTCCTTTTAACTGTATGGAGCAGGCACTGTTTCTCTTCTAAGAAAACCATTAACGTTAGAAGCAAGAGAGTCTAGCATGATATTTAACAGTGGGAAATGAGATAAATTTTAAAAGGAATAGTAACTATCTCTCAATATTTTAAAGTGTGAGGAACATCATCTTTGTGCAAAATAGCCAATTCTAGCCAATGGAAGAAACACTCTATGACTTGTAAGAAAACTTTCAATGTAAGAAGGGTCTAGCACAATGTTTCCCTGAGTGAATGAGTTAGTGTTTGAAAGGAATAATGCCTACATCTCAATGTTTTCAAATGTGAGTAACATCACCTTTGTGCCAAACAGCTCCATTCAGGTGAATGGAAGAAGCACTGTATTCTTGTATGAAAACTATCAATGTTAAAAGCAGAGGGTCTAGCACCATGTTTAGCACTGAGAATTCTGTTAAATTTTAAAAGAAATACTGTCACTCTCTACCGGTTTTAAAGCGTGAGGAGCATCAACTTTGTGCAAAATAACTCCTTTAATGTGAATGGAGGAAGCACTCTACCTCTTGTAAGAAAACTATCAGTGTTAGACGCAGGGGGGTCTAGCACAATATTTCCCTGAGAGCATTGAGTTAGTTTTTGAGAGGAATACTGCCTACCTCTCAGGGATTTCAAATGTGATAACAACACCTTTCTACCAAAGGGCTTCTTTTAACTGTGTGGAACAAGCACAGTTTCTCTTCTAAGAAAACCAATTATATTAGAAGCAAGAGGGTCTAGCATGTTATTTAGTAGTGAGCATTGAGATAACTTTTGAAAGGAATATTGCCTATCTCTCAGGATTTCCAAGTGTGAGGAATATCATCTTTGTGCAAAATGGCCCCATTCTAGTGAATGGAAGAAACACCATATCTCTTGTAAAAAAATTATCAATGTTAGAAGCAGGGGGGCCTAGCATAATGTGTCCCTCAGAGTGTTGAGTAACTTCTTTAGAAAAGAATACTGTCCACCTCTCAGGGATTTCAAATGTAAGATTACCTTCTGCCAAATAGCTCGTTTCAAGTGAATGGAAGAAGCACTATATCCCTTGGGAGAAAATAATCAATATTAGAAGCAGGAAGTTCTAGCACATTGTTTAGCTTTGTGAATAGAGTTAGCTTATCACAGGAATATTTGTGATCTGACAGCATTTTGCAGTAGCAGAATCATTCACTTCATGCAAAGTACCCTCTACAGACAAAATGTACAAACACATGATTCTTATGAAGAGTACAATCTGTGTTAAATGCAGAAGTGTCTTGCACATTGTTTCCTATGAGAAGTGAGTTTCCTCTTGAAAGGAATTCTGCAGCCCTCAGGATTTTGAAGTGATTGATGCAAGGCAGACCTGCACGGGAATTTCAGGTGCTGAAGGTTTTGAGCCTGCTCTAATTGAGGAAGATCAGCTTTGTGCTTAAGAGTTTCTTTCATGTGGATGGAAGAAGCACTGTGTCTCCTGAAAGAAAATCATCAAGTTCCAAGCAGAAGGGTCTAGCACGTTGTTTCTGGCTGAGAAATGAGTTACCTGTTGAAAGGAATACTGCCTACCACTCAGGGTTTTCATTTGTTAGGAACATAACCTTTGTGCAAAAAGCCCCATTCAAGTGAGTGGAAGAAGCACAGTATCTCTTGTAAGAGCACCATTAATGTTAGAAGCAAGAGGGTGTAGCCCATTGTTTATCAGTGAGAATGGAGTGAAATTTTAAAAGAAATACTACCTCTCACTCAGGGTTTTAAAGTGTGAAGAACATTAACTTTGCGCAAAATTGCCCTATTCAAGATAAAGGAAGAAGCACTGTATCTCTTGTAAGAAAACTACCAATGTTAGAAGCAGGAGGGTCTAGCACCTTGTTTTTGATGAGAATTGAGTGACCTGAATAAAGGAATACTGCATACCAGTCAGTGTTTCCATGGGTGACGAACATAATCTTGTGCAAAATGGCCCCTTTGAAGTGAATGGAGTAGCACTGTATCTCTTCTAAGAGAACCATTAATGTTAGATGCAAGAGGGTCTAGCAGGTTCTTTATCAGTGGGAATTGAGTGAAGTTTTAAAAGGAATACTGCCTCTCTCTCAGGGTTTTAAAGTGTGAGGAACATCATTTTTGTGCCAAATAGCCCCTTTCAAGTGAAGGGAAGAAATACTGTATGTCTTGTAAGAGAACCACAAATGTTACAAGCAAGATGGTCTAGCACCTTGTTTAGCAGTGAGAATTGAGTTAGTTTTCAAAGGAATACTGCCTGCCTCTCAGGGTTTTAAAGTGTGAGGGACATCATCATTGTGCAAAATAGACCCTTTCATGTGAATGTGAGAAGCACTCTATCTCTTGTGCAAAAACAATATCAATTCTAGAAGCTGGAAGGTCTAGCACATTACTACCTTGTGAGAGTTGAGTTAGCATGTGAAAGGAATGCTTGCCAATGGAAAGAGTTTTGAACTGGAGGATCATTCACTCTTTGAAAAATACCCATTTCAGATGAAATGGAGAAACACTTGTATCTCACGGTACAAACCAATGTGTTAGAGGCAGGAGTGTCTTGCACATTGTCTCCCTATGAGAATTAAGTTACCTCTTGATAGGAATATTGCCTGGCACTCAGTGTTTTCACTTGTGAGGAACATCACCATTGTGCCAAATAGCTGCATTCAAGTGAAAGGAATGAGCCCTGTTTCTCTTGTAAGAAAACTAGTAATGTTAGAAGCAAGAGGGTCTAGCATGTTATTTAGCAGTGAGAGTTGAGTTAGCATGTGAAAGGAATGCTTGCCAACCAAAAGAGTTTTGAACTGGAGAATCACTCATTCTTTGAAAAATACCCGCTACAGTCGAAAAGGAGAAACACATGTATTTCACAATACAAAACAATGTGTTAGAGGCAGGTGTGTCTTGCACCTTGTCTCCCTATGAGAATTAAGTTACCTGTTGAAAGGAATATTACCTGCCACTCAGAGTTTTCATTTCTGAGAAACATCATTGTGTCACATAGCTGCATTCATGTGAATGGAAAAGGCCCTCTTTTTCTTGTAAGAAAACCATTAATGTTATAAGCAAGCAGGTCTAGCACATTGTTTAGCAGTGAGAGTGGAATTAGCTTTTAAAAGGAATACTGCCTATATCTCAGGGTTCTAAATTGTGAGGAACATCATCTTTGTGCGAAATAGACCCTTTCATGTGAATGGGAGATGCACTCTATCTCTTGTTAAAAGAAACTATCAATTTTAGAAGCAGGAGGGTCTAGCACACTGCTCCCTCTGAGAGTTGAGTTAGCATGTGAAAGGAATGCTTGCCAACTGAAAGAGTTTTGAACTGGAGAATCATTCACTCTTTGAAAAATACCCGCTTCATACAAAATGGAGAAACACTTGTATCTCATGGTACAAAATAATGTGTTAGAGGCAGGAGTGTCTTGCACCTTGTTTCCCTATGAGAATTGAGACTTGTTTAAAGGAATACTGCCTAACACTCAGTGTTTTCATGGGTGAGGAACATCAACTTTGTGCAAAATAGCCCCATTCAAGTGCATAGAAGAAGCACTGTATCTCTTGTAAGAGCACCAATAATGTTAGAAGCAAGAGGGTGTAACACATTGTTTAGCAGTGAGAATGGAGTGAAGTTTTAAAAGGAATACTGCCTCTCAGGGTTTTAAAGTGTGAAGAACATTAACTTTGTGCAAAATCACCCTTTTAAAGAAAATGGAAGAAGCACTGTATCCCTATAAGAAGGTTATGAATGTTAAAAGCAGGAGAGTCTAGCACCTTATTTCTCAATGAGAATTGAGTTAACCATTGAAAGGGCTAATGCCTAACACTCAGTGTTTTCATGGATGGAGAACATAACCTTTGTGCAAAATAGCCCCATTCAAGAAAATAGAAGAAGCCCTGTATCTGTTGTAAGATAACCATTAATGTTAGAAGCAAGAGGGTCTGTATGTTGTTTAGCAGTGATAAAAGAGTTAGCTTTTAAAAGGAATACTGCCTATCTCTCAGGCTTTTAAAGTGTGAGGAACATCATCTTTTTGCCAAATAGCTCCATTCAAGTGAGTGGAACAAGCACTGTTTCTCCTGTAGGAACTGCATCAATGATAGAAGGAGGAGGGTCTATCACAATGTTCCCCTGTAAGAATTGAATTAACTTTTTAAAGGAATATGGCTTACCTCTCAGTCCTTTCATGTGTGAGGAATATCATCTTTGTGCAACATTGCTCATTTCAAGTGAATGGAACAAGCATTCTTTCTCTTCTAAGAAAGCCATCAATGTTAGAAGCAAGAGGGTCTAGCATGTTGTTTGCCAGGGAGAGTTTTTAATTTTTAAAAGGAATACTGCCTATCTCTCAGGCTTTTAAAGTGTGAAGAACATTATCTTTGTGCAAAATAGACCTTTTCAAGTGAATGAAAGAAGCACTGTATCTCTTGTAAGAAAACTATCAATGCTAGAAGCAGGATGGTCTAGTGCCTTGTTTTTCGATGACAATTGAGTGAGTTGTTTAAAGGAATACTGTCTACCACTCAATGTTTTCATGGGTGTGGAATATCACTTTTGTGCAAAATCACCCTTTTCAAGAAAATGGAAGAAGCACTCTGTCCCTTGTTAAAAAAAAAACTATCAATTATAGAAGAAGGAGGGTCTAGCATGCTGTTTCCTTGTGAGAGTTGAGTTAGCATGTGAAAGGAACGCTTGCCAACTGAAAGGGTTTTGAACTGGATAATCATTCACTCTGAAAAATACCCACTTCCTACGAAATGGAGAAACACTTGTATCTCACAGTACAAAATAATGTGTTAGAGGCAGGAGTGTCTTTTCTCCCTATGAGAATTGAGTGACTTGTTTAAAGAAATACTGCCTAACACTCAGTGTTTTCATGGATGAGGAACATCAACCTTGTGCAAAACAGCCCCATTCAAGTGAATTGAAGAAGCACAGTTTCTCTTGTAAGAGAACCATTAATGTTAGAAGCAAGAAGATGTAGCACATTGTTTAGCAGAGAGAACGGAGTGAAGTTTTAAAAGGAAAAATACCCGCTACAGTCGAAAAGGAGAAACACATGTATCTCACAGTACAAAACAATGTGTTGGAGACAGGAGTGTCTTGCACCTTGTCTCCCTATAAGAATTAAGTTAACTGAAAAAACTGAAACACTCAGCGTTTTCATTTCTGAGGAACATCACCATTGTGCCACATAGCTGCATTCATGTAAATTTAACAGGCCCTGTTTCTCTTGTAAGAAAACCATTAATGTTAGAAACAAGAGGGTTTAGCACGTTGTTTAGCAGTGAGAATTGAGTTAGCTTTTAAAAGGAATACTGCCTATCTCTCAAGGTTTTAAATATGAGGAACATCATCTTTATGCAAAATAGACCCTTTCATCTGAATGGGAGAAGCACTCTATCTCTTATGAAAAAAAACTATTAATTTTGGAAGATGGAGGGTCTAGCACATTTTTTCCCTGTGAGAGTTGAGTTAGCATGTAAAAGGAATGCTTGCCAACCAGAAGAGTTTTGTACTGGAGAGTCATTCACTCTTTGAAAAATATCTGCTTCAGACAAAAAGGAGAAACACTTGTATCTCATGGTAAAAAACAAAGTGTTAGAGGCAGGAGTCTCTTGCACATTTTCTCCCTATGAGAATTAAGTTACCTGTGGTAGGAATTTTGCCTGTCACTCAGTGTTCTCATTTGTGAGGAACATCACCATTTTGCCAATAGCTGCATGCAAGTGAATGGAACTAGCCCTATTTCTTTAGTGAGAAAACCATTAATGTTAGAAGCAAGAGGGTCTAGCACATTGTTTAGCAATGAGAATTGAGTTAACTTTTAAAAGAAATACTGCTTATCTCTCAGGGTTTTAAAGTGTGAGGAACATCATCTATGTGCAAAATGCACCCTTTCAAGTGAATGGAAGAAACACTGTACACTTGTAAGAAAACTATCAATATTAGAAGCATGGGGGTCTAGCATAATTTGTCCCTGAGAGTATTGAGTTAGTTTGAAAGGAATACTGACCACATCTCAGGGATTTCAAATGTGAGTAACATCACCTTTGTGCCAAATAGCTCCCTTCAAATGAATGGAACAAGCAGTGTTTCTCCTGTAAGAAAAGCATCAATGTTTGGAGCAGGAGACTCTAGAACAATGTTCCGCTGTGAGAATTGAATTAACTTTTGAATGGAATATGGTCTACATCTCAGTCTTTTCCTGTGTGAGGAACATCAACTTTGTGCAACATTGCTCAAGTCAAGGACATGGAAAAAGCCTTATTTCTCTTCTAAGAAAACCATTATTGTTAGAAGCAAGACTGTCTGGCACGTTGCTTATTGGTGAGAATTGAATAACTTTTAAAAGGAATACTGCCTATCTCTCAGGATTTTCAAGTGCAAGGAACATCACCTTTGTGCAAAATGGCCCCATTCTAGTGAATGGAAGAAACACTGTATCTTTTGTAATAAAACTATCAATGTTAGAAGCAAGCGTGCCTAGCATAATGTGTACCTGAGAGTGTTGAGTTACTTTTTGAAAGGAATACTGTCCATCTCTCAGGAATTTCAAATGTGAGGAACATCAACTTTGTGCCAAATAGCTCCTTTCAAGTGAATGGAAGAAGCACTATATCCCTTGGGAGAAAATAATCAATGTTAGAAGCAGGAGGTTCTAGCACATTGTTTAGCTTTGTGAATAGAGGGAGCTTATCACAGGAATATTTGCGATATGAAAGCATTTTGCAGTGGCAGAATCATTCACTTTATGAAAAGTACCCGCTTCAGACAAAATGGACAAACACATGTATCTTATGAACAATACAATCTGTGTTAAATGCAGAAATGTCTTGCATATTGTTTCCCTATAAGAATTAAGTTTCCTCTTGAAAGGAATTTGGCCTCCCTCAGGGTTTTTAAGTGAGTGATGCAAGGCAGACCTGCACAGGAATTTCAGATGCTGAGGGTTTTGATCCTGATCTGGAAATGAAAGCAGAGGCATTCTCTATCAGAATATGTCAAAAAGATATTATTTGCTGAGAATTTAATTGTAGAGAAGAGAAGAGAAAGTTTGCATATTAGCGAAAGCAAGGGGTTGGGAAAACCAGTGATTCAGTGGATCAGGGTGGGGAGTGATTTTTAAGCCTTTTTTGCATTGCCTGAGGACACAGATGCTTTTCTGATGCAAATGGGTGTTTCCCAGAGAGGGGGACTGTGTCCTTCACTTCACCTTTCACTTCACCCAACCTGTCCCAATTGAGGAAGATCAGCTTTGTGCTTAACCATTTCTTTCATGTGAATGGAAGAATCACTGTGTCTCCTGAAAGAAAATCATCAATGTTCCAAGCAGGAGGGTCTAGCTCATTGGTTCCGGATGAGAATTGAGTTACCTGTTGAAATGAATACTGCCTACCACTCATTGTTTTCCTGTATCAGGAACATTACTTTGTGTAAACTAGCTCCATTGAAGTCAAAGGAAAAAGCACTGTATCTCTTGGGAAAACAATCAATGTTAGAAGCAGAAAGTTCTGACACATTATTCAGCTGATGGAACTGAGTTGATTTTGTAAGGAATACTGCCTACCTCTCAGGGATTTCAAATGTGAAGAACATGACCTTTGTGCAAAATAGCTCCATTCAAGTGGATGGAAGAAACACTGTATCTCTTCTATGAAAACAATCAATGTTAGAAGCAGGAGGTTCTAGCACATTGTTTAGCTTTGGTAATTGCATTACCTTGTTAAAGGAATATTTGCTATCTGAAAGCATTTTGAAGTGAGAGAGTCATTCACTTTACGAAAAGTATCCACTTTAAACAAAATGGAGAAACACATGTA
Organism: Castor canadensis; assembly: GCF_047511655.1. NCBI lineage: Eukaryota > Metazoa > Chordata > Mammalia > Rodentia > Castoridae > Castor > Castor canadensis. The sequence continues at coordinate 36,167,676 of NC_133401.1, read as the reverse complement.
TCTCATGGAACAATACAATGTATTAGAGGCCAGAGTCTCTTGCACACTTTTTCCCTATGAGAATTGAGTTACCTGTTGAAAAGAATGCTGCCTACCACTCACTGTTTTCATGTGTGAGGAACATCAACTTTGTGCAACATTGCTGCATTCAAGTGAATGATACAAGCACTATATTCTTCTGAAAAAACCATCAATGTGAGAAGATGGAGGGTCAAGCACAATGTTTCCCTCTGAGAATTCAGTTAACTTTTTAAGGGACACTGCCTTCCTCTCGTGTTTTCATGTGTGAAGAAAATGAGCTTTGAACAAAATTGCTCCTCAATGCAATGGAAGATGCACTGTATCTCTGTAAGAAAATAAAACCCATGAATGTAAGAAACAGGAGGGTCTATCACATTGTTCTCCTGTGAGAACTCAGTTTGCTTGTAAAAGGAATACTGCCAACATCTCAGGGATTTCAAAAGTGAGGAAATGACCTTTTGCAAAATAGCTCCATTCAAGTGAATTGAATGAGCACTCTACCTCTTGTAAGAAAACCATTAATATTAGAAGCAGGAGGGTCTAGCACAATGTTTCCTTGTGAGAATTGAATTAATTTTCAAAAGGAATACTGCCTACTACTCAGGGTTTTCAACATGAGAAACATCACCTTTGTCCCAGACAGCTGCATTCAACTGAATGGAAGCACTGTATTTCTTGTTAGAAAACAATCAATGTTAGAAGCAGAAGGTTCAAGCACATCATTTAGCTGTGCAAATTCAGTTACCTTGTTAAAGGAATATTTGCGATCTGAAAGCATTTCAAAGTGGGAGAATCATTCTTTTATGGAAAGTACCTGTTTCAGAGGAAATGGAGAAACACATGTATCTTATGGAACAATACAATGTGTCTTGCACACTGTTTCCCTATAAGAATTGAGTTACCTGTTGAAAGGAATACTACCTGCCACTCAGTGTTTTCATGTGAGAGGAACTTCACCTTTGTGCAAAACAGCTCCATTCAACTGAATGGAACAAGCACTGTTTCTCTTGTAAGAAAATGATCAATGCTAGAAGCAAGAGGTTCTAGCACAATGTTCCCCTGTGAGAATTGACTTATCTTTTTAAAAGAATATGGCCTACCTCTCAGTCTTTTCATGTGTGAGGAACATCAACTTTGTGCAACATTTCTCAGGTCAAGGACATGAAAAAAGCACTATTTCTCTTCTAAGAAAACAATTAATGTTAGAAGCAAGAGGGTCTAGGATGTTGCTTATTGGTGAGAATTGAATAACTTTCAAAAGGAATACTGCCTATCTCTCAGGATTTTCAAGTGCAAGGAACATCATCTTTGTGCAAAATGGCCCCATTCTAGTGAATGGAAGAAACACTGTATCTTTTGTAATAAAACTATCAATGTTAGAAGCAAGCGTGCCTAGCATAATGTGTACCTGAGAGTGTTGAGCTACTTTTTGAAAGGAATACTGTCCATCTCTCAGGGATTTCAAATGTGAGGAACATCAGCTTTGTGCCAAATAGCTCCTTTCAAGTGAATGGAAGAAGCACTATATCCCTTGGGAGAAAATAATCAATGTTAGAAGCAGGAGGTTCTAGCACATTGTTTAGCTTTGTGAATAGAGTTAGCATATCACAGCAATATTTGTGATCTAAAAGCGTTTTGCAGTGGCAGAATCATTCACTTTGTGAAAAATACGTGCTTCAGATAAAATGGACAAACACATGTATCTTATGAACAATACGATCTGTGTAAAATGCAGAAGTGTTTTGCACATGGTTTCGCCATGCGAATTGAGTTTCCTCTTGAAAGGAATTTGGCCTCCCTCAGGGTTTTTAAGTGAGTGATGCAAGGCAGACCTGCACAAGAATTTCAAGTGCTGAGGGTTTTGATCCTGCTCTGGAAATGAAAGCAGAGGCATTTTCTATCAGAAGATGTCAAAAAGATGTTATTTGCTGAGAATTTAATTGTAGAGAAGAGAAAGTCTGCATATTAGCAAAAGCAGGGGGATGGGAAAACCGGTGATTCAGTGGATCAGGGTGGGAAGTGATTTTTAAGCATTTTTTGCATTGCATGAGGACACAGATGCTTTTCTGATGCAAAGGAGTGTTTCCCAGAGAGGTGGAGTGTGTCATTCACTTCACCTGACCTGTCCTAATTGAGGAAAATCAGCTTTGTGCTTAACAGTTTCTTTCATGTGATGGAAAGAAGCACTGTGTCTCCTGAAAGAAAATCATCAATGTTCCAAGCTGGAGGGTCTAGCACATGGTTTTCGAATGAGAGTTCATTTACCTGTTGAAAGAAATACTGCCTACCACTCAGTGTTTTTATGGGTTAGGAACATCACCTTTCTGCAAAGGAGCCCCATTCAAGTGAATGGAAGAAGCACAGTATCTCTTGTAAGAGAACCATTAATGTTAGAAGCAAGAAGTTGTAGCAATGTTGACAATGGACTGAGGTTTTAAAAGGAATACTGCCTCTCATTCAGGGTTTTAAAGTCTGAAGAACATTAACTTTGTGCAAAATCGCCCTTTTCAAGAAAATGGAAGAAGCACTCTATCTTTGTAAGAAAACTATCAATGTCAGAAGCAAGAGGGTCTAGCGCCTGGTTTTTCCATGAGAATTGAATCACTTGCTTACCACTCAGTGTTTTCATGGGTGAGGAACATCACTTTGTGCAAAGTAGCCCCAATCAAGTGAATGGAAGAAGTACTGTATCTCTTGTAAGAGAACAATTAATGTTAAAAGGAAGAGAGTTTAACACCTTGTTTAGCAGTGAGAATTGAGTTAGTATGTAATGGGAATACTGCCTCTCTCTCAGGGTTTTGAAGTGTGAGGAACATCATTTTTGTGCACAATAGCCCCATTCAACTGAATGGAAGAAGCGCTGCATCTCCTGTAAGAAAACTATTAATGTTAGAAGAAGTGTGGTCTAGCAGAATGTTTCTCTGAGAGAATTGATTTAGTTTTTGAATGAATGCTCATGAACTGAAAGTATTTCAAAATGGAGAATCATTAACTCTTTGAAACATACGCACTTCAGAAGAAACAGAAACACTTGTATCTCATGGCACAATGCAATGTGTTAGAGGCAGGAGTGCCTTGCACCTTATCTTCCTATGAGAATTAAGCTACCTGTTAAAGGAATACTGCCTAACACTGAGTATTTTCATTTGTGAGGAACATCACCATTGTGGCAAATAGCTCGAATCAAGTGAAAGGAACAAGCACTGTTTCTCCTGTAAGAAAAGCATCAATGATAGAAGCAGGAAGGTCTAGCACAATGTTAACCTGTGAGAATTGAATTAAGTTTTTTTATTATTCATATGTGCATAAATGCTTGGGTCATTTCTCCCCACTGCCCCCACACTCTCCTTACCACCCACCCCACCCCCCACCCCCTCAATACCCTGCAGAAATTATTTTGCCCTTATCTCTAATTTTGTTGAAGAGAGAGTATAAGCAATAATAGGAAGGAACAAGGATTTTAGCTAGTGGAGATAAGTATAGCTATACAGGGAGTAGACTCACGTTAATTTCCTGTGCATGTGTGTTAACTTCTAGGTTAATTCTTTTTGATCTAACCTTTTCTCTAGTTCCTGGTCCCCTTCTCTTATTGCCTCAGTTACTTTTAAAGTCTCTGCTTTAGATTCTCTGCATTAAGGGCAAAAAATGCTAGCTAATTTTAAGACACCTAATGTCTTACTTATCCTCATATCTCACTTGTGTGCACTGGCTTTTATGTTGTGATCAAAGTTTAATCCCCTTATTGTGTTTGTTCTTGATCTAATGTCCACATATGAGGGAAAACATATGATTTTTGGTCTTTTGGGCCAGGTTAACCTCACTCAGAATGATGTTCTCCAATTCCATCCATTGACCAGCTAATGATAACATTTCATGCTTCTTCATGGGTGCATAAAATTCCATTGTGTATAGATACCACATTTTCTTAATCCATTCGTCAGTGCTGGGGCATCTTGGCTGTTTCCATAACTTGGCTATTGTGAATAGTGCTACCGTAAACATGGGTGTGCAGGTGCCTCTGGAGTAACCTGTGTCACAGTCTTTTGGGTATAACCCCAAGATTGGTATTGCTGGATCAAATGGTAGATCAATGTCTAGCTTTTTAAGTAGCCTCCAAATTTTTTTCCAGAGTGGTTGTACTAGTCTACATTCCCACCAACAGTGTAAAAGGGTTCCTTTCTCCCTACATCCTCACCAACACCTGTTGTTGTTGGTGTTGCTGATGATGGCTGTTAGAATTAACAGGGGTGAGGTGGAATCTTAGTGTGGTTTTAATTTGCATTTCCTTTATTGCTAGAGATGGTGAGTATTTTTTAAATGTGTTTTTTGGCCATTTGAATTTCTCTTTTGAAAAAGTTCTGTTTAGTTCACTTGCCCATTTCTTTATTGGTTCATTAGTTTTGGGAGAATTTAGTTTTTTAAGTTCCCTATATATTCTGGTTATCAGTCCTTTGTCTGATGTGTAGCTGGCAAATATTTTCTCCCACTCTGTGGGTGTTCTCCTCAGTTTAGATACCATTTCTTTTTATGAGAAAAAGCTTTTTAGTTTTATGAAGTCCCATTTATCTATGCTATCTCTCAGTTGCTGTGCTGCTGGGGTTCCATTGAGAAAATTATTACCTATACCTACTAAATCCAGAGTATTTCCTACTCTTTCCAGTATCAACTTTAGAGTTTTTGGTCTGATATTAGGATCCTTGATCCATTTTGAGTTAATATTGGTATACGGTGATATACATGGATCTAGTTTCAGTTTTTTGCATACTGCTAACCAGATTTCCCAGCAGTTTTTGTTGAAGAGGCTGCTTTTTCTACATCATATATATTTATTTATTTATTTATTTTATTGTTTTATTATTCATATGTGCATACAATGCTTGCGTCATTTCTCCCCCCTGCCCCCACTCCCACCCTTACCACCCACTCCACCCCCTCTCTCTCCCCCCTCCCCCATCAATACATGGCAGAAACTATTTTGCCCTTAATTCTAATTTTGTTGAAGAGAGAGTATAAGCAATAATAGGAAGGAACAAGTGTTCCTGGTTGAGATAAGGATAGCTACACAGGGAGTTGACTCACATTAATTTCCTGTGCGTGTGTGTTACCTTCTTGGTATGTGGACATTAGATCAAGGGCAAACACAACAAGGGGATTGGACTATGAGCACATGATAAAAGCGAGAGCACACAAGGGAGGGGTGAGGATAGGTAAGACACCTAAAAAACTAGCTAGCATTTGTTGCCCTTAACGCAGAGAAACTAAAGCAGATACCTTAAAGCAACTGAGGCCAATAGGAAAAGGGGGCCAGGAACTAGAGAAAAGGTTAGATCAAAAAGAATTAACCTAGAAGGTAACACCCACACACAGGAAATCAATGTGAGTCAATGCCCTGTATAGCTATCCTTATCTCAACCAGCAAAACCCCTTGTTCCTTCCTATTATTGCTTATACTCTCTCTACAACAAAATTAGAGATAAGGGCAAAATAGTTTCTGCTGGGTATTGAGGGGGGGAGCGGGAGGGGGTGGAGTGGGTGGTAAGGGAGGGGGTGGGGACAGGGGGGAGAAATGAACCAAGCCTTGTATGCACATATGAATAATAAAAGAAAAATGAAAAAAATAAATAAATAAATAAATAAATAAAAATTCTTTTTGATCTAACCTTTTTTCTGTTTCCTGGTCCCCTTTTCCTATTGGCCTCAGTTGCTTTTAAGGTATCTGGTTTAGTTTCTCTGCGTTAAGGGCAACAAATCCTAGCTAATTTTTTAGGTGTCTTACCTATCCTCACCCTTCCCTTGTGTGCTCTCACTTTTATCATGTGCTCAAAGTCCAATCCCATTGTTGTGTTTGCCCTTGATCTAATGTCCACATATGAGGGAGAACATACGATTTTTGGTCTTTTGGGCCAGGTTAACCTCACTCAGAATGATGTTCTCCAATTCCATACATTTACCAGCTAATGATAACATTTCATTCTTCTTCATGGCTGCATAAAATTCCATTGTGTATAGATACCACATTTTCTTAATCCATTCGTCAGTGGTGGAGCATCTTGGCTGTTTCCATAACTTGGCTATTGTAAATAGTGCCACAATAAACATGGGTGTGCAGGTGCCTCTGGAGTAACCTGTGTCACAGTCTTTTGGGTATATCCCCAGGAGTGGTACTGCTGGATCAAATGGTAGATCAATGTTTAGCTTTTTAAGTAGCCTCCAAATTTTTTTCCAGAGTGGTTGTACTAGTCTACATTCCCACCAACAGTGTAAAAGGGTTCCTTTCTCCCTGCATCCTCACCAACACCTGTTGTTGTTGGTGTTGCTGATGATGGCTATTCTAACAGGGCTGAGGTGAAATCTTAGTGTGGTTTTAATCTGCATTTCCTTTATTGCTAGAGATGGTGAGTATTTTTAATGTGTTTTTTGGCCATTTGAATTTCTTCTTTTGAGAAAGTTCTGTTTAGTTCACTTGTGCATTTCTTTTTTGTTCAGTAATTTTGGGAGAATTTAGTTTTTTAAGTTTCCTATATATTCTGGTTATCAGTCCTTTGTCTGATGTGTAGCTGGCAAATATTTTCTCCCACTCTGTCGGTGTTCTCTTCAGCTTAAAGACCAGTTGTTTTGATGAACAGAAGCTTTTTAGTTTTGTGAGGTCCCATTTATCTATGCTGTCTCTAAGTTGCTGTGCTGCTGGGGTTTTGTTGAGAAAGTTCTTACCTATACCTACTAACTCCAGAGTATTTCCTACTCTTTCCTGTATCATCTTTAGAGTTTGTGTCCTGATATTAAGATCCTTGATCCATTTTGAGTTAATATTGGTATATTGTGATATACATGGATCTAGTTTCAGGTTTTTTCCTTCTGCTAACCAGTTCTCCCAGCAGTTTTTGTTGAAGAGGCTGCTATTTCTCTATCGTATATTTTTAGCACCTTTGTCAAAGACAAGTTGGTTATAGTTGTGTGGCTTCATATCTGGGTCCACTATTCTGTTCCACTGGTCATCATGTCTGGTTTTTTGCCAGTACCATGATGTTTTTATTGTTATTGTTTTATAATATAGTTTGAAGCCAGGTATCATGATGCCTCCAGCATTGTTCTTTTGACTGAGTATTGCCTTGGCTATTCGTGGCCTCTTGTGTTTCCAAATAAATTTAATGGTAGATTTTTCAATCTCTTTAATGAAAGTCATTGGAATTTTGATGGGAATTGCATTAAACATGTAGATTACTTTTGGGAGAATAGATATTTTTACTATGTTGTTTCTACCAATCCATGAGCATGGGAGATCTCTCCACTTTCTATAGTCTTCTTCAATCTTTCTTCAGAAGTTTATAGTTCTCCTTGTAGAGGTCATTCACATCTTTTGCTAAGTTTATACCTAGGTATTTGATTTTTTTGTGGCTACTGTAAATGGAATTGTTTTCATATATTCATTTTCAGTTTGTTCATTATTAGTGTACAGAAATGCTAATGATTTTTCTATGTTGATTTTATATCCTGCTACTTTGCTGTAGCTATTGATGGATTCAACAAGCTTCTGAGTAGAGTTTTTTGGGTCTATAAGGTATAGAATCATGTCATCTGCAAATAGGGATATTTTGACAGCTTCTTTACCTATTTGTGTTCTTTTTATTCCCTCTTCTTGCCTAATTGCTCTCCCTAGGAATTCCACCACTATGTTGAATATGAGTGGTGATAGTGGGAATCCTTGTCTAGTTCCTAATTTTAGAAGGAATGGTTTCAGTTTTTCTCCATTAACTATAATGCTGGTGGTATGTTTGTCATATATAGCTTTTATAATATTGAGGTACTTTCCTTCTATTCCTAGTTTTCTTAGAGCTTTTATCATGAAATGATGTTAGATCTTATCAAAGGCTTTTTCTGCATCTATTGAGATGATCAAGTGATTTTTGTCTTTGCTTCTGTACATTTATTGATTTTCGTGTGTTGAACCACCCCAGCATTTCTGGGATGAAGCCTACTTGGTCGTGGTGAATAATCTGTTTGATGTGTTGTTGAATTCATTTGCCATTATTTTCTTAAGGATTTTTGTATCAATGTTCAATAAGGAGATTGGCCTAAAGTTCCCCTTTCTGGAGGTGTCTTTGCCTGGTTTTGGGATAAGTGTAATACTGGCTTCATAAAATGTCTTAGGCACTTTTCCTTCCCTTTCTATTTCATGGAACAGTTTAAGGAGGGTTGGTATCACTTTTTTAAAGGTCTGATAGATTCAGCAGAGAATCCGTCAGGTCCTGGACTTTTCTTTTTGGGTAGACTCTTGACTGCTGCTTCAGTTTCATTTTATGTTATAGATCTCTTCAGGTGATTCATTTCCTCTTGGATCAATTTTGGATGATCATATGTATCTAGAAATCTGTCCATTTCTTTAAGATTTTCAATTTTTTTTTGAATATAGGTTCTTGAAGTAGTCTCTGATGATTTCCTGGACTTCCATAGTGTTTGTTGTTATCTTCCCTTTTGCATTCCTGATTCCACTAATTTGGGTATTTTCTCTCCTCATTTTACTCAAGTTTGCAAGGGGTCTGTCAATCTTGTTTATTTTTTCAAAGAACCAACTTTTTGTTTCATTAATTCTTTGTATGGTTTGTTTGGTTTCTATTTCATTGATTTCAGCTCTTATTTTTATTATTTCTCTCCCTTCTATTTGTTTTGGGATTTGCTTCTTCTTGTTTTTCTAGGAGTTTGGATGTATCATTAGGTCATTGATTTGGGATCTTTCAGTCTTTTTAATATATGCACTCATGGCTATAAACTTTCCTGTCATGACTGCCTTTGCTGTGTCCCATAGGGTCTGATAAGTTGTATTTTCATTTTCATTGACTTCCAGGAACTTTTTAATTTCCTCTTTTACTTCATCAATGACCCATTGTTCATTAAGTAATCAGTTATTCAGTTTTCAGCTGTTTGCATGTTTTTTGCTTTTACTTTTGTTGTTGAGTTCTAGTTTTATTGCATTGCGATCAGATTGTATGCATGGTATAATTTCTATTTTCTTATATTTGCTGAGGCTTTCTTTGTGACCTAGGATATAATCTATTTTAGAGAATGTTCCATGGGCTTTTGAGAAGAATGTATATTGTGTAGATTTTGGATGAAATGTTCTGTAGACTTCAAGTAGATCCATTTGATATATTGTATATTTTAGATCTTGAATTTCTTTATTGATTTTTGTTTGGATGACTTATCTATTGATGATAATGGGGGTTAAAGTCTCCACAACCATTGTGTTGGAGTTAATATATGCTTTTAGGTCTTTCAGTGTGCGTTTGATGAAATTAGGTGCATTGACATTGGGTGCATATAGGTTGATAATTATTATTTCCTTTTGGTCTATTTCCCCTTTTATTAGTATGGAATGTCCTTCTTTATCTCGTTTGATCAATGTCAGTTTGAAGTCTACTTTGTCAGAGATAAGTATTGCTACTCCTGCCTGTTTTGGGGGGCCATTGGCTTGGTAAATCTTCTTCCAGCCTTTCATCCTAAGCCTATGCTTATTTCTGTATGAGATGGGTCTCCTGTAAGCAACAAATTGTTAGATCTTCCTTTTTAATCCATTTTGTCAAACAGTGCCTTTTTATGTTGAATTAAGTCCATTAACATTAAGTGTTAGTACTGATAGGTATGTGGTGATTCCTGTCATTTAGTTGTCTTAATTGTTTGAAGGTTTGATTGTGTGTACCTAAGTTGAGGTTACTCTCTACTTTCTTGCTTTTTCTTTTCCTGTAGTTTGCTGATTTCTGTCCTTTCATGGTTACCTTGCATTTCACTTTCTGTGTGCAGATCCCTTGAAAAATCTCTTGTAGTGTTGGGTTTGTGGTCACATATTGTTTTAGTTTATACTTATCATGGAAGACTTTTATTGCTCCATCTAGTTTGAATGATAGTTTTGCAGTTTTGCTAAGTAGAGTATCCTGGGGTTGAAGTTATTTTCATTCAGTGCCCTGAAGATCTCACCCCACACTCTTCTTGCTTTTAATGTTTCTGTTGAGAAGTCTGCTGTGATATTGATGGGTTTGCCTTTGGATTTTATTTGTTTTTTCTCTCTTACAGCCTTCAATACTCTTTCCCGAGTTTTTTAACTTGTTGTTTTAATGATGATATGTCGTGGGGTAGTTCAATTTTGAACTGGTCTGTTTGGCATTCTGGAGGCCTCTTGCATCTATCTTTCTCTAGATTTGGGAAATTTTTTGTTATTATTTTGTTCAATATATTATGCATTCCCTTAGCTTGCACCTCTTCTCCTTCTTCAATACCTATGATTCTCAGGTTTGGTCTTTTGATGGAGTCGGTGAGTTCTTGCATTTTCTTATCAAAGCTCTTGAGTTTTTAAATTAACAGTTTTTCAGTTTTTCCTTTAATTACCATTTCATCTTCAAGTTCTGAGATTCTGTCTTCTGTTTGTCTATTCTGCTGGATGGGCCTTCTGTTTTGTTTTGCAATTCTGTATCATTCTTTTTTCTGAGGTTTTCCATATCCTGAGCCCTTTCCTCTTTAATGTTGTCTGTTTGAGTCCTGAGTTCGTTTATCTCTTTATTAATCATGTTTTCTGTTTCACTTTGGTGTTTATACAGTGCTTCTATGGTTTCCTTTAGTTCTTCTTTTCATATTCTCTATTTTTGTTGTCTTTTAATTTCTTGAGTGTCTCCTGTACATTTTTGTTGACCATATCCAGTGTCATCTCTATAAAATTCTCATTGATTACCTGTAGTATTTCTTCTTTTACATTACTCTTGTGGGCTTCATTGGGTTCTTTGGCATAGTTTATCTTCATTTTTTTGGAGTCTGGATATAAGTACCTGTTTTCTTCATTTCCCTCTGGTTCCTGTACTCATTTTTTGCTGTGGGGAAACTGGTTTCCTTATTTTTTCTGTCTTCCCGTCATTGCCCTTGGTGTTGTTATTGTCACTGTACTGTGTGTGGTTAGATATTTTCTGGGTTGTAATCATAGCACTGGTGATATTTAGATTGGAACAGTGGGAGGAGATGGAAAGCAAAGAACTTTAAGAAAAAGGGAAAAACAAATAAAGAAGTAGAAAAAAACAGAACAAAGAAACAAACAAAAAGTTTCAAAGATAAAAATAGGGAGAGACAGTGTACTAATCAGCTGAAAAGGCATTAGAGCAACAGAGAGGATTGAAAATAAAAATAAAAAGAATAAAAATAAAAAATAAGTAAATGTAAATATATATATGTATTTATATAAAATAAAATAAAAATTAAAAAGTCTCCAAGTTCAAATGCAATAAAGTTTCAGTCTTTATTTTGTTTGTCCTTCAGTCTCCAATCCTGTAGATGGTGCCTCAGTTGTTGTTCTGTAGTTGTCTTACCAAAGGGGAAAAATAAAATAGAACAAAACTGCACAAAGCAAAAAAGCAACAAATTGTCCCAAGTTCAAATGCAATACAGTCTCAGTAAGTTTTTCAGCATGCAGGTGTAGTTTAATTGTTTTCTCATCAAAGGTAGGGAGAGAGAAAAAAGAGTCTGGAGACAGGTCTGTGAATGGCTATCTGCGGCTGTGGCTTGCCTGCCGATTGCTGTCAGCCTGCTGTTGCTGGAGGTTTTATTTATGCAGATCTCTGGGGTGAGCTTAGCACTCACCTGGCTTTGTTTATTCAGAGTTCTCCTATGAGCTACAAGCTTTCCCTTTTCCAAGCCACTGGGGGAGGTGACACTGCACCCACTTATTCAGGCCTGCGTGTTTATTTACAGCTCACATGGGAAGTGGGTCTTCCCTCCTCTCCTGTGGAGCTTTCCTCCTTCTGCCACTCTCACAAGCTTTCCTGCTCCTGATGCTGGGCATGCGCTGCTGCTTCTGCCCTCTCTGGCCAAGCCCAGCTTGTTTATTTATAGTTCTGGGAGGGATTCCCCTCCTCCCTCTTCAGTGCTCAGGGCACCCCACTCTCTTTGCAACATGTCTTTATTGTTCCTATTGCTTATTACTCAGTTTCTCTTTTATTCCTGGATGGGGGGGTCGGTCTGTCCAGGGGACTATGCTGATCTGGCCCAGGGTTGTCTGTGGGAGTACTATGTACTGCTTAGCTCACCTATTCCACGTTTTTCCAAGAAGTCTGGGTGCTGGCATCTATCGGAGGCCCAGGTGCCCTCCTGATTTCTCCATTCAATGTGATGTGGAAATGCTCTGTGCAAGCTGGAGGTATGGAGGGGTCAAAGTTTTGCCTCTTCTCAGTAGCCTTGCCTGTAAGGTGTGTCTCCAGCATCTCTCTAAGATTTCACTTTAAGAGGAACACTTTCTGTTTCCTCCCTCTAGCCACCATCTTGGAATCTTGAATTAACTTTTAAAAGGAATATGGCCTACCTCTACTTCTTTTCATGTGTGAGGAACATCAACTTTATGCAACATTGCTCAATTCAAGTTAATGGAAAAAGCACTGTTTCTCACTTACAAAACCATTACTGTTAGAAGCAAGAAGCTCTAGCACCTTGTTTAGAACTGACAATTGAGTTAATTTTAAAGAGGAGTATGCCTATCTCTCAGGCATGTAAACTGTGAAGAAAATTAACTTTTTGCAAAAAAGCCCTTTTCATGTGAATGGAAAAAGCACTGTATCTCTTGTAAGAGAACCATTAATACTACAAGGAAGGGAGTTTAGCACCTTGTTTAGCAGTGAGAATTGAGTTAGCATGTGACAGGAATACTACCTATCTCTCAGGGTTTTAAAGTGTGAGGAACATCATCTTTGTGCAAAATAATCCCTTTGTTGTTAATAGAAGAAGCACTCTATCTCTTGTTAAAAAAAATATCAGTTTTAGAGGCTGGAGGGTCTAGTACATTGTTTCCCTTTGAGAGTTGAGTTAGGATGTGAAAGGAATGCTAGTGAACCAAAAGAGTTTTGAATTGGAGAATCATTCACTCTTTGATGAGATGCAATGGAGAAACTTTTATCTCATGGTACAAAACAATATGTTACAGGCAGGAGTGTCTTCCACCTTGTCTCCCTATGAGAATTAAGTTATGTATTGATAGCAATATTGCCTGCCACTCAGTGTTTTCATTTGTGAGGAACATCACCTTTGTGCACAATAGCCCCATTCAACTGAATGAAAGAAGCACTGTATCCCTTGTAAGAAAACTATTAATGTAAGAAAAAGGATGGTCTAGCACAATGTTTCTGTGAGAGAATTGATTTAGTTTTTGAATGGAGTGCTTAGTAGCCAAAAGCATTTCAAAGTGGAGAATCATTCACTCTTTGAAAACTACCCACTTCAGAAGAAAAAGAGAAACACTTGTATCCCATGGCACAATACAATGGGTAAGTGGCAGGAGTGTCTTGCACTTTATCTTCCTATGAGAATTAAGTTACCTGTTGAAAGGAATATTGCCTATCACTGAGTGTTTCATGTATGTACAACATCACCATTGTGGCAAATATCTGCTTTCAAGTGAATGGAACAAGCACTGTTTTTCCTGTACGAAAAGCATCATTGTTAGAAACAGGAAGGTCAGGCACAATGTTCTCCTGTGAGAATTGAATTAACATTTTAAAGAAATATGGCTTACCTCTCCCTCTTTTCATGTGTGGGGAACATCAACTTTGTGCAACATTGCTGAACTCATGTGAATGAAATAGCACTGTTTCTCTACTTAGAAAACAATTACTGTTAGAAGCAAGAGGCTCTAACACCTTCTTTAGCACTAAGAATTGAGTGAACTTTAAAGAAGAGTATGCCTATCTCTCAGGCTTTTAAAGTGTGTAGAAAATTAACTTGGTGAAAAATAGCCCTTTTCAAGTGAATGGAAGAAGTACTGTATCTCTTGTAAGAGAACCATTAATGTAACAAGCAAGAGGGTCTAGGACCTTGTTTAGCAGTGAGAATTCAGTTACCTTTTAGCAGGAATACTGCCAATAGCTCAGGATTTTAATGGGTGAGGAGCATCATCTTTGTGCAATGTAGTCCCTTGCAAGTGATTGGCAGAAGCACTCTATCTCTTGTAAGAAAACTATCAATTTAAGAAGAAGGAGGGTCTAGCACAATGTTTCCCTGGGAGAATTGATTTAGTTTTAGAAGGGAAGAATGCCTGCACCCCAATATTCTCAAACGTGAGTAACATGACCTTTGTGCCAAATAGCTCCATTCAAGAGAATGGAACAAGCACTGTATCTCGTGTAAGAAAACTATCAATGCTAGAAGCATGAAGGTATAACACCTTGCTTTTCCATGAAAATTCAACTACTTGTTTAAGGAATACTGCCTACCTCTCAGTATTTTTGGGGGGTGAGGAACATCACCTTTGTGCAAAATAGCCCCATTCAAGTGAAAGGAAAAAACACTGTATCTCTTGTAAGAAAACCATTAACATTAGAGGCAAGAGGGTCTAGCACTGTGTTTAGTGGTAGGAAGTGAGTGAAGTTTTATAAGGAATACTGCCCCTCTCTCAGCATTTTAAAGTGTGAGGAACATTATTGTGCAAAATACCCCTTTCAAGTGAAGGTAAGAAATACTGTATGTCCTGTAAGAAAACCACAAATGTTACAAGAAAGAGGGTCTAGCACCTTGTTTAGCAGTGTGAATTGAGTTAGCTTTTTAAATATATACTGCCTACCTCTCATTGTTTTCATAAGATCACCTTTCTGCAAATTGGCCCCATTAAAGAAAATGGAAGAAGCACTGTATCTCTTGTAAGGAAACAGTTCATGTTAGAAGCAAGTGGGTCTAGCATGTTGTTTAGCAGTAAGAATTGAACTGAGTTTTAAAACAAATACTGCCCTTCTCTCAGAGTTTTCAAGTGTGAAGAACATGAACTTTGTGCAAAATCTCCCTTTAAAACAGAGTGGAAGAAGCACTGTATATCTTGTAAGAGGACCATTAATGTTACAAATAAGAGAGTTTAGCTCCTTGTTTAACAGTGAGAATTGAGTTAGTTTGTATCAGGAATACTGCCTAGCTACAGGGTTTTAAAGTGTGAGGAACATAATTTTTGTGTAAAATAGCCCCTTTCAAGTAAAGGGAAGAAATATTATATGACTTGTAAGAGAACCACTAATGTTACAAGCAAGAGGATCTAGCACTTTGTTTAGCAGTGAGAATTGAGTTAACTTTTAAAAGGAATACTGCCTATCTCTCAGACTTTTAAAGTGTGAAGAACATTATCTTCATGCGGAATTGCCTTTTTCAAGTGAATGGAAGAAGGAGGGTGTCTCCTGTAAGAGAACCATTAATGTTACAGGCATGAGATTTTTAGAACCTTGTTAAGCAGGGAGAACTGAGTTAGTATGTAACAGGAACACTGTCTATCTCTCACGGTTTTAAAGTGTGAGTTATATCACCTTAGTGCCAAACACCTTCAATTGAAGGGAACAAGCACCATATGTCTTGGAAGAAAACTATCAGTGTTAGAATCAGGAGGACCTAGCACCTTGTTTCTCAATTAGAATTGAGTTACCCATTGAATAATATACTGAAAACACTCAGTGTTTTCATGTGGTGGAACATCACCATTTTGCAAAATTGCCAAAATCAAGTGAAAGGAAGAAGCACTGTTTCTCTTTTAAGAAAACCATTAATTTTAGAAGCAAGAGGGTCTAGCATGTTGTTTACCAATGAGAATTCAGTTAACTCTTAAAAGGAATACTGCCTGTCTCTCAGGCTTTTGAAGTGTGAAGAATATTATCTTTGTGCAAAATAGCACTGATCTAGTGAATGGAAGAAGGACTGTTTCTCTTGTAAGAGAACCATTATTTTACAAGCAAGAGAATTTAGCATCTTGTTTACAAGTGAGAATTGAGTTAGTATGTAATAAGAATACCCCCTATTTGTCAGTGTTTTAAAGTGTGAGGAACATCAACTTTGTGCAAAAGAGCACCTTTCAAGGGAATGGAAAAGCACTGTATCTCTTGTAAGAGAATCATTAATGCTAGAAGCAAGAGGGTCTAGCACCTTGTTTAGCACTGTGAATTGAGTTGGCTCTTTAAAGGAACACTGCCAAATCTCAGTGTTTATATGCGTGTGGAACATCACCTTTGTGCCAAAATGCCCCATACAAGTGAATGCAAGAAGCACTGTAGATCTTGTAAGAGAATCATTAATGTTAGAAGCAAGAGGGTCAACCATGTTGTTTAGCATTATGAATTGAGTTAGCTGTTTAAAGGAATACTGCCTACCTCTCAGTGTTTTCATGGGTGTGGAACATCAACTTTGTGTTAAATTGCCCCATTCAAGTGAATGGAAAACCACTGTAACTCTTGTAAAGGAATCATTAATATTAGGAAGAAAGAGTGTCTAGCACCTTGTTTACATTGTGATTTGTGTTAGGTGTTTAAAGGAATATTGCCTACCTTAGGTGTTTTAATGGGTAAGGAACATCGCCTTTGTGCAAAATAGCCTCTTTAAAGAGAATGGAACAAGCACTGCATCTCTTGTAAGAAAACTATGAATGTTAGAAGCAGGACAGTCAAGCACCTTGTTTTCCGATGAGAATTGAGTTACCTGTTTAAAGGAGTACTGCCTACCACTCAGTGTTTTCATGGGTGAGGAATATCTTCTTAGTGCAAAATAACCCCATTAAAGTGAATGGAAGAAGCACTATGTCTCTTGTTATAGAACCATTGATGATAGAAGCAAGAGTGTCTAGCACCTTGTTTAGCAGTGGGAATACAGTGAAGTTTTAAAAGGAATACCACCTGTCTCTCAGGGTTTTAAAGTGTGAGGAACATCATTTTGGTGCAAAATAGTCCCTTAAAATGAAAGTTAACAATTACTCTATGTCTTGTAGGAGAACCACAAAGGTTACCAGAAAGAGGGTCTAGCACTTTGTTTGCAGTTTAAATTAAGTTAGCTTTTAAAAGGAAAACTGCCTATTGCTCAAGGGTTAAAGTGTGAGGAATACCATCTTTGTGCCAAATTGACCCTTTCAAGTGAATGGATGAAGCACACTATCTCTTGTAAGAATATGTCAAGGTTTGAAGGAGGAGGCTCTAGCTCATTGTTTCCCTGTGAGAATTGAGTTAGCATGTGAAAGGAATGCTTGGGAAATGAAAGCCATTTAAAGTGGAGAATCATTCACTCTTTGAGAAATACCCACTTCAAACAATAACAATAACATAACTTTTGTACAAAAAAGCCCCTTCAAGTGAATGGAAGAAGGCCAGTTTCTCTTGTAAGAAAACCATTACTTATACAGCAAGAGAATTAAGCACCTTGTTTATCACTGAGAACTGAGCTAGAATGTAATAGGAATACTGCCTATCTGTCAGCATTTTAAAGGGTGATGAACATCAACTTTGTGCAAAATTGCACTGTACAAGTGAATGAAAGAAGCACTATAGCTCCTGTAAGAAAACCATTAATGTTAGAAACAAGAGGGTCTAGCAACTTGTTTACCATTGTGAATTGAGTTAGGTGTGTAAAAGAATACTGCCTACATCTCAGTTTTTTCTTGGATGAGGAATCAATTTTATGCAAAACCAAAATATTCAAGTGAATGGAAGAAGCACTGTAACACTTGTAAGAGTGGTTACAAGCAAGAGGGTGTAGCCCCTTCTATACCAGTGTGAATTGAGTTAGATGTTTAAAGGAATACTGCCTACCTCTCAGTGTTTTCAGGGGTGAGGAACATCAACTTTGTGCAAAATAGCCGCTTTCAAGTGAATGCAACAACCACTGCATCTCTTATAAGAAAATATGAATGTTACAAGCTGGAGGGTCAAACACTTTCTTTTCCGATGAGAAATCAGTTACTTATTTACAGGAATACTTTCTATCACTCAGTGTTTTCATGGGTGAGGAACGTCACCTTTGTGCCATATAACCCCATTAAAGTGAATGCAAGAAGCACTGTGTCTCTTGCAATACAAACATTAATGATAGAAGCAAGAGGTTCTAGCACCTTGTTTAGCAGTGGGAATAGAGTGAAGTTTTAAAAAGAGTACCACCTGTCTCTCAGGGTTGTAAAGTGTGACGAACATCACTTATATGCAAAATTGCCCCTGTCAATGAAGGGAAGAATTACTCTATGTCTTGTAGGAGAACCACAAAGGTTACAAGACAGAGGTTCTCAAAATTTGTATAGCAGTTTAAATTGAGTTGGCTTTTAAAAGGAATGCTGCCTATGTTTCAGGGTTTTAAACTGTTTAGAATACCATCTTTGTGCCTATTTGGCACTTGACCCTTTCAAGTGAAAGGAAGAAGCACTCTTTCTCCTTTAAGCAGATGTCAAGTTTTAAAGGACGAGGTTTTAGCACATTGTTTCCCTCTGATAATTGAGTTAGCATATGAAAGGAATGCTTCAGAAATGAAAGGCTTTTAAAGTGGAGAATCATTCAGTCTTTGAAAATTACACACTTCAGATGAAATGGACAAACACTTGTATCTCAAGGCACGATAAAATGTGTGAGAGGAGGGATGTCTTGTACCTTCTCTCCCTATGAGAAACGAGTTACCTGTTGAAAGGAATACTGCCTATCTCTCAGGCTTTTAAAGTGTGAAGAACATTATCTTTGTGCAAAAAAGCCCTTTTCGTGTTAATGGAAGAAGCACTGCAGCTCTTGTAATAGTATCATTAATGTTAGAAGCAAGAGGGTCTAGCAACTTGTTTAGCTTTCTGAATTGAGTTAGGTGTTTAAAGAATTATTCCTACCTCTCAGTATTTTCATGTGTGAGGAACATCACGTTTGTGCAAAATAGTCTCTTTCAAGTGAATACAACAACAAATGCATCTCCTGTAAGAAAACATGAATCTTAGAAGCTGGAGAGTCAAACACTTTGTTTTCCCATGAGAAATCAGTTGCTTATTTAAAGGAATACTGTATATCATGTAGTGTTTTCATGGGTGAGGAATGTCAACTTTCTGCCATATAACCCCATTAAAGTGAATGCAAGAAGCACTGTGTCTCTTGCAATACAACCACTAATGATGGAAACAAGAGGGTCTAGCACCTTGTTTAGCAGTGGGAATAGAGTGAAGTTTTTAAAGGAATACTACCTGTATCTCAAAGTTGTAAAGTGTGAGGAACATCATTTATGGGCAAAATTGCCCTGTCAATGAAGGGAAGAATTACTGTATGTCTTCTAGGAGACATACAGGAGACATTTAAAGGAATACTGCCTACCTCTCAGAGATTTCGTGGGTGAGGAACACCATCTTTGTGCAAAGTAACCCCTGTCAAGTGAATGGAAGCAGGACTCCATCTATCTGTTTTATGAAAACAGTCAATGTCAGAAGAAGAAGGTCCTGGCGCCATTTTTCTCTGAGAGAATTGAGTTAGGTTTTGAAAGGAAGAATGCCTTCATATGAAAGTTTCCAAATGCGAGTTACAGCACCTTTTTTTCGAAACAGCTCAATTCAAGTGAAGGTCACAAGCACTGCATTTGTTGGAGGAAAACTATCCATGTAAGAATCAGGAGGGCCTAGCACCTTGTCCCTCCATGAGAATGGAGTTACCCATTGGAAGATGTACTGCCTACCTCTCAGTGGTTTCATGTTGGTGGTTCATCAGCTTTTGGCAAACAGCCCCATCCAAGTGAAAGAAAAAAGCATTGTTTTTCTTTTAAGAAAAACACTAATGTTCGAAGCAGGAGGGACAGTCATGTTGTTTATCAGTGTAACTTGAGTTCACTTTTAAAAGGATCACTGCCTATATCTCCAGCAAGAACGTTGTCTTTGTTCAAAACAGAATTTTTCAAGTGAACAGATAAAGGAGTGTGTCTCCTGTAAGAGAAAAATTAATGTTACAAACATATTTTAGCACCTTGTTAAGCAGGGAGAATTGACTCAGTATGTAACAGGAATGCTGCCTATCTCTCATGGTTTAAAGGGTGGGGAGCTTCAACTTTGTGCAAAATTGTCAGTTATAGGTGAATGAAAGAAGCTCTATACCTATTGTAAGAGAATCGTTAATATTAGAAGCAAGAGGGTCTAGCACCTTGTTTAGCATTGTGAATGGAGTTAACGGGTTAACAGAATACTGCCTACCACTCAGAGATTTCGTGGATGAGACATACCAACTTTGTGCAAAGTAACCCCTGTCAAGGGAATGGAGGAAGGACTCGATCTATCTGTTTTATGAAAACAGTCAGTGTCAGAAGAAGAAGGTCCAAGCAGCATGGTTCTCTGAGAGATTTGAGTTAAGTTTGGAAAAGAAGAATGCCTTCATATCAATGTTTCCAAATGCAAGTGGCATCACCTTTTTGCCAAACAGATCAATTCAAGTGAAGGTAACAAGCACTGCATTTGTTGGAAGAAAACTATCCATGTTAGAATCAGGAGGGCCTAGCACTTTGTTTCACAATGAGAATGGAGTTACCCATTGGAAGATGTACTGCCTACCTCTCAGTGTTTTCATATTGGTGGTTCATCACCTTCTGGCAGCCAGCTATTCTAGTGAAAGAAGAAGCATTGTTTCTCTTTTAAGAAAGCCGTTAATGTTCAAAGCAAGAATGTCTAGTTTATCAGTGTAAGTTGAGTTAACTTTTCAAAGGAATACTGCCAATCTCTTAGACTTTTGAACTGTGAAGAACATGATCTTTGCTCAAAATAGCCTTTTTCACCCGAATGGAAGAACAAGTGTGTCTCCTGTAAGAGAACCCTTGATGTTACAAGCATGAGAATTTAGCACCTTCTTAAGCAGGGAGAATTGAGGTAGTACATAACAGGAATACCTCCCCTCTGTCATGGTTTTATAGTGTGAGGAACATCCACTTTGTGCAAAATTGCCAGTTATGGTGAAGGCAAGAAGCACTGTACCTCTTGTAAGAGAATCATTAATGTTAGAAACAAGAGGGTCTAGGACCATGATTAGCATCGTTATTGGAGTTAGCTGTATAGAGGAATACTGTCTATGTCTCAGTGTTTTCACGGGAGAGGAACCTCACAGTGTGCAATGAAGCCCCTTCATGTGAATGGAAGAAGCCCTGTTTCTCTTGTAAGACAACCATTAATTATCCAAGCAAGAGAATTTAGTACCTTGGTTATCACTGAGAGTTGAGTTAGAATGTAATAGGAATACTGCCTATGTGGCAGCATTTTAAAGTGTGAGGAGCATCAACCTTTGCAAAATTGCACCATACAAGTGTAATGCAAGAAGCACTGGACCTCTTGTAAGGGAATCATTAATGTTAGAAACAACAGTGTCTAGCACCACGTTTCGCACTGTGAATTGAGTTAAGAGTTTAAAGGAATACTTCCTACTTCTCAGTGTTTTCATGGGGGACGAACAACACCTTTGTGCAAAATAGCCTCTTAATCGTGAAGGCAACAGTCACTGCCTCTCTTGTAAAAAAAAAAGGATGAATGTTAGAAGCTGGAGGGTCAAACACTTTTTTCCCATGAGAATTGCGTTACTCACTTAAAGGAATACTGCCTGTCACTCAGTGTCTTCATGGGTGAGGAATGTCACCTTTGTGCCACCTAACCCCATTAAACTGAGTGGAAGAGGCACTGTGTATTTTGCAATACCACCACTAATGATGGAAACAAGAGGGTCTAGCACCTTGTTTAGCAGTGGGAATAGAGTGAAGTTTTTAAAGGAGTACCACGTGACTCTCAGGGTTGTAAAGTGTGAGGAACATCATTTATGGGCACACTTGCCCTGTCAAAGAAGGGAAGAATTACAGTATGTCTTGTAGGAGAACCACACAGGTTACATGAAAGAGGGTCTCATAATTTGTTTAGCAGTTTAAATTGAGTTTGCTTTTAAAAGGAATGCTGTCTCTCTGTGAGAGTTTTAAAGTGTTTGGAATACCACCTTTGTGCTTGTTTTACACTTGACACTTTCAAGTGTGTGGAGGAAGCAGGCTATCCCTTGTAAGAGATGTCAGTGTTCGAAGTAGGAGGTTCTAGCATGCTGTTTCCCTGTGAGAATTGAGTTAGCATTTGAAAGGAATGCTTGAGAGAAGAAAGCCTTTTCAAATGGGGAATCATTCCGTCTTTGAAAAATACCCAGTTCAGACGAAATGGTCAAACACTTGTATCTTAGGCAGGAGACAATGTATGAGAGGCAGGAATGTCTTGCTCCTTGTCTCCCTATGAGAAATGAGTCACCTGATCAAAGGAACACTGCCTATCTCTCAGGCTATTAAAGGGTGAAGAACATTATCTTTTTGTAAAGTAGCCCTTTTCAAGTGAATGGAAGAAGCACTCTATCTGTTTTATGAAAACAGTCAATGTTAGAAGAAGGAGGTTCTTGCACAATGTTTCCTGAAGGAATAGTGTTAGGTTCTGAAAGGAAGAATGCCTACTTCTCAAGGTCGCCAAAAGTAGCTAACATCAACGTTTTGCCAAACACCTCAATTGAACTGAAAGTAAGAAGCACTGAATGTGTTGGAACGTTAGAAGTAGGAGGGCCTAGCACATTGTTACTCAATGAGAATTGAGTTACCCTTTGAATGACATACTGCCTACCACTCAGTGTTTTCATGTTGGTGGTACATCAGCTTTTGTCAAAATAGCCCGATTCAAATGAATGGAAAAAGTACTGTTTCTCTTTTAAGTAAACCATTAATGTTAGAAGCAAGAATATCTAGCATGTTGCTTACCAGTGTGAATTGATTTAACTTTTAAAAAGATTACTGCCTGTCACTCAGGCTTTTCAAGTGTCTGTAAGATTATCTTTGTGCCAAATACCCTTTTTTTAGTGAATGAAACAAACAGTTTTTCTCCTGTAAGAATAGCATCAATGTTATGAGCACGAGGGTCTAGTACCATGTTCCCCTGTTGAGAATTGCATTGACTTTTTAAAGGAATATGGTCTACCTCTCAGTCTTTCCATGTGTGAGGACCATCAACTTTCTGCAACATTGCTCAAGTCAAGTACATGGGAAGAGCACTATTTCTCTTCTTAGGAAACCATTACTGTCAGAAGCAAGAGGTTCAAGCATTTTGTTGAGTGGTGAGAACTGAGTTAACTTTTAAAAGTAACACTTCCTATCTCTCAGGATTTTCAATTGCAAGATACATCACCTTTCTGCAAAATGGCCCCATTCTAGTGAATGGAAGAAACACTGTATCTCTTGTAATAAAACTATCTATGTTTCAAAGTGGGGGAGCATAGGCTAATGTGTCCCTGAGAGTATTGAGTTAGTTTTTGAAAGGAATATGGCCCACCTCGCAGGCATTTCAAATATGGACAAACACATGTATCTTATGAACAATACAATCTGTGTTAAATGCAGAAGTGTCTTTCACATTGTTTCCCTATGAGAATTGAGTTTCCTCTTGAAAGGAATTCAGCCTCCCTCAGGGTTTTTAATTGTGAGTGATGCAAGGGAGAGCTGCAGAAGAATTTCACATGCTGTGTGTTTTGAGCCTGCCCTGAAAATGCAAACAGAGATATTCTCTACCAGAAGAAGTCATAAAGATGTTACTTGCTGAGCATTTAAGGGTAGAGAAGAGAAGAGAAAGTCTGCATATTAGCAAAGGCAGGGGGATGGGAAAACTGCTGATTTAGTGGATCAGGGTAGGGAGTGATTATTAAGCCTTTTTTGCATTGCCTGAGGACACAGATGCTTTTATGATGCAAACAGGTGTTTCAAAGACAGGCTGAGTGTCTCTTTCACTTTGACAACCATTCCTATTGAGGAAGATCAGCTTTCTGCTTCCCAATTGCTTTCATGGGAATGGAAGAAGCACTGTGTCTCCAAAAAGAAAATTATCAGTGTTAGGAGCTGAATGATCTAGCACTTTGTTTTCCAATGAAAAATTACCTTACATGTGTAAAGGAATACTGCCTACTACTCAGTGTTTTCAAGGGTGAGGCACCACAGTTTGGTGCAAAATAACCACTTTCTTGTGAATGGAAGAAGCACTGTATCTTTTGTAGGAGAACAATGAATGGCAGATGCAAAGGGGTCCACTACTTTGTTCAGCCATGAGAATTGAGTTACCTTTGAAAAGGAATACTGCCTATCTCTCAGGCTTTTAAAGTGGCAGGAACATTATCTTTGTTCAAAATCACCTTGTTCAAGTGAATGGAAGAAGGAGTGTGTCTCCTGTAAGAGAAGCATGAATGTTACAAGCATGAGATTTA
This sequence comes from Castor canadensis, assembly GCF_047511655.1. Lineage (NCBI taxonomy): Eukaryota > Metazoa > Chordata > Mammalia > Rodentia > Castoridae > Castor > Castor canadensis. The sequence goes on along the minus strand of NC_133401.1, from coordinate 36,143,659 downwards.
GGCACCTTCTTAAGGAGGGGGAATTGAGTTACCATATATCGGGAATGCTGCCTATCTCTCACAGTTGTAAAGTGTGAGAAACATCAACTTTGTGCAAAATAGCCCCTTTAAAGAGAATGCAAGTAGCACTCTAGCTCTTGTAAGAGTATCATGAATTTAGAAGCAAGAGGGTCTAAGACTTTCTTTAGCATTGTGAATTGAGTTAGCTGTTTAAAGGAATACTGCCTACCTCTCAGAGATTTCGTGGGTGAGGAACACCATCTTTGTGCAAAGTAACCCCTGTCAAGTGAGTGGAAGCAGGACTCCAGCTATCTGTTTTATGAAAACAGTCAATGTCAGAAGAAGTAGGTCCTGGCACCATTTTTCTCTGAGAGAATTGAGTTAGGTTTTGAAAGGAAGAATGCCTTCATATCAAAGTTTCCAAATGCAAGTTACAGCACCTTTTTTTCAAACAGTTCAATTCAAGTGAAGGTCACAAGCACTGCATTTGTTGGAGGAAAACTATCCATGTAAGAATCAGGAGGGCTTAGCACCTTGTCCCTCCATGAGAATGGAGTTACCCATTGGAAGATGTACTGCCTACCTCTCAGTGGTTTCATGTTGGTGGTTCATCAGCTTTTGGCAAACAGCCCCATTCAAGTGAAAGGAAGAAGCATTGTTTTTCTTTTAAGAAAACCACTAATGTTCGAAGCAAGAGGGACAGTCATGTTGTTTATCAGTGTAACTTGAGTTCACTTTTAAAAGGATCACTGCCTATATCTCCAGCAAGAACATTGTCTTTGTTCAAAATAGAACTTTTCAAGTGAACAGATGAAGGAGTGTGTGTCCTGTAAGAGAAAAATTAATGTTACAAACATGATATTTTAGTACCTTGTTAAGCAGGGAGAATTGATTCAGTATGTAACAGGAATACTGTCTATCTCTCATGGTTTAAAGGGTGGGGAGCTTCAACTTTGTGCAAAATTGTCAGTTAGAGGTGAATGCAAGAAGCTCTGTACCTATTGTAAGAGAATCGTTAATGTTAGAAGCAAGAGGGTCTAGCACCTTGTTTAGCATTGTGAATAGAGTTATAACGGAATACTGTCTATGTCTCAGTGTTTTCCTGGGAGAGGAACATCACTTTTGTGCAAAAAATCCCCTTCAAATGAATGGAAGAAGCCCTGTTTCTCTTCTAAGACAACCGTTAATTTTTTCAAGCAAGAGAATTTAGAACCTAGGTTATCAGTGAGAATTGAGTTAGAAATAATAGGAATATTGCCTATCTGTCAGCATTTTAAAGTGTGAGGAACATCAACCTTTGCAAAATTGCACCATAGACGTGAATGCAAGAAGCACTGCACCTCTTGTAAGGGAATCATTAATGTTAGAAACAAGAGTGTCTAGCACCATTTTTCACACAATGAATTGAGTTAATAGTTTAAAGGAATACTTCCTACCTCTCAGTGTTTTCATGGGTGACGAACAACACCTTTGTGCAAAATAGCCTCTTAATAGTGAATTCAAAAGCCACTGTATCTTTTGTCAGGATACTATAAATGTCAGAAGCTGGAGGGTCAAACACTTTTTTTTCCATGAGAATTGTATTACTCATTAAAGGAATACTGCCTGCCACTCAGTATCTTCATCGGTGAGGAATGTCACCTTTGTGCCATATAACCTCATTAAACTGAGTGGAAGAAGCACTGTATATTTTGCAATATAAACACTAATAATGGAAGCAAGAGGGTCTAGCACCTTCTTTAGCAGCAGGAATAGAGTTAAGTTTTCAAAGGAATACCACCTGTCTCTCAGGGTTGTAAAGAGTGAGGAACATCATTTATGGGCAAAATTGCCCTGTCAATGAAGGAAAGAATTACTGTATGTCTTGTAGGAGAACCACAGAGGTTACAAGAAAGAGGGTCTCATAATTTGTTTAGCAGTTTAAATTGAGTTTGCTTTTAAAAAGAATGCTGCCTATCTGTCAGGGTTTTCAAGTGTTTGGAATACCATCTTTGTGCCTATTTTGCACATGACCTTTCCATTGAGTGGAAGAAGGACGCTATCTCTTGTAAAGTGATGTCAATGTTCAAAACAGGAGGTTCTAGCATACAGTTTCCCTGTGAGAATTGACTTAACATGTGAAAGGAATGCTTGAGAAATGAAAGCCTTTTAAAATAAAGTGGGGAATCATTCACTCTTTGAAAAATACCCAGTTCAGACAAAGTGGTCAAATACTTATATCTCAGGCACGATACAATGTGTGAGAGGCAGGAATGTCTTGCTCCTTGTCCCCTTATGAAAAATGAGTTACCTGTTGAAAGGAATACTGCCTATCTCTCAGGCTTTTAAAGGGTGAAGAACATTATCCTTTTGTAAATTAGCCCTTTTCAAGTGAAAGGAAGAAGCACTCTGTTTTATGAAAACAGTCATTGTTAGAAGAAAGAGGGTCTTGCACTTTGTTTCCTGAAGCAATATTGTTTGGTTCTGAAAGGAGGAATGCCTACTTCTCCAGGTTGCCAAAAGTGGCTAACAACACCTTTTTGCCAAACAGTTCAATTGAACTGAAGGGAACAAGCACTGCATGTGTTAGAAGAAAACTATCTTGTGAGAAGGAGGAGGACCTAGGAAATTGTTTCTCAATGAGAATTGAGTTACCAAATGAATGATGCAATGCCTACCACTCAGTGTTTTCATGTTGGTGGTACATCACCTTTTGTCAAAATAGCCAATTCAACTGAACGGAAGAAGAACTGTTTCTCTTTTAAGTAAACCATTAATATTAGAAGCAAGAATACTTCGCATGTTGTTTATGACTGTGAATTGATTTAACTTTTAAAAAGATTACTGCCTGTCTCTCAGGCTTTTCAAGTGTGTGTAACATTATCTTTGTGCCAAATAGCCGTTCTTTTAGTGAATGAAACAAAGTGTTTCTCCTGTAAGAATAGCATCAATGTTATGAGCACGAGGGTCTACTACCATGTTCCCCTGTTGAGAATTGCATTAACTTTTTAAAGGAATATGGTCTACCTGTCAGTCTTTACATGTGTGAGGACCATCAACTTTCTGCAACATTGCTCAAGTCAAGTACATGGGAAGAGCACTATTTCTCTTCTTAGAAAACCATTACTGTCAGAAGCAAGAGGTTCAAGCATTTTGTTGAGTGGTGAGAACTGAGTTAACTTTTAAAAGTAATACTTCCTATGTCTCAGGATTTTCAATTGCGAGATACATCACCTTTCTGCAAAATGGCCCCATTCTAGAAAATGAAAAAACACTATATCTCTTTTAATACAACTTACTGTGTTCAAAGTGAGGGAGCCTAGGCTTTGTCCCTGAGAGTATTGAGTTAGACTTTGAAAGAAATATGGCCCACCTCACAGGCATTTCAAATATGGACAAACACCTGTGTCTTATGAACAACACAATCTGTATTAAATTCAAAAGTGTCTTCCACATTGTTTCCCTATGGGAATTGAGTTTCCTCTTGAAAGGAATTCAGCCTCCCTCAGGGTTTTTAATTGTGAGTGATGCAAGGGAGAGCTGCAGAAGAATTTCACATGCTGTGTGTTTTGAGCCTGCCCTGAAAATGCAAACAGAGATATTCTCTACCAGAAGAAGTCATAAAGATGTTACTTGCTGAGCATTTAAGGGTAGAGAAGAGAAGAGAAAGTCTGCATATTAGCAAAGGCAGGGAGATGGGAAAACTGCTGATTTAGTGGATCAGGGTAGGGAGTGATTATTAAGCCTTTTTCGCATTGCCTGAGGACACAGATGCTTTTATGATGCAAACAGGTGTTTCAAAGACAGGCTGAGTGTCTCTTTCACTTCAACAACCATTCCTATTGAGGAAGATCAGCTTTCTGCTTCCCAATTTCTTTCATGTGAATGGAAGAAGCACTGTGTCTCCAGAAAGAAAATTATCAATGTTAGGAGCTGAATGATTTATCACTTTGTTATCTGATGATAATTAACTTACATGTGTAAAGAAATACTGCCTACTACTCAGTGTTTTCAAGGGTGAGCCACCACAGTTTTGTGCAAAATAACCACATTTTTGTGAATGGGAGAAGCACGGTATCTTCTGTAGGAGAACCATGAATGGCAGATGCAAAGAGGTCCATACTTTGTTCAGCCATGAGAATTGAGTTACCTTTGAAAAGGAATACTGCCTATCTCTCAGACTTTTAAAGTGGCAAGAACATTATCTTTGTTCAAAATTGCCTTTTTCAAGTGAATGGAAGAAGGAGTGTGTCTCCTGTAAGGGAACCATGAATGTTACAGCATGAGATTTAAGCATCTTGTTAAGCAGGGGGAATTGAGTTACAATATATTAGGAATGCTGCCTATCTCTCACAGTTGTAAAGTGTGAGGAACATCAACTTTGTGCAAAATAGCCCCTTTAAAGAGAATGCAAGATGCACTGTAGCTTTTGCAAGGGTGTCATTAATTTAGAAGCAAGAGGGTGTAGGACTTCCTTTAGCATTGTGAATTTAGTTAGCTTGTTAAAGGAATGCTGACTACCTCTCAGAGATTTCGTGTGTGAGGAACACCATCTTTGTGCCATGTAACCCCTGTCAAGCAATGGAAGAAGGACTCCATCTATCTGTTTTATGAAAACAGTCAATGTCAGAAGAAATACGTCCTAGCACCATTTTTCTCTGAGAGAATTGAGTTAGGTTTTGAAAGAAGAATGCCTTCATATGAATTTTTCCAAATGCAAGTTGCATCGCCGTTTTGCCAAACAGCTCAATTCAAGTGAAGGTAACAAGCACTGCACTTGTTGGAAGGAAACTATCCATGTTAGAATCAGGAGGGCCTAGCACTTTGTACTCCATGAGAATGGAGTTCCCCATTGGAAGATGTGCTGCCTACATCTCAATGTTTTCATGTTGGTGGTTCATCACCTTTTGCAAACAGCCCCATTCAAGTGAAAGGAAGAAGCATTGTTTCTCTTTCAAGAAAACCATTAATGTTCAAAGCAAGAGGATCAGGCATTTTGTTTATCAGGGTAAGTTGAGTTCACTTTTAAAAGAAATACTGCCTATCTCTCCAGCAAGAACATTATCTTTGTTCAAAATAGAACTTTTCAAGTGAATGGAAGAAGGAGTGTGTCTCCTGTAAGAGAAAAACTAACATTACAAGCTTGAGATTGTAGCACGTTGCTAAGCAGGGAGTATTGAGTCAGTATGTAACGAACACTGCCTATCTCTCATGGGTTCAAAGTGTGAGGAACATCAACTTTGTGCAGAATTGCCAGTTAAAGGTGAATGCAAGAAGTGCTGTACCTATTGTACGAGAATAGTTAATGTTAGAAGCAAGAGGGTATAGCATCTTGTTTAGCATTGTGAATTGATTAACTGCTTGAAGGAATATTGCCTGCATCTCAGAGATTTCCTAGGTGAGGAACACCATCTTTGTGCTTAATGGCACCATAGAAGTGAAAAGAAGAAGCTCTGTAGCTCTTGTAATAGAATCCTTAATATTAGAAGTAAGAGGGTCTAGCACCTCGATTTGCATCATAAATTGAGTTGGGTGTATAAAGGAATAGTGTCTATGTCTCAGTGATTTCCTGGAAGAGGAACCTCACCTTTGTGCAAAAAAGCCTCTTCAAGTGAATGGGAGAAGACCCGTTTCTCTTGTAAGAAAACAATGATTGATACAAGCAAGAGAATTTAGTACACTGGTTATCACTGAAAATGGGGTTAGAATGTAATAGGAATACTGCCTGTCGGTCAGCATTTTATAGAGTGGGGAACATCAGACTTTGCCAAATGGCAGCTTACAAGTGAAAGGAAGAAGCATTGTTTCTCTTTTAAGAAAACCATTAAGGTTCAAAGCAAGAGGGACAGGCAGGTTGTTTATCACTGTAAGCTGAGTTAGCATTTAAAGGGAATACTGCCTCTCTCTCCAGGAAGAACATTATCTGTGTTCAACATCGCCTTTTTCAAGTAAATGGAAGAACAAATGTGTCTCCTGTAAGACAACCATTCATGTTACATGCATGAGATTTTAGCACCTTGTTAAGCAGGGAGAACTGAGGTAGGATTTAACAGGAATACAGCCTATCTCTCATGGTTTTCGAGTGTGGGGAACATCAACTTTGTGAAAGTTGCCTCTTAATGGTGAATGCAAGGAGCACTGGTCCTCTTGTAAGAGAATCGTTAATGTTAGAATCAAAAGGGTCTAGGACCATGATCCATATCATGAATGGAGTTACGTGTAGAAAGGAATAATGTCTACATCTCAGTGTTTTCATGAACAGGAACATTACAATATTCAATAAAGTCCCTTCCAGAGAATGGAGGGAGCCCTGTTGCTCTTGTAAGACAACCATTAATTATACAAGCAAGAGAATATAGTACAATGCTTATCACGGAAAATTGAGTTGGAATATAATAGGAATACTGCCTGTCTGTCAGCTTTTTAAAGTATGAGGAACATCAGCCTTTGCCCAATTGCACCATACAAGTGAATGGAAGAAGCACTGTACCTCCTGCAGTAGAACCATTAATGTTAGAAGCTAGATGGTCCATCTCTTTGTTGAGCAAGGTGAATTGAGTTAGCTGTTTAAGGGAATACTGCCTACCTCACAGTGTTTTCTTGAGTGAGGAACTTCAACTTTTTCAAAATCGTCCTATTGAACTGAGTGGAGAATTCACTGCAGCTCTTGTAAGAGAACCATTGATGTTAGAAGCAAGAGGGTGTAGCCCCTTCTTCAGCATTGTGAACTCAGTTAGGTGTTTTAAGGAATACTGCCCACCTCTCAGTTTTCATGGTGAGGAACATCACCTTTGTGCACTAGAGCCTCTTTCAGGTGAAGGCAGCATCCATTGCACCTCTTCTTAGAAAAGTATGAATGTTACAAGCTGGAGGGAAAACACTTTGTTTTACGATGAAAACTGAGTTACATATATAAAAGAATTCTGCCTATCACTCAGTGTTTTCATGGGTGAGGAATGTCCACTTTGTTGCATAGAACTCAAGAAAGTGCATGGAAGAAGCGCTCTACCTCCTGTAAGCAGATGTCAAGGGTTGAAGCAGGGGCTTCTAGCGCATTGTTTCCCCGTGAGAATTGAGTTAGCATGTGAAAGGAATGCTTGCGAGACAAAAGCCTTTTAATGTGGCGATTCCTTCACTCTTTGAAAAATACCTGCTTCAGTCGAAATGGACAAACCCTTGTATCTCAGCCACCATACCATGTGTGAGAGGAGGGATGTCTTGTACCTTCTCTCCCTATGAGAGATGAGTTCCCTGTTCAGAGGAATACTGCCTATCTCTCAGGCTTTTAAAGTGGAGAAACATTACCTTTGGGACAATTGCCCTTTTCATGTGAATGGAAGAAGCACTCTGTTCTTTGAAAAGAGTCTATGTTAGAAGAACAAGGCTCTGCCACAGTCTTTCCTGAGGGAAGACAGTTAGGTTTTGAAAGGAAGAATGCCTACTTCTTAGTGTTTCCAAAAGGGAGTAACAACAACTTTGTGCCAAACAGCTCAATTGAACTGAATGGAACAAACACTACATGTGCTGGAAGAAAATAATCCATGGTAGAATCAAGAGGGCCTAACACCTTCTTTCTCAATGTGAATTCAGTCGCCCATTGAAAGATATCCTGCCTACCCCTCAGTGTTTTCCTGTTGGTGGTTCATCACTTTAGGCAACCACCACATTCAAGTGAGAGGAAGAAGCACATTTTTCTCTCTGAAGAAAACCATTCATGTTCCAAGGAAGAGGGTCTAGCATGTTGTTTATCACTGTTACTTGAGTTCACTTTTCAAAGCAATACTGCTTATCTCTCAGGCTTTTAAAGTGTCCAGAGAATAATCTTGGTTCAAACTAGCCCTTTTCAAGGGAATGGAAAAAGGAGGCTGTCTCCTGTAAGAGATCCATGAATGACAGTTCCAAGCATGAGACTTTAGCCCCTTGATAAGCAGGGGGAATTGAGTTACTATATATCAGGAATGCTTCCTACCTCTCATGGTTGTAAAGTGTGAGGAACATTAACTTTGTGCCAAGTAGCCCCTTTAAAGATAAGGCAAGAAGCACTGTAGCTCTTGCAAGAGTGTCATTCATGGTAGAAGCAAGAGGGTCTAGGACCTTGTTTAGCATTGTGAGTTGAGTTAGCTGGTGAAAGGAACACTGCCTACCTTTCATGGATTTCCTGGGAGAAAAACACCATATTTGTGCAAAGGAACCCCTGTCAAGTGAATGGAACAAGGATTCCATTTTTCTCTTTTATGAGAACAGTCAATGTTGGAGGAAGGAGGTCCTAGCACCATGTTTTTCTGAGGGATTTGAGTTAAGTTTTGAAAGGAAGAATGCCTACTTCTCAATGTTTCCAAATGCGAGTTACACCACCTGTCTGCCCATCAGCTCAATTCAAGCAAAGGTAACAAGCACTGCATTTGTCGGAAAAAAACTATCCATGTTCTAATCAGGAGGGCCTAGCACTGTGTTTCTCATTGAGAATGGAATTGCCCACAGCAGAATGCACTGCCTACCTCTCAGTGTTTTCATGTTGGTGGTTCATGTCCTTTAGGCAAAGCCTCTAATTCAAGTGAAAGGAAGAAGCATTGTTTCTCTTTTAAGAAAACCATTTATGTTCAAAGCAAGAGGGACAGGCAGGTTGTTTATCACTGTAAGTTGAGTTAACATTTAAAGGGAATACTGCCTCTCTCTCCAGGAAGAACATTATCTGTGTTCAACATCGCCTTTTTCAAGTAAATGGAAGAACAAGTGTGTCTCCTGTAAGAGAACCATTCATGTTACATGCATGAGATTTTAGCACCTTGTTAAGCAGGGAGAACTGAGGTAGGATGTAACAGGAATACAGCCTATCTCTCATGGTTTTCGAGTGTGGGGAACATCAACTTTGTGAAAGTCGCCTCTTAATGGTGAATGCAAGGAGCACTGGTCCTCTTGTAAGAGAATCGTTAATGTTGGAATCAAAAGGGTCTAGGACCATGATCCATATCATGAATGCAGTTACCTGTAGAAAGGAATAATGTCTACGTCTCAATGTTTTCATGGGAGAGGAACATTACAATATTCAATAAAGTCCCTTCCAGAGAATGGAAGAAGCTCTGTTGCTCTTGTAAGACAACCATTAATTATACAAGCAAGAGAATATAGTACCCTGCTTATCATGGAAAATTGAGTTTGAAAAAATAGGAGTACTGCCTGTCTGCCACCTTTTTAAAGTATGAGGAACATCAGCCTTTGCCCAATTACACCATACAAGTGAATGGATGAAGCACTGTACTTCCTGTAGGAGAACCATTAATGTTAGAAGCTAGATGGTCTATCTCTTTGTTGAGCAAGGTGAACTGAGTTAGCTGTTTAAGGGAATACTGCCTACCTCACAGTGTTTTCTTGGGTGAGGAATTTCAACTTTTTCAAAATCGTCCTATTGAACTGAAAGGAGGATTCTGTGCAGCTCTTGCAAGAGAGCCAATGATGTTAGAAGCAAGAGGGTGTAGCCCCGTCTTCAGCATTGTGAACTCAGTTAGGTGTTTTAAAGAATACTGCCCACCTCTTAATTTTCATGACAGCATTAATGTTACAAGCAAGAGGGCTTGCACCTTCTTAAGCATGGTGAACTGAGTTAGCTTTTGAAAGGATCGCTGCCCAACTGTCAGCGTTTTCATGGGTGAGGAACAAAAACTTTGTGCAAAATCACTGCATACAATAAATGGAGGAAAAACTGCAGATTTATAAGAGAATTGTTAATGTTAGAGACAAGAGGGTCTAGCAACATGGCTAGTATTGTGAATTCAGTTTGCTCTTAAAAGGAATACTGCCTACCTCTCAGTGTTTTCCTGGATGAGCAACCTCACCTTTGTGCTGAATCACCCCACTGAAGTGAAAGAGAGAAGCACTGCAGATCTTGTAAGAGAAGCATTAATGTTACAAGCAAGAGGGTCTTGCACCTTGTTAAGCATGGTGAACTGAGTTAGTTTTTAAAAGGAACAATGCCTAACTTTCAGCATTTCCATGGGTGAGGAACATAAACATTGTGCAAAATCTTCGCATAAAAGTGGGAGACAAACTGCAGTTTTTGTAAGAGAATCCTTAATGTTAGAAACAAGGGAGTCTAGAAACTTGGTTAATATTGTGAATTCATTTTGCTGTGTAAAGGAGTACTGCCTACCTCTCAGTGTTTTTCTGGATGAGCAACATCAGCTTTGTGTTGAACCACCCCATTCAAGTGAATTGGAGAAGCACTGTATCTCTTAAAAGAGAAGGATTAACTTTACAAGCAAGAGGGTCTTGCACCTTGTTGAGCATGGTGAACTGTGATAGTTTTTGAAAGAAACGCTGCCTAACTTTCAGCATTTTCATGTGTGAAGAACATAAACATTGTGCAAAATCACTGTATACAATAAATGGTAGAAAACTGCAGATTTATAAGAGAATCCTTAATGTTAGAGACAAGAGGGTCTAGCAACATGATTAGTTTTGTGAACTCAGTTTGCTCTTTAAAGGAGTACTGCCTACCTCTCAGTGTTTTCCTGGATGAGCAACCTCACCTTTGTGCAGAATAACCCCATTCAAGTGAAACGGAGAAGCACTGCAGCTCTTGTAAGAGAAGCATTAGTGTTACAAGCAAGAGAGTCTTGCACCTTGTTAAGCATGGTGAACTGTGTTAGTTTTTAGTAGGAACACTGCCTAACTTTCAGCGTTTTCATGGGTGAGGAACATAAACTTAGTGCAAAATCTTCGCATAAAAGTGGGAGAGAAACTGCAGTTTTTGTAAGAGAATCCTTAATGTTAGAAACAAGAAGGTCTAGCCACTTGGTTAATATTGTGAATTCAGTTTGCTATTTAAAGGAGTACTGCCTACTTCTCAGTGTTTTTCTGGATGAGCAACATCAGCTTTGTGTTGAATCACCCCATTCAAGTGAATTGGAGAAGCACTGTATCTCTTAAAAGAGAAGGATTAACTTTACAAGCAAGAGGGTCTTGCACCTTGTTAAGCATGGTGAACTGTGCAGTTTTTGAAAGGAACGCTGGCTAACTTTCAGCGTTTTCATGTGTAAGGAACATAAACATTGTGCAAAATCACCGCGTACTAGTGAATGGGAGAAAAACTGCAGTTTTTGAAAAAGATTCCTTAATGTTAGGGACAAGAGGGTTTAGCAATATGTTTAGTATTGTGAATTCAGTTTGTTTTTTAAAGGAATACTGCCTACCTCTCAGTGTTTTCTTGGATGAGCAACCTCACCTTTGTGCTGAATCACCCCTTTCAAGTGAAAGGGAGAAGCACTGCAGCTCTTGTAAGAGAAGCATTAAAGTTACAAGCAAGAGGGCCTTGCACCTTCTGAAGCATGGTGAACTGAGTTAGCTTTTGAAAGGAGTACTGTCTAACTGTCAGCATTTTCATTGGCGAGGATCATCAACTTTGTGCAAAATCCTCTGCATATAATAAATGGGAGAAAAACTGTAGAATTATAAGAGAATCCTTAATCTTAGAAACAAGAGGGTCTAGCAACATTTTTATTATTGTGAATTCAGTTTGCTCTTTAAAGGAATACTGCTTATCTCTCAGTGTTTTCCTAAATGAGCAATATCCCCTTAGTGTTGAATCACCCCATTCAAGTGAATGGGAGAAGCACTGCATCTCTTGTAAGAGAAGCATTATTGTTAAAAGCAAGAGGGCCTTTAACCTTGTTATGCATATTGAACTGAGTTAGGATTTGAAAAGAACACTTCCTGACTGTCAGCATTTTCTTGTGTGAGGAACATAAACATTGTGCAAAATCACCACATACAAGTAAATGGGACAAAAACTGGAAGTTTGTAAGATAATCTTTAATGTTAGAAAAAAGAGGGTCTAGCACCATGGTAAGTATTGTGAATTCATTTTGCTCTTTAAAGGAATTTTGCCTACTTCTCACTGTTTTCCTGGATGAGCAACATCACTTTTGTGCTGAATCAACCCATTCAAGTGAATTGGAGAAGCTCTGTAGCTCTCTTAAGAGAAGGATTAATTTTACAAGGAAGACGGTCTGGCACCATGTTAAGCATGGTGAACTCTATTAGTTTTTGAAAGGAACGCTGCCTAACTTTCAGCGTTTTCATGTGTGAGGAACATAAACATTGTGCAAAATCACCACCTAATACTGAGTGGGAGAAAAACTGCAGTTTTTGAAGGAGATTGCTTAATGTTAGAAACAAGAAGGTCTAGCAACTTGGTTAATATTGTGAATTGTTTGCTATTTAAAGGAGTACTGCCTACCTCTCAGTGTTTTTCTGGATGAGCAACATCAGCTTTGTGTTGAATCACCCCATTCAAGTGAATTGCAGAAGCACTCTAGTTTTGTAAGCGAAGGATTAACTTTACAAGCAAGAGGGTCTTGCACCTTGTTAAGCATGGTGAACTGTGTAGTTTTTGAAAGGAACGCTGGCTAACTTTCAGTATATTCATGTGTGAGGAACATAAACATTGTGCAAAATCCCAACATACTACTGAATGGGAGAAAAACTGCAGTTTTGAAAAAGATTCCTTAATGTTAGAGATAAGAGGGTCTAGAAACATGGTTAGTACTGTGAATTCAGTTTGCCCTTTAAAGGAATACTGCCTACCTCTCAGTGTTTTCCTGGATGAGCAACATCACCTTTGTGCTGAATCACCCCATTCAAGTGAAAGGGAGAAGCACTGCAGCTCTTGTAAGAGAAGCATTAATGTTACAAGCAAGAGGGAATTTCACCTTGTTAAGCATGGTGAACTGAATTAGTTTTTAAGAGGAACGCTGCCTAACTTTCAGCGTTTTCATGGGTGAGGAACATAAACATTGTGCAAAATCACCACATACAAGTGAATGGGAGAAAAACTGCAGGTTTGTAAAAAAATCTTTAATGTTGGGAAAAAGAGGGTTTAGCACCATGGTTAGTATTGTGAATTCATTAAAGGAATTCTGCCTACTTCTCACTGTTTTCCTGAATGAGGAACATCACTTTTGTGGTGAATCACAACATTCAAGTGCATTGGAGAAGCACTGCAGCTCTTGTAAGAGAAGGATTAATTTTACAAGCAAGAGTGCCTTGCACCTTGTTAAGCATGGTGAGCTGTGTTAGCTTTTGAAAGGAACGCTACCTAACTTTCAGCAATTTCATGTGTGAGGAACATAAACATGTGCAAAATCACCGCATACAAGTAAATGGGAAAAAAACTGCAGGTTTGTAAGAGAATCTTTAATGTTAGAAACAAGAGGGTCTAGCACCATGGTAAGTATTGTGAATTCATTTTGCTCTTTAAAGGAATTCTGCCTACTTCTCACTGTTTTCCTGGATGAGCAACATCACTTTTGTGCTGAATCACACCATTCAAGTGAATTGGAGAAGCACTGTAGCTCTTGTAAGAGAAGGATTAATTTTACAAGGAAGAGGGTCTCGGACCTTGTTAAGCATGATGAACTGTGTTAGTTTTTGAAAGGAATGCTGCCTAACTTTCAGCGTTTTCATGTGTGAGGAACATAAACATTGTGCAAAATCACTGCCTACAAGTGAGTGGGAGAAAAACTGCAGTTTTTTTTTTCATTTTTCTTTTATTATTCATATGTGCATACGAGGCTTGGTTCATTTCTCCCCCTGCCCCCACCCAATCCCTTACCACCCACTCCACCCCCTCCCTCTCCCCCCCCTCAATACCCAGCAGAAACTATTTTGCCCTTATCTCTAATTTTGTTGTAGAGAGAGTATAAGCAATAATAGGAAGGAACAAGGGGTTTTGCTGGTTGAGATAAGGATAGCTATACAGGGCATTGACTCACATTGATTTCCTGTGCGTGGGTGTTACCTTCTAGGTTAATTCTTTTTGATCTAACCTTTTCTCTAGTTCCTGGTCCCCTTTTCCTATTGGCCTCAGTTGCTTTAAGGTATCTGCTTTAGTTTCTCTGCGTTAAGGGCAACAAATGCTAGCTTGTTTTTTAGGTGTCTTACCTATCCTCACCCCTCCCTTGTGTGCTCTCGCTTTCATCATGTGCTCATAGTCTAATCCCCTTGTTGTGTTTGCCCTTGATCTAATGTCCACATATGAGGGAGAACATACGATTTTTGGTCTTTTGGGCCAGGCTAACCTCACTCAGAATGATGTTCTCCAATTCCATCCATTTACCAGCGAATGATAACATTTCATTCTTCTTCATGGCTGCATAAAATTCCATTGTGTATAGATACCACATTTTCTTAATCCATTCGTCAGTGATGGGGCATCTTGGCTGTTTCCATAACTTGGCTATTGTGAATAGTGCCGCAATAAACATGGATGTGCATGTGCCTCTGGAGTAACAGTCTTTTGGGTATATCCCCAAGAGTGGTATTGCTGGATCAAATGGTAGATCGATGTCCAGCTTTTTAAGTAGCCTCCAAATTTTTTTCCAGAGTGGTTGTACTAGTCTACATTCCCACCAACAGTGTAAGAGGGTTCCTTTTTCCCCGCATCCTCACCGACACCTGTTGTTGGTGGTGTTGCTGATGATGGCTATTCTAACAGGGGTGAGGTGGAATCTTAGTGTGGTTTTAATTTGCATTTCCTTTATTGCTAGAGATGGTGAGCATTTTTTCATGTGTTTTCTGGCCATTTGAATTTCTTCTTTTGAGAAAGTTCTGTTTAGTTCACATGCCCATTTCTTTATTGGTTCATTAGTTTTGGGAGAATTTAGTTTTTTAAGTTCCCTATATATTCTGGTTATCAGTCCTTTGTCTGATGTATAATTGGCAAATATTTTCTCCCACTCTGTGGGTGTTCTCTTCAGTTTAGAGACCATTTCTTTTGATGAACAGAAGCTTTTTAGTTTTATGAGGTCCCATTTATCTATGCTATCTCTTAGTTGCTGTGCTGCTGGGGTTTCATTGAGAAAGTTCTTACCTATACCTACTAACTCCAGAGTATTTCCTACTCTTTCTTGTATCAACTTAAGAGTTTGTTGTCTGATATTAAGATCCTTGATCCATTTTGAGTTAATCTTGGTATAGGGTGATATACATGGATCTAGTTTCAGTTTTTTGCAGACTACTAACCAGTTTTCCGAGCAGTTTTTGTTGAAGAGGCTGCTATTTCTCCATCGTATATTTTTAGCTCCTTTGTCAAAGATAAGTTGTTCATAGTTGTGTGGCTTCCTATCTGGATCCTCTATTCTGTTCCACTGGTCTTCATGTCTGTTTTTGTGCCAGTACCACACTGTTTTTATTGTTATTGCTTTGTAATATAGTTTGAAGTCAGGTATTGTGATACCTCCTGCATTGTTCTTTTGACTGAGTATTGCCTTGGCTATTCGTGGCCTCTTGTGTTTCCATATAAATTTAACAGTAGATTTTTCAATGTCTTTAATGAATGTCATTGGAATTTTGATGGGAATTGCATTAAACATGTAGATTACTTTGGGGAGTATCGACATTTTTACAATGTTGATTCTACCAATCCATGAACATGGGAGATCTCTCCACTTTCTATAGTCTTCCTCAATCTCTTTCTTCAGAAATGTATAGTTTTCCTTGTAGAGGTCTTTCACATCCTTTGTTAGGTTCACACCTAGGTATTTGATTTTGTTTGAGGCTATTGTAAATGGAATTGTTTTCATACATTCTTTTTCAATATGCTCATTGTTAGTGTATAGAAATGCTATATGCTATGTTGATTTTATATCCTGCTACCTTGCTATAGCTATTGATGATGTCTAGAAGCTTCTGAGTAGAGTTTTTTGGGTCTTTAAGGTATAGGATCATGTCGTCTGCAAATAGGGATATTTTGAGAAAAACTGCAGATTTTGCAGGAGATTCCTTAATGTTAGAAACAAGAAGGTCTAGCTACTTTGTTAATATTGTGAATTCAGTTTGCTATTTAAAGGAGTACTGCCTACCTCTCAGTGTTTTCCTGGATGAGCAACATCAGCTTCGTGTTGAATCACCCCATTCAAGTGAAAGGGAGAAGCACTGTAGCTCTTGTAAAGTAGGATTAATTTTACAAGCAAGAGGGTCTTGCACCTTGTTAAGCATGGTGAACTGAGTTAGCTTTTGAAAGGAATACTGTCTAACTGTCACCGTTCTCATTGGTGAGGATCATCAACTTTGTGCAAAATCTCTGCGTACAACAAATGGGAGAAAAATTGTAGAATTATAAGAGAATCCTTAATCTTAAAAACAAGAGGGTCTAGCAACATTTTTATTATTGGAAATTCAGTTTGCTCTTTAAAGGAATACTGCCTACCTCTCAGTGTTTTCCTAAATGAGCAACATCACCTTAGTGTTGAATCACCCCATTGAAGTGAATGGGAGAAGCACTGCATCTCTTGTAAGAGAAGCATTAATGTTACAAGCAAGAGGGCCTTTAACCTTCTTATGCATATTGAACTGAGTTAGGATTTGAAAAGAACGCTTCCGGACTGTCAGCGTTTTCATGTGGGAGGAACATAAACATTGTGCAAAATCACCGCAAACAAGTAAGTGGGAGAAAAAACTGGAGGTTTGTAAGAGAATCTTTAATGTTAGAAAAAAGAGTGTCGAGCAATATGGTTAGTATTGTGAATTCATTTTGCTCTTTAAAGGAATTCTGCTTACTTCTCACTGTTTTCCTGGATGAGCAATATCACATTTGTGCTGAACCACACCATTCAAGTGAATTGGAGAAGCACTGTAGCTATTGTAAGAGAAGGATTAATTTTACAATCAAGAGGGTATTGCACCTTGTTAAGCATGGTGAACTGTGTTTGTTTTTGAAAGGAACGCTGCCTGTCAGCGTTTTCATGGGTGAGGATCAACAACTTTGGGCAAAATCCTCAGCGTACAATAAATGGGAGAAAAACTGTAGATTTATAAGAGAATCCTTAATGTTAGAAACAAGAGGGTCTAGCGAAATTTTTATTATTGTGAATTCAGTTTGCTCTTTAAAGGAATACTGCCTACCTCTCAGTGTTTTCCGGGATGAGCAGCATCACTTTTGTGCTGAATCACCCAATTCAAGTGAATTGGAGAAGCACTGTAGCTCTTGTCAGAGAAGGATTAACTTTACAAGCAAGAGGGTCTTGCACCTTGTTAAGCATGGTGAACTGTGTTAGTTTTTGAAAGGAACGCTGCCTAACTTTCAGCATTTTCATGTGTGAAGAACATAAACATTGTGCAAAATCACTGCATACAATAAATGTGAGAAAAACTGCAGATTTATAAGAGAATCCTTAATGTTAAAAACAAGAGGGTCTAGCAACTTGGATAATATTGTGAATTCAGTTTGCTCTTTAAAGGAGTACTGCCGACCTCTCAGTGTTTTCCTGGATCAGCAACATCACCTTTCTGCTGAATCTCCCCATTCAAGTGAATTGGAGAAGCACTGCAGCTCTTGTAAGAGAAGCATTAATGTTACAAGCAAGAGGGTCTTGCATCTTGTTAAACATGGTGAACTGTGTTAGTTTTTGAAAGGAACGCTGCCGAACTTTCAGCATTTTCATGTGTGAAGAACATCAATATTGTGCAAAATGACTGCATAAAATAAATGGGAGAAAAACTGCAGATTTATAAGAGAATCCTTAATGTTAGAAACAAGAGGGTCTAGCAACTTGGATAATATTGTGAATTCAGTTTGCTCTTTAAAGCAGTACTGCCTACCTCTCAGTGTTTTCCTGGATCAGCAACATCACATTTCTGCTGAATCTCCCCATTCAAGTGAATGGGAGAAGCACTGCAGCTCTTGTAAGAGAAGCATTAATGTTACAAGCAAGAGGGCCTTACACCTTGTTAAGCATGGTGAACTGAGTTAGCTTTGGAAAGGAACGCTGAGCAACTGTCAGCTTTTTCATGGGTGAGGATCTTCAATTTTGGGCAAAATCACCACATAGAAGTAAATGGGAGAAAAACTGCAGGTTTGTAAGAGAATCTTTAATGTTAGAAAAAAGAGGGTCTAGAAACATGGTTAGTATTGTGAATTCATTTCGCTTTTTAAAGGAATTCTGCCTACTTCTCACTGTTTTCCTCCATGAGCAACATCACCTTTGTGCTGAATCACCCCATTCAAGTGAAAGGGAGAAGGACTGTAGCTCTTGTAT
Source organism: Castor canadensis (assembly GCF_047511655.1). NCBI lineage: Eukaryota > Metazoa > Chordata > Mammalia > Rodentia > Castoridae > Castor > Castor canadensis. Next base: position 36,125,648 of record NC_133401.1, on the reverse strand, counting down.
AGAAGGCTTAACTTTACAAGCAAGAGAGTCTTGCACCTTGTTAACCATGGTGAACTGTGTTAGTTTTTGAAAGGAACGCTGCATAACCTTCAGCCTTTTCATGGGTGAGGAACATAAACTTAGTGCAAAATCACCGCATACAAGTGAAAGGAGAAAAACTGCAGTTTTTTAAGAGAATCCTTTTATGTTAGAAACAAGAGGGTCTAGCAACTTGGTTAATATTGTGAATTCAGTTTTGCTGTTCATTGAGTTCCTCTCAGTGTTTTCCTGGAAGAGCAACATCAACTTTGTGTTCAATCACCCTATTCATGTGAATGGGAGAAGCACTGAAGCTCTTGTAAGAGAAGCATTAATATTAAAAGCAAGAGGGTCTTGCACCTTGTTAAGCATGGTGATCTGTGTTAGTTTTTGAAAGGAACGCTGCATAACCTGCAGCCTTTTCATGGTTGAGGAACATAAACTTTGTGCAAAATCACCGCATAAAAGTAAATGGAAGAAAAACTGCAGCTTTTGTAAGAGAATCCTTAATGTTAGAAACAAGAGGGTCTAGCAACTTAGTTAGTATGGTGAATTCAGTTTGCTCTTTAAAGGAGTACTGCGTAAGTCAGTGTTTTCCTGGATGAGCAACATCAACTTTCTGCTGAATCACCCCATTCAAGTGAACGGGAGAATCACTGCAGCTCTGTAAGAGAAATATTAATGTTACAAGCAAGAGGGCCTTGCACCTTGTTAAGCATGGTGAACTGAGTTAGCTTTTGCAAGGAATGCTTCCTAACTGTCAGCGTTTACAAAGGTGAGGAACATCAAATTTGTTCAAAACAGCCCCTTTCAAATGAATGGGGAAATACTATACTATTCTAAGAAAACTTTTAATGTTAGAAGGAAGATGGTTTAGCATCATGTTTTGGATCGAGAACTGAGTGTGCTGTTTAAGGGAATACGCTGTGACTCTCAATGTTTACATGGGTGAGGAACATCATCCTTGTGCATAATGAGAGCATACAAGTAAATGGGAGAAAACCTGCAGTTTTCTAAGAGAATGCTTAATGTTAGAAACAAGAGGGTCTAGAAAATCGGTAACTATGGTGAATTCAGTTTGCTCTTTAAAGGAGTACTGCATTCCTACCAGTGTTTTCCCGGATAAGCAATATCACCTTTGTGTTGAATCACCCCACTCGAGTGAAAGGGAGAAGCAGTGCAGCTCTTGTAAGAGAAGCATTAATATTAAAAGCAAGAGGGTATTACAACTTGTTAAGCATGCTGTACTGAGTTAGTTTTTAAGAGGAACGTTGCCTAACTTTCAGCGTTTTCATGGGAGAGGAACATAAACATTGTGCAAAATCACCGCATACTAGTGAATGGGAGAAAAACTGCAGTTTTTCAAAAGGATTCCTTAATGTTACAGACAAGAGGGTCCAGCAACATGGTCAGTATGGTGAATTCAGTTTGCTCTTTAAAGGAGTACTGCCTACCTCTCAGGGTTTTCCTGGATCAGCAACATCACCTTTCTGCTGAATCTCCCCATTCAAGGGAAAGGTAGAAGCACTGCAGCTCTTGTAAGAGAAGGATTAATGTTACAAGCAAGAGGGCCTTGCACCTTGTTAAGCATGGTGAACTGAGATAGCTTTTGAAAGGATCGCTGCCCAACTGTCAGCATTTTCATGGGTGAGGAACATAAACTTTGTGCAAAATCACCGCCTTAAATAAAAGGGAAAAAAACTGCAGTTTTTGTAAGAGCATCCTGAATGTTAGAAACAAGAGGGTCTAGCAACATGGTTATTATGGTGAATTCAGTTTGCTCTTTAAAGGAGTACTGTCTACCTCTCAGTGTTTTGCTGGATCAGCAATATCACCTTTCTGCTGAATCTCCCCATTCAAGTGAATGGGAGAAGCACTGCAGCTCTTGTAAGAGAAGCATTAATGTTACAAGCAAGAGGGCCTTGCACCTTGTTAAACATGCTGAACTCTGTTAGTTTTTGAAAGGAATGCTGCCTAACCTTCAGCCTTTTCATGGGTGAGGAACATAAACTTTGTGCAAAATCACCGCATACAAGTGAATGGGAGAAATACTGCAGATTTGTAAGAGACTCTTTAATGTTAGAAAAAGAGGGTCTAGCAACATGGTTAGTATGGTGAATTCATTTTGCTCTTTAAAGGAATTCTGCCAACTTCTCACTGTTTTCCTTGATGAACAACATCACATTTGTACTGAATCAACCCATTCAAGTGAAAGGGAGAAGCACTGTAGCTCTTGTAAGGAAGGATTAACTTTACAAGCAAGAGGGTCTTGCACCTTGTTAAGCATGGTGAACTGTGTTAGTTTTTGAAAGGAACGCTGCCTAACCTTCAGCCTTTTCATCGGTGAGGATCATCAACTTTCTGCAAAATCACCGCATACAATAAATGGGAGAAACCTGCAGTTTTCTAAGAGAATTCTTAATGTTAGAAACAAGATGATCTAGAAACTCGGTTACTATGGTGAATTCAGTTTGCTCTTTAAAGGAGTACTGCGTTCCTACCAGTGTTTTCCCAGATGAGAAATATCACCTTTGTGTTGAGTCACCCCACTCAAGTGAAAGGGAGAAGCACTGTAGCTCTTGTAAGGAAGGATTAACTTTACAAGCAAGAGTGTCTTGCACCTTGTTAAGCATGGTGAACTGTGTTAGTTTTTGAAAGGAACACTACCTAACTTTCAGCGTTCTCATGGGTGAGGAACATAAACTTTGTGCAAAATCACTGCCTTAAATAAAAGGGAAAAAAACTGCAGTTTTTGTAAGAGCATCCTGAATGTTAGAAACAAGAGGGTCTAGCAACATGGTTATTATGGTGAATTCAGTTTGCTCTTTAAAGGAGTACTGTCTACCTCTCAGTGTTTTGCTGGATCAGCAATATCACCTTTCTGCTGAATCTCCCCATTCAAGTGAATGGGAGAAGCACTGCAGCTCTTGTAAGAGAAGCATTAATGTTACAAGCAAAAGGGCCTTGCACCTTGTTAAGCATGGTGAACTGAGTTAGCTGATGAAAGGAACGCTGAGCAACTGTCAGCATTTTCATGGGTGAGTATCGTCAACTTTGTGCAAAATCACCGCATAGAAGTAAATGGGAGAAAAACTGCAGGTTTGTAAGAGAATATAAACTTTGTGCAAAATCACCGCCTTAAGTAAAAGGGAGAAAAACTGCAGTTTTTGTAAGAGAATCCTTCATGTTAGAAAGAAGAGGGTCTAGCAACATGGTTAGTATGGTGAATTCATTTTGCTCTTTAAAGGAATTCTGCCTAGTTTTCACTGTTTTCCTCGATGAGCAACATCACCTTTGTGCTGAATCACCCCATTCAAGTGAAAGGGAGAAGCACGGTAGCTCTTGTAAGGAAGGATTAACTTTACAAGCAAAAGGGTCTTGCAACTTGTTACGCCTGGTGAACTGTGCAGTTTTTGAAAGGAACGCTGGCTAACTTTCAGCGTTTTCATGTGTGAGGAACATAAACATTGTGCAAAATCACCGCATACTAGTGAATGGGAGAAAAACTGCAGTTTTTCAAAAGGATTCCTTAAAGTTACAGACAAGAGGGTCCAACAACATGGTCAGTATGGTGAATTCAGTTTGCTCTTTAAAGGAGTACTGCCTACCTCTCAGTGTTTTCCTGGATCAGCAACATAACCTTTCTGCTGAATCTCCCCATTCAAGTGAAAGGGAGAAGCACTGCACTTCTTGTAAGAGAAGCATTAATGTTACAAGCAAGAGGGCCTTGCATCTTGTTAAGCATGGTGAACTGAGTTAGCTTTTGAAAGGATCGCTGCCCAACTGTCAGCGTTTTCATGGGTGAGGATTGTCAACTTTGTGCAAAATCACCACATAGAAATAAATGGGAGAAAAACTGCAGGTTTGTAAGAGAATCTTTAATGCTAGAAAAAAGAGGGTCTAGCAACATGGTTAGTATGGTGAATTCAGTTTGCTCCTTAAAGGAGTACTGCCTACCTCTAAGTGTTTTCCTGGATCAGCAACATCACCTTTCTGCTGATTCTCCCCATTGAAGTGAAAGGGAGAAGCACTGTAGCTCTTGTAGGGAAGAATTAACTTTACAAGCAAGAGGGTCTTGCACCTTGTTAAGCATGGTGAACTGTGTTAGTTTTTGAAAGGCACGCTGCCTAACCTTCAGCCTTTTCATAGGTGAGGAACATAAACATTGTGCAAAATCACCGCCTACATGTGAGTGGGAGAAAAACTACAGTTTTTGAAGGAGATTGCTTAATGTTAGAAACAAGAAGGTCTAGCAACTTGGTTAATATTGTGAATTCAGTTTGCTATTTAAAGGAGTACTGCCTACCTCTCAGGGTTGTCTTGGATGAGCAACATCAGCTTTGTGTTGAATCACCCAATTCAAATAAATTGGAGTAGAACTGTAGCTCTGGTAAGAGAAGGATTAATTTTACAAGCAAGAGGGTCTTGCACCTTGTTAAGCATGGTGAACTGTACAGTTTTGAAAGGAAGGCTGGCTAACTTTAAGTGTTTTCATGAGTGAGGAACATAAATATTGTGCAAAATCACCGCATACTAGTGAATGAGAGAAAAACTGCAGTTTTTGAAAAAGATTCCTTAATGTTACAGACAAGAGGGTCCAGCAACATGGTTAGTATGGTGAATTTAGTTTGCTCTTTAAAGGAGTACTGCCTACATCTCAGTGTTTTCCTGGATCAGCAACATCACCTTTCTGCTGAATCTCCCGATTCAAGTGAAAGGGAGAAGCACTGCAGCTCTTGTAAGAGAAGCATTAATGTTACAAGCAAGAGGGCCTTGCACCTTGTTAAGCATGGTGAACTGAGTTAATTTTTGAAAGTAACGCTGAGCAACTGTCAGCGTTTTCATGGGTGAGGATCGTCAACTTTGGGCAAAATCACCACATAAATGTAAATGCGAGAAAAACTGCAGGTTTGTAAGAGAATATAAACTTTGTGCAAAATCACCGCCTTAAATAAAAGGGAGAAAAACTGCAGTTTTTGTAAGAGAATCCTTCATGTTAGAAACAAGAGGGTCTAGCAACATGGTTAGTATGGTGAATTCATTTTGCCCTTTAAAGGAATTCTGCCTAATTCGCACTGTTTTTCTCAATGAGCAACATCACCTTTGTGCTGAATCACCCCATTCAAGTGAAAGGGAGAAGCACTGTAGCTCTTGTAAGGAAGGATTAACTTTACAAGCAAGAGTGTCTTGCACCTTTGTAAGCATGGTGAACTGTGTTAGTTTTTGAAAGGAACGCTGCCTAACCTTCAGCCTTTTCATGGGTGTGGATCGTCAACTTTGTGCAAAATCACCGCATACAAGTAAAAGGGAAAAAATCTGCAGGTTTGTAAGAGGATCTTTAATGTTAGAAAAAGAGGGTCTAGCACCATGGTAAGTATTGTGAATTCATTTTCCTCTTTAAAGGAATTCTGCCTACTTCTCACTGTTTTCCTGGATGAGCAACATCACTTTTGTTTTGAATAACCGCATGCAAGTGAATTGGAGAAGCACTGTAGCACTTGTAAGAGAAGGATTAATTTTACAAGGAAGAGGGTCTGGTACCTTGTTAAGAATGGTGAACTCTGTTAGTTTTTGAAAGGAACGCTGGCTAACTTTCAGCGTTTTCATGTGTGATGAACATAAACATTGTGCAAACTCACCGCATACTAGTGAATGGGAGAAAAACTGCAGTTTTTGAAAAAGATTCCTTAATTTTACAGACAAGAGGGTCCAGCAACATGGTTAATATGGTGAATTCAGTTTGCTCTTTAAAGGAGTACTACCTACCTCTCAGTGTTTTCCTGGATCAGCAACATCACCTTTCTGCTGAATCTCCCCATTCAAGGGAAAGGTAGAAGCACTGCAGCTCTTGTAAGAGAAGCATTAATATTACAAGCAAGAGGGCCTTGCACCTTGTTAAGCATGGTGAACTGAGTTAGCTTTTGAAAGGATCGCTGCCCAACTGTCAGCGTTTTCATGGGTGAGGATCATCAACTTTGGGCAAAATCACCACATAGAAGTAAATGGGAGAAAAACTGCAGGTTTGTAAGAGAATCTTTAATGTTAGAAAAAAAAGGGTCTAGCAACATGGTTAGTATTGTGAATTCATTTTGCTCTATAAAGGAGTTCTGCCTACTTCTCACTGTTTTCCTCAATGAGCAACATCACTTTTGTGCTGAATAACCCCATTCAAGTGAAAGGGAAAAGCACTGCAGCTCTTGTAAGAGAAGCATTAATGTTACAAGCAAGAGGGCCTTGCACCTTGTTAAGCATGGGGAACTGAGTTAGCTTTTGAAAGGAACGCAGAGCAACTGTCAGCGTTTTCATGGGTGAGGATCGTCAACTTTGGGCAAAATCACCACATAGAAGTAAATGGGAGAAAAACTGCAGGTTTGTAAAGAATCAATCTTAAATGTTAGAAAAAAGAGGGTCTAGCAACAAGGTTAGTATTGTGAATTCATTTTGCTCTTTACAGGAATTCTGACTATTTCTCACTGTTTTCCTCCATGAGCAACATCACCTTTGTGCTGAATCACCCCATTCAAGTGCAAATGAGAAGCACTGTAGCTCTTGTAAGAGAATGATTAATTTCACAAGCCAGAAGGTCTTCCACCATGTTAAGCATGGTGAACTGTGTTAGTTATTGAAAGGAACACTGCCTAACCTCAGCCTTTTCATGGGTGAGGATCTTCAACTTTGTGCAAAATCACCGAGTATAAGTAAATGGGAGAAAACCTGCAGTTTTCTAAGAGAATGCTTAACGTTAGAAACAAGAGGGTCTAGAAACTTGGTTACTATGGTGAATTCAGTTTCCTCTTTAAAGGAGTACTGCATCCTTACCAGTGTATTCCCTGATGACTATTATCACCTTTGTGTTGAATTACCCCACTCAAGTGAAAGGGAGAAGCAGTGCAGCATTTGTAAAAGAAGCATTAATATGAAAAGCTAGAGGGAATTTCACCTTGTTAAGCATGGTGAACTGAGGTAGCTTTTGAAAGGAACGCTGCCCAACTGTCAGCGTTTTCATGGGTGAGGATCATCAACTTTGTGCATAATCACCACATACACTAAATGGGAGAAAACCTGCAGTTTTCTAAGAGAATCCTTCATGTTAGAAACAAGAGGGTCTAGACACTCGGTTACTATGGTGAATTCAGTTTGCTCTTTAAAGGAGTACTGCCTACCTCTCAGTGTTTTCCTGGATCAGCAACATCACCTTTCTGCTGAATCTCCCCATTCAAGTGAGTGGGAGAAGCACTGCAGCTCTTATAAGAGAAGCATTAATGTTCCAAGCAAGAGGGAATTTCACCTTGTTAAGCATGGTGAACTGAGTTAGCTTTTGAAAGGAATGCTGCCCAACTATCAGCGTTTTCATGGTTGAGGATCATCAACTTTGTGCAAAATCACCACATACACTAAATGGGAGAAAACCTGCAGTTTTCGAAGAGAATCCTTCATGTTAGAAACAAGAGGGTCTAGCAACTTGGTTAATATTGTGAATTCAGTTTGCTCTTTAAAGGAGTATTGCATAAAGCTCAGTGTTTTCCTGGATGAGCAACATCACCTTTCTGCTGAATCACCCCATTCAAGTGAACAGGAGAATCACTGCAGCTCTGTAAGAGAAGCATTAATGTTACAAGCAAGAGGGCCTTGCACCTTGTTAAACATGCTGAACTCTGTTAGTTTTTGAAAGGAATGCTGCCTAACCTTCAGCCTTTTCATGGGTGAGGAACATAAACTTTGTGCAAAATCACCGCATACAAGTGAATGGGAGAAATACTGCAGATTTGTAAGAGATTCCTTAATGTTAGAAACAAGAGGGTCTAGCAACTTGGTTAATATTGTGAATTCAGTTTGCTCTTTAAAGGAGTACTGCATAATGCTCAGTGTTTTCCTGGATGAGCAACATCACCTTTCTGCTGAATCACCCCATTCAAGTGAACGAGAGAATCACTGCAGCTCTGTAAGAGAAGCATTAGTGTTACAAGCAAGAGGGCCTTGCACCTTGTTAAGCATGGTGAACTGAGTTAGCTTTTGAAAGGAACGCTGCCCAATTGTCAGCGTTTTCATGGGTGAGGATCGTCAACTTTGTGCGAAATCTCTGCATACCAGTAAATGGGAGAAAAACTGCATGTTTCTAAGAGAATCTTTAACGTTAGAAACAAGAGGGTCTAGCAACTTGGTTAATATATTGAATTCAGTTTGCTCTTTAAAGGAGTACTGAATACCTCTCAGTGCTTTCCTGGAGGAGCAACATCACCTTTGTGCAGAATCACCCCTTTCACGTGAAAGGGAGGAGCATTGCAGCTCTTGTAAGAGAAGCATTAATGTTACAAGCAAGAGGGCCTTGCACCTTGTTAAGCATGGTGAGCTAAGTTAGCTTTTGAAAGGAACGCTGCCTAACTGTCTGCAATTTCATGGGTGAGGACTATCAACTTTGTGCAAAATCACCACATACAAGTAAAGGGCAGAAAAACTGCAGATTTGTAGGTGAATCCTTTATGTTAGAACAAGAGGGTCTAGCAACATGGTTAGTATGGTGAATTCAGTTTGCTTTTTAAGGGAGTACTGCCTACCTCTCAGTGTTTTCCTGGATCAGCAACATCAACTTTCTGCTGAATCTCCCCATTCAAGTGAATGGGAGAAGCACTGCAGCTCTTATAAGAGAAGCATTAATGTTCCAAGCAAGAGGGAATTTCACCTTGTTAAGCTTGGTGAACTGTGTTAGTTTTTGAAAGGAACGCTGCCTAACTTTCAGCGTTTTCATGTGTGAGGAACATAAACTTTTTGCAAAATCACCACCTTAAATAAAAGGGAGAAAAACTGCTCTTTTTTTAAGAGCATCCTGAATGTTAGAAACAAGAGGGTCTAGCAACATTGTCAGTATCGTGAATTCAGTTTGCTCTATAAAGGAGTACTGCTCACCTCCCAGTGTATTCCTGGATCAGCAACATCACCTTGCTGCTGAATCTCCCCACTCAAGTGAAAGGGAGAATCACTGCAGGTTTGTAAGAGAAGCATTAATGTTACAAGCAAGATGGTGCTGCACCTTGTTAAGAATGGCGAACTGTGTTAGTTTTTGAAAGGAACGCTGCCTAACTTTCAGCGTTTTCATGTGTGAGGAACATAAACATTGTGCAAAATCACCGCATACAAGTGAATGGGAGAAAAACCGCACTTTTTGAAAGACATTCCTTAATGTTAGAAACAAGAAGGTCTAGCAACTTGGTTAATATTGTGAATTCAGTTTGCTACTTAAAGGAGTACTGCCTACCTCTCAGTGTTTTCCTGGATGAGCAAAATCACCTTTGTGTTGAATCACCCCATTCAAGTGAAAGGGAGAAGCACTGTAGCTCTTGTAGAGAAGGATTAATTTTACAAGCAAGAGGGTCTTGCACCTTCTTAAGCAATGTGAACTCTGTTAGTTTTTGAAAGGAACGCTGCCTAACTTTCAGGGTTTTCATGTGTGAGGAACATAAACGTTGTGCAAAATCACCGCATACAAGCAAATGGGAGAAAAACTGCAGGTTTGTAAAAGAATCTTTAATGTTAGAAAAAAGAGGGTCTAGCACCATGGTTAGTATTGTGAATCCTTTTTGCTCTTTAAAGGAATTCTGCCCACTTAGCACTGTTTTCCTGGATGAGCAATATCACTTTTGTGTTGAATCACCCCATTCAAGTGAATTGGAGAAGCCCTGTAGCACTTGTAAGAGAACGATTAACTTTACAAGCAAGAGTGTCTTGCACCTTGCTAAGCATGCTGAACTGTGTTAGTTTTTGAAAGGAATGCTGCCTAAAATTCAGCCTTTTCATGGGTGAGGAACATAAACTTTGTGCAAAATCACCGCATACAAGTGAATGGGAGAAATACTGCAGATTTGTAAGAGAATCCTTCATGTTAGAAACAAGAGGGTCTAGCAACATGGTTAGTATGGTGAATTCAGTTTGCTCTTGAAAGGAGTACTGCCTACCTCTCAGTGTTTTCCTGGATCAGCAACATCACCTTTCTGCTGAATCTCCCCAATCAAGTGAGTGGAAAAAGTACTGCAGCTCTTATAAGAGAAGCATTAGGGTTACAAGCAAGAGGGCCTTTCACCTTGTTATGCATGGTGAACCGAGTTAGCATTTGAAAAGAACGCTTCCTGACTGTCAGTGTTTTCAAAGGTGAAGAATATCAACTTTGTGCAAAACAGCCTCTTTCAAGTGAATGGAGAAAAAGTGTAGCTTTTCTAAGAAAACAATTAATGTTAGAAGCAAGATGATTTAGCAGCATGTTTAAGTTTGAGAATTGAGTGTGCTGTTTAAGGCAATACGCTCTCCCTCTCAGTGTTTCCATGGGTGAGGAACCTCATCTTTGTGCATAAGGAGAGCACACAAGTGAATGGGAGAAAAACTGCAGTTTTTTAAGAGAATCCTTTTAAGTTATAAACAAGATGGTCTAGCAACTTGGATAATATTGTGAATTCAGTTTGCTGTTTAAAGGAGTAGTGAATACTTCTCAGTGTATTCCTGGATCAGCAACATCACCTTTCTGCTGAATCTCCCCATTCAAGTGAAAGGGAGAAGCACTGCAGCTCTTGTAAGAGAAGCATTAATGTTACAAGCAAGAGGGCCCTGCACCTTGTTAAGCATGGTGAACTGAGTTAGCTTTTGAAAGGAACGCTGCCCAATTGTCATCGTTTTCATGGGTGAGGATCGTCAACTTTGTGCGAAATCTCTGCATACCAGTAAATGGGAGAAAAACTGCAGGTTTCTAAGAGAATCTTTAACGTTAGAAAAAAGAGGGTCTAGCAACTTGGTTAATATATTGAATTCAGTTTGCTCTTTAAAGGAGTACTGAATACCTCTCAGTGCTTTCGTGGAGGAGCAACATCACCTTTGTGCAGAATCACCCCTTTCAAGTGAAAGGGAGGAGCATTGCAGCTCTTGTAAGATAAGCATTAATGTTACAAGCAAGAGGGCCTTGCACCTTGTTAAGCATGGTGAGCTAAGTTAGCTTTTGAAAGGAACGCTGCCTAACTGTCTGCAATTTCATGGGTGAGGACTATCAACTTTGTGCAAAATCACCACATACAAGTAAAGGGCAGAAAAACTGCAGATTTGTAGGAGAATCCTTCATGTTAGAACAAGAGGGTCTAGCAACATGGTTAGTATGGTGAATTCAGTTTGCTTTTTAAGGGAGTACTGCCTACCTCTCAGTGTTTTCCTGGATCAGCAACATCAACTTTCTGCTGAATCTCCCCATTCAAGTGAATGGGAGAAGCACTGCAGCTCTTATAAGAGAAGCATTAATGTTCCAAGCAAGAGGGAATTTCACCTTGTTAAGCTTGGTGAACTGTGTTAGTTTTTGAAAGGAACGCTGCCTAACTTTCAGAGTTTTCATGTGTGAGGAACATAAACTTTTTTCAAAATCACCACCTTAAATAAAAGGGAGAAAAACTGCAGTTTTTGTAAGAGCATCCTGAATTTTAGAAACAAGAGGGTCTAGCAACATTGTCAGTATAGTGAATTCAGTTTGCTCTATAAAGGAGTACTGCTTAACTCCCAGTGTTTTCCTGGTTCAGCAACATCACCTTGCTGAAGAATCTCCACATTTAAGTGAAAGAGAGAATCACTGCAGCTTTGTAAGAGAAGCATTAATGTTACAAGCAAGATGTTGCTGCACCTTGTTAAGAATGGTGAACTGTGTTAGTTTTTGAAAGGAACGCTGCCTAACTTTCAGCGTTTTCATGTGTGAGGAACATAAACTTTTTGCAAAATCACCACCTTAAATAAAAGGGAGAAAAACTGCTCTTTTTTTAAGAGCATCCTGAATGTTAGAAACAAGAGGGTCTAGCAACATTGTCAGTATCGTGAATTCAGTTTGCTCTATAAAGGAGTACTGCTCACCTCCCAGTGTATTCCTGGATCAGCAACATCACCTTGCTGCTGAATCTCCCCACTCAAGTGAAAGGGAGAATCACTGCAGCTTTGTAAGAGAAGCATTAATGTTACAAGCAAGATGGTGCTGCACCTTGTTAAGAATGGCGAACTGTGTTAGTTTTTGAAAGGAACGCTGCCTAACTTTCAGCGTTTTCATGTGTGAGGAACATAAACATTGTGCAAAATCACCGCATACAAGTGAATGGGAGAAAAACTGCACTTTTTGAAAGACATTCCTTAATGTTAGAAACAAGAAGGTCTAGCAACTTGGTTCATATTGTGAATTCAGTTTGCTACTTAAAGGAGTACTGCCTACCTCTCAGTGTTTTCCTGGATGAGCAAAATCACCTTTGTGTTGAATCACCCCATTCAAGTGAAAGGGAGAAGCACTGTAGCTCTTGTAGAGAAGGATTAATTTTACAAGCAAGAGGGTCTTGCACCTTCTTAAGCAATGTGAACTCTGTTAGTTTTTGAAAGGAACGCTGCCTAACTTTCAGGGTTTTCATGTGTGAGGAACATAAACGTTGTGCAAAATCACCGCATACAAGCAAATGGGAGAAAAACTGCAGGTTTGTAAAAGAATCTTTAATGTTAGAAAAAAGAGGGTCTAGCACCATGGTTAGTATTGTGAATCCTTTTTGCTCTTTAAAGGAATTCTGCCCACTTAGCACTGTTTTCCTGGATGAGCAATATCACTTTTGTGTTGAATCACCCCATTCAAGTGAATTGGAGAAGCCCTGTAGCACTTGTAAGAGAACGATTAACTTTACAAGCAAGAGTGTCTTGCACCTTGCTAAGCATGCTGAACTGTGTTAGTTTTTGAAAGGAATGCTGCCTAAAATTCAGCCTTTTCATGGGTGAGGAACATAAACTTTGTGCAAAATCACCGCATACAAGTGAATGGGAGAAATACTGCAGATTTGTAAGAGAATCCTTCATGTTAGAAACAAGAGGGTCTAGCAACATGGTTAGTATGGTGAATTCAGTTTGCTCTTGAAAGGAGTACTGCCTACCTCTCAGTGTTTTCCTGGATCAGCAACATCACCTTTCTGCTGAATCTCCCCAATCAAGTGAGTGGAAAAAGTACTGCAGCTCTTATAAGAGAAGCATTAATGTTCCAAGCAAGAGGGCCTTTCACCTTGTTATGCATGGTGAACCGAGTTAGCATTTGAAAAGAACGCTTCCTGACTGTCAGCGTTTTCAAAGGTGAAGAATATCAACTTTGTGCAAAACAGCCTCTTTCAAGTGAATGGAGAAAAAGTGTAGCTTTTCTAAGAAAACAATTAATGTTAGAAGCAAGATGATTTAGCAGCATGTTTAAGTTTGAGAATTGAGTGTGCTGTTTAAGGCAATACGCTCTCCCTCTCAGTGTTTCCATGGGTGAGGAACCTCATCTTTGTGCATAAGGAGAGCACACAAGTGAATGGGAGAAAAACTGCAGTTTTTTAAGAGAATCCTTTTAAGTTATAAACAAGATGGTCTAGCAACTTGGATAATATTGTGAATTCAGTTTGCTGTTTAAAGGAGTAGTGAATACTTCTCAGTGTATTCCTGGATCAGCAACATCACCTTTCTGCTGAATCTCCGCATTCAAGTGAAAGGGAGAAGCACTGCAGCTCTTGTAAGAGAAGCATTAATGTTACAAGCAAGAGGGCCCTGCACCTTGTTAAGCATGGTGAACTGAGTTAGCTTTTGAAAGGAACGCTGCCCAATTGTCAGCGTTTTCATGGGTGAGGATCATCAACTTTGTGCGAAATCTCTGCATACCAGTAAATGGGAGAAAAACTGCAGGTTTCTAAGAGAATCTTTAACGTTAGAAACAAGAGGGTCTAGCAACTTGGTTAATATATTGAATTCAGTTTGCTCTTTAAAGGAGTACTGAATACCTCTCAGTGCTTTCCTGGAGGAGCAACATCACCTTTGTGCAGAATCACCCCTTTCAAGTGAAAGGGAGGAGCATTGCAGCTCTTGTAAGAGAAGCATTAATGTTACAAGCAAGAGGGCCTTGCACCTTGTTAAGCATGGTGAGCTAAGTTAGCTTTTGAAAGGAACGCTGCCTAACTGTCTGCAATTTCATGGGTGAGGAATATCAACTTTGTGCAAAATCACCACATACAAGTAAAGGGCAGAAAAACTGCAGATTTGTAGGAGAATCCTTCATGTTAGAAACAAGAGGGTCTAGCAACATGGTTAGTGTGGTGAATTCAGTTTGCTTTTTAAGGGAGTACTGCCTACCTCTCAGTGTTTTCCTGGATCAGCAACATCAACTTTCTGCTGAATCTCCCCATTCAAGTGAAGGGGAGAAGCACTGCAGCTCTTATAAGAGAAGCATTAATGTTACAAGCAAGAGGGAATTTCACCTTGTTAAGCATGGTGAACTGAGGTAGCTTTTGAAAGGAACGCTGCTCAACTGTCAGCGTTTTCATGGGTGAGGATCATCAACTTTGTGCAAAATCACCCGATACACTAAATGGGAGAAAACCTGCAGTTTTCTAAGAGAATCCTTCATGTTAGAAACAAGAGGGTCTAGAAACTCGGTTACTATGGTGAATTCAGTTTGCTCTTTAAAGGAGTTCTGCGTTCCTCTCAGTGTTTTCCTGGGTGAACAATATCACCTTTGTGTAGAATCACCCCATTCAAGTGAAAGGGAGAAGCACTGTAGCTCTTGTAGAGAAGGATTAATTTTACAAGCAAGAGGGTCTTCCACCTTGTTAAGCTTGGCGAACTGTGTAAGTTTTTGAAAGGAACGCTGCCTAACTTTTAGCGTTTTCATGTGTGAGGAACATAAACTTTTTGCAAAATCACCACCTTAAATAAAAGGGAGAAAAACTGCAGTTTTTGTAAGAGCATCCTGAATGTTAGAAACAAGAGGGTCTAGCAACATTGTCAGTATCGTGAATTCAGTTTGCTCTATAAAGGAGTACTGCTCACCTCCCAGTGTTTTCCTGGATCAGCAACATCACCTTGCTGCTGAATCTCCCCATTCAAGTGAAAGGGAGAATCACTGCAGCTTTGTAAGAGAAGCATTAATGTTACAATCAAGATGGTGCTGCACCTTGTTAAGAATGGTGAACTGTGTTAGTTTTTGAAAGGAACGCTGCCTAACTTTCAGCGTTTTCATGTGTGAGGAACATAAACATTGTGCAAAATCACCGCATACAAGTGAATGGGAGAAAAACTGCACTTTTTGAAAGACATTCCTTAATGTTAGAAACAAGAAGGTCTAGCAACTTGGTTAATATTCTGAATTCAGTTTGCTACTTAAAGGAGTACTGCCTACCTCCCAGTGTTTTCCTGGATGAGCAACATCACCTTTGTGTTGAATCACCACATTCAAGTGAAAGGGAGAAGCACTGTAGCTCTTGTAGAGAAGGATTAATTTTACAAGCAAGAGGGTCTTGCACCTTCTTAAGCAATGTGAACTCTGTTAGTTTTTGAAAGGAACGCTGCCTAACTTTCAGGGTTTTCATGTGTGAGGAACTTAAACGTTGTGCAAAATCACCTCATGCAAGCAAATGGGAGAAAAACTGCAGGTTTGTAAAAGAATCTTTAATGTTAGAAAAAAGAGGGTCTAGCACCATGGTTAGTATTGTGAATCCTTTTTGCTCTTTAAAGGAATTCTGCCCACTTAGCACTGTTTTCCTGAATGAGCAATATCACTTTTGTGTTGAATCACCCCATTCATGTGAATTGGAGAAGCCCTGTAGCACTTGTAAGAGAACGATTAACTTTACAAGCAAGAGTGTCTTGCACCTTGCTAAGCATGCTGAACTGTGTTAGTTTTTGAAAGGAATGCTGCCTAACCTTCAGCCTTTTCATGGGTGAGGAACATAAACTTTGTGCAAAATCACCGCATACAAGTGAATGGGAGAAATACTGCAGATTTGTAAGAGAATCCTTCATGTTAGAAACAACAGGGTCTAGCAACATGGTTAGTATGGTGAATTCAGTTTGCTCTTTAAAGGAGTACTGCCTACCTCTCAGTGTTTTCCTGGATCAGCAACAACACCTTCTGCTGAATCTCCCCAGTCAAGTGAGTGGGAGAAGTACTGCAGCTCTTATAAGAGAAGCATTAATGTTCCAAGCAAGAGGGAATTTCACCTTGTTAAGCATGGTGAACTGAGTTAGCTTTTGAAAGGAATGCTGAGCAACTGTGAGCGTTTTCATGGGTGAGGATCATCAACTTTGTGCAAAATCACCACATACACTAAATGGGAGAAAACCTGCAGTTTTCTAAGAGAATCCTTAATGTTAGAAGTAAGAGGGTCTAGAAACTCAGTTACTATGGTGAATTCAGTTTGCTCTTTAAAGGAGTACTGCATTCATCTCAGTGTTTTCCTGGATGAGCTATAACACCTTTGTGTTGAATCACCCCACTCAAGTGAAAGGGAGAAGCAGTGCAGCTCTTGTAAGAGAAGCATTAACATTAAAAGCAAGAGGGTCTTGCACCTTGTTAAGCATGGTGAACTGAGCTAGTTTTTAAGAGGAACGCTGCCTAACTTTCAGTGTTTTCATGGGTGAGGAACATAAACTTTGTGCAAAATCACCACCTAAAAGTAAATGGGAGAAAAACTGTAGCTTTTGTAAGAGATTCCTTAATGTTAGAAACAAGAGGGTCTAGCAACTTATTTAATATTGTGAATTCAGTTTGCTCTTTAAAGGAGTACTGCGTAACGCTCAGTGTTTTCCTGGATGAGCAACATCACCTTTCTGCTGAATCACCCCATTCAAGTGAACGGTAGAATCACTGCAGCTCTGTAAGAGAAGCATTAGTGTGACAAGCAAGAGGGCCTTTCACTTTGTTCTGCATATTGAACCGAGTTAGCATTTGAAAAGAATTCTTCCTGACTGTCAGCATTTTCAAAGGTGAAGAATATCAACTTTGTGCAAAACAGCCTCTTTCAAGTGAATGGAGAAAAAGTGTAGCTTTTCTAAGAAAACAATTAATGTTAGAAGCAAGATGATTTAGCAGCATGTTTAAGTTTGAGAATTGAGTGTGCTGTTTAAGGCAATACGCTCTCCCTCTCAGTGTTTCCATGGGTGAGGAACCTCATCTTTGTGCATAAGGAGAGCACACAAGTGAATGGGAGAAAAACTGCAGTTTTTTAAGAGAATCCTTTTAAGTTATAAACAAGATGGTCTAGCAACTTGGATAATATTGTGAATTCAGTTTGCTGTTTAAAGGAGTAGTGAATACTTCTCAGTGTATTCCTGGATCAGCAACATCACCTTTCTGCTGAATCTCCCCATTCAAGTGAAAGGGAGAAGCACTGCAGCTCTTGTAAGAGAAGCATTAATGTTACAAGCAAGAGGGCCTTGCACCTTGTTAAGCATGGTGGACTGAGTTAGCTTTTGAAAGGAACGGTGCCCAATTGTCACCGTTTTCATGGGTGAGGATCGTCAACTTTGTGCGAAATCTCTGCATACCAGTAAAAGGGAGAAAAACTGCAGGTTTCTAAGAGAATCTTTAACGTTAGAAACAAGAGGGTCTAGCAACTTGGTTAATATATTGAATTCAGTTTGCTCTTTAAAGGAGTACTGAATACCTCTCAGTGCTTTCCTGGAGGAGCTACATCACCTTTGTGCAGAATCACCCCTTTCAAGTGAAAGGGAGGAGCATTGCAGCTCTTGTAAGAGAAGCATTAATGTTACAAGCAAGAGGGCCTTGCACCTTGTTAAGCATGGTGAGCTAAGTTAGCTTTTGAAAGGAACGCTGCCTAACTGTCTGCAATTTCATGGGTGAGGAATATCAACTTTGTGCAAAATCACCACATACAAGTAAAGGGCAGAAAAACTGCAGATTTGTAGGAGAATCCTTCATGTTAGAAACAAGAGGGTCTAGCAACATGGTTAGTGTGGTGAATTCAGTTTGCTTTTTAAGGGAGTACTGCCTACCTCTCAGTGTTTTCCTGGATCAGCAACATCAACTTTCTGCTGAATCTCCCCATTCAAGTGAAGGGGAGAAGCACTGCAGCTCTTATAAGAGAAGCATTAATGTTACAAGCAAGAGGGAATTTCACCTTGTTAAGCATGGTGAACTGAGGTAGCTTTTGAAAGGAACGCTGCTCAACTGTCAGCGTTTTCATGGGTGAGGATCATCAACTTTGTGCAAAATCACCCGATACACTAAATGGGAGAAAACCTGCAGTTTTCTAAGAGAATCCTTCATGTTAGAAACAAGAGGGTCTAGAAACTCGGTTACTATGGTGAATTCAGTTTGCTCTTTAAAGGAGTTCTGCGTTCCTCTCAGTGTTTTCCTGGGTGAACAATATCACCTTTGTGTAGAATCACCCCATTCAAGTGAAAGGGAGAAGCACTGTAGCTCTTGTAGAGAAGGATTAATTTTACAAGCAAGAGGGTCTTCCACCTTGTTAAGCTTGGCGAACTGTGTAAGTTTTTGAAAGGAACGCTGCCTAACTTTTAGCGTTTTCATGTGTGAGGAACATAAACTTTTTGCAAAATCACCACCTTAAATAAAAGGGAGAAAAACTGCAGTTTTTGTAAGAGCATCCTGAATGTTAGAAACAAGAGGGTCTAGCAACATTGTCAGTATCGTGAATTCAGTTTGCTCTATAAAGGAGTACTGCTCACCTCCCAGTGTTTTCCTGGATCAGCAACATCACCTTGCTGCTGAATCTCCCCATTCAAGTGAAAGGGAGAATCACTGCAGCTTTGTAAGAGAAGCATTAATGTTACAATCAAGATGGTGCTGCACCTTGTTAAGAATGGTGAACTGTGTTAGTTTTTGAAAGGAACGCTGCCTAACTTTCAGCGTTTTCATGTGTGAGGAACATAAACATTGTGCAAAATCACCGCATACAAGTGAATGGGAGAAAAACTGCACTTTTTGAAAGACATTCCTTAATGTTAGAAACAAGAAGGTCTAGCAACTTGGTTAATATTCTGAATTCAGTTTGCTACTTAAAGGAGTACTGCCTACCTCCCAGTGTTTTCCTGGATGAGCAACATCACCTTTGTGTTGAATCACCACATTCAAGTGAAAGGGAGAAGCACTGTAGCTCTTGTAGAGAAGGATTAATTTTACAAGCAAGAGGGTCTTGCACCTTCTTAAGCAATGTGAACTCTGTTAGTTTTTGAAAGGAACGCTGCCTAACTTTCAGGGTTTTCATGTGTGAGGAACTTAAACGTTGTGCAAAATCACCTCATGCAAGCAAATGGGAGAAAAACTGCAGGTTTGTAAAAGAATCTTTAATGTTAGAAAAAAGAGGGTCTAGCACCATGGTTAGTATTGTGAATCCTTTTTGCTCTTTAAAGGAATTCTGCCCACTTAGCACTGTTTTCCTGAATGAGCAATATCACTTTTGTGTTGAATCACCCCATTCATGTGAATTGGAGAAGCCCTGTAGCACTTGTAAGAGAACGATTAACTTTACAAGCAAGAGTGTCTTGCACCTTGCTAAGCATGCTGAACTGTGTTAGTTTTTGAAAGGAATGCTGCCTAACCTTCAGCCTTTTCATGGGTGAGGAACATAAACTTTGTGCAAAATCACCGCATACAAGTGAATGGGAGAAATACTGCAGATTTGTAAGAGAATCCTTCATGTTAGAAACAACAGGGTCTAGCAACATGGTTAGTATGGTGAATTCAGTTTGCTCTTTAAAGGAGTACTGCCTACCTCTCAGTGTTTTCCTGGATCAGCAACAACACCTTCTGCTGAATCTCCCCAGTCAAGTGAGTGGGAGAAGTACTGCAGCTCTTATAAGAGAAGCATTAATGTTCCAAGCAAGAGGGAATTTCACCTTGTTAAGCATGGTGAACTGAGTTAGCTTTTGAAAGGAATGCTGAGCAACTGTGAGCGTTTTCATGGGTGAGGATCATCAACTTTGTGCAAAATCACCACATACACTAAATGGGAGAAAACCTGCAGTTTTCTAAGAGAATCCTTAATGTTAGAAGTAAGAGGGTCTAGAAACTCAGTTACTATGGTGAATTCAGTTTGCTCTTTAAAGGAGTACTGCATTCATCTCAGTGTTTTCCTGGATGAGCTATAACACCTTTGTGTTGAATCACCCCACTCAAGTGAAAGGGAGAAGCAGTGCAGCTCTTGTAAGAGAAGCATTAACATTAAAAGCAAGAGGGTCTTGCACCTTGTTAAGCATGGTGAACTGAGCTAGTTTTTAAGAGGAACGCTGCCTAACTTTCAGTGTTTTCATGGGTGAGGAACATAAACTTTGTGCAAAATCACCACCTAAAAGTAAATGGGAGAAAAACTGTAGCTTTTGTAAGAGATTCCTTAATGTTAGAAACAAGAGGGTCTAGCAACTTATTTAATATTGTGAATTCAGTTTGCTCTTTAAAGGAGTACTGCGTAACGCTCAGTGTTTTCCTGGATGAGCAACATCACCTTTCTGCTGAATCACACCATTCAAGTGAACGGTAGAATCACTGCAGCTCTGTAAGAGAAGCATTAGTGTGACAAGCAAGAGGGCCTTTCACTTTGTTCTGCATATTGAACCGAGTTAGCATTTGAAAAGAATTCTTCCTGACTGTCAGCATTTTCAAAGGTGAAGAATATCAACTTTGTGCAAAACAGCCTCTTTCAAGTGAATGGAGAAAAAGTGTAGCTTTTCTAAGAAAACAATTAATGTTAGAAGCAAGATGATTTAGCAGCATGTTTAAGTTTGAGAATTGAGTGTGCTGTTTAAGGCAATACGCTCTCCCTCTCAGTGTTTCCATGGGTGAGGAACCTCATCTTTGTGCATAAGGAGAGCACACAAGTGAATGGGAGAAAAACTGCAGTTTTTTAAGAGAATCCTTTTAAGTTATAAACAAGATGGTCTAGCAACTTGGATAATATTGTGAATTCAGTTTGCTGTTTAAAGGAGTAGTGAATACTTCTCAGTGTATTCCTGGATCAGCAACATCACCTTTCTGCTGAATCTCCCCATTCAAGTGAAAGGGAGAAGCACTGCAGCTCTTGTAAGAGAAGCATTAATGTTACAAGCAAGAGGGCCTTGCACCTTGTTAAGCATGGTGGACTGAGTTAGCTTTTGAAAGGAACGGTGCCCAATTGTCACCGTTTTCATGGGTGAGGATCGTCAACTTTGTGCGAAATCTCTGCATACCAGTAAAAGGGAGAAAAACTGCAGGTTTCTAAGAGAATCTTTAACGTTAGAAACAAGAGGGTCTAGCAACTTGGTTAATATATTGAATTCAGTTTGCTCTTTAAAGGAGTACTGAATACCTCTCAGTGCTTTCCTGGAGGAGCTACATCACCTTTGTGCAGAATCACCCCTTTCAAGTGAAAGGGAGGAGCATTGCAGCTCTTGTAAGAGAAGCATTAATGTTACAAGCAAGAGGGCCTTGCACCTTGTTAAGCATGGTGAGCTAAGTTAGCTTTTGAAAGGAACGCCGCCTAACTGTCTGCAATTTCATGGGTGAGGAATATCAACTTTGTGCAAAATCACCACATACAAGTAAAGGGCAGAAAAACTGCAGATTTGTAGGAGAATCCTTCATGTTAGAAACAAGAGGGTCTAGCAACATGGTTAGTATGGTGAATTCAGTTTGCTTTTTAAGGGAGTACTGCCTACCTCTCAGTGTTTTCCTGGATCAGCAACATCAACTTTCTGCTGAATCTCCCCATTCAAGTGAATGGGAGAAGCACTGCAGCTCTTATAAGAGAAGCATTAATGTTCCAAGCAAGAGGGAATTTCACCTTGTTAAGCATGGTGAACTGAGGTAGCTTTTGAAAGGAACGCTGCCCAACTGTCAGCGTTTTCATGGGTGAGGATCATCAACTTTGTGCAAAATCACCCCATACACTAAATGGGAGAAAACCTGCAGTTTTCTAAGAGAATCCTTCATGTTAGAAACAAGAGGGTCTAGAAACTCGGTTACTATGGTGAATTCAGTTTGCTCTTTAAAGGAGTACTGCGTTCCTCTCAGTGTTTTCCTGGATGAACAATATCACCTTTGTGTAGAATCACCCCATTCAAGTGAAAGGGAGAAGTACTGTAGCTCTTGTAGAGAAGGATTAATTTTACAAGCAAGAGGGTCTTGCACCTTGTTAAGCTTGGTGAACTCTGTTAGTTTTTGAAAGGAACGCTGCCTAACTTTCAGAGTTTTCATGTGTGAGGAACATAAACTTTGTGCAAAATCACGGCCTTAAATAAAAGGGAGAAAAACTGCAGTTTTTGTAAGAGCATCCTGAATGTTAGAAACAAGAGGGTCTAGCAACATTTTCAGTATCGTGAATTCTGTTTGCTCTATAAAGGAGTACTGCTCACCTGCCAGTGTTTTCCTGGATCAGCAACATCACCGTGCTGCTGAATCTCCCCATTCAAGTGAAAGGGAGAATCACTGCAGCTTTGTAAGGGAAGCATTAATGTTACAAGCAAGATGTTGCTGCACCTTGTTAAGAATGGTGAACTGTGTTAGTTTTTGAAAGGAACGCTGCCTAACTTTCAGCGTTTTCATGTGTGAGGAACATAAATTTTTGCAAAATCACCACCTTAAATAAAAGGGAGAAAAACTGCAGTTTTTGTAAGAGCATCCTGAATGTTAGAAACAAGAGGGTCTAGCAACATTGTCAGTATCGTGAATTCAGTTTGCTCTATAAAGGAGCACTGCTAACCTCCCAGTGTTTTCCTGGATCAGCAACATCACCTTGCTGCCGAATCTCCCCTCTCAAGTGAAAGGGAGAATCACTGCAGCTTTGTAAGAGAAGCATTAATGTTACAAGCAAGATGGTGCTGCACCTTGTTAAGAATGGTGAACTGTGTTAGTTTTTGAAAGGAACGCTGCCTAACTTTCAGCGTTTTCATGTGTGAGGAACATAAACATTGTGCAAAATCACCGCATACAAGTGAATGGGAGAAAAACTGCACTTTTTGAAAGACATTCCTTAATGTTAGAAGCAAGATGGTCTAGCAACTTGGTTAATATTGTGAATTCAGTTTGCTACTTAAAAGAGTACTGCCTACCTCTCAGTGTTTTCCTGGATGAGCAACATCACCTTTGTGTTGAATCACCCCATTCAAGTGAAAGGGAGAAGCACTGTAGCTCTTGTAGAGAAGGATTAATTTTACAAGCAAGAGGGTCTTGCACCTTCTTAAGCAATGTGAACTCTGTTAGTTTTTGAAAGGAACGCTGCCTAACTTTCAGGGTTTTCATGTGTGAGGAACATAAACGTTGTGCAAAATCACCGCATACAAGCAAATGGGAGAAAAACTGCAGGTTTGTAAAAGAATCTTTAATGTTAGAAAAAAGAGGGTCTAGCACCATGGTTAGTATTGTGAATCCTTTTTGCTCTTTAAAGGAATTCTGCCCACTTAGCACTGTTTTCCTGGATGAGCAATATCACTTTTGTGTTGAATCACCCCATTCAAGTGAATTGGAGAAGCCCTGTAGCACTTGTAAGAGAACGATTAACTTTACAAGCAAGAGTGTCTTGCACCTTGCTAAGCATGCTGAACTGTGTTAGTTTTTGAAAGGAATGCTGCCTAACCTTCAGCCTTTTCATGGGTGAGGAACATAAACTTTGTGCAAAATCACCACATACAAGTAAAGGGCAGAAAAACTGCAGATTTGTAGGAGAATCCTTCATGTTAGAAACAAGAGGGTCTAGTAACATGGTTAGTATGGTGAATTCAGTTTGCTTTTTAAGGGAGTACTGCCTACCTCTCAGTGTTTTCCTGGATCAGCAACATCAACTTTCTGCTGAATCTCCCCATTCAAGTGAATGGGAGAAGCACTGCAGCTCTTATAAGAGAAGCATTAATGTTCCAAGCAAGAGGGAATTTCACCTTGTTAAGCATGGTGAACTGAGGTAGCTTTTGAAAGGAACGCTGCCCAACTGTCAGCGTTTTCATGGGTGAGGATCATCAACTTTGTGCAAAATCACCCCATACTCTAAATGGGAGAAAACCTGCAGTTTTCTAAGAGAATCCTTCATGTTAGAAACAAGAGGGTCTAGAAACTCGGTTACTATGGTGAATTCAGTTTGCTCTTTAAAGGAGTACTGCGTTCCTCTCAGTGTTTTCCTGGATGAACAATATCACCTTTGTGTAGAATCACCCCATTCAAGTGAAAGGGAGAAGTACTGTAGCTCTTGTAGAGAAGGATTAATTTTACAAGCAAGAGGGTCTTGCACCTTGTTAAGCTTGGTGAACTCTGTTAGTTTTTGAAAGGAACGCTGCCTAACTTTCAGAGTTTTCATGTGTGAGGAACATAAACTTTGTGCAAAATCACGGCCTTAAATAAAAGGGAGAAAAACTGCAGTTTTTGTAAGAGCATCCTGAATGTTAGAAACAAGAGGGTCTAGCAACATTTTCAGTATCGTGAATTCTGTTTGCTCTATAAAGGAGTACTGCTCACCTGCCAGTGTTTTCCTGGATCAGCAACATCACCGTGCTGCTGAATCTCCCCATTCAAGTGAAAGGGAGAATCACTGCAGCTTTGTAAGGGAAGCATTAATGTTACAAGCAAGATGTTGCTGCACCTTGTTAAGAATGGTGAACTGTGTTAGTTTTTGAAAGGAACGCTGCCTAACTTTCAGCGTTTTCATGTGTGAGGAACATAAATTTTTGCAAAATCACCACCTTAAATAAAAGGGAGAAAAACTGCAGTTTTTGTAAGAGCATCCTGAATGTTAGAAACAAGAGGGTCTAGCAACATTGTCAGTATCGTGAATTCAGTTTGCTCTATAAAGGAGCACTGCTAACCTCCCAGTGTTTTCCTGGATCAGCAACATCACCTTGCTGCCGAATCTCCCCTCTGAAGTGAAAGGGAGAATCACTGCAGCTTTGTAAGAGAAGCATTAATGTTACAAGCAAGATGGTGCTGCACCTTGTTAAGAATGGTGAAATGTGTTAGTTTTTGAAAGGAACGCTGCCTAACTTTCAGCGTTTTCATGTGTGAGGAACATAAACATTGTGTAAAATCACCGCATACAAGTGAATGGGAGAAAAACTGCACTTTTTGAAAGACATTCCTTAATGTTAGAAGCAAGATGGTCTAGCAACTTGGTTAATATTGTGAATTCAGTTTGCTACTTAAAAGAGTACTGCCTACCTCTCAGTGTTTTCCTGGATGAGCAACATCACCTTTGTGTTGAATCACCCCATTCAAGTGAAAGGGAGAAGCACTGTAGCTCTTGTAGAGAAGGATTAATTTTACAAGCAAGAGGGTCTTGCACCTTCTTAAGCAATGTGAACTCTGTTAGTTTTTGAAAGGAACGCTGCCTAACTTTCAGGGTTTTCATGTGTGAGGAACATAAACGTTGTGCAAAATCACCGCATACAAGCAAATGGGAGAAAAACTGCAGGTTTGTAAAAGAATCTTTAATGTTAGAAAAAAGAGGGTCTAGCACCATGGTTAGTATTGTGAATCCTTTTTGCTCTTTAAAGGAATTCTGCCCACTTAGCACTGTTTTCCTGGATGAGCAATATCACTTTTGTGTTGAATCACCCCATTCAAGTGAATTGGAGAAGCCCTGTAGCACTTGTAAGAGAACGATTAACTTTACAAGCAAGAGTGTCTTGCACCTTGCTAAGCATGCTGAACTGTGTTAGTTTTTGAAAGGAATGCTGCCTAACCTTCAGCCTTTTCATGGGTGAGGAACATAAACTTTGTGCAAAATCACCGCATACAAGTGAATGGGAGAAATACTGCAGATTTGTAAGAGAATCCTTCATGTTAGAAACAAGAGGGTCTAGCAACATGGTTAGTATGGTGAATTCAGTTTGCTCTTTAAAGGAGTACTGCCTACCTCTCAGTGTTTTCCTGGATCAGCAACATCACCTTTCTGCTGAATCTCCCCAGTCAAGTGAGTGGGAGAAGTACTGCAGCTCTTATAAGAGAAGCATTAATGTTCCAAGCAAGAGGGAATTTCACCTTGTTAAGCATGGTGAACTGAGTTAGCTTTTGAAAGGAATCCTGAGCAACTGTGAGCGTTTTCATGGGTGAGGATCATCAACTTTGTGCAAAATCACCACATACACTAAATGGGAGAAAACCTGCAGTTTTCTAAGAGAATCCTTAATGTTAGAAGTAAGAGGGTCTAGAAACTCAGTTACTATGGTGAATTCAGTTTGCTCTTTAAAGGAGTACTGCATTCATCTCAGTGTTTTCCTGGATGAGCTATATCACCTTTGTGTTGAATCACCCCACACAAGTGAAAGGGAGAAGCAGTGCAGCTCTTGTAAGAGAAGCATTAACATTAAAAGCAAGAGGGTCTTGCACCTTGTTAAGCATGGTGAACTGAGCCAGTTTTGAAGAGGAACGCTGCCTAACTTTCAGTGTTTTCATGGGTGAGGAACATAAACTTTGTGCAAAATCACCACATAAAAGTAAATGGGAGGAAAACTGTAGCTTTTGTAAGAGATTCCTTAATGTTAGAAACAAGAGGGTCTAGCAACTTGGTTAATATTGTGCATTCAGTTTGCTCTTTAAAGGAGTACTGCATAACGCTCAGTGTTTTCCTGGATGAGTAACATCACCTTTGTGCAGAATCACACCTTTCAAGTGAAAGGGAGGAGCATTGCAGCTCTTGTAAGAGAAGCATTAATGTTACAAGCAAGAGGGCCTTGCACCTTGTTAAGCATTGTGAGCTAAGTTAGCTTTTGAAAGGAACGCTGCCTAACTGTCTGCAATTTCATGGGTGAGGAATATCAACTTTGTGCAAAATCACCACATACAAGTAAAGGGCAGAAAAACTGCAGATTTGTAGGAGAATCCTTAATGTTAGAAGTAAGAGGGTCTAGCAACATGGTTAGTATGGTGAATTCAGTTTGCTTTTTAAGGGAGTACTGCCTACCTCTCAGTGTTTTCCTGGATCAGCAACATCAACTTTCTGATAAATCTCCCCATTCAAGTGAATGGGAGAAGCACTGCAGCACTTATAAGAGAAGCATTAATGTTCCAAGCAAGAGGGAATTTCACCTTGTTAACCATGGTGAACTCAGCTAGTTTTTAAGAGGAACGCTGCCTAACTTTCAGTGTTTTCATGGGTGAGGAACATAAACTTTGTGCAAAATCACCACATAAAAGTAAATGGGAGAAAAACTGTAGCTTTTGTAAGAGATTCCTTAATGTTAGAAACAAGAGGGTCTAGCAACTTGGTTCATATTGTGAATTCAGTTTGCTCTTTAAAGGAGTACTGCGTAACGCTCAGTGTTTTCCTGGATGAGCAACATCACCTTTCTGCTGAATCACCCCATTCAAGTGAACAGGAGAATCACTGCAGCTCTGTAAGAGAAGCATTAGTGTTACAAGCAAGAGGGCCTTTCACCTTGTTATGCATGGTGAACCGAGTTAGCATTTGAAAAGAACGCTTCCTGACTGTCAGCGTTTTCAAAGGTGAAGAATATCAACTTTGTGCAAAACAGCCTCTTTCAAGTGAATGGAGAAAAAGTGTAGCTTTTCTAAGAAAACAATTAATGTTAGAAGCAAGATGATTTAGCAGCATGTTTAAGTTTGAGAATTGAGTGTGCTGTTTAAGGCAATACGCTCTCCCTCTCAGTGTTTCCATGGGTGAGGAACCTCATCTTTGTGCATAAGGAGAGCACACAAGTGAATGGGAGAAAAACTGCAGTTTTTTAAGAGAATCCTTTTAAGTTATAAACAAGATGGTCTAGCAACTTGGATAATATTGTGAATTCAGTTTGCTGTTTAAAGGAGTACTGAATACTTCTCAGTGTATTCCTGGATCAGCAACATCACCTTTCTGCTGAATCTCCCCATTCAAGTGAAAGGGAGAAGCACTGCAGCTCTTGTAAGAGAAGCATTAATGTTACAAGCAAGAGGGCCCTGCACCTTGTTAAGCATGGTGAACTGAGTTAGCTTTTGAAAGGAACGCTGCCCAATTGTCAGCGTTTTCATGGTTGAGGATCGTCAACTTTGTGCGAAATCTCTGCATACCAGTAAATGGGAGAAAAACTGCAGGTTTCTAAGAGAATCTTTAACGTTAGAAACAAGAGGGTCTAGCAACTTGGTTAATATATTGAATTCAGTTTGCTCTTTAAAGGAGTACTGAATACCTCTCAGTGCTTTCCTGGAGGAGCAACATCACCTTTGTGCAGAATCACCCCTTTCAAGTGAAAGGGAGGAGCATTGCAGCTCTTGTAAGAGAAGCATTAATGTTACAAGCAAGAGGGCCTTGCACCTTGTTAAGCACGGTGAGCTAAGTTAGCTTTTGAAAGGAACGCTGCCTAACTGTCTGCAATTTCATGGGTGAGGAATATCAACTTTGTGCAAAATCACCACATACAAGTAAAGGGCAGAAAAACTGCAGATTTGTAGGAGAATCCTTCATGTTAGAAACAAGAGGGTCTAGCAACATGGTTAGTATGGTGAATTCAGTATGCTTTTTAAGGGAGTACTGCCTACCTCTCAGTGTTTTCCTGAATCAGCAACATCAACTTTCTGCTGAATCTCCCCATTCAAGTGAATGGGAGAAGCACTGCAGCTCTTATAAGAGAAGCATTAATGTTAGAAGCAAGAGGGCCTTGCACCTTGTTAAGCATGGTGAACTGAGTTAGCTTTTGAAAGAAACGCTGCCCAATTGTCAGCGTTTTCATGGGTGAGGATCGTCAACTTTGTGCGAAATCTCTGCATACCAGTAAATAGGAGAAAAACTGCAGGTGTCTAAGAGAATCTTTAACGTTAGAAACAAGAGGGTCTAGCAACTTGGTTAATATATTGAATTCAGTTTGCTCTTTAAAGGAGTACTGAATACCTCTCAGTGCTTTCCTGGAGGAGCAACATCACCTTTGTGCAGAATCACCCCTTTCAAGTGAAAGGGAGGAGCATTGCAGCTCTTGTAAGAGAAGCATTAATGTTACAAGCAAGAGGGCCTTGCACCTTGTTAAGCATGGTGAGCTAAGTTAGCTTTTGAAAGGAACGCTGCCTAACTGTCTGCAATTTCATGGGTGAGGACTATCAACTTTGTGCAAAATCACCACATACAAGTAAAGGGCAGAAAAACTGCAGATTTGTAGGAGAATCCTTTATGTTAGAACAAGAGGGTCTAGCAACATGGTTAGTATGGTGAATTCAGTTTGCTTTTTAAGGGAGTACTGCCTACCTCTCAGTGTTTTCCTGGATCAGCAACATCAACTTTCTGCTGAATCTCCCCATTCAAGTGAATGGGAGAAGCACTGCAGCTCTTATAAGAGAAGCATTAATGTTCCAAGCAAGAGGGAATTTCACCTTGTTAAGCTTGGTGAACTGTGTTAGTTTTTGAAAGGAACGCTGCCTAACTTTCAGCGTTTTCATGTGTGAGGAACATAAACTTTTTGCAAAATCACCACCTTAAATAAAAGGGAGAAAAACTGCTCTTTTTTTAAGAGCATCCTGAATGTTAGAAACAAGAGGGTCTAGCAACATTGTCAGTATCGTGAATTCAGTTTGCTCTATAAAGGAGTACTGCTCACCTCCCAGTGTATTCCTGGATCAGCAACATCACCTTGCTGCTGAATCTCCCCACTCAAGTGAAAGGGAGAATCACTGCAGGTTTGTAAGAGAAGCATTAATGTTACAAGCAAGATGGTGCTGCACCTTGTTAAGAATGGCGAACTGTGTTAGTTTTTGAAAGGAACGCTGCCTAACTTTCAGCGTTTTCATGTGTGAGGAACATAAACATTGTGCAAAATCACCGCATACAAGTGAATGGGAGAAAAACCGCACTTTTTGAAAGACATTCCTTAATGTTAGAAACAAGAAGGTCTAGCAACTTGGTTAATATTGTGAATTCAGTTTGCTACTTAAAGGAGTACTGCCTACCTCTCAGTGTTTTCCTGGATGAGCAAAATCACCTTTGTGTTGAATCACCCCATTCAAGTGAAAGGGAGAAGCACTGTAGCTCTTGTAGAGAAGGATTAATTTTACAAGCAAGAGGGTCTTGCACCTTCTTAAGCAATGTGAACTCTGTTAGTTTTTGAAAGGAACGCTGCCTAACTTTCAGGGTTTTCATGTGTGAGGAACATAAACGTTGTGCAAAATCACCGCATACAAGCAAATGGGAGAAAAACTGCAGGTTTGTAAAAGAATCTTTAATGTTAGAAAAAAGAGGGTCTAGCACCATGGTTAGTATTGTGAATCCTTTTTGCTCTTTAAAGGAATTCTGCCCACTTAGCACTGTTTTCCTGGATGAGCAATATCACTTTTGTGTTGAATCACCCCATTCAAGTGAATTGGAGAAGCCCTGTAGCACTTGTAAGAGAACGATTAACTTTACAAGCAAGAGTGTCTTGCACCTTGCTAAGCATGCTGAACTGTGTTAGTTTTTGAAAGGAATGCTGCCTAAAATTCAGCCTTTTCATGGGTGAGGAACATAAACTTTGTGCAAAATCACCGCATACAAGTGAATGGGAGAAATACTGCAGATTTGTAAGAGAATCCTTCATGTTAGAAACAAGAGGGTCTAGCAACATGGTTAGTATGGTGAATTCAGTTTGCTCTTGAAAGGAGTACTGCCTACCTCTCAGTGTTTTCCTGGATCAGCAACATCAACTTTCTGCTGAATCTCCCCAATCAAGTGAGTGGAAAAAGTACTGCAGCTCTTATAAGAGAAGCATTAATGTTCCAAGCAAGAGGGCCTTTCACCTTGTTATGCATGGTGAACCGAGTTAGCATTTGAAAAGAACGCTTCCTGACTGTCAGCGTTTTCAAAGGTGATGAATATCAACTTTGTGCAAAACAGCCTCTTTCAAGTGAATGGAGAAAAAGTGTAGCTTTTCTAAGAAAACAATTAATGTTAGAAGCAAGATGATTTAGCAGCATGTATAAGTTTGAGAATTGAGTGTGCTGTTTAAGGCAATACGCTCTCCCTCTCAGTGTTTCCATGGGTGAGGAACCTCATCTTTGTGCATAAGGAGAGCACACAAGTGAATGGGAGAAAAACTGCAGTTTTTTAAGAGAATCCTTTTAAGTTATAAACAAGATGGTCTAGCAACTTGGATAATATTGTGAATTCAGTTTGCTGTTTAAAGGAGTAGTGAATACTTCTCAGTGTATTCCTGGATCAGCAACATCACCTTTCTGCTGAATCTCCCCATTCAAGTGAAAGGGAGAAGCACTGCAGCTCTTGTAAGAGAAGCATTAATGTTACAAGCAAGAGGGCCCTGCACCTTGTTAAGCATGGTGAACTGAGTTAGCTTTTGAAAGGAACGCTGCCCAATTGTCAGCGTTTTCATGGGTGAGGATCGTCAACTTTGTGCGAAATCTCTGCATACCAGTAAATGGGAGAAAAACTGCAGGTTTCTAAGAGAATCTTTAACGTTAGAAAAAAGAGGGTCTAGCAACTTGGTTAATATATTGAATTCAGTTTGCTCTTTAAAGGAGTACTGAATACCTCTCAGTGCTTTCCTGGAGGAGCAACATCACCTTTGTGCAGAATCACCCCTTTCAAGTGAAAGGGAGGAGCATTGCAGCTCTTGTAAGATAAGCATTAATGTTACAAGCAAGAGGGCCTTGCACCTTGTTAAGCATGGTGAACTGAGGTAGCTTTTGAAAGGAACGCTGCCCAACTGTCAGCGTTTTCATGGGTGAGGATCATCAACTTTGTGCAAAATCACCCCATACACTAAATGGGAGAAAACCTGCAGTTTTCTAAGAGAATCCTTCATGTTAGAAACAAGAGGGTCTAGAAACTCGGTTACTATGGTGAATTCAGTTTGCTCTTTAAAGGAGTACTGCGTTCCTCTCAGTGTTTTCCTGGATGAACAATATCACCTTTGTGTAGAATCACCCCATTCAAGTGAAAGGGAGAAGTACTGTAGCTCTTGTAGAGAAGGATTAATTTTACAAGCAAGAGGGTCTTGCACCTTGTTAAGCTTGGTGAACTCTGTTAGTTTTTGAAAGGAACGCTGCCTAACTTTCAGAGTTTTCATGTGTGAGGAACATAAACTTTGTGCAAAATCACGGCCTTAAATAAAAGGGAGAAAAACTGCAGTTTTTGTAAGAGCATCCTGAATGTTAGAAACAAGAGGGTCTAGCAACATTTTCAGTATCGTGAATTCTGTTTGCTCTATAAAGGAGTACTGCTCACCTGCCAGTGTTTTCCTGGATCAGCAACATCACCGTGCTGCTGAATCTCCCCATTCAAGTGAAAGGGAGAATCACTGCAGCTTTGTAAGGGAAGCATTAATGTTACAAGCAAGATGTTGCTGCACCTTGTTAAGAATGGTGAACTGTGTTAGTTTTTGAAAGGAACGCTGCCTAACTTTCAGCGTTTTCATGTGTGAGGAACATAAATTTTTGCAAAATCACCACCTTAAATAAAAGGGAGAAAAACTGCAGTTTTTGTAAGAGCATCCTGAATGTTAGAAACAAGAGGGTCTAGCAACATTGTCAGTATCGTGAATTCAGTTTGCTCTATAAAGGAGCACTGCTAACCTCCCAGTGTTTTCCTGGATCAGCAACATCACCTTGCTGCCGAATCTCCCCTCTCAAGTGAAAGGGAGAATCACTGCAGCTTTGTAAGAGAAGCATTAATGTTACAAGCAAGATGGTGCTGCACCTTGTTAAGAATGGTGAACTGTGTTAGTTTTTGAAAGGAACGCTGCCTAACTTTCAGCGTTTTCATGTGTGAGGAACATAAACATTGTGCAAAATCACCGCATACAAGTGAATGGGAGAAAAACTGCACTTTTTGAAAGACATTCCTTAATGTTAGAAGCAAGATGGTCTAGCAACTTGGTTAATATTGTGAATTCAGTTTGCTACTTAAAAGAGTACTGCCTACCTCTCAGTGTTTTCCTGGATGAGCAACATCACCTTTGTGTTGAATCACCCCATTCAAGTGAAAGGGAGAAGCACTGTAGCTCTTGTAGAGAAGGATTAATTTTACAAGCAAGAGGGTCTTGCACCTTCTTAAGCAATGTGAACTCTGTTAGTTTTTGAAAGGAACGCTGCCTAACTTTCAGGGTTTTCATGCGTGAGGAACATAAACGTTGTGCAAAATCACCGCATACAAGCAAATGGGAGAAAAACTGCAGGTTTGTAAAAGAATCTTTAATGTTAGAAAAAAGAGGGTCTAGCACCATGGTTAGTATTGTGAATCCTTTTTGCTCTTTAAAGGAATTCTGCCCACTTAGCACTGTTTTCCTGGATGAGCAATATCACTTTTGTGTTGAATCACCCCATTCAAGTGAATTGGAGAAGCCCTGTAGCACTTGTAAGAGAACGATTAACTTTACAAGCAAGAGTGTCTTGCACCTTGCTAAGCATGCTGAACTGTGTTAGTTTTTGAAAGGAATGCTGCCTAACCTTCAGCCTTTTCATGGGTGAGGAACATAAACTTTGTGCAAAATCACCGCATACAAGTGAATGGGAGAAATACTGCAGATTTGTAAGAGAATCCTTCATGTTAGAAACAAGAGGGTCTAGCAACATGGTTAGTATGGTGAATTCAGTTTGCTCTTTAAAGGAGTACTGCCTACCTCTCAGTGTTTTCCTGGATCAGCAACATCACCTTTCTGCTGAATCTCCCCAGTCAAGTGAGTGGAAGAAGTACTGCAGCTCTTATAAGAGAAGCATTAATGTTCCAAGCAAGAGGGAATTTCACCTTGTTAAGCATGGTGAACTGAGTTAGCTTTTGAAAGGAATCCTGAGCAACTGTGAGCGTTTTCATGGGTGAGGATCATCAACTTTGTGCAAAATCACCACATACACTAAATGGGAGAAAACCTGCAGTTTTCTAAGAGAATCCTTAATGTTAGAAGTAAGAGGGTCTAGAAACTCAGTTACTATGGTGAATTCAGTTTGCTCTTTAAAGGAGTACTGCATTCATCTCAGTGTTTTCCTGGATGAGCTATATCACCTTTGTGTTGAATCACCCCACACAAGTGAAAGGGAGAAGCAGTGCAGCTCTTGTAAGAGAAGCATTAACATTAAAAGCAAGAGGGTCTTGCACCTTGTTAAGCATGGTGAACTGAGCTAGTTTTGAAGAGGAACGCTGCCTAACTTTCAGTGTTTTCATGGGTGAGGAACATAAACTTTGTGCAAAATCACCACATAAAAGTAAATGGGAGGAAAACTGTAGCTTTTGTAAGAGATTCCTTAATGTTAGAAACAAGAGGGTCTAGCAACTTGGTTAATATTGTGCATTCAGTTTGCTCTTTAAAGGAGTACTGCATAACGCTCAGTGTTTTCCTGGATGAGTAACATCACCTTTGTGCAGAATCACACCTTTCAAGTGAAAGGGAGGAGCATTGCAGCTCTTGTAAGAGAAGCATTAATGTTACAAGCAAGAGGGCCTTGCACCTTGTTAAGCATTGTGAGCTATGTTAGCTTTTGAAAGGAACGCTGCCTAACTGTCTGCAATTTCATGGGTGAGGAATATCAACTTTGTGCAAAATCACCACATACAAGTAAAGGGCAGAAAAACTGCAGATTTGTAGGAGAATCCTTAATGTTAGAAGTAAGAGGGTCTAGCAACATGGTTAGTATGGTGAATTCAGTTTGCTTTTTAAGGGAGTACTGCCTACCTCTCAGTGTTTTCCTGGATCAGCAACATCAACTTTCTGATAAATCTCCCCATTCAAGTGAATGGGAGAAGCACTGCAGCACTTATAAGAGAAGCATTAATGTTCCAAGCAAGAGGGAATTTCACCTTGTTAACCATGGTGAACTCAGCTAGTTTTTAAGAGGAACGCTGCCTAACTTTCAGTGTTTTCATGGGTGAGGAACATAAACTTTGTGCAAAATCACCACATAAAAGTAAATGGGAGAAAAACTGTAGCTTTTGTAAGAGATTCCTTAATGTTAGAAACAAGAGGGTCTAGCAACTTGGTTCATATTGTGAATTCAGTTTGCTCTTTAAAGGAGTACTGCGGAACGCTCAGTGTTTTCCTGGATGAGCAACATCACCTTTCTGCTGAATCACCCCATTCAAGTGAACAGGAGAATCACTGCAGCTCTGTAAGAGAAGCATTAGTGTTACAAGCAAGAGGGCCTTTCACCTTGTTATGCATGGTGAACCGAGTTAGCATTTGAAAAGAACGCTTCCTGACTGTCAGCGTTTTCAAAGGTGAAGAATATCAACTTTGTGCAAAACAGCCTCTTTCAAGTGAATGGAGAAAAAGTGTAGCTTTTCTAAGAAAACAATTAATGTTAGAAGCAAGATGATTTAGCAGCATGTTTAAGTTTGAGAATTGAGTGTGCTGTTTAAGGCAATACGCTCTCCCTCTCAGTGTTTCCATGGGTGAGGAACCTCATCTTTGTGCATAAGGAGAGCACACAAGTGAATGGGAGAAAAACTGCAGTTTTTTAAGAGAATCCTTTTAAGTTATAAACAAGATGGTCTAGCAACTTGGATAATATTGTGAATTCAGTTTGCTGTTTAAAGGAGTACTGAATACTTCTCAGTGTATTCCTGGATCAGCAACATCACCTTTCTGCTGAATCTCCCCATTCAAGTGAAAGGGAGAAGCACTGCAGCTCTTGTAAGAGAAGCATTAATGTTACAAGCAAGAGGGCCCTGCACCTTGTTAAGCATGGTGAACTGAGTTAGCTTTTGAAAGGAACGCTGCCCAATTGTCAGCGTTTTCATGGTTGAGGATCGTCAACTTTGTGCGAAATCTCTGCATACCAGTAAATGGGAGAAAAACTGCAGGTTTCTAAGAGAATCTTTAACGTTAGAAACAAGAGGGTCTAGCAACTTGGTTAATATATTGAATTCAGTTTGCTCTTTAAAGGAGTACTGAATACCTCTCAGTGCTTTCCTGGAGGAGCAACATCACCTTTGTGCAGAATCACCCCTTTCAAGTGAAAGGGAGGAGCATTGCAGCTCTTGTAAGAGAAGCATTAATGTTACAAGCAAGAGGGCCTTGCACCTTGTTAAGCACGGTGAGCTAAGTTAGCTTTTGAAAGGAACGCTGCCTAACTGTCTGCAATTTCATGGGTGAGGAATATCAACTTTGTGCAAAATCACCACATACAAGTAAAGGGCAGAAAAACTGCAGATTTGTAGGAGAATCCTTCATGTTAGAAACAAGAGGGTCTAGCAACATGGTTAGTATGGTGAATTCAGTATGCTTTTTAAGGGAGTACTGCCTACCTCTCAGTGTTTTCCTGAATCAGCAACATCAACTTTCTGCTGAATCTCCCATTCAAGTGAATGGGAGAAGCACTGCAGCTCTTATAAGAGAAGCATTAATGTTAGAAGCAAGAGGGCCTTGCACCTTGTTAAGCATGGTGAACTGAGTTAGCTTTTGAAAGAAACGCTGCCCAATTGTCAGCGTTTTCATGGGTGAGGATCGTCAACTTTGTGCGAAATCTCTGCATACCAGTAAATAGGAGAAAAACTGCAGGTGTCTAAGAGAATCTTTAACGTTAGAAACAAGAGGGTCTAGCAACTTGGTTAATATATTGAATTCAGTTTGCTCTTTAAAGGAGTACTGAATACCTCTCAGTGCTTTCCTGGAGGAGCAACATCACCTTTGTGCAGAATCACCCCTTTCAAGTGAAAGGGAGGAGCATTGCAGCTCTTGTAAGAGAAGCATTAATGTTACAAGCAAGAGGGCCTTGCACCTTGTTAAGCATGGTGAACTGAGTTAGCTTTTCAAAGGAACGCTGCCTAACTGTCTGCAATTTCATGGGTGAGGAATATCAACTTTGTGCAAAATCACCACATACAAGTAAAGGGCAGAAAAACTGCAGATTTGTAGGAGAATCCTTCATGTTAGAAACAAGAGGGTCTAGCAACATGGTTAGTATGGTGAATTCAGTTTGCTTTTTAAGGGAGTACTGCCTACCTCTCAGTGTTTTCCTGGATCAGCAACATCAACTTTCTGCTGAATCTCCCCATTCAAGTGAATGGGAGAAGCACTGCAGCTCTTATAAGAGAAGCATTAATGTTCCAAGCAAGAGGGAATTTCACCTTGTTAAGCATGGTGAACTGAGGTAGCTTTTGAAAGGAACGCTGAACAACTGTCAGCGTTTTCATGGGTGAGGATCATCAACTTTGTGCAAAATCACCCCATACACTAAATGGGAGAAAACCTGCAGTTTTCTAAGAAAATCCTTCATGTTAGAAACAAGAGGGTCTAGGAACTCGGTTACTATGGTGAATTCAGTTTGCTCTTTAAAGGAGTACTGCGTTCCTCTCAGTGTTTTCCTGGATGAACAATATCACCTTTGTGTAGAATCACCCCATTCAAGTGAAAGGGAGAAGCACTGTAGCTCTTGTAGAGAAGGATTAACTTTACAAGCAAGAGGGTCTTGCACCTTGTTAAGCTTGGTGAACTCTGTTAGTTTTTGAAAGGAACGCTGCCTAACTTTCAGCGTTTTCATGTGTGAGGAACATAAACTTTTTGCAAAATCACCACCTTAAATAAAAGGGAGAAAAACTGCAGTTTTTGTAAGAGCATCCTGAATGTTAGAAACAAGAGGGTCTAGCAACATTGTCAGTATCGTGAATTCAGTTTGCTCTATAAAGGAGTACTGCTCACCTCCCAGTGTTTTCCTGGATCAGCAACATCACCTTGCTGCTGAATCTCCCCATTCAAGTGAAAGGGAGAATCACTGCAGCTTTGTAAGGGAAGCATTAATGTTACAAGCAAGATGGTGCTGCACCTTGTTAAGAATGGTGAACTGTGTTAGTTTTTGAAAGGAACGTTGCCTAACTTTCAGCGTTTTCATGTGTGAGGAACATAAACATTGTGCAAAATCACCGCATACAAGTGAATGGGAGAAAAACTGCACTTTTTGAAAGACATTCCTTAATGTTAGAAACAAGAAGGTCTAGCAACTTGGTTAATATTGTGAATTCAGTTTGCTACTTAAAGGACTACTGCCTACCTCTCAGTGTTTTCCTGGATGAGCAACATCACCTTTGTGTTGAATCACCCCATTCAAGTGAAAGGGAGAAGCACTGTAGCTCTTGTAGAGAAGGATTAATTTTACAAGCAAGAGGGTCTTGCACCTTCTTAAGCAATGTGAACTCTGTTAGTTTTTGAAAGGAACGCTGCCTAACTTTCAGGGTTTTCATGCGTGAGGAACATAAACGTTGTGCAAAATCACCGCATACAAGCAAATGGGAGAAAAACTGCAGGTTTGTAAAAGAATCTTTAATGTTAGAAAAAAGAGGGTCTAGCACCATGGTTAGTATTGTGAATCCTTTTTGCTCTTTAAAGGAATTCTGCCCACTTAGCACTGTTTTCCTGGATGAGCAATATCACTTTTGTGTTGAATCACCCCATTCAAGTGAATTGGAGAAGCCCTGTAGCACTTGTAAGAGAACGATTAACTTTACAAGCAAGAGTGTCTTGCACCTTGCTAAGCATGCTGAACTGTGTTAGTTTTTGAAAGGAATGCTGCCTAACCTTCAGCCTTTTCATGGGTGAGGAACATAAACTTTGTGCAAAATCACCGCATACAAGTGAATGGGAGAAATACTGCAGATTTGTAAGAGAATCCTTCATGTTAGAAACAAGAGGGTCTAGCAACATGGTTAGTATGGTGAATTCAGTTTGCTCTTTAAAGGAGTACTGCCTACCTCTAAGTGTTTTCCTGGATCAGCAACATCACCTTTCTGCTGAATCTCCCCAATCAAGTGAGTGGGAGAAGTACTGCAGCTCTTATAAGAGAAGCATTAATGTTCCAAGCAAGAGGGAATTTCACCTTGTTAAGCATCGTGTACAAAGTTAGCTTTTGAAAGGAAGGCTGAGCAACTGTCAGCGTTTTCATGGGTGAGGATCATCAACTTTGTGCAAAATCACCACATACACTAAATGGGAGAAAACCTGCAGTTTTCTAAGAGAATCCTTAATGTTAGAAGTAAGAGGGTCTAGAAACTGAGTTACTATGGTGAATTCAGTTTGCTCTTTAAAGGAGTACTGCATTCATCTCAGTGTTTTCCTGGATGAGCTATATCACCTTTGTGTTGAATCACCCCACTCAAGTGAAAGGGAGAAGCAGTGCAGCTCCTGTAAGAGAAGCATTAACATTAAAAGCAAGAGGGTCTTGCACCTTGTTAAGCATGGTGAACTGAGCTAGTTTTTAAGAGGAACGCTGCCTAACTTTCAGTGTTTTCATGGGTGAGGAACATAAACTTTGTGCAAAATCACCACATAAATGTAAATGGGAGAAAAACTGTAGCTTTTGTAAGAGATTCCTTAATGTTAGAAACAAGAGGGTCTAGAAACTTGGTTAATAATGTGCATTCAGTTTGCTCTTTAAAGGAGTACTGCATAACGCTCAGTGTTTTCCTGGATGAGCAACATCACCTTTCTGCTGAATCACCCCATTCAAGTCAATGGGAGAATCACTGCAGCTCTGTAAGAGAAGCATTAGGGTTACAAGCAAGAGGGCCTTTCACCTTGTTATGCATGGTGAACCGAGTTAGCATTTGAAAAGAACGCTTCCTGACTGTCAGTGTTTTCAAAGGTGAAGAATATCAACTTTGTGCAAAACAGCCTCTTTCAAGTGAATGGAGAAAAAGTGTAGCTTTTCTAAGAAAACAATTAATGTTAGAAGCAAGATGATTTAGCAGCATGTTTAAGTTTGAGAATTGAGTGTGCTGTTTAAGGCAATACGCTCTCCCTCTCAGTGTTTCCATGGGTGAGGAACCTCATCTTTGTGCATAAGGAGAGCACACAAGTGAATGGGAGAAAAACTGCAGTTTTTTAAGAGAATCCTTTTAAGTTATAAACAAGATGGTCTAGCAACTTGGATAATATTGTGAATTCAGTTTGCTGTTTAAAGGAGTACTGAATACTTCTCAGTGTATTCCTGGATCAGCAACATCACCTTTCTGCTGAATCTCCCCATTCAAGTGAAAGGGAGAAGCACTGCAGCTCTTGTAAGAGAAGCATTAGTGTTACAAGCAAGAGGGCCTTGCACCTTGTTAAGCATGGTGAACTGAGTTAGCTTTTGAAAGGAACGCTGCCCAATTGTCAGCGTTTTCATGGGTGAGGATCGTCAACTTTGTGCGAAATCTCTGCATACCAGTAAATGGGAGAAAAACTGCAGGTTTCTAAGAGAATTTTTAACGTTAGAAAAAAGAGGGTCTAGCAACTTGGTTAATATATTGAATTCAGTTTGCTCTTTAAAGGAGTACTGAATACCTCTCAGTGCTTTCCTGGAGGAGCAACATCACCTTTGTGCAGAATCACCCCTTTCAAGTGAAAGGGAGGAGCATTGCAGCTCTTGTAAGAGAAGCATTAATGTTACAAGCAAGAGGGCCTTGCACCTTGTTAAGCATGGTGAGCTAAATTAGCTTTTGAAAGGAACGCTGCCTAACTGTCTACAATTTCATGGGTGAGGAATATCAACTTTGTGCAAAATCACCACATACAAGTAAAGGGCAGAAAAACTGCAGATTTGTAGGAGAATCCTTCATGTTAGAAACAAGAGGGTCTAGTAACATGGTTAGTATGGTGAATTCAGTTTGCTTTTTAAGGGAGTACTGCCTACCTCTCAGTGTTTTCCTGGATCAGCAACATCAACTTTCTGCTGAATCTCCCCATTCAAGTGAATGGGAGAAGCACTGCAGCTCTTATAAGAGAAGCATTAATGTTCCAAGCAAGAGGGAATTTCACCTTGTTAAGCATGGTGAACTGAGGTAGCTTTTGAAAGGAACGCTGCCCAACTGTCAGCGTTTTCATGGGTGAGGATCATCAACTTTGTGCAAAATCACCCCATACACTAAATGGGAGAAAACCTGCAGTTTTCTAAGAGAATCCTTCATGTTAGAAACAAGAGGGTCTAGAAACTCGGTTACTATGGTGATCTCAGTTTGCTCTTTAAAGGAGTACTGCGTTCCTCTCAGTGTTTTCCTGGATGAACAATATCACCTTTGTGTAGAATCACCCCATTCAAGTGAAAGGGGAAGCACTGTAGCTCTTGTAGAGAAGGATTAATTTTACAAGCAAGAGGGTCTTGCACCTTGTTAAGCTTGGTGAACTCTGTTAGTTTTTGAAAGGAACGCTGCCTAACTTTCAGCGTTTTCATGCGTGAGGAACATAAACTTTTTGCAAAATCACCACCTTAAATAAAAGGGAGAAAAACTGCAGTTTTTGTAAGAGCATCCTGAATGTTAGAAACAAGAGGGTCTAGCAACATTGTCAGTATCGTGAATTCAGTTTGCTCTATAAAGGAGTACTGCTCACCTCCCAGTGTTTTCCTGGATCAGCAACATCACCTTGCTGCTGAATCTCCCCATTCAAGTGAAAGGGAGAATCACTGCAGCTTTGTAAGAGAAGCATTAATGTTACAAGCAAGATGGTGCTGCACCTTGTTAAGAATGGTGAACTGTGTTAGTTTTTGAAAGGAACGCTGCCTAACTTTCAGCGTTTTCATGTGTGAGGAACATAAACATTGTGCAAAATCACCGCATACAAGTGAATGGGAGAAAAACTGCACTTTTTGAAAGACATTCCTTAATGTTAGAAGCAAGATGGTCTTGCAACTTGGTTAATATT
This sequence comes from Castor canadensis, assembly GCF_047511655.1. Taxonomy (NCBI): domain Eukaryota; kingdom Metazoa; phylum Chordata; class Mammalia; order Rodentia; family Castoridae; genus Castor; species Castor canadensis. The sequence continues at coordinate 36,084,341 of NC_133401.1, read as the reverse complement.
GTGAATTCAGTTTGCTACTTAAAGGACTACTGCCTACCTCTCAGTGTTTTCCTGGATGAGCAACATCACCTTTGTGTTGAATCACCCCATTCAAGTGAAAGGGAGAAGCACTGTAGCTCTTGTAGAGAAGGATTAATTTTACAAGCAAGAGGGTCTTGCACCTTCTTAAGCAATGTGAACTCTGTTAGTTTTTGAAAGGAACGCTGCCTAACTTTCAGGGTTTTCATGTGTGAGGAACATAAACGTTGTGCAAAATCACCGCATACAAGCAAAAGGGAGAAAAACTGCAGGTTTGTAAAAGAATCTTTAATGTTAGAAAAAAGAGGGTCTAGCACCATGTGAATCCTTTTTGCTCTTTAAAGGAATTCTGCCCACTTAGCACTGTTTTCCTGGATGAGCAATATCACTTTTGTGTTGAATCACCCCATTCAAGTGAATTGGAGAAGCCCTGTAGCACTTGTAAGAGAACGATTAACTTTACAAGCAAGAGTGTCTTGCACCTTGCTAAGCATGCTGAACTGTGTTAGTTTTTGAAAGGAATGCTGCCTAACCTTCAGCCTTTTCATGGGTGAGGAACATAAACTTTGTGCAAAATCACCGCATACAAGTGAATGGGAGAAATACTTCAGATTTGTAAGAGAATCCTTCATGTTAGAAACAAGAGGGTCTAGCAACATGGTTAGTATGGTGAATTCAGTTTGCTCTTTAAAGGAGTACTGCCTACCTCTAAGTGTTTTCCTGGATCAGCAACATCACCTTTCTGCTGAATCTCCCCAATCAAGTGAGTGGGAGAAGTACTGCAGCTCTTATAAGAGAAGCATTAATGTTCCAAGCAAGAGGGAATTTCACCTTGTTAAGCATCGTGTACAAAGTTAGCTTTTGAAAGGAATGCTGAGCAACTGTCAGCGTTTTCATGGGTGAGGATCATCAACTTTGTGCAAAATCACCACATACACTAAATGGGAGAAAACCTGCAGTTTTCTAAGAGAATCCTTAATGTTAGAAGTAAGAGGGTCTAGAAACTCAGTTACTATGGTGAATTCAGTTTGCTCTTTAAAGGAGTACTGCATTCATCTCAGTGTTTTCCTGGATGAGCTATATCACCTTTGTGTTGAATCACCCCACTCAAGTGAAAGGGAGAAGCAGTGCAGCTCCTGTAAGAGAAGCATTAACATTAAAAGCAAGAGGGTCTTGCACCTTGTTAAGCATGGTGAACTGAGCTAGTTTTTAAGAGGAACGCTGCCTAACTTTCAGTGTTTTCATGGGTGAGGAACATAAACTTTGTGCAAAATCACCACATAAAAGTAAATGGGAGAAAAACTGTAGCTTTTGTAAGAGATTCCTTAATGTTAGAAACAAGAGGGTCTAGAAACTTGGTTAATAATGTGCATTCAGTTTGCTCTTTAAAGGAGTACTGCGTAACGCTCAGTGTTTTCCTGGATGAGCAACATCACCTTTCTGCTGAATCACCCCATTCAAGTGAATGGGAGAATCACTGCAGCTCTGTAAGAGAAGCATTAGTGTTACAAGCAAGAGGGCCTTTCACCTTGTTATGCATGGTGAACCGAGTTAGCATTTGAAAAGAACGCTTCCTGACTGTCAGTGTTTTCAAAGGTGAAGAATATCAACTTTGTGCAAAACAGCCTCTTTCAAGTGAATGGAGAAAAAGTGTAGCTTTTCTAAGAAAACAATTAATGTTAGAAGCAAGATGATTTAGCAGCATGTTTAAGTTTGAGAATTGAGTGTGCTGTTTAAGGCAATACGCTCTCCCTCTCAGTGTTTCCATGGGTGAGGAACCTCATCTTTGTGCATAAGGAGAGCACACAAGTGAATGGGAGAAAAACTGCAGTTTTTTAAGAGAATCCTTTTAAGTTATAAACAAGATGGTCTAGCAACTTGGATAATATTGTGAATTCAGTTTGCTGTTTAAAGGAGTAGTGAATACTTCTCAGTGTATTCCTGGATCAGCAACATCACCTTTCTGCTGAATCTCCCCATTCAAGTGAAAGGGAGAAGCACTGCAGGTCTTGTAAGAGAAGCATTAGTGTTACAAGCAAGAGTTCCTTGCACCTTGTTAAGCATGGTGAACTGAGTTAGCTTTTGAAAGGAACGCTGCCCAATTGTCAGCGTTTTCATGGGTGAGGATCGTCAACTTTGTGCGAAATCTCTGCATACCAGTAAATGGGAGAAAAACTGCAGGTTTCTAAGAGAATTTTTAACGTTAGAAAAAAGAGGGTCTAGCAACTTGGTTAATATATTGAATTCAGTTTGCTCTTTAAAGGAGTACTGAATACCTCTCAGTGCTTTCCTGGAGGAGCAACATCACCTTTGTGCAGAATCACCCCTTTCAAGTGAAAGGGAGGAGCATTGTAGCTCTTGTAAGAGAAGCATTAATGTTACAAGCAAGAGGGCCTTGCACCTTGTTAAGCATGGTGAGCTAAATTAGCTTTTGAAAGGAACGCTGCCTAACTGTCTACAATTTCATGGGTGAGGAATATCAACTTTGTGCAAAATCACCACATACAAGTAAAGGGCAGAAAAACTGCAGATTTGTAGGAGAATCCTTCATGTTAGAAACAAGAGGGTCTAGTAACATGGTTAGTATGGTGAATTCAGTTTGCTTTTTAAGGGAGTACTGCCTACCTCTCAGTGTTTTCCTGGATCAGCAACATCAACTTTCTGCTGAATCTCCCCATTCAAGTGAATGGGAGAAGCACTGCAGCTCTTATAAGAGAAGCATTAATGTTCCAAGCAAGAGGGAATTTCACCTTGTTAAGCATGGTGAACTGAGGTAGCTTTTGAAAGGAACGCTGCCCAACTGTCAGCGTTTTCATGGGTGAGGATCATCAACTTTGTGCAAAATCACCCCATACACTAAATGGGAGAAAACCTGCAGTTTTCTAAGAGAATCCTTCATGTTAGAAACAAGAGGGTCTAGAAACTCGGTTACTATGGTGATCTCAGTTTGCTCTTTAAAGGAGTACTGCGTTCCTCTCAGTGTTTTCCTGGATGAACAATATCACCTTTGTGTAGAATCACCCCATTCAAGTGAAAGGGGAAGCACTGTAGCTCTTGTAGAGAAGGATTAATTTTACAAGCAAGAGGGTCTTGCACCTTGTTAAGCTTGGTGAACTCTGTTAGTTTTTGAAAGGAACGCTGCCTAACTTTCAGCGTTTTCATGCGTGAGGAACATAAACTTTTTGCAAAATCACCACCTTAAATAAAAGGGAGAAAAACTGCAGTTTTTGTAAGAGCATCCTGAATGTTAGAAACAAGAGGGTCTAGCAACATTGTCAGTATCGTGAATTCAGTTTGCTCTATAAAGGAGTACTGCTCACCTCCCAGTGTTTTCCTGGATCAGCAACATCACCTTGCTGCTGAATCTCCCCATTCAAGTGAAAGGGAGAATCACTGCAGCTTTGTAAGAGAAGCATTAATGTTACAAGCAAGATGGTGCTGCACCTTGTTAAGAATGGTGAACTGTGTTAGTTTTTGAAAGGAACGCTGCCTAACTTTCAGCGTTTTCATGTGTGAGGAACATAAACATTGTGCAAAATCACCGCATACAAGTGAATGGGAGAAAAACTGCACTTTTTGAAAGACATTCCTTAATGTTAGAAGCAAGATGGTCTTGCAACTTGGTTAATATTGTGAATTCAGTTTGCTACTTAAAGGACTACTGCCTACCTCTCAGTGTTTTCCTGGATGAGCAACATCACCTTTGTGTTGAATCACCCCATTCAAGTGAAAGGGAGAAGCACTGTAGCTCTTGTAGAGAAGGATTAATTTTACAAGCAAGAGGGTCTTGCACCTTCTTAAGCAATGTGAACTCTGTTAGTTTTTGAAAGGAACGCTGCCTAACTTTCAGGGTTTTCATGCGTGAGGAACATAAACGTTGTGCAAAATCACCGCATACAAGCAAATGGGAGAAAAACTGCAGGTTTGTAAAAGAATCTTTAATGTTAGAAAAAAGAGGGTCTAGCACCATGGTTAGTATTGTGAATCCTTTTTGCTCTTTAAAGGAATTCTGCCCACTTAGCACTGTTTTCCTGGATGAGCAATATCACTTTTGTGTTGAATCACCCCATTCAAGTGAATTGGAGAAGCCCTGTAGCACTTGTAAGAGAACGATTAACTTTACAAGCAAGAGTGTCTTGCACCTTGCTAAGCATGCTGAACTGTGTTAGTTTTTGAAAGGAATGCTGCCTAACCTTCAGCCTTTTCATGGGTGAGGAACATAAACTTTGTGCAAAATCACCGCATACAAGTGAATGGGAGAAATACTGCAGATTTGTAAGAGAATCCTTCATGTTAGAAACAAGAGGGTCTAGCAACATGGTTAGTATGGTGAATTCAGTTTGCTCTTTAAAGGAGTACTGCCTACCTCTAAGTGTTTTCCTGGATCAGCAACATCACCTTTCTGCTGAATCTCCCCAATCAAGTGAGTGGGAGAAGTACTGCAGCTCTTATAAGAGAAGCATTAATGTTCCAAGCAAGAGGGAATTTCACCTTGTTAAGCATCGTGTACAAAGTTAGCTTTTGAAAGGAAGGCTGAGCAACTGTCAGCGTTTTCATGGGTGAGGATCATCAACTTTGTGCAAAATCACCACATACACTAAATGGGAGAAAACCTGCAGTTTTCTAAGAGAATCCTTAATGTTAGAAGTAAGAGGGTCTAGAAACTGAGTTACTATGGTGAATTCAGTTTGCTCTTTAAAGGAGTACTGCATTCATCTCAGTGTTTTCCTGGATGAGCTATATCACCTTTGTGTTGAATCACCCCACTCAAGTGAAAGGGAGAAGCAGTGCAGCTCCTGTAAGAGAAGCATTAACATTAAAAGCAAGAGGGTCTTGCACCTTGTTAAGCATGGTGAACTGAGCTAGTTTTTAAGAGGAACGCTGCCTAACTTTCAGTGTTTTCATGGGTGAGGAACATAAACTTTGTGCAAAATCACCACATAAAAGTAAATGGGAGAAAAACTGTAGCTTTTGTAAGAGATTCCTTAATGTTAGAAACAAGAGGGTCTAGAAACTTGGTTAATAATGTGCATTCAGTTTGCTCTTTAAAGGAGTACTGCATAACGCTCAGTGTTTTCCTGGATGAGCAACATCACCTTTCTGCTGAATCACCCCATTCAAGTGAATGGGAGAATCACTGCAGCTCTGTAAGAGAAGCATTAGGGTTACAAGCAAGAGGGCCTTTCACCTTGTTATGCATGGTGAACCGAGTTAGCATTTGAAAAGAACGCTTCCTGACTGTCAGTGTTTTCAAAGGTGAAGAATATCAACTTTGTGCAAAACAGCCTCTTTCAAGTGAATGGAGAAAAAGTGTAGCTTTTCTAAGAAAACAATTAATGTTAGAAGCAAGATGATTTAGCAGCATGTTTAAGTTTGAGAATTGAGTGTGCTGTTTAAGGCAATACGCTCTCCCTCTCAGTGTTTCCATGGGTGAGGAACCTCATCTTTGTGCATAAGGAGAGCACACAAGTGAATGGGAGAAAAACTGCAGTTTTTTAAGAGAATCCTTTTAAGTTATAAACAAGATGGTCTAGCAACTTGGATAATATTGTGAATTCAGTTTGCTGTTTAAAGGAGTACTGAATACTTCTCAGTGTATTCCTGGATCAGCAACATCACCTTTCTGCTGAATCTCCCCATTCAAGTGAAAGGGAGAAGCACTGCAGCTCTTGTAAGAGAAGCATTAGTGTTACAAGCAAGAGGGCCTTGCACCTTGTTAAGCATGGTGAACTGAGTTAGCTTTTGAAAGGAACGCTGCCCAATTGTCAGCGTTTTCATGGGTGAGGATCGTCAACTTTGTGCGAAATCTCTGCATACCAGTAAATGGGAGAAAAACTGCAGGTTTCTAAGAGAATTTTTAACGTTAGAAAAAAGAGGGTCTAGCAACTTGGTTAATATATTGAATTCAGTTTGCTCTTTAAAGGAGTACTGAATACCTCTCAGTGCTTTCCTGGAGGAGCAACATCACCTTTGTGCAGAATCACCCCTTTCAAGTGAAAGGGAGGAGCATTGCAGCTCTTGTAAGAGAAGCATTAATGTTACAAGCAAGAGGGCCTTGCACCTTGTTAAGCATGGTGAGCTAAATTAGCTTTTGAAAGGAACGCTGCCTAACTGTCTACAATTTCATGGGTGAGGAATATCAACTTTGTGCAAAATCACCACATACAAGTAAAGGGCAGAAAAACTGCAGATTTGTAGGAGAATCCTTCATGTTAGAAACAAGAGGGTCTAGTAACATGGTTAGTATGGTGAATTCAGTTTGCTTTTTAAGGGAGTACTGCCTACCTCTCAGTGTTTTCCTGGATCAGCAACATCAACTTTCTGCTGAATCTCCCCATTCAAGTGAATGGGAGAAGCACTGCAGCTCTTATAAGAGAAGCATTAATGTTCCAAGCAAGAGGGAATTTCACCTTGTTAAGCATGGTGAACTGAGGTAGCTTTTGAAAGGAACGCTGCCCAACTGTCAGCGTTTTCATGGGTGAGGATCATCAACTTTGTGCAAAATCACCCCATACACTAAATGGGAGAAAACCTGCAGTTTTCTAAGAGAATCCTTCATGTTAGAAACAAGAGGGTCTAGAAACTCGGTTACTATGGTGATCTCAGTTTGCTCTTTAAAGGAGTACTGCGTTCCTCTCAGTGTTTTCCTGGATGAACAATATCACCTTTGTGTAGAATCACCCCATTCAAGTGAAAGGGGAAGCACTGTAGCTCTTGTAGAGAAGGATTAATTTTACAAGCAAGAGGGTCTTGCACCTTGTTAAGCTTGGTGAACTCTGTTAGTTTTTGAAAGGAACGCTGCCTAACTTTCAGCGTTTTCATGCGTGAGGAACATAAACTTTTTGCAAAATCACCACCTTAAATAAAAGGGAGAAAAACTGCAGTTTTTGTAAGAGCATCCTGAATGTTAGAAACAAGAGGGTCTAGCAACATTGTCAGTATCGTGAATTCAGTTTGCTCTATAAAGGAGTACTGCTCACCTCCCAGTGTTTTCCTGGATCAGCAACATCACCTTGCTGCTGAATCTCCCCATTCAAGTGAAAGGGAGAATCACTGCAGCTTTGTAAGAGAAGCATTAATGTTACAAGCAAGATGGTGCTGCACCTTGTTAAGAATGGTGAACTGTGTTAGTTTTTGAAAGGAACGCTGCCTAACTTTCAGCGTTTTCATGTGTGAGGAACATAAACATTGTGCAAAATCACCGCATACAAGTGAATGGGAGAAAAACTGCACTTTTTGAAAGACATTCCTTAATGTTAGAAGCAAGATGGTCTTGCAACTTGGTTAATATTGTGAATTCAGTTTGCTACTTAAAGGACTACTGCCTACCTCTCAGTGTTTTCCTGGATGAGCAACATCACCTTTGTGTTGAATCACCCCATTCAAGTGAAAGGGAGAAGCACTGTAGCTCTTGTAGAGAAGGATTAATTTTACAAGCAAGAGGGTCTTGCACCTTCTTAAGCAATGTGAACTCTGTTAGTTTTTGAAAGGAACGCTGCCTAACTTTCAGGGTTTTCATGTGTGAGGAACATAAACGTTGTGCAAAATCACCGCATACAAGCAAAAGGGAGAAAAACTGCAGGTTTGTAAAAGAATCTTTAATGTTAGAAAAAAGAGGGTCTAGCACCATGTGAATCCTTTTTGCTCTTTAAAGGAATTCTGCCCACTTAGCACTGTTTTCCTGGATGAGCAATATCACTTTTGTGTTGAATCACCCCATTCAAGTGAATTGGAGAAGCCCTGTAGCACTTGTAAGAGAACGATTAACTTTACAAGCAAGAGTGTCTTGCACCTTGCTAAGCATGCTGAACTGTGTTAGTTTTTGAAAGGAATGCTGCCTAACCTTCAGCCTTTTCATGGGTGAGGAACATAAACTTTGTGCAAAATCACCGCATACAAGTGAATGGGAGAAATACTTCAGATTTGTAAGAGAATCCTTCATGTTAGAAACAAGAGGGTCTAGCAACATGGTTAGTATGGTGAATTCAGTTTGCTCTTTAAAGGAGTACTGCCTACCTCTAAGTGTTTTCCTGGATCAGCAACATCACCTTTCTGCTGAATCTCCCCAATCAAGTGAGTGGGAGAAGTACTGCAGCTCTTATAAGAGAAGCATTAATGTTCCAAGCAAGAGGGAATTTCACCTTGTTAAGCATCGTGTACAAAGTTAGCTTTTGAAAGGAATGCTGAGCAACTGTCAGCGTTTTCATGGGTGAGGATCATCAACTTTGTGCAAAATCACCACATACACTAAATGGGAGAAAACCTGCAGTTTTCTAAGAGAATCCTTAATGTTAGAAGTAAGAGGGTCTAGAAACTCAGTTACTATGGTGAATTCAGTTTGCTCTTTAAAGGAGTACTGCATTCATCTCAGTGTTTTCCTGGATGAGCTATATCACCTTTGTGTTGAATCACCCCACTCAAGTGAAAGGGAGAAGCAGTGCAGCTCCTGTAAGAGAAGCATTAACATTAAAAGCAAGAGGGTCTTGCACCTTGTTAAGCATGGTGAACTGAGCTAGTTTTTAAGAGGAACGCTGCCTAACTTTCAGTGTTTTCATGGGTGAGGAACATAAACTTTGTGCAAAATCACCACATAAAAGTAAATGGGAGAAAAACTGTAGCTTTTGTAAGAGATTCCTTAATGTTAGAAACAAGAGGGTCTAGAAACTTGGTTAATAATGTGCATTCAGTTTGCTCTTTAAAGGAGTACTGCGTAACGCTCAGTGTTTTCCTGGATGAGCAACATCACCTTTCTGCTGAATCACCCCATTCAAGTGAATGGGAGAATCACTGCAGCTCTGTAAGAGAAGCATTAGTGTTACAAGCAAGAGGGCCTTTCACCTTGTTATGCATGGTGAACCGAGTTAGCATTTGAAAAGAACGCTTCCTGACTGTCAGTGTTTTCAAAGGTGAAGAATATCAACTTTGTGCAAAACAGCCTCTTTCAAGTGAATGGAGAAAAAGTGTAGCTTTTCTAAGAAAACAATTAATGTTAGAAGCAAGATGATTTAGCAGCATGTTTAAGTTTGAGAATTGAGTGTGCTGTTTAAGGCAATACGCTCTCCCTCTCAGTGTTTCCATGGGTGAGGAACCTCATCTTTGTGCATAAGGAGAGCACACAAGTGAATGGGAGAAAAACTGCAGTTTTTTAAGAGAATCCTTTTAAGTTATAAACAAGATGGTCTAGCAACTTGGATAATATTGTGAATTCAGTTTGCTGTTTAAAGGAGTAGTGAATACTTCTCAGTGTATTCCTGGATCAGCAACATCACCTTTCTGCTGAATCTCCCCATTCAAGTGAAAGGGAGAAGCACTGCAGGTCTTGTAAGAGAAGCATTAGTGTTACAAGCAAGAGTTCCTTGCACCTTGTTAAGCATGGTGAACTGAGTTAGCTTTTGAAAGGAACGCTGCCCAATTGTCAGCGTTTTCATGGGTGAGGATCGTCAACTTTGTGCGAAATCTCTGCATACCAGTAAATGGGAGAAAAACTGCAGGTTTCTAAGAGAATTTTTAACGTTAGAAAAAAGAGGGTCTAGCAACTTGGTTAATATATTGAATTCAGTTTGCTCTTTAAAGGAGTACTGAATACCTCTCAGTGCTTTCCTGGAGGAGCAACATCACCTTTGTGCAGAATCACCCCTTTCAAGTGAAAGGGAGGAGCATTGTAGCTCTTGTAAGAGAAGCATTAATGTTACAAGCAAGAGGGCCTTGCACCTTGTTAAGCATGGTGAGCTAAATTAGCTTTTGAAAGGAACGCTGCCTAACTGTCTACAATTTCATGGGTGAGGAATATCAACTTTGTGCAAAATCACCACATACAAGTAAAGGGCAGAAAAACTGCAGATTTGTAGGAGAATCCTTCATGTTAGAAACAAGAGGGTCTAGTAACATGGTTAGTATGGTGAATTCAGTTTGCTTTTTAAGGGAGTACTGCCTACCTCTCAGTGTTTTCCTGGATCAGCAACATCAACTTTCTGCTGAATCTCCCCATTCAAGTGAATGGGAGAAGCACTGCAGCTCTTATAAGAGAAGCATTAATGTTCCAAGCAAGAGGGAATTTCACCTTGTTAAGCATGGTGAACTGAGGTAGCTTTTGAAAGGAACGCTGCCCAACTGTCAGCGTTTTCATGGGTGAGGATCATCAACTTTGTGCAAAATCACCCCATACACTAAATGGGAGAAAACCTGCAGTTTTCTAAGAGAATCCTTCATGTTAGAAACAAGAGGGTCTAGAAACTCGGTTACTATGGTGATCTCAGTTTGCTCTTTAAAGGAGTACTGCGTTCCTCTCAGTGTTTTCCTGGATGAACAATATCACCTTTGTGTAGAATCACCCCATTCAAGTGAAAGGGGAAGCACTGTAGCTCTTGTAGAGAAGGATTAATTTTACAAGCAAGAGGGTCTTGCACCTTGTTAAGCTTGGTGAACTCTGTTAGTTTTTGAAAGGAACGCTGCCTAACTTTCAGCGTTTTCATGCGTGAGGAACATAAACTTTTTGCAAAATCACCACCTTAAATAAAAGGGAGAAAAACTGCAGTTTTTGTAAGAGCATCCTGAATGTTAGAAACAAGAGGGTCTAGCAACATTGTCAGTATCGTGAATTCAGTTTGCTCTATAAAGGAGTACTGCTCACCTCCCAGTGTTTTCCTGGATCAGCAACATCACCTTGCTGCTGAATCTCCCCATTCAAGTGAAAGGGAGAATCACTGCAGCTTTGTAAGAGAAGCATTAATGTTACAAGCAAGATGGTGCTGCACCTTGTTAAGAATGGTGAACTGTGTTAGTTTTTGAAAGGAACGCTGCCTAACTTTCAGCGTTTTCATGTGTGAGGAACATAAACATTGTGCAAAATCACCGCATACAAGTGAATGGGAGAAAAACTGCACTTTTTGAAAGACATTCCTTAATGTTAGAAGCAAGATGGTCTTGCAACTTGGTTAATATTGTGAATTCAGTTTGCTACTTAAAGGACTACTGCCTACCTCTCAGTGTTTTCCTGGATGAGCAACATCACCTTTGTGTTGAATCACCCCATTCAAGTGAAAGGGAGAAGCACTGTAGCTCTTGTAGAGAAGGATTAATTTTACAAGCAAGAGGGTCTTGCACCTTCTTAAGCAATGTGAACTCTGTTAGTTTTTGAAAGGAACGCTGCCTAACTTTCAGGGTTTTCATGCGTGAGGAACATAAACGTTGTGCAAAATCACCGCATACAAGCAAATGGGAGAAAAACTGCAGGTTTGTAAAAGAATCTTTAATGTTAGAAAAAAGAGGGTCTAGCACCATGGTTAGTATTGTGAATCCTTTTTGCTCTTTAAAGGAATTCTGCCCACTTAGCACTGTTTTCCTGGATGAGCAATATCACTTTTGTGTTGAATCACCCCATTCAAGTGAATTGGAGAAGCCCTGTAGCACTTGTAAGAGAACGATTAACTTTACAAGCAAGAGTGTCTTGCACCTTGCTAAGCATGCTGAACTGTGTTAGTTTTTGAAAGGAATGCTGCCTAACCTTCAGCCTTTTCATGGGTGAGGAACATAAACTTTGTGCAAAATCACCGCATACAAGTGAATGGGAGAAATACTGCAGATTTGTAAGAGAATCCTTCATGTTAGAAACAAGAGGGTCTAGCAACATGGTTAGTATGGTGAATTCAGTTTGCTCTTTAAAGGAGTACTGCCTACCTCTAAGTGTTTTCCTGGATCAGCAACATCACCTTTCTGCTGAATCTCCCCAATCAAGTGAGTGGGAGAAGTACTGCAGCTCTTATAAGAGAAGCATTAATGTTCCAAGCAAGAGGGAATTTCACCTTGTTAAGCATCGTGTACAAAGTTAGCTTTTGAAAGGAAGGCTGAGCAACTGTCAGCGTTTTCATGGGTGAGGATCATCAACTTTGTGCAAAATCACCACATACACTAAATGGGAGAAAACCTGCAGTTTTCTAAGAGAATCCTTAATGTTAGAAGTAAGAGGGTCTAGAAACTGAGTTACTATGGTGAATTCAGTTTGCTCTTTAAAGGAGTACTGCATTCATCTCAGTGTTTTCCTGGATGAGCTATATCACCTTTGTGTTGAATCACCCCACTCAAGTGAAAGGGAGAAGCAGTGCAGCTCCTGTAAGAGAAGCATTAACATTAAAAGCAAGAGGGTCTTGCACCTTGTTAAGCATGGTGAACTGAGCTAGTTTTTAAGAGGAACGCTGCCTAACTTTCAGTGTTTTCATGGGTGAGGAACATAAACTTTGTGCAAAATCACCACATAAAAGTAAATGGGAGAAAAACTGTAGCTTTTGTAAGAGATTCCTTAATGTTAGAAACAAGAGGGTCTAGAAACTTGGTTAATAATGTGCATTCAGTTTGCTCTTTAAAGGAGTACTGCATAACGCTCAGTGTTTTCCTGGATGAGCAACATCACCTTTCTGCTGAATCACCCCATTCAAGTGAATGGGAGAATCACTGCAGCTCTGTAAGAGAAGCATTAGGGTTACAAGCAAGAGGGCCTTTCACCTTGTTATGCATGGTGAACCGAGTTAGCATTTGAAAAGAACGCTTCCTGACTGTCAGTGTTTTCAAAGGTGAAGAATATCAACTTTGTGCAAAACAGCCTCTTTCAAGTGAATGGAGAAAAAGTGTAGCTTTTCTAAGAAAACAATTAATGTTAGAAGCAAGATGATTTAGCAGCATGTTTAAGTTTGAGAATTGAGTGTGCTGTTTAAGGCAATACGCTCTCCCTCTCAGTGTTTCCATGGGTGAGGAACCTCATCTTTGTGCATAAGGAGAGCACACAAGTGAATGGGAGAAAAACTGCAGTTTTTTAAGAGAATCCTTTTAAGTTATAAACAAGATGGTCTAGCAACTTGGATAATATTGTGAATTCAGTTTGCTGTTTAAAGGAGTACTGAATACTTCTCAGTGTATTCCTGGATCAGCAACATCACCTTTCTGCTGAATCTCCCCATTCAAGTGAAAGGGAGAAGCACTGCAGCTCTTGTAAGAGAAGCATTAGTGTTACAAGCAAGAGGGCCTTGCACCTTGTTAAGCATGGTGAACTGAGTTAGCTTTTGAAAGGAACGCTGCCCAATTGTCAGCGTTTTCATGGGTGAGGATCGTCAACTTTGTGCGAAATCTCTGCATACCAGTAAATGGGAGAAAAACTGCAGGTTTCTAAGAGAATTTTTAACGTTAGAAAAAAGAGGGTCTAGCAACTTGGTTAATATATTGAATTCAGTTTGCTCTTTAAAGGAGTACTGAATACCTCTCAGTGCTTTCCTGGAGGAGCAACATCACCTTTGTGCAGAATCACCCCTTTCAAGTGAAAGGGAGGAGCATTGTAGCTCTTGTAAGAGAAGCATTAATGTTACAAGCAAGAGGGCCTTGCACCTTGTTAAGCATGGTGAGCTAAATTAGCTTTTGAAAGGAACGCTGCCTAACTGTCTACAATTTCATGGGTGAGGAATATCAACTTTGTGCAAAATCACCACATACAAGTAAAGGGCAGAAAAACTGCAGATTTGTAGGAGAATCCTTCATGTTAGAAACAAGAGGGTCTAGTAACATGGTTAGTATGGTGAATTCAGTTTGCTTTTTAAGGGAGTACTGCCTACCTCTCAGTGTTTTCCTGGATCAGCAACATCAACTTTCTGCTGAATCTCCCCATTCAAGTGAATGGGAGAAGCACTGCAGCTCTTATAAGAGAAGCATTAATGTTCCAAGCAAGAGGGAATTTCACCTTGTTAAGCATGGTGAACTGAGGTAGCTTTTGAAAGGAACGCTGCCCAACTGTCAGCGTTTTCATGGGTGAGGATCATCAACTTTGTGCAAAATCACCCCATACACTAAATGGGAGAAAACCTGCAGTTTTCTAAGAGAATCCTTCATGTTAGAAACAAGAGGGTCTAGAAACTCGGTTACTATGGTGATCTCAGTTTGCTCTTTAAAGGAGTACTGCGTTCCTCTCAGTGTTTTCCTGGATGAACAATATCACCTTTGTGTAGAATCACCCCATTCAAGTGAAAGGGGAAGCACTGTAGCTCTTGTAGAGAAGGATTAATTTTACAAGCAAGAGGGTCTTGCACCTTGTTAAGCTTGGTGAACTCTGTTAGTTTTTGAAAGGAACGCTGCCTAACTTTCAGCGTTTTCATGCGTGAGGAACATAAACTTTTTGCAAAATCACCACCTTAAATAAAAGGGAGAAAAACTGCAGTTTTTGTAAGAGCATCCTGAATGTTAGAAACAAGAGGGTCTAGCAACATTGTCAGTATCGTGAATTCAGTTTGCTCTATAAAGGAGTACTGCTCACCTCCCAGTGTTTTCCTGGATCAGCAACATCACCTTGCTGCTGAATCTCCCCATTCAAGTGAAAGGGAGAATCACTGCAGCTTTGTAAGAGAAGCATTAATGTTACAAGCAAGATGGTGCTGCACCTTGTTAAGAATGGTGAACTGTGTTAGTTTTTGAAAGGAACGCTGCCTAACTTTCAGCGTTTTCATGTGTGAGGAACATAAACATTGTGCAAAATCACCGCATACAAGTGAATGGGAGAAAAACTGCACTTTTTGAAAGACATTCCTTAATGTTAGAAGCAAGATGGTCTTGCAACTTGGTTAATATTGTGAATTCAGTTTGCTACTTAAAGGACTACTGCCTACCTCTCAGTGTTTTCCTGGATGAGCAACATCACCTTTGTGTTGAATCACCCCATTCAAGTGAAAGGGAGAAGCACTGTAGCTCTTGTAGAGAAGGATTAATTTTACAAGCAAGAGGGTCTTGCACCTTCTTAAGCAATGTGAACTCTGTTAGTTTTTGAAAGGAACGCTGCCTAACTTTCAGGGTTTTCATGCGTGAGGAACATAAACGTTGTGCAAAATCACCGCATACAAGCAAATGGGAGAAAAACTGCAGGTTTGTAAAAGAATCTTTAATGTTAGAAAAAAGAGGGTCTAGCACCATGGTTAGTATTGTGAATCCTTTTTGCTCTTTAAAGGAATTCTGCCCACTTAGCACTGTTTTCCTGGATGAGCAATATCACTTTTGTGTTGAATCACCCCATTCAAGTGAATTGGAGAAGCCCTGTAGCACTTGTAAGAGAACGATTAACTTTACAAGCAAGAGTGTCTTGCACCTTGCTAAGCATGCTGAACTGTGTTAGTTTTTGAAAGGAATGCTGCCTAACCTTCAGCCTTTTCATGGGTGAGGAACATAAACTTTGTGCAAAATCACCGCATACAAGTGAATGGGAGAAATACTGCAGATTTGTAAGAGAATCCTTCATGTTAGAAACAAGAGGGTCTAGCAACATGGTTAGTATGGTGAATTCAGTTTGCTCTTTAAAGGAGTACTGCCTACCTCTAAGTGTTTTCCTGGATCAGCAACATCACCTTTCTGCTGAATCTCCCCAATCAAGTGAGTGGGAGAAGTACTGCAGCTCTTATAAGAGAAGCATTAATGTTCCAAGCAAGAGGGAATTTCACCTTGTTAAGCATCGTGTACAAAGTTAGCTTTTGAAAGGAAGGCTGAGCAACTGTCAGCGTTTTCATGGGTGAGGATCATCAACTTTGTGCAAAATCACCACATACACTAAATGGGAGAAAACCTGCAGTTTTCTAAGAGAATCCTTAATGTTAGAAGTAAGAGGGTCTAGAAACTGAGTTACTATGGTGAATTCAGTTTGCTCTTTAAAGGAGTACTGCATTCATCTCAGTGTTTTCCTGGATGAGCTATATCACCTTTGTGTTGAATCACCCCACTCAAGTGAAAGGGAGAAGCAGTGCAGCTCCTGTAAGAGAAGCATTAACATTAAAAGCAAGAGGGTCTTGCACCTTGTTAAGCATGGTGAACTGAGCTAGTTTTTAAGAGGAACGCTGCCTAACTTTCAGTGTTTTCATGGGTGAGGAACATAAACTTTGTGCAAAATCACCACATAAAAGTAAATGGGAGAAAAACTGTAGCTTTTGTAAGAGATTCCTTAATGTTAGAAACAAGAGGGTCTAGAAACTTGGTTAATAATGTGCATTCAGTTTGCTCTTTAAAGGAGTACTGCATAACGCTCAGTGTTTTCCTGGATGAGCAACATCACCTTTCTGCTGAATCACCCCATTCAAGTGAATGGGAGAATCACTGCAGCTCTGTAAGAGAAGCATTAGGGTTACAAGCAAGAGGGCCTTTCACCTTGTTATGCATGGTGAACCGAGTTAGCATTTGAAAAGAACGCTTCCTGACTGTCAGTGTTTTCAAAGGTGAAGAATATCAACTTTGTGCAAAACAGCCTCTTTCAAGTGAATGGAGAAAAAGTGTAGCTTTTCTAAGAAAACAATTAATGTTAGAAGCAAGATGATTTAGCAGCATGTTTAAGTTTGAGAATTGAGTGTGCTGTTTAAGGCAATACGCTCTCCCTCTCAGTGTTTCCATGGGTGAGGAACCTCATCTTTGTGCATAAGGAGAGCACACAAGTGAATGGGAGAAAAACTGCAGTTTTTTAAGAGAATCCTTTTAAGTTATAAACAAGATGGTCTAGCAACTTGGATAATATTGTGAATTCAGTTTGCTGTTTAAAGGAGTACTGAATACTTCTCAGTGTATTCCTGGATCAGCAACATCACCTTTCTGCTGAATCTCCCCATTCAAGTGAAAGGGAGAAGCACTGCAGCTCTTGTAAGAGAAGCATTAGTGTTACAAGCAAGAGGGCCTTGCACCTTGTTAAGCATGGTGAACTGAGTTAGCTTTTGAAAGGAACGCTGCCCAATTGTCAGCGTTTTCATGGGTGAGGATCGTCAACTTTGTGCGAAATCTCTGCATACCAGTAAATGGGAGAAAAACTGCAGGTTTCTAAGAGAATTTTTAACGTTAGAAAAAAGAGGGTCTAGCAACTTGGTTAATATATTGAATTCAGTTTGCTCTTTAAAGGAGTACTGAATACCTCTCAGTGCTTTCCTGGAGGAGCAACATCACCTTTCTGCAGAATCACCCCTTTCAAGTGAAAGGGAGGAGCATTGCAGCTCTTGTAAGAGAAGCATTAATGTTACAAGCAAGAGGGCCTTGCACCTTGTTAAGCATGGTGAGCTAAATTAGCTTTTGAAAGGAACGCTGCCTAACTGTCTACAATTTCATGGGTGAGGAATATCAACTTTGTGCAAAATCACCACATACAAGTAAAGGGCAGAAAAACTGCAGATTTGTAGGAGAATCCTTCATGTTAGAAACAAGAGGGTCTAGTAACATGGTTAGTATGGTGAATTCAGTTTGCTTTTTAAGGGAGTACTGCCTACCTCTCAGTGTTTTCCTGGATCAGCAACATCAACTTTCTGCTGAATCTCCCCATTCAAGTGAATGGGAGAAGCACTGCAGCTCTTATAAGAGAAGCATTAATGTTCCAAGCAAGAGGGAATTTCACCTTGTTAAGCATGGTGAACTGAGGTAGCTTTTGAAAGGAACGCTGCCCAACTGTCAGCGTTTTCATGGGTGAGGATCATCAACTTTGTGCAAAATCACCCCATACACTAAATGGGAGAAAACCTGCAGTTTTCTAAGAGAATCCTTCATGTTAGAAACAAGAGGGTCTAGAAACTCGGTTACTATGGTGATCTCAGTTTGCTCTTTAAAGGAGTACTGCGTTCCTCTCAGTGTTTTCCTGGATGAACAATATCACCTTTGTGTAGAATCACCCCATTCAAGTGAAAGGGAGAAGTACTGTAGCTCTTGTAGAGAAGGATTAATTTTACAAGCAAGAGGGTCTTGCACCTTGTTAAGCTTGGTGAACTCTGTTAGTTTTTGAAAGGAACGCTGCCTAACTTTCAGAGTTTTCATGTGTGAGGAACATAAACTTTGTGCAAAATCACGGCCTTAAATAAAAGGGAGAAAAACTGCAGTTTTTGTAAGAGCATCCTGAATGTTAGAAACAAGAGGGTCTAGCAACATTTTCAGTATCGTGAATTCTGTTTGCTCTATAAAGGAGTACTGCTCACCTGCCAGTGTTTTCCTGGATCAGCAACATCACCGTGCTGCTGAATCTCCCCATTCAAGTGAAAGGGAGAATCACTGCAGCTTTGTAAGGGAAGCATTAATGTTACAAGCAAGATGTTGCTGCACCTTGTTAAGAATGGTGAACTGTGTTAGTTTTTGAAAGGAACGCTGCCTAACTTTCAGCGTTTTCATGTGTGAGGAACATAAATTTTTGCAAAATCACCACCTTAAATAAAAGGGAGAAAAACTGCAGTTTTTGTAAGAGCATCCTGAATGTTAGAAACAAGAGGGTCTAGCAACATTGTCAGTATCGTGAATTCAGTTTGCTCTATAAAGGAGCACTGCTAACCTCCCAGTGTTTTCCTGGATCAGCAACATCACCTTGCTGCCGAATCTCCCCTCTCAAGTGAAAGGGAGAATCACTGCAGCTTTGTAAGAGAAGCATTAATGTTACAAGCAAGATGGTGCTGCACCTTGTTAAGAATGGTGAAATGTGTTAGTTTTTGAAAGGAACGCTGCCTAACTTTCAGCGTTTTCATGTGTGAGGAACATAAACATTGTGTAAAATCACCGCATACAAGTGAATGGGAGAAAAACTGCACTTTTTGAAAGACATTCCTTAATGTTAGAAGCAAGATGGTCTAGCAACTTGGTTAATATTGTGAATTCAGTTTGCTACTTAAAAGAGTACTGCCTACCTCTCAGTGTTTTCCTGGATGAGCAACATCACCTTTGTGTTGAATCACCCCATTCAAGTGAAAGGGAGAAGCACTGTAGCTCTTGTAGAGAAGGATTAATTTTACAAGCAAGAGGGTCTTGCACCTTCTTAAGCAATGTGAACTCTGTTAGTTTTTGAAAGGAACGCTGCCTAACTTTCAGGGTTTTCATGTGTGAGGAACATAAACGTTGTGCAAAATCACCGCATACAAGCAAATGGGAGAAAAACTGCAGGTTTGTAAAAGAATCTTTAATGTTAGAAAAAAGAGGGTCTAGCACCATGGTTAGTATTGTGAATCCTTTTTGCTCTTTAAAGGAATTCTGCCCACTTAGCACTGTTTTCCTGGATGAGCAATATCACTTTTGTGTTGAATCACCCCATTCAAGTGAATTGGAGAAGCCCTGTAGCACTTGTAAGAGAACGATTAACTTTACAAGCAAGAGTGTCTTGCACCTTGCTAAGCATGCTGAACTGTGTTAGTTTTTGAAAGGAATGCTGCCTAACCTTCAGCCTTTTCATGGGTGAGGAACATAAACTTTGTGCAAAATCACCGCATACAAGTGAATGGGAGAAATACTGCAGATTTGTAAGAGAATCCTTCATGTTAGAAACAAGAGGGTCTAGCAACATGGTTAGTATGGTGAATTCAGTTTGCTCTTTAAAGGAGTACTGCCTACCTCTCAGTGTTTTCCTGGATCAGCAACATCACCTTTCTGCTGAATCTCCCCAGTCAAGTGAGTGGGAGAAGTACTGCAGCTCTTATAAGAGAAGCATTAATGTTCCAAGCAAGAGGGAATTTCACCTTGTTAAGCATGGTGAACTGAGTTAGCTTTTGAAAGGAATCCTGAGCAACTGTGAGCGTTTTCATGGGTGAGGATCATCAACTTTGTGCAAAATCACCACATACACTAAATGGGAGAAAACCTGCAGTTTTCTAAGAGAATCCTTAATGTTAGAAGTAAGAGGGTCTAGAAACTCAGTTACTATGGTGAATTCAGTTTGCTCTTTAAAGGAGTACTGCATTCATCTCAGTGTTTTCCTGGATGAGCTATATCACCTTTGTGTTGAATCACCCCACACAAGTGAAAGGGAGAAGCAGTGCAGCTCTTGTAAGAGAAGCATTAACATTAAAAGCAAGAGGGTCTTGCACCTTGTTAAGCATGGTGAACTGAGCCAGTTTTGAAGAGGAACGCTGCCTAACTTTCAGTGTTTTCATGGGTGAGGAACATAAACTTTGTGCAAAATCACCACATAAAAGTAAATGGGAGGAAAACTGTAGCTTTTGTAAGAGATTCCTTAATGTTAGAAACAAGAGGGTCTAGCAACTTGGTTAATATTGTGCATTCAGTTTGCTCTTTAAAGGAGTACTGCATAACGCTCAGTGTTTTCCTGGATGAGTAACATCACCTTTGTGCAGAATCACACCTTTCAAGTGAAAGGGAGGAGCATTGCAGCTCTTGTAAGAGAAGCATTAATGTTACAAGCAAGAGGGCCTTGCACCTTGTTAAGCATTGTGAGCTAAGTTAGCTTTTGAAAGGAACGCTGCCTAACTGTCTGCAATTTCATGGGTGAGGAATATCAACTTTGTGCAAAATCACCACATACAAGTAAAGGGCAGAAAAACTGCAGATTTGTAGGAGAATCCTTAATGTTAGAAGTAAGAGGGTCTAGCAACATGGTTAGTATGGTGAATTCAGTTTGCTTTTTAAGGGAGTACTGCCTACCTCTCAGTGTTTTCCTGGATCAGCAACATCAACTTTCTGATAAATCTCCCCATTCAAGTGAATGGGAGAAGCACTGCAGCACTTATAAGAGAAGCATTAATGTTCCAAGCAAGAGGGAATTTCACCTTGTTAACCATGGTGAACTCAGCTAGTTTTTAAGAGGAACGCTGCCTAACTTTCAGTGTTTTCATGGGTGAGGAACATAAACTTTGTGCAAAATCACCACATAAAAGTAAATGGGAGAAAAACTGTAGCTTTTGTAAGAGATTCCTTAATGTTAGAAACAAGAGGGTCTAGCAACTTGGTTCATATTGTGAATTCAGTTTGCTCTTTAAAGGAGTACTGCGTAACGCTCAGTGTTTTCCTGGATGAGCAACATCACCTTTCTGCTGAATCACCCCATTCAAGTGAACAGGAGAATCACTGCAGCTCTGTAAGAGAAGCATTAGTGTTACAAGCAAGAGGGCCTTTCACCTTGTTATGCATGGTGAACCGAGTTAGCATTTGAAAAGAACGCTTCCTGACTGTCAGCGTTTTCAAAGGTGAAGAATATCAACTTTGTGCAAAACAGCCTCTTTCAAGTGAATGGAGAAAAAGTGTAGCTTTTCTAAGAAAACAATTAATGTTAGAAGCAAGATGATTTAGCAGCATGTTTAAGTTTGAGAATTGAGTGTGCTGTTTAAGGCAATACGCTCTCCCTCTCAGTGTTTCCATGGGTGAGGAACCTCATCTTTGTGCATAAGGAGAGCACACAAGTGAATGGGAGAAAAACTGCAGTTTTTTAAGAGAATCCTTTTAAGTTATAAACAAGATGGTCTAGCAACTTGGATAATATTGTGAATTCAGTTTGCTGTTTAAAGGAGTACTGAATACTTCTCAGTGTATTCCTGGATCAGCAACATCACCTTTCTGCTGAATCTCCCCATTCAAGTGAAAGGGAGAAGCACTGCAGCTCTTGTAAGAGAAGCATTAATGTTACAAGCAAGAGGGCCCTGCACCTTGTTAAGCATGGTGAACTGAGTTAGCTTTTGAAAGGAACGCTGCCCAATTGTCAGCGTTTTCATGGTTGAGGATCGTCAACTTTGTGCGAAATCTCTGCATACCAGTAAATGGGAGAAAAACTGCAGGTTTCTAAGAGAATCTTTAACGTTAGAAACAAGAGGGTCTAGCAACTTGGTTAATATATTGAATTCAGTTTGCTCTTTAAAGGAGTACTGAATACCTCTCAGTGCTTTCCTGGAGGAGCAACATCACCTTTGTGCAGAATCACCCCTTTCAAGTGAAAGGGAGGAGCATTGCAGCTCTTGTAAGAGAAGCATTAATGTTACAAGCAAGAGGGCCTTGCACCTTGTTAAGCACGGTGAGCTAAGTTAGCTTTTGAAAGGAACGCTGCCTAACTGTCTGCAATTTCATGGGTGAGGAATATCAACTTTGTGCAAAATCACCACATACAAGTAAAGGGCAGAAAAACTGCAGATTTGTAGGAGAATCCTTCATGTTAGAAACAAGAGGGTCTAGCAACATGGTTAGTATGGTGAATTCAGTATGCTTTTTAAGGGAGTACTGCCTACCTCTCAGTGTTTTCCTGAATCAGCAACATCAACTTTCTGCTGAATCTCCCCATTCAAGTGAATGGGAGAAGCACTGCAGCTCTTATAAGAGAAGCATTAATGTTAGAAGCAAGAGGGCCTTGCACCTTGTTAAGCATGGTGAACTGAGTTAGCTTTTGAAAGAAACGCTGCCCAATTGTCAGCGTTTTCATGGGTGAGGATCGTCAACTTTGTGCGAAATCTCTGCATACCAGTAAATAGGAGAAAAACTGCAGGTGTCTAAGAGAATCTTTAACGTTAGAAACAAGAGGGTCTAGCAACTTGGTTAATATATTGAATTCAGTTTGCTCTTTAAAGGAGTACTGAATACCTCTCAGTGCTTTCCTGGAGGAGCAACATCACCTTTGTGCAGAATCACCCCTTTCAAGTGAAAGGGAGGAGCATTGCAGCTCTTGTAAGAGAAGCATTAATGTTACAAGCAAGAGGGCCTTGCACCTTGTTAAGCATGGTGAGCTAAGTTAGCTTTTGAAAGGAACGCTGCCTAACTGTCTGCAATTTCATGGGTGAGGACTATCAACTTTGTGCAAAATCACCACATACAAGTAAAGGGCAGAAAAACTGCAGATTTGTAGGAGAATCCTTTATGTTAGAACAAGAGGGTCTAGCAACATGGTTAGTATGGTGAATTCAGTTTGCTTTTTAAGGGAGTACTGCCTACCTCTCAGTGTTTTCCTGGATCAGCAACATCAACTTTCTGCTGAATCTCCCCATTCAAGTGAATGGGAGAAGCACTGCAGCTCTTATAAGAGAAGCATTAATGTTCCAAGCAAGAGGGAATTTCACCTTGTTAAGCTTGGTGAACTGTGTTAGTTTTTGAAAGGAACGCTGCCTAACTTTCAGCGTTTTCATGTGTGAGGAACATAAACTTTTTGCAAAATCACCACCTTAAATAAAAGGGAGAAAAACTGCTCTTTTTTTAAGAGCATCCTGAATGTTAGAAACAAGAGGGTCTAGCAACATTGTCAGTATCGTGAATTCAGTTTGCTCTATAAAGGAGTACTGCTCACCTCCCAGTGTATTCCTGGATCAGCAACATCACCTTGCTGCTGAATCTCCCCACTCAAGTGAAAGGGAGAATCACTGCAGGTTTGTAAGAGAAGCATTAATGTTACAAGCAAGATGGTGCTGCACCTTGTTAAGAATGGCGAACTGTGTTAGTTTTTGAAAGGAACGCTGCCTAACTTTCAGCGTTTTCATGTGTGAGGAACATAAACATTGTGCAAAATCACCGCATACAAGTGAATGGGAGAAAAACCGCACTTTTTGAAAGACATTCCTTAATGTTAGAAACAAGAAGGTCTAGCAACTTGGTTAATATTGTGAATTCAGTTTGCTACTTAAAGGAGTACTGCCTACCTCTCAGTGTTTTCCTGGATGAGCAAAATCACCTTTGTGTTGAATCACCCCATTCAAGTGAAAGGGAGAAGCACTGTAGCTCTTGTAGAGAAGGATTAATTTTACAAGCAAGAGGGTCTTGCACCTTCTTAAGCAATGTGAACTCTGTTAGTTTTTGAAAGGAACGCTGCCTAACTTTCAGGGTTTTCATGTGTGAGGAACATAAACGTTGTGCAAAATCACCGCATACAAGCAAATGGGAGAAAAACTGCAGGTTTGTAAAAGAATCTTTAATGTTAGAAAAAAGAGGGTCTAGCACCATGGTTAGTATTGTGAATCCTTTTTGCTCTTTAAAGGAATTCTGCCCACTTAGCACTGTTTTCCTGGATGAGCAATATCACTTTTGTGTTGAATCACCCCATTCAAGTGAATTGGAGAAGCCCTGTAGCACTTGTAAGAGAACGATTAACTTTACAAGCAAGAGTGTCTTGCACCTTGCTAAGCATGCTGAACTGTGTTAGTTTTTGAAAGGAATGCTGCCTAAAATTCAGCCTTTTCATGGGTGAGGAACATAAACTTTGTGCAAAATCACCGCATACAAGTGAATGGGAGAAATACTGCAGATTTGTAAGAGAATCCTTCATGTTAGAAACAAGAGGGTCTAGCAACATGGTTAGTATGGTGAATTCAGTTTGCTCTTGAAAGGAGTACTGCCTACCTCTCAGTGTTTTCCTGGATCAGCAACATCAACTTTCTGCTGAATCTCCCCAATCAAGTGAGTGGAAAAAGTACTGCAGCTCTTATAAGAGAAGCATTAATGTTCCAAGCAAGAGGGCCTTTCACCTTGTTATGCATGGTGAACCGAGTTAGCATTTGAAAAGAACGCTTCCTGACTGTCAGCGTTTTCAAAGGTGATGAATATCAACTTTGTGCAAAACAGCCTCTTTCAAGTGAATGGAGAAAAAGTGTAGCTTTTCTAAGAAAACAATTAATGTTAGAAGCAAGATGATTTAGCAGCATGTATAAGTTTGAGAATTGAGTGTGCTGTTTAAGGCAATACGCTCTCCCTCTCAGTGTTTCCATGGGTGAGGAACCTCATCTTTGTGCATAAGGAGAGCACACAAGTGAATGGGAGAAAAACTGCAGTTTTTTAAGAGAATCCTTTTAAGTTATAAACAAGATGGTCTAGCAACTTGGATAATATTGTGAATTCAGTTTGCTGTTTAAAGGAGTAGTGAATACTTCTCAGTGTATTCCTGGATCAGCAACATCACCTTTCTGCTGAATCTCCCCATTCAAGTGAAAGGGAGAAGCACTGCAGCTCTTGTAAGAGAAGCATTAATGTTACAAGCAAGAGGGCCCTGCACCTTGTTAAGCATGGTGAACTGAGTTAGCTTTTGAAAGGAACGCTGCCCAATTGTCAGCGTTTTCATGGGTGAGGATCGTCAACTTTGTGCGAAATCTCTGCATACCAGTAAATGGGAGAAAAACTGCAGGTTTCTAAGAGAATCTTTAACGTTAGAAAAAAGAGGGTCTAGCAACTTGGTTAATATATTGAATTCAGTTTGCTCTTTAAAGGAGTACTGAATACCTCTCAGTGCTTTCCTGGAGGAGCAACATCACCTTTGTGCAGAATCACCCCTTTCAAGTGAAAGGGAGGAGCATTGCAGCTCTTGTAAGATAAGCATTAATGTTACAAGCAAGAGGGCCTTGCACCTTGTTAAGCATGGTGAGCTAAGTTAGCTTTTGAAAGGAACGCTGCCTAACTGTCTGCAATTTCATGGGTGAGGACTATCAACTTTGTGCAAAATCACCACATACAAGTAAAGGGCAGAAAAACTGCAGATTTGTAGGAGAATCCTTCATGTTAGAACAAGAGGGTCTAGCAACATGGTTAGTATGGTGAATTCAGTTTGCTTTTTAAGGGAGTACTGCCTACCTCTCAGTGTTTTCCTGGATCAGCAACATCAACTTTCTGCTGAATCTCCCCATTCAAGTGAATGGGAGAAGCACTGCAGCTCTTATAAGAGAAGCATTAATGTTCCAAGCAAGAGGGAATTTCACCTTGTTAAGCTTGGTGAACTGTGTTAGTTTTTGAAAGGAACGCTGCCTAACTTTCAGCGTTTTCATGTGTGAGGAACATAAACTTTTTTCAAAATCACCACCTTAAATAAAAGGGAGAAAAACTGCAGTTTTTGTAAGAGCATCCTGAATTTTAGAAACAAGAGGGTCTAGCAACATTGTCAGTATAGTGAATTCAGTTTGCTCTATAAAGGAGTACTGCTTAACTCCCAGTGTTTTCCTGGTTCAGCAACATCACCTTGCTGAAGAATCTCCACATTTAAGTGAAAGAGAGAATCACTGCAGCTTTGTAAGAGAAGCATTAATGTTACAAGCAAGATGTTGCTGCACCTTGTTAAGAATGGTGAACTGTGTTAGTTTTTGAAAGGAACGCTGCCTAACTTTCAGCGTTTTCATGTGTGAGGAACATAAACTTTTTGCAAAATCACCACCTTAAATAAAAGGGAGAAAAACTGCTCTTTTTTTAAGAGCATCCTGAATGTTAGAAACAAGAGGGTCTAGCAACATTGTCAGTATCGTGAATTCAGTTTGCTCTATAAAGGAGTACTGCTCACCTCCCAGTGTATTCCTGGATCAGCAACATCACCTTGCTGCTGAATCTCCCCACTCAAGTGAAAGGGAGAATCACTGCAGCTTTGTAAGAGAAGCATTAATGTTACAAGCAAGATGGTGCTGCACCTTGTTAAGAATGGCGAACTGTGTTAGTTTTTGAAAGGAACGCTGCCTAACTTTCAGCGTTTTCATGTGTGAGGAACATAAACATTGTGCAAAATCACCGCATACAAGTGAATGGGAGAAAAACTGCACTTTTTGAAAGACATTCCTTAATGTTAGAAACAAGAAGGTCTAGCAACTTGGTTAATATTGTGAATTCAGTTTGCTACTTAAAGGAGTACTGCCTACCTCTCAGTGTTTTCCTGGATGAGCAAAATCACCTTTGTGTTGAATCACCCCATTCAAGTGAAAGGGAGAAGCACTGTAGCTCTTGTAGAGAAGGATTAATTTTACAAGCAAGAGGGTCTTGCACCTTCTTAAGCAATGTGAACTCTGTTAGTTTTTGAAAGGAACGCTGCCTAACTTTCAGGGTTTTCATGTGTGAGGAACATAAACGTTGTGCAAAATCACCGCATACAAGCAAATGGGAGAAAAACTGCAGGTTTGTAAAAGAATCTTTAATGTTAGAAAAAAGAGGGTCTAGCACCATGGTTAGTATTGTGAATCCTTTTTGCTCTTTAAAGGAATTCTGCCCACTTAGCACTGTTTTCCTGAATGAGCAATATCACTTTTGTGTTGAATCACCCCATTCATGTGAATTGGAGAAGCCCTGTAGCACTTGTAAGAGAACGATTAACTTTACAAGCAAGAGTGTCTTGCACCTTGCTAAGCATGCTAAACTGTGTTAGTTTTTGAAAGGAATGCTGCCTAACCTTCAGCCTTTTCATGGGTGAGGAACATAAACTTTGTGCAAAATCACCGCATACAAGTGAATGGGAGAAATACTGCAGATTTGTAAGAGAATCCTTCATGTTAGAAACAAGAGGGTCTAGCAACGTGGTTAGTATGGTGAATTCAGTTTGCTCTTTAAAGGAGTACTGCCTACCTCTCAGTGTTTTCCTGGATCAGCAACAACACCTTCTGCTGAATCTCCCCAGTCAAGTGAGTGGGAGAAGTACTGCAGCTCTTATAAGAGAAGCATTAATGTTCCAAGCAAGAGGGAATTTCACCTTGTTAAGCATGGTGAACTGAGTTAGCTTTTGAAAGGAATGCTGAGCAACTGTGAGCGTTTTCATGGGTGAGGATCATCAACTTTGTGCAAAATCACCACATACACTAAATGGGAGAAAACCTGCAGTTTTCTAAGAGAATCCTTAATGTTAGAAGTAAGAGGGTCTAGAAACTCAGTTACTATGGTGAATTCAGTTTGCTCTTTAAAGGAGTACTGCATTCATCTCAGTGTTTTCCTGGATGAGCTATAACACCTTTGTGTTGAATCACCCCACTCAAGTGAAAGGGAGAAGCAGTGCAGCTCTTGTAAGAGAAGCATTAACATTAAAAGCAAGAGGGTCTTGCACCTTGTTAAGCATGGTGAACTGAGCTAGTTTTTAAGAGGAACGCTGCCTAACTTTCAGTGTTTTCATGGGTGAGGAACATAAACTTTGTGCAAAATCACCACCTAAAAGTAAATGGGAGAAAAACTGTAGCTTTTGTAAGAGATTCCTTAATGTTAGAAACAAGAGGGTCTAGCAACTTATTTAATATTGTGAATTCAGTTTGCTCTTTAAAGGAGTACTGCGTAACGCTCAGTGTTTTCCTGGATGAGCAACATCACCTTTCTGCTGAATCACCCCATTCAAGTGAACGGGAGAATCACTGCAGCTCTGTAAGAGAAGCATTAGTGTGACAAGCAAGAGGGCCTTTCACTTTGTTCTGCATATTGAACCGAGTTAGCATTTGAAAAGAATTCTTCCTGACTGTCAGCATTTTCAAAGGTGAAGAATATCAACTTTGTGCAAAACAGCCTCTTTCAAGTGAATGGAGAAAAAGTGTAGCTTTTCTAAGAAAACAATTAATGTTAGAAGCAAGATGATTTAGCAGCATGTTTAAGTTTGAGAATTGAGTGTGCTGTTTAAGGCAATACGCTCTCCCTCTCAGTGTTTCCATGGGTGAGGAACCTCATCTTTGTGCATAAGGAGAGCACACAAGTGAATGGGAGAAAAACTGCAGTTTTTTAAGAGAATCCTTTTAAGTTATAAACAAGATGGTCTAGCAACTTGGATAATATTGTGAATTCAGTTTGCTGTTTAAAGGAGTAGTGAATACTTCTCAGTGTATTCCTGGATCAGCAACATCACCTTTCTGCTGAATCTCCCCATTCAAGTGAAAGGGAGAAGCACTGCAGCTCTTGTAAGAGAAGCATTAATGTTACAAGCAAGAGGGCCTTGCACCTTGTTAAGCATGGTGGACTGAGTTAGCTTTTGAAAGGAACGGTGCCCAATTGTCACCGTTTTCATGGGTGAGGATCGTCAACTTTGTGCGAAATCTCTGCATACCAGTAAAAGGGAGAAAAACTGCAGGTTTCTAAGAGAATCTTTAACGTTAGAAACAAGAGGGTCTAGCAACTTGGTTAATATATTGAATTCAGTTTGCTCTTTAAAGGAGTACTGAATACCTCTCAGTGCTTTCCTGGAGGAGCTACATCACCTTTGTGCAGAATCACCCCTTTCAAGTGAAAGGGAGGAGCATTGCAGCTCTTGTAAGAGAAGCATTAATGTTACAAGCAAGAGGGCCTGGCACCTTGTTAAGCATGGTGAGCTAATTTAGCTTTTGAAAGGAACGCCGCCTAACTGTCTGCAATTTCATGGGTGAGGAATATCAACTTTGTGCAAAATCACCACATACAAGTAAAGGGCAGAAAAACTGCAGATTTGTAGGAGAATCCTTCATGTTAGAAACAAGAGGGTCTAGCAACATGGTTAGTATGGTGAATTCAGTTTGCTTTTTAAGGGAGTACTGCCTACCTCTCAGTGTTTTCCTGGATCAGCAACATCAACTTTCTGCTGAATCTCCCCATTCAAGTGAATGGGAGAAGCACTGCAGCTCTTATAAGAGAAGCATTAATGTTCCAAGCAAGAGGGAATTTCACCTTGTTAAGCATGGTGAACTGAGGTAGCTTTTGAAAGGAACGCTGCCCAACTGTCAGCGTTTTCATGGGTGAGGATCATCAACTTTGTGCAAAATCACCCCATACACTAAATGGGAGAAAACCTGCAGTTTTCTAAGAGAATCCTTCATGTTAGAAACAAGAGGGTCTAGAAACTCGGTTACTATGGTGAATTCAGTTTGCTCTTTAAAGGAGTACTGCGTTCCTCTCAGTGTTTTCCTGGATGAACAATATCACCTTTGTGTAGAATCACCCCATTCAAATGAAAGGGAGAAGTACTGTAGCTCTTGTAGAGAAGGATTAATTTTACAAGCAAGAGGGTCTTGCACCTTGTTAAGCTTGGTGAACTCTGTTAGTTTTTGAAAGGAACGCTGCCTAACTTTCAGAGTTTTCATGTGTGAGGAACATAAACTTTGTGCAAAATCACGGCCTTAAATAAAAGGGAGAAAAACTGCAGTTTTTGTAAGAGCATCCTGAATGTTAGAAACAAGAGGGTCTAGCAACATTTTCAGTATCGTGAATTCTGTTTGCTCTATAAAGGAGTACTGCTCACCTGCCAGTGTTTTCCTGGATCAGCAACATCACCGTGCTGCTGAATCTCCCCATTCAAGTGAAAGGGAGAATCACTGCAGCTTTGTAAGGGAAGCATTAATGTTACAAGCAAGATGTTGCTGCACCTTGTTAAGAATGGTGAACTGTGTTAGTTTTTGAAAGGAACGCTGCCTAACTTTCAGCGTTTTCATGTGTGAGGAACATAAATTTTTGCAAAATCACCACCTTAAATAAAAGGGAGAAAAACTGCAGTTTTTGTAAGAGCATCCTGAATGTTAGAAACAAGAGGGTCTAGCAACATTGTCAGTATCGTGAATTCAGTTTGCTCTATAAAGGAGCACTGCTAACCTCCCAGTGTTTTCCTGGATCAGCAACATCACCTTGCTGCCGAATCTCCCCTCTCAAGTGAAAGGGAGAATCACTGCAGCTTTGTAAGAGAAGCATTAATGTTACAAGCAAGATGGTGCTGCACCTTGTTAAGAATGGTGAACTGTGTTAGTTTTTGAAAGGAACGCTGCCTAACTTTCAGCGTTTTCATGTGTGAGGAACATAAACATTGTGCAAAATCACCGCATACAAGTGAATGGGAGAAAAACTGCACTTTTTGAAAGACATTCCTTAATGTTAGAAGCAAGATGGTCTAGCAACTTGGTTAATATTGTGAATTCAGTTTGCTACTTAAAAGAGTACTGCCTACCTCTCAGTGTTTTCCTGGATGAGCAACATCACCTTTGTGTTGAATCACCCCATTCAAGTGAAAGGGAGAAGCACTGTAGCTCTTGTAGAGAAGGATTAATTTTACAAGCAAGAGGGTCTTGCACCTTCTTAAGCAATGTGAACTCTGTTAGTTTTTGAAAGGAACGCTGCCTAACTTTCAGGGTTTTCATGTGTGAGGAACATAAACGTTGTGCAAAATCACCGCATACAAGCAAATGGGAGAAAAACTGCAGGTTTGTAAAAGAATCTTTAATGTTAGAAAAAAGAGGGTCTAGCACCATGGTTAGTATTGTGAATCCTTTTTGCTCTTTAAAGGAATTCTGCCCACTTAGCACTGTTTTCCTGGATGAGCAATATCACTTTTGTGTTGAATCACCCCATTCAAGTGAATTGGAGAAGCCCTGTAGCACTTGTAAGAGAACGATTAACTTTACAAGCAAGAGTGTCTTGCACCTTGCTAAGCATGCTGAACTGTGTTAGTTTTTGAAAGGAATGCTGCCTAACCTTCAGCCTTTTCATGGGTGAGGAACATAAACTTTGTGCAAAATCACCGCATACAAGTGAATGGGAGAAATACTGCAGATTTGTAAGAGAATCCTTCATGTTAGAAACAAGAGGGTCTAGCAACATGGTTAGTATGGTGAATTCAGTTTGCTTTTTAAGGGAGTACTGCCTACCTCTCAGTGTTTTCCTGGATCAGCAACATCAACTTTCTGCTGAATCTCCCCATTCAAGTGAATGGGAGAAGCACTGCAGCTCTTATAAGAGAAGCATTAATGTTCCAAGCAAGAGGGAATTTCACCTTGTTAAGCATGGTGAACTGAGGTAGCTTTTGAAAGGAACGCTGCCCAACTGTCAGCGTTTTCATGGGTGAGGATCATCAACTTTGTGCAAAATCACCCCATACACTAAATGGGAGAAAACCTGCAGTTTTCTAAGAGAATCCTTCATGTTAGAAACAAGAGGGTCTAGAAACTCGGTTACTATGGTGAATTCAGTTTGCTCTTTAAAGGAGTACTGCGTTCCTCTCAGTGTTTTCCTGGATGAACAATATCACCTTTGTGTAGAATCACCCCATTCAAGTGAAAGGGAGAAGTACTGTAGCTCTTGTAGAGAAGGATTAATTTTACAAGCAAGAGGGTCTTGCACCTTGTTAAGCTTGGTGAACTCTGTTAGTTTTTGAAAGGAACGCTGCCTAACTTTCAGAGTTTTCATGTGTGAGGAACATAAACTTTGTGCAAAATCACGGCCTTAAATAAAAGGGAGAAAAACTGCAGTTTTTGTAAGAGCATCCTGAATGTTAGAAACAAGAGGGTCTAGCAACATTATCAGTATCGTGAATTCTGTTTGCTCTATAAAGGAGTACTGCTCACCTGCCAGTGTTTTCCTGGATCAGCAACATCACCGTGCTGCTGAATCTCCCCATTCAAGTGAAAGGGAGAATCACTGCAGCTTTGTAAGGGAAGCATTAATGTTACAAGCAAGATGTTGCTGCACCTTGTTAAGAATGGTGAACTGTGTTAGTTTTTGAAAGGAACGCTGCCTAACTTTCAGCGTTTTCATGTGTGAGGAACATAAATTTTTGCAAAATCACCACCTTAAATAAAAGGGAGAAAAACTGCAGTTTTTGTAAGAGCATCCTGAATGTTAGAAACAAGAGGGTCTAGCAACATTGTCAGTATCGTGAATTCAGTTTGCTCTATAAAGGAGCACTGCTAACCTCCCAGTGTTTTCCTGGATCAGCAACATCACCTTGCTGCCGAATCTCCCCTCTCAAGTGAAAGGGAGAATCACTGCAGCTTTGTAAGAGAAGCATTAATGTTACAAGCAAGATGGTGCTGCACCTTGTTAAGAATGGTGAACTGTGTTAGTTTTTGAAAGGAACGCTGCCTAACTTTCAGCGTTTTCATGTGTGAGGAACATAAACATTGTGCAAAATCACCGCATACAAGTGAATGGGAGAAAAACTGCACTTTTTGAAAGACATTCCTTAATGTTAGAAGCAAGATGGTCTAGCAACTTGGTTAATATTGTGAATTCAGTTTGCTACTTAAAAGAGTACTGCCTACCTCTCAGTGTTTTCCTGGATGAGCAACATCACCTTTGTGTTGAATCACCCCATTCAAGTGAAAGGGAGAAGCACTGTAGCTCTTGTAGAGAAGGATTAATTTTACAAGCAAGAGGGTCTTGCACCTTCTTAAGCAATGTGAACTCTGTTAGTTTTTGAAAGGAACGCTGCCTAACTTTCAGGGTTTTCATGTGTGAGGAACATAAACGTTGTGCAAAATCACCGCATACAAGCAAATGGGAGAAAAACTGCAGGTTTGTAAAAGAATCTTTAATGTTAGAAAAAAGAGGGTCTAGCACCATGGTTAGTATTGTGAATCCTTTTTGCTCTTTAAAGGAATTCTGCCCACTTAGCACTGTTTTCCTGGATGAGCAATATCACTTTTGTGTTGAATCACCCCATTCAAGTGAATTGGAGAAGCCCTGTAGCACTTGTAAGAGAACGATTAACTTTACAAGCAAGAGTGTCTTGCACCTTGCTAAGCATGCTGAACTGTGTTAGTTTTTGAAAGGAATGCTGCCTAACCTTCAGCCTTTTCATGGGTGAGGAACATAAACTTTGTGCAAAATCACCGCATACAAGTGAATGGGAGAAATACTGCAGATTTGTAAGAGAATCCTTCATGTTAGAAACAAGAGGGTCTAGCAACATGGTTAGTATGGTGAATTCAGTTTGCTCTTTAAAGGAGTACTGCCTACCTCTCAGTGTTTTCCTGGATCAGCAACATCACCTTTCTGCTGAATCTCCCCAGTCAAGTGAGTGGGAGAAGTACTGCAGCTCTTATAAGAGAAGCATTAATGTTCCAAGCAAGAGGGAATTTCACCTTGTTAAGCATGGTGAACTGAGTTAGCTTTTGAAAGGAATCCTGAGCAACTGTGAGCGTTTTCATGGGTGAGGATCATCAACTTTGTGCAAAATCACCACATACACTAAATGGGAGAAAACCTGCAGTTTTCTAAGAGAATCCTTAATGTTAGAAGTAAGAGGGTCTAGAAACTCAGTTACTATGGTGAATTCAGTTTGCTCTTTAAAGGAGTACTGCATTCATCTCAGTGTTTTCCTGGATGAGCTATATCACCTTTGTGTTGAATCACCCCACACAAGTGAAAGGGAGAAGCAGTGCAGCTCTTGTAAGAGAAGCATTAACATTAAAAGCAAGAGGGTCTTGCACCTTGTTAAGCATGGTGAACTGAGCTAGTTTTGAAGAGGAACGCTGCCTAACTTTCAGTGTTTTCATGGGTGAGGAACATAAACTTTGTGCAAAATCACCACATAAAAGTAAATGGGAGGAAAACTGTAGCTTTTGTAAGAGATTCCTTAATGTTAGAAACAAGAGGGTCTAGCAACTTGGTTAATATTGTGCATTCAGTTTGCTCTTTAAAGGAGTACTGCATAACTCTCAGTGTTTTCCTGGATGAGTAACATCACCTTTGTGCAGAATCACACCTTTCAAGTGAAAGGGAGGAGCATTGCAGCTCTTGTAAGAGAAGCATTAATGTTACAAGCAAGAGGGCCTTGCACCTTGTTAAGCATTGTGAGCTAAGTTAGCTTTTGAAAGGAACGCTGCCTAACTGTCTGCAATTTCATGGGTGAGGAATATCAACTTTGTGCAAAATCACCACATACAAGTAAAGGGCAGAAAAACTGCAGATTTGTAGGAGAATCCTTAATGTTAGAAGTAAGAGGGTCTAGCAACATGGTTAGTATGGTGAATTCAGTTTGCTTTTTAAGGGAGTACTGCCTACCTCTCAGTGTTTTCCTGGATCAGCAACATCAACTTTCTGATAAATCTCCCCATTCAAGTGAATGGGAGAAGCACTGCAGCACTTATAAGAGAAGCATTAATGTTCCAAGCAAGAGGGAATTTCACCTTGTTAACCATGGTGAACTCAGCTAGTTTTTAAGAGGAACGCTGCCTAACTTTCAGTGTTTTCATGGGTGAGGAACATAAACTTTGTGCAAAATCACCACATAAAAGTAAATGGGAGAAAAACTGTAGCTTTTGTAAGAGATTCCTTAATGTTAGAAACAAGAGGGTCTAGCAACTTGGTTCATATTGTGAATTCAGTTTGCTCTTTAAAGGAGTACTGCATAACGCTCAGTGTTTTCCTGGATGAGCAACATCACCTTTCTGCTGAATCACCCCATTCAAGTGAACAGGAGAATCACTGCAGCTCTGTAAGAGAAGCATTAGTGTTACAAGCAAGAGGGCCTTTCACCTTGTTATGCATGGTGAACCGAGTTAGCATTTGAAAAGAACGCTTCCTGACTGTCAGCGTTTTCAAAGGTGAAGAATATCAACTTTGTGCAAAACAGCCTCTTTCAAGTGAATGGAGAAAAAGTGTAGCTTTTCTAAGAAAACAATTAATGTTAGAAGCAAGATGATTTAGCAGCATGTTTAAGTTTGAGAATTGAGTGTGCTGTTTAAGGCAATACGCTCTCCCTCTCAGTGTTTCCATGGGTGAGGAACCTCATCTTTGTGCATAAGGAGAGCACACAAGTGAATGGGAGAAAAACTGCAGTTTTTTAAGAGAATCCTTTTAAGTTATAAACAAGATGGTCTAGCAACTTGGATAATATTGTGAATTCAGTTTGCTGTTTAAAGGAGTACTGAATACTTCTCAGTGTATTCCTGGATCAGCAACATCACCTTTCTGCTGAATCTCCCCATTCAAGTGAAAGGGAGAAGCACTGCAGCTCTTGTAAGAGAAGCATTAATGTTACAAGCAAGAGGGCCCTGCACCTTGTTAAGCATGGTGAACTGAGTTAGCTTTTGAAAGGAACGCTGCCCAATTGTCAGCGTTTTCATGGTTGAGGATCGTCAACTTTGTGCGAAATCTCTGCATACCAGTAAATGGGAGAAAAACTGCAGGTTTCTAAGAGAATCTTTAACGTTAGAAACAAGAGGGTCTAGCAACTTGGTTAATATATTGAATTCAGTTTGCTCTTTAAAGGAGTACTGAATACCTCTCAGTGCTTTCCTGGAGGAGCAACATCACCTTTGTGCAGAATCACCCCTTTCAAGTGAAAGGGAGGAGCATTGCAGCTCTTGTAAGAGAAGCATTAATGTTACAAGCAAGAGGGCCTTGCACCTTGTTAAGCACGGTGAGCTAAGTTAGCTTTTGAAAGGAACGCTGCCTAACTGTCTGCAATTTCATGGGTGAGGAATATCAACTTTGTGCAAAATCACCACATACAAGTAAAGGGCAGAAAAACTGCAGATTTGTAGGAGAATCCTTCATGTTAGAAACAAGAGGGTCTAGCAACATGGTTAGTATGGTGAATTCAGTATGCTTTTTAAGGGAGTACTGCCTACCTCTCAGTGTTTTCCTGAATCAGCAACATCAACTTTCTGCTGAATCTCCCCATTCAAGTGAATGGGAGAAGCACTGCAGCTCTTATAAGAGAAGCATTAATGTTCCAAGCAAGAGGGAATTTCACCTTGTTAAGCATGGTGAACTGAGGTAGCTTTTGAAAGGAACGCTGAACAACTGTCAGCGTTTTCATGGGTGAGGATCATCAACTTTGTGCAAAATCACCCCATACACTAAATGGGAGAAAACCTGCAGTTTTCTAAGAAAATCCTTCATGTTAGAAACAAGAGGGTCTAGGAACTCGGTTACTATGGTGAATTCAGTTTGCTCTTTAAAGGAGTACTGCGTTCCTCTCAGTGTTTTCCTGGATGAACAATATCACCTTTGTGTAGAATCACCCCATTCAAGTGAAAGGGAGAAGCACTGTAGCTCTTGTAGAGAAGGATTAACTTTACAAGCAAGAGGGTCTTGCACCTTGTTAAGCTTGGTGAACTCTGTTAGTTTTTGAAAGGAACGCTGCCTAACTTTCAGCGTTTTCATGTGTGAGGAACATAAACTTTTTGCAAAATCACCACCTTAAATAAAAGGGAGAAAAACTGCAGTTTTTGTAAGAGCATCCTGAATGTTAGAAACAAGAGGGTCTAGCAACATTGTCAGTATCGTGAATTCAGTTTGCTCTATAAAGGAGTACTGCTCACCTCCCAGTGTTTTCCTGGATCAGCAACATCACCTTGCTGCTGAATCTCCCCATTCAAGTGAAAGGGAGAATCACTGCAGCTTTGTAAGGGAAGCATTAATGTTACAAGCAAGATGGTGCTGCACCTTGTTAAGAATGGTGAACTGTGTTAGTTTTTGAAAGGAACGTTGCCTAACTTTCAGCGTTTTCATGTGTGAGGAACATAAACATTGTGCAAAATCACCGCATACAAGTGAATGGGAGAAAAACTGCACTTTTTGAAAGACATTCCTTAATGTTAGAAACAAGAAGGGCTAGCAACTTGGTTAATATTGTGAATTCAGTTTGCTACTTAAAGGACTACTGCCTACCTCTCAGTGTTTTCCTGGATGAGCAACATCACCTTTGTGTTGAATCACCCCATTCAAGTGAAAGGGAGAAGCACTGTAGCTCTTGTAGAGAAGGATTAATTTTACAAGCAAGAGGGTCTTGCACCTTCTTAAGCAATGTGAACTCTGTTAGTTTTTGAAAGGAACGCTGCCTAACTTTCAGGGTTTTCATGCGTGAGGAACATAAACGTTGTGCAAAATCACCGCATACAAGCAAATGGGAGAAAAACTGCAGGTTTGTAAAAGAATCTTTAATGTTAGAAAAAAGAGGGTCTAGCACCATGGTTAGTATTGTGAATCCTTTTTGCTCTTTAAAGGAATTCTGCCCACTTAGCACTGTTTTCCTGGATGAGCAATATCACTTTTGTGTTGAATCACCCCATTCAAGTGAATTGGAGAAGCCCTGTAGCACTTGTAAGAGAACGATTAACTTTACAAGCAAGAGTGTCTTGCACCTTGCTAAGCATGCTGAACTGTGTTAGTTTTTGAAAGGAATGCTGCCTAACCTTCAGCCTTTTCATGGGTGAGGAACATAAACTTTGTGCAAAATCACCGCATACAAGTGAATGGGAGAAATACTGCAGATTTGTAAGAGAATCCTTCATGTTAGAAACAAGAGGGTCTAGCAACATGGTTAGTATGGTGAATTCAGTTTGCTCTTTAAAGGAGTACTGCCTACCTCTAAGTGTTTTCCTGGATCAGCAACATCACCTTTCTGCTGAATCTCCCCAATCAAGTGAGTGGGAGAAGTACTGCAGCTCTTATAAGAGAAGCATTAATGTTCCAAGCAAGAGGGAATTTCACCTTGTTAAGCATCGTGTACAAAGTTAGCTTTTGAAAGGAAGGCTGAGCAACTGTCAGCGTTTTCATGGGTGAGGATCATCAACTTTGTGCAAAATCACCACATACACTAAATGGGAGAAAACCTGCAGTTTTCTAAGAGAATCCTTAATGTTAGAAGTAAGAGGGTCTAGAAACTGAGTTACTATGGTGAATTCAGTTTGCTCTTTAAAGGAGTACTGCATTCATCTCAGTGTTTTCCTGGATGAGCTATATCACCTTTGTGTTGAATCACCCCACTCAAGTGAAAGGGAGAAGCAGTGCAGCTCCTGTAAGAGAAGCATTAACATTAAAAGCAAGAGGGTCTTGCACCTTGTTAAGCATGGTGAACTGAGCTAGTTTTTAAGAGGAACGCTGCCTAACTTTCAGTGTTTTCATGGGTGAGGAACATAAACTTTGTGCAAAATCACCACATAAAAGTAAATGGGAGAAAAACTGTAGCTTTTGTAAGAGATTCCTTAATGTTAGAAACAAGAGGGTCTAGAAACTTGGTTAATAATGTGCATTCAGTTTGCTCTTTAAAGGAGTACTGCATAACGCTCAGTGTTTTCCTGGATGAGCAACATCACCTTTCTGCTGAATCACCCCATTCAAGTGAATGGGAGAATCACTGCAGCTCTGTAAGAGAAGCATTAGGGTTACAAGCAAGAGGGCCTTTCACCTTGTTATGCATGGTGAACCGAGTTAGCATTTGAAAAGAACGCTTCCTGACTGTCAGTGTTTTCAAAGGTGAAGAATATCAACTTTGTGCAAAACAGCCTCTTTCAAGTGAATGGAGAAAAAGTGTAGCTTTTCTAAGAAAACAATTAATGTTAGAAGCAAGATGATTTAGCAGCATGTTTAAGTTTGAGAATTGAGTGTGCTGTTTAAGGCAATACGCTCTCCCTCTCAGTGTTTCCATGGGTGAGGAACCTCATCTTTGTGCATAAGGAGAGCACACAAGTGAATGGGAGAAAAACTGCAGTTTTTTAAGAGAATCCTTTTAAGTTATAAACAAGATGGTCTAGCAACTTGGATAATATTGTGAATTCAGTTTGCTGTTTAAAGGAGTACTGAATACTTCTCAGTGTATTCCTGGATCAGCAACATCACCTTTCTGCTGAATCTCCCCATTCAAGTGAAAGGGAGAAGCACTGCAGCTCTTGTAAGAGAAGCATTAGTGTTACAAGCAAGAGGGCCTTGCACCTTGTTAAGCATGGTGAACTGAGTTAGCTTTTGAAAGGAACGCTGCCCAATTGTCAGCGTTTTCATGGGTGAGGATCGTCAACTTTGTGCGAAATCTCTGCATACCAGTAAATGGGAGAAAAACTGCAGGTTTCTAAGAGAATTTTTAACGTTAGAAAAAAGAGGGTCTAGCAACTTGGTTAATATATTGAATTCAGTTTGCTCTTTAAAGGAGTACTGAATACCTCTCAGTGCTTTCCTGGAGGAGCAACATCACCTTTGTGCAGAATCACCCCTTTCAAGTGAAAGGGAGGAGCATTGCAGCTCTTGTAAGAGAAGCATTAATGTTACAAGCAAGAGGGCCTTGCACCTTGTTAAGCATGGTGAGCTAAATTAGCTTTTGAAAGGAACGCTGCCTAACTGTCTACAATTTCATGGGTGAGGAATATCAACTTTGTGCAAAATCACCACATACAAGTAAAGGGCAGAAAAACTGCAGATTTGTAGGAGAATCCTTCATGTTAGAAACAAGAGGGTCTAGTAACATGGTTAGTATGGTGAATTCAGTTTGCTTTTTAAGGGAGTACTGCCTACCTCTCAGTGTTTTCCTGGATCAGCAACATCAACTTTCTGCTGAATCTCCCCATTCAAGTGAATGGGAGAAGCACTGCAGCTCTTATAAGAGAAGCATTAATGTTCCAAGCAAGAGGGAATTTCACCTTGTTAAGCATGGTGAACTGAGGTAGCTTTTGAAAGGAACGCTGCCCAACTGTCAGCGTTTTCATGGGTGAGGATCATCAACTTTGTGCAAAATCACCCCATACACTAAATGGGAGAAAACCTGCAGTTTTCTAAGAGAATCCTTCATGTTAGAAACAAGAGGGTCTAGAAACTCGGTTACTATGGTGATCTCAGTTTGCTCTTTAAAGGAGTACTGCGTTCCTCTCAGTGTTTTCCTGGATGAACAATATCACCTTTGTGTAGAATCACCCCATTCAAGTGAAAGGGGAAGCACTGTAGCTCTTGTAGAGAAGGATTAATTTTACAAGCAAGAGGGTCTTGCACCTTGTTAAGCTTGGTGAACTCTGTTAGTTTTTGAAAGGAACGCTGCCTAACTTTCAGCGTTTTCATGCGTGAGGAACATAAACTTTTTGCAAAATCACCACCTTAAATAAAAGGGAGAAAAACTGCAGTTTTTGTAAGAGCATCCTGAATGTTAGAAACAAGAGGGTCTAGCAACATTGTCAGTATCGTGAATTCAGTTTGCTCTATAAAGGAGTACTGCTCACCTCCCAGTGTTTTCCTGGATCAGCAACATCACCTTGCTGCTGAATCTCCCCATTCAAGTGAAAGGGAGAATCACTGCAGCTTTGTAAGAGAAGCATTAATGTTACAAGCAAGATGGTGCTGCACCTTGTTAAGAATGGTGAACTGTGTTAGTTTTTGAAAGGAACGCTGCCTAACTTTCAGCGTTTTCATGTGTGAGGAACATAAACATTGTGCAAAATCACCGCATACAAGTGAATGGGAGAAAAACTGCACTTTTTGAAAGACATTCCTTAATGTTAGAAACAAGATGGTCTAGCAACTTGGTTAATATTGTGAATTCAGTTTGCTACTTAAAGGACTACTGCCTACCTCTCAGTGTTTTCCTGGATGAGCAACATCACCTTTGTGTTGAATCACCCCATTCAAGTGAAAGGGAGAAGCACTGTAGCTCTTGTAGAGAAGGATTAATTTTACAAGCAAGAGGGTCTTGCACCTTCTTAAGCAATGTGAACTCTGTTAGTTTTTGAAAGGAACGCTGCCTAACTTTCAGGGTTTTCATGTGTGAGGAACATAAACGTTGTGCAAAATCACCGCATACAAGCAAAAGGGAGAAAAACTGCAGGTTTGTAAAAGAATCTTTAATGTTAGAAAAAAGAGGGTCTAGCACCATGTGAATCCTTTTTGCTCTTTAAAGGAATTCTGCCCACTTAGCACTGTTTTCCTGGATGAGCAATATCACTTTTGTGTTGAATCACCCCATTCAAGTGAATTGGAGAAGCCCTGTAGCACTTGTAAGAGAACGATTAACTTTACAAGCAAGAGTGTCTTGCACCTTGCTAAGCATGCTGAACTGTGTTAGTTTTTGAAAGG
The DNA here is from genome assembly GCF_047511655.1 of Castor canadensis. Taxonomy (NCBI): domain Eukaryota; kingdom Metazoa; phylum Chordata; class Mammalia; order Rodentia; family Castoridae; genus Castor; species Castor canadensis. The sequence goes on along the minus strand of NC_133401.1, from coordinate 36,043,385 downwards.
AATGCTGCCTAACCTTCAGCCTTTTCATGGGTGAGGAACATAAACTTTGTGCAAAATCACCGCATACAAGTGAATGGGAGAAATACTTCAGATTTGTAAGAGAATCCTTCATGTTAGAAACAAGAGGGTCTAGCAACATGGTTAGTATGGTGAATTCAGTTTGCTCTTTAAAGGAGTACTGCCTACCTCTAAGTGTTTTCCTGTATCAGCAACATCACCTTTCTGCTGAATCTCCCCAATCAAGTGAGTGGGAGAAGTACTGCAGCTCTTATAAGAGAAGCATTAATGTTCCAAGCAAGAGGGAATTTCACCTTGTTAAGCATCGTGTACAAAGTTAGCTTTTGAAAGGAATGCTGAGCAACTGTCAGCGTTTTCATGGGTGAGGATCATCAACTTTGTGCAAAATCACCACATACACTAAATGGGAGAAAACCTGCAGTTTTCTAAGAGAATCCTTAATGTTAGAAGTAAGAGGGTCTAGAAACTCAGTTACTATGGTGAATTCAGTTTGCTCTTTAAAGGAGTACTGCATTCATCTCAGTGTTTTCCTGGATGAGCTATATCACCTTTTTGTTGAATCACCCCACTCAAGTGAAAGGGAGAAGCAGTGCAGCTCCTGTAAGAGAAGCATTAACATTAAAAGCAAGAGGGTCTTGCACCTTGTTAAGCATGGTGAACTGAGCTAGTTTTTAAGAGGAACGCTGCCTAACTTTCAGTGTTTTCATGGGTGAGGAACATAAACTTTGTGCAAAATCACCACATAAAAGTAAATGGGAGAAAAACTGTAGCTTTTGTAAGAGATTCCTTAATGTTAGAAACAAGAGGGTCTAGAAACTTGGTTAATAATGTGCATTCAGTTTGCTCTTTAAAGGAGTACTGCGTAACGCTCAGTGTTTTCCTGGATGAGCAACATCACCTTTCTGCTGAATCACCCCATTCAAGTGAATGGGAGAATCACTGCAGCTCTGTAAGAGAAGCATTAGTGTTACAAGCAAGAGGGCCTTTCACCTTGTTATGCATGGTGAACCGAGTTAGCATTTGAAAAGAACGCTTCCTGACTGTCAGTGTTTTCAAAGGTGAAGAATATCAACTTTGTGCAAAACAGCCTCTTTCAAGTGAATGGAGAAAAAGTGTAGCTTTTCTAAGAAAACAATTAATGTTAGAAGCAAGATGATTTAGCAGCATGTTTAAGTTTGAGAATTGAGTGTGCTGTTTAAGGCAATACGCTCTCCCTCTCAGTGTTTCCATGGGTGAGGAACCTCATCTTTGTGCATAAGGAGAGCACACAAGTGAATGGGAGAAAAACTGCAGTTTTTTAAGAGAATCCTTTTAAGTTATAAACAAGATGGTCTAGCAACTTGGATAATATTGTGAATTCAGTTTGCTGTTTAAAGGAGTAGTGAATACTTCTCAGTGTATTCCTGGATCAGCAACATCACCTTTCTGCTGAATCTCCCCATTCAAGTGAAAGGGAGAAGCACTGCAGGTCTTGTAAGAGAAGCATTAGTGTTACAAGCAAGAGTTCCTTGCACCTTGTTAAGCATGGTGAACTGAGTTAGCTTTTGAAAGGAACGCTGCCCAATTGTCAGCGTTTTCATGGGTGAGGATCGTCAACTTTGTGCGAAATCTCTGCATACCAGTAAATGGGAGAAAAACTGCAGGTTTCTAAGAGAATTTTTAACGTTAGAAAAAAGAGGGTCTAGCAACTTGGTTAATATATTGAATTCAGTTTGCTCTTTAAAGGAGTACTGAATACCTCTCAGTGCTTTCCTGGAGGAGCAACATCACCTTTGTGCAGAATCACCCCTTTCAAGTGAAAGGGAGGAGCATTGTAGCTCTTGTAAGAGAAGCATTAATGTTACAAGCAAGAGGGCCTTGCACCTTGTTAAGCATGGTGAGCTAAATTAGCTTTTGAAAGGAACGCTGCCTAACTGTCTACAATTTCATGGGTGAGGAATATCAACTTTGTGCAAAATCACCACATACAAGTAAAGGGCAGAAAAACTGCAGATTTGTAGGAGAATCCTTCATGTTAGAAACAAGAGGGTCTAGTAACATGGTTAGTATGGTGAATTCAGTTTGCTTTTTAAGGGAGTACTGCCTACCTCTCAGTGTTTTCCTGGATCAGCAACATCAACTTTCTGCTGAATCTCCCCATTCAAGTGAATGGGAGAAGCACTGCAGCTCTTATAAGAGAAGCATTAATGTTCCAAGCAAGAGGGAATTTCACCTTGTTAAGCATGGTGAACTGAGGTAGCTTTTGAAAGGAACGCTGCCCAACTGTCAGCGTTTTCATGGGTGAGGATCATCAACTTTGTGCAAAATCACCCCATACACTAAATGGGAGAAAACCTGCAGTTTTCTAAGAGAATCCTTCATGTTAGAAACAAGAGGGTCTAGAAACTCGGTTACTATGGTGATCTCAGTTTGCTCTTTAAAGGAGTACTGCGTTCCTCTCAGTGTTTTCCTGGATGAACAATATCACCTTTGTGTAGAATCACCCCATTCAAGTGAAAGGGGAAGCACTGTAGCTCTTGTAGAGAAGGATTAATTTTACAAGCAAGAGGGTCTTGCACCTTGTTAAGCTTGGTGAACTCTGTTAGTTTTTGAAAGGAACGCTGCCTAACTTTCAGCGTTTTCATGCGTGAGGAACATAAACTTTTTGCAAAATCACCACCTTAAATAAAAGGGAGAAAAACTGCAGTTTTTGTAAGAGCATCCTGAATGTTAGAAACAAGAGGGTCTAGCAACATTGTCAGTATCGTGAATTCAGTTTGCTCTATAAAGGAGTACTGCTCACCTCCCAGTGTTTTCCTGGATCAGCAACATCACCTTGCTGCTGAATCTCCCCATTCAAGTGAAAGGGAGAATCACTGCAGCTTTGTAAGAGAAGCATTAATGTTACAAGCAAGATGGTGCTGCACCTTGTTAAGAATGGTGAACTGTGTTAGTTTTTGAAAGGAACGCTGCCTAACTTTCAGCGTTTTCATGTGTGAGGAACATAAACATTGTGCAAAATCACCGCATACAAGTGAATGGGAGAAAAACTGCACTTTTTGAAAGACATTCCTTAATGTTAGAAGCAAGATGGTCTTGCAACTTGGTTAATATTGTGAATTCAGTTTGCTACTTAAAGGACTACTGCCTACCTCTCAGTGTTTTCCTGGATGAGCAACATCACCTTTGTGTTGAATCACCCCATTCAAGTGAAAGGGAGAAGCACTGTAGCTCTTGTAGAGAAGGATTAATTTTACAAGCAAGAGGGTCTTGCACCTTCTTAAGCAATGTGAACTCTGTTAGTTTTTGAAAGGAACGCTGCCTAACTTTCAGGGTTTTCATGCGTGAGGAACATAAACGTTGTGCAAAATCACCGCATACAAGCAAATGGGAGAAAAACTGCAGGTTTGTAAAAGAATCTTTAATGTTAGAAAAAAGAGGGTCTAGCACCATGGTTAGTATTGTGAATCCTTTTTGCTCTTTAAAGGAATTCTGCCCACTTAGCACTGTTTTCCTGGATGAGCAATATCACTTTTGTGTTGAATCACCCCATTCAAGTGAATTGGAGAAGCCCTGTAGCACTTGTAAGAGAACGATTAACTTTACAAGCAAGAGTGTCTTGCACCTTGCTAAGCATGCTGAACTGTGTTAGTTTTTGAAAGGAATGCTGCCTAACCTTCAGCCTTTTCATGGGTGAGGAACATAAACTTTGTGCAAAATCACCGCATACAAGTGAATGGGAGAAATACTGCAGATTTGTAAGAGAATCCTTCATGTTAGAAACAAGAGGGTCTAGCAACATGGTTAGTATGGTGAATTCAGTTTGCTCTTTAAAGGAGTACTGCCTACCTCTAAGTGTTTTCCTGGATCAGCAACATCACCTTTCTGCTGAATCTCCCCAATCAAGTGAGTGGGAGAAGTACTGCAGCTCTTATAAGAGAAGCATTAATGTTCCAAGCAAGAGGGAATTTCACCTTGTTAAGCATCGTGTACAAAGTTAGCTTTTGAAAGGAAGGCTGAGCAACTGTCAGCGTTTTCATGGGTGAGGATCATCAACTTTGTGCAAAATCACCACATACACTAAATGGGAGAAAACCTGCAGTTTTCTAAGAGAATCCTTAATGTTAGAAGTAAGAGGGTCTAGAAACTGAGTTACTATGGTGAATTCAGTTTGCTCTTTAAAGGAGTACTGCATTCATCTCAGTGTTTTCCTGGATGAGCTATATCACCTTTGTGTTGAATCACCCCACTCAAGTGAAAGGGAGAAGCAGTGCAGCTCCTGTAAGAGAAGCATTAACATTAAAAGCAAGAGGGTCTTGCACCTTGTTAAGCATGGTGAACTGAGCTAGTTTTTAAGAGGAACGCTGCCTAACTTTCAGTGTTTTCATGGGTGAGGAACATAAACTTTGTGCAAAATCACCACATAAAAGTAAATGGGAGAAAAACTGTAGCTTTTGTAAGAGATTCCTTAATGTTAGAAACAAGAGGGTCTAGAAACTTGGTTAATAATGTGCATTCAGTTTGCTCTTTAAAGGAGTACTGCATAACGCTCAGTGTTTTCCTGGATGAGCAACATCACCTTTCTGCTGAATCACCCCATTCAAGTGAATGGGAGAATCACTGCAGCTCTGTAAGAGAAGCATTAGGGTTACAAGCAAGAGGGCCTTTCACCTTGTTATGCATGGTGAACCGAGTTAGCATTTGAAAAGAACGCTTCCTGACTGTCAGTGTTTTCAAAGGTGAAGAATATCAACTTTGTGCAAAACAGCCTCTTTCAAGTGAATGGAGAAAAAGTGTAGCTTTTCTAAGAAAACAATTAATGTTAGAAGCAAGATGATTTAGCAGCATGTTTAAGTTTGAGAATTGAGTGTGCTGTTTAAGGCAATACGCTCTCCCTCTCAGTGTTTCCATGGGTGAGGAACCTCATCTTTGTGCATAAGGAGAGCACACAAGTGAATGGGAGAAAAACTGCAGTTTTTTAAGAGAATCCTTTTAAGTTATAAACAAGATGGTCTAGCAACTTGGATAATATTGTGAATTCAGTTTGCTGTTTAAAGGAGTACTGAATACTTCTCAGTGTATTCCTGGATCAGCAACATCACCTTTCTGCTGAATCTCCCCATTCAAGTGAAAGGGAGAAGCACTGCAGCTCTTGTAAGAGAAGCATTAGTGTTACAAGCAAGAGGGCCTTGCACCTTGTTAAGCATGGTGAACTGAGTTAGCTTTTGAAAGGAACGCTGCCCAATTGTCAGCGTTTTCATGGGTGAGGATCGTCAACTTTGTGCGAAATCTCTGCATACCAGTAAATGGGAGAAAAACTGCAGGTTTCTAAGAGAATTTTTAACGTTAGAAAAAAGAGGGTCTAGCAACTTGGTTAATATATTGAATTCAGTTTGCTCTTTAAAGGAGTACTGAATACCTCTCAGTGCTTTCCTGGAGGAGCAACATCACCTTTGTGCAGAATCACCCCTTTCAAGTGAAAGGGAGGAGCATTGCAGCTCTTGTAAGAGAAGCATTAATGTTACAAGCAAGAGGGCCTTGCACCTTGTTAAGCATGGTGAGCTAAATTAGCTTTTGAAAGGAACGCTGCCTAACTGTCTACAATTTCATGGGTGAGGAATATCAACTTTGTGCAAAATCACCACATACAAGTAAAGGGCAGAAAAACTGCAGATTTGTAGGAGAATCCTTCATGTTAGAAACAAGAGGGTCTAGTAACATGGTTAGTATGGTGAATTCAGTTTGCTTTTTAAGGGAGTACTGCCTACCTCTCAGTGTTTTCCTGGATCAGCAACATCAACTTTCTGCTGAATCTCCCCATTCAAGTGAATGGGAGAAGCACTGCAGCTCTTATAAGAGAAGCATTAATGTTCCAAGCAAGAGGGAATTTCACCTTGTTAAGCATGGTGAACTGAGGTAGCTTTTGAAAGGAACGCTGCCCAACTGTCAGCGTTTTCATGGGTGAGGATCATCAACTTTGTGCAAAATCACCCCATACACTAAATGGGAGAAAACCTGCAGTTTTCTAAGAGAATCCTTCATGTTAGAAACAAGAGGGTCTAGAAACTCGGTTACTATGGTGATCTCAGTTTGCTCTTTAAAGGAGTACTGCGTTCCTCTCAGTGTTTTCCTGGATGAACAATATCACCTTTGTGTAGAATCACCCCATTCAAGTGAAAGGGGAAGCACTGTAGCTCTTGTAGAGAAGGATTAATTTTACAAGCAAGAGGGTCTTGCACCTTGTTAAGCTTGGTGAACTCTGTTAGTTTTTGAAAGGAACGCTGCCTAACTTTCAGCGTTTTCATGCGTGAGGAACATAAACTTTTTGCAAAATCACCACCTTAAATAAAAGGGAGAAAAACTGCAGTTTTTGTAAGAGCATCCTGAATGTTAGAAACAAGAGGGTCTAGCAACATTGTCAGTATCGTGAATTCAGTTTGCTCTGTAAAGGAGTACTGCTCACCTCCCAGTGTTTTCCTGGATCAGCAACATCACCTTGCTGCTGAATCTCCCCATTCAAGTGAAAGGGAGAATCACTGCAGCTTTGTAAGAGAAGCATTAATGTTACAAGCAAGATGGTGCTACACCTTGTTAAGAATGCTGAACTGTGTTAGTTTTTGAAAGGAACGCTGCCTAACTTTCAGCGTTTTCATGTGTGAGGAACATAAACATTGTGCAAAATCACCGCATACAAGTGAATGGGAGAAAAACTGCACTTTTTCAAAGACATTCCTTAATGTTAGAAACAAGATGGTCTAGCAACTTGGTTAATATTGTGAATTCAGTTTGCTACTTAAAGGACTACTGCCTACCTCTCAGTGTTTTCCTGGATGAGCAACATCACCTTTGTGTTGAATCACCCATTCAAGTGAAAGGGAGAAGCACTGTAGCTCTTGTAGAGAAGGATTAATTTTACAAGCAAGAGGGTCTTGCACCTTCTTAAGCAATGTGAACTCTGTTAGTTTTTGAAAGGAACGCTGCCTAACTTTCAGGGTTTTCATGTGTGAGGAACATAAACGTTGTGCAAAATCACCGCATACAAGCAAAAGGGAGAAAAACTGCAGGTTTGTAAAAGAATCTTTAATGTTAGAAAAAAGAGGGTCTAGCACCATGTGAATCCTTTTTGCTCTTTAAAGGAATTCTGCCCACTTAGCACTGTTTTCCTGGATGAGCAATATCACTTTTGTGTTGAATCACCCCATTCAAGTGAATTGGAGAAGCCCTGTAGCACTTGTAAGAGAACGATTAACTTTACAAGCAAGAGTGTCTTGCACCTTGCTAAGCATGCTGAACTGTGTTAGTTTTTGAAAGGAATGCTGCCTAACCTTCAGCCTTTTCATGGGTGAGGAACATAAACTTTGTGCAAAATCACCGCATACAAGTGAATGGGAGAAATACTTCAGATTTGTAAGAGAATCCTTCATGTTAGAAACAAGAGGGTCTAGCAACATGGTGAGTATGGTGAATTCAGTTTGCTCTTTAAAGGAGTACTGCCTACCTCTAAGTGTTTTCCTGGATCAGCAACATCACCTTTCTGCTGAATCTCCCCAATCAAGTGAGTGGGAGAAGTACTGCAGCTCTTATAAGAGAAGCATTAATGTTCCAAGCAAGAGGGAATTTCACCTTGTTAAGCATCGTGTACAAAGTTAGCTTTTGAAAGGAATGCTGAGCAACTGTCAGCGTTTTCATGGGTGAGGATCATCAACTTTGTGCAAAATCACCACATACACTAAATGGGAGAAAACCTGCAGTTTTCTAAGAGAATCCTTAATGTTAGAAGTAAGAGGGTCTAGAAACTGAGTTACTATGGTGAATTCAGTTTGCTCTTTAAAGGAGTACTGCATTCATCTCAGTGTTTTCCTGGATGAGCTATATCACCTTTGTGTTGAATCACCCCACTCAAGTGAAAGGGAGAAGCAGTGCAGCTCCTGTAAGAGAAGCATTAACATTAAAAGCAAGAGGGTCTTGCACCTTGTTAAGCATGGTGAACTGAGCTAGTTTTTAAGAGGAACGCTGCCTAACTTTCAGTGTTTTCATGGGTGAGGAACATAAACTTTGTGCAAAATCACCACATAAAAGTAAATGGGAGAAAAACTGTAGCTTTTGTAAGAGATTCCTTAATGTTAGAAACAAGAGGGTCTAGAAACTTGGTTAATAATGTGCATTCAGTTTGCTCTTTAAAGGAGTACTGCGTAACGCTCAGTGTTTTCCTGGATGAGCAACATCACCTTTCTGCTGAATCACCCCATTCAAGTGAATGGGAGAATCACTGCAGCTCTGTAAGAGAAGCATTAGTGTTACAAGCAAGAGGGCCTTTCACCTTGTTATGCATGGTGAACCGAGTTAGCATTTGAAAAGAACGCTTCCTGACTGTCAGTGTTTTCAAAGGTGAAGAATATCAACTTTGTGCAAAACAGCCTCTTTCAAGTGAATGGAGAAAAAGTGTAGCTTTTCTAAGAAAACAATTAATGTTAGAAGCAAGATGATTTAGCAGCATGTTTAAGTTTGAGAATTGAGTGTGCTGTTTAAGGCAATACGCTCTCCCTCTCAGTGTTTCCATGGGTGAGGAACCTCATCTTTGTGCATAAGGAGAGCACACAAGTGAATGGGAGAAAAACTGCAGTTTTTTAAGAGAATCCTTTTAAGTTATAAACAAGATGGTCTAGCAACTTGGATAATATTGTGAATTCAGTTTGCTGTTTAAAGGAGTAGTGAATACTTCTCAGTGTATTCCTGGATCAGCAACATCACCTTTCTGCTGAATCTCCCCAATCAAGTGAAAGGGAGAAGCACTGCAGCTCTTGTAAGAGAAGCATTAGTGTTACAAGCAAGAGTTCCTTGCACCTTGTTAAGCATGGTGAACTGAGTTAGCTTTTGAAAGGAACGCTGCCCAATTGTCAGCGTTTTCATGGGTGAGGATCGTCAACTTTGTGCGAAATCTCTGCATACCAGTAAATGGGAGAAAAACTGCAGGTTTCTAAGAGAATTTTTAACGTTAGAAAAAAGAGGGTCTAGCAACTTCGTTAATATATTGAATTCAGTTTGCTCTTTAAAGGAGTACTGAATACCTCTCAGTGCTTTCCTGGAGGAGCAACATCACCTTTGTGCAGAATCACCCCTTTCAAGTGAAAGGGAGGAGCATTGCAGCTCTTGTAAGAGAAGCATTAATGTTACAAGCAAGAGGGCCTTGCACCTTGTTAAGCATGGTGAGCTAAATTAGCTTTTGAAAGTAACGCTGCCTAACTGTCTACAATTTCATGGGTGAGGAATATCAACTTTGTGCAAAATCACCACATACAAGTAAAGGGCAGAAAAACTGCAGATTTGTAGGAGAATCCTTCATGTTAGAAACAAGAGGGTCTAGTAACATGGTTAGTATGGTGAATTCAGTTTGCTTTTTAAGGGAGTACTGCCTACCTCTCAGTGTTTTCCTGGATCAGCAACATCAACTTTCTGCTGAATCTCCCCATTCAAGTGAATGGGAGAAGCACTGCAGCTCTTATAAGAGAAGCATTAATGTTCCAAGCAAGAGGGAATTTCACCTTGTTAAGCATGGTGAACTGAGGTAGCTTTTGAAAGGAACGCTGCCCAACTGTCAGCGTTTTCATGGGTGAGGATCATCAACTTTGTGCAAAATCACCCCATACACTAAATGGGAGAAAACCTGCAGTTTTCTAAGAGAATCCTTCATGTTAGAAACAAGAGGGTCTAGAAACTCGGTTACTATGGTGATCTCAGTTTGCTCTTTAAAGGAGTACTGCGTTCCTCTCAGTGTTTTCCTGGATGAACAATATCACCTTTGTGTAGAATCACCCCATTCAAGTGAAAGGGGAAGCACTGTAGCTCTTGTAGAGAAGGATTAATTTTACAAGCAAGAGGGTCTTGCACCTTGTTAAGCTTGGTGAACTCTGTTAGTTTTTGAAAGGAACGCTGCCTAACTTTCAGCGTTTTCATGCGTGAGGAACATAAACTTTTTGCAAAATCACCACCTTAAATAAAAGGGAGAAAAACTGCAGTTTTTGTAAGAGCATCCTGAATGTTAGAAACAAGAGGGTCTAGCAACACTGTCAGTATCGTGAATTCAGTTTGCTCTATAAAGGAGTACTGCTCACCTCCCAGTGTTTTCCTGGATCAGCAACATCACCTTGCTGCTGAATCTCCCCATTCAAGTGAAAGGGAGAATCACTGCAGCTTTGTAAGAGAAGCATTAATGTTACAAGCAAGATGGTGCTGCACCTTGTTAAGAATGGTGAACTGTGTTAGTTTTTGAAAGGAACGCTGCCTAACTTTCAGCGTTTTCATGTGTGAGGAACATAAACATTGTGCAAAATCACCGCATACAAGTGAATGGGAGAAAAACTGCACTTTTTGAAAGACATTCCTTAATGTTAGAAGCAAGATGGTCTTGCAACTTGGTTAATATTGTGAATTCAGTTTGCTACTTAAAGGACTACTGCCTACCTCTCAGTGTTTTCCTGGATGAGCAACATCACCTTTGTGTTGAATCACCCCATTCAAGTGAAAGGGAGAAGCACTGTAGCTCTTGTAGAGAAGGATTAATTTTACAAGCAAGAGGGTCTTGCACCTTCTTAAGCAATGTGAACTCTGTTAGTTTTTGAAAGGAACGCTGCCTAACTTTCAGGGTTTTCATGTGTGAGGAACATAAACGTTGTGCAAAATCACCGCATACAAGCAAAAGGGAGAAAAACTGCAGGTTTGTAAAAGAATCTTTAATGTTAGAAAAAAGAGGGTCTAGCACCATGGTTAGTATTGTGAATCCTTTTTGCTCTTTAAAGGAATTCTGCCCCCTTAGCACTGTTTTCCTGGATGAGCAATATCACTTTTGTGTTGAATCACCCCATTCAAGTGAATTTGAGAAGCCCTGTAGCACTTGTAAGAGAACGATTAACTTTACAAGCAAGAGTGTCTTGCACCTTGCTAAGCATGCTGAACTGTGTTAGTTTTTGAAAGGAATGCTGCCTAACCTTCAGCCTTTTCATGGGTGAGTAACATAAACTTTGTGCAAAATCACCGCATACAAGTGAATGGGAGAAATACTTCAGATTTGTAAGAGAATCCTTCATGTTAGAAACAAGAGGGTCTAGCAACATGGTTAGTATGGTGAATTCAGTTTGCTCTTTAAAGGAGTACTGCCTACCTCTAAGTGTTTTCCTGGATCAGCAACAACACCTTTCTGCTGAATCTCCCCAATCAAGTGAGTGGGAGAAGTACTGCAGCTCTTATAAGAGAAGCATTAATGTTCCAAGCAAGAGGGAATTTCACCTTGTTAAGCATCGTGTACAAAGTTAGCTTTTGAAAGGAATGCTGAGCAACTGTCAGCGTTTTCATGGGTGAGGATCATCAACTTTGTGCAAAATCACCACATACACTAAATGGGAGAAAACCTGCAGTTTTCTAAGAGAATCCTTAATGTTAGAAGTAAGAGGGTCTAGAAACTCAGTTACTATGGTGAATTCAGTTTGCTCTTTAAAGGAGTACTGCATTCATCTCAGTGTTTTCCTGGATGAGCTATAACACCTTTGTGTTGAATCACCCCACTCAAGTGAAAGGGAGAAGCAGTGCAGCTCTTGTAAGAGAAGCATTAACATTAAAAGCAAGAGGGTCTTGCACCTTGTTAAGCATGGTGAACTGAGCTAGTTTTTAAGAGGAACGCTGCCTAACTTTCAGTGTTTTCATGGGTGAGGAACATAAACTTTGTGCAAAATCACCACCTAAAAGTAAATGGGAGAAAAACTGTAGCTTTTGTAAGAGATTCCTTAATGTTAGAAACAAGAGGGTCTAGCAACTTATTTAATATTGTGAATTCAGTTTGCTCTTTAAAGGAGTACTGCGTAACGCTCAGTGTTTTCCTGGATGAGCAACATCACCTTTCTGCTGAATCACACCATTCAAGTGAACGGTAGAATCACTGCAGCTCTGTAAGAGAAGCATTAGTGTGACAAGCAAGAGGGCCTTTCACTTTGTTCTGCATATTGAACCGAGTTAGCATTTGAAAAGAATTCTTCCTGACTGTCAGCATTTTCAAAGGTGAAGAATATCAACTTTGTGCAAAACAGCCTCTTTCAAGTGAATGGAGAAAAAGTGTAGCTTTTCTAAGAAAACAATTAATGTTAGAAGCAAGATGATTTAGCAGCATGTTTAAGTTTGAGAATTGAGTGTGCTGTTTAAGGCAATACGCTCTCCCTCTCAGTGTTTCCATGGGTGAGGAACCTCATCTTTGTGCATAAGGAGAGCACACAAGTGAATGGGAGAAAAACTGCAGTTTTTTAAGAGAATCCTTTTAAGTTATAAACAAGATGGTCTAGCAACTTGGATAATATTGTGAATTCAGTTTGCTGTTTAAAGGAGTAGTGAATACTTCTCAGTGTATTCCTGGATCAGCAACATCACCTTTCTGCTGAATCTCCCCATTCAAGTGAAAGGGAGAAGCACTGCAGCTCTTGTAAGAGAAGCATTAATGTTACAAGCAAGAGGGCCTTGCACCTTGTTAAGCATGGTGGACTGAGTTAGCTTTTGAAAGGAACGGTGCCCAATTGTCACCGTTTTCATGGGTGAGGATCGTCAACTTTGTGCGAAATCTCTGCATACCAGTAAAAGGGAGAAAAACTGCAGGTTTCTAAGAGAATCTTTAACGTTAGAAACAAGAGGGTCTAGCAACTTGGTTAATATATTGAATTCAGTTTGCTCTTTAAAGGAGTACTGAATACCTCTCAGTGCTTTCCTGGAGGAGCTACATCACCTTTGTGCAGAATCACCCCTTTCAAGTGAAAGGGAGGAGCATTGCAGCTCTTGTAAGAGAAGCATTAATGTTACAAGCAAGAGGGCCTTGCACCTTGTTAAGCATGGTGAGCTAAGTTAGCTTTTGAAAGGAACGCCGCCTAACTGTCTGCAATTTCATGGGTGAGGAATATCAACTTTGTGCAAAATCACCACATACAAGTAAAGGGCAGAAAAACTGCAGATTTGTAGGAGAATCCTTCATGTTAGAAACAAGAGGGTCTAGCAACATGGTTAGTATGGTGAATTCAGTTTGCTTTTTAAGGGAGTACTGCCTACCTCTCAGTGTTTTCCTGGATCAGCAACATCAACTTTCTGCTGAATCTCCCCATTCAAGTGAATGGGAGAAGCACTGCAGCTCTTATAAGAGAAGCATTAATGTTCCAAGCAAGAGGGAATTTCACCTTGTTAAGCATGGTGAACTGAGGTAGCTTTTGAAAGGAACGCTGCCCAACTGTCAGCGTTTTCATGGGTGAGGATCATCAACTTTGTGCAAAATCACCCCATACACTAAATGGGAGAAAACCTGCAGTTTTCTAAGAGAATCCTTCATGTTAGAAACAAGAGGGTCTAGAAACTCGGTTACTATGGTGAATTCAGTTTGCTCTTTAAAGGAGTACTGCGTTCCTCTCAGTGTTTTCCTGGATGAACAATATCACCTTTGTGTAGAATCACCCCATTCAAGTGAAAGGGAGAAGTACTGTAGCTCTTGTAGAGAAGGATTAATTTTACAAGCAAGAGGGTCTTGCACCTTGTTAAGCTTGGTGAACTCTGTTAGTTTTTGAAAGGAACGCTGCCTAACTTTCAGAGTTTTCATGTGTGAGGAACATAAACTTTGTGCAAAATCACGGCCTTAAATAAAAGGGAGAAAAACTGCAGTTTTTGTAAGAGCATCCTGAATGTTAGAAACAAGAGGGTCTAGCAACATTTTCAGTATCGTGAATTCTGTTTGCTCTATAAAGGAGTACTGCTCACCTGCCAGTGTTTTCCTGGATCAGCAACATCACCGTGCTGCTGAATCTCCCCATTCAAGTGAAAGGGAGAATCACTGCAGCTTTGTAAGGGAAGCATTAATGTTACAAGCAAGATGTTGCTGCACCTTGTTAAGAATGGTGAACTGTGTTAGTTTTTGAAAGGAACGCTGCCTAACTTTCAGCGTTTTCATGTGTGAGGAACATAAATTTTTGCAAAATCACCACCTTAAATAAAAGGGAGAAAAACTGCAGTTTTTGTAAGAGCATCCTGAATGTTAGAAACAAGAGGGTCTAGCAACATTGTCAGTATCGTGAATTCAGTTTGCTCTATAAAGGAGCACTGCTAACCTCCCAGTGTTTTCCTGGATCAGCAACATCACCTTGCTGCCGAATCTCCCCTCTCAAGTGAAAGGGAGAATCACTGCAGCTTTGTAAGAGAAGCATTAATGTTACAAGCAAGATGGTGCTGCACCTTGTTAAGAATGGTGAACTGTGTTAGTTTTTGAAAGGAACGCTGCCTAACTTTCAGCGTTTTCATGTGTGAGGAACATAAACATTGTGCAAAATCACCGCATACAAGTGAATGGGAGAAAAACTGCACTTTTTGAAAGACATTCCTTAATGTTAGAAGCAAGATGGTCTAGCAACTTGGTTAATATTGTGAATTCAGTTTGCTACTTAAAAGAGTACTGCCTACCTCTCAGTGTTTTCCTGGATGAGCAACATCACCTTTGTGTTGAATCACCCCATTCAAGTGAAAGGGAGAAGCACTGTAGCTCTTGTAGAGAAGGATTAATTTTACAAGCAAGAGGGTCTTGCACCTTCTTAAGCAATGTGAACTCTGTTAGTTTTTGAAAGGAACGCTGCCTAACTTTCAGGGTTTTCATGTGTGAGGAACATAAACGTTGTGCAAAATCACCGCATACAAGCAAATGGGAGAAAAACTGCAGGTTTGTAAAAGAATCTTTAATGTTAGAAAAAAGAGGGTCTAGCACCATGGTTAGTATTGTGAATCCTTTTTGCTCTTTAAAGGAATTCTGCCCACTTAGCACTGTTTTCCTGGATGAGCAATATCACTTTTGTGTTGAATCACCCCATTCAAGTGAATTGGAGAAGCCCTGTAGCACTTGTAAGAGAACGATTAACTTTACAAGCAAGAGTGTCTTGCACCTTGCTAAGCATGCTGAACTGTGTTAGTTTTTGAAAGGAATGCTGCCTAACCTTCAGCCTTTTCATGGGTGAGGAACATAAACTTTGTGCAAAATCACCACATACAAGTAAAGGGCAGAAAAACTGCAGATTTGTAGGAGAATCCTTCATGTTAGAAACAAGAGGGTCTAGTAACATGGTTAGTATGGTGAATTCAGTTTGCTTTTTAAGGGAGTACTGCCTACCTCTCAGTGTTTTCCTGGATCAGCAACATCAACTTTCTGCTGAATCTCCCCATTCAAGTGAATGGGAGAAGCACTGCAGCTCTTATAAGAGAAGCATTAATGTTCCAAGCAAGAGGGAATTTCACCTTGTTAAGCATGGTGAACTGAGGTAGCTTTTGAAAGGAACGCTGCCCAACTGTCAGCGTTTTCATGGGTGAGGATCATCAACTTTGTGCAAAATCACCCCATACTCTAAATGGGAGAAAACCTGCAGTTTTCTAAGAGAATCCTTCATGTTAGAAACAAGAGGGTCTAGAAACTCGGTTACTATGGTGAATTCAGTTTGCTCTTTAAAGGAGTACTGCGTTCCTCTCAGTGTTTTCCTGGATGAACAATATCACCTTTGTGTAGAATCACCCCATTCAAGTGAAAGGGAGAAGTACTGTAGCTCTTGTAGAGAAGGATTAATTTTACAAGCAAGAGGGTCTTGCACCTTGTTAAGCTTGGTGAACTCTGTTAGTTTTTGAAAGGAACGCTGCCTAACTTTCAGAGTTTTCATGTGTGAGGAACATAAACTTTGTGCAAAATCACGGCCTTAAATAAAAGGGAGAAAAACTGCAGTTTTTGTAAGAGCATCCTGAATGTTAGAAACAAGAGGGTCTAGCAACATTTTCAGTATCGTGAATTCTGTTTGCTCTATAAAGGAGTACTGCTCACCTGCCAGTGTTTTCCTGGATCAGCAACATCACCGTGCTGCTGAATCTCCCCATTCAAGTGAAAGGGAGAATCACTGCAGCTTTGTAAGGGAAGCATTAATGTTACAAGCAAGATGTTGCTGCACCTTGTTAAGAATGGTGAACTGTGTTAGTTTTTGAAAGGAACGCTGCCTAACTTTCAGCGTTTTCATGTGTGAGGAACATAAATTTTTGCAAAATCACCACCTTAAATAAAAGGGAGAAAAACTGCAGTTTTTGTAAGAGCATCCTGAATGTTAGAAACAAGAGGGTCTAGCAACATTGTCAGTATCGTGAATTCAGTTTGCTCTATAAAGGAGCACTGCTAACCTCCCAGTGTTTTCCTGGATCAGCAACATCACCTTGCTGCCGAATCTCCCCTCTCAAGTGAAAGGGAGAATCACTGCAGCTTTGTAAGAGAAGCATTAATGTTACAAGCAAGATGGTGCTGCACCTTGTTAAGAATGGTGAACTGTGTTAGTTTTTGAAAGGAACGCTGCCTAACTTTCAGCGTTTTCATGTGTGAGGAACATAAACATTGTGCAAAATCACCGCATACAAGTGAATGGGAGAAAAACTGCACTTTTTGAAAGACATTCCTTAATGTTAGAAGCAAGATGGTCTAGCAACTTGGTTAATATTGTGAATTCAGTTTGCTACTTAAAAGAGTACTGCCTACCTCTCAGTGTTTTCCTGGATGAGCAACATCACCTTTGTGTTGAATCACCCCATTCAAGTGAAAGGGAGAAGCACTGTAGCTCTTGTAGAGAAGGATTAATTTTACAAGCAAGAGGGTCTTGCACCTTCTTAAGCAATGTGAACTCTGTTAGTTTTTGAAAGGAACGCTGCCTAACTTTCAGGGTTTTCATGTGTGAGGAACATAAACGTTGTGCAAAATCACCGCATACAAGCAAATGGGAGAAAAACTGCAGGTTTGTAAAAGAATCTTTAATGTTAGAAAAAAGAGGGTCTAGCACCATGGTTAGTATTGTGAATCCTTTTTGCTCTTTAAAGGAATTCTGCCCACTTAGCACTGTTTTCCTGGATGAGCAATATCACTTTTGTGTTGAATCACCCCATTCAAGTGAATTGGAGAAGCCCTGTAGCACTTGTAAGAGAACGATTAACTTTACAAGCAAGAGTGTCTTGCACCTTGCTAAGCATGCTGAACTGTGTTAGTTTTTGAAAGGAATGCTGCCTAACCTTCAGCCTTTTCATGGGTGAGGAACATAAACTTTGTGCAAAATCACCGCATACAAGTGAATGGGAGAAATACTGCAGATTTGTAAGAGAATCCTTCATGTTAGAAACAAGAGGGTCTAGCAACATGGTTAGTATGGTGAATTCAGTTTGCTTTTTAAGGGAGTACTGCCTACCTCTCAGTGTTTTCCTGGATCAGCAACATCAACTTTCTGCTGAATCTCCCCATTCAAGTGAATGGGAGAAGCACTGCAGCTCTTATAAGAGAAGCATTAATGTTCCAAGCAAGAGGGAATTTCACCTTGTTAAGCATGGTGAACTGAGGTAGCTTTTGAAAGGAACGCTGCCCAACTGTCAGCGTTTTCATGGGTGAGGATCATCAACTTTGTGCAAAATCACCCCATACTCTAAATGGGAGAAAACCTGCAGTTTTCTAAGAGAATCCTTCATGTTAGAAACAAGAGGGTCTAGAAACTCGGTTACTATGGTGAATTCAGTTTGCTCTTTAAAGGAGTACTGCGTTCCTCTCAGTGTTTTCCTGGATGAACAATATCACCTTTGTGTAGAATCACCCCATTCAAGTGAAAGGGAGAAGTACTGTAGCTCTTGTAGAGAAGGATTAATTTTACAAGCAAGAGGGTCTTGCACCTTGTTAAGCTTGGTGAACTCTGTTAGTTTTTGAAAGGAACGCTGCCTAACTTTCAGAGTTTTCATGTGTGAGGAACATAAACTTTGTGCAAAATCACGGCCTTAAATAAAAGGGAGAAAAACTGCAGTTTTTGTAAGAGCATCCTGAATGTTAGAAACAAGAGGGTCTAGCAACATTTTCAGTATCGTGAATTCTGTTTGCTCTATAAAGGAGTACTGCTCACCTGCCAGTGTTTTCCTGGATCAGCAACATCACCGTGCTGCTGAATCTCCCCATTCAAGTGAAAGGGAGAATCACTGCAGCTTTGTAAGGGAAGCATTAATGTTACAAGCAAGATGTTGCTGCACCTTGTTAAGAATGGTGAACTGTGTTAGTTTTTGAAAGGAACGCTGCCTAACTTTCAGCGTTTTCATGTGTGAGGAACATAAATTTTTGCAAAATCACCACCTTAAATAAAAGGGAGAAAAACTGCAGTTTTTGTAAGAGCATCCTGAATGTTAGAAACAAGAGGGTCTAGCAACATTGTCAGTATCGTGAATTCAGTTTGCTCTATAAAGGAGCACTGCTAACCTCCCAGTGTTTTCCTGGATCAGCAACATCACCTTGCTGCCGAATCTCCCCTCTGAAGTGAAAGGGAGAATCACTGCAGCTTTGTAAGAGAAGCATTAATGTTACAAGCAAGATGGTGCTGCACCTTGTTAAGAATGGTGAAATGTGTTAGTTTTTGAAAGGAACGCTGCCTAACTTTCAGCGTTTTCATGTGTGAGGAACATAAACATTGTGTAAAATCACCGCATACAAGTGAATGGGAGAAAAACTGCACTTTTTGAAAGACATTCCTTAATGTTAGAAGCAAGATGGTCTAGCAACTTGGTTAATATTGTGAATTCAGTTTGCTACTTAAAAGAGTACTGCCTACCTCTCAGTGTTTTCCTGGATGAGCAACATCACCTTTGTGTTGAATCACCCCATTCAAGTGAAAGGGAGAAGCACTGTAGCTCTTGTAGAGAAGGATTAATTTTACAAGCAAGAGGGTCTTGCACCTTCTTAAGCAATGTGAACTCTGTTAGTTTTTGAAAGGAACGCTGCCTAACTTTCAGGGTTTTCATGTGTGAGGAACATAAACGTTGTGCAAAATCACCGCATACAAGCAAATGGGAGAAAAACTGCAGGTTTGTAAAAGAATCTTTAATGTTAGAAAAAAGAGGGTCTAGCACCATGGTTAGTATTGTGAATCCTTTTTGCTCTTTAAAGGAATTCTGCCCACTTAGCACTGTTTTCCTGGATGAGCAATATCACTTTTGTGTTGAATCACCCCATTCAAGTGAATTGGAGAAGCCCTGTAGCACTTGTAAGAGAACGATTAACTTTACAAGCAAGAGTGTCTTGCACCTTGCTAAGCATGCTGAACTGTGTTAGTTTTTGAAAGGAATGCTGCCTAACCTTCAGCCTTTTCATGGGTGAGGAACATAAACTTTGTGCAAAATCACCGCATACAAGTGAATGGGAGAAATACTGCAGATTTGTAAGAGAATCCTTCATGTTAGAAACAAGAGGGTCTAGCAACATGGTTAGTATGGTGAATTCAGTTTGCTCTTTAAAGGAGTACTGCCTACCTCTCAGTGTTTTCCTGGATCAGCAACATCACCTTTCTGCTGAATCTCCCCAGTCAAGTGAGTGGGAGAAGTACTGCAGCTCTTATAAGAGAAGCATTAATGTTCCAAGCAAGAGGGAATTTCACCTTGTTAAGCATGGTGAACTGAGTTAGCTTTTGAAAGGAATCCTGAGCAACTGTGAGCGTTTTCATGGGTGAGGATCATCAACTTTGTGCAAAATCACCACATACACTAAATGGGAGAAAACCTGCAGTTTTCTAAGAGAATCCTTAATGTTAGAAGTAAGAGGGTCTAGAAACTCAGTTACTATGGTGAATTCAGTTTGCTCTTTAAAGGAGTACTGCATTCATCTCAGTGTTTTCCTGGATGAGCTATATCACCTTTGTGTTGAATCACCCCACACAAGTGAAAGGGAGAAGCAGTGCAGCTCTTGTAAGAGAAGCATTAACATTAAAAGCAAGAGGGTCTTGCACCTTGTTAAGCATGGTGAACTGAGCCAGTTTTGAAGAGGAACGCTGCCTAACTTTCAGTGTTTTCATGGGTGAGGAACATAAACTTTGTGCAAAATCACCACATAAAAGTAAATGGGAGGAAAACTGTAGCTTTTGTAAGAGATTCCTTAATGTTAGAAACAAGAGGGTCTAGCAACTTGGTTAATATTGTGCATTCAGTTTGCTCTTTAAAGGAGTACTGCATAACGCTCAGTGTTTTCCTGGATGAGTAACATCACCTTTGTGCAGAATCACACCTTTCAAGTGAAAGGGAGGAGCATTGCAGCTCTTGTAAGAGAAGCATTAATGTTACAAGCAAGAGGGCCTTGCACCTTGTTAAGCATTGTGAGCTAAGTTAGCTTTTGAAAGGAACGCTGCCTAACTGTCTGCAATTTCATGGGTGAGGAATATCAACTTTGTGCAAAATCACCACATACAAGTAAAGGGCAGAAAAACTGCAGATTTGTAGGAGAATCCTTAATGTTAGAAGTAAGAGGGTCTAGCAACATGGTTAGTATGGTGAATTCAGTTTGCTTTTTAAGGGAGTACTGCCTACCTCTCAGTGTTTTCCTGGATCAGCAACATCAACTTTCTGATAAATCTCCCCATTCAAGTGAATGGGAGAAGCACTGCAGCACTTATAAGAGAAGCATTAATGTTCCAAGCAAGAGGGAATTTCACCTTGTTAACCATGGTGAACTCAGCTAGTTTTTAAGAGGAACGCTGCCTAACTTTCAGTGTTTTCATGGGTGAGGAACATAAACTTTGTGCAAAATCACCACATAAAAGTAAATGGGAGAAAAACTGTAGCTTTTGTAAGAGATTCCTTAATGTTAGAAACAAGAGGGTCTAGCAACTTGGTTCATATTGTGAATTCAGTTTGCTCTTTAAAGGAGTACTGCGTAACGCTCAGTGTTTTCCTGGATGAGCAACATCACCTTTCTGCTGAATCACCCCATTCAAGTGAACAGGAGAATCACTGCAGCTCTGTAAGAGAAGCATTAGTGTTACAAGCAAGAGGGCCTTTCACCTTGTTATGCATGGTGAACCGAGTTAGCATTTGAAAAGAACGCTTCCTGACTGTCAGCGTTTTCAAAGGTGAAGAATATCAACTTTGTGCAAAACAGCCTCTTTCAAGTGAATGGAGAAAAAGTGTAGCTTTTCTAAGAAAACAATTAATGTTAGAAGCAAGATGATTTAGCAGCATGTTTAAGTTTGAGAATTGAGTGTGCTGTTTAAGGCAATACGCTCTCCCTCTCAGTGTTTCCATGGGTGAGGAACCTCATCTTTGTGCATAAGGAGAGCACACAAGTGAATGGGAGAAAAACTGCAGTTTTTTAAGAGAATCCTTTTAAGTTATAAACAAGATGGTCTAGCAACTTGGATAATATTGTGAATTCAGTTTGCTGTTTAAAGGAGTACTGAATACTTCTCAGTGTATTCCTGGATCAGCAACATCACCTTTCTGCTGAATCTCCCCATTCAAGTGAAAGGGAGAAGCACTGCAGCTCTTGTAAGAGAAGCATTAATGTTACAAGCAAGAGGGCCCTGCACCTTGTTAAGCATGGTGAACTGAGTTAGCTTTTGAAAGGAACGCTGCCCAATTGTCAGCGTTTTCATGGTTGAGGATCGTCAACTTTGTGCGAAATCTCTGCATACCAGTAAATGGGAGAAAAACTGCAGGTTTCTAAGAGAATCTTTAACGTTAGAAACAAGAGGGTCTAGCAACTTGGTTAATATATTGAATTCAGTTTGCTCTTTAAAGGAGTACTGAATACCTCTCAGTGCTTTCCTGGAGGAGCAACATCACCTTTGTGCAGAATCACCCCTTTCAAGTGAAAGGGAGGAGCATTGCAGCTCTTGTAAGAGAAGCATTAATGTTACAAGCAAGAGGGCCTTGCACCTTGTTAAGCACGGTGAGCTAAGTTAGCTTTTGAAAGGAACGCTGCCTAACTGTCTGCAATTTCATGGGTGAGGAATATCAACTTTGTGCAAAATCACCACATACAAGTAAAGGGCAGAAAAACTGCAGATTTGTAGGAGAATCCTTCATGTTAGAAACAAGAGGGTCTAGCAACATGGTTAGTATGGTGAATTCAGTATGCTTTTTAAGGGAGTACTGCCTACCTCTCAGTGTTTTCCTGAATCAGCAACATCAACTTTCTGCTGAATCTCCCCATTCAAGTGAATGGGAGAAGCACTGCAGCTCTTATAAGAGAAGCATTAATGTTAGAAGCAAGAGGGCCTTGCACCTTGTTAAGCATGGTGAACTGAGTTAGCTTTTGAAAGAAACGCTGCCCAATTGTCAGCGTTTTCATGGGTGAGGATCGTCAACTTTGTGCGAAATCTCTGCATACCAGTAAATAGGAGAAAAACTGCAGGTGTCTAAGAGAATCTTTAACGTTAGAAACAAGAGGGTCTAGCAACTTGGTTAATATATTGAATTCAGTTTGCTCTTTAAAGGAGTACTGAATACCTCTCAGTGCTTTCCTGGAGGAGCAACATCACCTTTGTGCAGAATCACCCCTTTCAAGTGAAAGGGAGGAGCATTGCAGCTCTTGTAAGAGAAGCATTAATGTTACAAGCAAGAGGGCCTTGCACCTTGTTAAGCATGGTGAGCTAAGTTAGCTTTTGAAAGGAACGCTGCCTAACTGTCTGCAATTTCATGGGTGAGGACTATCAACTTTGTGCAAAATCACCACATACAAGTAAAGGGCAGAAAAACTGCAGATTTGTAGGAGAATCCTTTATGTTAGAACAAGAGGGTCTAGCAACATGGTTAGTATGGTGAATTCAGTTTGCTTTTTAAGGGAGTACTGCCTACCTCTCAGTGTTTTCCTGGATCAGCAACATCAACTTTCTGCTGAATCTCCCCATTCAAGTGAATGGGAGAAGCACTGCAGCTCTTATAAGAGAAGCATTAATGTTCCAAGCAAGAGGGAATTTCACCTTGTTAAGCTTGGTGAACTGTGTTAGTTTTTGAAAGGAACGCTGCCTAACTTTCAGCGTTTTCATGTGTGAGGAACATAAACTTTTTGCAAAATCACCACCTTAAATAAAAGGGAGAAAAACTGCTCTTTTTTTAAGAGCATCCTGAATGTTAGAAACAAGAGGGTCTAGCAACATTGTCAGTATCGTGAATTCAGTTTGCTCTATAAAGGAGTACTGCTCACCTCCCAGTGTATTCCTGGATCAGCAACATCACCTTGCTGCTGAATCTCCCCACTCAAGTGAAAGGGAGAATCACTGCAGGTTTGTAAGAGAAGCATTAATGTTACAAGCAAGATGGTGCTGCACCTTGTTAAGAATGGCGAACTGTGTTAGTTTTTGAAAGGAACGCTGCCTAACTTTCAGCGTTTTCATGTGTGAGGAACATAAACATTGTGCAAAATCACCGCATACAAGTGAATGGGAGAAAAACCGCACTTTTTGAAAGACATTCCTTAATGTTAGAAACAAGAAGGTCTAGCAACTTGGTTAATATTGTGAATTCAGTTTGCTACTTAAAGGAGTACTGCCTACCTCTCAGTGTTTTCCTGGATGAGCAAAATCACCTTTGTGTTGAATCACCCCATTCAAGTGAAAGGGAGAAGCACTGTAGCTCTTGTAGAGAAGGATTAATTTTACAAGCAAGAGGGTCTTGCACCTTCTTAAGCAATGTGAACTCTGTTAGTTTTTGAAAGGAACGCTGCCTAACTTTCAGGGTTTTCATGTGTGAGGAACATAAACGTTGTGCAAAATCACCGCATACAAGCAAATGGGAGAAAAACTGCAGGTTTGTAAAAGAATCTTTAATGTTAGAAAAAAGAGGGTCTAGCACCATGGTTAGTATTGTGAATCCTTTTTGCTCTTTAAAGGAATTCTGCCCACTTAGCACTGTTTTCCTGGATGAGCAATATCACTTTTGTGTTGAATCACCCCATTCAAGTGAATTGGAGAAGCCCTGTAGCACTTGTAAGAGAACGATTAACTTTACAAGCAAGAGTGTCTTGCACCTTGCTAAGCATGCTGAACTGTGTTAGTTTTTGAAAGGAATGCTGCCTAAAATTCAGCCTTTTCATGGGTGAGGAACATAAACTTTGTGCAAAATCACCGCATACAAGTGAATGGGAGAAATACTGCAGATTTGTAAGAGAATCCTTCATGTTAGAAACAAGAGGGTCTAGCAACATGGTTAGTATGGTGAATTCAGTTTGCTCTTGAAAGGAGTACTGCCTACCTCTCAGTGTTTTCCTGGATCAGCAACATCAACTTTCTGCTGAATCTCCCCAATCAAGTGAGTGGAAAAAGTACTGCAGCTCTTATAAGAGAAGCATTAATGTTCCAAGCAAGAGGGCCTTTCACCTTGTTATGCATGGTGAACCGAGTTAGCATTTGAAAAGAACGCTTCCTGACTGTCAGCGTTTTCAAAGGTGATGAATATCAACTTTGTGCAAAACAGCCTCTTTCAAGTGAATGGAGAAAAAGTGTAGCTTTTCTAAGAAAACAATTAATGTTAGAAGCAAGATGATTTAGCAGCATGTATAAGTTTGAGAATTGAGTGTGCTGTTTAAGGCAATACGCTCTCCCTCTCAGTGTTTCCATGGGTGAGGAACCTCATCTTTGTGCATAAGGAGAGCACACAAGTGAATGGGAGAAAAACTGCAGTTTTTTAAGAGAATCCTTTTAAGTTATAAACAAGATGGTCTAGCAACTTGGATAATATTGTGAATTCAGTTTGCTGTTTAAAGGAGTAGTGAATACTTCTCAGTGTATTCCTGGATCAGCAACATCACCTTTCTGCTGAATCTCCCCATTCAAGTGAAAGGGAGAAGCACTGCAGCTCTTGTAAGAGAAGCATTAATGTTACAAGCAAGAGGGCCCTGCACCTTGTTAAGCATGGTGAACTGAGTTAGCTTTTGAAAGGAACGCTGCCCAATTGTTAGCGTTTTCATGGGTGAGGATCGTCAACTTTGTGCGAAATCTCTGCATACCAGTAAATGGGAGAAAAACTGCAGGTTTCTAAGAGAATCTTTAACGTTAGAAAAAAGAGGGTCTAGCAACTTGGTTAATATATTGAATTCAGTTTGCTCTTTAAAGGAGTACTGAATACCTCTCAGTGCTTTCCTGGAGGAGCAACATCACCTTTGTGCAGAATCACCCCTTTCAAGTGAAAGGGAGGAGCATTGCAGCTCTTGTAAGATAAGCATTAATGTTACAAGCAAGAGGGCCTTGCACCTTGTTAAGCATGGTGAACTGAGGTAGCTTTTGAAAGGAACGCTGCCCAACTGTCAGCGTTTTCATGGGTGAGGATCATCAACTTTGTGCAAAATCACCCCATACACTAAATGGGAGAAAACCTGCAGTTTTCTAAGAGAATCCTTCATGTTAGAAACAAGAGGGTCTAGAAACTCGGTTACTATGGTGAATTCAGTTTGCTCTTTAAAGGAGTACTGCGTTCCTCTCAGTGTTTTCCTGGATGAACAATATCACCTTTGTGTAGAATCACCCCATTCAAGTGAAAGGGAGAAGTACTGTAGCTCTTGTAGAGAAGGATTAATTTTACAAGCAAGAGGGTCTTGCACCTTGTTAAGCTTGGTGAACTCTGTTAGTTTTTGAAAGGAACGCTGCCTAACTTTCAGAGTTTTCATGTGTGAGGAACATAAACTTTGTGCAAAATCACGGCCTTAAATAAAAGGGAGAAAAACTGCAGTTTTTGTAAGAGCATCCTGAATGTTAGAAACAAGAGGGTCTAGCAACATTTTCAGTATCGTGAATTCTGTTTGCTCTATAAAGGAGTACTGCTCACCTGCCAGTGTTTTCCTGGATCAGCAACATCACCGTGCTGCTGAATCTCCCCATTCAAGTGAAAGGGAGAATCACTGCAGCTTTGTAAGGGAAGCATTAATGTTACAAGCAAGATGTTGCTGCACCTTGTTA
Source organism: Castor canadensis (assembly GCF_047511655.1). Classification (NCBI taxonomy): domain Eukaryota; kingdom Metazoa; phylum Chordata; class Mammalia; order Rodentia; family Castoridae; genus Castor; species Castor canadensis. Next base: position 36,017,634 of record NC_133401.1, on the reverse strand, counting down.
AGAATGGTGAACTGTGTTAGTTTTTGAAAGGAACGCTGCCTAACTTTCAGCGTTTTCATGTGTGAGGAACATAAATTTTTGCAAAATCACCACCTTAAATAAAAGGGAGAAAAACTGCAGTTTTTGTAAGAGCATCCTGAATGTTAGAAACAAGAGGGTCTAGCAACATTGTCAGTATCGTGAATTCAGTTTGCTCTATAAAGGAGCACTGCTAACCTCCCAGTGTTTTCCTGGATCAGCAACATCACCTTGCTGCCGAATCTCCCCTCTCAAGTGAAAGGGAGAATCACTGCAGCTTTGTAAGAGAAGCATTAATGTTACAAGCAAGATGGTGCTGCACCTTGTTAAGAATGGTGAACTGTGTTAGTTTTTGAAAGGAACGCTGCCTAACTTTCAGCGTTTTCATGTGTGAGGAACATAAACATTGTGCAAAATCACCGCATACAAGTGAATGGGAGAAAAACTGCACTTTTTGAAAGACATTCCTTAATGTTAGAAGCAAGATGGTCTAGCAACTTGGTTAATATTGTGAATTCAGTTTGCTACTTAAAAGAGTACTGCCTACCTCTCAGTGTTTTCCTGGATGAGCAACATCACCTTTGTGTTGAATCACCCCATTCAAGTGAAAGGGAGAAGCACTGTAGCTCTTGTAGAGAAGGATTAATTTTACAAGCAAGAGGGTCTTGCACCTTCTTAAGCAATGTGAACTCTGTTAGTTTTTGAAAGGAACGCTGCCTAACTTTCAGGGTTTTCATGTGTGAGGAACATAAACGTTGTGCAAAATCACCGCATACAAGCAAATGGGAGAAAAACTGCAGGTTTGTAAAAGAATCTTTAATGTTAGAAAAAAGAGGGTCTAGCACCATGGTTAGTATTGTGAATCCTTTTTGCTCTTTAAAGGAATTCTGCCCACTTAGCACTGTTTTCCTGGATGAGCAATATCACTTTTGTGTTGAATCACCCCATTCAAGTGAATTGGAGAAGCCCTGTAGCACTTGTAAGAGAACGATTAACTTTACAAGCAAGAGTGTCTTGCACCTTGCTAAGCATGCTGAACTGTGTTAGTTTTTGAAAGGAATGCTGCCTAACCTTCAGCCTTTTCATGGGTGAGGAACATAAACTTTGTGCAAAATCACCGCATACAAGTGAATGGGAGAAATACTGCAGATTTGTAAGAGAATCCTTCATGTTAGAAACAAGAGGGTCTAGCAACATGGTTAGTATGGTGAATTCAGTTTGCTCTTTAAAGGAGTACTGCCTACCTCTCAGTGTTTTCCTGGATCAGCAACATCACCTTTCTGCTGAATCTCCCCAGTCAAGTGAGTGGGAGAAGTACTGCAGCTCTTATAAGAGAAGCATTAATGTTCCAAGCAAGAGGGAATTTCACCTTGTTAAGCATGGTGAACTGAGTTAGCTTTTGAAAGGAATCCTGAGCAACTGTGAGCGTTTTCATGGGTGAGGATCATCAACTTTGTGCAAAATCACCACATACACTAAATGGGAGAAAACCTGCAGTTTTCTAAGAGAATCCTTAATGTTAGAAGTAAGAGGGTCTAGAAACTCAGTTACTATGGTGAATTCAGTTTGCTCTTTAAAGGAGTACTGCATTCATCTCAGTGTTTTCCTGGATGAGCTATATCACCTTTGTGTTGAATCACCCCACACAAGTGAAAGGGAGAAGCAGTGCAGCTCTTGTAAGAGAAGCATTAACATTAAAAGCAAGAGGGTCTTGCACCTTGTTAAGCATGGTGAACTGAGCTAGTTTTGAAGAGGAACGCTGCCTAACTTTCAGTGTTTTCATGGGTGAGGAACATAAACTTTGTGCAAAATCACCACATAAAAGTAAATGGGAGGAAAACTGTAGCTTTTGTAAGAGATTCCTTAATGTTAGAAACAAGAGGGTCTAGCAACTTGGTTAATATTGTGCATTCAGTTTGCTCTTTAAAGGAGTACTGCATAACGCTCAGTGTTTTCCTGGATGAGTAACATCACCTTTGTGCAGAATCACACCTTTCAAGTGAAAGGGAGGAGCATTGCAGCTCTTGTAAGAGAAGCATTAATGTTACAAGCAAGAGGGCCTTGCACCTTGTTAAGCATTGTGAGCTAAGTTAGCTTTTGAAAGGAACGCTGCCTAACTGTCTGCAATTTCATGGGTGAGGAATATCAACTTTGTGCAAAATCACCACATACAAGTAAAGGGCAGAAAAACTGCAGATTTGTAGGAGAATCCTTAATGTTAGAAGTAAGAGGGTCTAGCAACATGGTTAGTATGGTGAATTCAGTTTGCTTTTTAAGGGAGTACTGCCTACCTCTCAGTGTTTTCCTGGATCAGCAACATCAACTTTCTGATAAATCTCCCCATTCAAGTGAATGGGAGAAGCACTGCAGCACTTATAAGAGAAGCATTAATGTTCCAAGCAAGAGGGAATTTCACCTTGTTAACCATGGTGAACTCAGCTAGTTTTTAAGAGGAACGCTGCCTAACTTTCAGTGTTTTCATGGGTGAGGAACATAAACTTTGTGCAAAATCACCACATAAAAGTAAATGGGAGAAAAACTGTAGCTTTTGTAAGAGATTCCTTAATGTTAGAAACAAGAGGGTCTAGCAACTTGGTTCATATTGTGAATTCAGTTTGCTCTTTAAAGGAGTACTGCGGAACGCTCAGTGTTTTCCTGGATGAGCAACATCACCTTTCTGCTGAATCACCCCATTCAAGTGAACAGGAGAATCACTGCAGCTCTGTAAGAGAAGCATTAGTGTTACAAGCAAGAGGGCCTTTCACCTTGTTATGCATGGTGAACCGAGTTAGCATTTGAAAAGAACGCTTCCTGACTGTCAGCGTTTTCAAAGGTGAAGAATATCAACTTTGTGCAAAACAGCCTCTTTCAAGTGAATGGAGAAAAAGTGTAGCTTTTCTAAGAAAACAATTAATGTTAGAAGCAAGATGATTTAGCAGCATGTTTAAGTTTGAGAATTGAGTGTGCTGTTTAAGGCAATACGCTCTCCCTCTCAGTGTTTCCATGGGTGAGGAACCTCATCTTTGTGCATAAGGAGAGCACACAAGTGAATGGGAGAAAAACTGCAGTTTTTTAAGAGAATCCTTTTAAGTTATAAACAAGATGGTCTAGCAACTTGGATAATATTGTGAATTCAGTTTGCTGTTTAAAGGAGTACTGAATACTTCTCAGTGTATTCCTGGATCAGCAACATCACCTTTCTGCTGAATCTCCCCATTCAAGTGAAAGGGAGAAGCACTGCAGCTCTTGTAAGAGAAGCATTAATGTTACAAGCAAGAGGGCCCTGCACCTTGTTAAGCATGGTGAACTGAGTTAGCTTTTGAAAGGAACGCTGCCCAATTGTCAGCGTTTTCATGGTTGAGGATCGTCAACTTTGTGCGAAATCTCTGCATACCAGTAAATGGGAGAAAAACTGCAGGTTTCTAAGAGAATCTTTAACGTTAGAAACAAGAGGGTCTAGCAACTTGGTTAATATATTGAATTCAGTTTGCTCTTTAAAGGAGTACTGAATACCTCTCAGTGCTTTCCTGGAGGAGCAACATCACCTTTGTGCAGAATCACCCCTTTCAAGTGAAAGGGAGGAGCATTGCAGCTCTTGTAAGAGAAGCATTAATGTTACAAGCAAGAGGGCCTTGCACCTTGTTAAGCACGGTGAGCTAAGTTAGCTTTTGAAAGGAACGCTGCCTAACTGTCTGCAATTTCATGGGTGAGGAATATCAACTTTGTGCAAAATCACCACATACAAGTAAAGGGCAGAAAAACTGCAGATTTGTAGGAGAATCCTTCATGTTAGAAACAAGAGGGTCTAGCAACATGGTTAGTATGGTGAATTCAGTATGCTTTTTAAGGGAGTACTGCCTACCTCTCAGTGTTTTCCTGAATCAGCAACATCAACTTTCTGCTGAATCTCCCATTCAAGTGAATGGGAGAAGCACTGCAGCTCTTATAAGAGAAGCATTAATGTTAGAAGCAAGAGGGCCTTGCACCTTGTTAAGCATGGTGAACTGAGTTAGCTTTTGAAAGAAACGCTGCCCAATTGTCAGCGTTTTCATGGGTGAGGATCGTCAACTTTGTGCGAAATCTCTGCATACCAGTAAATAGGAGAAAAACTGCAGGTGTCTAAGAGAATCTTTAACGTTAGAAACAAGAGGGTCTAGCAACTTGGTTAATATATTGAATTCAGTTTGCTCTTTAAAGGAGTACTGAATACCTCTCAGTGCTTTCCTGGAGGAGCAACATCACCTTTGTGCAGAATCACCCCTTTCAAGTGAAAGGGAGGAGCATTGCAGCTCTTGTAAGAGAAGCATTAATGTTACAAGCAAGAGGGCCTTGCACCTTGTTAAGCATGGTGAACTGAGTTAGCTTTTCAAAGGAACGCTGCCTAACTGTCTGCAATTTCATGGGTGAGGAATATCAACTTTGTGCAAAATCACCACATACAAGTAAAGGGCAGAAAAACTGCAGATTTGTAGGAGAATCCTTCATGTTAGAAACAAGAGGGTCTAGCAACATGGTTAGTATGGTGAATTCAGTTTGCTTTTTAAGGGAGTACTGCCTACCTCTCAGTGTTTTCCTGGATCAGCAACATCAACTTTCTGCTGAATCTCCCCATTCAAGTGAATGGGAGAAGCACTGCAGCTCTTATAAGAGAAGCATTAATGTTCCAAGCAAGAGGGAATTTCACCTTGTTAAGCATGGTGAACTGAGGTAGCTTTTGAAAGGAACGCTGAACAACTGTCAGCGTTTTCATGGGTGAGGATCATCAACTTTGTGCAAAATCACCCCATACACTAAATGGGAGAAAACCTGCAGTTTTCTAAGAAAATCCTTCATGTTAGAAACAAGAGGGTCTAGGAACTCGGTTACTATGGTGAATTCAGTTTGCTCTTTAAAGGAGTACTGCGTTCCTCTCAGTGTTTTCCTGGATGAACAATATCACCTTTGTGTAGAATCACCCCATTCAAGTGAAAGGGAGAAGCACTGTAGCTCTTGTAGAGAAGGATTAACTTTACAAGCAAGAGGGTCTTGCACCTTGTTAAGCTTGGTGAACTCTGTTAGTTTTTGAAAGGAACGCTGCCTAACTTTCAGCGTTTTCATGTGTGAGGAACATAAACTTTTTGCAAAATCACCACCTTAAATAAAAGGGAGAAAAACTGCAGTTTTTGTAAGAGCATCCTGAATGTTAGAAACAAGAGGGTCTAGCAACATTGTCAGTATCGTGAATTCAGTTTGCTCTATAAAGGAGTACTGCTCACCTCCCAGTGTTTTCCTGGATCAGCAACATCACCTTGCTGCTGAATCTCCCCATTCAAGTGAAAGGGAGAATCACTGCAGCTTTGTAAGGGAAGCATTAATGTTACAAGCAAGATGGTGCTGCACCTTGTTAAGAATGGTGAACTGTGTTAGTTTTTGAAAGGAACGTTGCCTAACTTTCAGCGTTTTCATGTGTGAGGAACATAAACATTGTGCAAAATCACCGCATACAAGTGAATGGGAGAAAAACTGCACTTTTTGAAAGACATTCCTTAATGTTAGAAACAAGAAGGTCTAGCAACTTGGTTAATATTGTGAATTCAGTTTGCTACTTAAAGGACTACTGCCTACCTCTCAGTGTTTTCCTGGATGAGCAACATCACCTTTGTGTTGAATCACCCCATTCAAGTGAAAGGGAGAAGCACTGTAGCTCTTGTAGAGAAGGATTAATTTTACAAGCAAGAGGGTCTTGCACCTTCTTAAGCAATGTGAACTCTGTTAGTTTTTGAAAGGAACGCTGCCTAACTTTCAGGGTTTTCATGCGTGAGGAACATAAACGTTGTGCAAAATCACCGCATACAAGCAAATGGGAGAAAAACTGCAGGTTTGTAAAAGAATCTTTAATGTTAGAAAAAAGAGGGTCTAGCACCATGGTTAGTATTGTGAATCCTTTTTGCTCTTTAAAGGAATTCTGCCCACTTAGCACTGTTTTCCTGGATGAGCAATATCACTTTTGTGTTGAATCACCCCATTCAAGTGAATTGGAGAAGCCCTGTAGCACTTGTAAGAGAACGATTAACTTTACAAGCAAGAGTGTCTTGCACCTTGCTAAGCATGCTGAACTGTGTTAGTTTTTGAAAGGAATGCTGCCTAACCTTCAGCCTTTTCATGGGTGAGGAACATAAACTTTGTGCAAAATCACCGCATACAAGTGAATGGGAGAAATACTGCAGATTTGTAAGAGAATCCTTCATGTTAGAAACAAGAGGGTCTAGCAACATGGTTAGTATGGTGAATTCAGTTTGCTCTTTAAAGGAGTACTGCCTACCTCTAAGTGTTTTCCTGGATCAGCAACATCACCTTTCTGCTGAATCTCCCCAATCAAGTGAGTGGGAGAAGTACTGCAGCTCTTATAAGAGAAGCATTAATGTTCCAAGCAAGAGGGAATTTCACCTTGTTAAGCATCGTGTACAAAGTTAGCTTTTGAAAGGAAGGCTGAGCAACTGTCAGCGTTTTCATGGGTGAGGATCATCAACTTTGTGCAAAATCACCACATACACTAAATGGGAGAAAACCTGCAGTTTTCTAAGAGAATCCTTAATGTTAGAAGTAAGAGGGTCTAGAAACTGAGTTACTATGGTGAATTCAGTTTGCTCTTTAAAGGAGTACTGCATTCATCTCAGTGTTTTCCTGGATGAGCTATATCACCTTTGTGTTGAATCACCCCACTCAAGTGAAAGGGAGAAGCAGTGCAGCTCCTGTAAGAGAAGCATTAACATTAAAAGCAAGAGGGTCTTGCACCTTGTTAAGCATGGTGAACTGAGCTAGTTTTTAAGAGGAACGCTGCCTAACTTTCAGTGTTTTCATGGGTGAGGAACATAAACTTTGTGCAAAATCACCACATAAATGTAAATGGGAGAAAAACTGTAGCTTTTGTAAGAGATTCCTTAATGTTAGAAACAAGAGGGTCTAGAAACTTGGTTAATAATGTGCATTCAGTTTGCTCTTTAAAGGAGTACTGCATAACGCTCAGTGTTTTCCTGGATGAGCAACATCACCTTTCTGCTGAATCACCCCATTCAAGTCAATGGGAGAATCACTGCAGCTCTGTAAGAGAAGCATTAGGGTTACAAGCAAGAGGGCCTTTCACCTTGTTATGCATGGTGAACCGAGTTAGCATTTGAAAAGAACGCTTCCTGACTGTCAGTGTTTTCAAAGGTGAAGAATATCAACTTTGTGCAAAACAGCCTCTTTCAAGTGAATGGAGAAAAAGTGTAGCTTTTCTAAGAAAACAATTAATGTTAGAAGCAAGATGATTTAGCAGCATGTTTAAGTTTGAGAATTGAGTGTGCTGTTTAAGGCAATACGCTCTCCCTCTCAGTGTTTCCATGGGTGAGGAACCTCATCTTTGTGCATAAGGAGAGCACACAAGTGAATGGGAGAAAAACTGCAGTTTTTTAAGAGAATCCTTTTAAGTTATAAACAAGATGGTCTAGCAACTTGGATAATATTGTGAATTCAGTTTGCTGTTTAAAGGAGTACTGAATACTTCTCAGTGTATTCCTGGATCAGCAACATCACCTTTCTGCTGAATCTCCCCATTCAAGTGAAAGGGAGAAGCACTGCAGCTCTTGTAAGAGAAGCATTAGTGTTACAAGCAAGAGGGCCTTGCACCTTGTTAAGCATGGTGAACTGAGTTAGCTTTTGAAAGGAACGCTGCCCAATTGTCAGCGTTTTCATGGGTGAGGATCGTCAACTTTGTGCGAAATCTCTGCATACCAGTAAATGGGAGAAAAACTGCAGGTTTCTAAGAGAATTTTTAACGTTAGAAAAAAGAGGGTCTAGCAACTTGGTTAATATATTGAATTCAGTTTGCTCTTTAAAGGAGTACTGAATACCTCTCAGTGCTTTCCTGGAGGAGCAACATCACCTTTGTGCAGAATCACCCCTTTCAAGTGAAAGGGAGGAGCATTGCAGCTCTTGTAAGAGAAGCATTAATGTTACAAGCAAGAGGGCCTTGCACCTTGTTAAGCATGGTGAGCTAAATTAGCTTTTGAAAGGAACGCTGCCTAACTGTCTACAATTTCATGGGTGAGGAATATCAACTTTGTGCAAAATCACCACATACAAGTAAAGGGCAGAAAAACTGCAGATTTGTAGGAGAATCCTTCATGTTAGAAACAAGAGGGTCTAGTAACATGGTTAGTATGGTGAATTCAGTTTGCTTTTTAAGGGAGTACTGCCTACCTCTCAGTGTTTTCCTGGATCAGCAACATCAACTTTCTGCTGAATCTCCCCATTCAAGTGAATGGGAGAAGCACTGCAGCTCTTATAAGAGAAGCATTAATGTTCCAAGCAAGAGGGAATTTCACCTTGTTAAGCATGGTGAACTGAGGTAGCTTTTGAAAGGAACGCTGCCCAACTGTCAGCGTTTTCATGGGTGAGGATCATCAACTTTGTGCAAAATCACCCCATACACTAAATGGGAGAAAACCTGCAGTTTTCTAAGAGAATCCTTCATGTTAGAAACAAGAGGGTCTAGAAACTCGGTTACTATGGTGATCTCAGTTTGCTCTTTAAAGGAGTACTGCGTTCCTCTCAGTGTTTTCCTGGATGAACAATATCACCTTTGTGTAGAATCACCCCATTCAAGTGAAAGGGGAAGCACTGTAGCTCTTGTAGAGAAGGATTAATTTTACAAGCAAGAGGGTCTTGCACCTTGTTAAGCTTGGTGAACTCTGTTAGTTTTTGAAAGGAACGCTGCCTAACTTTCAGCGTTTTCATGCGTGAGGAACATAAACTTTTTGCAAAATCACCACCTTAAATAAAAGGGAGAAAAACTGCAGTTTTTGTAAGAGCATCCTGAATGTTAGAAACAAGAGGGTCTAGCAACATTGTCAGTATCGTGAATTCAGTTTGCTCTATAAAGGAGTACTGCTCACCTCCCAGTGTTTTCCTGGATCAGCAACATCACCTTGCTGCTGAATCTCCCCATTCAAGTGAAAGGGAGAATCACTGCAGCTTTGTAAGAGAAGCATTAATGTTACAAGCAAGATGGTGCTGCACCTTGTTAAGAATGGTGAACTGTGTTAGTTTTTGAAAGGAACGCTGCCTAACTTTCAGCGTTTTCATGTGTGAGGAACATAAACATTGTGCAAAATCACCGCATACAAGTGAATGGGAGAAAAACTGCACTTTTTGAAAGACATTCCTTAATGTTAGAAGCAAGATGGTCTTGCAACTTGGTTAATATTGTGAATTCAGTTTGCTACTTAAAGGACTACTGCCTACCTCTCAGTGTTTTCCTGGATGAGCAACATCACCTTTGTGTTGAATCACCCCATTCAAGTGAAAGGGAGAAGCACTGTAGCTCTTGTAGAGAAGGATTAATTTTACAAGCAAGAGGGTCTTGCACCTTCTTAAGCAATGTGAACTCTGTTAGTTTTTGAAAGGAACGCTGCCTAACTTTCAGGGTTTTCATGTGTGAGGAACATAAACGTTGTGCAAAATCACCGCATACAAGCAAAAGGGAGAAAAACTGCAGGTTTGTAAAAGAATCTTTAATGTTAGAAAAAAGAGGGTCTAGCACCATGTGAATCCTTTTTGCTCTTTAAAGGAATTCTGCCCACTTAGCACTGTTTTCCTGGATGAGCAATATCACTTTTGTGTTGAATCACCCCATTCAAGTGAATTGGAGAAGCCCTGTAGCACTTGTAAGAGAACGATTAACTTTACAAGCAAGAGTGTCTTGCACCTTGCTAAGCATGCTGAACTGTGTTAGTTTTTGAAAGGAATGCTGCCTAACCTTCAGCCTTTTCATGGGTGAGGAACATAAACTTTGTGCAAAATCACCGCATACAAGTGAATGGGAGAAATACTTCAGATTTGTAAGAGAATCCTTCATGTTAGAAACAAGAGGGTCTAGCAACATGGTTAGTATGGTGAATTCAGTTTGCTCTTTAAAGGAGTACTGCCTACCTCTAAGTGTTTTCCTGGATCAGCAACATCACCTTTCTGCTGAATCTCCCCAATCAAGTGAGTGGGAGAAGTACTGCAGCTCTTATAAGAGAAGCATTAATGTTCCAAGCAAGAGGGAATTTCACCTTGTTAAGCATCGTGTACAAAGTTAGCTTTTGAAAGGAATGCTGAGCAACTGTCAGCGTTTTCATGGGTGAGGATCATCAACTTTGTGCAAAATCACCACATACACTAAATGGGAGAAAACCTGCAGTTTTCTAAGAGAATCCTTAATGTTAGAAGTAAGAGGGTCTAGAAACTCAGTTACTATGGTGAATTCAGTTTGCTCTTTAAAGGAGTACTGCATTCATCTCAGTGTTTTCCTGGATGAGCTATATCACCTTTGTGTTGAATCACCCCACTCAAGTGAAAGGGAGAAGCAGTGCAGCTCCTGTAAGAGAAGCATTAACATTAAAAGCAAGAGGGTCTTGCACCTTGTTAAGCATGGTGAACTGAGCTAGTTTTTAAGAGGAACGCTGCCTAACTTTCAGTGTTTTCATGGGTGAGGAACATAAACTTTGTGCAAAATCACCACATAAAAGTAAATGGGAGAAAAACTGTAGCTTTTGTAAGAGATTCCTTAATGTTAGAAACAAGAGGGTCTAGAAACTTGGTTAATAATGTGCATTCAGTTTGCTCTTTAAAGGAGTACTGCGTAACGCTCAGTGTTTTCCTGGATGAGCAACATCACCTTTCTGCTGAATCACCCCATTCAAGTGAATGGGAGAATCACTGCAGCTCTGTAAGAGAAGCATTAGTGTTACAAGCAAGAGGGCCTTTCACCTTGTTATGCATGGTGAACCGAGTTAGCATTTGAAAAGAACGCTTCCTGACTGTCAGTGTTTTCAAAGGTGAAGAATATCAACTTTGTGCAAAACAGCCTCTTTCAAGTGAATGGAGAAAAAGTGTAGCTTTTCTAAGAAAACAATTAATGTTAGAAGCAAGATGATTTAGCAGCATGTTTAAGTTTGAGAATTGAGTGTGCTGTTTAAGGCAATACGCTCTCCCTCTCAGTGTTTCCATGGGTGAGGAACCTCATCTTTGTGCATAAGGAGAGCACACAAGTGAATGGGAGAAAAACTGCAGTTTTTTAAGAGAATCCTTTTAAGTTATAAACAAGATGGTCTAGCAACTTGGATAATATTGTGAATTCAGTTTGCTGTTTAAAGGAGTAGTGAATACTTCTCAGTGTATTCCTGGATCAGCAACATCACCTTTCTGCTGAATCTCCCCATTCAAGTGAAAGGGAGAAGCACTGCAGGTCTTGTAAGAGAAGCATTAGTGTTACAAGCAAGAGTTCCTTGCACCTTGTTAAGCATGGTGAACTGAGTTAGCTTTTGAAAGGAACGCTGCCCAATTGTCAGCGTTTTCATGGGTGAGGATCGTCAACTTTGTGCGAAATCTCTGCATACCAGTAAATGGGAGAAAAACTGCAGGTTTCTAAGAGAATTTTTAACGTTAGAAAAAAGAGGGTCTAGCAACTTGGTTAATATATTGAATTCAGTTTGCTCTTTAAAGGAGTACTGAATACCTCTCAGTGCTTTCCTGGAGGAGCAACATCACCTTTGTGCAGAATCACCCCTTTCAAGTGAAAGGGAGGAGCATTGTAGCTCTTGTAAGAGAAGCATTAATGTTACAAGCAAGAGGGCCTTGCACCTTGTTAAGCATGGTGAGCTAAATTAGCTTTTGAAAGGAACGCTGCCTAACTGTCTACAATTTCATGGGTGAGGAATATCAACTTTGTGCAAAATCACCACATACAAGTAAAGGGCAGAAAAACTGCAGATTTGTAGGAGAATCCTTCATGTTAGAAACAAGAGGGTCTAGTAACATGGTTAGTATGGTGAATTCAGTTTGCTTTTTAAGGGAGTACTGCCTACCTCTCAGTGTTTTCCTGGATCAGCAACATCAACTTTCTGCTGAATCTCCCCATTCAAGTGAATGGGAGAAGCACTGCAGCTCTTATAAGAGAAGCATTAATGTTCCAAGCAAGAGGGAATTTCACCTTGTTAAGCATGGTGAACTGAGGTAGCTTTTGAAAGGAACGCTGCCCAACTGTCAGCGTTTTCATGGGTGAGGATCATCAACTTTGTGCAAAATCACCCCATACACTAAATGGGAGAAAACCTGCAGTTTTCTAAGAGAATCCTTCATGTTAGAAACAAGAGGGTCTAGAAACTCGGTTACTATGGTGATCTCAGTTTGCTCTTTAAAGGAGTACTGCGTTCCTCTCAGTGTTTTCCTGGATGAACAATATCACCTTTGTGTAGAATCACCCCATTCAAGTGAAAGGGGAAGCACTGTAGCTCTTGTAGAGAAGGATTAATTTTACAAGCAAGAGGGTCTTGCACCTTGTTAAGCTTGGTGAACTCTGTTAGTTTTTGAAAGGAACGCTGCCTAACTTTCAGCGTTTTCATGCGTGAGGAACATAAACTTTTTGCAAAATCACCACCTTAAATAAAAGGGAGAAAAACTGCAGTTTTTGTAAGAGCATCCTGAATGTTAGAAACAAGAGGGTCTAGCAACATTGTCAGTATCGTGAATTCAGTTTGCTCTATAAAGGAGTACTGCTCACCTCCCAGTGTTTTCCTGGATCAGCAACATCACCTTGCTGCTGAATCTCCCCATTCAAGTGAAAGGGAGAATCACTGCAGCTTTGTAAGAGAAGCATTAATGTTACAAGCAAGATGGTGCTGCACCTTGTTAAGAATGGTGAACTGTGTTAGTTTTTGAAAGGAACGCTGCCTAACTTTCAGCGTTTTCATGTGTGAGGAACATAAACATTGTGCAAAATCACCGCATACAAGTGAATGGGAGAAAAACTGCACTTTTTGAAAGACATTCCTTAATGTTAGAAGCAAGATGGTCTTGCAACTTGGTTAATATTGTGAATTCAGTTTGCTACTTAAAGGACTACTGCCTACCTCTCAGTGTTTTCCTGGATGAGCAACATCACCTTTGTGTTGAATCACCCCATTCAAGTGAAAGGGAGAAGCACTGTAGCTCTTGTAGAGAAGGATTAATTTTACAAGCAAGAGGGTCTTGCACCTTCTTAAGCAATGTGAACTCTGTTAGTTTTTGAAAGGAACGCTGCCTAACTTTCAGGGTTTTCATGCGTGAGGAACATAAACGTTGTGCAAAATCACCGCATACAAGCAAATGGGAGAAAAACTGCAGGTTTGTAAAAGAATCTTTAATGTTAGAAAAAAGAGGGTCTAGCACCATGGTTAGTATTGTGAATCCTTTTTGCTCTTTAAAGGAATTCTGCCCACTTAGCACTGTTTTCCTGGATGAGCAATATCACTTTTGTGTTGAATCACCCCATTCAAGTGAATTGGAGAAGCCCTGTAGCACTTGTAAGAGAACGATTAACTTTACAAGCAAGAGTGTCTTGCACCTTGCTAAGCATGCTGAACTGTGTTAGTTTTTGAAAGGAATGCTGCCTAACCTTCAGCCTTTTCATGGGTGAGGAACATAAACTTTGTGCAAAATCACCGCATACAAGTGAATGGGAGAAATACTGCAGATTTGTAAGAGAATCCTTCATGTTAGAAACAAGAGGGTCTAGCAACATGGTTAGTATGGTGAATTCAGTTTGCTCTTTAAAGGAGTACTGCCTACCTCTAAGTGTTTTCCTGGATCAGCAACATCACCTTTCTGCTGAATCTCCCCAATCAAGTGAGTGGGAGAAGTACTGCAGCTCTTATAAGAGAAGCATTAATGTTCCAAGCAAGAGGGAATTTCACCTTGTTAAGCATCGTGTACAAAGTTAGCTTTTGAAAGGAAGGCTGAGCAACTGTCAGCGTTTTCATGGGTGAGGATCATCAACTTTGTGCAAAATCACCACATACACTAAATGGGAGAAAACCTGCAGTTTTCTAAGAGAATCCTTAATGTTAGAAGTAAGAGGGTCTAGAAACTGAGTTACTATGGTGAATTCAGTTTGCTCTTTAAAGGAGTACTGCATTCATCTCAGTGTTTTCCTGGATGAGCTATATCACCTTTGTGTTGAATCACCCCACTCAAGTGAAAGGGAGAAGCAGTGCAGCTCCTGTAAGAGAAGCATTAACATTAAAAGCAAGAGGGTCTTGCACCTTGTTAAGCATGGTGAACTGAGCTAGTTTTTAAGAGGAACGCTGCCTAACTTTCAGTGTTTTCATGGGTGAGGAACATAAACTTTGTGCAAAATCACCACATAAAAGTAAATGGGAGAAAAACTGTAGCTTTTGTAAGAGATTCCTTAATGTTAGAAACAAGAGGGTCTAGAAACTTGGTTAATAATGTGCATTCAGTTTGCTCTTTAAAGGAGTACTGCATAACGCTCAGTGTTTTCCTGGATGAGCAACATCACCTTTCTGCTGAATCACCCCATTCAAGTGAATGGGAGAATCACTGCAGCTCTGTAAGAGAAGCATTAGGGTTACAAGCAAGAGGGCCTTTCACCTTGTTATGCATGGTGAACCGAGTTAGCATTTGAAAAGAACGCTTCCTGACTGTCAGTGTTTTCAAAGGTGAAGAATATCAACTTTGTGCAAAACAGCCTCTTTCAAGTGAATGGAGAAAAAGTGTAGCTTTTCTAAGAAAACAATTAATGTTAGAAGCAAGATGATTTAGCAGCATGTTTAAGTTTGAGAATTGAGTGTGCTGTTTAAGGCAATACGCTCTCCCTCTCAGTGTTTCCATGGGTGAGGAACCTCATCTTTGTGCATAAGGAGAGCACACAAGTGAATGGGAGAAAAACTGCAGTTTTTTAAGAGAATCCTTTTAAGTTATAAACAAGATGGTCTAGCAACTTGGATAATATTGTGAATTCAGTTTGCTGTTTAAAGGAGTACTGAATACTTCTCAGTGTATTCCTGGATCAGCAACATCACCTTTCTGCTGAATCTCCCCATTCAAGTGAAAGGGAGAAGCACTGCAGCTCTTGTAAGAGAAGCATTAGTGTTACAAGCAAGAGGGCCTTGCACCTTGTTAAGCATGGTGAACTGAGTTAGCTTTTGAAAGGAACGCTGCCCAATTGTCAGCGTTTTCATGGGTGAGGATCGTCAACTTTGTGCGAAATCTCTGCATACCAGTAAATGGGAGAAAAACTGCAGGTTTCTAAGAGAATTTTTAACGTTAGAAAAAAGAGGGTCTAGCAACTTGGTTAATATATTGAATTCAGTTTGCTCTTTAAAGGAGTACTGAATACCTCTCAGTGCTTTCCTGGAGGAGCAACATCACCTTTGTGCAGAATCACCCCTTTCAAGTGAAAGGGAGGAGCATTGCAGCTCTTGTAAGAGAAGCATTAATGTTACAAGCAAGAGGGCCTTGCACCTTGTTAAGCATGGTGAGCTAAATTAGCTTTTGAAAGGAACGCTGCCTAACTGTCTACAATTTCATGGGTGAGGAATATCAACTTTGTGCAAAATCACCACATACAAGTAAAGGGCAGAAAAACTGCAGATTTGTAGGAGAATCCTTCATGTTAGAAACAAGAGGGTCTAGTAACATGGTTAGTATGGTGAATTCAGTTTGCTTTTTAAGGGAGTACTGCCTACCTCTCAGTGTTTTCCTGGATCAGCAACATCAACTTTCTGCTGAATCTCCCCATTCAAGTGAATGGGAGAAGCACTGCAGCTCTTATAAGAGAAGCATTAATGTTCCAAGCAAGAGGGAATTTCACCTTGTTAAGCATGGTGAACTGAGGTAGCTTT
This sequence comes from Castor canadensis, assembly GCF_047511655.1. NCBI lineage: Eukaryota > Metazoa > Chordata > Mammalia > Rodentia > Castoridae > Castor > Castor canadensis. Next base: position 36,001,930 of record NC_133401.1, on the reverse strand, counting down.
TGAAAGGAACGCTGCCCAACTGTCAGCGTTTTCATGGGTGAGGATCATCAACTTTGTGCAAAATCACCCCATACACTAAATGGGAGAAAACCTGCAGTTTTCTAAGAGAATCCTTCATGTTAGAAACAAGAGGGTCTAGAAACTCGGTTACTATGGTGATCTCAGTTTGCTCTTTAAAGGAGTACTGCGTTCCTCTCAGTGTTTTCCTGGATGAACAATATCACCTTTGTGTAGAATCACCCCATTCAAGTGAAAGGGGAAGCACTGTAGCTCTTGTAGAGAAGGATTAATTTTACAAGCAAGAGGGTCTTGCACCTTGTTAAGCTTGGTGAACTCTGTTAGTTTTTGAAAGGAACGCTGCCTAACTTTCAGCGTTTTCATGCGTGAGGAACATAAACTTTTTGCAAAATCACCACCTTAAATAAAAGGGAGAAAAACTGCAGTTTTTGTAAGAGCATCCTGAATGTTAGAAACAAGAGGGTCTAGCAACATTGTCAGTATCGTGAATTCAGTTTGCTCTATAAAGGAGTACTGCTCACCTCCCAGTGTTTTCCTGGATCAGCAACATCACCTTGCTGCTGAATCTCCCCATTCAAGTGAAAGGGAGAATCACTGCAGCTTTGTAAGAGAAGCATTAATGTTACAAGCAAGATGGTGCTGCACCTTGTTAAGAATGGTGAACTGTGTTAGTTTTTGAAAGGAACGCTGCCTAACTTTCAGCGTTTTCATGTGTGAGGAACATAAACATTGTGCAAAATCACCGCATACAAGTGAATGGGAGAAAAACTGCACTTTTTGAAAGACATTCCTTAATGTTAGAAGCAAGATGGTCTTGCAACTTGGTTAATATTGTGAATTCAGTTTGCTACTTAAAGGACTACTGCCTACCTCTCAGTGTTTTCCTGGATGAGCAACATCACCTTTGTGTTGAATCACCCCATTCAAGTGAAAGGGAGAAGCACTGTAGCTCTTGTAGAGAAGGATTAATTTTACAAGCAAGAGGGTCTTGCACCTTCTTAAGCAATGTGAACTCTGTTAGTTTTTGAAAGGAACGCTGCCTAACTTTCAGGGTTTTCATGTGTGAGGAACATAAACGTTGTGCAAAATCACCGCATACAAGCAAAAGGGAGAAAAACTGCAGGTTTGTAAAAGAATCTTTAATGTTAGAAAAAAGAGGGTCTAGCACCATGTGAATCCTTTTTGCTCTTTAAAGGAATTCTGCCCACTTAGCACTGTTTTCCTGGATGAGCAATATCACTTTTGTGTTGAATCACCCCATTCAAGTGAATTGGAGAAGCCCTGTAGCACTTGTAAGAGAACGATTAACTTTACAAGCAAGAGTGTCTTGCACCTTGCTAAGCATGCTGAACTGTGTTAGTTTTTGAAAGGAATGCTGCCTAACCTTCAGCCTTTTCATGGGTGAGGAACATAAACTTTGTGCAAAATCACCGCATACAAGTGAATGGGAGAAATACTTCAGATTTGTAAGAGAATCCTTCATGTTAGAAACAAGAGGGTCTAGCAACATGGTTAGTATGGTGAATTCAGTTTGCTCTTTAAAGGAGTACTGCCTACCTCTAAGTGTTTTCCTGGATCAGCAACATCACCTTTCTGCTGAATCTCCCCAATCAAGTGAGTGGGAGAAGTACTGCAGCTCTTATAAGAGAAGCATTAATGTTCCAAGCAAGAGGGAATTTCACCTTGTTAAGCATCGTGTACAAAGTTAGCTTTTGAAAGGAATGCTGAGCAACTGTCAGCGTTTTCATGGGTGAGGATCATCAACTTTGTGCAAAATCACCACATACACTAAATGGGAGAAAACCTGCAGTTTTCTAAGAGAATCCTTAATGTTAGAAGTAAGAGGGTCTAGAAACTCAGTTACTATGGTGAATTCAGTTTGCTCTTTAAAGGAGTACTGCATTCATCTCAGTGTTTTCCTGGATGAGCTATATCACCTTTGTGTTGAATCACCCCACTCAAGTGAAAGGGAGAAGCAGTGCAGCTCCTGTAAGAGAAGCATTAACATTAAAAGCAAGAGGGTCTTGCACCTTGTTAAGCATGGTGAACTGAGCTAGTTTTTAAGAGGAACGCTGCCTAACTTTCAGTGTTTTCATGGGTGAGGAACATAAACTTTGTGCAAAATCACCACATAAAAGTAAATGGGAGAAAAACTGTAGCTTTTGTAAGAGATTCCTTAATGTTAGAAACAAGAGGGTCTAGAAACTTGGTTAATAATGTGCATTCAGTTTGCTCTTTAAAGGAGTACTGCGTAACGCTCAGTGTTTTCCTGGATGAGCAACATCACCTTTCTGCTGAATCACCCCATTCAAGTGAATGGGAGAATCACTGCAGCTCTGTAAGAGAAGCATTAGTGTTACAAGCAAGAGGGCCTTTCACCTTGTTATGCATGGTGAACCGAGTTAGCATTTGAAAAGAACGCTTCCTGACTGTCAGTGTTTTCAAAGGTGAAGAATATCAACTTTGTGCAAAACAGCCTCTTTCAAGTGAATGGAGAAAAAGTGTAGCTTTTCTAAGAAAACAATTAATGTTAGAAGCAAGATGATTTAGCAGCATGTTTAAGTTTGAGAATTGAGTGTGCTGTTTAAGGCAATACGCTCTCCCTCTCAGTGTTTCCATGGGTGAGGAACCTCATCTTTGTGCATAAGGAGAGCACACAAGTGAATGGGAGAAAAACTGCAGTTTTTTAAGAGAATCCTTTTAAGTTATAAACAAGATGGTCTAGCAACTTGGATAATATTGTGAATTCAGTTTGCTGTTTAAAGGAGTAGTGAATACTTCTCAGTGTATTCCTGGATCAGCAACATCACCTTTCTGCTGAATCTCCCCATTCAAGTGAAAGGGAGAAGCACTGCAGGTCTTGTAAGAGAAGCATTAGTGTTACAAGCAAGAGTTCCTTGCACCTTGTTAAGCATGGTGAACTGAGTTAGCTTTTGAAAGGAACGCTGCCCAATTGTCAGCGTTTTCATGGGTGAGGATCGTCAACTTTGTGCGAAATCTCTGCATACCAGTAAATGGGAGAAAAACTGCAGGTTTCTAAGAGAATTTTTAACGTTAGAAAAAAGAGGGTCTAGCAACTTGGTTAATATATTGAATTCAGTTTGCTCTTTAAAGGAGTACTGAATACCTCTCAGTGCTTTCCTGGAGGAGCAACATCACCTTTGTGCAGAATCACCCCTTTCAAGTGAAAGGGAGGAGCATTGTAGCTCTTGTAAGAGAAGCATTAATGTTACAAGCAAGAGGGCCTTGCACCTTGTTAAGCATGGTGAGCTAAATTAGCTTTTGAAAGGAACGCTGCCTAACTGTCTACAATTTCATGGGTGAGGAATATCAACTTTGTGCAAAATCACCACATACAAGTAAAGGGCAGAAAAACTGCAGATTTGTAGGAGAATCCTTCATGTTAGAAACAAGAGGGTCTAGTAACATGGTTAGTATGGTGAATTCAGTTTGCTTTTTAAGGGAGTACTGCCTACCTCTCAGTGTTTTCCTGGATCAGCAACATCAACTTTCTGCTGAATCTCCCCATTCAAGTGAATGGGAGAAGCACTGCAGCTCTTATAAGAGAAGCATTAATGTTCCAAGCAAGAGGGAATTTCACCTTGTTAAGCATGGTGAACTGAGGTAGCTTTTGAAAGGAACGCTGCCCAACTGTCAGCGTTTTCATGGGTGAGGATCATCAACTTTGTGCAAAATCACCCCATACACTAAATGGGAGAAAACCTGCAGTTTTCTAAGAGAATCCTTCATGTTAGAAACAAGAGGGTCTAGAAACTCGGTTACTATGGTGATCTCAGTTTGCTCTTTAAAGGAGTACTGCGTTCCTCTCAGTGTTTTCCTGGATGAACAATATCACCTTTGTGTAGAATCACCCCATTCAAGTGAAAGGGGAAGCACTGTAGCTCTTGTAGAGAAGGATTAATTTTACAAGCAAGAGGGTCTTGCACCTTGTTAAGCTTGGTGAACTCTGTTAGTTTTTGAAAGGAACGCTGCCTAACTTTCAGCGTTTTCATGCGTGAGGAACATAAACTTTTTGCAAAATCACCACCTTAAATAAAAGGGAGAAAAACTGCAGTTTTTGTAAGAGCATCCTGAATGTTAGAAACAAGAGGGTCTAGCAACATTGTCAGTATCGTGAATTCAGTTTGCTCTATAAAGGAGTACTGCTCACCTCCCAGTGTTTTCCTGGATCAGCAACATCACCTTGCTGCTGAATCTCCCCATTCAAGTGAAAGGGAGAATCACTGCAGCTTTGTAAGAGAAGCATTAATGTTACAAGCAAGATGGTGCTGCACCTTGTTAAGAATGGTGAACTGTGTTAGTTTTTGAAAGGAACGCTGCCTAACTTTCAGCGTTTTCATGTGTGAGGAACATAAACATTGTGCAAAATCACCGCATACAAGTGAATGGGAGAAAAACTGCACTTTTTGAAAGACATTCCTTAATGTTAGAAGCAAGATGGTCTTGCAACTTGGTTAATATTGTGAATTCAGTTTGCTACTTAAAGGACTACTGCCTACCTCTCAGTGTTTTCCTGGATGAGCAACATCACCTTTGTGTTGAATCACCCCATTCAAGTGAAAGGGAGAAGCACTGTAGCTCTTGTAGAGAAGGATTAATTTTACAAGCAAGAGGGTCTTGCACCTTCTTAAGCAATGTGAACTCTGTTAGTTTTTGAAAGGAACGCTGCCTAACTTTCAGGGTTTTCATGCGTGAGGAACATAAACGTTGTGCAAAATCACCGCATACAAGCAAATGGGAGAAAAACTGCAGGTTTGTAAAAGAATCTTTAATGTTAGAAAAAAGAGGGTCTAGCACCATGGTTAGTATTGTGAATCCTTTTTGCTCTTTAAAGGAATTCTGCCCACTTAGCACTGTTTTCCTGGATGAGCAATATCACTTTTGTGTTGAATCACCCCATTCAAGTGAATTGGAGAAGCCCTGTAGCACTTGTAAGAGAACGATTAACTTTACAAGCAAGAGTGTCTTGCACCTTGCTAAGCATGCTGAACTGTGTTAGTTTTTGAAAGGAATGCTGCCTAACCTTCAGCCTTTTCATGGGTGAGGAACATAAACTTTGTGCAAAATCACCGCATACAAGTGAATGGGAGAAATACTGCAGATTTGTAAGAGAATCCTTCATGTTAGAAACAAGAGGGTCTAGCAACATGGTTAGTATGGTGAATTCAGTTTGCTCTTTAAAGGAGTACTGCCTACCTCTAAGTGTTTTCCTGGATCAGCAACATCACCTTTCTGCTGAATCTCCCCAATCAAGTGAGTGGGAGAAGTACTGCAGCTCTTATAAGAGAAGCATTAATGTTCCAAGCAAGAGGGAATTTCACCTTGTTAAGCATCGTGTACAAAGTTAGCTTTTGAAAGGAAGGCTGAGCAACTGTCAGCGTTTTCATGGGTGAGGATCATCAACTTTGTGCAAAATCACCACATACACTAAATGGGAGAAAACCTGCAGTTTTCTAAGAGAATCCTTAATGTTAGAAGTAAGAGGGTCTAGAAACTGAGTTACTATGGTGAATTCAGTTTGCTCTTTAAAGGAGTACTGCATTCATCTCAGTGTTTTCCTGGATGAGCTATATCACCTTTGTGTTGAATCACCCCACTCAAGTGAAAGGGAGAAGCAGTGCAGCTCCTGTAAGAGAAGCATTAACATTAAAAGCAAGAGGGTCTTGCACCTTGTTAAGCATGGTGAACTGAGCTAGTTTTTAAGAGGAACGCTGCCTAACTTTCAGTGTTTTCATGGGTGAGGAACATAAACTTTGTGCAAAATCACCACATAAAAGTAAATGGGAGAAAAACTGTAGCTTTTGTAAGAGATTCCTTAATGTTAGAAACAAGAGGGTCTAGAAACTTGGTTAATAATGTGCATTCAGTTTGCTCTTTAAAGGAGTACTGCATAACGCTCAGTGTTTTCCTGGATGAGCAACATCACCTTTCTGCTGAATCACCCCATTCAAGTGAATGGGAGAATCACTGCAGCTCTGTAAGAGAAGCATTAGGGTTACAAGCAAGAGGGCCTTTCACCTTGTTATGCATGGTGAACCGAGTTAGCATTTGAAAAGAACGCTTCCTGACTGTCAGTGTTTTCAAAGGTGAAGAATATCAACTTTGTGCAAAACAGCCTCTTTCAAGTGAATGGAGAAAAAGTGTAGCTTTTCTAAGAAAACAATTAATGTTAGAAGCAAGATGATTTAGCAGCATGTTTAAGTTTGAGAATTGAGTGTGCTGTTTAAGGCAATACGCTCTCCCTCTCAGTGTTTCCATGGGTGAGGAACCTCATCTTTGTGCATAAGGAGAGCACACAAGTGAATGGGAGAAAAACTGCAGTTTTTTAAGAGAATCCTTTTAAGTTATAAACAAGATGGTCTAGCAACTTGGATAATATTGTGAATTCAGTTTGCTGTTTAAAGGAGTACTGAATACTTCTCAGTGTATTCCTGGATCAGCAACATCACCTTTCTGCTGAATCTCCCCATTCAAGTGAAAGGGAGAAGCACTGCAGCTCTTGTAAGAGAAGCATTAGTGTTACAAGCAAGAGGGCCTTGCACCTTGTTAAGCATGGTGAACTGAGTTAGCTTTTGAAAGGAACGCTGCCCAATTGTCAGCGTTTTCATGGGTGAGGATCGTCAACTTTGTGCGAAATCTCTGCATACCAGTAAATGGGAGAAAAACTGCAGGTTTCTAAGAGAATTTTTAACGTTAGAAAAAAGAGGGTCTAGCAACTTGGTTAATATATTGAATTCAGTTTGCTCTTTAAAGGAGTACTGAATACCTCTCAGTGCTTTCCTGGAGGAGCAACATCACCTTTGTGCAGAATCACCCCTTTCAAGTGAAAGGGAGGAGCATTGTAGCTCTTGTAAGAGAAGCATTAATGTTACAAGCAAGAGGGCCTTGCACCTTGTTAAGCATGGTGAGCTAAATTAGCTTTTGAAAGGAACGCTGCCTAACTGTCTACAATTTCATGGGTGAGGAATATCAACTTTGTGCAAAATCACCACATACAAGTAAAGGGCAGAAAAACTGCAGATTTGTAGGAGAATCCTTCATGTTAGAAACAAGAGGGTCTAGTAACATGGTTAGTATGGTGAATTCAGTTTGCTTTTTAAGGGAGTACTGCCTACCTCTCAGTGTTTTCCTGGATCAGCAACATCAACTTTCTGCTGAATCTCCCCATTCAAGTGAATGGGAGAAGCACTGCAGCTCTTATAAGAGAAGCATTAATGTTCCAAGCAAGAGGGAATTTCACCTTGTTAAGCATGGTGAACTGAGGTAGCTTTTGAAAGGAACGCTGCCCAACTGTCAGCGTTTTCATGGGTGAGGATCATCAACTTTGTGCAAAATCACCCCATACACTAAATGGGAGAAAACCTGCAGTTTTCTAAGAGAATCCTTCATGTTAGAAACAAGAGGGTCTAGAAACTCGGTTACTATGGTGATCTCAGTTTGCTCTTTAAAGGAGTACTGCGTTCCTCTCAGTGTTTTCCTGGATGAACAATATCACCTTTGTGTAGAATCACCCCATTCAAGTGAAAGGGGAAGCACTGTAGCTCTTGTAGAGAAGGATTAATTTTACAAGCAAGAGGGTCTTGCACCTTGTTAAGCTTGGTGAACTCTGTTAGTTTTTGAAAGGAACGCTGCCTAACTTTCAGCGTTTTCATGCGTGAGGAACATAAACTTTTTGCAAAATCACCACCTTAAATAAAAGGGAGAAAAACTGCAGTTTTTGTAAGAGCATCCTGAATGTTAGAAACAAGAGGGTCTAGCAACATTGTCAGTATCGTGAATTCAGTTTGCTCTATAAAGGAGTACTGCTCACCTCCCAGTGTTTTCCTGGATCAGCAACATCACCTTGCTGCTGAATCTCCCCATTCAAGTGAAAGGGAGAATCACTGCAGCTTTGTAAGAGAAGCATTAATGTTACAAGCAAGATGGTGCTGCACCTTGTTAAGAATGGTGAACTGTGTTAGTTTTTGAAAGGAACGCTGCCTAACTTTCAGCGTTTTCATGTGTGAGGAACATAAACATTGTGCAAAATCACCGCATACAAGTGAATGGGAGAAAAACTGCACTTTTTGAAAGACATTCCTTAATGTTAGAAGCAAGATGGTCTTGCAACTTGGTTAATATTGTGAATTCAGTTTGCTACTTAAAGGACTACTGCCTACCTCTCAGTGTTTTCCTGGATGAGCAACATCACCTTTGTGTTGAATCACCCCATTCAAGTGAAAGGGAGAAGCACTGTAGCTCTTGTAGAGAAGGATTAATTTTACAAGCAAGAGGGTCTTGCACCTTCTTAAGCAATGTGAACTCTGTTAGTTTTTGAAAGGAACGCTGCCTAACTTTCAGGGTTTTCATGCGTGAGGAACATAAACGTTGTGCAAAATCACCGCATACAAGCAAATGGGAGAAAAACTGCAGGTTTGTAAAAGAATCTTTAATGTTAGAAAAAAGAGGGTCTAGCACCATGGTTAGTATTGTGAATCCTTTTTGCTCTTTAAAGGAATTCTGCCCACTTAGCACTGTTTTCCTGGATGAGCAATATCACTTTTGTGTTGAATCACCCCATTCAAGTGAATTGGAGAAGCCCTGTAGCACTTGTAAGAGAACGATTAACTTTACAAGCAAGAGTGTCTTGCACCTTGCTAAGCATGCTGAACTGTGTTAGTTTTTGAAAGGAATGCTGCCTAACCTTCAGCCTTTTCATGGGTGAGGAACATAAACTTTGTGCAAAATCACCGCATACAAGTGAATGGGAGAAATACTGCAGATTTGTAAGAGAATCCTTCATGTTAGAAACAAGAGGGTCTAGCAACATGGTTAGTATGGTGAATTCAGTTTGCTCTTTAAAGGAGTACTGCCTACCTCTAAGTGTTTTCCTGGATCAGCAACATCACCTTTCTGCTGAATCTCCCCAATCAAGTGAGTGGGAGAAGTACTGCAGCTCTTATAAGAGAAGCATTAATGTTCCAAGCAAGAGGGAATTTCACCTTGTTAAGCATCGTGTACAAAGTTAGCTTTTGAAAGGAAGGCTGAGCAACTGTCAGCGTTTTCATGGGTGAGGATCATCAACTTTGTGCAAAATCACCACATACACTAAATGGGAGAAAACCTGCAGTTTTCTAAGAGAATCCTTAATGTTAGAAGTAAGAGGGTCTAGAAACTGAGTTACTATGGTGAATTCAGTTTGCTCTTTAAAGGAGTACTGCATTCATCTCAGTGTTTTCCTGGATGAGCTATATCACCTTTGTGTTGAATCACCCCACTCAAGTGAAAGGGAGAAGCAGTGCAGCTCCTGTAAGAGAAGCATTAACATTAAAAGCAAGAGGGTCTTGCACCTTGTTAAGCATGGTGAACTGAGCTAGTTTTTAAGAGGAACGCTGCCTAACTTTCAGTGTTTTCATGGGTGAGGAACATAAACTTTGTGCAAAATCACCACATAAAAGTAAATGGGAGAAAAACTGTAGCTTTTGTAAGAGATTCCTTAATGTTAGAAACAAGAGGGTCTAGAAACTTGGTTAATAATGTGCATTCAGTTTGCTCTTTAAAGGAGTACTGCATAACGCTCAGTGTTTTCCTGGATGAGCAACATCACCTTTCTGCTGAATCACCCCATTCAAGTGAATGGGAGAATCACTGCAGCTCTGTAAGAGAAGCATTAGGGTTACAAGCAAGAGGGCCTTTCACCTTGTTATGCATGGTGAACCGAGTTAGCATTTGAAAAGAACGCTTCCTGACTGTCAGTGTTTTCAAAGGTGAAGAATATCAACTTTGTGCAAAACAGCCTCTTTCAAGTGAATGGAGAAAAAGTGTAGCTTTTCTAAGAAAACAATTAATGTTAGAAGCAAGATGATTTAGCAGCATGTTTAAGTTTGAGAATTGAGTGTGCTGTTTAAGGCAATACGCTCTCCCTCTCAGTGTTTCCATGGGTGAGGAACCTCATCTTTGTGCATAAGGAGAGCACACAAGTGAATGGGAGAAAAACTGCAGTTTTTTAAGAGAATCCTTTTAAGTTATAAACAAGATGGTCTAGCAACTTGGATAATATTGTGAATTCAGTTTGCTGTTTAAAGGAGTACTGAATACTTCTCAGTGTATTCCTGGATCAGCAACATCACCTTTCTGCTGAATCTCCCCATTCAAGTGAAAGGGAGAAGCACTGCAGCTCTTGTAAGAGAAGCATTAGTGTTACAAGCAAGAGGGCCTTGCACCTTGTTAAGCATGGTGAACTGAGTTAGCTTTTGAAAGGAACGCTGCCCAATTGTCAGCGTTTTCATGGGTGAGGATCGTCAACTTTGTGCGAAATCTCTGCATACCAGTAAATGGGAGAAAAACTGCAGGTTTCTAAGAGAATTTTTAACGTTAGAAAAAAGAGGGTCTAGCAACTTGGTTAATATATTGAATTCAGTTTGCTCTTTAAAGGAGTACTGAATACCTCTCAGTGCTTTCCTGGAGGAGCAACATCACCTTTCTGCAGAATCACCCCTTTCAAGTGAAAGGGAGGAGCATTGCAGCTCTTGTAAGAGAAGCATTAATGTTACAAGCAAGAGGGCCTTGCACCTTGTTAAGCATGGTGAGCTAAATTAGCTTTTGAAAGGAACGCTGCCTAACTGTCTACAATTTCATGGGTGAGGAATATCAACTTTGTGCAAAATCACCACATACAAGTAAAGGGCAGAAAAACTGCAGATTTGTAGGAGAATCCTTCATGTTAGAAACAAGAGGGTCTAGTAACATGGTTAGTATGGTGAATTCAGTTTGCTTTTTAAGGGAGTACTGCCTACCTCTCAGTGTTTTCCTGGATCAGCAACATCAACTTTCTGCTGAATCTCCCCATTCAAGTGAATGGGAGAAGCACTGCAGCTCTTATAAGAGAAGCATTAATGTTCCAAGCAAGAGGGAATTTCACCTTGTTAAGCATGGTGAACTGAGGTAGCTTTTGAAAGGAACGCTGCCCAACTGTCAGCGTTTTCATGGGTGAGGATCATCAACTTTGTGCAAAATCACCCCATACACTAAATGGGAGAAAACCTGCAGTTTTCTAAGAGAATCCTTCATGTTAGAAACAAGAGGGTCTAGAAACTCGGTTACTATGGTGATCTCAGTTTGCTCTTTAAAGGAGTACTGCGTTCCTCTCAGTGTTTTCCTGGATGAACAATATCACCTTTGTGTAGAATCACCCCATTCAAGTGAAAGGGAGAAGTACTGTAGCTCTTGTAGAGAAGGATTAATTTTACAAGCAAGAGGGTCTTGCACCTTGTTAAGCTTGGTGAACTCTGTTAGTTTTTGAAAGGAACGCTGCCTAACTTTCAGAGTTTTCATGTGTGAGGAACATAAACTTTGTGCAAAATCACGGCCTTAAATAAAAGGGAGAAAAACTGCAGTTTTTGTAAGAGCATCCTGAATGTTAGAAACAAGAGGGTCTAGCAACATTTTCAGTATCGTGAATTCTGTTTGCTCTATAAAGGAGTACTGCTCACCTGCCAGTGTTTTCCTGGATCAGCAACATCACCGTGCTGCTGAATCTCCCCATTCAAGTGAAAGGGAGAATCACTGCAGCTTTGTAAGGGAAGCATTAATGTTACAAGCAAGATGTTGCTGCACCTTGTTAAGAATGGTGAACTGTGTTAGTTTTTGAAAGGAACGCTGCCTAACTTTCAGCGTTTTCATGTGTGAGGAACATAAATTTTTGCAAAATCACCACCTTAAATAAAAGGGAGAAAAACTGCAGTTTTTGTAAGAGCATCCTGAATGTTAGAAACAAGAGGGTCTAGCAACATTGTCAGTATCGTGAATTCAGTTTGCTCTATAAAGGAGCACTGCTAACCTCCCAGTGTTTTCCTGGATCAGCAACATCACCTTGCTGCCGAATCTCCCCTCTCAAGTGAAAGGGAGAATCACTGCAGCTTTGTAAGAGAAGCATTAATGTTACAAGCAAGATGGTGCTGCACCTTGTTAAGAATGGTGAAATGTGTTAGTTTTTGAAAGGAACGCTGCCTAACTTTCAGCGTTTTCATGTGTGAGGAACATAAACATTGTGTAAAATCACCGCATACAAGTGAATGGGAGAAAAACTGCACTTTTTGAAAGACATTCCTTAATGTTAGAAGCAAGATGGTCTAGCAACTTGGTTAATATTGTGAATTCAGTTTGCTACTTAAAAGAGTACTGCCTACCTCTCAGTGTTTTCCTGGATGAGCAACATCACCTTTGTGTTGAATCACCCCATTCAAGTGAAAGGGAGAAGCACTGTAGCTCTTGTAGAGAAGGATTAATTTTACAAGCAAGAGGGTCTTGCACCTTCTTAAGCAATGTGAACTCTGTTAGTTTTTGAAAGGAACGCTGCCTAACTTTCAGGGTTTTCATGTGTGAGGAACATAAACGTTGTGCAAAATCACCGCATACAAGCAAATGGGAGAAAAACTGCAGGTTTGTAAAAGAATCTTTAATGTTAGAAAAAAGAGGGTCTAGCACCATGGTTAGTATTGTGAATCCTTTTTGCTCTTTAAAGGAATTCTGCCCACTTAGCACTGTTTTCCTGGATGAGCAATATCACTTTTGTGTTGAATCACCCCATTCAAGTGAATTGGAGAAGCCCTGTAGCACTTGTAAGAGAACGATTAACTTTACAAGCAAGAGTGTCTTGCACCTTGCTAAGCATGCTGAACTGTGTTAGTTTTTGAAAGGAATGCTGCCTAACCTTCAGCCTTTTCATGGGTGAGGAACATAAACTTTGTGCAAAATCACCGCATACAAGTGAATGGGAGAAATACTGCAGATTTGTAAGAGAATCCTTCATGTTAGAAACAAGAGGGTCTAGCAACATGGTTAGTATGGTGAATTCAGTTTGCTCTTTAAAGGAGTACTGCCTACCTCTCAGTGTTTTCCTGGATCAGCAACATCACCTTTCTGCTGAATCTCCCCAGTCAAGTGAGTGGGAGAAGTACTGCAGCTCTTATAAGAGAAGCATTAATGTTCCAAGCAAGAGGGAATTTCACCTTGTTAAGCATGGTGAACTGAGTTAGCTTTTGAAAGGAATCCTGAGCAACTGTGAGCGTTTTCATGGGTGAGGATCATCAACTTTGTGCAAAATCACCACATACACTAAATGGGAGAAAACCTGCAGTTTTCTAAGAGAATCCTTAATGTTAGAAGTAAGAGGGTCTAGAAACTCAGTTACTATGGTGAATTCAGTTTGCTCTTTAAAGGAGTACTGCATTCATCTCAGTGTTTTCCTGGATGAGCTATATCACCTTTGTGTTGAATCACCCCACACAAGTGAAAGGGAGAAGCAGTGCAGCTCTTGTAAGAGAAGCATTAACATTAAAAGCAAGAGGGTCTTGCACCTTGTTAAGCATGGTGAACTGAGCCAGTTTTGAAGAGGAACGCTGCCTAACTTTCAGTGTTTTCATGGGTGAGGAACATAAACTTTGTGCAAAATCACCACATAAAAGTAAATGGGAGGAAAACTGTAGCTTTTGTAAGAGATTCCTTAATGTTAGAAACAAGAGGGTCTAGCAACTTGGTTAATATTGTGCATTCAGTTTGCTCTTTAAAGGAGTACTGCATAACGCTCAGTGTTTTCCTGGATGAGTAACATCACCTTTGTGCAGAATCACACCTTTCAAGTGAAAGGGAGGAGCATTGCAGCTCTTGTAAGAGAAGCATTAATGTTACAAGCAAGAGGGCCTTGCACCTTGTTAAGCATTGTGAGCTAAGTTAGCTTTTGAAAGGAACGCTGCCTAACTGTCTGCAATTTCATGGGTGAGGAATATCAACTTTGTGCAAAATCACCACATACAAGTAAAGGGCAGAAAAACTGCAGATTTGTAGGAGAATCCTTAATGTTAGAAGTAAGAGGGTCTAGCAACATGGTTAGTATGGTGAATTCAGTTTGCTTTTTAAGGGAGTACTGCCTACCTCTCAGTGTTTTCCTGGATCAGCAACATCAACTTTCTGATAAATCTCCCCATTCAAGTGAATGGGAGAAGCACTGCAGCACTTATAAGAGAAGCATTAATGTTCCAAGCAAGAGGGAATTTCACCTTGTTAACCATGGTGAACTCAGCTAGTTTTTAAGAGGAACGCTGCCTAACTTTCAGTGTTTTCATGGGTGAGGAACATAAACTTTGTGCAAAATCACCACATAAAAGTAAATGGGAGAAAAACTGTAGCTTTTGTAAGAGATTCCTTAATGTTAGAAACAAGAGGGTCTAGCAACTTGGTTCATATTGTGAATTCAGTTTGCTCTTTAAAGGAGTACTGCGTAACGCTCAGTGTTTTCCTGGATGAGCAACATCACCTTTCTGCTGAATCACCCCATTCAAGTGAACAGGAGAATCACTGCAGCTCTGTAAGAGAAGCATTAGTGTTACAAGCAAGAGGGCCTTTCACCTTGTTATGCATGGTGAACCGAGTTAGCATTTGAAAAGAACGCTTCCTGACTGTCAGCGTTTTCAAAGGTGAAGAATATCAACTTTGTGCAAAACAGCCTCTTTCAAGTGAATGGAGAAAAAGTGTAGCTTTTCTAAGAAAACAATTAATGTTAGAAGCAAGATGATTTAGCAGCATGTTTAAGTTTGAGAATTGAGTGTGCTGTTTAAGGCAATACGCTCTCCCTCTCAGTGTTTCCATGGGTGAGGAACCTCATCTTTGTGCATAAGGAGAGCACACAAGTGAATGGGAGAAAAACTGCAGTTTTTTAAGAGAATCCTTTTAAGTTATAAACAAGATGGTCTAGCAACTTGGATAATATTGTGAATTCAGTTTGCTGTTTAAAGGAGTACTGAATACTTCTCAGTGTATTCCTGGATCAGCAACATCACCTTTCTGCTGAATCTCCCCATTCAAGTGAAAGGGAGAAGCACTGCAGCTCTTGTAAGAGAAGCATTAATGTTACAAGCAAGAGGGCCCTGCACCTTGTTAAGCATGGTGAACTGAGTTAGCTTTTGAAAGGAACGCTGCCCAATTGTCAGCGTTTTCATGGTTGAGGATCGTCAACTTTGTGCGAAATCTCTGCATACCAGTAAATGGGAGAAAAACTGCAGGTTTCTAAGAGAATCTTTAACGTTAGAAACAAGAGGGTCTAGCAACTTGGTTAATATATTGAATTCAGTTTGCTCTTTAAAGGAGTACTGAATACCTCTCAGTGCTTTCCTGGAGGAGCAACATCACCTTTGTGCAGAATCACCCCTTTCAAGTGAAAGGGAGGAGCATTGCAGCTCTTGTAAGAGAAGCATTAATGTTACAAGCAAGAGGGCCTTGCACCTTGTTAAGCACGGTGAGCTAAGTTAGCTTTTGAAAGGAACGCTGCCTAACTGTCTGCAATTTCATGGGTGAGGAATATCAACTTTGTGCAAAATCACCACATACAAGTAAAGGGCAGAAAAACTGCAGATTTGTAGGAGAATCCTTCATGTTAGAAACAAGAGGGTCTAGCAACATGGTTAGTATGGTGAATTCAGTATGCTTTTTAAGGGAGTACTGCCTACCTCTCAGTGTTTTCCTGAATCAGCAACATCAACTTTCTGCTGAATCTCCCCATTCAAGTGAATGGGAGAAGCACTGCAGCTCTTATAAGAGAAGCATTAATGTTAGAAGCAAGAGGGCCTTGCACCTTGTTAAGCATGGTGAACTGAGTTAGCTTTTGAAAGAAACGCTGCCCAATTGTCAGCGTTTTCATGGGTGAGGATCGTCAACTTTGTGCGAAATCTCTGCATACCAGTAAATAGGAGAAAAACTGCAGGTGTCTAAGAGAATCTTTAACGTTAGAAACAAGAGGGTCTAGCAACTTGGTTAATATATTGAATTCAGTTTGCTCTTTAAAGGAGTACTGAATACCTCTCAGTGCTTTCCTGGAGGAGCAACATCACCTTTGTGCAGAATCACCCCTTTCAAGTGAAAGGGAGGAGCATTGCAGCTCTTGTAAGAGAAGCATTAATGTTACAAGCAAGAGGGCCTTGCACCTTGTTAAGCATGGTGAGCTAAGTTAGCTTTTGAAAGGAACGCTGCCTAACTGTCTGCAATTTCATGGGTGAGGACTATCAACTTTGTGCAAAATCACCACATACAAGTAAAGGGCAGAAAAACTGCAGATTTGTAGGAGAATCCTTTATGTTAGAACAAGAGGGTCTAGCAACATGGTTAGTATGGTGAATTCAGTTTGCTTTTTAAGGGAGTACTGCCTACCTCTCAGTGTTTTCCTGGATCAGCAACATCAACTTTCTGCTGAATCTCCCCATTCAAGTGAATGGGAGAAGCACTGCAGCTCTTATAAGAGAAGCATTAATGTTCCAAGCAAGAGGGAATTTCACCTTGTTAAGCTTGGTGAACTGTGTTAGTTTTTGAAAGGAACGCTGCCTAACTTTCAGCGTTTTCATGTGTGAGGAACATAAACTTTTTGCAAAATCACCACCTTAAATAAAAGGGAGAAAAACTGCTCTTTTTTTAAGAGCATCCTGAATGTTAGAAACAAGAGGGTCTAGCAACATTGTCAGTATCGTGAATTCAGTTTGCTCTATAAAGGAGTACTGCTCACCTCCCAGTGTATTCCTGGATCAGCAACATCACCTTGCTGCTGAATCTCCCCACTCAAGTGAAAGGGAGAATCACTGCAGGTTTGTAAGAGAAGCATTAATGTTACAAGCAAGATGGTGCTGCACCTTGTTAAGAATGGCGAACTGTGTTAGTTTTTGAAAGGAACGCTGCCTAACTTTCAGCGTTTTCATGTGTGAGGAACATAAACATTGTGCAAAATCACCGCATACAAGTGAATGGGAGAAAAACCGCACTTTTTGAAAGACATTCCTTAATGTTAGAAACAAGAAGGTCTAGCAACTTGGTTAATATTGTGAATTCAGTTTGCTACTTAAAGGAGTACTGCCTACCTCTCAGTGTTTTCCTGGATGAGCAAAATCACCTTTGTGTTGAATCACCCCATTCAAGTGAAAGGGAGAAGCACTGTAGCTCTTGTAGAGAAGGATTAATTTTACAAGCAAGAGGGTCTTGCACCTTCTTAAGCAATGTGAACTCTGTTAGTTTTTGAAAGGAACGCTGCCTAACTTTCAGGGTTTTCATGTGTGAGGAACATAAACGTTGTGCAAAATCACCGCATACAAGCAAATGGGAGAAAAACTGCAGGTTTGTAAAAGAATCTTTAATGTTAGAAAAAAGAGGGTCTAGCACCATGGTTAGTATTGTGAATCCTTTTTGCTCTTTAAAGGAATTCTGCCCACTTAGCACTGTTTTCCTGGATGAGCAATATCACTTTTGTGTTGAATCACCCCATTCAAGTGAATTGGAGAAGCCCTGTAGCACTTGTAAGAGAACGATTAACTTTACAAGCAAGAGTGTCTTGCACCTTGCTAAGCATGCTGAACTGTGTTAGTTTTTGAAAGGAATGCTGCCTAAAATTCAGCCTTTTCATGGGTGAGGAACATAAACTTTGTGCAAAATCACCGCATACAAGTGAATGGGAGAAATACTGCAGATTTGTAAGAGAATCCTTCATGTTAGAAACAAGAGGGTCTAGCAACATGGTTAGTATGGTGAATTCAGTTTGCTCTTGAAAGGAGTACTGCCTACCTCTCAGTGTTTTCCTGGATCAGCAACATCAACTTTCTGCTGAATCTCCCCAATCAAGTGAGTGGAAAAAGTACTGCAGCTCTTATAAGAGAAGCATTAATGTTCCAAGCAAGAGGGCCTTTCACCTTGTTATGCATGGTGAACCGAGTTAGCATTTGAAAAGAACGCTTCCTGACTGTCAGCGTTTTCAAAGGTGATGAATATCAACTTTGTGCAAAACAGCCTCTTTCAAGTGAATGGAGAAAAAGTGTAGCTTTTCTAAGAAAACAATTAATGTTAGAAGCAAGATGATTTAGCAGCATGTATAAGTTTGAGAATTGAGTGTGCTGTTTAAGGCAATACGCTCTCCCTCTCAGTGTTTCCATGGGTGAGGAACCTCATCTTTGTGCATAAGGAGAGCACACAAGTGAATGGGAGAAAAACTGCAGTTTTTTAAGAGAATCCTTTTAAGTTATAAACAAGATGGTCTAGCAACTTGGATAATATTGTGAATTCAGTTTGCTGTTTAAAGGAGTAGTGAATACTTCTCAGTGTATTCCTGGATCAGCAACATCACCTTTCTGCTGAATCTCCCCATTCAAGTGAAAGGGAGAAGCACTGCAGCTCTTGTAAGAGAAGCATTAATGTTACAAGCAAGAGGGCCCTGCACCTTGTTAAGCATGGTGAACTGAGTTAGCTTTTGAAAGGAACGCTGCCCAATTGTCAGCGTTTTCATGGGTGAGGATCGTCAACTTTGTGCGAAATCTCTGCATACCAGTAAATGGGAGAAAAACTGCAGGTTTCTAAGAGAATCTTTAACGTTAGAAAAAAGAGGGTCTAGCAACTTGGTTAATATATTGAATTCAGTTTGCTCTTTAAAGGAGTACTGAATACCTCTCAGTGCTTTCCTGGAGGAGCAACATCACCTTTGTGCAGAATCACCCCTTTCAAGTGAAAGGGAGGAGCATTGCAGCTCTTGTAAGATAAGCATTAATGTTACAAGCAAGAGGGCCTTGCACCTTGTTAAGCATGGTGAGCTAAGTTAGCTTTTGAAAGGAACGCTGCCTAACTGTCTGCAATTTCATGGGTGAGGACTATCAACTTTGTGCAAAATCACCACATACAAGTAAAGGGCAGAAAAACTGCAGATTTGTAGGAGAATCCTTCATGTTAGAACAAGAGGGTCTAGCAACATGGTTAGTATGGTGAATTCAGTTTGCTTTTTAAGGGAGTACTGCCTACCTCTCAGTGTTTTCCTGGATCAGCAACATCAACTTTCTGCTGAATCTCCCCATTCAAGTGAATGGGAGAAGCACTGCAGCTCTTATAAGAGAAGCATTAATGTTCCAAGCAAGAGGGAATTTCACCTTGTTAAGCTTGGTGAACTGTGTTAGTTTTTGAAAGGAACGCTGCCTAACTTTCAGCGTTTTCATGTGTGAGGAACATAAACTTTTTTCAAAATCACCACCTTAAATAAAAGGGAGAAAAACTGCAGTTTTTGTAAGAGCATCCTGAATTTTAGAAACAAGAGGGTCTAGCAACATTGTCAGTATAGTGAATTCAGTTTGCTCTATAAAGGAGTACTGCTTAACTCCCAGTGTTTTCCTGGTTCAGCAACATCACCTTGCTGAAGAATCTCCACATTTAAGTGAAAGAGAGAATCACTGCAGCTTTGTAAGAGAAGCATTAATGTTACAAGCAAGATGTTGCTGCACCTTGTTAAGAATGGTGAACTGTGTTAGTTTTTGAAAGGAACGCTGCCTAACTTTCAGCGTTTTCATGTGTGAGGAACATAAACTTTTTGCAAAATCACCACCTTAAATAAAAGGGAGAAAAACTGCTCTTTTTTTAAGAGCATCCTGAATGTTAGAAACAAGAGGGTCTAGCAACATTGTCAGTATCGTGAATTCAGTTTGCTCTATAAAGGAGTACTGCTCACCTCCCAGTGTATTCCTGGATCAGCAACATCACCTTGCTGCTGAATCTCCCCACTCAAGTGAAAGGGAGAATCACTGCAGCTTTGTAAGAGAAGCATTAATGTTACAAGCAAGATGGTGCTGCACCTTGTTAAGAATGGCGAACTGTGTTAGTTTTTGAAAGGAACGCTGCCTAACTTTCAGCGTTTTCATGTGTGAGGAACATAAACATTGTGCAAAATCACCGCATACAAGTGAATGGGAGAAAAACTGCACTTTTTGAAAGACATTCCTTAATGTTAGAAACAAGAAGGTCTAGCAACTTGGTTAATATTGTGAATTCAGTTTGCTACTTAAAGGAGTACTGCCTACCTCTCAGTGTTTTCCTGGATGAGCAAAATCACCTTTGTGTTGAATCACCCCATTCAAGTGAAAGGGAGAAGCACTGTAGCTCTTGTAGAGAAGGATTAATTTTACAAGCAAGAGGGTCTTGCACCTTCTTAAGCAATGTGAACTCTGTTAGTTTTTGAAAGGAACGCTGCCTAACTTTCAGGGTTTTCATGTGTGAGGAACATAAACGTTGTGCAAAATCACCGCATACAAGCAAATGGGAGAAAAACTGCAGGTTTGTAAAAGAATCTTTAATGTTAGAAAAAAGAGGGTCTAGCACCATGGTTAGTATTGTGAATCCTTTTTGCTCTTTAAAGGAATTCTGCCCACTTAGCACTGTTTTCCTGAATGAGCAATATCACTTTTGTGTTGAATCACCCCATTCATGTGAATTGGAGAAGCCCTGTAGCACTTGTAAGAGAACGATTAACTTTACAAGCAAGAGTGTCTTGCACCTTGCTAAGCATGCTAAACTGTGTTAGTTTTTGAAAGGAATGCTGCCTAACCTTCAGCCTTTTCATGGGTGAGGAACATAAACTTTGTGCAAAATCACCGCATACAAGTGAATGGGAGAAATACTGCAGATTTGTAAGAGAATCCTTCATGTTAGAAACAAGAGGGTCTAGCAACGTGGTTAGTATGGTGAATTCAGTTTGCTCTTTAAAGGAGTACTGCCTACCTCTCAGTGTTTTCCTGGATCAGCAACAACACCTTCTGCTGAATCTCCCCAGTCAAGTGAGTGGGAGAAGTACTGCAGCTCTTATAAGAGAAGCATTAATGTTCCAAGCAAGAGGGAATTTCACCTTGTTAAGCATGGTGAACTGAGTTAGCTTTTGAAAGGAATGCTGAGCAACTGTGAGCGTTTTCATGGGTGAGGATCATCAACTTTGTGCAAAATCACCACATACACTAAATGGGAGAAAACCTGCAGTTTTCTAAGAGAATCCTTAATGTTAGAAGTAAGAGGGTCTAGAAACTCAGTTACTATGGTGAATTCAGTTTGCTCTTTAAAGGAGTACTGCATTCATCTCAGTGTTTTCCTGGATGAGCTATAACACCTTTGTGTTGAATCACCCCACTCAAGTGAAAGGGAGAAGCAGTGCAGCTCTTGTAAGAGAAGCATTAACATTAAAAGCAAGAGGGTCTTGCACCTTGTTAAGCATGGTGAACTGAGCTAGTTTTTAAGAGGAACGCTGCCTAACTTTCAGTGTTTTCATGGGTGAGGAACATAAACTTTGTGCAAAATCACCACCTAAAAGTAAATGGGAGAAAAACTGTAGCTTTTGTAAGAGATTCCTTAATGTTAGAAACAAGAGGGTCTAGCAACTTATTTAATATTGTGAATTCAGTTTGCTCTTTAAAGGAGTACTGCGTAACGCTCAGTGTTTTCCTGGATGAGCAACATCACCTTTCTGCTGAATCACCCCATTCAAGTGAACGGGAGAATCACTGCAGCTCTGTAAGAGAAGCATTAGTGTGACAAGCAAGAGGGCCTTTCACTTTGTTCTGCATATTGAACCGAGTTAGCATTTGAAAAGAATTCTTCCTGACTGTCAGCATTTTCAAAGGTGAAGAATATCAACTTTGTGCAAAACAGCCTCTTTCAAGTGAATGGAGAAAAAGTGTAGCTTTTCTAAGAAAACAATTAATGTTAGAAGCAAGATGATTTAGCAGCATGTTTAAGTTTGAGAATTGAGTGTGCTGTTTAAGGCAATACGCTCTCCCTCTCAGTGTTTCCATGGGTGAGGAACCTCATCTTTGTGCATAAGGAGAGCACACAAGTGAATGGGAGAAAAACTGCAGTTTTTTAAGAGAATCCTTTTAAGTTATAAACAAGATGGTCTAGCAACTTGGATAATATTGTGAATTCAGTTTGCTGTTTAAAGGAGTAGTGAATACTTCTCAGTGTATTCCTGGATCAGCAACATCACCTTTCTGCTGAATCTCCCCATTCAAGTGAAAGGGAGAAGCACTGCAGCTCTTGTAAGAGAAGCATTAATGTTACAAGCAAGAGGGCCTTGCACCTTGTTAAGCATGGTGGACTGAGTTAGCTTTTGAAAGGAACGGTGCCCAATTGTCACCGTTTTCATGGGTGAGGATCGTCAACTTTGTGCGAAATCTCTGCATACCAGTAAAAGGGAGAAAAACTGCAGGTTTCTAAGAGAATCTTTAACGTTAGAAACAAGAGGGTCTAGCAACTTGGTTAATATATTGAATTCAGTTTGCTCTTTAAAGGAGTACTGAATACCTCTCAGTGCTTTCCTGGAGGAGCTACATCACCTTTGTGCAGAATCACCCCTTTCAAGTGAAAGGGAGGAGCATTGCAGCTCTTGTAAGAGAAGCATTAATGTTACAAGCAAGAGGGCCTGGCACCTTGTTAAGCATGGTGAGCTAATTTAGCTTTTGAAAGGAACGCCGCCTAACTGTCTGCAATTTCATGGGTGAGGAATATCAACTTTGTGCAAAATCACCACATACAAGTAAAGGGCAGAAAAACTGCAGATTTGTAGGAGAATCCTTCATGTTAGAAACAAGAGGGTCTAGCAACATGGTTAGTATGGTGAATTCAGTTTGCTTTTTAAGGGAGTACTGCCTACCTCTCAGTGTTTTCCTGGATCAGCAACATCAACTTTCTGCTGAATCTCCCCATTCAAGTGAATGGGAGAAGCACTGCAGCTCTTATAAGAGAAGCATTAATGTTCCAAGCAAGAGGGAATTTCACCTTGTTAAGCATGGTGAACTGAGGTAGCTTTTGAAAGGAACGCTGCCCAACTGTCAGCGTTTTCATGGGTGAGGATCATCAACTTTGTGCAAAATCACCCCATACACTAAATGGGAGAAAACCTGCAGTTTTCTAAGAGAATCCTTCATGTTAGAAACAAGAGGGTCTAGAAACTCGGTTACTATGGTGAATTCAGTTTGCTCTTTAAAGGAGTACTGCGTTCCTCTCAGTGTTTTCCTGGATGAACAATATCACCTTTGTGTAGAATCACCCCATTCAAATGAAAGGGAGAAGTACTGTAGCTCTTGTAGAGAAGGATTAATTTTACAAGCAAGAGGGTCTTGCACCTTGTTAAGCTTGGTGAACTCTGTTAGTTTTTGAAAGGAACGCTGCCTAACTTTCAGAGTTTTCATGTGTGAGGAACATAAACTTTGTGCAAAATCACGGCCTTAAATAAAAGGGAGAAAAACTGCAGTTTTTGTAAGAGCATCCTGAATGTTAGAAACAAGAGGGTCTAGCAACATTTTCAGTATCGTGAATTCTGTTTGCTCTATAAAGGAGTACTGCTCACCTGCCAGTGTTTTCCTGGATCAGCAACATCACCGTGCTGCTGAATCTCCCCATTCAAGTGAAAGGGAGAATCACTGCAGCTTTGTAAGGGAAGCATTAATGTTACAAGCAAGATGTTGCTGCACCTTGTTAAGAATGGTGAACTGTGTTAGTTTTTGAAAGGAACGCTGCCTAACTTTCAGCGTTTTCATGTGTGAGGAACATAAATTTTTGCAAAATCACCACCTTAAATAAAAGGGAGAAAAACTGCAGTTTTTGTAAGAGCATCCTGAATGTTAGAAACAAGAGGGTCTAGCAACATTGTCAGTATCGTGAATTCAGTTTGCTCTATAAAGGAGCACTGCTAACCTCCCAGTGTTTTCCTGGATCAGCAACATCACCTTGCTGCCGAATCTCCCCTCTCAAGTGAAAGGGAGAATCACTGCAGCTTTGTAAGAGAAGCATTAATGTTACAAGCAAGATGGTGCTGCACCTTGTTAAGAATGGTGAACTGTGTTAGTTTTTGAAAGGAACGCTGCCTAACTTTCAGCGTTTTCATGTGTGAGGAACATAAACATTGTGCAAAATCACCGCATACAAGTGAATGGGAGAAAAACTGCACTTTTTGAAAGACATTCCTTAATGTTAGAAGCAAGATGGTCTAGCAACTTGGTTAATATTGTGAATTCAGTTTGCTACTTAAAAGAGTACTGCCTACCTCTCAGTGTTTTCCTGGATGAGCAACATCACCTTTGTGTTGAATCACCCCATTCAAGTGAAAGGGAGAAGCACTGTAGCTCTTGTAGAGAAGGATTAATTTTACAAGCAAGAGGGTCTTGCACCTTCTTAAGCAATGTGAACTCTGTTAGTTTTTGAAAGGAACGCTGCCTAACTTTCAGGGTTTTCATGTGTGAGGAACATAAACGTTGTGCAAAATCACCGCATACAAGCAAATGGGAGAAAAACTGCAGGTTTGTAAAAGAATCTTTAATGTTAGAAAAAAGAGGGTCTAGCACCATGGTTAGTATTGTGAATCCTTTTTGCTCTTTAAAGGAATTCTGCCCACTTAGCACTGTTTTCCTGGATGAGCAATATCACTTTTGTGTTGAATCACCCCATTCAAGTGAATTGGAGAAGCCCTGTAGCACTTGTAAGAGAACGATTAACTTTACAAGCAAGAGTGTCTTGCACCTTGCTAAGCATGCTGAACTGTGTTAGTTTTTGAAAGGAATGCTGCCTAACCTTCAGCCTTTTCATGGGTGAGGAACATAAACTTTGTGCAAAATCACCGCATACAAGTGAATGGGAGAAATACTGCAGATTTGTAAGAGAATCCTTCATGTTAGAAACAAGAGGGTCTAGCAACATGGTTAGTATGGTGAATTCAGTTTGCTTTTTAAGGGAGTACTGCCTACCTCTCAGTGTTTTCCTGGATCAGCAACATCAACTTTCTGCTGAATCTCCCCATTCAAGTGAATGGGAGAAGCACTGCAGCTCTTATAAGAGAAGCATTAATGTTCCAAGCAAGAGGGAATTTCACCTTGTTAAGCATGGTGAACTGAGGTAGCTTTTGAAAGGAACGCTGCCCAACTGTCAGCGTTTTCATGGGTGAGGATCATCAACTTTGTGCAAAATCACCCCATACACTAAATGGGAGAAAACCTGCAGTTTTCTAAGAGAATCCTTCATGTTAGAAACAAGAGGGTCTAGAAACTCGGTTACTATGGTGAATTCAGTTTGCTCTTTAAAGGAGTACTGCGTTCCTCTCAGTGTTTTCCTGGATGAACAATATCACCTTTGTGTAGAATCACCCCATTCAAGTGAAAGGGAGAAGTACTGTAGCTCTTGTAGAGAAGGATTAATTTTACAAGCAAGAGGGTCTTGCACCTTGTTAAGCTTGGTGAACTCTGTTAGTTTTTGAAAGGAACGCTGCCTAACTTTCAGAGTTTTCATGTGTGAGGAACATAAACTTTGTGCAAAATCACGGCCTTAAATAAAAGGGAGAAAAACTGCAGTTTTTGTAAGAGCATCCTGAATGTTAGAAACAAGAGGGTCTAGCAACATTATCAGTATCGTGAATTCTGTTTGCTCTATAAAGGAGTACTGCTCACCTGCCAGTGTTTTCCTGGATCAGCAACATCACCGTGCTGCTGAATCTCCCCATTCAAGTGAAAGGGAGAATCACTGCAGCTTTGTAAGGGAAGCATTAATGTTACAAGCAAGATGTTGCTGCACCTTGTTAAGAATGGTGAACTGTGTTAGTTTTTGAAAGGAACGCTGCCTAACTTTCAGCGTTTTCATGTGTGAGGAACATAAATTTTTGCAAAATCACCACCTTAAATAAAAGGGAGAAAAACTGCAGTTTTTGTAAGAGCATCCTGAATGTTAGAAACAAGAGGGTCTAGCAACATTGTCAGTATCGTGAATTCAGTTTGCTCTATAAAGGAGCACTGCTAACCTCCCAGTGTTTTCCTGGATCAGCAACATCACCTTGCTGCCGAATCTCCCCTCTCAAGTGAAAGGGAGAATCACTGCAGCTTTGTAAGAGAAGCATTAATGTTACAAGCAAGATGGTGCTGCACCTTGTTAAGAATGGTGAACTGTGTTAGTTTTTGAAAGGAACGCTGCCTAACTTTCAGCGTTTTCATGTGTGAGGAACATAAACATTGTGCAAAATCACCGCATACAAGTGAATGGGAGAAAAACTGCACTTTTTGAAAGACATTCCTTAATGTTAGAAGCAAGATGGTCTAGCAACTTGGTTAATATTGTGAATTCAGTTTGCTACTTAAAAGAGTACTGCCTACCTCTCAGTGTTTTCCTGGATGAGCAACATCACCTTTGTGTTGAATCACCCCATTCAAGTGAAAGGGAGAAGCACTGTAGCTCTTGTAGAGAAGGATTAATTTTACAAGCAAGAGGGTCTTGCACCTTCTTAAGCAATGTGAACTCTGTTAGTTTTTGAAAGGAACGCTGCCTAACTTTCAGGGTTTTCATGTGTGAGGAACATAAACGTTGTGCAAAATCACCGCATACAAGCAAATGGGAGAAAAACTGCAGGTTTGTAAAAGAATCTTTAATGTTAGAAAAAAGAGGGTCTAGCACCATGGTTAGTATTGTGAATCCTTTTTGCTCTTTAAAGGAATTCTGCCCACTTAGCACTGTTTTCCTGGATGAGCAATATCACTTTTGTGTTGAATCACCCCATTCAAGTGAATTGGAGAAGCCCTGTAGCACTTGTAAGAGAACGATTAACTTTACAAGCAAGAGTGTCTTGCACCTTGCTAAGCATGCTGAACTGTGTTAGTTTTTGAAAGGAATGCTGCCTAACCTTCAGCCTTTTCATGGGTGAGGAACATAAACTTTGTGCAAAATCACCGCATACAAGTGAATGGGAGAAATACTGCAGATTTGTAAGAGAATCCTTCATGTTAGAAACAAGAGGGTCTAGCAACATGGTTAGTATGGTGAATTCAGTTTGCTCTTTAAAGGAGTACTGCCTACCTCTCAGTGTTTTCCTGGATCAGCAACATCACCTTTCTGCTGAATCTCCCCAGTCAAGTGAGTGGGAGAAGTACTGCAGCTCTTATAAGAGAAGCATTAATGTTCCAAGCAAGAGGGAATTTCACCTTGTTAAGCATGGTGAACTGAGTTAGCTTTTGAAAGGAATCCTGAGCAACTGTGAGCGTTTTCATGGGTGAGGATCATCAACTTTGTGCAAAATCACCACATACACTAAATGGGAGAAAACCTGCAGTTTTCTAAGAGAATCCTTAATGTTAGAAGTAAGAGGGTCTAGAAACTCAGTTACTATGGTGAATTCAGTTTGCTCTTTAAAGGAGTACTGCATTCATCTCAGTGTTTTCCTGGATGAGCTATATCACCTTTGTGTTGAATCACCCCACACAAGTGAAAGGGAGAAGCAGTGCAGCTCTTGTAAGAGAAGCATTAACATTAAAAGCAAGAGGGTCTTGCACCTTGTTAAGCATGGTGAACTGAGCTAGTTTTGAAGAGGAACGCTGCCTAACTTTCAGTGTTTTCATGGGTGAGGAACATAAACTTTGTGCAAAATCACCACATAAAAGTAAATGGGAGGAAAACTGTAGCTTTTGTAAGAGATTCCTTAATGTTAGAAACAAGAGGGTCTAGCAACTTGGTTAATATTGTGCATTCAGTTTGCTCTTTAAAGGAGTACTGCATAACTCTCAGTGTTTTCCTGGATGAGTAACATCACCTTTGTGCAGAATCACACCTTTCAAGTGAAAGGGAGGAGCATTGCAGCTCTTGTAAGAGAAGCATTAATGTTACAAGCAAGAGGGCCTTGCACCTTGTTAAGCATTGTGAGCTAAGTTAGCTTTTGAAAGGAACGCTGCCTAACTGTCTGCAATTTCATGGGTGAGGAATATCAACTTTGTGCAAAATCACCACATACAAGTAAAGGGCAGAAAAACTGCAGATTTGTAGGAGAATCCTTAATGTTAGAAGTAAGAGGGTCTAGCAACATGGTTAGTATGGTGAATTCAGTTTGCTTTTTAAGGGAGTACTGCCTACCTCTCAGTGTTTTCCTGGATCAGCAACATCAACTTTCTGATAAATCTCCCCATTCAAGTGAATGGGAGAAGCACTGCAGCACTTATAAGAGAAGCATTAATGTTCCAAGCAAGAGGGAATTTCACCTTGTTAACCATGGTGAACTCAGCTAGTTTTTAAGAGGAACGCTGCCTAACTTTCAGTGTTTTCATGGGTGAGGAACATAAACTTTGTGCAAAATCACCACATAAAAGTAAATGGGAGAAAAACTGTAGCTTTTGTAAGAGATTCCTTAATGTTAGAAACAAGAGGGTCTAGCAACTTGGTTCATATTGTGAATTCAGTTTGCTCTTTAAAGGAGTACTGCATAACGCTCAGTGTTTTCCTGGATGAGCAACATCACCTTTCTGCTGAATCACCCCATTCAAGTGAACAGGAGAATCACTGCAGCTCTGTAAGAGAAGCATTAGTGTTACAAGCAAGAGGGCCTTTCACCTTGTTATGCATGGTGAACCGAGTTAGCATTTGAAAAGAACGCTTCCTGACTGTCAGCGTTTTCAAAGGTGAAGAATATCAACTTTGTGCAAAACAGCCTCTTTCAAGTGAATGGAGAAAAAGTGTAGCTTTTCTAAGAAAACAATTAATGTTAGAAGCAAGATGATTTAGCAGCATGTTTAAGTTTGAGAATTGAGTGTGCTGTTTAAGGCAATACGCTCTCCCTCTCAGTGTTTCCATGGGTGAGGAACCTCATCTTTGTGCATAAGGAGAGCACACAAGTGAATGGGAGAAAAACTGCAGTTTTTTAAGAGAATCCTTTTAAGTTATAAACAAGATGGTCTAGCAACTTGGATAATATTGTGAATTCAGTTTGCTGTTTAAAGGAGTACTGAATACTTCTCAGTGTATTCCTGGATCAGCAACATCACCTTTCTGCTGAATCTCCCCATTCAAGTGAAAGGGAGAAGCACTGCAGCTCTTGTAAGAGAAGCATTAATGTTACAAGCAAGAGGGCCCTGCACCTTGTTAAGCATGGTGAACTGAGTTAGCTTTTGAAAGGAACGCTGCCCAATTGTCAGCGTTTTCATGGTTGAGGATCGTCAACTTTGTGCGAAATCTCTGCATACCAGTAAATGGGAGAAAAACTGCAGGTTTCTAAGAGAATCTTTAACGTTAGAAACAAGAGGGTCTAGCAACTTGGTTAATATATTGAATTCAGTTTGCTCTTTAAAGGAGTACTGAATACCTCTCAGTGCTTTCCTGGAGGAGCAACATCACCTTTGTGCAGAATCACCCCTTTCAAGTGAAAGGGAGGAGCATTGCAGCTCTTGTAAGAGAAGCATTAATGTTACAAGCAAGAGGGCCTTGCACCTTGTTAAGCACGGTGAGCTAAGTTAGCTTTTGAAAGGAACGCTGCCTAACTGTCTGCAATTTCATGGGTGAGGAATATCAACTTTGTGCAAAATCACCACATACAAGTAAAGGGCAGAAAAACTGCAGATTTGTAGGAGAATCCTTCATGTTAGAAACAAGAGGGTCTAGCAACATGGTTAGTATGGTGAATTCAGTATGCTTTTTAAGGGAGTACTGCCTACCTCTCAGTGTTTTCCTGAATCAGCAACATCAACTTTCTGCTGAATCTCCCCATTCAAGTGAATGGGAGAAGCACTGCAGCTCTTATAAGAGAAGCATTAATGTTCCAAGCAAGAGGGAATTTCACCTTGTTAAGCATGGTGAACTGAGGTAGCTTTTGAAAGGAACGCTGAACAACTGTCAGCGTTTTCATGGGTGAGGATCATCAACTTTGTGCAAAATCACCCCATACACTAAATGGGAGAAAACCTGCAGTTTTCTAAGAAAATCCTTCATGTTAGAAACAAGAGGGTCTAGGAACTCGGTTACTATGGTGAATTCAGTTTGCTCTTTAAAGGAGTACTGCGTTCCTCTCAGTGTTTTCCTGGATGAACAATATCACCTTTGTGTAGAATCACCCCATTCAAGTGAAAGGGAGAAGCACTGTAGCTCTTGTAGAGAAGGATTAACTTTACAAGCAAGAGGGTCTTGCACCTTGTTAAGCTTGGTGAACTCTGTTAGTTTTTGAAAGGAACGCTGCCTAACTTTCAGCGTTTTCATGTGTGAGGAACATAAACTTTTTGCAAAATCACCACCTTAAATAAAAGGGAGAAAAACTGCAGTTTTTGTAAGAGCATCCTGAATGTTAGAAACAAGAGGGTCTAGCAACATTGTCAGTATCGTGAATTCAGTTTGCTCTATAAAGGAGTACTGCTCACCTCCCAGTGTTTTCCTGGATCAGCAACATCACCTTGCTGCTGAATCTCCCCATTCAAGTGAAAGGGAGAATCACTGCAGCTTTGTAAGGGAAGCATTAATGTTACAAGCAAGATGGTGCTGCACCTTGTTAAGAATGGTGAACTGTGTTAGTTTTTGAAAGGAACGTTGCCTAACTTTCAGCGTTTTCATGTGTGAGGAACATAAACATTGTGCAAAATCACCGCATACAAGTGAATGGGAGAAAAACTGCACTTTTTGAAAGACATTCCTTAATGTTAGAAACAAGAAGGGCTAGCAACTTGGTTAATATTGTGAATTCAGTTTGCTACTTAAAGGACTACTGCCTACCTCTCAGTGTTTTCCTGGATGAGCAACATCACCTTTGTGTTGAATCACCCCATTCAAGTGAAAGGGAGAAGCACTGTAGCTCTTGTAGAGAAGGATTAATTTTACAAGCAAGAGGGTCTTGCACCTTCTTAAGCAATGTGAACTCTGTTAGTTTTTGAAAGGAACGCTGCCTAACTTTCAGGGTTTTCATGCGTGAGGAACATAAACGTTGTGCAAAATCACCGCATACAAGCAAATGGGAGAAAAACTGCAGGTTTGTAAAAGAATCTTTAATGTTAGAAAAAAGAGGGTCTAGCACCATGGTTAGTATTGTGAATCCTTTTTGCTCTTTAAAGGAATTCTGCCCACTTAGCACTGTTTTCCTGGATGAGCAATATCACTTTTGTGTTGAATCACCCCATTCAAGTGAATTGGAGAAGCCCTGTAGCACTTGTAAGAGAACGATTAACTTTACAAGCAAGAGTGTCTTGCACCTTGCTAAGCATGCTGAACTGTGTTAGTTTTTGAAAGGAATGCTGCCTAACCTTCAGCCTTTTCATGGGTGAGGAACATAAACTTTGTGCAAAATCACCGCATACAAGTGAATGGGAGAAATACTGCAGATTTGTAAGAGAATCCTTCATGTTAGAAACAAGAGGGTCTAGCAACATGGTTAGTATGGTGAATTCAGTTTGCTCTTTAAAGGAGTACTGCCTACCTCTAAGTGTTTTCCTGGATCAGCAACATCACCTTTCTGCTGAATCTCCCCAATCAAGTGAGTGGGAGAAGTACTGCAGCTCTTATAAGAGAAGCATTAATGTTCCAAGCAAGAGGGAATTTCACCTTGTTAAGCATCGTGTACAAAGTTAGCTTTTGAAAGGAAGGCTGAGCAACTGTCAGCGTTTTCATGGGTGAGGATCATCAACTTTGTGCAAAATCACCACATACACTAAATGGGAGAAAACCTGCAGTTTTCTAAGAGAATCCTTAATGTTAGAAGTAAGAGGGTCTAGAAACTGAGTTACTATGGTGAATTCAGTTTGCTCTTTAAAGGAGTACTGCATTCATCTCAGTGTTTTCCTGGATGAGCTATATCACCTTTGTGTTGAATCACCCCACTCAAGTGAAAGGGAGAAGCAGTGCAGCTCCTGTAAGAGAAGCATTAACATTAAAAGCAAGAGGGTCTTGCACCTTGTTAAGCATGGTGAACTGAGCTAGTTTTTAAGAGGAACGCTGCCTAACTTTCAGTGTTTTCATGGGTGAGGAACATAAACTTTGTGCAAAATCACCACATAAAAGTAAATGGGAGAAAAACTGTAGCTTTTGTAAGAGATTCCTTAATGTTAGAAACAAGAGGGTCTAGAAACTTGGTTAATAATGTGCATTCAGTTTGCTCTTTAAAGGAGTACTGCATAACGCTCAGTGTTTTCCTGGATGAGCAACATCACCTTTCTGCTGAATCACCCCATTCAAGTGAATGGGAGAATCACTGCAGCTCTGTAAGAGAAGCATTAGGGTTACAAGCAAGAGGGCCTTTCACCTTGTTATGCATGGTGAACCGAGTTAGCATTTGAAAAGAACGCTTCCTGACTGTCAGTGTTTTCAAAGGTGAAGAATATCAACTTTGTGCAAAACAGCCTCTTTCAAGTGAATGGAGAAAAAGTGTAGCTTTTCTAAGAAAACAATTAATGTTAGAAGCAAGATGATTTAGCAGCATGTTTAAGTTTGAGAATTGAGTGTGCTGTTTAAGGCAATACGCTCTCCCTCTCAGTGTTTCCATGGGTGAGGAACCTCATCTTTGTGCATAAGGAGAGCACACAAGTGAATGGGAGAAAAACTGCAGTTTTTTAAGAGAATCCTTTTAAGTTATAAACAAGATGGTCTAGCAACTTGGATAATATTGTGAATTCAGTTTGCTGTTTAAAGGAGTACTGAATACTTCTCAGTGTATTCCTGGATCAGCAACATCACCTTTCTGCTGAATCTCCCCATTCAAGTGAAAGGGAGAAGCACTGCAGCTCTTGTAAGAGAAGCATTAGTGTTACAAGCAAGAGGGCCTTGCACCTTGTTAAGCATGGTGAACTGAGTTAGCTTTTGAAAGGAACGCTGCCCAATTGTCAGCGTTTTCATGGGTGAGGATCGTCAACTTTGTGCGAAATCTCTGCATACCAGTAAATGGGAGAAAAACTGCAGGTTTCTAAGAGAATTTTTAACGTTAGAAAAAAGAGGGTCTAGCAACTTGGTTAATATATTGAATTCAGTTTGCTCTTTAAAGGAGTACTGAATACCTCTCAGTGCTTTCCTGGAGGAGCAACATCACCTTTGTGCAGAATCACCCCTTTCAAGTGAAAGGGAGGAGCATTGCAGCTCTTGTAAGAGAAGCATTAATGTTACAAGCAAGAGGGCCTTGCACCTTGTTAAGCATGGTGAGCTAAATTAGCTTTTGAAAGGAACGCTGCCTAACTGTCTACAATTTCATGGGTGAGGAATATCAACTTTGTGCAAAATCACCACATACAAGTAAAGGGCAGAAAAACTGCAGATTTGTAGGAGAATCCTTCATGTTAGAAACAAGAGGGTCTAGTAACATGGTTAGTATGGTGAATTCAGTTTGCTTTTTAAGGGAGTACTGCCTACCTCTCAGTGTTTTCCTGGATCAGCAACATCAACTTTCTGCTGAATCTCCCCATTCAAGTGAATGGGAGAAGCACTGCAGCTCTTATAAGAGAAGCATTAATGTTCCAAGCAAGAGGGAATTTCACCTTGTTAAGCATGGTGAACTGAGGTAGCTTTTGAAAGGAACGCTGCCCAACTGTCAGCGTTTTCATGGGTGAGGATCATCAACTTTGTGCAAAATCACCCCATACACTAAATGGGAGAAAACCTGCAGTTTTCTAAGAGAATCCTTCATGTTAGAAACAAGAGGGTCTAGAAACTCGGTTACTATGGTGATCTCAGTTTGCTCTTTAAAGGAGTACTGCGTTCCTCTCAGTGTTTTCCTGGATGAACAATATCACCTTTGTGTAGAATCACCCCATTCAAGTGAAAGGGGAAGCACTGTAGCTCTTGTAGAGAAGGATTAATTTTACAAGCAAGAGGGTCTTGCACCTTGTTAAGCTTGGTGAACTCTGTTAGTTTTTGAAAGGAACGCTGCCTAACTTTCAGCGTTTTCATGCGTGAGGAACATAAACTTTTTGCAAAATCACCACCTTAAATAAAAGGGAGAAAAACTGCAGTTTTTGTAAGAGCATCCTGAATGTTAGAAACAAGAGGGTCTAGCAACATTGTCAGTATCGTGAATTCAGTTTGCTCTATAAAGGAGTACTGCTCACCTCCCAGTGTTTTCCTGGATCAGCAACATCACCTTGCTGCTGAATCTCCCCATTCAAGTGAAAGGGAGAATCACTGCAGCTTTGTAAGAGAAGCATTAATGTTACAAGCAAGATGGTGCTGCACCTTGTTAAGAATGGTGAACTGTGTTAGTTTTTGAAAGGAACGCTGCCTAACTTTCAGCGTTTTCATGTGTGAGGAACATAAACATTGTGCAAAATCACCGCATACAAGTGAATGGGAGAAAAACTGCACTTTTTGAAAGACATTCCTTAATGTTAGAAACAAGATGGTCTAGCAACTTGGTTAATATTGTGAATTCAGTTTGCTACTTAAAGGACTACTGCCTACCTCTCAGTGTTTTCCTGGATGAGCAACATCACCTTTGTGTTGAATCACCCCATTCAAGTGAAAGGGAGAAGCACTGTAGCTCTTGTAGAGAAGGATTAATTTTACAAGCAAGAGGGTCTTGCACCTTCTTAAGCAATGTGAACTCTGTTAGTTTTTGAAAGGAACGCTGCCTAACTTTCAGGGTTTTCATGTGTGAGGAACATAAACGTTGTGCAAAATCACCGCATACAAGCAAAAGGGAGAAAAACTGCAGGTTTGTAAAAGAATCTTTAATGTTAGAAAAAAGAGGGTCTAGCACCATGTGAATCCTTTTTGCTCTTTAAAGGAATTCTGCCCACTTAGCACTGTTTTCCTGGATGAGCAATATCACTTTTGTGTTGAATCACCCCATTCAAGTGAATTGGAGAAGCCCTGTAGCACTTGTAAGAGAACGATTAACTTTACAAGCAAGAGTGTCTTGCACCTTGCTAAGCATGCTGAACTGTGTTAGTTTTTGAAAGGAATGCTGCCTAACCTTCAGCCTTTTCATGGGTGAGGAACATAAACTTTGTGCAAAATCACCGCATACAAGTGAATGGGAGAAATACTTCAGATTTGTAAGAGAATCCTTCATGTTAGAAACAAGAGGGTCTAGCAACATGGTTAGTATGGTGAATTCAGTTTGCTCTTTAAAGGAGTACTGCCTACCTCTAAGTGTTTTCCTGTATCAGCAACATCACCTTTCTGCTGAATCTCCCCAATCAAGTGAGTGGGAGAAGTACTGCAGCTCTTATAAGAGAAGCATTAATGTTCCAAGCAAGAGGGAATTTCACCTTGTTAAGCATCGTGTACAAAGTTAGCTTTTGAAAGGAATGCTGAGCAACTGTCAGCGTTTTCATGGGTGAGGATCATCAACTTTGTGCAAAATCACCACATACACTAAATGGGAGAAAACCTGCAGTTTTCTAAGAGAATCCTTAATGTTAGAAGTAAGAGGGTCTAGAAACTCAGTTACTATGGTGAATTCAGTTTGCTCTTTAAAGGAGTACTGCATTCATCTCAGTGTTTTCCTGGATGAGCTATATCACCTTTTTGTTGAATCACCCCACTCAAGTGAAAGGGAGAAGCAGTGCAGCTCCTGTAAGAGAAGCATTAACATTAAAAGCAAGAGGGTCTTGCACCTTGTTAAGCATGGTGAACTGAGCTAGTTTTTAAGAGGAACGCTGCCTAACTTTCAGTGTTTTCATGGGTGAGGAACATAAACTTTGTGCAAAATCACCACATAAAAGTAAATGGGAGAAAAACTGTAGCTTTTGTAAGAGATTCCTTAATGTTAGAAACAAGAGGGTCTAGAAACTTGGTTAATAATGTGCATTCAGTTTGCTCTTTAAAGGAGTACTGCGTAACGCTCAGTGTTTTCCTGGATGAGCAACATCACCTTTCTGCTGAATCACCCCATTCAAGTGAATGGGAGAATCACTGCAGCTCTGTAAGAGAAGCATTAGTGTTACAAGCAAGAGGGCCTTTCACCTTGTTATGCATGGTGAACCGAGTTAGCATTTGAAAAGAACGCTTCCTGACTGTCAGTGTTTTCAAAGGTGAAGAATATCAACTTTGTGCAAAACAGCCTCTTTCAAGTGAATGGAGAAAAAGTGTAGCTTTTCTAAGAAAACAATTAATGTTAGAAGCAAGATGATTTAGCAGCATGTTTAAGTTTGAGAATTGAGTGTGCTGTTTAAGGCAATACGCTCTCCCTCTCAGTGTTTCCATGGGTGAGGAACCTCATCTTTGTGCATAAGGAGAGCACACAAGTGAATGGGAGAAAAACTGCAGTTTTTTAAGAGAATCCTTTTAAGTTATAAACAAGATGGTCTAGCAACTTGGATAATATTGTGAATTCAGTTTGCTGTTTAAAGGAGTAGTGAATACTTCTCAGTGTATTCCTGGATCAGCAACATCACCTTTCTGCTGAATCTCCCCATTCAAGTGAAAGGGAGAAGCACTGCAGGTCTTGTAAGAGAAGCATTAGTGTTACAAGCAAGAGTTCCTTGCACCTTGTTAAGCATGGTGAACTGAGTTAGCTTTTGAAAGGAACGCTGCCCAATTGTCAGCGTTTTCATGGGTGAGGATCGTCAACTTTGTGCGAAATCTCTGCATACCAGTAAATGGGAGAAAAACTGCAGGTTTCTAAGAGAATTTTTAACGTTAGAAAAAAGAGGGTCTAGCAACTTGGTTAATATATTGAATTCAGTTTGCTCTTTAAAGGAGTACTGAATACCTCTCAGTGCTTTCCTGGAGGAGCAACATCACCTTTGTGCAGAATCACCCCTTTCAAGTGAAAGGGAGGAGCATTGTAGCTCTTGTAAGAGAAGCATTAATGTTACAAGCAAGAGGGCCTTGCACCTTGTTAAGCATGGTGAGCTAAATTAGCTTTTGAAAGGAACGCTGCCTAACTGTCTACAATTTCATGGGTGAGGAATATCAACTTTGTGCAAAATCACCACATACAAGTAAAGGGCAGAAAAACTGCAGATTTGTAGGAGAATCCTTCATGTTAGAAACAAGAGGGTCTAGTAACATGGTTAGTATGGTGAATTCAGTTTGCTTTTTAAGGGAGTACTGCCTACCTCTCAGTGTTTTCCTGGATCAGCAACATCAACTTTCTGCTGAATCTCCCCATTCAAGTGAATGGGAGAAGCACTGCAGCTCTTATAAGAGAAGCATTAATGTTCCAAGCAAGAGGGAATTTCACCTTGTTAAGCATGGTGAACTGAGGTAGCTTTTGAAAGGAACGCTGCCCAACTGTCAGCGTTTTCATGGGTGAGGATCATCAACTTTGTGCAAAATCACCCCATACACTAAATGGGAGAAAACCTGCAGTTTTCTAAGAGAATCCTTCATGTTAGAAACAAGAGGGTCTAGAAACTCGGTTACTATGGTGATCTCAGTTTGCTCTTTAAAGGAGTACTGCGTTCCTCTCAGTGTTTTCCTGGATGAACAATATCACCTTTGTGTAGAATCACCCCATTCAAGTGAAAGGGGAAGCACTGTAGCTCTTGTAGAGAAGGATTAATTTTACAAGCAAGAGGGTCTTGCACCTTGTTAAGCTTGGTGAACTCTGTTAGTTTTTGAAAGGAACGCTGCCTAACTTTCAGCGTTTTCATGCGTGAGGAACATAAACTTTTTGCAAAATCACCACCTTAAATAAAAGGGAGAAAAACTGCAGTTTTTGTAAGAGCATCCTGAATGTTAGAAACAAGAGGGTCTAGCAACATTGTCAGTATCGTGAATTCAGTTTGCTCTATAAAGGAGTACTGCTCACCTCCCAGTGTTTTCCTGGATCAGCAACATCACCTTGCTGCTGAATCTCCCCATTCAAGTGAAAGGGAGAATCACTGCAGCTTTGTAAGAGAAGCATTAATGTTACAAGCAAGATGGTGCTGCACCTTGTTAAGAATGGTGAACTGTGTTAGTTTTTGAAAGGAACGCTG
This sequence comes from Castor canadensis, assembly GCF_047511655.1. Classification (NCBI taxonomy): domain Eukaryota; kingdom Metazoa; phylum Chordata; class Mammalia; order Rodentia; family Castoridae; genus Castor; species Castor canadensis. The sequence continues at coordinate 35,964,464 of NC_133401.1, read as the reverse complement.
CCTAACTTTCAGCGTTTTCATGTGTGAGGAACATAAACATTGTGCAAAATCACCGCATACAAGTGAATGGGAGAAAAACTGCACTTTTTGAAAGACATTCCTTAATGTTAGAAGCAAGATGGTCTTGCAACTTGGTTAATATTGTGAATTCAGTTTGCTACTTAAAGGACTACTGCCTACCTCTCAGTGTTTTCCTGGATGAGCAACATCACCTTTGTGTTGAATCACCCCATTCAAGTGAAAGGGAGAAGCACTGTAGCTCTTGTAGAGAAGGATTAATTTTACAAGCAAGAGGGTCTTGCACCTTCTTAAGCAATGTGAACTCTGTTAGTTTTTGAAAGGAACGCTGCCTAACTTTCAGGGTTTTCATGCGTGAGGAACATAAACGTTGTGCAAAATCACCGCATACAAGCAAATGGGAGAAAAACTGCAGGTTTGTAAAAGAATCTTTAATGTTAGAAAAAAGAGGGTCTAGCACCATGGTTAGTATTGTGAATCCTTTTTGCTCTTTAAAGGAATTCTGCCCACTTAGCACTGTTTTCCTGGATGAGCAATATCACTTTTGTGTTGAATCACCCCATTCAAGTGAATTGGAGAAGCCCTGTAGCACTTGTAAGAGAACGATTAACTTTACAAGCAAGAGTGTCTTGCACCTTGCTAAGCATGCTGAACTGTGTTAGTTTTTGAAAGGAATGCTGCCTAACCTTCAGCCTTTTCATGGGTGAGGAACATAAACTTTGTGCAAAATCACCGCATACAAGTGAATGGGAGAAATACTGCAGATTTGTAAGAGAATCCTTCATGTTAGAAACAAGAGGGTCTAGCAACATGGTTAGTATGGTGAATTCAGTTTGCTCTTTAAAGGAGTACTGCCTACCTCTAAGTGTTTTCCTGGATCAGCAACATCACCTTTCTGCTGAATCTCCCCAATCAAGTGAGTGGGAGAAGTACTGCAGCTCTTATAAGAGAAGCATTAATGTTCCAAGCAAGAGGGAATTTCACCTTGTTAAGCATCGTGTACAAAGTTAGCTTTTGAAAGGAAGGCTGAGCAACTGTCAGCGTTTTCATGGGTGAGGATCATCAACTTTGTGCAAAATCACCACATACACTAAATGGGAGAAAACCTGCAGTTTTCTAAGAGAATCCTTAATGTTAGAAGTAAGAGGGTCTAGAAACTGAGTTACTATGGTGAATTCAGTTTGCTCTTTAAAGGAGTACTGCATTCATCTCAGTGTTTTCCTGGATGAGCTATATCACCTTTGTGTTGAATCACCCCACTCAAGTGAAAGGGAGAAGCAGTGCAGCTCCTGTAAGAGAAGCATTAACATTAAAAGCAAGAGGGTCTTGCACCTTGTTAAGCATGGTGAACTGAGCTAGTTTTTAAGAGGAACGCTGCCTAACTTTCAGTGTTTTCATGGGTGAGGAACATAAACTTTGTGCAAAATCACCACATAAAAGTAAATGGGAGAAAAACTGTAGCTTTTGTAAGAGATTCCTTAATGTTAGAAACAAGAGGGTCTAGAAACTTGGTTAATAATGTGCATTCAGTTTGCTCTTTAAAGGAGTACTGCATAACGCTCAGTGTTTTCCTGGATGAGCAACATCACCTTTCTGCTGAATCACCCCATTCAAGTGAATGGGAGAATCACTGCAGCTCTGTAAGAGAAGCATTAGGGTTACAAGCAAGAGGGCCTTTCACCTTGTTATGCATGGTGAACCGAGTTAGCATTTGAAAAGAACGCTTCCTGACTGTCAGTGTTTTCAAAGGTGAAGAATATCAACTTTGTGCAAAACAGCCTCTTTCAAGTGAATGGAGAAAAAGTGTAGCTTTTCTAAGAAAACAATTAATGTTAGAAGCAAGATGATTTAGCAGCATGTTTAAGTTTGAGAATTGAGTGTGCTGTTTAAGGCAATACGCTCTCCCTCTCAGTGTTTCCATGGGTGAGGAACCTCATCTTTGTGCATAAGGAGAGCACACAAGTGAATGGGAGAAAAACTGCAGTTTTTTAAGAGAATCCTTTTAAGTTATAAACAAGATGGTCTAGCAACTTGGATAATATTGTGAATTCAGTTTGCTGTTTAAAGGAGTACTGAATACTTCTCAGTGTATTCCTGGATCAGCAACATCACCTTTCTGCTGAATCTCCCCATTCAAGTGAAAGGGAGAAGCACTGCAGCTCTTGTAAGAGAAGCATTAGTGTTACAAGCAAGAGGGCCTTGCACCTTGTTAAGCATGGTGAACTGAGTTAGCTTTTGAAAGGAACGCTGCCCAATTGTCAGCGTTTTCATGGGTGAGGATCGTCAACTTTGTGCGAAATCTCTGCATACCAGTAAATGGGAGAAAAACTGCAGGTTTCTAAGAGAATTTTTAACGTTAGAAAAAAGAGGGTCTAGCAACTTGGTTAATATATTGAATTCAGTTTGCTCTTTAAAGGAGTACTGAATACCTCTCAGTGCTTTCCTGGAGGAGCAACATCACCTTTGTGCAGAATCACCCCTTTCAAGTGAAAGGGAGGAGCATTGCAGCTCTTGTAAGAGAAGCATTAATGTTACAAGCAAGAGGGCCTTGCACCTTGTTAAGCATGGTGAGCTAAATTAGCTTTTGAAAGGAACGCTGCCTAACTGTCTACAATTTCATGGGTGAGGAATATCAACTTTGTGCAAAATCACCACATACAAGTAAAGGGCAGAAAAACTGCAGATTTGTAGGAGAATCCTTCATGTTAGAAACAAGAGGGTCTAGTAACATGGTTAGTATGGTGAATTCAGTTTGCTTTTTAAGGGAGTACTGCCTACCTCTCAGTGTTTTCCTGGATCAGCAACATCAACTTTCTGCTGAATCTCCCCATTCAAGTGAATGGGAGAAGCACTGCAGCTCTTATAAGAGAAGCATTAATGTTCCAAGCAAGAGGGAATTTCACCTTGTTAAGCATGGTGAACTGAGGTAGCTTTTGAAAGGAACGCTGCCCAACTGTCAGCGTTTTCATGGGTGAGGATCATCAACTTTGTGCAAAATCACCCCATACACTAAATGGGAGAAAACCTGCAGTTTTCTAAGAGAATCCTTCATGTTAGAAACAAGAGGGTCTAGAAACTCGGTTACTATGGTGATCTCAGTTTGCTCTTTAAAGGAGTACTGCGTTCCTCTCAGTGTTTTCCTGGATGAACAATATCACCTTTGTGTAGAATCACCCCATTCAAGTGAAAGGGGAAGCACTGTAGCTCTTGTAGAGAAGGATTAATTTTACAAGCAAGAGGGTCTTGCACCTTGTTAAGCTTGGTGAACTCTGTTAGTTTTTGAAAGGAACGCTGCCTAACTTTCAGCGTTTTCATGCGTGAGGAACATAAACTTTTTGCAAAATCACCACCTTAAATAAAAGGGAGAAAAACTGCAGTTTTTGTAAGAGCATCCTGAATGTTAGAAACAAGAGGGTCTAGCAACATTGTCAGTATCGTGAATTCAGTTTGCTCTGTAAAGGAGTACTGCTCACCTCCCAGTGTTTTCCTGGATCAGCAACATCACCTTGCTGCTGAATCTCCCCATTCAAGTGAAAGGGAGAATCACTGCAGCTTTGTAAGAGAAGCATTAATGTTACAAGCAAGATGGTGCTACACCTTGTTAAGAATGCTGAACTGTGTTAGTTTTTGAAAGGAACGCTGCCTAACTTTCAGCGTTTTCATGTGTGAGGAACATAAACATTGTGCAAAATCACCGCATACAAGTGAATGGGAGAAAAACTGCACTTTTTCAAAGACATTCCTTAATGTTAGAAACAAGATGGTCTAGCAACTTGGTTAATATTGTGAATTCAGTTTGCTACTTAAAGGACTACTGCCTACCTCTCAGTGTTTTCCTGGATGAGCAACATCACCTTTGTGTTGAATCACCCATTCAAGTGAAAGGGAGAAGCACTGTAGCTCTTGTAGAGAAGGATTAATTTTACAAGCAAGAGGGTCTTGCACCTTCTTAAGCAATGTGAACTCTGTTAGTTTTTGAAAGGAACGCTGCCTAACTTTCAGGGTTTTCATGTGTGAGGAACATAAACGTTGTGCAAAATCACCGCATACAAGCAAAAGGGAGAAAAACTGCAGGTTTGTAAAAGAATCTTTAATGTTAGAAAAAAGAGGGTCTAGCACCATGTGAATCCTTTTTGCTCTTTAAAGGAATTCTGCCCACTTAGCACTGTTTTCCTGGATGAGCAATATCACTTTTGTGTTGAATCACCCCATTCAAGTGAATTGGAGAAGCCCTGTAGCACTTGTAAGAGAACGATTAACTTTACAAGCAAGAGTGTCTTGCACCTTGCTAAGCATGCTGAACTGTGTTAGTTTTTGAAAGGAATGCTGCCTAACCTTCAGCCTTTTCATGGGTGAGGAACATAAACTTTGTGCAAAATCACCGCATACAAGTGAATGGGAGAAATACTTCAGATTTGTAAGAGAATCCTTCATGTTAGAAACAAGAGGGTCTAGCAACATGGTGAGTATGGTGAATTCAGTTTGCTCTTTAAAGGAGTACTGCCTACCTCTAAGTGTTTTCCTGGATCAGCAACATCACCTTTCTGCTGAATCTCCCCAATCAAGTGAGTGGGAGAAGTACTGCAGCTCTTATAAGAGAAGCATTAATGTTCCAAGCAAGAGGGAATTTCACCTTGTTAAGCATCGTGTACAAAGTTAGCTTTTGAAAGGAATGCTGAGCAACTGTCAGCGTTTTCATGGGTGAGGATCATCAACTTTGTGCAAAATCACCACATACACTAAATGGGAGAAAACCTGCAGTTTTCTAAGAGAATCCTTAATGTTAGAAGTAAGAGGGTCTAGAAACTGAGTTACTATGGTGAATTCAGTTTGCTCTTTAAAGGAGTACTGCATTCATCTCAGTGTTTTCCTGGATGAGCTATATCACCTTTGTGTTGAATCACCCCACTCAAGTGAAAGGGAGAAGCAGTGCAGCTCCTGTAAGAGAAGCATTAACATTAAAAGCAAGAGGGTCTTGCACCTTGTTAAGCATGGTGAACTGAGCTAGTTTTTAAGAGGAACGCTGCCTAACTTTCAGTGTTTTCATGGGTGAGGAACATAAACTTTGTGCAAAATCACCACATAAAAGTAAATGGGAGAAAAACTGTAGCTTTTGTAAGAGATTCCTTAATGTTAGAAACAAGAGGGTCTAGAAACTTGGTTAATAATGTGCATTCAGTTTGCTCTTTAAAGGAGTACTGCGTAACGCTCAGTGTTTTCCTGGATGAGCAACATCACCTTTCTGCTGAATCACCCCATTCAAGTGAATGGGAGAATCACTGCAGCTCTGTAAGAGAAGCATTAGTGTTACAAGCAAGAGGGCCTTTCACCTTGTTATGCATGGTGAACCGAGTTAGCATTTGAAAAGAACGCTTCCTGACTGTCAGTGTTTTCAAAGGTGAAGAATATCAACTTTGTGCAAAACAGCCTCTTTCAAGTGAATGGAGAAAAAGTGTAGCTTTTCTAAGAAAACAATTAATGTTAGAAGCAAGATGATTTAGCAGCATGTTTAAGTTTGAGAATTGAGTGTGCTGTTTAAGGCAATACGCTCTCCCTCTCAGTGTTTCCATGGGTGAGGAACCTCATCTTTGTGCATAAGGAGAGCACACAAGTGAATGGGAGAAAAACTGCAGTTTTTTAAGAGAATCCTTTTAAGTTATAAACAAGATGGTCTAGCAACTTGGATAATATTGTGAATTCAGTTTGCTGTTTAAAGGAGTAGTGAATACTTCTCAGTGTATTCCTGGATCAGCAACATCACCTTTCTGCTGAATCTCCCCAATCAAGTGAAAGGGAGAAGCACTGCAGCTCTTGTAAGAGAAGCATTAGTGTTACAAGCAAGAGTTCCTTGCACCTTGTTAAGCATGGTGAACTGAGTTAGCTTTTGAAAGGAACGCTGCCCAATTGTCAGCGTTTTCATGGGTGAGGATCGTCAACTTTGTGCGAAATCTCTGCATACCAGTAAATGGGAGAAAAACTGCAGGTTTCTAAGAGAATTTTTAACGTTAGAAAAAAGAGGGTCTAGCAACTTCGTTAATATATTGAATTCAGTTTGCTCTTTAAAGGAGTACTGAATACCTCTCAGTGCTTTCCTGGAGGAGCAACATCACCTTTGTGCAGAATCACCCCTTTCAAGTGAAAGGGAGGAGCATTGCAGCTCTTGTAAGAGAAGCATTAATGTTACAAGCAAGAGGGCCTTGCACCTTGTTAAGCATGGTGAGCTAAATTAGCTTTTGAAAGTAACGCTGCCTAACTGTCTACAATTTCATGGGTGAGGAATATCAACTTTGTGCAAAATCACCACATACAAGTAAAGGGCAGAAAAACTGCAGATTTGTAGGAGAATCCTTCATGTTAGAAACAAGAGGGTCTAGTAACATGGTTAGTATGGTGAATTCAGTTTGCTTTTTAAGGGAGTACTGCCTACCTCTCAGTGTTTTCCTGGATCAGCAACATCAACTTTCTGCTGAATCTCCCCATTCAAGTGAATGGGAGAAGCACTGCAGCTCTTATAAGAGAAGCATTAATGTTCCAAGCAAGAGGGAATTTCACCTTGTTAAGCATGGTGAACTGAGGTAGCTTTTGAAAGGAACGCTGCCCAACTGTCAGCGTTTTCATGGGTGAGGATCATCAACTTTGTGCAAAATCACCCCATACACTAAATGGGAGAAAACCTGCAGTTTTCTAAGAGAATCCTTCATGTTAGAAACAAGAGGGTCTAGAAACTCGGTTACTATGGTGATCTCAGTTTGCTCTTTAAAGGAGTACTGCGTTCCTCTCAGTGTTTTCCTGGATGAACAATATCACCTTTGTGTAGAATCACCCCATTCAAGTGAAAGGGGAAGCACTGTAGCTCTTGTAGAGAAGGATTAATTTTACAAGCAAGAGGGTCTTGCACCTTGTTAAGCTTGGTGAACTCTGTTAGTTTTTGAAAGGAACGCTGCCTAACTTTCAGCGTTTTCATGCGTGAGGAACATAAACTTTTTGCAAAATCACCACCTTAAATAAAAGGGAGAAAAACTGCAGTTTTTGTAAGAGCATCCTGAATGTTAGAAACAAGAGGGTCTAGCAACACTGTCAGTATCGTGAATTCAGTTTGCTCTATAAAGGAGTACTGCTCACCTCCCAGTGTTTTCCTGGATCAGCAACATCACCTTGCTGCTGAATCTCCCCATTCAAGTGAAAGGGAGAATCACTGCAGCTTTGTAAGAGAAGCATTAATGTTACAAGCAAGATGGTGCTGCACCTTGTTAAGAATGGTGAACTGTGTTAGTTTTTGAAAGGAACGCTGCCTAACTTTCAGCGTTTTCATGTGTGAGGAACATAAACATTGTGCAAAATCACCGCATACAAGTGAATGGGAGAAAAACTGCACTTTTTGAAAGACATTCCTTAATGTTAGAAGCAAGATGGTCTTGCAACTTGGTTAATATTGTGAATTCAGTTTGCTACTTAAAGGACTACTGCCTACCTCTCAGTGTTTTCCTGGATGAGCAACATCACCTTTGTGTTGAATCACCCCATTCAAGTGAAAGGGAGAAGCACTGTAGCTCTTGTAGAGAAGGATTAATTTTACAAGCAAGAGGGTCTTGCACCTTCTTAAGCAATGTGAACTCTGTTAGTTTTTGAAAGGAACGCTGCCTAACTTTCAGGGTTTTCATGTGTGAGGAACATAAACGTTGTGCAAAATCACCGCATACAAGCAAAAGGGAGAAAAACTGCAGGTTTGTAAAAGAATCTTTAATGTTAGAAAAAAGAGGGTCTAGCACCATGGTTAGTATTGTGAATCCTTTTTGCTCTTTAAAGGAATTCTGCCCCCTTAGCACTGTTTTCCTGGATGAGCAATATCACTTTTGTGTTGAATCACCCCATTCAAGTGAATTTGAGAAGCCCTGTAGCACTTGTAAGAGAACGATTAACTTTACAAGCAAGAGTGTCTTGCACCTTGCTAAGCATGCTGAACTGTGTTAGTTTTTGAAAGGAATGCTGCCTAACCTTCAGCCTTTTCATGGGTGAGTAACATAAACTTTGTGCAAAATCACCGCATACAAGTGAATGGGAGAAATACTTCAGATTTGTAAGAGAATCCTTCATGTTAGAAACAAGAGGGTCTAGCAACATGGTTAGTATGGTGAATTCAGTTTGCTCTTTAAAGGAGTACTGCCTACCTCTAAGTGTTTTCCTGGATCAGCAACAACACCTTTCTGCTGAATCTCCCCAATCAAGTGAGTGGGAGAAGTACTGCAGCTCTTATAAGAGAAGCATTAATGTTCCAAGCAAGAGGGAATTTCACCTTGTTAAGCATCGTGTACAAAGTTAGCTTTTGAAAGGAATGCTGAGCAACTGTCAGCGTTTTCATGGGTGAGGATCATCAACTTTGTGCAAAATCACCACATACACTAAATGGGAGAAAACCTGCAGTTTTCTAAGAGAATCCTTAATGTTAGAAGTAAGAGGGTCTAGAAACTGAGTTACTTTGGTGAATTCAGTTTGCTCTTTAAAGGAGTACTGCATTCATCTCAGTGTTTTCCTGGATGAGCTATATCACCTTTGTGTTGAATCACCCCATTCAAGTGAAAGGGAGAAGCAGTGCAGCTCTTGTAAGAGAAACATTAACATTAAAAGCAAGAGGGTCTTGCACCTTGTTAAGCATGGTGAACTGAGCTAGTTTTTAAGAGGAACGCTGCCTAACTTTCAGTGTTTTCATGGGTGAGGAACATAAACTTTGTGCAAAATCACCACATAAAAGTAAATGGGAGAAAAACTGTAGCTTTTGTAAGAGATTCCTTAATGTTAGAAACAAGAGGGTCTAACAACTTGGTTAATAATGTGCATTCAGTTTGCTCTTTAAAGGAGTACTGCGTAACGCTCAGTGTTTTCCTGGATGAGCAACATCACCTTTCTGCTGAATCACCCCATTCAAGTGAACGGCAGAATCACTGCAGCTCTGTAAGAGAAGCATTAGTGTTACAAGCAAGAGGGCCTTTCACCTTGTTATGCATAGTGAACCGAGTTAGCATTTGAAAAGAACGCTTCCTGACTGTCAGCGTTTTCAAAGGTGAAGAATATCAACTTTGTGCAAAACAGCCTCTTTGAAGTGAATGGAGAAAAAGTGTAGCTTTTCTAAGAAAACAATTAATGTTAGAAGCAAGATGATTTAGCAGCATGTTTAAGTTTGAGAATTGAGTGTGCTGTTTAAGGCAATACGCTCTCCCTCTCAGTGTTTCCATGGGTGAGGAACCTCATCTTTGTGCATAAGGAGAGCACACAAGTGAATGGGAGAAAAACTGCAGTTTTTTAAGAGAATCCTTTTAAGTTATAAACAAGATGGTCTAGCAACTTGGATAATATTGTGAATTCAGTTTGCTGTTTAAAGGAGTACTGAATATTTCTCAGTGTATTCCTGGATCAGCAACATCACCTTTCTGCTGAATCTCCCCATTCAAGTGAAAGGGAGAAGCACTGCAGCTCTTGTAAGAGAAGCATTAATGTTACAAGCAAGAGGGCCTTGCACCTTGTTAAGCATGGTGAACTGAGTTAGCTTTTGAAAGGAACGCTGCCCAATTGTCAGCGTTTTCATGGGTGAGGATCGTCAACTTTGTGCGAAATCTCTGCATACCAGTAAATGGGAGAAAAACTGCAGGTTTCTAAGAGAATCTTTAACGTTAGAAAAAAGAGGGTCTAGCAACTTGGTTAATATATTGAATTCAGTTTGCTCTTTAAAGGAGTACTGAATACCTCTCAGTGCTTTCCTGGAGGAGCAACATCACCTTTGTGCAGAATCACCCCTTTCAAGTGAAAGGGAGGAGCATTGCAGCTCTTGTAAGAGAAGCATTAATGTTACAAGCAAGAGGGCCTTGCACCTTGTTAAGCATGGTGAACTAAGTTAGCTTTTGAAAGGAACGCTGCCTAACTGTCTACAATTTCATGGGTGAGGAATATCAACTTTGTGCAAAATCACCACATACAAGTAAAGGGCAGAAAAACTGCAGATTTGTAGGAGAATCCTTCATGTTAGAAACAAGAGGGTCTAGCAACATGGTTAGTATGGTGAATTCAGTTTGCTTTTTAAGGGAGTACTGCCTACCTCTCAGTGTTTTCCTGGATCAGCAACATCAACTTTCTGCTGAATCTCCCCATTCAAGTGAATGGGAGAAGCACTGCAGCTCTTATAAGAGAAGCATTAATGTTCCAAGCAAGAGGGAATTTCACCTTGTTAAGCATGGTGAACTGAGGTAGCTTTTGAAAGGAACGCTGAACAACTGTCAGCGTTTTCATGGGTGAGGATCATCAACTTTGTGCAAAATCACCCCATACACTAAATGGGAGAAAAACTGCAGTTTTCTAAGAGAATCCTTCATGTTAGAAACAAGAGGGTCTAGAAACTCGGTTACTATGGTGAATTCAGTTTGCTCTTTAAAGGAGTACTGCGTTCCTCTCAGTGTTTTCCTGGATGAACAATATCACCTTTGTGTAGAATCACCCCATTCAAGTGAAAGGGAGAAGCACTGTAGCTCTTGTAGAGAAGGATTAATTTTACAAGCAAGAGGGTCTTGCACCTTGTTAAGCTTGGTGAACTCTGTTAGTTTTTGAAAGGAACGCTGCCTAACTTTCAGCGTTTTCATGTGTGAGGAACATAAACTTTTTGCAAAATCACCACCTTAAATAAAAGGGAGAAAAACTGCAGTTTTTGTAAGAGCATCCTGAATGTTAGAAACAAGAGGGTCTAGCAACATTGTCAGTATCGTGAATTCAGTTTGCTCTATAAAGGAGTACTGCTCACCTCCCAGTGTTTTCCTGGATCAGCAACATCACCTTGCTGCTGAATCTCCCCATTCAAGTGAAAGGGAGAATCACTGCAGCTTTGTAAGGGAAGCATTAATGTTACAAGCAAGATGGTGCTGCACCTTGTTAAGAATGGTGAACTGTGTTAGTTTTTGAAAGGAACGCTGCCTAACTTTCAGCGTTTTCATGTGTGAGGAACATAAACATTGTGCAAAATCACCGCATACAAGTGAATGGGAGAAAAACTGCACTTTTTGAAAGACATTCCTTAATGTTAGAAACAAGAAGGTCTAGCAACTTGGTTAATATTGTGAATTCAGTTTCCTACTTAAAGGAGTACTGCCTACCTCTCAGTGTTTTCCTGGATGAGCAACATCACCTTTGTGTTGAATCACCCCATTCAAGTGAAAGGGAGAAGCACTGTAGCTCTTGTAGAGAAGGATTAATTTTACAAGCAAAAGGGTCTTGCACCTTCTTAAGCAATGTGAACTCTGTTAGTTTTTGAAAGGAACGCTGCCTAACTTTCAGGGTTTTCATGTGTGAGGAACATAAACGTTGTGCAAAATCACCGCATACAAGCAAAAGGGAGAAAAACTGCAGGTTTGTAAAAGAATCTTTAATGTTAGAAAAAAGAGGGTCTAGCACCATGGTTAGTATTGTGAATCCTTTTTGCTCTTTAAAGGAATTCTGCCCACTTAGCACTGTTTTCCTGGATGAGCAATATCACTTTTGTGTTGAATCACCCCATTCAAGTGAATTGGAGAAGCCCTGTAGCACTTGTAAGAGAACGATTAACTTTACAAGCAAGAGTGTCTTGCACCTTGCTAAGCATGCTGAACTGTGTTAGTTTTTGAAAGGAATGCTGCCTAACCTTCAGCCTTTTCATGGGTGAGGAACATAAACTTTGTGCAAAATCACCGCATACAAGTGAATGGGAGAAATACTTCAGATTTGTAAGAGAATCCTTCATGTTAGAAACAAGAGGGTCTAGCAACATGGTTAGTATGGTGAATTCAGTTTGCTCTTTAAAGGAGTACTGCCTACCTCTAAGTGTTTTCCTGGATCAGCAACATCACCTTTCTGCTGAATCTCCCCAATCAAGAGAGTGGGAGAAGTACTGCAGCTCTTATAAGAGAAGCATTAATGTTCCAAGCAAGAGGGAATTTCACCTTGTTAAGCATCGTGTACAAAGTTAGCTTTTGAAAGGAATGCTGAGCAACTGTCAGCGTTTTCATGGGTGAGGATCATCAACTTTGTGCAAAATCACCACATACACTAAATGGGAGAAAACCTGCAGTTTTCTAAGAGAATCCTTAATGTTAGAAGTAAGAGGGTCTAGAAACTCAGTTACTATGGTGAATTCAGTTTGCTCTTTAAAGGAGTACTGCATTCATCTCAGTGTTTTCCTGGATGAGCTATATCACCTTTGTGTTGAATCACCCCACTCAAGTGAAAGGGAGAAGCAGTGCAGCTCCTGTAAGAGAAGCATTAACATTAAAAGCAAGAGGGTCTTGCACCTTGTTAAGCATGGTGAACTGAGCTAGTTTTTAAGAGGAACGCTGCCTAACTTTCAGTGTTTTCATGGGTGAGGAACATAAACTTTGTGCAAAATCACCACATAAAAGTAAATGGGAGAAAAACTGTAGCTTTTGTAAGAGATTCCTTAATGTTAGAAACAAGAGGGTCTAGAAACTTGGTTAATAATGTGCATTCAGTTTGCTCTTTAAAGGAGTACTGCGTAACGCTCAGTGTTTTCCTGGATGAGCAACATCACCTTTCTGCTGAATCACCCCATGCAAGTGAATGGGAGAATCACTGCAGCTCTGTAAGAGAAGCATTAGGGTTACAAGCAAGAGGGCCTTTCACCTTGTTATGCATGGTGAACCGAGTTAGCATTTGAAAAGAACGCTTCCTGACTGTCAGTGTTTTCAAAGGTGAAGAATATCAACTTTGTGCAAAACAGCCTCTTTCAAGTGAATGGAGAAAAAGTGTAGCTTTTCTAAGAAAACAATTAATGTTAGAAGCAAGATGATTTAGCAGCATGTTTAAGTTTGAGAATTGAGTGTGCTGTTTAAGGCAATACGCTCTCCCTCTCAGTGTTTCCATGGGTGAGGAACCTCATCTTTGTGCATAAGGAGAGCACACAAGTGAATGGGAGAAAAACTGCAGTTTTTTAAGAGAATCCTTTTAAGTTATAAACAAGATGGTCTAGCAACTTGGATAATATTGTGAATTCAGTTTGCTGTTTAAAGGAGTACTGAATACTTCTCAGTGTATTCCTGGATCAGCAACATCACCTTTCTGCTGAATCTCCCCATTCAAGTGAAAGGGAGAAGCACTGCAGCTCTTGTAAGAGAAGCATTAGTGTTACAAGCAAGAGGGCCTTGCACCTTGTTAAGCATGGTGAACTGAGTTAGCTTTTGAAAGGAACGCTGCCCAATTGTCAGCGTTTTCATGGGTGAGGATCGTCAACTTTGTGCGAAATCTCTGCATACCAGTAAATGGGAGAAAAACTGCAGGTTTCTAAGAGAATTTTTAACGTTAGAAAAAAGAGGGTCTAGCAACTTGGTTAATATATTGAATTCAGTTTGCTCTTTAAAGGAGTACTGAATACCTCTCAGTGCTTTCCTGGAGGAGCAACATCACCTTTGTGCAGAATCACCCCTTTCAAGTGAAAGGGAGGAGCATTGCAGCTCTTGTAAGAGAAGCATTAATGTTACAAGCAAGAGGGCCTTGCACCTTGTTAAGCATGGTGAGCTAAATTAGCTTTTGAAAGGAACGCTGCCTAACTGTCTACAATTTCATGGGTGAGGAATATCAACTTTGTGCAAAATCACCACATACAAGTAAAGGGCAGAAAAACTGCAGATTTGTAGGAGAATCCTTCATGTTAGAAACAAGAGGGTCTAGTAACATGGTTAGTATGGTGAATTCAGTTTGCTTTTTAAGGGAGTACTGCCTACCTCTCAGTGTTTTCCTGGATCAGCAACATCAACTTTCTGCTGAATCTCCCCATTCAAGTGAATGGGAGAAGCACTGCAGCTCTTATAAGAGAAGCATTAATGTTCCAAGCAAGAGGGAATTTCACCTTGTTAAGCATGGTGAACTGAGGTAGCTTTTGAAAGGAACGCTGCCCAACTGTCAGCGTTTTCATGGGTGAGGATCATCAACTTTGTGCAAAATCACCCCATACACTAAATGGGAGAAAACCTGCAGTTTTCTAAGAGAATCCTTCATGTTAGAAACAAGAGGGTCTAGAAACTCGGTTACTATGGTGATCTCAGTTTGCTCTTTAAAGGAGTACTGCGTTCCTCTCAGTGTTTTCCTGGATGAACAATATCACCTTTGTGTAGAATCACCCCATTCAAGTGAAAGGGGAAGCACTGTAGCTCTTGTAGAGAAGGATTAATTTTACAAGCAAGAGGGTCTTGCACCTTGTTAAGCTTGGTGAACTCTGTTAGTTTTTGAAAGGAACGCTGCCTAACTTTCAGCGTTTTCATGCGTGAGGAACATAAACTTTTTGCAAAATCACCACCTTAAATAAAAGGGAGAAAAACTGCAGTTTTTGTAAGAGCATCCTGAATGTTAGAAACAAGAGGGTCTAGCAACATTGTCAGTATCGTGAATTCAGTTTGCTCTATAAAGGAGTACTGCTCACCTCCCAGTGTTTTCCTGGATCAGCAACATCACCTTGCTGTTGAATCTCCCCATTCAAGTGAAAGGGAGAATCACTGCAGCTTTGTAAGAGAAGCATTAATGTTACAAGCAAGATGGTGCTGCACCTTGTTAAGAATGGTGAACTGTGTTAGTTTTTGAAAGGAACGCTGCCTAACTTTCAGCGTTTTCATGTGTGAGGAACATAAACATTGTGCAAAATCACCGCATACAAGTGAATGGGAGAAAAACTGCACTTTTTGAAAGACATTCCTTAATGTTAGAAGCAAGATGGTCTTGCAACTTGGTTAATATTGTGAATTCAGTTTGCTACTTAAAGGACTACTGCCTACCTCTCAGTGTTTTCCTGGATGAGCAACATCACCTTTGTGTTGAATCACCCCATTCAAGTGAAAGGGAGAAGCACTGTAGCTCTTGTAGAGAAGGATTAATTTTACAAGCAAGAGGGTCTTGCACCTTCTTAAGCAATGTGAACTCTGTTAGTTTTTGAAAGGAACGCTGCCTAACTTTCAGGGTTTTCATGTGTGAGGAACATAAACGTTGTGCAAAATCACCGCATACAAGCAAAAGGGAGAAAAACTGCAGGTTTGTAAAAGAATCTTTAATGTTAGAAAAAAGAGGGTCTAGCACCATGGTTAGTATTGTGAATCCTTTTTGCTCTTTAAAGGAATTCTGCCCACTTAGCACTGTTTTCCTGGATGAGCAATATCACTTTTGTGTTGAATCACCCCATTCAAGTGAATTGGAGAAGCCCTGTAGCACTTGTAAGAGAACGATTAACTTTACAAGCAAGAGTGTCTTGCACCTTGCTAAGCATGCTGAACTGTGTTAGTTTTTGAAAGGAATGCTGCCTAACCTTCAGCCTTTTCATGGGTGAGGAACATAAACTTTGTGCAAAATCACCGCATACAAGTGAATGGGAGAAATACTTCAGATTTGTAAGAGAATCCATGTTAGAAACAAGAGGGTCTAGCAACATGGTTAGTATGGTGAATTCAGTTTGCTCTTTAAAGGAGTACTGCCTACCTCTAAGTGTTTTCCTGGATCAGCAACATCACCTTTCTGCTGAATCTCCCCAATCAAGTGAGTGGGAGAAGTACTGCAGCTCTTATAAGAGAAGCATTAATGTTCCAAGCAAGAGGGAATTTCACCTTGTTAAGCATCGTGTACAAAGTTAGCTTTTGAAAGGAATGCTGAGCAACTGTCAGCGTTTTCATGGGTGAGGATCATCAACTTTGTGCAAAATCACCACATACACTAAATGGGAGAAAACCTGCAGTTTTCTAAGAGAATCCTTAATGTTAGAAGTAAGAGGGTCTAGAAACTCAGTTACTATGGTGAATTCAGTTTGCTCTTTAAAGGAGTACTGCATTCATCTCAGTGTTTTCCTGGATGAGCTATATCACCTTTGTGTTGAATCACCCCACTCAAGTGAAAGGGAGAAGCAGTGCAGCTCCTGTAAGAGAAGCATTAACATTAAAAGCAAGAGGGTCTTGCACCTTGTTAAGCATGGTGAACTGAGCTAGTTTTTAAGAGGAACGCTGCCTAACTTTCAGTGTTTTCATGGGTGAGGAACATAAACTTTGTGCAAAATCACCACATAAAAGTAAATGGGAGAAAAACTGTAGCTTTTGTAAGAGATTCCTTAATGTTAGAAACAAGAGGGTCTAGAAACTTGGTTAATAATGTGCATTCAGTTTGCTCTTTAAAGGAGTACTGCGTAACGCTCAGTGTTTTCCTGGATGAGCAACATCACCTTTCTGCTGAATCACCCCATTCAAGTGAATGGGAGAATCACTGCAGCTCTGTAAGAGAAGCATTAGTGTTACAAGCAAGAGGGCCTTTCACCTTGTTATGCATGGTGAACCGAGTTAGCATTTGAAAAGAACGCTTCCTGACTGTCAGTGTTTTCAAAGGTGAAGAATATCAACTTTGTGCAAAACAGCCTCTTTCAAGTGAATGGAGAAAAAGTGTAGCTTTTCTAAGAAAACAATTAATGTTAGAAGCAAGATGATTTAGCAGCATGTTTAAGTTTGAGAATTGAGTGTGCTGTTTAAGGCAATACGCTCTCCCTCTCAGTGTTTCCATGGGTGAGGAACCTCATCTTTGTGCATAAGGAGAGCACACAAGTGAATGGGAGAAAAACTGCAGTTTTTTAAGAGAATCCTTTTAAGTTATAAACAAGATGGTCTAGCAACTTGGATAATATTGTGAATTCAGTTTGCTGTTTAAAGGAGTACTGAATACTTCTCAGTGTATTCCTGGATCAGCAACATCACCTTTCTGCTGAATCTCCCCATTCAAGTGAAAGGGAGAAGCACTGCAGCTCTTGTAAGAGAAGCATTAGTGTTACAAGCAAGAGGGCCTTGCACCTTGTTAAGCATGGTGAACTGAGTTAGCTTTTGAAAGGAACGCTGCCCAATTGTCAGCGTTTTCATGGGTGAGGATCGTCAACTTTGTGCGAAATCTCTGCATACCAGTAAATGGGAGAAAAACTGCAGGTTTCTAAGAGAATTTTTAACGTTAGAAAAAAGAGGGTCTAGCAACTTGGTTAATATATTGAATTCAGTTTGCTCTTTAAAGGAGTACTGAATACCTCTCAGTGCTTTCCTGGAGGAGCAACATCACCTTTGTGCAGAATCACCCCTTTCAAGTGAAAGGGAGGAGCATTGCAGCTCTTGTAAGAGAAGCATTAATGTTACAAGCAAGAGGGCCTTGCACCTTGTTAAGCATGGTGAGCTAAATTAGCTTTTGAAAGGAACGCTGCCTAACTGTCTACAATTTCATGGGTGAGGAATATCAACTTTGTGCAAAATCACCACATACAAGTAAAGGGCAGAAAAACTGCAGATTTGTAGGAGAATCCTTCATGTTAGAAACAAGAGGGTCTAGTAACATGGTTAGTATGGTGAATTCAGTTTGCTTTTTAAGGGAGTACTGCCTACCTCTCAGTGTTTTCCTGGATCAGCAACATCAACTTTCTGCTGAATCTCCCCATTCAAGTGAATGGGAGAAGCACTGCAGCTCTTATAAGAGAAGCATTAATGTTCCAAGCAAGAGGGAATTTCACCTTGTTATGCATGGTGAACTGAGGTAGCTTTTGAAAGGAACGCTGCCCAACTGTCAGCGTTTTCATGGGTGAGGATCATCAACTTTGTGCAAAATCACCCCATACACTAAATGGGAGAAAACCTGCAGTTTTCTAAGAGAATCCTTCATGTTAGAAACAAGAGGGTCTAGAAACTCGGTTACTATGGTGATCTCAGTTTGCTCTTTAAAGGAGTACTGCGTTCCTCTCAGTGTTTTCCTGGATGAACAATATCACCTTTGTGTAGAATCACCCCATTCAAGTGAAAGGGGAAGCACTGTAGCTCTTGTAGAGAAGGATTAATTTTACAAGCAAGAGGGTCTTGCACCTTGTTAAGCTTGGTGAACTCTGTTAGTTTTTGAAAGGAACGCTGCCTAACTTTCAGCGTTTTCATGCGTGAGGAACATAAACTTTTTGCAAAATCACCACCTTAAATAAAAGGGAGAAAAACTGCAGTTTTTGTAAGAGCATCCTGAATGTTAGAAACAAGAGGGTCTAGCAACATTGTCAGTATCGTGAATTCAGTTTGCTCTATAAAGGAGTACTGCTCACCTCCCAGTGTTTTCCTGGATCAGCAACATCACCTTGCTGTTGAATCTCCCCATTCAAGTGAAAGGGAGAATCACTGCAGCTTTGTAAGAGAAGCATTAATGTTACAAGCAAGATGGTGCTGCACCTTGTTAAGAATGGTGAACTGTGTTAGTTTTTGAAAGGAACGCTGCCTAACTTTCAGCGTTTTCATGTGTGAGGAACATAAACATTGTGCAAAATCACCGCATACAAGTGAATGGGAGAAAAACTGCACTTTTTGAAAGACATTCCTTAATGTTAGAAGCAAGATGGTCTTGCAACTTGGTTAATATTGTGAATTCAGTTTGCTACTTAAAGGACTACTGCCTACCTCTCAGTGTTTTCCTGGATGAGCAACATCACCTTTGTGTTGAATCACCCCATTCAAGTGAAAGGGAGAAGCACTGTAGCTCTTGTAGAGAAGGATTAATTTTACAAGCAAGAGGGTCTTGCACCTTCTTAAGCAATGTGAACTCTGTTAGTTTTTGAAAGGAACGCTGCCTAACTTTCAGGGTTTTCATGTGTGAGGAACATAAACGTTGTGCAAAATCACCGCATACAAGCAAAAGGGAGAAAAACTGCAGGTTTGTAAAAGAATCTTTAATGTTAGAAAAAAGAGGGTCTAGCACCATGGTTAGTATTGTGAATCCTTTTTGCTCTTTAAAGGAATTCTGCCCACTTAGCACTGTTTTCCTGGATGAGCAATATCACTTTTGTGTTGAATCACCCCATTCAAGTGAATTTGAGAAGCCCTGTAGCACTTGTAAGAGAACGATTAACTTTACAAGCAAGAGTGTCTTGCACCTTGCTAAGCATGCTGAACTGTGTTAGTTTTTGAAAGGAATGCTGCCTAACCTTCAGCCTTTTCATGGGTGAGGAACATAAACTTTGTGCAAAATCACCGCATAAAAGTGAATGGGAGAAATACTTCAGATTTGTAAGAGAATCCATGTTAGAAACAAGAGGGTCTAGCAACATGGTTAGTATGGTGAATTCAGTTTGCTCTTTAAAGGAGTACTGCCTACCTCTAAGTGTTTTCCTGGATCAGCAACATCACCTTTCTGCTGAATCTCCCCAATCAAGTGAGTGGGAGAAGTACTGCAGCTCTTATAAGAGAAGCATTAATGTTCCAAGCAAGAGGGAATTTCACCTTGTTAAGCATCGTGTACAAAGTTAGCTTTTGAAGGGAATGCTGAGCAACTGTCAGCGTTTTCATGGGTGAGGATCATCAACTTTGTGCAAAATCACCACATACACTAAATGGGAGAAAACCTGCAGTTTTCTAAGAGAATCCTTAATGTTAGAAGTAAGAGGGTCTAGAAACTCGGTTACTATGGTGAATTCAGTTTGCTCTTTAAAGGAGTACTGCATTCATCTCTGTGTTTTCCTGGATGAGCTATATCACCTTTGTGTTGAATCACCCCACTCAAGTGAAAGGGAGAAGCAGTGCAGCTCTTGTAAGAGAAGCATTAATATTAAAAGCAAGAGGGTCTTGCACCTTGTTAAGCAGGGTGAACTGAGCTAGTTTTTAAGAGGAACGCTGCCTAACTTTCAGTGTTTTCATGGGTGAGGAACATAAACTTTGTGCAAAATCACCACATAAAAGTAAATGGGAGAAAAACTGTAGCTTTTGTAAGAGATTCCCTAATGGTAGGAACAAGAGGGTCTAGCAACTTGGTTAATATTGTGAATTCAGTTTGCTCTTTAAAGGAGTATTGCGTAAAGCTCAGTGTTTTCCTGGATGAGCAACATCACCTTTCTGCTGAGTCACCCCATTCAAGTGAACAGGAGAATCACTGCAGCTCTGTAAGAGAAGCATTAGTGTTACAAGCAAGAGGGCCTTTCACCTTGTTATGCATGGTGAACCGAGTTAGCATTTGAAAAGAACGCTTCCTGACTCTCAGCGTTTTCAAAGGTGAAGAATATCAACTTTGTGCAAAACAGCCTCTTTCAAGTGAAGGGAGAAAAAGTGTACCTTTTCTAAGAAAACAATTAATGTTAGAAGCAAGATGATTTAGCAGCATGTTTAAGTTTGAGAATTGAGTGTGCTGTTTAAGGCAATACGCTCTCCCTCTAAGTGTTTCCATGGGTGAGGAACCTCATCTTTGTGCATAAGGAGAGCACACAAGTGAATGGGAGAAAAACTGCAGTTTTTTAAGAGAATCCCTTTAAGTTATAAACAAGATGGTCTAGCAACTTGGTTAATATTGTGAATTCAGTTTGCTGTTTAAAGGAGTACTGAATACTTCTCAGTGTATTCCTGGATCAGCAACATCACCTTTCTGCTGAATCTCCCCATTCAAGTGAAAGGGAGAAGCACTGCAGCTCTTGTAAGAGAAGCCTTAATGTTACAAGCAAGAGGGCCTTGCACCTTGTTAAGCATGCTGAACTGAGTTAGCTTTTGAAAGGAACGCTGCCCAATTGTCAGCGTTCTCATGGGTGAGGATCGTCAACTTTGTGCAATCTCTGCATACCAGTAAATGGGAGAAAAACTGCAGGTTTCTAAGAGAATCTTTAACGTTAGAAACAAGAGGGTCTAGCAACTTGGTTAATATATTGAATTCAGTTTGCTCTTTAAAGGAGTACTGAATACCTCTCAGTGCTTTCCTGGAGGAGCGACATCACCTTTGTGCAGAATCACCCCTTTCAAGTGAAAGGGAGGAGCATTGCAGCTCTTGTAAGAGAAGCACTAATGTTACAAGCAAGAGGGCCTGGCACCTTGTTAAGCATGGTGAGCTAAGTTAGCTTTTGAAAGGAACGCCGCCTAACTGTCTGCAATTTCATGGGTGAGGAATATCAACTTTGTGCAAAATCACCACATACAAGTAAAGGGCAGAAAAACTGCAGATTTGTAGGAAAATCCTTCATGTTAGAAACAAGAGGGTCTAGCAACATGGTTAGTATGGTGAATTCAGTTTGCTCTTTAAAGGAGTACTGCCTACCTCTAAGTGTTTTCCTGGATCAGCAACATCACCTTTCTGCTGAATCTCCCCAATCAAGTGAGTGGGAGAAGTACTGCAGCTCTTATAAGAGAAGCATTAATGTTCCAAGCAAGAGGGAATTTCACCTTGTTAAGCATCGTGTACAAAGTTAGCTTTTGAAAGGAAGGCTGAGCAACTGTCAGCGTTTTCATGGGTGAGGATCATCAACTTTGTGCAAAATCACCACATACACTAAATGGGAGAAAACCTGCAGTTTTCTAAGAGAATCCTTAATGTTAGAAGTAAGAGGGTCTAGAAACTCAGTTACTATGGTGAATTCAGTTTGCTCTTTAAAGGAGTACTGCATTCATCTCAGTGTTTTCCTGGATGAGCTATATCACCTTTGTGTTGAATCACCCCACTCAAGTGAAAGGGAGAAGCAGTGCAGCTCCTGTAAGAGAAGCATTAACATTAAAAGCAAGAGGGTCTTGCACCTTGTTAAGCATGGTGAACTGAGCTAGTTTTTAAGAGGAACGCTGCCTAACTTTCAGTGTTTTCATGGGTGAGGAACATAAACTTTGTGCAAAATCACCACATAAAAGTAAATGGGAGAAAAACTGTAGCTTTTGTAAGAGATTCCTTAATGTTAGAAACAAGAGGGTCTAGAAACTTGGTTAATAATGTGCATTCAGTTTGCTCTTTAAAGGAGTACTGCATAACGCTCAGTGTTTTCCTGGATGAGCAACATCACCTTTCTGCTGAATCACCCCATTCAAGTGAATGGGAGAATCACTGCAGCTCTGTAAGAGAAGCATTAGGGTTACAAGCAAGAGGGCCTTTCACCTTGTTATGCATGGTGAACCGAGTTAGCATTTGAAAAGAACGCTTCCTGACTGTCAGTGTTTTCAAAGGTGAAGAATATCAACTTTGTGCAAAACAGCCTCTTTCAAGTGAATGGAGAAAAAGTGTAGCTTTTCTAAGAAAACAATTAATGTTAGAAGCAAGATGATTTAGCAGCATGTTTAAGTTTGAGAATTGAGTGTGCTGTTTAAGGCAATACGCTCTCCCTCTCAGTGTTTCCATGGGTGAGGAACCTCATCTTTGTGCATAAGGAGAGCACACAAGTGAATGGGAGAAAAACTGCAGTTTTTTAAGAGAATCCTTTTAAGTTATAAACAAGATGGTCTAGCAACTTGGATAATATTGTGAATTCAGTTTGCTGTTTAAAGGAGTACTGAATACTTCTCAGTGTATTCCTGGATCAGCAACATCACCTTTCTGCTGAATCTCCCCATTCAAGTGAAAGGGAGAAGCACTGCAGCTCTTGTAAGAGAAGCATTAGTGTTACAAGCAAGAGGGCCTTGCACCTTGTTAAGCATGGTGAACTGAGTTAGCTTTTGAAAGGAACGCTGCCCAATTGTCAGCGTTTTCATGGGTGAGGATCGTCAACTTTGTGCGAAATCTCTGCATACCAGTAAATGGGAGAAAAACTGCAGGTTTCTAAGAGAATTTTTAACGTTAGAAAAAAGAGGGTCTAGCAACTTGGTTAATATATTGAATTCAGTTTGCTCTTTAAAGGAGTACTGAATACCTCTCAGTGCTTTCCTGGAGGAGCAACATCACCTTTGTGCAGAATCACCCCTTTCAAGTGAAAGGGAGGAGCATTGCAGCTCTTGTAAGAGAAGCATTAATGTTACAAGCAAGAGGGCCTTGCACCTTGTTAAGCATGGTGAGCTAAATTAGCTTTTGAAAGGAACGCTGCCTAACTGTCTACAATTTCATGGGTGAGGAATATCAACTTTGTGCAAAATCACCACATACAAGTAAAGGGCAGAAAAACTGCAGATTTGTAGGAGAATCCTTCATGTTAGAAACAAGAGGGTCTAGTAACATGGTTAGTATGGTGAATTCAGTTTGCTTTTTAAGGGAGTACTGCCTACCTCTCAGTGTTTTCCTGGATCAGCAACATCAACTTTCTGCTGAATCTCCCCATTCAAGTGAATGGGAGAAGCACTGCAGCTCTTATAAGAGAAGCATTAATGTTCCAAGCAAGAGGGAATTTCACCTTGTTAAGCATGGTGAACTGAGGTAGCTTTTGAAAGGAACGCTGCCCAACTGTCAGCGTTTTCATGGGTGAGGATCATCAAGTTTGTGCAAAATCACCCCATACACTAAATGGGAGAAAACCTGCAGTTTTCTAAGAGAATCCTTCATGTTAGAAACAAGAGGGTCTAGAAACTCGGTTACTATGGTGATCTCAGTTTGCTCTTTAAAGGAGTACTGCGTTCCTCTCAGTGTTTTCCTGGATGAACAATATCACCTTTGTGTAGAATCACCCCATTCAAGTGAAAGGGGAAGCACTGTAGCTCTTGTAGAGAAGGATTAATTTTACAAGCAAGAGGGTCTTGCACCTTGTTAAGCTTGGTGAACTCTGTTAGTTTTTGAAAGGAACGCTGCCTAACTTTCAGCGTTTTCATGCGTGAGGAACATAAACTTTTTGCAAAATCACCACCTTAAATAAAAGGGAGAAAAACTGCAGTTTTTGTAAGAGCATCCTGAATGTTAGAAACAAGAGGGTCTAGCAACATTGTCAGTATCGTGAATTCAGTTTGCTCTATAAAGGAGTACTGCTCACCTCCCAGTGTTTTCCTGGATCAGCAACATCACCTTGCTGCTGAATCTCCCCATTCAAGTGAAAGGGAGAATCACTGCAGCTTTGTAAGAGAAGCATTAATGTTACAAGCAAGATGGTGCTGCACCTTGTGAAGAATGGTGAACTGTGTTAGTTTTTGAAAGGAACGCTGCCTAACTTTCAGCGTTTTCATGTGTGAGGAACATAAACATTGTGCAAAATCACCGCATACAAGTGAATGGGAGAAAAACTGCACTTTTTCAAAGACATTCCTTAATGTTAGAAACAAGATGGTCTAGCAACTTGGTTAATATTGTGAATTCAGTTTGCTACTTAAAGGACTACTGCCTACCTCTCAGTGTTTTCCTGGATGAGCAACATCACCTTTGTGTTGAATCACCCCATTCAAGTGAAAGGGAGAAGCACTGTAGCTCTTGTAGAGAAGGATTAATTTTACAAGCAAGAGGGTCTTGCACCTTCTTAAGCAATGTGAACTCTGTTAGTTTTTGAAAGGAACGCTGCCTAACTTTCAGGGTTTTCATGTGTGAGGAACATAAACGTTGTGCAAAATCACCGCATACAAGCAAAAGGGAGAAAAACTGCAGGTTTGTAAAAGAATCTTTAATGTTAGAAAAAAGAGGGTCTAGCACCATGTGAATCCTTTTTGCTCTTTAAAGGAATTCTGCCCACTTAGCACTGTTTTCCTGGATGAGCAATATCACTTTTGTGTTGAATCACCCCATTCAAGTGAATTGGAGAAGCCCTGTAGCACTTGTAAGAGAACGATTAACTTTACAAGCAAGAGTGTCTTGCACCTTGCTAAGCATGCTGAACTGTGTTAGTTTTTGAAAGGAATGCTGCCTAACCTTCAGCCTTTTCATGGGTGAGGAACATAAACTTTGTGCAAAATCACCGCATACAAGTGAATGGGAGAAATACTTCAGATTTGTAAGAGAATCCTTCATGTTAGAAACAAGAGGGTCTAGCAACATGGTTAGTATGGTGAATTCAGTTTGCTCTTTAAAGGAGTACTGCCTACCTCTAAGTGTTTTCCTGGATCAGCAACATCACCTTTCTGCTGAATCTCCCCAATCAAGTGAGTGGGAGAAGTACTGCAGCTCTTATAAGAGAAGCATTAATGTTCCAAGCAAGAGGGAATTTCACCTTGTTAAGCATCGTGTACAAAGTTAGCTTTTGAAAGGAATGCTGAGCAACTGTCAGCGTTTTCATGGGTGAGGATCATCAACTTTGTGCAAAATCACCACATACACTAAATGGGAGAAAACCTGCAGTTTTCTAAGAGAATCCTTAATGTTAGAAGTAAGAGGGTCTAGAAACTGAGTTACTATGGTGAATTCAGTTTGCTCTTTAAAGGAGTACTGCATTCATCTCAGTGTTTTCCTGGATGAGCTATATCACCTTTGTGTTGAATCACCCCACTCAAGTGAAAGGGAGAAGCAGTGCAGCTCCTGTAAGAGAAGCATTAACATTAAAAGCAAGAGGGTCTTGCACCTTGTTAAGCATGGTGAACTGAGCTAGTTTTTAAGAGGAACGCTGCCTAACTTTCAGTGTTTTCATGGGTGAGGAACATAAACTTTGTGCAAAATCACCACATAAAAGTAAATGGGAGAAAAACTGTAGCTTTTGTAAGAGATTCCTTAATGTTAGAAACAAGAGGGTCTAGAAACTTGGTTAATAATGTGCATTCAGTTTGCTCTTTAAAGGAGTACTGCGTAACGCTCAGTGTTTTCCTGGATGAGCAACATCACCTTTCTGCTGAATCACCCCATTCAAGTGAATGGGAGAATCACTGCAGCTCTGTAAGAGAAGCATTAGTGTTACAAGCAAGAGGGCCTTTCACCTTGTTATGCATGGTGAACCGAGTTAGCATTTGAAAAGAACGCTTCCTGACTGTCAGTGTTTTCAAAGGTGAAGAATATCAACTTTGTGCAAAACAGCCTCTTTCAAGTGAATGGAGAAAAAGTGTAGCTTTTCTAAGAAAACAATTAATGTTAGAAGCAAGATGATTTAGCAGCATGTTTAAGTTTGAGAATTGAGTGTGCTGTTTAAGGCAATACGCTCTCCCTCTCAGTGTTTCCATGGGTGAGGAACCTCATCTTTGTGCATAAGGAGAGCACACAAGTGAATGGGAGAAAAACTGCAGTTTTTTAAGAGAATCCTTTTAAGTTATAAACAAGATGGTCTAGCAACTTGGATAATATTGTGAATTCAGTTTGCTGTTTAAAGGAGTAGTGAATACTTCTCAGTGTATTCCTGGATCAGCAACATCACCTTTCTGCTGAATCTCCCCATTCAAGTGAAAGGGAGAAGCACTGCAGCTCTTGTAAGAGAAGCATTAGTGTTACAAGCAAGAGTTCCTTGCACCTTGTTAAGCATGGTGAACTGAGTTAGCTTTTGAAAGGAACGCTGCCCAATTGTCAGCGTTTTCATGGGTGAGGATCGTCAACTTTGTGCGAAATCTCTGCATACCAGTAAATGGGAGAAAAACTGCAGGTTTCTAAGAGAATTTTTAACGTTAGAAAAAAGAGGGTCTAGCAACTTGGTTAATATATTGAATTCAGTTTGCTCTTTAAAGGAGTACTGAATACCTCTCAGTGCTTTCCTGGAGGAGCAACATCACCTTTGTGCAGAATCACCCCTTTCAAGTGAAAGGGAGGAGCATTGCATCTCTTGTAAGAGAAGCATTAATGTTACAAGCAAGAGGGCCTTGCACCTTGTTAAGCATGGTGAGCTAAATTAGCTTTTGAAAGGAACGCTGCCTAACTGTCTACAATTTCATGGGTGAGGAATATCAACTTTGTGCAAAATCACCACATACAAGTAAAGGGCAGAAAAACTGCAGATTTGTAGGAGAATCCTTCATGTTAGAAACAAGAGGGTCTAGTAACATGGTTAGTATGGTGAATTCAGATTGCTTTTTAAGGGAGTACTGCCTACCTCTCAGTGTTTTCCTGGATCAGCAACATCAACTTTCTGCTGAATCTCCCCATTCAAGTGAATGGGAGAAGCACTGCAGCTCTTATAAGAGAAGCATTAATGTTCCAAGCAAGAGGGAATTTCACCTTGTTAAGCATGGTGAACTGAGGTAGCTTTTGAAAGGAACGCTGCCCAACTGTCAGCGTTTTCATGGGTGAGGATCATCAACTTTGTGCAAAATCACCCCATACACTAAATGGGAGAAAACCTGCAGTTTTCTTAGAGAATCCTTCATGTTAGAAACAAGAGGGTCTAGAAACTCGGTTACTATGGTGATCTCAGTTTGCTCTTTAAAGGAGTACTGCGTTCCTCTCAGTGTTTTCCTGGATGAACAATATCACCTTTGTGTAGAATCACCCCATTCAAGTGAAAGGGGAAGCACTGTAGCTCTTGTAGAGAAGGATTAATTTTACAAGCAAGAGGGTCTTGCACCTTGTTAAGCTTGGTGAACTCTGTTAGTTTTTGAAAGGAACGCTGCCTAACTTTCAGCGTTTTCATGCGTGAGGAACATAAACTTTTTGCAAAATCACCACCTTAAATAAAAGGGAGAAAAACTGCAGTTTTTGTAAGAGCATCCTGAATGTTAGAAACAAGAGGGTCTAGCAACATTGTCAGTATCGTGAATTCAGTTTGCTCTATAAAGGAGTACTGCTCACCTCCCAGTGTTTTCCTGGATCAGCAACATCACCTTGCTGCTGAATCTCCCCATTCAAGTGAAAGGGAGAATCACTGCAGCTTTGTAAGAGAAGCATTAATGTTACAAGCAAGATGGTGCTGCACCTTGTGAAGAATGGTGAACTGTGTTAGTTTTTGAAAGGAACGCTGCCTAACTTTCAGCGTTTTCATGTGTGAGGAACATAAACATTGTGCAAAATCACCGCATACAAGTGAATGGGAGAAAAACTGCACTTTTTCAAAGACATTCCTTAATGTTAGAAACAAGATGGTCTAGCAACTTGGTTAATATTGTGAATTCAGTTTGCTACTTAAAGGACTACTGCCTACCTCTCAGTGTTTTCCTGGATGAGCAACATCACCTTTGTGTTGAATCACCCCATTCAAGTGAAAGGGAGAAGCACTGTAGCTCTTGTAGAGAAGGATTAATTTTACAAGCAAGAGGGTCTTGCACCTTCTTAAGCAATGTGAACTCTGTTAGTTTTTGAAAGGAACGCTGCCTAACTTTCAGGGTTTTCATGTGTGAGGAACATAAACGTTGTGCAAAATCACCGCATACAAGCAAAAGGGAGAAAAACTGCAGGTTTGTAAAAGAATCTTTAATGTTAGAAAAAAGAGGGTCTAGCACCATGTGAATCCTTTTTGCTCTTTAAAGGAATTCTGCCCACTTAGCACTGTTTTCCTGGATGAGCAATATCACTTTTGTGTTGAATCACCCCATTCAAGTGAATTGGAGAAGCCCTGTAGCACTTGTAAGAGAACGATTAACTTTACAAGCAAGAGTGTCTTGCACCTTGCTAAGCATGCTGAACTGTGTTAGTTTTTGAAAGGAATGCTGCCTAACCTTCAGCCTTTTCATGGGTGAGGAACATAAACTTTGTGCAAAATCACCGCATACAAGTGAATGGGAGAAATACTTCAGATTTGTAAGAGAATCCTTCATGTTAGAAACAAGAGGGTCTAGCAACATGGTTAGTATGGTGAATTCAGTTTGCTCTTTAAAGGAGTACTGCCTACCTCTAAGTGTTTTCCTGGATCAGCAACATCACCTTTCTGCTGAATCTCCCCAATCAAGTGAGTGGGAGAAGTACTGCAGCTCTTATAAGAGAAGCATTAATGTTCCAAGCAAGAGGGAATTTCACCTTGTTAAGCATCGTGTACAAAGTTAGCTTTTGAAAGGAATGCTGAGCAACTGTCAGCGTTTTCATGGGTGAGGATCATCAACTTTGTGCAAAATCACCACATACACTAAATGGGAGAAAACCTGCAGTTTTCTAAGAGAATCCTTAATGTTAGAAGTAAGAGGGTCTAGAAACTGAGTTACTATGGTGAATTCAGTTTGCTCTTTAAAGGAGTACTGCATTCATCTCAGTGTTTTCCTGGATGAGCTATATCACCTTTGTGTTGAATCACCCCACTCAAGTGAAAGGGAGAAGCAGTGCAGCTCCTGTAAGAGAAGCATTAACATTAAAAGCAAGAGGGTCTTGCACCTTGTTAAGCATGGTGAACTGAGCTAGTTTTTAAGAGGAACGCTGCCTAACTTTCAGTGTTTTCATGGGTGAGGAACATAAACTTTGTGCAAAATCACCACATAAAAGTAAATGGGAGAAAAACTGTAGCTTTTGTAAGAGATTCCTTAATGTTAGAAACAAGAGGGTCTAGAAACTTGGTTAATAATGTGCATTCAGTTTGCTCTTTAAAGGAGTACTGCGTAACGCTCAGTGTTTTCCTGGATGAGCAACATCACCTTTCTGCTGAATCACCCCATTCAAGTGAATGGGAGAATCACTGCAGCTCTGTAAGAGAAGCATTAGTGTTACAAGCAAGAGGGCCTTTCACCTTGTTATGCATGGTGAACCGAGTTAGCATTTGAAAAGAACGCTTCCTGACTGTCAGTGTTTTCAAAGGTGAAGAATATCAACTTTGTGCAAAACAGCCTCTTTCAAGTGAATGGAGAAAAAGTGTAGCTTTTCTAAGAAAACAATTAATGTTAGAAGCAAGATGATTTAGCAGCATGTTTAAGTTTGAGAATTGAGTGTGCTGTTTAAGGCAATACGCTCTCCCTCTCAGTGTT
The DNA here is from genome assembly GCF_047511655.1 of Castor canadensis. Classification (NCBI taxonomy): domain Eukaryota; kingdom Metazoa; phylum Chordata; class Mammalia; order Rodentia; family Castoridae; genus Castor; species Castor canadensis. The sequence continues at coordinate 35,935,029 of NC_133401.1, read as the reverse complement.
TCCATGGGTGAGGAACCTCATCTTTGTGCATAAGGAGAGCACACAAGTGAATGGGAGAAAAACTGCAGTTTTTTAAGAGAATCCTTTTAAGTTATAAACAAGATGGTCTAGCAACTTGGATAATATTGTGAATTCAGTTTGCTGTTTAAAGGAGTAGTGAATACTTCTCAGTGTATTCCTGGATCAGCAACATCACCTTTCTGCTGAATCTCCCCATTCAAGTGAAAGGGAGAAGCACTGCAGCTCTTGTAAGAGAAGCATTAGTGTTACAAGCAAGAGTTCCTTGCACCTTGTTAAGCATGGTGAACTGAGTTAGCTTTTGAAAGGAACGCTGCCCAATTGTCAGCGTTTTCATGGGTGAGGATCGTCAACTTTGTGCGAAATCTCTGCATACCAGTAAATGGGAGAAAAACTGCAGGTTTCTAAGAGAATTTTTAACGTTAGAAAAAAGAGGGTCTAGCAACTTGGTTAATATATTGAATTCAGTTTGCTCTTTAAAGGAGTACTGAATACCTCTCAGTGCTTTCCTGGAGGAGCAACATCACCTTTGTGCAGAATCACCCCTTTCAAGTGAAAGGGAGGAGCATTGCATCTCTTGTAAGAGAAGCATTAATGTTACAAGCAAGAGGGCCTTGCACCTTGTTAAGCATGGTGAGCTAAATTAGCTTTTGAAAGGAACGCTGCCTAACTGTCTACAATTTCATGGGTGAGGAATATCAACTTTGTGCAAAATCACCACATACAAGTAAAGGGCAGAAAAACTGCAGATTTGTAGGAGAATCCTTCATGTTAGAAACAAGAGGGTCTAGTAACATGGTTAGTATGGTGAATTCAGATTGCTTTTTAAGGGAGTACTGCCTACCTCTCAGTGTTTTCCTGGATCAGCAACATCAACTTTCTGCTGAATCTCCCCATTCAAGTGAATGGGAGAAGCACTGCAGCTCTTATAAGAGAAGCATTAATGTTCCAAGCAAGAGGGAATTTCACCTTGTTAAGCATGGTGAACTGAGGTAGCTTTTGAAAGGAACGCTGCCCAACTGTCAGCGTTTTCATGGGTGAGGATCATCAACTTTGTGCAAAATCACCCCATACACTAAATGGGAGAAAACCTGCAGTTTTCTTAGAGAATCCTTCATGTTAGAAACAAGAGGGTCTAGAAACTCGGTTACTATGGTGATCTCAGTTTGCTCTTTAAAGGAGTACTGCGTTCCTCTCAGTGTTTTCCTGGATGAACAATATCACCTTTGTGTAGAATCACCCCATTCAAGTGAAAGGGGAAGCACTGTAGCTCTTGTAGAGAAGGATTAATTTTACAAGCAAGAGGGTCTTGCACCTTGTTAAGCTTGGTGAACTCTGTTAGTTTTTGAAAGGAACGCTGCCTAACTTTCAGCGTTTTCATGCGTGAGGAACATAAACTTTTTGCAAAATCACCACCTTAAATAAAAGGGAGAAAAACTGCAGTTTTTGTAAGAGCATCCTGAATGTTAGAAACAAGAGGGTCTAGCAACACTGTCAGTATCGTGAATTCAGTTTGCTCTATAAAGGAGTACTGCTCACCTCCCAGTGTTTTCCTGGATCAGCAACATCACCTTGCTGCTGAATCTCCCCATTCAAGTGAAAGGGAGAATCACTGCAGCTTTGTAAGAGAAGCATTAATGTTACAAGCAAGATGGTGCTGCACCTTGTTAAGAATGGTGAACTGTGTTAGTTTTTGAAAGGAACGCTGCCTAACTTTCAGCGTTTTCATGTGTGAGGAACATAAACATTGTGCAAAATCACCGCATACAAGTGAATGGGAGAAAAACTGCACTTTTTGAAAGACATTCCTTAATGTTAGAAGCAAGATGGTCTTGCAACTTGGTTAATATTGTGAATTCAGTTTGCTACTTAAAGGACTACTGCCTACCTCTCAGTGTTTTCCTGGATGAGCAACATCACCTTTGTGTTGAATCACCCCATTCAAGTGAAAGGGAGAAGCACTGTAGCTCTTGTAGAGAAGGATTAATTTTACAAGCAAGAGGGTCTTGCACCTTCTTAAGCAATGTGAACTCTGTTAGTTTTTGAAAGGAACGCTGCCTAACTTTCAGGGTTTTCATGTGTGAGGAACATAAACGTTGTGCAAAATCACCGCATACAAGCAAAAGGGAGAAAAACTGCAGGTTTGTAAAAGAATCTTTAATGTTAGAAAAAAGAGGGTCTAGCACCATGGTTAGTATTGTGAATCCTTTTTGCTCTTTAAAGGAATTCTGCCCCCTTAGCACTGTTTTCCTGGATGAGCAATATCACTTTTGTGTTGAATCACCCCATTCAAGTGAATTTGAGAAGCCCTGTAGCACTTGTAAGAGAACGATTAACTTTACAAGCAAGAGTGTCTTGCACCTTGCTAAGCATGCTGAACTGTGTTAGTTTTTGAAAGGAATGCTGCCTAACCTTCAGCCTTTTCATGGGTGAGTAACATAAACTTTGTGCAAAATCACCGCATACAAGTGAATGGGAGAAATACTTCAGATTTGTAAGAGAATCCTTCATGTTAGAAACAAGAGGGTCTAGCAACATGGTTAGTATGGTGAATTCAGTTTGCTCTTTAAAGGAGTACTGCCTACCTCTAAGTGTTTTCCTGGATCAGCAACAACACCTTTCTGCTGAATCTCCCCAATCAAGTGAGTGGGAGAAGTACTGCAGCTCTTATAAGAGAAGCATTAATGTTCCAAGCAAGAGGGAATTTCACCTTGTTAAGCATCGTGTACAAAGTTAGCTTTTGAAAGGAATGCTGAGCAACTGTCAGCGTTTTCATGGGTGAGGATCATCAACTTTGTGCAAAATCACCACATACACTAAATGGGAGAAAACCTGCAGTTTTCTAAGAGAATCCTTAATGTTAGAAGTAAGAGGGTCTAGAAACTGAGTTACTATGGTGAATTCAGTTTGCTCTTTAAATGAGTACTGCATTCATCTCAGTGTTTTCCTGGATGAGCTATATCACCTTTGTGTTGAATCACCCCATTCAAGTGAAAGGGAGAAGCAGTGCAGCTCTTGTAAGAGAAACATTAACATTAAAAGCAAGAGGGTCTTGCACCTTGTTAAGCATGGTGAACTGAGCTAGTTTTTAAGAGGAACGCTGCCTAACTTTCAGTGTTTTCATGGGTGAGCAACATAAACTTTGTGCAAAATCACCACATAAAAGTAAATGGGAGAAAAACTGTAGCTTTTGTAAGAGATTCCTTAATGTTAGAAACAAGAGGGTCTAACAACTTGGTTAATAATGTGCATTCAGTTTGCTCTTTAAAGGAGTACTGCGTAACGCTCAGTGTTTTCCTGGATGAGCAACATCACCTTTCTGCTGAATCACCCCATTCAAGTGAACGGCAGAATCACTGCAGCTCTGTAAGAGAAGCATTAGTGTTACAAGCAAGAGGGCCTTTCACCTTGTTATGCATAGTGAACCGAGTTAGCATTTGAAAAGAACGCTTCCTGACTGTCAGCGTTTTCAAAGGTGAAGAATATCAACTTTGTGCAAAACAGCCTCTTTGAAGTGAATGGAGAAAAAGTGTAGCTTTTCTAAGAAAACAATTAATGTTAGAAGCAAGATGATTTAGCAGCATGTTTAAGTTTGAGAATTGAGTGTGCTGTTTAAGGCAATACGCTCTCCCTCTCAGTGTTTCCATGGGTGAGGAACCTCATCTTTGTGCATAAGGAGAGCACACAAGTGAATGGGAGAAAAACTGCAGTTTTTTAAGAGAATCCTTTTAAGTTATAAACAAGATGGTCTAGCAACTTGGATAATATTGTGAATTCAGTTTGCTGTTTAAAGGAGTACTGAATATTTCTCAGTGTATTCCTGGATCAGCAACATCACCTTTCTGCTGAATCTCCCCATTCAAGTGAAAGGGAGAAGCACTGCAGCTCTTGTAAGAGAAGCATTAGTGTTACAAGCAAGAGGGCCTTGCACCTTGTTAAGCATGGTGAACTGAGTTAGCTTTTGAAAGGAACGCTGCCCAATTGTCAGCGTTTTCATGGGTGAGGATCGTCAACTTTGTGCGAAATCTCTGCATACCAGTAAATGGGAGAAAAACTGCAGGTTTCTAAGAGAATCTTTAACGTTAGAAAAAAGAGGGTCTAGCAACTTGGTTAATATATTGAATTCAGTTTGCTCTTTAAAGGAGTACTGAATACCTCTCAGTGCTTTCCTGGAGGAGCAACATCACCTTTGTGCAGAATCACCCCTTTCAAGTGAAAGGGAGGAGCATTGCAGCTCTTGTAAGAGAAGCATTAATGTTACAAGCAAGAGGGCCTTGCACCTTGTTAAGCATGGTGAACTAAGTTAGCTTTTGAAAGGAACGCTGCCTAACTGTCTACAATTTCATGGGTGAGGAATATCAACTTTGTGCAAAATCACCACATACAAGTAAAGGGCAGAAAAACTGCAGATTTGTAGGAGAATCCTTCATGTTAGAAACAAGAGGGTCTAGCAACATGGTTAGTATGGTGAATTCAGTTTGCTTTTTAAGGGAGTACTGCCTACCTCTCAGTGTTTTCCTGGATCAGCAACATCAACTTTCTGCTGAATCTCCCCATTCAAGTGAATGGGAGAAGCACTGCAGCTCTTATAAGAGAAGCATTAATGTTCCAAGCAAGAGGGAATTTCACCTTGTTAAGCATGGTGAACTGAGGTAGCTTTTGAAAGGAACGCTGAACAACTGTCAGCGTTTTCATGGGTGAGGATCATCAACTTTGTGCAAAATCACCCCATACACTAAATGGGAGAAAAACTGCAGTTTTCTAAGAGAATCCTTCATGTTAGAAACAAGAGGGTCTAGAAACTCGGTTACTATGGTGAATTCAGTTTGCTCTTTAAAGGAGTACTGCGTTCCTCTCAGTGTTTTCCTGGATGAACAATATCACCTTTGTGTAGAATCACCCCATTCAAGTGAAAGGGAGAAGCACTGTAGCTCTTGTAGAGAAGGATTAATTTTACAAGCAAGAGGGTCTTGCACCTTGTTAAGCTTGGTGAACTCTGTTAGTTTTTGAAAGGAACGCTGCCTAACTTTCAGCGTTTTCATGTGTGAGGAACATAAACTTTTTGCAAAATCACCACCTTAAATAAAAGGGAGAAAAACTGCAGTTTTTGTAAGAGCATCCTGAATGTTAGAAACAAGAGGGTCTAGCAACATTGTCAGTATCGTGAATTCAGTTTGCTCTATAAAGGAGTACTGCTCACCTCCCAGTGTTTTCCTGGATCAGCAACATCACCTTGCTGCTGAATCTCCCCATTCAAGTGAAAGGGAGAATCACTGCAGCTTTGTAAGGGAAGCATTAATGTTACAAGCAAGATGGTGCTGCACCTTGTTAAGAATGGTGAACTGTGTTAGTTTTTGAAAGGAACGCTGCCTAACTTTCAGCGTTTTCATGTGTGAGGAACATAAACATTGTGCAAAATCACCGCATACAAGTGAATGGGAGAAAAACTGCACTTTTTGAAAGACATTCCTTAATGTTAGAAACAAGAAGGTCTAGCAACTTGGTTAATATTGTGAATTCAGTTTCCTACTTAAAGGAGTACTGCCTACCTCTCAGTGTTTTCCTGGATGAGCAACATCACCTTTGTGTTGAATCACCCCATTCAAGTGAAAGGGAGAAGCACTGTAGCTCTTGTAGAGAAGGATTAATTTTACAAGCAAAAGGGTCTTGCACCTTCTTAAGCAATGTGAACTCTGTTAGTTTTTGAAAGGAACGCTGCCTAACTTTCAGGGTTTTCATGTGTGAGGAACATAAACGTTGTGCAAAATCACCGCATACAAGTAAAAGGGAGAAAAACTGCAGGTTTTTAAAGAATCTTTAATGTTAGAAAAAAGAGGGTCTAGCACCATGGTTAGTATTGTGAATCCTTTTTGCTCTTTAAAGGAATTCTGCCCACTTAGCACTGTTTTCCTGGATGAGCAATATCACTTTTGTGTTGAATCACCCCATTCAAGTGAATTGGAGAAGCCCTGTAGCACTTGTAAGAGAACGATTAACTTTACAAGCAAGAGTGTCTTGCACCTTGCTAAGCATGCTGAACTGTGTTAGTTTTTGAAAGGAATGCTGCCTAACCTTCAGCCTTTTCATGGGTGAGGAACATAAACTTTGTGCAAAATCACCGCATACAAGTGAATGGGAGAAATACTTCAGATTTGTAAGAGAATCCTTCATGTTAGAAACAAGAGGGTCTAGCAACATGGTTAGTATGGTGAATTCAGTTTGCTCTTTAAAGGAGTACTGCCTACCTCTAAGTGTTTTCCTGGATCAGCAACATCACCTTTCTGCTGAATCTCCCCAATCAAGAGAGTGGGAGAAGTACTGCAGCTCTTATAAGAGAAGCATTAATGTTCCAAGCAAGAGGGAATTTCACCTTGTTAAGCATCGTGTACAAAGTTAGCTTTTGAAAGGAATGCTGAGCAACTGTCAGCGTTTTCATGGGTGAGGATCATCAACTTTGTGCAAAATCACCACATACACTAAATGGGAGAAAACCTGCAGTTTTCTAAGAGAATCCTTAATGTTAGAAGTAAGAGGGTCTAGAAACTCAGTTACTATGGTGAATTCAGTTTGCTCTTTAAAGGAGTACTGCATTCATCTCAGTGTTTTCCTGGATGAGCTATATCACCTTTGTGTTGAATCACCCCACTCAAGTGAAAGGGAGAAGCAGTGCAGCTCCTGTAAGAGAAGCATTAACATTAAAAGCAAGAGGGTCTTGCACCTTGTTAAGCATGGTGAACTGAGCTAGTTTTTAAGAGGAACGCTGCCTAACTTTCAGTGTTTTCATGGGTGAGGAACATAAACTTTGTGCAAAATCACCACATAAAAGTAAATGGGAGAAAAACTGTAGCTTTTGTAAGAGATTCCTTAATGTTAGAAACAAGAGGGTCTAGAAACTTGGTTAATAATGTGCATTCAGTTTGCTCTTTAAAGGAGTACTGCGTAACGCTCAGTGTTTTCCTGGATGAGCAACATCACCTTTCTGCTGAATCACCCCATGCAAGTGAATGGGAGAATCACTGCAGCTCTGTAAGAGAAGCATTAGGGTTACAAGCAAGAGGGCCTTTCACCTTGTTATGCATGGTGAACCGAGTTAGCATTTGAAAAGAACGCTTCCTGACTGTCAGTGTTTTCAAAGGTGAAGAATATCAACTTTGTGCAAAACAGCCTCTTTCAAGTGAATGGAGAAAAAGTGTAGCTTTTCTAAGAAAACAATTAATGTTAGAAGCAAGATGATTTAGCAGCATGTTTAAGTTTGAGAATTGAGTGTGCTGTTTAAGGCAATACGCTCTCCCTCTCAGTGTTTCCATGGGTGAGGAACCTCATCTTTGTGCATAAGGAGAGCACACAAGTGAATGGGAGAAAAACTGCAGTTTTTTAAGAGAATCCTTTTAAGTTATAAACAAGATGGTCTAGCAACTTGGATAATATTGTGAATTCAGTTTGCTGTTTAAAGGAGTAGTGAATACTTCTCAGTGTATTCCTGGATCAGCAACATCACCTTTCTGCTGAATCTCCCCATTCAAGTGAAAGGGAGAAGCACTGCAGCTCTTGTAAGAGAAGCATTAGTGTTACAAGCAAGAGGGCCTTGCACCTTGTTAAGCATGGTGAACTGAGTTAGCTTTTGAAAGGAACGCTGCCCAATTGTCAGCGTTTTCATGGGTGAGGATCGTCAACTTTGTGCGAAATCTCTGCATACCAGTAAATGGGAGAAAAACTGCAGGTTTCTAAGAGAATTTTTAACGTTAGAAAAAAGAGGGTCTAGCAACTTGGTTAATATATTGAATTCAGTTTGCTCTTTAAAGGAGTACTGAATACCTCTCAGTGCTTTCCTGGAGGAGCAACATCACCTTTGTGCAGAATCACCCCTTTCAAGTGAAAGGGAGGAGCATTGCAGCTCTTGTAAGAGAAGCATTAATGTTACAAGCAAGAGGGCCTTGCACCTTGTTAAGCATGGTGAGCTAAATTAGCTTTTGAAAGGAACGCTGCCTAACTGTCTACAATTTCATGGGTGAGGAATATCAACTTTGTGCAAAATCACCACATACAAGTAAAGGGCAGAAAAACTGCAGATTTGTAGGAGAATCCTTCATGTTAGAAACAAGAGGGTCTAGTAACATGGTTAGTATGGTGAATTCAGTTTGCTTTTTAAGGGAGTACTGCCTACCTCTCAGTGTTTTCCTGGATCAGCAACATCAACTTTCTGCTGAATCTCCCCATTCAAGTGAATGGGAGAAGCACTGCAGCTCTTATAAGAGAAGCATTAATGTTCCAAGCAAGAGGGAATTTCACCTTGTTAAGCATGGTGAACTGAGGTAGCTTTTGAAAGGAACGCTGCCCAACTGTCAGCGTTTTCATGGGTGAGGATCATCAACTTTGTGCAAAATCACCCCATACACTAAATGGGAGAAAAACTGCAGTTTTCTAAGAGAATCCTTCATGTTAGAAACAAGAGGGTCTAGAAACTCGGTTACTATGGTGAATTCAGTTTGCTCTTTAAAGGAGTACTGCGTTCCTCTCAGTGTTTTCCTGGATGAACAATATCACCTTTGTGTAGAATCACCCCATTCAAGTGAAAGGGAGAAGCACTGTAGCTCTTGTAGAGAAGGATTAATTTTACAAGCAAGAGGGTCTTGCACCTTGTTAATCTTGGTGAACTCTGTTAGTTTTTGAAAGGAACGCTGCCTAACTTTCAGCGTTTTCATGTGTGAGGAACATAAACTTTTTGCAAAATCACCACCTTAAATAAAAGGGAGAAAAACTGCAGTTTTTGTAAGAGCATCCTGAATGTTAGAAACAAGAGGGTCTAGCAACATTGTCAGTATCGTGAATTCAGTTTGCTCTATAAAGGAGTACTGCTCACCTCCCAGTGTTTTCCTGGATCAGCAACATCACCTTGCTGCTGAATCTCCCCATTCAAGTGAAAGGGAGAATCACTGCAGCTTTGTAAGGGAAGCATTAATGTTACAAGCAAGATGGTGCTGCACCTTGTTAAGAATGGTGAACTGTGTTAGTTTTTGAAAGGAACGCTGCCTAACTTTCAGCGTTTTCATGTGTGAGGAACATAAACATTGTGCAAAATCACCGCATACAAGTGAATGGGAGAAAAACTGCACTTTTTGAAAGACATTCCTTAATGTTAGAAACAAGAAGGTCTAGCAACTTGGTTAATATTGTGAATTCAGTTTCCTACTTAAAGGAGTACTGCCTACCTCTCAGTGTTTTCCTGGATGAGCAACATCACCTTTGTGTTGAATCACCCCATTCAAGTGAAAGGGAGAAGCACTGTAGCTCTTGTAGAGAAGGATTAATTTTACAAGCAAAAGGGTCTTGCACCTTCTTAAGCAATGTGAACTCTGTTAGTTTTTGAAAGGAACGCTGCCTAACTTTCAGGGTTTTCATGTGTGAGGAACATAAACGTTGTGCAAAATCACCGCATACAAGCAAAAGGGAGAAAAACTGCAGGTTTGTAAAAGAATCTTTAATGTTAGAAAAAAGAGGGTCTAGCACCATGGTTAGTATTGTGAATCCTTTTTGCTCTTTAAAGGAATTCTGCCCACTTAGCACTGTTTTCCTGGATGAGCAATATCACTTTTGTGTTGAATCACCCCATTCAAGTGAATTGGAGAAGCCCTGTAGCACTTGTAAGAGAACGATTAACTTTACAAGCAAGAGTGTCTTGCACCTTGCTAAGCATGCTGAACTGTGTTAGTTTTTGAAAGGAATGCTGCCTAACCTTCAGCCTTTTCATGGGTGAGGAACATAAACTTTGTGCAAAATCACCGCATACAAGGGAATGGGAGAAATACTTCAGATTTGTAAGAGAATCCTTCATGTTAGAAACAAGAGGGTCTAGCAACATGGTTAGTATGGTGAATTCAGTTTGCTCTTTAAAGGAGTACTGCCTACCTCTAAGTGTTTTCCTGGATCAGCAACATCACCTTTCTGCTGAATCTCCCCAGTCAAGAGAGTGGGAGAAGTACTGCAGCTCTTATAAGAGAAGCATTAATGTTCCAAGCAAGAGGGAATTTCACCTTGTTAAGCATCGTGTACAAAGTTAGCTTTTGAAAGGAATGCTGAGCAACTGTCAGCGTTTTCATGGGTGAGGATCATCAACTTTGTGCAAAATCACCACATACACTAAATGGGAGAAAACCTGCAGTTTTCTAAGAGAATCCTTAATGTTAGAAGTAAGAGGGTCTAGAAACTCAGTTACTATGGTGAATTCAGTTTGCTCTTTAAAGGAGTACTGCATTCATCTCAGTGTTTTCCTGGATGAGCTATATCACCTTTGTGTTGAATCACCCCACTCAAGTGAAAGGGAGAAGCAGTGCAGCTCCTGTAAGAGAAGCATTAACATTAAAAGCAAGAGGGTCTTGCACCTTGTTAAGCATGGTGAACTGAGCTAGTTTTTAAGAGGAACGCTGCCTAACTTTCAGTGTTTTCATGGGTGAGGAACATAAACTTTGTGCAAAATCACCACATAAAAGTAAATGGGAGAAAAACTGTAGCTTTTGTAAGAGATTCCTTAATGTTAGAAACAAGAGGGTCTAGAAACTTGGTTAATAATGTGCATTCAGTTTGCTCTTTAAAGGAGTACTGCGTAACGCTCAGTGTTTTCCTGGATGAGCAACATCACCTTTCTGCTGAATCACCCCATGCAAGTGAATGGGAGAATCACTGCAGCTCTGTAAGAGAAGCATTAGGGTTACAAGCAAGAGGGCCTTTCACCTTGTTATGCATGGTGAACCGAGTTAGCATTTGAAAAGAACGCTTCCTGACTGTCAGTGTTTTCAAAGGTGAAGAATATCAACTTTGTGCAAAACAGCCTCTTTCAAGTGAATGGAGAAAAAGTGTAGCTTTTCTAAGAAAACAATTAATGTTAGAAGCAAGATGATTTAGCAGCATGTTTAAGTTTGAGAATTGAGTGTGCTGTTTAAGGCAATACGCTCTCCCTCTCAGTGTTTCCATGGGTGAGGAACCTCATCTTTGTGCATAAGGAGAGCACACAAGTGAATGGGAGAAAAACTGCAGTTTTTTAAGAGAATCCTTTTAAGTTATAAACAAGATGGTCTAGCAACTTGGATAATATTGTGAATTCAGTTTGCTGTTTAAAGGAGTAGTGAATACTTCTCAGTGTATTCCTGGATCAGCAACATCACCTTTCTGCTGAATCTCCCCATTCAAGTGAAAGGGAGAAGCACTGCAGCTCTTGTAAGAGAAGCATTAGTGTTACAAGCAAGAGGGCCTTGCACCTTGTTAAGCATGGTGAACTGAGTTAGCTTTTGAAAGGAACGCTGCCCAATTGTCAGCGTTTTCATGGGTGAGGATCGTCAACTTTGTGCGAAATCTCTGCATACCAGTAAATGGGAGAAAAACTGCAGGTTTCTAAGAGAATTTTTAACGTTAGAAAAAAGAGGGTCTAGCAACTTGGTTAATATATTGAATTCAGTTTGCTCTTTAAAGGAGTACTGAATACCTCTCAGTGCTTTCCTGGAGGAGCAACATCACCTTTGTGCAGAATCACCCCTTTCAAGTGAAAGGGAGGAGCATTGCAGCTCTTGTAAGAGAAGCATTAATGTTACAAGCAAGAGGGCCTTGCACCTTGTTAAGCATGGTGAGCTAAATTAGCTTTTGAAAGGAACGCTGCCTAACTGTCTACAATTTCATGGGTGAGGAATATCAACTTTGTGCAAAATCACCACATACAAGTAAAGGGCAGAAAAACTGCAGATTTGTAGGAGAATCCTTCATGTTAGAAACAAGAGGGTCTAGTAACATGGTTAGTATGGTGAATTCAGTTTGCTTTTTAAGGGAGTACTGCCTACCTCTCAGTGTTTTCCTGGATCAGCAACATCAACTTTCTGCTGAATCTCCCCATTCAAGTGAATGGGAGAAGCACTGCAGCTCTTATAAGAGAAGCATTAATGTTCCAAGCAAGAGGGAATTTCACCTTGTTAAGCATGGTGAACTGAGGTAGCTTTTGAAAGGAACGCTGCCCAACTGTCAGCGTTTTCATGGGTGAGGATCATCAACTTTGTGCAAAATCACCCCATACACTAAATGGCAGAAAACCTGCAGTTTTCTAAGAGAATCCTTCATGTTAGAAACAAGAGGGTCTAGAAACTCGGTTACTATGGTGATCTCAGTTTGCTCTTTAAAGGAGTACTGCGTTCCTCTCAGTGTTTTCCTGGATGAACAATATCACCTTTGTGTAGAATCACCCCATTCAAGTGAAAGGGGAAGCACTGTAGCTCTTGTAGAGAAGGATTAATTTTACAAGCAAGAGGGTCTTGCACCTTGTTAAGCTTGGTGAACTCTGTTAGTTTTTGAAAGGAACGCTGCCTAACTTTCAGCGTTTTCATGCGTGAGGAACATAAACTTTTTGCAAAATCACCACCTTAAATAAAAGGGAGAAAAACTGCAGTTTTTGTAAGAGCATCCTGAATGTTAGAAACAAGAGGGTCTAGCAACATTGTCAGTATCGTGAATTCAGTTTGCTCTATAAAGGAGTACTGCTCACCTCCCAGTGTTTTCCTGGATCAGCAACATCACCTTGCTGTTGAATCTCCCCATTCAAGTGAAAGGGAGAATCACTGCAGCTTTGTAAGAGAAGCATTAATGTTACAAGCAAGATGGTGCTGCACCTTGTTAAGAATGGTGAACTGTGTTAGTTTTTGAAAGGAACGCTGCCTAACTTTCAGCGTTTTCATGTGTGAGGAACATAAACATTGTGCAAAATCACCGCATACAAGTGAATGGGAGAAAAACTGCACTTTTTGAAAGACATTCCTTAATGTTAGAAGCAAGATGGTCTTGCAACTTGGTTAATATTGTGAATTCAGTTTGCTACTTAAAGGACTACTGCCTACCTCTCAGTGTTTTCCTGGATGAGCAACATCACCTTTGTGTTGAATCACCCCATTCAAGTGAAAGGGAGAAGCACTGTAGCTCTTGTAGAGAAGGATTAATTTTACAAGCAAGAGGGTCTTGCACCTTCTTAAGCAATGTGAACTCTGTTAGTTTTTGAAAGGAACGCTGCCTAACTTTCAGGGTTTTCATGTGTGAGGAACATAAACGTTGTGCAAAATCACCGCATACAAGCAAAAGGGAGAAAAACTGCAGGTTTGTAAAAGAATCTTTAATGTTAGAAAAAAGAGGGTCTAGCACCATGGTTAGTATTGTGAATCCTTTTTGCTCTTTAAAGGAATTCTGCCCACTTAGCACTGTTTTCCTGGATGAGCAATATCACTTTTGTGTTGAATCACCCCATTCAAGTGAATTGGAGAAGCCCTGTAGCACTTGTAAGAGAACGATTAACTTTACAAGCAAGAGTGTCTTGCACCTTGCTAAGCATGCTGAACTGTGTTAGTTTTTGAAAGGAATGCTGCCTAACCTTCAGCCTTTTCATGGGTGAGGAACATAAACTTTGTGCAAAATCACCGCATACAAGTGAATGGGAGAAATACTTCAGATTTGTAAGAGAATCCATGTTAGAAACAAGAGGGTCTAGCAACATGGTTAGTATGGTGAATTCAGTTTGCTCTTTAAAGGAGTACTGCCTACCTCTAAGTGTTTTCCTGGATCAGCAACATCACCTTTCTGCTGAATCTCCCCAATCAAGTGAGTGGGAGAAGTACTGCAGCTCTTATAAGAGAAGCATTAATGTTCCAAGCAAGAGGGAATTTCACCTTGTTAAGCATCGTGTACAAAGTTAGCTTTTGAAAGGAATGCTGAGCAACTGTCAGCGTTTTCATGGGTGAGGATCATCAACTTTGTGCAAAATCACCACATACACTAAATGGGAGAAAACCTGCAGTTTTCTAAGAGAATCCTTAATGTTAGAAGTAAGAGGGTCTAGAAACTGAGTTACTATGGTGAATTCAGTTTGCTCTTTAAAGGAGTACTGCATTCATCTCAGTGTTTTCCTGGATGAGCTATATCACCTTTGTGTTGAATCACCCCACTCAAGTGAAAGGGAGAAGCAGTGCAGCTCCTGTAAGAGAAGCATTAACATTAAAAGCAAGAGGGTCTTGCACCTTGTTAAGCATGGTGAACTGAGCTAGTTTTTAAGAGGAACGCTGCCTAACTTTCAGTGTTTTCATGGGTGAGGAACATAAACTTTGTGCAAAATCACCGCATACAAGTGAATGGGAGAAATACTTCAGATTTGTAAGAGAATCCATGTTAGAAACAAGAGGGTCTAGCAACATGGTTAGTATGGTGAATTCAGTTTGCTCTTTAAAGGAGTACTGCCTACCTCTAAGTGTTTTCCTGGATCAGCAACATCACCTTTCTGCTGAATCTCCCCAATCAAGTGAGTGGGAGAAGTACTGCAGCTCTTATAAGAGAAGCATTAATGTTCCAAGCAAGAGGGAATTTCACCTTGTTAAGCATCGTGTACAAAGTTAGCTTTTGAAAGGAATGCTGAGCAACTGTCAGCGTTTTCATGGGTGAGGATCATCAACTTTGTGCAAAATCACCACATACACTAAATGGGAGAAAACCTGCAGTTTTCTAAGAGAATCCTTAATGTTAGAAGTAAGAGGGTCTAGAAACTGAGTTACTATGTTGAATTCAGTTTGCTCTTTAAAGGAGTACTGCATTCATCTCAGTGTTTTCCTGGATGAGCTATATCACCTTTGTGTTGAATCACCCCACTCAAGTGAAAGGGAGAAGCAGTGCAGCTCCTGTAAGAGAAGCATTAACATTAAAAGCAAGAGGGTCTTGCACCTTGTTAAGCATGGTGAACTGAGCTAGTTTTTAAGAGGAACGCTGCCTAACTTTCAGTGTTTTCATGGGTGAGGAACATAAACTTTGTGCAAAATCACCACATAAAAGTAAATGGGAGAAAAACTGTAGCTTTTGTAAGAGATTCCTTAATGTTAGAAACAAGAGGGTCTAGAAACTTGGTTAATAATGTGCATTCAGTTTGCTCTTTAAAGGAGTACTGCGTAACGCTCAGTGTTTTCCTGGATGAGCAACATCACCTTTCTGCTGAATCACCCCATTCAAGTGAATGGGAGAATCACTGCAGCTCTGTAAGAGAAGCATTAGTGTTACAAGCAAGAGGGCCTTTCACCTTGTTATGCATGGTGAACCGAGTTAGCATTTGAAAAGAACGCTTCCTGACTGTCAGTGTTTTCAAAGGTGAAGAATATCAACTTTGTGCAAAACAGCCTCTTTCAAGTGAATGGAGAAAAAGTGTAGCTTTTCTAAGAAAACAATTAATGTTAGAAGCAAGATGATTTAGCAGCATGTTTAAGTTTGAGAATTGAGTGTGCTGTTTAAGGCAATACGCTCTCCCTCTCAGTGTTTCCATGGGTGAGGAACCTCATCTTTGTGCATAAGGAGAGCACACAAGTGAATGGGAGAAAAACTGCAGTTTTTTAAGAGAATCCTTTTAAGTTATAAACAAGATGGTCTAGCAACTTGGATAATATTGTGAATTCAGTTTGCTGTTTAAAGGAGTAGTGAATACTTCTCAGTGTATTCCTGGATCAGCAACATCACCTTTCTGCTGAATCTCCCCATTCAAGTGAAAGGGAGAAGCACTGCAGCTCTTGTAAGAGAAGCATTAGTGTTACAAGCAAGAGGGCCTTGCACCTTGTTAAGCATGGTGAACTGAGTTAGCTTTTGAAAGGAACGCTGCCCAATTGTCAGCGTTTTCATGGGTGAGGATCGTCAACTTTGTGCGAAATCTCTGCATACCAGTAAATGGGAGAAAAACTGCAGGTTTCTAAGAGAATTTTTAACGTTAGAAAAAAGAGGGTCTAGCAACTTGGTTAATATATTGAATTCAGTTTGCTCTTTAAAGGAGTACTGAATACCTCTCAGTGCTTTCCTGGAGGAGCAACATCACCTTTGTGCAGAATCACCCCTTTCAAGTGAAAGGGAGGAGCATTGCAGCTCTTGTAAGAGAAGCATTAATGTTACAAGCAAGAGGGCCTTGCACCTTGTTAAGCATGGTGAGCTAAATTAGCTTTTGAAAGGAACGCTGCCTAACTGTCTACAATTTCATGGGTGAGGAATATCAACTTTGTGCAAAATCACCACATACAAGTAAAGGGCAGAAAAACTGCAGATTTGTAGGAGAATCCTTCATGTTAGAAACAAGAGGGTCTAGTAACATGGTTAGTATGGTGAATTCAGTTTGCTTTTTAAGGGAGTACTGCCTACCTCTCAGTGTTTTCCTGGATCAGCAACATCAACTTTCTGCTGAATCTCCCCATTCAAGTGAATGGGAGAAGCACTGCAGCTCTTATAAGAGAAGCATTAATGTTCCAAGCAAGAGGGAATTTCACCTTGTTAAGCATGGTGAACTGAGGTAGCTTTTGAAAGGAACGCTGCCCAACTGTCAGCGTTTTCATGGGTGAGGATCATCAACTTTGTGCAAAATCACCCCATACACTAAATGGGAGAAAACCTGCAGTTTTCTAAGAGAATCCTTCATGTTAGAAACAAGAGGGTCTAGAAACTCGGTTACTATGGTGATCTCAGTTTGCTCTTTAAAGGAGTACTGCGTTCCTCTCAGTGTTTTCCTGGATGAACAATATCACCTTTGTGTAGAATCACCCCATTCAAGTGAAAGGGGAAGCACTGTAGCTCTTGTAGAGAAGGATTAATTTTACAAGCAAGAGGGTCTTGCACCTTGTTAAGCTTGGTGAACTCTGTTAGTTTTTGAAAGGAACGCTGCCTAACTTTCAGCGTTTTCATGCGTGAGGAACATAAACTTTTTGCAAAATCACCACCTTAAAAAAAAGGGAGAAAAACTGCAGTTTTTGTAAGAGCATCCTGAATGTTAGAAACAAGAGGGTCTAGCAACATTGTCAGTATCGTGAATTCAGTTTGCTCTATAAAGGAGTACTGCTTACCTGCCAGTGTTTTCCTGGATCAGCAACATCACCTTGCTGCTGAATCTCCCCATTCAAGTGAAAGGGAGAATCACTGCAGCTTTGTATGAGAAGCATTAATGTTACAAGCAAGATGGTGCTGCACCTTGTTAAGAATGGTGAACTGTGTTAGTTTTTGAAAGGAACGCTGCCTAACTTTCAGCGTTTTCATGTGTGAGGATCATAAACACTGTGCAAAATCAGCGCATACAAGTGAATGGGAGAAAAACTGCACTTTTTGAAAGACATTCCTTAATGTTAGAAACAAGAAGGTCTAGCAACTTGGTTCATATTGTGAATGCAGTTTGCTACTTAAAGGAGTACTGCCTACCTCTCAGTGTTTTCCTGGATGAGCAACATCACCTTTGTGTTGAATCACCCCATTCAAGTGAAAGGGAGAAGCACTGTAGCTCTTGTAGAGAAGGATTAATATTACAAGCAAGAGGGTCTTGCACCTTCTTAAGCAATGTGAACTCTGTTAGTTTTTGAAAGGAACGCTGCCTAACTTTCAGGGTTTTCATGTGTGAGGAACATAAACGTTGTGCAAAATCACCGCATACAAGCAAATGGGAGAAAAACTGCAGGTTTGTAAAAGAATCTTTAATGTTAGAAAAAAGAGGGTCTAGCACCATGGTTAGTATTGTGAATCTATTTTGCTCTTGAAAGGAATTCTGCCCACTTAGCACTGTTTTCCTGGATGAGCAATATCACTTTTGTGTTGAATCACCCCATTCAAGTGAATTGGGGAAGCCCTGTAGCACTTGTAAGAGAACGATTAACTTTACAAGCAAGAGTGTCTTGCACCTTGCTAAGCATGCTGAACTGTGTTAGTTTTTGAAAGGAATGCTGCCTAACCTTCAGCCCTTTCATGGGTGAGGAACATAAAGTTTGTGCAAAATCACCGCATACAAGTGAATGGGAGAAATACTGCAGATTTGTAAGAGAATCCTTCATGTTAGAAACAAGAGGGTCTAGCAACATGGTTAGTATGGTGAATTCAGTCTGCTCTTTAAAGGAGTACTGCCTACCTCTCAGTGTTTTCCTGCATCAGCAACATCACCTTTCTGCTGAATCTCCCCATTCAAGTGAGTGGGAGAAGCACTGCAGCTCTTATAAGAGAAGCAGTAATGTTCCAAGCAAGAGGGAATTTCACCTTGTTAAGCATGGTGAACTGAGGTAGCTTTTGAAAGGAACGCTGAGCAACTGTCAGCGTTTTCATGGGTGAGGATCATCAACTTTGTGCAAAATCACCACATACACTAAATGGGAGAAAACCTGCAGTTTTCTAAGAGAATCCTTAATGTTAGAAGTAAGACGGTCTAGAAACTCGGTTACTATGGTGAATTCAGTTTGCTCTTTAAAGGAGTACTGCATTCATCTCTGTGTTTTCCTGGGTGAGCTATATCACCTTTGTGTTGAATCACCCCACTCAAGTGAAAGGGAGAAGCAGTGCAGCTCTTGTAAGAGAAGCATTAATATTAAAAGCAAGAGGGTCTTGCACCTTGTTAAGCATGGTGAACTGAGCTAGTTTTTAAGAGGAACGCTGCCTAACTTTCAGTGTTTTCATGGGTGAGGAACATAAACTTTGTGCAAAATCACCGCATACAAGTGAATGGGAGAAAAACTGCAGTTTTTGTAAGAGCATCCTGAATGTTAGAAACAAGAGGGTCTAGCAACATTGTCAGTATCGTGAATTCAGTTTGCTCTATAAAGGAGTACTGCTTACCTGCCAGTGTTTTCCTGGATCAGCAACATCACCTTGCTGCTGAATCTCCCCATTCAAGTGAAAGGGAGAATCACTGCAGCTTTGTAAGAGAAGCATTAATGTTACAAGCAAGATGGTGCTGCACCTTGTTAAGAATGGTGAACTGTGTTAGTTTTTGAAAGGAACGCTGCCTAACTTTCAGCGTTTTCATGAGTGAGGATCATAAACACTGTGCAAAATCACCACATACAAGTGAATGGGAGAAAAACTGCACTTTTTGAAAGACATTCCTTAATGTTAGAAACAAGAAGGTCTAGCAACTTGGTTCATATTGTGAATTCAGTTTGCTACTTAAAGGAGTACTGCCTACCTCTCAGTGTTTTCCTGGATGAGCAACATCACCTTTGTGTTGAATCACCCCATTCAAGTGAAAGGGAGAAGCACTGTAGCTCTTGTAGAGAAGGATTAATTTTACAAGCAAGAGGGTCTTGCACCTTCTTAAGCAATGTGAACTCTGTTAGTTTTTGAAAGGAACGCTGCCTAATTTTCAGGGTTTTCATGTGTGAGGAACATAAACGTTGTGCAAAATCACCGCATACAAGCAAATGGGAGAAAAACTGCAGGTTTGTAAAAGAATCTTTAATGTTAGAAAAAAGAGGGTCTAGCACCATGGTTAGTATTGTGAATCCTTTTTGCTCTTTAAAGGAATTCTGCCCACTTAGCACTGTTTTCCTGGATGAGCAATATCACTTTTGTGTTGAATCACCCCATTCAAGTGAATTGGAGAAGCCCTGTAGCACTTGTAAGAGAACGATTAACTTTACAAGCAAGAGTGTCTTGCACCTTGCTAAGCATGCTGAACTGTGTTAGTTTTTGAAAGGAATGCTGCCTAAAATTCAGCCTTTTCATGGGTGAGGAACATAAACTTTGTGCAAAATCACCGCATACAAGTGAATGGGAGAAATACTGCAGATTTGTAAGAGAATCCTTCATGTTAGAAACAAGAGGGTCTAGCAACATGGTTAGTATGGTGAATTCAGTTTGCTCTTGAAAGGAGTACTGCCTACCTCTCAGTGTTTTCCTGGATCAGCAACATCACCTTTCTGCTGAATCTCCCCAATCAAGTGAGTGGAAAAAGTACTGCAGCTCTTATAAGAGAAGCATTAATGTTCCAAGCAAGAGGGCCTTTCACCTTGTTATGCATGGTGAACCGAGTTAGCATTTGAAAAGAACGCTTCCTGACTGTCAGCGTTTTCAAAGGTGAAGAATATCAACTTTGTGCAAAACAGCCTCTTTCAAGTGAATGGAGAAAAAGTGTAGCTTTTCTAAGAAAACAATTAATGTTAGAAGCAAGATGATTTAGCAGCATGTTTAAGTTTGAGAATTGAGTGTGCTGTTTAAGGCAATACGCTCTCCCTCTCAGTGTTTCCATGGGTGAGGAACCTCATCTTTGTGCATAAGGAGAGCACACAAGTGAATGGGAGAAAAACTGCAGTTTTTTAAGAGAATCCTTTTAAGTTATAAACAAGATGGTCTAGCAACTTGGATAATATTGTGAATTCAGTTTGCTGTTTAAAGGAGTAGTGAATACTTCTCAGTGTATTCCTGGATCAGCAACATCACCTTTCTGCTGAATCTCCCCATTCAAGTGAAAGGGAGAAGCACTGCAGCTCTTGTAAGAGAAGCATTAATGTTACAAGCAAGAGGGCCCTGCACCTTGTTAAGCATGGTGAACTGAGTTAGCTTTTGAAAGGAACGCTGCCCAATTGTCAGCGTTTTCATGGGTGAGGATCATCAACTTTGTGCGAAATCTCTGCATACCAGTAAATGGGAGAAAAACTGCAGGTTTCTAAGAGAATCTTTAACGTTAGAAACAAGAGGGTCTAGCAACTTGGTTAATATATTGAATTCAGTTTGCTCTTTAAAGGAGTACTGAATACCTCTCAGTGCTTTCCTGGAGGAGCAACATCACCTTTGTGCAGAATCACCCCTTTCAAGTGAAAGGGAGGAGCATTGCAGCTCTTGTAAGATAAGCATTAATGTTACAAGCAAGAGGGCCTTGCACCTTGTTAAGCATGGTGAGCTAAGTTAGCTTTTGAAAGGAACGCTGCCTAACTGTCTGCAATTTCATGGGTGAGGAATATCAACTTTGTGCAAAATCACCACATACAAGTAAAGGGCAGAAAAACTGCAGATTTGTAGGAGAATCCTTGATGTTAGAAACAAGAGGGTCTAGCAACATGGTTAGTGTGGTGAATTCAGTTTGCTTTTTAAGGGAGTACTGCCTACCTCTCAGTGTTTTCCTGGATCAGCAACATCAACTTTCTGCTGAATCTCCCCATTCAAGTGAAGGGGAGAAGCACTGCAGCTCTTATAAGAGAAGCATTAATGTTACAAGCAAGAGGGAATTTCACCTTGTTAAGCATGGTGAACTGAGGTAGCTTTTGAAAGGAACGCTGCTCAACTGTCAGCGTTTTCATGGGTGAGGATCATCAACTTTGTGCAAAATCACCCGATACACTAAATGGGAGAAAACCTGCAGTTTTCTAAGAGAATCCTTCATGTTAGAAACAAGAGGGTCTAGAAACTCGGTTACTATGGTGAATTCAGTTTGCTCTTTAAAGGAGTTCTGCGTTCCTCTCAGTGTTTTCCTGGGTGAACAATATCACCTTTGTGTAGAATCACCCCATTCAAGTGAAAGGGAGAAGCACTGTAGCTCTTGTAGAGAAGGATTAATTTTACAAGCAAGAGGGTCTTCCACCTTGTTAAGCTTGGCGAACTGTGTAAGTTTTTGAAAGGAACGCTGCCTAACTTTTAGCGTTTTCATGTGTGAGGAACATAAACTTTTTGCAAAATCACCACCTTAAATAAAAGGGAGAAAAACTGCAGTTTTTGTAAGAGCATCCTGAATGTTAGAAACAAGAGGGTCTAGCAACATTGTGAGTATCGTGAATTCAGTTTGCTCTATAAAGGAGTACTGCTCACCTCCCAGTGTTTTCCTGGATCAGCAACATCACCTTGCTGCTGAATCTCCCCATTCAAGTGAAAGGGAGAATCACTGCAGCTTTGTAAGAGAAGCATTAATGTTACAATCAAGATGGTGCTGCACCTTGTTAAGAATGGTGAACTGTGTTAGTTTTTGAAAGGAACGCTGCCTAACTTTCAGCGTTTTCATGTGTGAGGAACATAAACATTGTGCAAAATCACCGCATACAAGTGAATGGGAGAAAAACTGCACTTTTTGAAAGACATTCCTTAATGTTAGAAACAAGAAGGTCTAGCAACTTGGTTAATATTCTGAATTCAGTTTGCTACTTAAAGGAGTACTGCCTACCTCCCAGTGTTTTCCTGGATGAGCAACATCACCTTTGTGTTGAATCACCCCATTCAAGTGAAAGGGAGAAGCACTGTAGCTCTTGTAGAGAAGGATTAATTTTACAAGCAAGAGGGTCTTGCACCTTCTTAAGCAATGTGAACTCTGTTAGTTTTTGAAAGGAACGCTGCCTAACTTTCAGGGTTTTCATGTGTGAGGAACATAAACGTTGTGCAAAATCACCGCATACAAGCAAATGGGAGAAAAACTGCAGGTTTGTAAAAGAATCTTTAATGTTAGAAAAAAGAGGGTCTAGCACCATGGTTAGTATTGTGAATCCTTTTTGCTCTTTAAAGGAATTCTGCCCACTTAGCACTGTTTTCCTGGATGAGCAATATCACTTTTGTGTTGAATCACCCCATTCAAGTGAATTGGAGAAGCCCTGTAGCACTTGTAAGAGAACGATTAACTTTACAAGCAAGAGTGTCTTGCACCTTGCTAAGCATGCTGAACTGTGTTAGTTTTTGAAAGGAATGCTGCCTAACCTTCAGCCTTTTCATGGGTGAGGAACATAAACTTTGTGCAAAATCACCGCATACAAGTGAATGGGAGAAATACTGCAGATTTGTAAGAGAATCCTTCATGTTAGAAACAAGAGGGTCTAGCAACATGGTTAGTATGGTGAATTCAGTTTGCTTTTTAAGGGAGTACTGCCTACCTCTCAGTGTTTTCCTGGATCAGCAACATCAACTTTCTGCTGAATCTCCCCATTCAAGTGAATGGGAGAAGCACTGCAGCTCTTATAAGAGAAGCATTAATGTTCCAAGCAAGAGGGAATTTCACCTTGTTAAGCATGGTGAACTGAGGTAGCTTTTGAAAGGAACGCTGCCCAACTGTCAGCGTTTTCATGGGTGAGGATCATCAACTTTGTGCAAAATCACCCCATACACTAAATGGGAGAAAACCTGCAGTTTTCTAAGAGAATCCTTCATGTTAGAAACAAGAGGGTCTAGAAACTCGGTTACTATGGTGAATTCAGTTTGCTCTTTAAAGGAGTACTGCGTTCCTCTCAGTGTTTTCCTGGATGAACAATATCACCTTTGTGTAGAATCACCCCATTCAAGTGAAAGGGAGAAGTACTGTAGCTCTTGTAGAGAAGGATTAATTTTACAAGCAAGAGGGTCTTGCACCTTGTTAAGCTTGGTGAACTCTGTTAGTTTTTGAAAGGAACGCTGCCTAACTTTCAGAGTTTTCATGTGTGAGGAACATAAACTTTGTGCAAAATCACGGCCTTAAATAAAAGGGAGAAAAACTGCAGTTTTTGTAAGAGCATCCTGAATGTTAGAAACAAGAGGGTCTAGCAACATTTTCAGTATCGTGAATTCTGTTTGCTCTATAAAGGAGTACTGCTCACCTGCCAGTGTTTTCCTGGATCAGCAACATCACCGTGCTGCTGAATCTCCCCATTCAAGTGAAAGGGAGAATCACTGCAGCTTTGTAAGGGAAGCATTAATGTTACAAGCAAGATGTTGCTGCA
This sequence comes from Castor canadensis, assembly GCF_047511655.1. Lineage (NCBI taxonomy): Eukaryota > Metazoa > Chordata > Mammalia > Rodentia > Castoridae > Castor > Castor canadensis. Next base: position 35,911,567 of record NC_133401.1, on the reverse strand, counting down.
CCTTGTTAAGAATGGTGAACTGTGTTAGTTTTTGAAAGGAACGCTGCCTAACTTTCAGCGTTTTCATGTGTGAGGAACATAAATTTTTGCAAAATCACCACCTTAAATAAAAGGGAGAAAAACTGCAGTTTTTGTAAGAGCATCCTGAATGTTAGAAACAAGAGGGTCTAGCAACATTGTCAGTATCGTGAATTCAGTTTGCTCTATAAAGGAGCACTGCTAACCTCCCAGTGTTTTCCTGGATCAGCAACATCACCTTGCTGCCGAATCTCCCCTCTCAAGTGAAAGGGAGAATCACTGCAGCTTTGTAAGAGAAGCATTAATGTTACAAGCAAGATGGTGCTGCACCTTGTTAAGAATGGTGAACTGTGTTAGTTTTTGAAAGGAACGCTGCCTAACTTTCAGCGTTTTCATGTGTGAGGAACATAAACATTGTGCAAAATCACCGCATACAAGTGAATGGGAGAAAAACTGCACTTTTTGAAAGACATTCCTTAATGTTAGAAGCAAGATGGTCTAGCAACTTGGTTAATATTGTGAATTCAGTTTGCTACTTAAAAGAGTACTGCCTACCTCTCAGTGTTTTCCTGGATGAGCAACATCACCTTTGTGTTGAATCACCCCATTCAAGTGAAAGGGAGAAGCACTGTAGCTCTTGTAGAGAAGGATTAATTTTACAAGCAAGAGGGTCTTGCACCTTCTTAAGCAATGTGAACTCTGTTAGTTTTTGAAAGGAACGCTGCCTAACTTTCAGGGTTTTCATGTGTGAGGAACATAAACGTTGTGCAAAATCACCGCATACAAGCAAATGGGAGAAAAACTGCAGGTTTGTAAAAGAATCTTTAATGTTAGAAAAAAGAGGGTCTAGCACCATGGTTAGTATTGTGAATCCTTTTTGCTCTTTAAAGGAATTCTGCCCACTTAGCACTGTTTTCCTGGATGAGCAATATCACTTTTGTGTTGAATCACCCCATTCAAGTGAATTGGAGAAGCCCTGTAGCACTTGTAAGAGAACGATTAACTTTACAAGCAAGAGTGTCTTGCACCTTGCTAAGCATGCTGAACTGTGTTAGTTTTTGAAAGGAATGCTGCCTAACCTTCAGCCTTTTCATGGGTGAGGAACATAAACTTTGTGCAAAATCACCGCATACAAGTGAATGGGAGAAATACTGCAGATTTGTAAGAGAATCCTTCATGTTAGAAACAAGAGGGTCTAGCAACATGGTTAGTATGGTGAATTCAGTTTGCTCTTTAAAGGAGTACTGCCTACCTCTCAGTGTTTTCCTGGATCAGCAACATCACCTTTCTGCTGAATCTCCCCAGTCAAGTGAGTGGGAGAAGTACTGCAGCTCTTATAAGAGAAGCATTAATGTTCCAAGCAAGAGGGAATTTCACCTTGTTAAGCATGGTGAACTGAGTTAGCTTTTGAAAGGAATCCTGAGCAACTGTGAGCGTTTTCATGGGTGAGGATCATCAACTTTGTGCAAAATCACCACATACACTAAATGGGAGAAAACCTGCAGTTTTCTAAGAGAATCCTTAATGTTAGAAGTAAGAGGGTCTAGAAACTCAGTTACTATGGTGAATTCAGTTTGCTCTTTAAAGGAGTACTGCATTCATCTCAGTGTTTTCCTGGATGAGCTATATCACCTTTGTGTTGAATCACCCCACACAAGTGAAAGGGAGAAGCAGTGCAGCTCTTGTAAGAGAAGCATTAACATTAAAAGCAAGAGGGTCTTGCACCTTGTTAAGCATGGTGAACTGAGCTAGTTTTGAAGAGGAACGCTGCCTAACTTTCAGTGTTTTCATGGGTGAGGAACATAAACTTTGTGCAAAATCACCACATAAAAGTAAATGGGAGGAAAACTGTAGCTTTTGTAAGAGATTCCTTAATGTTAGAAACAAGAGGGTCTAGCAACTTGGTTAATATTGTGCATTCAGTTTGCTCTTTAAAGGAGTACTGCATAACGCTCAGTGTTTTCCTGGATGAGTAACATCACCTTTGTGCAGAATCACACCTTTCAAGTGAAAGGGAGGAGCATTGCAGCTCTTGTAAGAGAAGCATTAATGTTACAAGCAAGAGGGCCTTGCACCTTGTTAAGCATTGTGAGCTAAGTTAGCTTTTGAAAGGAACGCTGCCTAACTGTCTGCAATTTCATGGGTGAGGAATATCAACTTTGTGCAAAATCACCACATACAAGTAAAGGGCAGAAAAACTGCAGATTTGTAGGAGAATCCTTAATGTTAGAAGTAAGAGGGTCTAGCAACATGGTTAGTATGGTGAATTCAGTTTGCTTTTTAAGGGAGTACTGCCTACCTCTCAGTGTTTTCCTGGATCAGCAACATCAACTTTCTGATAAATCTCCCCATTCAAGTGAATGGGAGAAGCACTGCAGCACTTATAAGAGAAGCATTAATGTTCCAAGCAAGAGGGAATTTCACCTTGTTAACCATGGTGAACTCAGCTAGTTTTTAAGAGGAACGCTGCCTAACTTTCAGTGTTTTCATGGGTGAGGAACATAAACTTTGTGCAAAATCACCACATAAAAGTAAATGGGAGAAAAACTGTAGCTTTTGTAAGAGATTCCTTAATGTTAGAAACAAGAGGGTCTAGCAACTTGGTTCATATTGTGAATTCAGTTTGCTCTTTAAAGGAGTACTGCATAACGCTCAGTGTTTTCCTGGATGAGCAACATCACCTTTCTGCTGAATCACCCCATTCAAGTGAACAGGAGAATCACTGCAGCTCTGTAAGAGAAGCATTAGTGTTACAAGCAAGAGGGCCTTTCACCTTGTTATGCATGGTGAACCGAGTTAGCATTTGAAAAGAACGCTTCCTGACTGTCAGCGTTTTCAAAGGTGAAGAATATCAACTTTGTGCAAAACAGCCTCTTTCAAGTGAATGGAGAAAAAGTGTAGCTTTTCTAAGAAAACAATTAATGTTAGAAGCAAGATGATTTAGCAGCATGTTTAAGTTTGAGAATTGAGTGTGCTGTTTAAGGCAATACGCTCTCCCTCTCAGTGTTTCCATGGGTGAGGAACCTCATCTTTGTGCATAAGGAGAGCACACAAGTGAATGGGAGAAAAACTGCAGTTTTTTAAGAGAATCCTTTTAAGTTATAAACAAGATGGTCTAGCAACTTGGATAATATTGTGAATTCAGTTTGCTGTTTAAAGGAGTACTGAATACTTCTCAGTGTATTCCTGGATCAGCAACATCACCTTTCTGCTGAATCTCCCCATTCAAGTGAAAGGGAGAAGCACTGCAGCTCTTGTAAGAGAAGCATTAATGTTACAAGCAAGAGGGCCCTGCACCTTGTTAAGCATGGTGAACTGAGTTAGCTTTTGAAAGGAACGCTGCCCAATTGTCAGCGTTTTCATGGGTGAGGATCGTCAACTTTGTGCGAAATCTCTGCATACCAGTAAATGGGAGAAAAACTGCAGGTTTCTAAGAGAATCTTTAACGTTAGAAACAAGAGGGTCTAGCAACTTGGTTAATATATTGAATTCAGTTTGCTCTTTAAAGGAGTACTGAATACCTCTCAGTGCTTTCCTGGAGGAGCAACATCACCTTTGTGCAGAATCACCCCTTTCAAGTGAAAGGGAGGAGCATTGCAGCTCTTGTAAGAGAAGCATTAATGTTACAAGCAAGAGGGCCTTGCACCTTGTTAAGCACGGTGAGCTAAGTTAGCTTTTGAAAGGAACGCTGCCTAACTGTCTGCAATTTCATGGGTGAGGAATATCAACTTTGTGCAAAATCACCACATACAAGTAAAGGGCAGAAAAACTGCAGATTTGTAGGAGAATCCTTCATGTTAGAAACAAGAGGGTCTAGCAACATGGTTAGTATGGTGAATTCAGTATGCTTTTTAAGGGAGTACTGCCTACCTCTCAGTGTTTTCCTGAATCAGCAACATCAACTTTCTGCTGAATCTCCCCATTCAAGTGAATGGGAGAAGCACTGCAGCTCTTATAAGAGAAGCATTAATGTTAGAAGCAAGAGGGCCTTGCACCTTGTTAAGCATGGTGAACTGAGTTAGCTTTTGAAAGAAACGCTGCCCAATTGTCAGCGTTTTCATGGGTGAGGATCGTCAACTTTGTGCGAAATCTCTGCATACCAGTAAATAGGAGAAAAACTGCAGGTGTCTAAGAGAATCTTTAACGTTAGAAACAAGAGGGTCTAGCAACTTGGTTAATATATTGAATTCAGTTTGCTCTTTAAAGGAGTACTGAATACCTCTCAGTGCTTTCCTGGAGGAGCAACATCACCTTTGTGCAGAATCACCCCTTTCAAGTGAAAGGGAGGAGCATTGCAGCTCTTGTAAGAGAAGCATTAATGTTACAAGCAAGAGGGCCTTGCACCTTGTTAAGCATGGTGAACTGAGTTAGCTTTTCAAAGGAACGCTGCCTAACTGTCTGCAATTTCATGGGTGAGGAATATCAACTTTGTGCAAAATCACCACATACAAGTAAAGGGCAGAAAAACTGCAGATTTGTAGGAGAATCCTTCATGTTAGAAACAAGAGGGTCTAGCAACATGGTTAGTATGGTGAATTCAGTTTGCTTTTTAAGGGAGTACTGCCTACCTCTCAGTGTTTTCCTGGATCAGCAACATCAACTTTCTGCTGAATCTCCCCATTCAAGTGAATGGGAGAAGCACTGCAGCTCTTATAAGAGAAGCATTAATGTTCCAAGCAAGAGGGAATTTCACCTTGTTAAGCATGGTGAACTGAGGTAGCTTTTGAAAGGAACGCTGAACAACTGTCAGCGTTTTCATGGGTGAGGATCATCAACTTTGTGCAAAATCACCCCATACACTAAATGGGAGAAAACCTGCAGTTTTCTAAGAAAATCCTTCATGTTAGAAACAAGAGGGTCTAGGAACTCGGTTACTATGGTGAATTCAGTTTGCTCTTTAAAGGAGTACTGCGTTCCTCTCAGTGTTTTCCTGGATGAACAATATCACCTTTGTGTAGAATCACCCCATTCAAGTGAAAGGGAGAAGCACTGTAGCTCTTGTAGAGAAGGATTAACTTTACAAGCAAGAGGGTCTTGCACCTTGTTAAGCTTGGTGAACTCTGTTAGTTTTTGAAAGGAACGCTGCCTAACTTTCAGCGTTTTCATGTGTGAGGAACATAAACTTTTTGCAAAATCACCACCTTAAATAAAAGGGAGAAAAACTGCAGTTTTTGTAAGAGCATCCTGAATGTTAGAAACAAGAGGGTCTAGCAACATTGTCAGTATCGTGAATTCAGTTTGCTCTATAAAGGAGTACTGCTCACCTCCCAGTGTTTTCCTGGATCAGCAACATCACCTTGCTGCTGAATCTCCCCATTCAAGTGAAAGGGAGAATCACTGCAGCTTTGTAAGGGAAGCATTAATGTTACAAGCAAGATGGTGCTGCACCTTGTTAAGAATGGTGAACTGTGTTAGTTTTTGAAAGGAACGTTGCCTAACTTTCAGCGTTTTCATGTGTGAGGAACATAAACATTGTGCAAAATCACCGCATACAAGTGAATGGGAGAAAAACTGCACTTTTTGAAAGACATTCCTTAATGTTAGAAACAAGAAGGTCTAGCAACTTGGTTAATATTGTGAATTCAGTTTGCTACTTAAAGGACTACTGCCTACCTCTCAGTGTTTTCCTGGATGAGCAACATCACCTTTGTGTTGAATCACCCCATTCAAGTGAAAGGGAGAAGCACTGTAGCTCTTGTAGAGAAGGATTAATTTTACAAGCAAGAGGGTCTTGCACCTTCTTAAGCAATGTGAACTCTGTTAGTTTTTGAAAGGAACGCTGCCTAACTTTCAGGGTTTTCATGCGTGAGGAACATAAACGTTGTGCAAAATCACCGCATACAAGCAAATGGGAGAAAAACTGCAGGTTTGTAAAAGAATCTTTAATGTTAGAAAAAAGAGGGTCTAGCACCATGGTTAGTATTGTGAATCCTTTTTGCTCTTTAAAGGAATTCTGCCCACTTAGCACTGTTTTCCTGGATGAGCAATATCACTTTTGTGTTGAATCACCCCATTCAAGTGAATTGGAGAAGCCCTGTAGCACTTGTAAGAGAACGATTAACTTTACAAGCAAGAGTGTCTTGCACCTTGCTAAGCATGCTGAACTGTGTTAGTTTTTGAAAGGAATGCTGCCTAACCTTCAGCCTTTTCATGGGTGAGGAACATAAACTTTGTGCAAAATCACCGCATACAAGTGAATGGGAGAAATACTGCAGATTTGTAAGAGAATCCTTCATGTTAGAAACAAGAGGGTCTAGCAACATGGTTAGTATGGTGAATTCAGTTTGCTCTTTAAAGGAGTACTGCCTACCTCTAAGTGTTTTCCTGGATCAGCAACATCACCTTTCTGCTGAATCTCCCCAATCAAGTGAGTGGGAGAAGTACTGCAGCTCTTATAAGAGAAGCATTAATGTTCCAAGCAAGAGGGAATTTCACCTTGTTAAGCATCGTGTACAAAGTTAGCTTTTGAAAGGAAGGCTGAGCAACTGTCAGCGTTTTCATGGGTGAGGATCATCAACTTTGTGCAAAATCACCACATACACTAAATGGGAGAAAACCTGCAGTTTTCTAAGAGAATCCTTAATGTTAGAAGTAAGAGGGTCTAGAAACTGAGTTACTATGGTGAATTCAGTTTGCTCTTTAAAGGAGTACTGCATTCATCTCAGTGTTTTCCTGGATGAGCTATATCACCTTTGTGTTGAATCACCCCACTCAAGTGAAAGGGAGAAGCAGTGCAGCTCCTGTAAGAGAAGCATTAACATTAAAAGCAAGAGGGTCTTGCACCTTGTTAAGCATGGTGAACTGAGCTAGTTTTTAAGAGGAACGCTGCCTAACTTTCAGTGTTTTCATGGGTGAGGAACATAAACTTTGTGCAAAATCACCACATAAAAGTAAATGGGAGAAAAACTGTAGCTTTTGTAAGAGATTCCTGAATGTTAGAAACAAGAGGGTCTAGAAACTTGGTTAATAATGTGCATTCAGTTTGCTCTTTAAAGGAGTACTGCATAACGCTCAGTGTTTTCCTGGATGAGCAACATCACCTTTCTGCTGAATCACCCCATTCAAGTGAATGGGAGAATCACTGCAGCTCTGTAAGAGAAGCATTAGGGTTACAAGCAAGAGGGCCTTTCACCTTGTTATGCATGGTGAACCGAGTTAGCATTTGAAAAGAACGCTTCCTGACTGTCAGTGTTTTCAAAGGTGAAGAATATCAACTTTGTGCAAAACAGCCTCTTTCAAGTGAATGGAGAAAAAGTGTAGCTTTTCTAAGAAAACAATTAATGTTAGAAGCAAGATGATTTAGCAGCATGTTTAAGTTTGAGAATTGAGTGTGCTGTTTAAGGCAATACGCTCTCCCTCTCAGTGTTTCCATGGGTGAGGAACCTCATCTTTGTGCATAAGGAGAGCACACAAGTGAATGGGAGAAAAACTGCAGTTTTTTAAGAGAATCCTTTTAAGTTATAAACAAGATGGTCTAGCAACTTGGATAATATTGTGAATTCAGTTTGCTGTTTAAAGGAGTACTGAATACTTCTCAGTGTATTCCTGGATCAGCAACATCACCTTTCTGCTGAATCTCCCCATTCAAGTGAAAGGGAGAAGCACTGCAGCTCTTGTAAGAGAAGCATTAGTGTTACAAGCAAGAGGGCCTTGCACCTTGTTAAGCATGGTGAACTGAGTTAGCTTTTGAAAGGAACGCTGCCCAATTGTCAGCGTTTTCATGGGTGAGGATCGTCAACTTTGTGCGAAATCTCTGCATACCAGTAAATGGGAGAAAAACTGCAGGTTTCTAAGAGAATTTTTAACGTTAGAAAAAAGAGGGTCTAGCAACTTGGTTAATATATTGAATTCAGTTTGCTCTTTAAAGGAGTACTGAATACCTCTCAGTGCTTTCCTGGAGGAGCAACATCACCTTTGTGCAGAATCACCCCTTTCAAGTGAAAGGGAGGAGCATTGCAGCTCTTGTAAGAGAAGCATTAATGTTACAAGCAAGAGGGCCTTGCACCTTGTTAAGCATGGTGAGCTAAATTAGCTTTTGAAAGGAACGCTGCCTAACTGTCTACAATTTCATGGGTGAGGAATATCAACTTTGTGCAAAATCACCACATACAAGTAAAGGGCAGAAAAACTGCAGATTTGTAGGAGAATCCTTCATGTTAGAAACAAGAGGGTCTAGTAACATGGTTAGTATGGTGAATTCAGTTTGCTTTTTAAGGGAGTACTGCCTACCTCTCAGTGTTTTCCTGGATCAGCAACATCAACTTTCTGCTGAATCTCCCCATTCAAGTGAATGGGAGAAGCACTGCAGCTCTTATAAGAGAAGCATTAATGTTCCAAGCAAGAGGGAATTTCACCTTGTTAAGCATGGTGAACTGAGGTAGCTTTTGAAAGGAACGCTGCCCAACTGTCAGCGTTTTCATGGGTGAGGATCATCAACTTTGTGCAAAATCACCCCATACACTAAATGGGAGAAAACCTGCAGTTTTCTAAGAGAATCCTTCATGTTAGAAACAAGAGGGTCTAGAAACTCGGTTACTATGGTGATCTCAGTTTGCTCTTTAAAGGAGTACTGCGTTCCTCTCAGTGTTTTCCTGGATGAACAATATCACCTTTGTGTAGAATCACCCCATTCAAGTGAAAGGGGAAGCACTGTAGCTCTTGTAGAGAAGGATTAATTTTACAAGCAAGAGGGTCTTGCACCTTGTTAAGCTTGGTGAACTCTGTTAGTTTTTGAAAGGAACGCTGCCTAACTTTCAGCGTTTTCATGCGTGAGGAACATAAACTTTTTGCAAAATCACCACCTTAAATAAAAGGGAGAAAAACTGCAGTTTTTGTAAGAGCATCCTGAATGTTAGAAACAAGAGGGTCTAGCAACATTGTCAGTATCGTGAATTCAGTTTGCTCTATAAAGGAGTACTGCTCACCTCCCAGTGTTTTCCTGGATCAGCAACATCACCTTGCTGCTGAATCTCCCCATTCAAGTGAAAGGGAGAATCACTGCAGCTTTGTAAGAGAAGCATTAATGTTACAAGCAAGATGGTGCTGCACCTTGTTAAGAATGGTGAACTGTGTTAGTTTTTGAAAGGAACGCTGCCTAACTTTCAGCGTTTTCATGTGTGAGGAACATAAACATTGTGCAAAATCAGCGCATACAAGTGAATGGGAGAAAAACTGCACTTTTTGAAAGACATTCCTTAATGTTAGAAACAAGATGGTCTAGCAACTTGGTTAATATTGTGAATTCAGTTTGCTACTTAAAGGACTACTGCCTACCTCTCAGTGTTTTCCTGGATGAGCAACATCACCTTTGTGTTGAATCACCCCATTCAAGTGAAAGGGAGAAGCACTGTAGCTCTTGTAGAGAAGGATTAATTTTACAAGCAAGAGGGTCTTGCACCTTCTTAAGCAATGTGAACTCTGTTAGTTTTTGAAAGGAACGCTGCCTAACTTTCAGGGTTTTCATGTGTGAGGAACATAAACGTTGTGCAAAATCACCGCATACAAGCAAAAGGGAGAAAAACTGCAGGTTTGTAAAAGAATCTTTAATGTTAGAAAAAAGAGGGTCTAGCACCATGTGAATCCTTTTTGCTCTTTAAAGGAATTCTGCCCACTTAGCACTGTTTTCCTGGATGAGCAATATCACTTTTGTGTTGAATCACCCCATTCAAGTGAATTGGAGAAGCCCTGTAGCACTTGTAAGAGAACGATTAACTTTACAAGCAAGAGTGTCTTGCACCTTGCTAAGCATGCTGAACTGTGTTAGTTTTTGAAAGGAATGCTGCCTAACCTTCAGCCTTTTCATGGGTGAGGAACATAAACTTTGTGCAAAATCACCGCATACAAGTGAATGGGAGAAATACTTCAGATTTGTAAGAGAATCCTTCATGTTAGAAACAAGAGGGTCTAGCAACATGGTTAGTATGGTGAATTCAGTTTGCTCTTTAAAGGAGTACTGCCTACCTCTAAGTGCTTTCCTGTATCAGCAACATCACCTTTCTGCTGAATCTCCCCAATCAAGTGAGTGGGAGAAGTACTGCAGCTCTTATAAGAGAAGCATTAATGTTCCAAGCAAGAGGGAATTTCACCTTGTTAAGCATCGTGTACAAAGTTAGCTTTTGAAAGGAATGCTGAGCAACTGTCAGCGTTTTCATGGGTGAGGATCATCAACTTTGTGCAAAATCACCACATACACTAAATGGGAGAAAACCTGCAGTTTTCTAAGAGAATCCTTAATGTTAGAAGTAAGAGGGTCTAGAAACTCAGTTACTATGGTGAATTCAGTTTGCTCTTTAAAGGAGTACTGCATTCATCTCAGTGTTTTCCTGGATGAGCTATATCACCTTTTTGTTGAATCACCCCACTCAAGTGAAAGGGAGAAGCAGTGCAGCTCCTGTAAGAGAAGCATTAACATTAAAAGCAAGAGGGTCTTGCACCTTGTTAAGCATGGTGAACTGAGCTAGTTTTTAAGAGGAACGCTGCCTAACTTTCAGTGTTTTCATGGGTGAGGAACATAAACTTTGTGCAAAATCACCACATAAAAGTAAATGGGAGAAAAACTGTAGCTTTTGTAAGAGATTCCTTAATGTTAGAAACAAGAGGGTCTAGAAACTTGGTTAATAATGTGCATTCAGTTTGCTCTTTAAAGGAGTACTGCGTAACGCTCAGTGTTTTCCTGGATGAGCAACATCACCTTTCTGCTGAATCACCCCATTCAAGTGAATGGGAGAATCACTGCAGCTCTGTAAGAGAAGCATTAGTGTTACAAGCAAGAGGGCCTTTCACCTTGTTATGCATGGTGAACCGAGTTAGCATTTGAAAAGAACGCTTCCTGACTGTCAGTGTTTTCAAAGGTGAAGAATATCAACTTTGTGCAAAACAGCCTCTTTCAAGTGAATGGAGAAAAAGTGTAGCTTTTCTAAGAAAACAATTAATGTTAGAAGCAAGATGATTTAGCAGCATGTTTAAGTTTGAGAATTGAGTGTGCTGTTTAAGGCAATACGCTCTCCCTCTCAGTGTTTCCATGGGTGAGGAACCTCGTCTTTGTGCATAAGGAGAGCACACAAGTGAATGGGAGAAAAACTGCAGTTTTTTAAGAGAATCCTTTTAAGTTATAAACAAGATGGTCTAGCAACTTGGATAATATTGTGAATTCAGTTTGCTGTTTAAAGGAGTACTGAATACTTCTCAGTGTATTCCTGGATCAGCAACATCACCTTTCTGCTGAATCTCCCCATTCAAGTGAAAGGGAGAAGCACTGCAGCTCTTGTAAGAGAAGCATTAGTGTTACAAGCAAGAGTTCCTTGCACCTTGTTAAGCATGGTGAACTGAGTTAGCTTTTGAAAGGAACGCTGCCCAATTGTCAGCGTTTTCATGGGTGAGGATCGTCAACTTTGTGCGAAATCTCTGCATACCACTAAATGGGAGAAAAACTGCAGGTTTCTAAGAGAATTTTTAACGTTAGAAAAAAGAGGGTCTAGCAACTTGGTTAATATATTGAATTCAGTTTGCTCTTTAAAGGAGTACTGAATACCTCTCAGTGCTTTCCTGGAGGAGCAACATCACCTTTGTGCAGAATCACCCCTTTCAAGTGAAAGGGAGGAGCATTGCAGCTCTTGTAAGAGAAGCATTAATGTTACAAGCAAGAGGGCCTTGCACCTTGTTAAGCATGGTGAGCTAAATTAGCTTTTGAAAGGAACGCTGCCTAACTGTCTACAATTTCATGGGTGAGGAATATCAACTTTGTGCAAAATCACCACATACAAGTAAAGGGCAGAAAAACTGCAGATTTGTAGGAGAATCCTTCATGTTAGAAACAAGAGGGTCTAGCAACATGGTTAGTATGGTGAATTCAGTTTGCTTTTTAAGGGAGTACTGCCTACCTCTCAGTGTTTTCCTGGATCAGCAACATCAACTTTCTGCTGAATCTCCCCATTCAAGTGAATGGGAGAAGCACTGCAGCTCTTATAAGAGAAGCATTAATGTTCCAAGCAAGAGGGAATTTCACCTTGTTAAGCATGGTGAACTGAGGTAGCTTTTGAAAGGAACGCTGCCCAACTGTCAGCGTTTTCATGGGTGAGGATCATCAACTTTGTGCAAAATCACCCCATACACTAAATGGGAGAAAACCTGCAGTTTTCTAAGAGAATCCTTCATGTTAGAAACAAGAGGGTCTAGAAACTCGGTTACTATGGTGAATTCAGTTTGCTCTTTAAAGGAGTACTGCGTTCCTCTCAGTGTTTTCCTGGATGAACAATATCACCTTTGTGTAGAATCACCCCATTCAAGTGAAAGGGAGAAGTACTGTAGCTCTTGTAGAGAAGGATTAATTTTACAAGCAAGAGGGTCTTGCACCTTGTTAAGCTTGGTGAACTCTGTTAGTTTTTGAAAGGAACGCTGCCTAACTTTCAGAGTTTTCATGTGTGAGGAACATAAACTTTGTGCAAAATCACGGCCTTAAATAAAAGGGAGAAAAACTGCAGTTTTTGTAAGAGCATCCTGAATGTTAGAAACAAGAGGGTCTAGCAACATTTTCAGTATCGTGAATTCTGTTTGCTCTATAAAGGAGTACTGCTCACCTGCCAGTGTTTTCCTGGATCAGCAACATCACCGTGCTGCTGAATCTCCCCATTCAAGTGAAAGGGAGAATCACTGCAGCTTTGTAAGGGAAGCATTAATGTTACAAGCAAGATGGTGCTGCACCTTGTTAAGAATGGTGAACTGTGTTAGTTTTTGAAAGGAACGCTGCCTAACTTTCAGCGTTTTCATGTGTGAGGAACATAAATTTTTGCAAAATCACCACCTTAAATAAAAGGGAGAAAAACTGCAGTTTTTGTAAGAGCATCCTGAATGTTAGAAACAAGAGGGTCTAGCAACATTGTCAGTATCGTGAATTCAGTTTGCTCTATAAAGGAGCACTGCTAACCTCCCAGTGTTTTCCTGGATCAGCAACATCACCTTGCTGCCGAATCTCCCCTCTCAAGTGAAAGGGAGAATCACTGCAGCTTTGTAAGAGAAGCATTAATGTTACAAGCAAGATGGTGCTGCACCTTGTTAAGAATGGTGAACTGTGTTAGTTTTTGAAAGGAACGCTGCCTAACTTTCAGCGTTTTCATGTGTGAGGAACATAAACATTGTGCAAAATCACCGCATACAAGTGAATGGGAGAAAAACTGCACTTTTTGAAAGACATTCCTTAATGTTAGAAGCAAGATGGTCTAGCAACTTGGTTAATATTGTGAATTCAGTTTGCTACTTAAAAGAGTACTGCCTACCTCTCAGTGTTTTCCTGGATGAGCAACATCACCTTTGTGTTGAATCACCCCATTCAAGTGAAAGGGAGAAGCACTGTAGCTCTTGTAGAGAAGGATTAATTTTACAAGCAAGAGGGTCTTGCACCTTCTTAAGCAATGTGAACTCTGTTAGTTTTTGAAAGGAACGCTGCCTAACTTTCAGGGTTTTCATGTGTGAGGAACATAAACGTTGTGCAAAATCACCGCATACAAGCAAATGGGAGAAAAACTGCAGGTTTGTAAAAGAATCTTTAATGTTAGAAAAAAGAGGGTCTAGCACCATGGTTAGTATTGTGAATCCTTTTTGCTCTTTAAAGGAATTCTGCCCACTTAGCACTGTTTTCCTGGATGAGCAATATCACTTTTGTGTTGAATCACCCCATTCAAGTGAATTTGAGAAGCCCTGTAGCACTTGTAAGAGAACGATTAACTTTACAAGCAAGAGTGTCTTGCACCTTGCTAAGCATGCTGAACTGTGTTAGTTTTTGAAAGGAATGCTGCCTAACCTTCAGCCTTTTCATGGGTGAGGAACATAAACTTTGTGCAAAATCACCGCATACAAGTGAATGGGAGAAATACTGCAGATTTGTAAGAGAATCCTTCATGTTAGAAACAAGAGGGTCTAGCAACATGGTTAGTATGGTGAATTCAGTTTGCTCTTTAAAGGAGTACTGCCTACCTCTCAGTGTTTTCCTGGATCAGCAACATCACCTTTCTGCTGAATCTCCCCAGTCAAGTGAGTGGGAGAAGTACTGCAGCTCTTATAAGAGAACATTAATGTTCCAAGCAAGAGGGAATTTCACCTTGTTAAGCATGGTGAACTGAGTTAGCTTTTGAAAGGAATCCTGAGCAACTGTGAGCGTTTTCATGGGTGAGGATCATCAACTTTGTGCAAAATCACCACATACACTAAATGGGAGAAAACCTGCAGTTTTCTAAGAGAATCCTTAATGTTAGAAGTAAGAGGGTCTAGAAACTCAGTTACTATGGTGAATTCAGTTTGCTCTTTAAAGGAGTACTGCATTCATCTCAGTGTTTTCCTGGATGAGCTATATCACCTTTGTGTTGAATCACCCCACACAAGTGAAAGGGAGAAGCAGTGCAGCTCTTGTAAGAGAAGCATTAACATTAAAAGCAAGAGGGTCTTGCACCTTGTTAAGCATGGTGAACTGAGCTAGTTTTGAAGAGGAACGCTGCCTAACTTTCAGTGTTTTCATGGGTGAGGAACATAAACTTTGTGCAAAATCACCACATAAAAGTAAATGGGAGGAAAACTGTAGCTTTTGTAAGAGATTCCTTAATGTTAGAAACAAGAGGGTCTAGCAACTTGGTTAATATTGTGCATTCAGTTTGCTCTTTAAAGGAGTACTGCATAACGCTCAGTGTTTTCCTGGATGAGTAACATCACCTTTGTGCAGAATCACACCTTTCAAGTGAAAGGGAGGAGCATTGCAGCTCTTGTAAGAGAAGCATTAATGTTACAAGCAAGAGGGCCTTGCACCTTGTTAAGCATTGTGAGCTAAGTTAGCTTTTGAAAGGAACGCTGCCTAACTGTCTGCAATTTCATGGGTGAGGAATATCAACTTTGTGCAAAATCACCACATACAAGTAAAGGGCAGAAAAACTGCAGATTTGTAGGAGAATCCTTAATGTTAGAAGTAAGAGGGTCTAGCAACATGGTTAGTATGGTGAATTCAGTTTGCTTTTTAAGGGAGTACTGCCTACCTCTCAGTGTTTTCCTGGATCAGCAACATCAACTTTCTGATAAATCTCCCCATTCAAGTGAATGGGAGAAGCACTGCAGCACTTATAAGAGAAGCATTAATGTTCCAAGCAAGAGGGAATTTCACCTTGTTAACCATGGTGAACTCAGCTAGTTTTTAAGAGGAACGCTGCCTAACTTTCAGTGTTTTCATGGGTGAGGAACATAAACTTTGTGCAAAATCACCACATAAAAGTAAATGGGAGAAAAACTGTAGCTTTTGTAAGAGATTCCTTAATGTTAGAAACAAGAGGGTCTAGCAACTTGGTTCATATTGTGAATTCAGTTTGCTCTTTAAAGGAGTACTGCATAACGCTCAGTGTTTTCCTGGATGAGCAACATCACCTTTCTGCTGAATCACCCCACTCAAGTGAACAGGAGAATCACTGCAGCTCTGTAAGAGAAGCATTAGTGTTACAAGCAAGAGGGCCTTTCACCTTGTTATGCATGGTGAACCGAGTTAGCATTTGAAAAGAACGCTTCCTGACTGTCAGCGTTTTCAAAGGTGAAGAATATCAACTTTGTGCAAAACAGCCTCTTTCAAGTGAATGGAGAAAAAGTGTAGCTTTTCTAAGAAAACAATTAATGTTAGAAGCAAGATGATTTAGCAGCATGTTTAAGTTTGAGAATTGAGTGTGCTGTTTAAGGCAATACGCTCTCCCTCTCAGTGTTTCCATGGGTGAGGAACCTCATCTTTGTGCATAAGGAGAGCACACAAGTGAATGGGAGAAAAACTGCAGTTTTTTAAGAGAATCCTTTTAAGTTATAAACAAGATGGTCTAGCAACTTGGATAATATTGTGAATTCAGTTTGCTGTTTAAAGGAGTACTGAATACTTCTCAGTGTATTCCTGGATCAGCAACATCACCTTTCTGCTGAATCTCCCCATTCAAGTGAAAGGGAGAAGCACTGCAGCTCTTGTAAGAGAAGCATTAATGTTACAAGCAAGAGGGCCCTGCACCTTGTTAAGCATGGTGAACTGAGTTAGCTTTTGAAAGGAACGCTGCCCAATTGTCAGCGTTTTCATGGTTGAGGATCGTCAACTTTGTGCGAAATCTCTGCATACCAGTAAATGGGAGAAAAACTGCAGGTTTCTAAGAGAATCTTTAACGTTAGAAACAAGAGGGTCTAGCAACTTGGTTAATATATTGAATTCAGTTTGCTCTTTAAAGGAGTACTGAATACCTCTCAGTGCTTTCCTGGAGGAGCAACATCACCTTTGTGCAGAATCACCCCTTTCAAGTGAAAGGGAGGAGCATTGCAGCTCTTGTAAGAGAAGCATTAATGTTACAAGCAAGAGGGCCTTGCACCTTCTTAAGCACGGTGAGCTAAGTTAGCTTTTGAAAGGAACGCTGCCTAACTGTCTGCAATTTCATGGGTGAGGAATATCAACTTTGTGCAAAATCACCACATACAAGTAAAGGGCAGAAAAACTGCAGATTTGTAGGAGAATCCTTCATGTTAGAAACAAGAGGGTCTAGCAACATGGTTAGTATGGTGAATTCAGTATGCTTTTTAAGGGAGTACTGCCTACCTCTCAGTGTTTTCCTGAATCAGCAACATCAACTTTCTGCTGAATCTCCCCATTCAAGTGAATGGGAGAAGCACTGCAGCTCTTATAAGAGAAGCATTAATGTTAGAAGCAAGAGGGCCTTGCACCTTGTTAAGCATGTGAACTGAGTTAGCTTTTGAAAGAAACGCTGCCCAATTGTCAGCGTTTTCATGGGTGAGGATCGTCAACTTTGTGCGAAATCTCTGCATACCAGTAAATAGGAGAAAAACTGCAGGTGTCTAAGAGAATCTTTAACGTTAGAAACAAGAGGGTCTAGCAACTTGGTTAATATATTGAATTCAGTTTGCTCTTTAAAGGAGTACTGAATACCTCTCAGTGCTTTCCTGGAGGAGCAACATCACCTTTGTGCAGAATCACCCCTTTCAAGTGAAAGGGAGGAGCATTGCAGCTCTTGTAAGAGAAGCATTAATGTTACAAGCAAGAGGGCCTTGCACCTTGTTAAGCATGGTGAACTGAGTTAGCTTTTCAAAGGAACGCTGCCTAACTGTCTGCAATTTCATGGGTGAGGAATATCAACTTTGTGCAAAATCACCACATACAAGTAAAGGGCAGAAAAACTGCAGATTTGTAGGAGAATCCTTCATGTTAGAAACAAGAGGGTCTAGCAACATGGTTAGTATGGTGAATTCAGTTTGCTTTTTAAGGGAGTACTGCCTACCTCTCAGTGTTTTCCTGGATCAGCAACATCAACTTTCTGCTGAATCTCCCCATTCAAGTGAATGGGAGAAGCACTGCAGCTCTTATAAGAGAAGCATTAATGTTCCAAGCAAGAGGGAATTTCACCTTGTTAAGCATGGTGAACTGAGGTAGCTTTTGAAAGGAACGCTGAACAACTGTCAGCGTTTTCATGGGTGAGGATCATCAACTTTGTGCAAAATCACCCCATACACTAAATGGGAGAAAACCTGCAGTTTTCTAAGAAAATCCTTCATGTTAGAAACAAGAGGGTCTAGGAACTCGGTTACTATGGTGAATTCAGTTTGCTCTTTAAAGGAGTACTGCGTTCCTCTCAGTGTTTTCCTGGATGAACAATATCACCTTTGTGTAGAATCACCCCATTCAAGTGAAAGGGAGAAGCACTGTAGCTCTTGTAGAGAAGGATTAACTTTACAAGCAAGAGGGTCTTGCACCTTGTTAAGCTTGGTGAACTCTGTTAGTTTTTGAAAGGAACGCTGCCTAACTTTCAGCGTTTTCATGTGTGAGGAACATAAACTTTTTGCAAAATCACCACCTTAAATAAAAGGGAGAAAAACTGCAGTTTTTGTAAGAGCATCCTGAATGTTAGAAACAAGAGGGTCTAGCAACATTGTCAGTATCGTGAATTCAGTTTGCTCTATAAAGGAGTACTGCTCACCTCCCAGTGTTTTCCTGGATCAGCAACATCACCTTGCTGCTGAATCTCCCCATTCAAGTGAAAGGGAGAATCACTGCAGCTTTGTAAGGGAAGCATTAATGTTACAAGCAAGATGGTGCTGCACCTTGTTAAGAATGGTGAACTGTGTTAGTTTTTGAAAGGAACGTTGCCTAACTTTCAGCGTTTTCATGTGTGAGGAACATAAACATTGTGCAAAATCACCGCATACAAGTGAATGGGAGAAAAACTGCACTTTTTGAAAGACATTCCTTAATGTTAGAAACAAGAAGGTCTAGCAACTTGGTTAATATTGTGAATTCAGTTTGCTACTTAAAGGACTACTGCCTACCTCTCAGTGTTTTCCTGGATGAGCAACATCACCTTTGTGTTGAATCACCCCATTCAAGTGAAAGGGAGAAGCACTGTAGCTCTTGTAGAGAAGGATTAATTTTACAAGCAAGAGGGTCTTGCACCTTCTTAAGCAATGTGAACTCTGTTAGTTTTTGAAAGGAACGCTGCCTAACTTTCAGGGTTTTCATGCGTGAGGAACATAAACGTTGTGCAAAATCACCGCATACAAGCAAATGGGAGAAAAACTGCAGGTTTGTAAAAGAATCTTTAATGTTAGAAAAAAGAGGGTCTAGCACCATGGTTAGTATTGTGAATCCTTTTTGCTCTTTAAAGGAATTCTGCCCACTTAGCACTGTTTTCCTGGATGAGCAATATCACTTTTGTGTTGAATCACCCCATTCAAGTGAATTGGAGAAGCCCTGTAGCACTTGTAAGAGAACGATTAACTTTACAAGCAAGAGTGTCTTGCACCTTGCTAAGCATGCTGAACTGTGTTAGTTTTTGAAAGGAATGCTGCCTAACCTTCAGCCTTTTCATGGGTGAGGAACATAAACTTTGTGCAAAATCACCGCATACAAGTGAATGGGAGAAATACTGCAGATTTGTAAGAGAATCCTTCATGTTAGAAACAAGAGGGTCTAGCAACATGGTTAGTATGGTGAATTCAGTTTGCTCTTTAAAGGAGTACTGCCTACCTCTAAGTGTTTTCCTGGATCAGCAACATCACCTTTCTGCTGAATCTCCCCAATCAAGTGAGTGGGAGAAGTACTGCAGCTCTTATAAGAGAAGCATTAATGTTCCAAGCAAGAGGGAATTTCACCTTGTTAAGCATCGTGTACAAAGTTAGCTTTTGAAAGGAAGGCTGAGCAACTGTCAGCGTTTTCATGGGTGAGGATCATCAACTTTGTGCAAAATCACCACATACACTAAATGGGAGAAAACCTGCAGTTTTCTAAGAGAATCCTTAATGTTAGAAGTAAGAGGGTCTAGAAACTGAGTTACTATGGTGAATTCAGTTTGCTCTTTAAAGGAGTACTGCATTCATCTCAGTGTTTTCCTGGATGAGCTATATCACCTTTGTGTTGAATCACCCCACTCAAGTGAAAGGGAGAAGCAGTGCAGCTCCTGTAAGAGAAGCATTAACATTAAAAGCAAGAGGGTCTTGCACCTTGTTAAGCATGGTGAACTGAGCTAGTTTTTAAGAGGAACGCTGCCTAACTTTCAGTGTTTTCATGGGTGAGGAACATAAACTTTGTGCAAAATCACCACATAAAAGTAAATGGGAGAAAAACTGTAGCTTTTGTAAGAGATTCCTGAATGTTAGAAACAAGAGGGTCTAGAAACTTGGTTAATAATGTGCATTCAGTTTGCTCTTTAAAGGAGTACTGCATAACGCTCAGTGTTTTCCTGGATGAGCAACATCACCTTTCTGCTGAATCACCCCATTCAAGTGAATGGGAGAATCACTGCAGCTCTGTAAGAGAAGCATTAGGGTTACAAGCAAGAGGGCCTTTCACCTTGTTATGCATGGTGAACCGAGTTAGCATTTGAAAAGAACGCTTCCTGACTGTCAGTGTTTTCAAAGGTGAAGAATATCAACTTTGTGCAAAACAGCCTCTTTCAAGTGAATGGAGAAAAAGTGTAGCTTTTCTAAGAAAACAATTAATGTTAGAAGCAAGATGATTTAGCAGCATGTTTAAGTTTGAGAATTGAGTGTGCTGTTTAAGGCAATACGCTCTCCCTCTCAGTGTTTCCATGGGTGAGGAACCTCATCTTTGTGCATAAGGAGAGCACACAAGTGAATGGGAGAAAAACTGCAGTTTTTTAAGAGAATCCTTTTAAGTTATAAACAAGATGGTCTAGCAACTTGGATAATATTGTGAATTCAGTTTGCTGTTTAAAGGAGTACTGAATACTTCTCAGTGTATTCCTGGATCAGCAACATCACCTTTCTGCTGAATCTCCCCATTCAAGTGAAAGGGAGAAGCACTGCAGCTCTTGTAAGAGAAGCATTAGTGTTACAAGCAAGAGGGCCTTGCACCTTGTTAAGCATGGTGAACTGAGTTAGCTTTTGAAAGGAACGCTGCCCAATTGTCAGCGTTTTCATGGGTGAGGATCGTCAACTTTGTGCGAAATCTCTGCATACCAGTAAATGGGAGAAAAACTGCAGGTTTCTAAGAGAATTTTTAACGTTAGAAAAAAGAGGGTCTAGCAACTTGGTTAATATATTGAATTCAGTTTGCTCTTTAAAGGAGTACTGAATACCTCTCAGTGCTTTCCTGGAGGAGCAACATCACCTTTGTGCAGAATCACCCCTTTCAAGTGAAAGGGAGGAGCATTGCAGCTCTTGTAAGAGAAGCATTAATGTTACAAGCAAGAGGGCCTTGCACCTTGTTAAGCATGGTGAGCTAAATTAGCTTTTGAAAGGAACGCTGCCTAACTGTCTACAATTTCATGGGTGAGGAATATCAACTTTGTGCAAAATCACCACATACAAGTAAAGGGCAGAAAAACTGCAGATTTGTAGGAGAATCCTTCATGTTAGAAACAAGAGGGTCTAGTAACATGGTTAGTATGGTGAATTCAGTTTGCTTTTTAAGGGAGTACTGCCTACCTCTCAGTGTTTTCCTGGATCAGCAACATCAACTTTCTGCTGAATCTCCCCATTCAAGTGAATGGGAGAAGCACTGCAGCTCTTATAAGAGAAGCATTAATGTTCCAAGCAAGAGGGAATTTCACCTTGTTAAGCATGGTGAACTGAGGTAGCTTTTGAAAGGAACGCTGCCCAACTGTCAGCGTTTTCATGGGTGAGGATCATCAACTTTGTGCAAAATCACCCCATACACTAAATGGGAGAAAACCTGCAGTTTTCTAAGAGAATCCTTCATGTTAGAAACAAGAGGGTCTAGAAACTCGGTTACTATGGTGATCTCAGTTTGCTCTTTAAAGGAGTACTGCGTTCCTCTCAGTGTTTTCCTGGATGAACAATATCACCTTTGTGTAGAATCACCCCATTCAAGTGAAAGGGGAAGCACTGTAGCTCTTGTAGAGAAGGATTAATTTTACAAGCAAGAGGGTCTTGCACCTTGTTAAGCTTGGTGAACTCTGTTAGTTTTTGAAAGGAACGCTGCCTAACTTTCAGCGTTTTCATGCGTGAGGAACATAAACTTTTTGCAAAATCACCACCTTAAATAAAAGGGAGAAAAACTGCAGTTTTTGTAAGAGCATCCTGAATGTTAGAAACAAGAGGGTCTAGCAACATTGTCAGTATCGTGAATTCAGTTTGCTCTATAAAGGAGTACTGCTCACCTCCCAGTGTTTTCCTGGATCAGCAACATCACCTTGCTGCTGAATCTCCCCATTCAAGTGAAAGGGAGAATCACTGCAGCTTTGTAAGAGAAGCATTAATGTTACAAGCAAGATGGTGCTGCACCTTGTTAAGAATGGTGAACTGTGTTAGTTTTTGAAAGGAACGCTGCCTAACTTTCAGCGTTTTCATGTGTGAGGAACATAAACATTGTGCAAAATCAGCGCATACAAGTGAATGGGAGAAAAACTGCACTTTTTGAAAGACATTCCTTAATGTTAGAAACAAGATGGTCTAGCAACTTGGTTAATATTGTGAATTCAGTTTGCTACTTAAAGGACTACTGCCTACCTCTCAGTGTTTTCCTGGATGAGCAACATCACCTTTGTGTTGAATCACCCCATTCAAGTGAAAGGGAGAAGCACTGTAGCTCTTGTAGAGAAGGATTAATTTTACAAGCAAGAGGGTCTTGCACCTTCTTAAGCAATGTGAACTCTGTTAGTTTTTGAAAGGAACGCTGCCTAACTTTCAGGGTTTTCATGTGTGAGGAACATAAACGTTGTGCAAAATCACCGCATACAAGCAAAAGGGAGAAAAACTGCAGGTTTGTAAAAGAATCTTTAATGTTAGAAAAAAGAGGGTCTAGCACCATGTGAATCCTTTTTGCTCTTTAAAGGAATTCTGCCCACTTAGCACTGTTTTCCTGGATGAGCAATATCACTTTTGTGTTGAATCACCCCATTCAAGTGAATTGGAGAAGCCCTGTAGCACTTGTAAGAGAACGATTAACTTTACAAGCAAGAGTGTCTTGCACCTTGCTAAGCATGCTGAACTGTGTTAGTTTTTGAAAGGAATGCTGCCTAACCTTCAGCCTTTTCATGGGTGAGGAACATAAACTTTGTGCAAAATCACCGCATACAAGTGAATGGGAGAAATACTTCAGATTTGTAAGAGAATCCTTCATGTTAGAAACAAGAGGGTCTAGCAACATGGTTAGTATGGTGAATTCAGTTTGCTCTTTAAAGGAGTACTGCCTACCTCTAAGTGCTTTCCTGTATCAGCAACATCACCTTTCTGCTGAATCTCCCCAATCAAGTGAGTGGGAGAAGTACTGCAGCTCTTATAAGAGAAGCATTAATGTTCCAAGCAAGAGGGAATTTCACCTTGTTAAGCATCGTGTACAAAGTTAGCTTTTGAAAGGAATGCTGAGCAACTGTCAGCGTTTTCATAGGTGAGGATCATCAACTTTGTGCAAAATCACCACATACACTAAATGGGAGAAAACCTGCAGTTTTCTAAGAGAATCCTTAATGTTAGAAGTAAGAGGGTCTAGAAACTCAGTTACTATGGTGAATTCAGTTTGCTCTTTAAAGGAGTACTGCATTCATCTCAGTGTTTTCCTGGATGAGCTATATCACCTTTTTGTTGAATCACCCCACTCAAGTGAAAGGGAGAAGCAGTGCAGCTCCTGTAAGAGAAGCATTAACATTAAAAGCAAGAGGGTCTTGCACCTTGTTAAGCATGGTGAACTGAGCTAGTTTTTAAGAGGAACGCTGCCTAACTTTCAGTGTTTTCATGGGTGAGGAACATAAACTTTGTGCAAAATCACCACATAAAAGTAAATGGGAGAAAAACTGTAGCTTTTGTAAGAGATTCCTTAATGTTAGAAACAAGAGGGTCTAGAAACTTGGTTAATAATGTGCATTCAGTTTGCTCTTTAAAGGAGTACTGCGTAACGCTCAGTGTTTTCCTGGATGAGCAACATCACCTTTCTGCTGAATCACCCCATTCAAGTGAATGGGAGAATCACTGCAGCTCTGTAAGAGAAGCATTAGTGTTACAAGCAAGAGGGCCTTTCACCTTGTTATGCATGGTGAACCGAGTTAGCATTTGAAAAGAACGCTTCCTGACTGTCAGTGTTTTCAAAGGTGAAGAATATCAACTTTGTGCAAAACAGCCTCTTTCAAGTGAATGGAGAAAAAGTGTAGCTTTTCTAAGAAAACAATTAATGTTAGAAGCAAGATGATTTAGCAGCATGTTTAAGTTTGAGAATTGAGTGTGCTGTTTAAGGCAATACGCTCTCCCTCTCAGTGTTTCCATGGGTGAGGAACCTCGTCTTTGTGCATAAGGAGAGCACACAAGTGAATGGGAGAAAAACTGCAGTTTTTTAAGAGAATCCTTTTAAGTTATAAACAAGATGGTCTAGCAACTTGGATAATATTGTGAATTCAGTTTGCTGTTTAAAGGAGTACTGAATACTTCTCAGTGTATTCCTGGATCAGCAACATCACCTTTCTGCTGAATCTCCCCATTCAAGTGAAAGGGAGAAGCACTGCAGCTCTTGTAAGAGAAGCATTAGTGTTACAAGCAAGAGTTCCTTGCACCTTGTTAAGCATGGTGAACTGAGTTAGCTTTTGAAAGGAACGCTGCCCAATTGTCAGCGTTTTCATGGGTGAGGATCGTCAACTTTGTGCGAAATCTCTGCATACCAGTAAATGGGAGAAAAACTGCAGGTTTCTAAGAGAATTTTTAACGTTAGAAAAAAGAGGGTCTAGCAACTTGGTTAATATATTGAATTCAGTTTGCTCTTTAAAGGAGTACTGAATACCTCTCAGTGCTTTCCTGGAGGAGCAACATCACCTTTGTGCAGAATCACCCCTTTCAAGTGAAAGGGAGGAGCATTGCAGCTCTTGTAAGAGAAGCATTAATGTTACAAGCAAGAGGGCCTTGCACCTTGTTAAGCATGGTGAGCTAAATTAGCTTTTGAAAGGAACGCTGCCTAACTGTCTACAATTTCATGGGTGAGGAATATCAACTTTGTGCAAAATCACCACATACAAGTAAAGGGCAGAAAAACTGCAGATTTGTAGGAGAATCCTTCATGTTAGAAACAAGAGGGTCTAGCAACATGGTTAGTATGGTGAATTCAGTTTGCTTTTTAAGGGAGTACTGCCTACCTCTCAGTGTTTTCCTGGATCAGCAACATCAACTTTCTGCTGAATCTCCCCATTCAAGTGAATGGGAGAAGCACTGCAGCTCTTATAAGAGAAGCATTAATGTTCCAAGCAAGAGGGAATTTCACCTTGTTAAGCATGGTGAACTGAGGTAGCTTTTGAAAGGAACGCTGCCCAACTGTCAGCGTTTTCATGGGTGAGGATCATCAACTTTGTGCAAAATCACCCCATACACTAAATGGGAGAAAACCTGCAGTTTTCTAAGAGAATCCTTCATGTTAGAAACAAGAGGGTCTAGAAACTCGGTTACTATGGTGAATTCAGTTTGCTCTTTAAAGGAGTACTGCGTTCCTCTCAGTGTTTTCCTGGATGAACAATATCACCTTTGTGTAGAATCACCCCATTCAAGTGAAAGGGAGAAGTACTGTAGCTCTTGTAGAGAAGGATTAATTTTACAAGCAAGAGGGTCTTGCACCTTGTTAAGCTTGGTGAACTCTGTTAGTTTTTGAAAGGAACGCTGCCTAACTTTCAGAGTTTTCATGTGTGAGGAACATAAACTTTGTGCAAAATCACGGCCTTAAATAAAAGGGAGAAAAACTGCAGTTTTTGTAAGAGCATCCTGAATGTTAGAAACAAGAGGGTCTAGCAACATTGTCAGTATCGTGAATTCAGTTTGCTCTATAAAGGAGCACTGCTAACCTCCCAGTGTTTTCCTGGATCAGCAACATCACCTTGCTGCCGAATCTCCCCTCTCAAGTGAAAGGGAGAATCACTGCAGCTTTGTAAGAGAAGCATTAATGTTACAAGCAAGATGGTGCTGCACCTTGTTAAGAATGGTGAACTGTGTTAGTTTTTGAAAGGAACGCTGCCTAACTTTCAGCGTTTTCATGTGTGAGGAACATAAACATTGTGCAAAATCACCGCATACAAGTGAATGGGAGAAAAACTGCACTTTTTGAAAGACATTCCTTAATGTTAGAAGCAAGATGGTCTAGCAACTTGGTTAATATTGTGAATTCAGTTTGCTACTTAAAAGAGTACTGCCTACCTCTCAGTGTTTTCCTGGATGAGCAACATCACCTTTGTGTTGAATCACCCCATTCAAGTGAAAGGGAGAAGCACTGTAGCTCTTGTAGAGAAGGATTAATTTTACAAGCAAGAGGGTCTTGCACCTTCTTAAGCAATGTGAACTCTGTTAGTTTTTGAAAGGAACGCTGCCTAACTTTCAGGGTTTTCATGTGTGAGGAACATAAACGTTGTGCAAAATCACCGCATACAAGCAAAAGGGAGAAAAACTGCAGGTTTGTAAAAGAATCTTTAATGTTAGAAAAAAGAGGGTCTAGCACCATGGTTAGTATTGTGAATCCTTTTTGCTCTTTAAAGGAATTCTGCCCACTTAGCACTGTTTTCCTGGATGAGCAATATCACTTTTGTGTTGAATCACCCCATTCAAGTGAATTGGAGAAGCCCTGTAGCACTTGTAAGAGAACGATTAACTTTACAAGCAAGAGTGTCTTGCACCTTGCTAAGCATGCTGAACTGTGTTAGTTTTTGAAAGGAATGCTGCCTAACCTTCAGCCTTTTCATGGGTGAGGAACATAAACTTTGTGCAAAATCACCGCATACAAGTGAATGGGAGAAATACTGCAGATTTGTAAGAGAATCCTTCATGTTAGAAACAAGAGGGTCTAGCAACATGGTTAGTATGGTGAATTCAGTTTGCTCTTTAAAGGAGTACTGCCTACCTCTCAGTGTTTTCCTGGATCAGCAACATCACCTTTCTGCTGAATCTCCCCAGTCAAGTGAGTGGGAGAAGTACTGCAGCTCTTATAAGAGAAGCATTAATGTTCCAAGCAAGAGGGAATTTCACCTTGTTAAGCATGGTGAACTGAGTTAGCTTTTGAAAGGAATCCTGAGCAACTGTGAGCGTTTTCATGGGTGAGGATCATCAACTTTGTGCAAAATCACCACATACACTAAATGGGAGAAAACCTGCAGTTTTCTAAGAGAATCCTTAATGTTAGAAGTAAGAGGGTCTAGAAACTCAGTTACTATGGTGAATTCAGTTTGCTCTTTAAAGGAGTACTGCATTCATCTCAGTGTTTTCCTGGATGAGCTATATCACCTTTGTGTTGAATCACCCCACACAAGTGAAAGGGAGAAGCAGTGCAGCTCTTGTAAGAGAAGCATTAACATTAAAAGCAAGAGGGTCTTCCACCTTGTTAAGCATGGTGAACTGAGCTAGTTTTGAAGAGGAACGCTGCCTAACTTTCAGTGTTTTCATGGGTGAGGAACATAAACTTTGTGCAAAATCACCACATAAAAGTAAATGGGAGGAAAACTGTAGCTTTTGTAAGAGATTCCTTAATGTTAGAAACAAGAGGGTCTAGCAACTTGGTTAATATTGTGCATTCAGTTTGCTCTTTAAAGGAGTACTGCATAACGCTCAGTGTTTTCCTGGATGAGTAACATCACCTTTGTGCAGAATCACACCTTTCAAGTGAAAGGGAGGAGCATTGCAGCTCTTGTAAGAGAAGCATTAATGTTACAAGCAAGAGGGCCTTGCACCTTGTTAAGCATTGTGAGCTAAGTTAGCTTTTGAAAGGAACGCTGCCTAACTGTCTGAAATTTCATGGGTGAGGAATATCAACTTTGTGCAAAATCACCACATACAAGTAAAGGGCAGAAAAACTGCAGATTTGTAGGAGAATCCTTAATGTTAGAAGTAAGAGGGTCTAGCAACATGGTTAGTATGGTGAATTCAGTTTGCTTTTTAAGGGAGTACTGCCTACCTCTCAGTGTTTTCCTGGATCAGCAACATCAACTTTCTGATAAATCTCCCCATTCAAGTGAATGGGAGAAGCACTGCAGCACTTATAAGAGAAGCATTAATGTTCCAAGCAAGAGGGAATTTCACCTTGTTAACCATGGTGAACTCAGCTAGTTTTTAAGAGGAACGCTGCCTAACTTTCAGTGTTTTCATGGGTGAGGAACATAAACTTTGTGCAAAATCACCACATAAAAGTAAATGGGAGAAAAACTATAGCTTTTGTAAGAGATTCCTTAATGTTAGAAACAAGAGGGTCTAGCAACTTGGTTCATATTGTGAATTCAGTTTGCTCTTTAAAGGAGTACTGCGTAACGCTCAGTGTTTTCCTGGATGAGCAACATCACCTTTCTGCTGAATCACCCCATTCAAGTGAACAGGAGAATCACTGCAGCTCTGTAAGAGAAGCATTAGTGTTACAAGCAAGAGGGCCTTTCACCTTGTTATGCATGGTGAACCGAGTTAGCATTTGAAAAGAACGCTTCCTGACTGTCAGCGTTTTCAAAGGTGAAGAATATCAACTTTGTGCAAAACAGCCTCTTTCAAGTGAATGGAGAAAAAGTGTAGCTTTTCTAAGAAAACAATTAATGTTAGAAGCAAGATGATTTAGCAGCATGTTTAAGTTTGAGAATTGAGTGTGCTGTTTAAGGCAATACGCTCTCCCTCTCAGTGTTTCCATGGGTGAGGAACCTCATCTTTGTGCATAAGGAGAGCACACAAGTGAATGGGAGAAAAACTGCAGTTTTTTAAGAGAATCCTTTTAAGTTATAAACAAGATGGTCTAGCAACTTGGATAATATTGTGAATTCAGTTTGCTGTTTAAAGGAGTACTGAATACTTCTCAGTGTATTCCTGGATCAGCAACATCACCTTTCTGCTGAATCTCCCCATTCAAGTGAAAGGGAGAAGCACTGCAGCTCTTGTAAGAGAAGCATTAATGTTACAAGCAAGAGGGCCCTGCACCTTGTTAAGCATGGTGAACTGAGTTAGCTTTTGAAAGGAACGCTGCCCAATTGTCAGCGTTTTCATGGTTGAGGATCGTCAACTTTGTGCGAAATCTCTGCATACCAGTAAATGGGAGAAAAACTGCAGGTTTCTAAGAGAATCTTTAACGTTAGAAACAAGAGGGTCTAGCAACTTGGTTAATATATTGAATTCAGTTTGCTCTTTAAAGGAGTACTGAATACCTCTCAGTGCTTTCCTGGAGGAGCAACATCACCTTTGTGCAGAATCACCCCTTTCAAGTGAAAGGGAGGAGCATTGCAGCTCTTGTAAGAGAAGCATTAATGTTACAAGCAAGAGGGCCTTGCACCTTGTTAAGCACGGTGAGCTAAGTTAGCTTTTGAAAGGAACGCTGCCTAACTGTCTGCAATTTCATGGGTGAGGAATATCAACTTTGTGCAAAATCACCACATACAAGTAAAGGGCAGAAAAACTGCAGATTTGTAGGAGAATCCTTCATGTTAGAAACAAGAGGGTCTAGCAACATGGTTAGTATGGTGAATTCAGTATGCTTTTTAAGGGAGTACTGCCTACCTCTCAGTGTTTTCCTGAATCAGCAACATCAACTTTCTGCTGAATCTCCCATTCAAGTGAATGGGAGAAGCACTGCAGCTCTTATAAGAGAAGCATTAATGTTAGAAGCAAGAGGGCCTTGCACCTTGTTAAGCATGGTGAACTGAGTTAGCTTTTGAAAGAAACGCTGCCCAATTGTCAGCGTTTTCATGGGTGAGGATCGTCAACTTTGTGCGAAATCTCTGCATACCAGTAAATAGGAGAAAAACTGCAGGTGTCTAAGAGAATCTTTAACGTTAGAAACAAGAGGGTCTAGCAACTTGGTTAATATATTGAATTCAGTTTGCTCTTTAAAGGAGTACTGAATACCTCTCAGTGCTTTCCTGGAGGAGCAACATCACCTTTGTGCAGAATCACCCCTTTCAAGTGAAAGGGAGGAGCATTGCAGCTCTTGTAAGAGAAGCATTAATGTTACAAGCAAGAGGGCCTTGCACCTTGTTAAGCATGGTGAGCTAAATTAGCTTTTGAAAGGAACGCTGCCTAACTGTCTACAATTTCATGGGTGAGGAATATCAACTTTGTGCAAAATCACCACATACAAGTAAAGGGCAGAAAAACTGCAGATTTGTAGGAGAATCCTTCATGTTAGAAACAAGAGGGTCTAGTAACATGGTTAGTATGGTGAATTCAGTTTGCTTTTTAAGGGAGTACTGCCTACCTCTCAGTGTTTTCCTGGATCAGCAACATCAACTTTCTGCTGAATCTCCCCATTCAAGTGAATGGGAGAAGCACTGCAGCTCTTATAAGAGAAGCATTAATGTTCCAAGCAAGAGGGAATTTCACCTTGTTAAGCATGGTGAACTGAGGTAGCTTTTGAAAGGAACGCTGCCCAACTGTCAGCGTTTTCATGGGTGAGGATCATCAACTTTGTGCAAAATCACCCCATACACTAAATGGGAGAAAACCTGCAGTTTTCTAAGAGAATCCTTCATGTTAGAAACAAGAGGGTCTAGAAACTCGGTTACTATGGTGATCTCAGTTTGCTCTTTAAAGGAGTACTGCGTTCCTCTCAGTGTTTTCCTGGATGAACAATATCACCTTTGTGTAGAATCACCCCATTCAAGTGAAAGGGGAAGCACTGTAGCTCTTGTAGAGAAGGATTAATTTTACAAGCAAGAGGGTCTTGCACCTTGTTAAGCTTGGTGAACTCTGTTAGTTTTTGAAAGGAACGCTGCCTAACTTTCAGCGTTTTCATGCGTGAGGAACATAAACTTTTTGCAAAATCACCACCTTAAATAAAAGGGAGAAAAACTGCAGTTTTTGTAAGAGCATCCTGAATGTTAGAAACAAGAGGGTCTAGCAACATTGTCAGTATCGTGAATTCAGTTTGCTCTGTAAAGGAGTACTGCTCACCTCCCAGTGTTTTCCTGGATCAGCAACATCACCTTGCTGCTGAATCTCCCCATTCAAGTGAAAGGGAGAATCACTGCAGCTTTGTAAGAGAAGCATTAATGTTACAAGCAAGATGGTGCTGCACCTTGTTAAGAATGGTGAACTGTGTTAGTTTTTGAAAGGAACGCTGCCTAACTTTCAGCGTTTTCATGTGTGAGGAACATAAACATTGTGCAAAATCACCGCATACAAGTGAATGGGAGAAAAACTGCACTTTTTCAAAGACATTCCTTAATGTTAGAAACAAGATGGTCTAGCAACTTGGTTAATATTGTGAATTCAGTTTGCTACTTAAAGGACTACTGCCTACCTCTCAGTGTTTTCCTGGATGAGCAACATCACCTTTGTGTTGAATCACCCCATTCAAGTGAAAGGGAGAAGCACTGTAGCTCTTGTAGAGAAGGATTAATTTTACAAGCAAGAGGGTCTTGCACCTTCTTAAGCAATGTGAACTCTGTTAGTTTTTGAAAGGAACGCTGCCTAACTTTCAGGGTTTTCATGTGTGAGGAACATAAACGTTGTGCAAAATCACCGCATACAAGCAAAAGGGAGAAAAACTGCAGGTTTGTAAAAGAATCTTTAATGTTAGAAAAAAGAGGGTCTAGCACCATGTGAATCCTTTTTGCTCTTTAAAGGAATTCTGCCCACTTAGCACTGTTTTCCTGGATGAGCAATATCACTTTTGTGTTGAATCACCCCATTCAAGTGAATTGGAGAAGCCCTGTAGCACTTGTAAGAGAACGATTAACTTTTCAAGCAAGAGTGTCTTGCACCTTGCTAAGCATGCTGAACTGTGTTAGTTTTTGAAAGGAATGCTGCCTAACCTTCAGCCTTTTCATGGGTGAGGAACATAAACTTTGTGCAAAATCACCGCATACAAGTGAATGGGAGAAATACTTCAGATTTGTAAGAGAATCCTTCATGTTAGAAACAAGAGGGTCTAGCAACATGGTTAGTATGGTGAATTCAGTTTGCTCTTTAAAGGAGTACTGCCTACCTCTAAGTGTTTTCCTGGATCAGCAACATCACCTTTCTGCTGAATCTCCCCAATCAAGTGAGTGGGAGAAGTACTGCAGCTCTTATAAGAGAAGCATTAATGTTCCAAGCAAGAGGGAATTTCACCTTGTTAAGCATCGTGTACAAAGTTAGCTTTTGAAAGGAATGCTGAGCAACTGTCAGCGTTTTCATGGGTGAGGATCATCAACTTTGTGCAAAATCACCACATACACTAAATGGGAGAAAACCTGCAGTTTTCTAAGAGAATCCTTAATGTTAGAAGTAAGAGGGTCTAGAAACTCAGTTACTATGGTGAATTCAGTTTGCTCTTTAAAGGAGTACTGCATTCATCTCAGTGTTTTCCTGGATGAGCTATATCACCTTTGTGTTGAATCACCCCACTCAAGTGAAAGGGAGAAGCAGTGCAGCTCCTGTAAGAGAAGCATTAACATTAAAAGCAAGAGGGTCTTGCACCTTGTTAAGCATGGTGAACTGAGCTAGTTTTTAAGAGGAACGCTGCCTAACTTTCAGTGTTTTCATGGGTGAGGAACATAAACTTTGTGCAAAATCACCACATAAAAGTAAATGGGAGAAAAACTGTAGCTTTTGTAAGAGATTCCTTAATGTTAGAAACAAGAGGGTCTAGAAACTTGGTTAATAATGTGCATTCAGTTTGCTCTTTAAAGGAGTACTGCGTAACGCTCAGTGTTTTCCTGGATGAGCAACATCACCTTTCTGCTGAATCACCCCATTCAAGTGAATGGGAGAATCACTGCAGCTCTGTAAGAGAAGCATTAGTGTTACAAGCAAGAGGGCCTTTCACCTTGTTATGCATGGTGAACCGAGTTAGCATTTGAAAAGAACGCTTCCTGACTGTCAGTGTTTTCAAAGGTGAAGAATATCAACTTTGTGCAAAACAGCCTCTTTCAAGTGAATGGAGAAAAAGTGTAGCTTTTCTAAGAAAACAATTAATGTTAGAAGCAAGATGATTTAGCAGCATGTTTAAGTTTGAGAATTGAGTGTGCTGTTTAAGGCAATACGCTCTCCCTCTCAGTGTTTCCATGGGTGAGGAACCTCATCTTTGTGCATAAGGAGAGCACACAAGTGAATGGGAGAAAAACTGCAGTTTTTTAAGAGAATCCTTTTAAGTTATAAACAAGATGGTCTAGCAACTTGGATAATATTGTGAATTCAGTTTGCTGTTTAAAGGAGTAGTGAATACTTCTCAGTGTATTCCTGGATCAGCAACATCACCTTTCTGCTGAATCTCCCCATTCAAGTGAAAGGGAGAAGCACTGCAGCTCTTGTAAGAGAAGCATTAGTGTTACAAGCAAGAGTTCCTTGCACCTTGTTAAGCATGGTGAACTGAGTTAGCTTTTGAAAGGAACGCTGCCCAATTGTCAGCGTTTTCATGGGTGAGGATCGTCAACTTTGTGCGAAATCTCTGCATACCAGTAAATGGGAGAAAAACTGCAGGTTTCTAAGAGAATTTTTAACGTTAGAAAAAAGAGGGTCTAGCAACTTGGTTAATATATTGAATTCAGTTTGCTCTTTAAAGGAGTACTGAATACCTCTCAGTGCTTTCCTGGAGGAGCAACATCACCTTTGTGCAGAATCACCCCTTTCAAGTGAAAGGGAGGAGCATTGCAGCTCTTGTAAGAGAAGCATTAATGTTACAAGCAAGAGGGCCTTGCACCTTGTTAAGCATGGTGAGCTAAATTAGCTTTTGAAAGTAACGCTGCCTAACTGTCTACAATTTCATGGGTGAGGAATATCAACTTTGTGCAAAATCACCACATACAAGTAAAGGGCAGAAAAACTGCAGATTTGTAGGAGAATCCTTCATGTTAGAAACAAGAGGGTCTAGTAACATGGTTAGTATGGTGAATTCAGTTTGCTTTTTAAGGGAGTACTGCCTACCTCTCAGTGTTTTCCTGGATCAGCAACATCAACTTTCTGCTGAATCTCCCCATTCAAGTGAATGGGAGAAGCACTGCAGCTCTTATAAGAGAAGCATTAATGTTCCAAGCAAGAGGGAATTTCACCTTGTTAAGCATGGTGAACTGAGGTAGCTTTTGAAAGGAACGCTGCCCAACTGTCAGCGTTTTCATGGGTGAGGATCATCAACTTTGTGCAAAATCACCCCATACACTAAATGGGAGAAAACCTGCAGTTTTCTAAGAGAATCCTTCATGTTAGAAACAAGAGGGTCTAGAAACTCGGTTACTATGGTGATCTCAGTTTGCTCTTTAAAGGAGTACTGCGTTCCTCTCAGTGTTTTCCTGGATGAACAATATCACCTTTGTGTAGAATCACCCCATTCAAGTGAAAGGGGAAGCACTGTAGCTCTTGTAGAGAAGGATTAATTTTACAAGCAAGAGGGTCTTGCACCTTGTTAAGCTTGGTGAACTCTGTTAGTTTTTGAAAGGAACGCTGCCTAACTTTCAGCGTTTTCATGCGTGAGGAACATAAACTTTTTGCAAAATCACCACCTTAAATAAAAGGGAGAAAAACTGCAGTTTTTGTAAGAGCATCCTGAATGTTAGAAACAAGAGGGTCTAGCAACATTGTCAGTATCGTGAATTCAGTTTGCTCTATAAAGGAGTACTGCTTACCTGCCAGTGTTTTCCTGGATCAGCAACATCACCTTGCTGCTGAATCTCCCCATTCAAGTGAAAGGGAGAATCACTGCAGCTTTGTATGAGAAGCATTAATGTTACAAGCAAGATGGTGCTGCACCTTGTTAAGAATGGTGAACTGTGTTAGTTTTTGAAAGGAACGCTGCCTAACTTTCAGCGTTTTCATGTGTGAGGATCATAAACACTGTGCAAAATCAGCGCATACAAGTGAATGGGAGAAAAACTGCACTTTTTGAAAGACATTCCTTAATGTTAGAAACAAGAAGGTCTAGCAACTTGGTTCATATTGTGAATGCAGTTTGCTACTTAAAGGAGTACTGCCTACCTCTCAGTGTTTTCCTGGATGAGCAACATCACCTTTGTGTTGAATCACCCCATTCAAGTGAAAGGGAGAAGCACTGTAGCTCTTGTAGAGAAGGATTAATTTTACAAGCAAGAGGGTCTTGCACCTTCTTAAGCAATGTGAACTCTGTTAGTTTTTGAAAGGAACGCTGCCTAACTTTCAGGGTTTTCATGTGTGAGGAACATAAACGTTGTGCAAAATCACCGCATACAAGCAAATGGGAGAAAAACTGCAGGTTTGTAAAAGAATCTTTAATGTTAGAAAAAAGAGGGTCTAGCACCATGGTTAGTATTGTGAATCTATTTTGCTCTTGAAAGGAATTCTGCCTACTTAGCACTGTTTTCCTGGATGAGCAATATCACTTTTGTGTTGAATCACCCCATTCAAGTGAATTGGGGAAGCCCTGTAGCACTTGTAAGAGAACGATTAACTTTACAAGCAAGAGTGTCTTGCACCTTGCTAAGCATGCTGAACTGTGTTAGTTTTTGAAAGGAATGCTGCCTAACCTTCAGCCCTTTCATGGGTGAGGAACATAAAGTTTGTGCAAAATCACCGCATACAAGTGAATGGGAGAAATACTGCAGATTTGTAAGAGAATCCTTCATGTTAGAAACAAGAGGGTCTAGCAACATGGTTAGTATGGTGAATTCAGTCTGCTCTTTAAAGGAGTACTGCCTACCTCTCAGTGTTTTCCTGCATCAGCAACATCACCTTTCTGCTGAATCTCCCCATTCAAGTGAGTGGGAGAAGCACTGCAGCTCTTATAAGAGAAGCAGTAATGTTCCAAGCAAGAGGGAATTTCACCTTGTTAAGCATGGTGAACTGAGGTAGCTTTTGAAAGGAACGCTGAGCAACTGTCAGCGTTTTCATGGGTGAGGATCATCAACTTTGTGCAAAATCACCACATACACTAAATGGGAGAAAACCTGCAGTTTTCTAAGAGAATCCTTAATGTTAGAAGTAAGAGGGTCTAGAAACTCGGTTACTATGGTGAATTCAGTTTGCTCTTTAAAGGAGTACTGCATTCATCTCTGTGTTTTCCTGGATGAGCTATATCACCTTTGTGTTGAATCACCCCACTCAAGTGAAAGGGAGAAGCAGTGCAGCTCTTGTAAGAGAAGCATTAATATTAAAAGCAAGAGGGTCTTGCACCTTGTTAAGCATGGTGAACTGAGCTAGTTTTTAAGAGGAACGCTGCCTAACTTTCAGTGTTTTCATGGGTGAGGAACATAAACTTTTTGCAAAATCACCACATAAAAGTAAATGGGAGAAAAACTGTAGCTTTTGTAATAGATTCCCTAATGGTAGAAACAAGAGGGTCTAGCAACTTGGTTAATATTGTGAATTCAGTTTGCTCTTTAAAGGAGTATTGCGTAAAGCTCAGTGTTTTCCTGGATGAGCAACATCACCTTTCTGCTGAGTCACCCCATTCAAGTGAACAGGAGAATCACTGCAGCTCTGTAAGAGAACCATTAGTGTTACAAGCAAGAGGGCCTTTCACCTTGTTATGCATGGTGAACCGAGTTAGCATTTGAAAAGAACGCTTCCTTACTGTCAGCGTTTTCAAAGGTGAAGAATATCAACTTTGTGCAAAACAGCCTCTTTCAAGTGAAGGGAGAAAAAGTGTAGCTTTTCTAAGAAAACAATTAATGTTAGAAGCAAGATGATTTAGCAGCATGTTTAAGTTTGAGAATTGAGTGTGCTGTTTAAGGCAATACGCTCTCCCTCTCAGTGTTTCCATGGGTGAGGAACCTCATCTTTGTGCATAAGGAGAGCACACAAGTGAATGGGAGAAAAACTGCACTTTTTGAAAGACATTCCTTAATGTTAGAAACAAGAAGGTCTAGCAACTTGGTTCATATTGTGAATTCAGTTTGCTACTTAAAGGAGTACTGCCTACCTCTCAGTGTTTTCCTGGATGAGCAACATCACCTTTGTGTTGAATCACCCCATTCAAGTGAAAGGGAGAAGCACTGTAGCTCTTGTAGAGAAGGATTAATTTTACAAGCAAGAGGGTCTTGCACCTTCTTAAGCAATGTGAACTCTGTTAGTTTTTGAAAGGAACGCTGCCTAACTTTCAGGGTTTTCATGTGTGAGGAACATAAACGTTGTGCAAAATCACCGCATACAAGCAAATGGGAGAAAAACTGCAGGTTTGTAAAAGAATCTTTAATGTTAGAAAAAAGAGGGTCTAGCACCATGGTTAGTATTGTGAATCTATTTTGCTCTTGAAAGGAATTCTGCCTACTTAGCACTGTTTTCCTGGATGAGCAATATCACTTTTGTGTTGAATCACCCCATTCAAGTGAATTGGGGAAGCCCTGTAGCACTTGTAAGAGAACGATTAACTTTACAAGCAAGAGTGTCTTGCACCTTGCTAAGCATGCTGAACTGTGTTAGTTTTTGAAAGGAATGCTGCCTAACCTTCAGCCCTTTCATGGGTGAGGAACATAAAGTTTGTGCAAAATCACCGCATACAAGTGAATGGGAGAAATACTGCAGATTTGTAAGAGAATCCTTCATGTTAGAAATAAGAGGGTCTAGCAACATGGTTAGTATGGTGAATTCAGTCTGCTCTTTAAAGGAGTACTGCCTACCTCTCAGTGTTTTCCTGGATCAGCAACATCACCTTTCTGCTGAATCTCCCCATTCAAGTGAGTGGGAGAAACACTGCAGCTCTTATAAGAGAAGCAGTAATGTTCCAAGCAAGAGGGAATTTCACCTTGTTAAGCATGGTGAACTGAGGTAGCTTTTGAAAGGAACGCTGAGCAACTGTCAGCGTTTTCATGGGTGAGGATCATCAACTTTGTGCAAAATCACCACATACACTAAATGGGAGAAAACCTGCAGTTTTCTAAGAGAATCCTTAATGTTAGAAGTAAGAGGGTCTAGAAACTCGGTTACTATGGTGAATTCAGTTTGCTCTTTAAAGGAGTACTGCATTCATCTCTGTGTTTTCCTGGATGAGCTATATCACCTTTGTGTTGAATCACCCCACTCAAGTGAAAGGGAGAAGCAGTGCAGCTCTTGTAAGAGAAGCATTAATATTAAAAGCAAGAGGGTCTTGCACCTTGTTAAGCATGGTGAACTGAGCTAGTTTTTAAGAGGAACGCTGCCTAACTTTCAGTGTTTTCATGGGTGAGGAACATAAACTTTGTGCAAAATCACCACATAAAAGTAAATGGGAGAAAAACTGTAGCTTTTGTAAGAGATTCCCTAATGGTAGAAACAAGAGGGTTAATATTGTGAATTCAGTTTGCGCTTTAAAGGAGTATTGCGTAAAGCTCAGTGTTTTCCTGGATGAGCAACATCACCTTTCTGCTGAGTCACCCCATTCAAGTGAACAGGAGAATCACTGCAGCTCTGTAAGAGAAGCATTAGTGTTACAAGCAAGAGGGCCTTTCACCTTGTTATGCATGGTGAACTGAGTTAGCATTTGAAAAGAACGCTTCCTGACTGTCAGCGTTTTCAAAGGTGAAGAATATCAACTTTGTGCAAAACAGCCTCTTTCAAGTGAAGGGAGAAAAAGTGTAGCTTTTCTAAGAAAACAATTAATGTTAGAAGCAAGATGATTTAGCAGCATGTTTAAGTTTGAGAATTGAGTGTGCTGTTTAAGGCAATACGCTCTCCCTCTCAGTGTTTCCATGGGTGAGGAACCTCATCTTTGTGCATAAGGAGAGCACACAAGTGAATGGGAGAAAAACTGCAGTTTTTTAAGAGAATCCTTTTAAGTTATAAACAAGATGGTCTAGCAACTTGGTTAATATTGTGAATTCAGTTTGCTGTTTAAAGGAGTACTGAATACTTCTCAGTGTATTCCTGGATCAGCAACATCACCTTTCTGCTGAATCTCCCCATTCAAGTGAAAGGGAGAAGCACTGCAGCTCTTGTAAGAGAAGCATTAATGTTACAAGCAAGAGGGCCTTGCACCTTGTTAAGCATGCTGAACTGAGTTAGCTTTTGAAAGGAACACTGCCCAATTGTCAGCGTTCTCATGGGTGAGGATCGTCAACTTTGTGCAAAATCTCTGCATACCAGTAAATGGGAGAAAAACTGCAGGTTTCTAAGAGAATCTTTAACGTTAGAAACAAGAGGGTCTAGCAACTTGGTTAATATATTGAATTCAGTTTGCTCTTTAAAGGAGTACTGAATACCTCTCAGTGCTTTCCTGGAGGAGCGACATCACCTTTGTGCAGAATCACCCCTTTCAAGTGAAAGGGAGGAGCATTGCAGCTCTTGTAAGAGAGGCATTAATGTTACAAGCAAGAGGGAATTTCACCTTGTTAAGCATGGTGAACTGAGGTAGCTTTTGAAAGGAACGCTGCCCAACTGTCAGTGTTTTCATGGGTGAGGATCATCAACTTTGTGCAAAATCACCACATACACTAAATGGGAGAAAACCTGCAGTTTTCTAAGAGAATCCTTCATGTTAGAAACAAGTGGGTCTAGAAACTCGGTTACTATGGTGAATTCAGTTTGCTCTTTAAAGAAGTACTGCGTTCCTCTCAGTGTTTTCCTGGATGAACAATATCACCTTTGTGTAGAATCACCCCATTCAACTGAAAGGGAGAAGCACTGTAGCTCTTGTAGAGAAGGATTAATTTTACAAGCAAGAGGGTCTTGCACCTTGTTAAGCTTGGTGAACTCTGTTAGTTTTTGAAAGGAACGCTGCCTAACTTTCAGCGTTTTCATGTGTGAGGAACATAAACTTTGTGCAAAATCACCGCATACAAGTGAATGGGAGAAAAACTGCAGTTTTTGTAAGAGCATCCTGAATGTTAGAAACAAGAGGGTCCAGCAACATTGTCAGTATCATGAATTCAGTTTGCTCTATAAAGGAGTACTGCTTACCTGCCAGTGTTTTCCTGGATCAGCAACATCACCTTGCTGCTGAATCTCCCCATTGAAGTGAAAGGGAGAATCACTGCAGCTTTGTAAGAGAAGCATTAATGTTACAAGCAAGATGGTGCTGCACCTTGTTAAGAATGGTGAACTGTGTTAGTTTTTGAAAGGAACGCTGCCTAACTTTCAGCGTTTTCATGTGTGAGGATCATAAACACTGTGCAAAATCAGCGCATACAAGTGAATGGGAGAAAAACTGCACTTTTTGAAAGACATTCCTTAATGTTAGAAACAAGAAGGTCTAGCAACTTGGTTCAGATTGTGAATTCAGTTTGCTACTTAAAGGAGTACTGCCTACCTCTCAGTGTTTTCCTGGATGAGCAACATCACCTTTGTGTTGAATCACCCCATTCAAGTGAAAGGGAGAAGCACTGTAGCTCTTGTAGAGAAGGATTAATTTTACAAGCAAGAGGGTCTTGCACCTTCTTAAGCAATGTGAACTCTGTTAGTTTTTGAAAGGAACGCTGCCTAACTTTCAGGGTTTTCATGTGTGAGGAACATAAACGTTGTGCAAAATCACCGCATACAAGCAAATGGGAGAAAAACTGCAGGTTTGTAAAAGAATCTTTAATGTTAGAAAAAAGAGGGTCTAGCACCATGGTTAGTATTGTGAATCTATTTTGCTCTTGAAAGGAATTCTGCCTACTTAGCACTGTTTTCCTGGATGAGCAATATCACTTTTGTGTTGAATCACCCCATTCAAGTGAATTGGGGAAGCCCTGTAGCACTTGTAAGAGAACGATTAACTTTACAAGCAAGAGTGTCTTGCACCTTGCTAAGCATGCTGAACTGTGTTAGTTTTTGAAAGGAATGCTGCCTAACCTTCAGCCCTTTCATGGGTGAGGAACATAAAGTTTGTGCAAAATCACCGCATACAAGTGAATGGGAGAAATACTGCAGATTTGTAAGAGAATCCTTCATGTTAGAAACAAGAGGGTCTAGCAACATGGTTAGTATGGTGAATTCAGTCTGCTCTTTAAAGGAGTACTGCCTACCTCTCAGTGTTTTCCTGCATCAGCAACATCACCTCTCTGCTGAATCTCCCCATTCAAGTGAGTGGGAGAAGCACTGCAGCTCTTATAAGAGAAGCAGTAATGTTCCAAGCAAGAGGGAATTTCACCTTGTTAAGCATGGTGAACTGAGGTAGCTTTTGAAAGGAACGCTGAGCAACTGTCAGCGTTTTCATGGGTGAGGATCATCAACTTTGTGCAAAATCACCACATACACTAAATGGGAGAAAACCTGCAGTTTTCTAAGAGAATCCTTAATGTTAGAAGTAAGAGGGTCTAGAAACTCGGTTACTATGGTGAATTCAGTTTGCTCTTTAAAGGAGTACTGCATTCATCTCTGTGTTTTCCTGGATGAGCTATATCACCTTTGTGTTGAATCACCCCACTCAAGTGAAAGGGAGAAGCAGTGCAGCTCTTGTAAGAGAAGCATTAATATTAAAAGCAAGAGGGTCTTGCACCTTGTTAATCATGGTGAACTGAGCTAGTTTTTAAGAGGAACGCTGCCTAACTTTCAGTGTTTTCATGGGTGAGGAACATAAACTTTTTGCAAAATCACCACATAAAAGTAAATGGGAGAAAAACTGTAGCTTTTGTAATAGATTCCCTAATGGTAGAAACAAGAGGGTCTAGCAACTTGGTTAATATTGTGAATTCAGTTTGCTCTTTAAAGG
This sequence comes from Castor canadensis, assembly GCF_047511655.1. Lineage (NCBI taxonomy): Eukaryota > Metazoa > Chordata > Mammalia > Rodentia > Castoridae > Castor > Castor canadensis. The sequence goes on along the minus strand of NC_133401.1, from coordinate 35,870,604 downwards.
AGTATTGCGTAAAGCTCAGTGTTTTCCTGGATGAGCAACATCACCTTTCTGCTGAGTCACCCCATTCAAGTGAACAGGAGAATCACTGCAGCTCTGTAAGAGAACCATTAGTGTTACAAGCAAGAGGGCCTTTCACCTTGTTATGCATGGTGAACCGAGTTAGCATTTGAAAAGAACGCTTCCTTACTGTCAGCGTTTTCAAAGGTGAAGAATATCAACTTTGTGCAAAACAGCCTCTTTCAAGTGAAGGGAGAAAAAGTGTAGCTTTTCTAAGAAAACAATTAATGTTAGAAGCAAGATGATTTAGCAGCATGTTTAAGTTTGAGAATTGAGTGTGCTGTTTAAGGCAATACGCTCTCCCTCTCAGTGTTTCCATGGGTGAGGAACCTCATCTTTGTGCATAAGGAGAGCACACAAGTGAATGGGAGAAAAACTGCACTTTTTGAAAGACATTCCTTAATGTTAGAAACAAGAAGGTCTAGCAACTTGGTTCATATTGTGAATTCAGTTTGCTACTTAAAGGAGTACTGCCTACCTCTCAGTGTTTTCCTGGATGAGCAACATCACCTTTGTGTTGAATCACCCCATTCAAGTGAAAGGGAGAAGCACTGTAGCTCTTGTAGAGAAGGATTAATTTTACAAGCAAGAGGGTCTTGCACCTTCTTAAGCAATGTGAACTCTGTTAGTTTTTGAAAGGAACGCTGCCTAACTTTCAGGGTTTTCATGTGTGAGGAACATAAACGTTGTGCAAAATCACCGCACACAAGCAAATGGGAGAAAAACTGCAGGTTTGTAAAAGAATCTTTAATGTTAGAAAAACGAGGGTCTAGCACCATGGTTAGTATTGTGAATCTATTTTGCTCTTGAAAGTTATTCTGCCTACTTAGCACTGTTTTCCTGGATGAGCAATATCACTTTTGTGTTGAATCACCCCATTCAAGTGAATTGGGGAAGCCCTGTAGCACTTGTAAGAGAACGATTAACTTTACAAGCAAGAGTGTCTTGCACCTTGCTAAGCATGCTGAACTGTGTTAGTTTTTGAAAGGAATGCTGCCTAACCTTCAGCCCTTTCATGGGTGAGGAACATAAAGTTTGTGCAAAATCACCGCATACAAGTGAATGGGAGAAATACTGCAGATTTGTAAGAGAATCCTTCATGTTAGAAATAAGAGGGTCTAGCAACATGGTTAGTATGGTGAATTCAGTCTGCTCTTTAAAGGAGTACTGCCTACCTCTCAGTGTTTTCCTGGATCAGCAACATCACCTTTCTGCTGAATCTCCCCATTCAAGTGAGTGGGAGAAACACTGCAGCTCTTATAAGAGAAGCAGTAATGTTCCAAGCAAGAGGGAATTTCACCTTGTTAAGCATGGTGAACTGAGGTAGCTTTTGAAAGGAACGCTGAGCAACTGTCAGCGTTTTCATGGGTGAGGATCATCAACTTTGTGCAAAATCACCACATACACTAAATGGGAGAAAACCTGCAGTTTTCTAAGAGAATCCTTAATGTTAGAAGTAAGAGGGTCTAGAAACTCGGTTACTATGGTGAATTCAGTTTGCTCTTTAAAGGAGTACTGCATTCATCTCTGTGTTTTCCTGGATGAGCTATATCACCTTTGTGTTGAATCACCCCACTCAAGTGAAAGGGAGAAGCAGTGCAGCTCTTGTAAGAGAAGCATTAATATTAAAAGCAAGAGGGTCTTGCACCTTGTTAAGCATGGTGAACTGAGCTAGTTTTTAAGAGGAACGCTGCCTAACTTTCAGTGTTTTCATGGGTGAGGAACATAAACTTTGTGCAAAATCACCACATAAAAGTAAATGGGAGAAAAACTGTAGCTTTTGTAAGAGATTCCCTAATGGTAGAAACAAGAGGGTTAATATTGTGAATTCAGTTTGCGCTTTAAAGGAGTATTGCGTAAAGCTCAGTGTTTTCCTGGATGAGCAACATCACCTTTCTGCTGAGTCACCCCATTCAAGTGAACAGGAGAATCACTGCAGCTCTGTAAGAGAAGCATTAGTGTTACAAGCAAGAGGGCCTTTCACCTTGTTATGCATGGTGAACCGAGTTAGCATTTGAAAAGAACGCTTCCTGACTGTCAGCGTTTTCAAAGGTGAAGAATATCAACTTTGTGCAAAACAGCCTCTTTCAAGTGAAGGGAGAAAAAGTGTAGCTTTTCTAAGAAAACAATTAATGTTAGAAGCAAGATGATTTAGCAGCATGTTTAAGTTTGAGAATTGAGTGTGCTGTTTAAGGCAATACGCTCTCCCTCTCAGTGTTTCCATGGGTGAGGAACCTCATCTTTGTGCATAAGGAGAGCACACAAGTGAATGGGAGAAAAACTGCAGTTTTTTAAGAGAATCCTTTTAAGTTATAAACAAGATGGTCTAGCAACTTGGTTAATATTGTGAATTCAGTTTGCTGTTTAAAGGAGTACTGAATACTTCTCAGTGTATTCCTGGATCAGCAACATCACCTTTCTGCTGAATCTCCCCATTCAAGTGAAAGGGAGAAGCACTGCAGCTCTTGTAAGAGAAGCATTAATGTTACAAGCAAGAGGGCCTTGCACCTTGTTAAGCATGCTGAACTGAGTTAGCTTTTGAAAGGAACACTGCCCAATTGTCAGCGTTCTCATGGGTGAGGATCGTCAACTTTGTGCAAAATCTCTGCATACCAGTAAATGGGAGAAAAACTGCAGGTTTCTAAGAGAATCTTTAACGTTAGAAACAAGAGGGTCTAGCAACTTGGTTAATATATTGAATTCAGTTTGCTCTTTAAAGGAGTACTGAATACCTCTCAGTGCTTTTCTGGAGGAGCGACATCACCTTTGTGCAGAATCACCCCTTTCAAGTGAAAGGGAGGAGCATTGCAGCTCATGTAAGAGAGGCATTAATGTTACAAGCAAGAGGGAATTTCACCTTGTTAAGCATGGTGAACTGAGGTAGCTTTTGAAAGGAACGCTGCCCAACTGTCAGTGTTTTCATGGGTGAGGATTATCAACTTTGTGCAAAATCACCACATACACTAAATGGGAGAAAACCTGCAGTTTTCTAAGAGAATCCTTCATGTTAGAAACAAGAGGGTCTAGAAACTCGGTTACTATGGTGAATTCAGTTTGCTCTTTAAGGAAGTACTGCGTTCCTCTCTGTGTTTTCCTGGATGAGCTATATCACCTTTGTGTTGAATCACCCCACTCAAGTGAAAGGGAGAAGCAGTGCAGCTCTTGTAAGAGAAGCATTAATATTAAAAGCAAGAGGGTCTTGCACCTTGTTAATCATGGTGAACTGAGCTAGTTTTTAAGAGGAACGCTGCCTAACTTTCAGTGTTTTCATGGGTGAGGAACATAAACTTTTTGCAAAATCACCACATAAAAGTAAATGGGAGAAAAACTGTAGCTTTTGTAATAGATTCCCTAATGGTAGAAACAAGAGGGTCTAGCAACTTGGTTAATATTGTGAATTCAGTTTGCTCTTTAAAGGAGTATTGCGTAAAGCTCAGTGTTTTCCTGGATGAGCAACATCACCTTTCTGCTGAGTCACCCCATTCAAGTGAACAGGAGAATCACTGCAGCTCTGTAAGAGAACCATTAGTGTTACAAGCAAGAGGGCCTTTCACCTTGTTATGCATGGTGAACCGAGTTAGCATTTGAAAAGAACGCTTCCTTACTGTCAGCGTTTTCAAAGGTGAAGAATATCAACTTTGTGCAAAACAGCCTCTTTCAAGTGAAGGGAGAAAAAGTGTAGCTTTTCTAAGAAAACAATTAATGTTAGAAGCAAGATGATTTAGCAGCATGTTTAAGTTTGAGAATTGAGTGTGCTGTTTAAGGCAATACGCTCTCCCTCTCAGTGTTTCCATGGGTGAGGAACCTCATCTTTGTGCATAAGGAGAGCACAAAAGTGAATGGGAGAAAAACTGCACTTTTTGAAAGACATTCCTTAATGTTAGAAACAAGAAGGTCTAGCAACTTGGTTCATATTGTGAATTCAGTTCGCTACTTAAAGGAGTACTGCCTACCTCTCAGTGTTTTCCTGGATGGGCAACATCACCTTTGTGTTGAATCACCCCATTCAAGTGAAAGGGAGAAGCACTGTAGCTCTTGTAGAGAAGGATTAATTTTACAAGCAAGAGGGTCTTGCACCTTCTTAAGCAATGTGAACTCTGTTAGTTTTTGAAAGGAACGCTGCCTAACTTTCAGGGTTTTCATGTGTGAGGAACATAAACGTTGTGCAAAATCACCGCATACAAGCAAATGGGAGAAAAACTGCAGGTTTGTAAAAGAATCTTTAATGTTAGAAAAACGAGGGTCTAGCACCATGGTTAGTATTGTGAATCTATTTTGCTCTTGAAAGTTATTCTGCCTACTTAGCACTGTTTTCCTGGATGAGCAATATCACTTTTGTGTTGAATCACCCCATTCAAGTGAATTGGGGAAGCCCTGTAGCACTTGTAAGAGAACGATTAACTTTACAAGCAAGAGTGTCTTGCACCTTGCTAAGCATGCTGAACTGTGTTAGTTTTTGAAAGGAATGCTGCCTAACCTTCAGCCCTTTCATGGGTGAGGAACATAAAGTTTGTGCAAAATCACCGCATACAAGTGAATGGGAGAAATACTGCAGATTTGTAAGAGAATCCTTCATGTTAGAAATAAGAGGGTCTAGCAACATGGTTAGTATGGTGAATTCAGTCTGCTCTTTAAAGGAGTACTGCCTACCTCTCAGTGTTTTCCTGGATCAGCAACATCACCTTTCTGCTGAATCTCCCCATTCAAGTGAGTGGGAGAAACACTGCAGCTCTTATAAGAGAAGCAGTAATGTTCCAAGCAAGAGGGAATTTCACCTTGTTAAGCATGGTGAACTGAGGAAGCTTTTGAAAGGAACGCTGAGCAACTGTCAGCGTTTTCATGGGTGAGGATCATCAACTTTGTGCAAAATCACCACATACACTAAATGGGAGAAAACCTGCAGTTTTCTAAGAGAATCCTTAATGTTAGAAGTAAGAGGGTCTAGAAACTCGGTTACTATGGTGAATTCAGTTTGCTCTTTAAAGGAGTACTGCATTCATCTCTGTGTTTTCCTGGATGAGCTATATCACCTTTGTGTTGAATCACCCCACTCAAGTGAAAGGGAGAAGCAGTGCAGCTCTTGTAAGAGAAGCATTAATATTAAAAGCAAGAGGGTCTTGCACCTTGTTAAGCATGGTGAACTGAGCTAGTTTTTAAGAGGAACGCTGCCTAACTTTCAGTGTTTTCATGGGTGAGGAACATAAACTTTGTGCAAAATCACCACATAAAAGTAAATGGGAGGAAAACTGTAGCTTTTGTAAGAGATTCCTTAATGTTAGAAACAAGAGGGTCTAGCAACTTGGTTAATATTGTGCATTCAGTTTGCTCTTTAAAGGAGTACTGCATAACGCTCAGTGTTTTCCTGGATGAGTAACATCACCTTTGTGCAGAATCACACCTTTCAAGTGAAAGGGAGGAGCATTGCAGCTCTTGTAAGAGAAGCATTAATGTTACAAGCAAGAGGGCCTTGCACCTTGTTAAGCATTGTGAGCTAAGTTAGCTTTTGAAAGGAACGCTGCCTAACTGTCTGAAATTTCATGGGTGAGGAATATCAACTTTGTGCAAAATCACCACATACAAGTAAAGGGCAGAAAAACTGCAGATTTGTAGGAGAATCCTTAATGTTAGAAGTAAGAGGGTCTAGCAACATGGTTAGTATGGTGAATTCAGTTTGCTTTTTAAGGGAGTACTGCCTACCTCTCAGTGTTTTCCTGGATCAGCAACATCAACTTTCTGATAAATCTCCCCATTCAAGTGAATGGGAGAAGCACTGCAGCACTTATAAGAGAAGCATTAATGTTCCAAGCAAGAGGGAATTTCACCTTGTTAACCATGGTGAACTCAGCTAGTTTTTAAGAGGAACGCTGCCTAACTTTCAGTGTTTTCATGGGTGAGGAACATAAACTTTGTGCAAAATCACCACATAAAAGTAAATGGGAGAAAAACTATAGCTTTTGTAAGAGATTCCTTAATGTTAGAAACAAGAGGGTCTAGCAACTTGGTTCATATTGTGAATTCAGTTTGCTCTTTAAAGGAGTACTGCGTAACGCTCAGTGTTTTCCTGGATGAGCAACATCACCTTTCTGCTGAATCACCCCATTCAAGTGAACAGGAGAATCACTGCAGCTCTGTAAGAGAAGCATTAGTGTTACAAGCAAGAGGGCCTTTCACCTTGTTATGCATGGTGAACCGAGTTAGCATTTGAAAAGAACGCTTCCTGACTGTCAGCGTTTTCAAAGGTGAAGAATATCAACTTTGTGCAAAACAGCCTCTTTCAAGTGAATGGAGAAAAAGTGTAGCTTTTCTAAGAAAACAATTAATGTTAGAAGCAAGATGATTTAGCAGCATGTTTAAGTTTGAGAATTGAGTGTGCTGTTTAAGGCAATACGCTCTCCCTCTCAGTGTTTCCATGGGTGAGGAACCTCATCTTTGTGCATAAGGAGAGCACACAAGTGAATGGGAGAAAAACTGCAGTTTTTTAAGAGAATCCTTTTAAGTTATAAACAAGATGGTCTAGCAACTTGGATAATATTGTGAATTCAGTTTGCTGTTTAAAGGAGTACTGAATACTTCTCAGTGTATTCCTGGATCAGCAACATCACCTTTCTGCTGAATCTCCCCATTCAAGTGAAAGGGAGAAGCACTGCAGCTCTTGTAAGAGAAGCATTAATGTTACAAGCAAGAGGGCCCTGCACCTTGTTAAGCATGGTGAACTGAGTTAGCTTTTGAAAGGAACGCTGCCCAATTGTCAGCGTTTTCATGGTTGAGGATCGTCAACTTTGTGCGAAATCTCTGCATACCAGTAAATGGGAGAAAAACTGCAGGTTTCTAAGAGAATCTTTAACGTTAGAAACAAGAGGGTCTAGCAACTTGGTTAATATATTGAATTCAGTTTGCTCTTTAAAGGAGTACTGAATACCTCTCAGTGCTTTCCTGGAGGAGCAACATCACCTTTGTGCAGAATCACCCCTTTCAAGTGAAAGGGAGGAGCATTGCAGCTCTTGTAAGAGAAGCATTAATGTTACAAGCAAGAGGGCCTTGCACCTTGTTAAGCACGGTGAGCTAAGTTAGCTTTTGAAAGGAACGCTGCCTAACTGTCTGCAATTTCATGGGTGAGGAATATCAACTTTGTGCAAAATCACCACATACAAGTAAAGGGCAGAAAAACTGCAGATTTGTAGGAGAATCCTTCATGTTAGAAACAAGAGGGTCTAGCAACATGGTTAGTATGGTGAATTCAGTATGCTTTTTAAGGGAGTACTGCCTACCTCTCAGTGTTTTCCTGAATCAGCAACATCAACTTTCTGCTGAATCTCCCATTCAAGTGAATGGGAGAAGCACTGCAGCTCTTATAAGAGAAGCATTAATGTTAGAAGCAAGAGGGCCTTGCACCTTGTTAAGCATGGTGAACTGAGTTAGCTTTTGAAAGAAACGCTGCCCAATTGTCAGCGTTTTCATGGGTGAGGATCGTCAACTTTGTGCGAAATCTCTGCATACCAGTAAATAGGAGAAAAACTGCAGGTGTCTAAGAGAATCTTTAACGTTAGAAACAAGAGGGTCTAGCAACTTGGTTAATATATTGAATTCAGTTTGCTCTTTAAAGGAGTACTGAATACCTCTCAGTGCTTTCCTGGAGGAGCAACATCACCTTTGTGCAGAATCACCCCTTTCAAGTGAAAGGGAGGAGCATTGCAGCTCTTGTAAGAGAAGCATTAATGTTACAAGCAAGAGGGCCTTGCACCTTGTTAAGCATGGTGAGCTAAATTAGCTTTTGAAAGGAACGCTGCCTAACTGTCTACAATTTCATGGGTGAGGAATATCAACTTTGTGCAAAATCACCACATACAAGTAAAGGGCAGAAAAACTGCAGATTTGTAGGAGAATCCTTCATGTTAGAAACAAGAGGGTCTAGTAACATGGTTAGTATGGTGAATTCAGTTTGCTTTTTAAGGGAGTACTGCCTACCTCTCAGTGTTTTCCTGGATCAGCAACATCAACTTTCTGCTGAATCTCCCCATTCAAGTGAATGGGAGAAGCACTGCAGCTCTTATAAGAGAAGCATTAATGTTCCAAGCAAGAGGGAATTTCACCTTGTTAAGCATGGTGAACTGAGGTAGCTTTTGAAAGGAACGCTGCCCAACTGTCAGCGTTTTCATGGGTGAGGATCATCAACTTTGTGCAAAATCACCCCATACACTAAATGGGAGAAAACCTGCAGTTTTCTAAGAGAATCCTTCATGTTAGAAACAAGAGGGTCTAGAAACTCGGTTACTATGGTGATCTCAGTTTGCTCTTTAAAGGAGTACTGCGTTCCTCTCAGTGTTTTCCTGGATGAACAATATCACCTTTGTGTAGAATCACCCCATTCAAGTGAAAGGGGAAGCACTGTAGCTCTTGTAGAGAAGGATTAATTTTACAAGCAAGAGGGTCTTGCACCTTGTTAAGCTTGGTGAACTCTGTTAGTTTTTGAAAGGAACGCTGCCTAACTTTCAGCGTTTTCATGCGTGAGGAACATAAACTTTTTGCAAAATCACCACCTTAAATAAAAGGGAGAAAAACTGCAGTTTTTGTAAGAGCATCCTGAATGTTAGAAACAAGAGGGTCTAGCAACATTGTCAGTATCGTGAATTCAGTTTGCTCTGTAAAGGAGTACTGCTCACCTCCCAGTGTTTTCCTGGATCAGCAACATCACCTTGCTGCTGAATCTCCCCATTCAAGTGAAAGGGAGAATCACTGCAGCTTTGTAAGAGAAGCATTAATGTTACAAGCAAGATGGTGCTGCACCTTGTTAAGAATGGTGAACTGTGTTAGTTTTTGAAAGGAACGCTGCCTAACTTTCAGCGTTTTCATGTGTGAGGAACATAAACATTGTGCAAAATCACCGCATACAAGTGAATGGGAGAAAAACTGCACTTTTTCAAAGACATTCCTTAATGTTAGAAACAAGATGGTCTAGCAACTTGGTTAATATTGTGAATTCAGTTTGCTACTTAAAGGACTACTGCCTACCTCTCAGTGTTTTCCTGGATGAGCAACATCACCTTTGTGTTGAATCACCCCATTCAAGTGAAAGGGAGAAGCACTGTAGCTCTTGTAGAGAAGGATTAATTTTACAAGCAAGAGGGTCTTGCACCTTCTTAAGCAATGTGAACTCTGTTAGTTTTTGAAAGGAACGCTGCCTAACTTTCAGGGTTTTCATGTGTGAGGAACATAAACGTTGTGCAAAATCACCGCATACAAGCAAAAGGGAGAAAAACTGCAGGTTTGTAAAAGAATCTTTAATGTTAGAAAAAAGAGGGTCTAGCACCATGTGAATCCTTTTTGCTCTTTAAAGGAATTCTGCCCACTTAGCACTGTTTTCCTGGATGAGCAATATCACTTTTGTGTTGAATCACCCCATTCAAGTGAATTGGAGAAGCCCTGTAGCACTTGTAAGAGAACGATTAACTTTTCAAGCAAGTGTGTCTTGCACCTTGCTAAGCATGCTGAACTGTGTTAGTTTTTGAAAGGAATGCTGCCTAACCTTCAGCCTTTTCATGGGTGAGGAACATAAACTTTGTGCAAAATCACCGCATACAAGTGAATGGGAGAAATACTTCAGATTTGTAAGAGAATCCTTCATGTTAGAAACAAGAGGGTCTAGCAACATGGTTAGTATGGTGAATTCAGTTTGCTCTTTAAAGGAGTACTGCCTACCTCTAAGTGTTTTCCTGGATCAGCAACATCACCTTTCTGCTGAATCTCCCCAATCAAGTGAGTGGGAGAAGTACTGCAGCTCTTATAAGAGAAGCATTAATGTTCCAAGCAAGAGGGAATTTCACCTTGTTAAGCATCGTGTACAAAGTTAGCTTTTGAAAGGAATGCTGAGCAACTGTCAGCGTTTTCATGGGTGAGGATCATCAACTTTGTGCAAAATCACCACATACACTAAATGGGAGAAAACCTGCAGTTTTCTAAGAGAATCCTTAATGTTAGAAGTAAGAGGGTCTAGAAACTCAGTTACTATGGTGAATTCAGTTTGCTCTTTAAAGGAGTACTGCATTCATCTCAGTGTTTTCCTGGATGAGCTATATCACCTTTGTGTTGAATCACCCCACTCAAGTGAAAGGGAGAAGCAGTGCAGCTCCTGTAAGAGAAGCATTAACATTAAAAGCAAGAGGGTCTTGCACCTTGTTAAGCATGGTGAACTGAGCTAGTTTTTAAGAGGAACGCTGCCTAACTTTCAGTGTTTTCATGGGTGAGGAACATAAACTTTGTGCAAAATCACCACATAAAAGTAAATGGGAGAAAAACTGTAGCTTTTGTAAGAGATTCCTTAATGTTAGAAACAAGAGGGTCTAGAAACTTGGTTAATAATGTGCATTCAGTTTGCTCTTTAAAGGAGTACTGCGTAACGCTCAGTGTTTTCCTGGATGAGCAACATCACCTTTCTGCTGAATCACCCCATTCAAGTGAATGGGAGAATCACTGCAGCTCTGTAAGAGAAGCATTAGTGTTACAAGCAAGAGGGCCTTTCACCTTGTTATGCATGGTGAACCGAGTTAGCATTTGAAAAGAACGCTTCCTGACTGTCAGTGTTTTCAAAGGTGAAGAATATCAACTTTGTGCAAAACAGCCTCTTTCAAGTGAATGGAGAAAAAGTGTAGCTTTTCTAAGAAAACAATTAATGTTAGAAGCAAGATGATTTAGCAGCATGTTTAAGTTTGAGAATTGAGTGTGCTGTTTAAGGCAATACGCTCTCCCTCTCAGTGTTTCCATGGGTGAGGAACCTCATCTTTGTGCATAAGGAGAGCACACAAGTGAATGGGAGAAAAACTGCAGTTTTTTAAGAGAATCCTTTTAAGTTATAAACAAGATGGTCTAGCAACTTGGATAATATTGTGAATTCAGTTTGCTGTTTAAAGGAGTAGTGAATACTTCTCAGTGTATTCCTGGATCAGCAACATCACCTTTCTGCTGAATCTCCCCATTCAAGTGAAAGGGAGAAGCACTGCAGCTCTTGTAAGAGAAGCATTAGTGTTACAAGCAAGAGTTCCTTGCACCTTGTTAAGCATGGTGAACTGAGTTAGCTTTTGAAAGGAACGCTGCCCAATTGTCAGCGTTTTCATGGGTGAGGATCGTCAACTTTGTGCGAAATCTCTGCATACCAGTAAATGGGAGAAAAACTGCAGGTTTCTAAGAGAATTTTTAACGTTAGAAAAAAGAGGGTCTAGCAACTTGGTTAATATATTGAATTCAGTTTGCTCTTTAAAGGAGTACTGAATACCTCTCAGTGCTTTCCTGGAGGAGCAACATCACCTTTGTGCAGAATCACCCCTTTCAAGTGAAAGGGAGGAGCATTGCAGCTCTTGTAAGAGAAGCATTAATGTTACAAGCAAGAGGGCCTTGCACCTTGTTAAGCATGGTGAGCTAAATTAGCTTTTGAAAGTAACGCTGCCTAACTGTCTACAATTTCATGGGTGAGGAATATCAACTTTGTGCAAAATCACCACATACAAGTAAAGGGCAGAAAAACTGCAGATTTGTAGGAGAATCCTTCATGTTAGAAACAAGAGGGTCTAGTAACATGGTTAGTATGGTGAATTCAGTTTGCTTTTTAAGGGAGTACTGCCTACCTCTCAGTGTTTTCCTGGATCAGCAACATCAACTTTCTGCTGAATCTCCCCATTCAAGTGAATGGGAGAAGCACTGCAGCTCTTATAAGAGAAGCATTAATGTTCCAAGCAAGAGGGAATTTCACCTTGTTAAGCATGGTGAACTGAGGTAGCTTTTGAAAGGAACGCTGCCCAACTGTCAGCGTTTTCATGGGTGAGGATCATCAACTTTGTGCAAAATCACCCCATACACTAAATGGGAGAAAACCTGCAGTTTTCTAAGAGAATCCTTCATGTTAGAAACAAGAGGGTCTAGAAACTCGGTTACTATGGTGATCTCAGTTTGCTCTTTAAAGGAGTACTGCGTTCCTCTCAGTGTTTTCCTGGATGAACAATATCACCTTTGTGTAGAATCACCCCATTCAAGTGAAAGGGGAAGCACTGTAGCTCTTGTAGAGAAGGATTAATTTTACAAGCAAGAGGGTCTTGCACCTTGTTAAGCTTGGTGAACTCTGTTAGTTTTTGAAAGGAACGCTGCCTAACTTTCAGCGTTTTCATGCGTGAGGAACATAAACTTTTTGCAAAATCACCACCTTAAATAAAAGGGAGAAAAACTGCAGTTTTTGTAAGAGCATCCTGAATGTTAGAAACAAGAGGGTCTAGCAACATTGTCAGTATCGTGAATTCAGTTTGCTCTATAAAGGAGTACTGCTTACCTGCCAGTGTTTTCCTGGATCAGCAACATCACCTTGCTGCTGAATCTCCCCATTCAAGTGAAAGGGAGAATCACTGCAGCTTTGTATGAGAAGCATTAATGTTACAAGCAAGATGGTGCTGCACCTTGTTAAGAATGGTGAACTGTGTTAGTTTTTGAAAGGAACGCTGCCTAACTTTCAGCGTTTTCATGTGTGAGGATCATAAACACTGTGCAAAATCAGCGCATACAAGTGAATGGGAGAAAAACTGCACTTTTTGAAAGACATTCCTTAATGTTAGAAACAAGAAGGTCTAGCAACTTGGTTCATATTGTGAATGCAGTTTGCTACTTAAAGGAGTACTGCCTACCTCTCAGTGTTTTCCTGGATGAGCAACATCACCTTTGTGTTGAATCACCCCATTCAAGTGAAAGGGAGAAGCACTGTAGCTCTTGTAGAGAAGGATTAATTTTACAAGCAAGAGGGTCTTGCACCTTCTTAAGCAATGTGAACTCTGTTAGTTTTTGAAAGGAACGCTGCCTAACTTTCAGGGTTTTCATGTGTGAGGAACATAAACGTTGTGCAAAATCACCGCATACAAGCAAATGGGAGAAAAACTGCAGGTTTGTAAAAGAATCTTTAATGTTAGAAAAAAGAGGGTCTAGCACCATGGTTAGTATTGTGAATCTATTTTGCTCTTGAAAGGAATTCTGCCTACTTAGCACTGTTTTCCTGGATGAGCAATATCACTTTTGTGTTGAATCACCCCATTCAAGTGAATTGGGGAAGCCCTGTAGCACTTGTAAGAGAACGATTAACTTTACAAGCAAGAGTGTCTTGCACCTTGCTAAGCATGCTGAACTGTGTTAGTTTTTGAAAGGAATGCTGCCTAACCTTCAGCCCTTTCATGGGTGAGGAACATAAAGTTTGTGCAAAATCACCGCATACAAGTGAATGGGAGAAATACTGCAGATTTGTAAGAGAATCCTTCATGTTAGAAACAAGAGGGTCTAGCAACATGGTTAGTATGGTGAATTCAGTCTGCTCTTTAAAGGAGTACTGCCTACCTCTCAGTGTTTTCCTGCATCAGCAACATCACCTTTCTGCTGAATCTCCCCATTCAAGTGAGTGGGAGAAGCACTGCAGCTCTTATAAGAGAAGCAGTAATGTTCCAAGCAAGAGGGAATTTCACCTTGTTAAGCATGGTGAACTGAGGTAGCTTTTGAAAGGAACGCTGAGCAACTGTCAGCGTTTTCATGGGTGAGGATCATCAACTTTGTGCAAAATCACCACATACACTAAATGGGAGAAAACCTGCAGTTTTCTAAGAGAATCCTTAATGTTAGAAGTAAGAGGGTCTAGAAACTCGGTTACTATGGTGAATTCAGTTTGCTCTTTAAAGGAGTACTGCATTCATCTCTGTGTTTTCCTGGATGAGCTATATCACCTTTGTGTTGAATCACCCCACTCAAGTGAAAGGGAGAAGCAGTGCAGCTCTTGTAAGAGAAGCATTAATATTAAAAGCAAGAGGGTCTTGCACCTTGTTAAGCATGGTGAACTGAGCTAGTTTTTAAGAGGAACGCTGCCTAACTTTCAGTGTTTTCATGGGTGAGGAACATAAACTTTTTGCAAAATCACCACATAAAAGTAAATGGGAGAAAAACTGTAGCTTTTGTAATAGATTCCCTAATGGTAGAAACAAGAGGGTCTAGCAACTTGGTTAATATTGTGAATTCAGTTTGCTCTTTAAAGGAGTATTGCGTAAAGCTCAGTGTTTTCCTGGATGAGCAACATCACCTTTCTGCTGAGTCACCCCATTCAAGTGAACAGGAGAATCACTGCAGCTCTGTAAGAGAACCATTAGTGTTACAAGCAAGAGGGCCTTTCACCTTGTTATGCATGGTGAACCGAGTTAGCATTTGAAAAGAACGCTTCCTTACTGTCAGCGTTTTCAAAGGTGAAGAATATCAACTTTGTGCAAAACAGCCTCTTTCAAGTGAAGGGAGAAAAAGTGTAGCTTTTCTAAGAAAACAATTAATGTTAGAAGCAAGATGATTTAGCAGCATGTTTAAGTTTGAGAATTGAGTGTGCTGTTTAAGGCAATACGCTCTCCCTCTCAGTGTTTCCATGGGTGAGGAACCTCATCTTTGTGCATAAGGAGAGCACACAAGTGAATGGGAGAAAAACTGCACTTTTTGAAAGACATTCCTTAATGTTAGAAACAAGAAGGTCTAGCAACTTGGTTCATATTGTGAATTCAGTTTGCTACTTAAAGGAGTACTGCCTACCTCTCAGTGTTTTCCTGGATGAGCAACATCACCTTTGTGTTGAATCACCCCATTCAAGTGAAAGGGAGAAGCACTGTAGCTCTTGTAGAGAAGGATTAATTTTACAAGCAAGAGGGTCTTGCACCTTCTTAAGCAATGTGAACTCTGTTAGTTTTTGAAAGGAACGCTGCCTAACTTTCAGGGTTTTCATGTGTGAGGAACATAAACGTTGTGCAAAATCACCGCATACAAGCAAATGGGAGAAAAACTGCAGGTTTGTAAAAGAATCTTTAATGTTAGAAAAAAGAGGGTCTAGCACCATGGTTAGTATTGTGAATCTATTTTGCTCTTGAAAGGAATTCTGCCTACTTAGCACTGTTTTCCTGGATGAGCAATATCACTTTTGTGTTGAATCACCCCATTCAAGTGAATTGGGGAAGCCCTGTAGCACTTGTAAGAGAACGATTAACTTTACAAGCAAGAGTGTCTTGCACCTTGCTAAGCATGCTGAACTGTGTTAGTTTTTGAAAGGAATGCTGCCTAACCTTCAGCCCTTTCATGGGTGAGGAACATAAAGTTTGTGCAAAATCACCGCATACAAGTGAATGGGAGAAATACTGCAGATTTGTAAGAGAATCCTTCATGTTAGAAATAAGAGGGTCTAGCAACATGGTTAGTATGGTGAATTCAGTCTGCTCTTTAAAGGAGTACTGCCTACCTCTCAGTGTTTTCCTGGATCAGCAACATCACCTTTCTGCTGAATCTCCCCATTCAAGTGAGTGGGAGAAACACTGCAGCTCTTATAAGAGAAGCAGTAATGTTCCAAGCAAGAGGGAATTTCACCTTGTTAAGCATGGTGAACTGAGGTAGCTTTTGAAAGGAACGCTGAGCAACTGTCAGCGTTTTCATGGGTGAGGATCATCAACTTTGTGCAAAATCACCACATACACTAAATGGGAGAAAACCTGCAGTTTTCTAAGAGAATCCTTAATGTTAGAAGTAAGAGGGTCTAGAAACTCGGTTACTATGGTGAATTCAGTTTGCTCTTTAAAGGAGTACTGCATTCATCTCTGTGTTTTCCTGGATGAGCTATATCACCTTTGTGTTGAATCACCCCACTCAAGTGAAAGGGAGAAGCAGTGCAGCTCTTGTAAGAGAAGCATTAATATTAAAAGCAAGAGGGTCTTGCACCTTGTTAAGCATGGTGAACTGAGCTAGTTTTTAAGAGGAACGCTGCCTAACTTTCAGTGTTTTCATGGGTGAGGAACATAAACTTTGTGCAAAATCACCACATAAAAGTAAATGGGAGAAAAACTGTAGCTTTTGTAAGAGATTCCCTAATGGTAGAAACAAGAGGGTTAATATTGTGAATTCAGTTTGCGCTTTAAAGGAGTATTGCGTAAAGCTCAGTGTTTTCCTGGATGAGCAACATCACCTTTCTGCTGAGTCACCCCATTCAAGTGAACAGGAGAATCACTGCAGCTCTGTAAGAGAAGCATTAGTGTTACAAGCAAGAGGGCCTTTCACCTTGTTATGCATGGTGAACTGAGTTAGCATTTGAAAAGAACGCTTCCTGACTGTCAGCGTTTTCAAAGGTGAAGAATATCAACTTTGTGCAAAACAGCCTCTTTCAAGTGAAGGGAGAAAAAGTGTAGCTTTTCTAAGAAAACAATTAATGTTAGAAGCAAGATGATTTAGCAGCATGTTTAAGTTTGAGAATTGAGTGTGCTGTTTAAGGCAATACGCTCTCCCTCTCAGTGTTTCCATGGGTGAGGAACCTCATCTTTGTGCATAAGGAGAGCACACAAGTGAATGGGAGAAAAACTGCAGTTTTTTAAGAGAATCCTTTTAAGTTATAAACAAGATGGTCTAGCAACTTGGTTAATATTGTGAATTCAGTTTGCTGTTTAAAGGAGTACTGAATACTTCTCAGTGTATTCCTGGATCAGCAACATCACCTTTCTGCTGAATCTCCCCATTCAAGTGAAAGGGAGAAGCACTGCAGCTCTTGTAAGAGAAGCATTAATGTTACAAGCAAGAGGGCCTTGCACCTTGTTAAGCATGCTGAACTGAGTTAGCTTTTGAAAGGAACACTGCCCAATTGTCAGCGTTCTCATGGGTGAGGATCGTCAACTTTGTGCAAAATCTCTGCATACCAGTAAATGGGAGAAAAACTGCAGGTTTCTAAGAGAATCTTTAACGTTAGAAACAAGAGGGTCTAGCAACTTGGTTAATATATTGAATTCAGTTTGCTCTTTAAAGGAGTACTGAATACCTCTCAGTGCTTTCCTGGAGGAGCGACATCACCTTTGTGCAGAATCACCCCTTTCAAGTGAAAGGGAGGAGCATTGCAGCTCTTGTAAGAGAGGCATTAATGTTACAAGCAAGAGGGAATTTCACCTTGTTAAGCATGGTGAACTGAGGTAGCTTTTGAAAGGAACGCTGCCCAACTGTCAGTGTTTTCATGGGTGAGGATCATCAACTTTGTGCAAAATCACCACATACACTAAATGGGAGAAAACCTGCAGTTTTCTAAGAGAATCCTTCATGTTAGAAACAAGTGGGTCTAGAAACTCGGTTACTATGGTGAATTCAGTTTGCTCTTTAAAGAAGTACTGCGTTCCTCTCAGTGTTTTCCTGGATGAACAATATCACCTTTGTGTAGAATCACCCCATTCAACTGAAAGGGAGAAGCACTGTAGCTCTTGTAGAGAAGGATTAATTTTACAAGCAAGAGGGTCTTGCACCTTGTTAAGCTTGGTGAACTCTGTTAGTTTTTGAAAGGAACGCTGCCTAACTTTCAGCGTTTTCATGTGTGAGGAACATAAACTTTGTGCAAAATCACCGCATACAAGTGAATGGGAGAAAAACTGCAGTTTTTGTAAGAGCATCCTGAATGTTAGAAACAAGAGGGTCCAGCAACATTGTCAGTATCATGAATTCAGTTTGCTCTATAAAGGAGTACTGCTTACCTGCCAGTGTTTTCCTGGATCAGCAACATCACCTTGCTGCTGAATCTCCCCATTGAAGTGAAAGGGAGAATCACTGCAGCTTTGTAAGAGAAGCATTAATGTTACAAGCAAGATGGTGCTGCACCTTGTTAAGAATGGTGAACTGTGTTAGTTTTTGAAAGGAACGCTGCCTAACTTTCAGCGTTTTCATGTGTGAGGATCATAAACACTGTGCAAAATCAGCGCATACAAGTGAATGGGAGAAAAACTGCACTTTTTGAAAGACATTCCTTAATGTTAGAAACAAGAAGGTCTAGCAACTTGGTTCAGATTGTGAATTCAGTTTGCTACTTAAAGGAGTACTGCCTACCTCTCAGTGTTTTCCTGGATGAGCAACATCACCTTTGTGTTGAATCACCCCATTCAAGTGAAAGGGAGAAGCACTGTAGCTCTTGTAGAGAAGGATTAATTTTACAAGCAAGAGGGTCTTGCACCTTCTTAAGCAATGTGAACTCTGTTAGTTTTTGAAAGGAACGCTGCCTAACTTTCAGGGTTTTCATGTGTGAGGAACATAAACGTTGTGCAAAATCACCGCATACAAGCAAATGGGAGAAAAACTGCAGGTTTGTAAAAGAATCTTTAATGTTAGAAAAAAGAGGGTCTAGCACCATGGTTAGTATTGTGAATCTATTTTGCTCTTGAAAGGAATTCTGCCTACTTAGCACTGTTTTCCTGGATGAGCAATATCACTTTTGTGTTGAATCACCCCATTCAAGTGAATTGGGGAAGCCCTGTAGCACTTGTAAGAGAACGATTAACTTTACAAGCAAGAGTGTCTTGCACCTTGCTAAGCATGCTGAACTGTGTTAGTTTTTGAAAGGAATGCTGCCTAACCTTCAGCCCTTTCATGGGTGAGGAACATAAAGTTTGTGCAAAATCACCGCATACAAGTGAATGGGAGAAATACTGCAGATTTGTAAGAGAATCCTTCATGTTAGAAACAAGAGGGTCTAGCAACATGGTTAGTATGGTGAATTCAGTCTGCTCTTTAAAGGAGTACTGCCTACCTCTCAGTGTTTTCCTGCATCAGCAACATCACCTCTCTGCTGAATCTCCCCATTCAAGTGAGTGGGAGAAGCACTGCAGCTCTTATAAGAGAAGCAGTAATGTTCCAAGCAAGAGGGAATTTCACCTTGTTAAGCATGGTGAACTGAGGTAGCTTTTGAAAGGAACGCTGAGCAACTGTCAGCGTTTTCATGGGTGAGGATCATCAACTTTGTGCAAAATCACCACATACACTAAATGGGAGAAAACCTGCAGTTTTCTAAGAGAATCCTTAATGTTAGAAGTAAGAGGGTCTAGAAACTCGGTTACTATGGTGAATTCAGTTTGCTCTTTAAAGGAGTACTGCATTCATCTCTGTGTTTTCCTGGATGAGCTATATCACCTTTGTGTTGAATCACCCCACTCAAGTGAAAGGGAGAAGCAGTGCAGCTCTTGTAAGAGAAGCATTAATATTAAAAGCAAGAGGGTCTTGCACCTTGTTAATCATGGTGAACTGAGCTAGTTTTTAAGAGGAACGCTGCCTAACTTTCAGTGTTTTCATGGGTGAGGAACATAAACTTTTTGCAAAATCACCACATAAAAGTAAATGGGAGAAAAACTGTAGCTTTTGTAATAGATTCCCTAATGGTAGAAACAAGAGGGTCTAGCAACTTGGTTAATATTGTGAATTCAGTTTGCTCTTTAAAGGAGTATTGCGTAAAGCTCAGTGTTTTCCTGGATGAGCAACATCACCTTTCTGCTGAGTCACCCCATTCAAGTGAACAGGAGAATCACTGCAGCTCTGTAAGAGAACCATTAGTGTTACAAGCAAGAGGGCCTTTCACCTTGTTATGCATGGTGAACCGAGTTAGCATTTGAAAAGAACGCTTCCTTACTGTCAGCGTTTTCAAAGGTGAAGAATATCAACTTTGTGCAAAACAGCCTCTTTCAAGTGAAGGGAGAAAAAGTGTAGCTTTTCTAAGAAAACAATTAATGTTAGAAGCAAGATGATTTAGCAGCATGTTTAAGTTTGAGAATTGAGTGTGCTGTTTAAGGCAATACGCTCTCCCTCTCAGTGTTTCCATGGGTGAGGAACCTCATCTTTGTGCATAAGGAGAGCACACAAGTGAATGGGAGAAAAACTGCACTTTTTGAAAGACATTCCTTAATGTTAGAAACAAGAAGGTCTAGCAACTTGGTTCATATTGTGAATTCAGTTTGCTACTTAAAGGAGTACTGCCTACCTCTCAGTGTTTTCCTGGATGAGCAACATCACCTTTGTGTTGAATCACCCCATTCAAGTGAAAGGGAGAAGCACTGTAGCTCTTGTAGAGAAGGATTAATTTTACAAGCAAGAGGGTCTTGCACCTTCTTAAGCAATGTGAACTCTGTTAGTTTTTGAAAGGAACGCTGCCTAACTTTCAGGGTTTTCATGTGTGAGGAACATAAACGTTGTGCAAAATCACCGCACACAAGCAAATGGGAGAAAAACTGCAGGTTTGTAAAAGAATCTTTAATGTTAGAAAAACGAGGGTCTAGCACCATGGTTAGTATTGTGAATCTATTTTGCTCTTGAAAGTTATTCTGCCTACTTAGCACTGTTTTCCTGGATGAGCAATATCACTTTTGTGTTGAATCACCCCATTCAAGTGAATTGGGGAAGCCCTGTAGCACTTGTAAGAGAACGATTAACTTTACAAGCAAGAGTGTCTTGCACCTTGCTAAGCATGCTGAACTGTGTTAGTTTTTGAAAGGAATGCTGCCTAACCTTCAGCCCTTTCATGGGTGAGGAACATAAAGTTTGTGCAAAATCACCGCATACAAGTGAATGGGAGAAATACTGCAGATTTGTAAGAGAATCCTTCATGTTAGAAATAAGAGGGTCTAGCAACATGGTTAGTATGGTGAATTCAGTCTGCTCTTTAAAGGAGTACTGCCTACCTCTCAGTGTTTTCCTGGATCAGCAACATCACCTTTCTGCTGAATCTCCCCATTCAAGTGAGTGGGAGAAACACTGCAGCTCTTATAAGAGAAGCAGTAATGTTCCAAGCAAGAGGGAATTTCACCTTGTTAAGCATGGTGAACTGAGGTAGCTTTTGAAAGGAACGCTGAGCAACTGTCAGCGTTTTCATGGGTGAGGATCATCAACTTTGTGCAAAATCACCACATACACTAAATGGGAGAAAACCTGCAGTTTTCTAAGAGAATCCTTAATGTTAGAAGTAAGAGGGTCTAGAAACTCGGTTACTATGGTGAATTCAGTTTGCTCTTTAAAGGAGTACTGCATTCATCTCTGTGTTTTCCTGGATGAGCTATATCACCTTTGTGTTGAATCACCCCACTCAAGTGAAAGGGAGAAGCAGTGCAGCTCTTGTAAGAGAAGCATTAATATTAAAAGCAAGAGGGTCTTGCACCTTGTTAAGCATGGTGAACTGAGCTAGTTTTTAAGAGGAACGCTGCCTAACTTTCAGTGTTTTCATGGGTGAGGAACATAAACTTTGTGCAAAATCACCACATAAAAGTAAATGGGAGAAAAACTGTAGCTTTTGTAAGAGATTCCCTAATGGTAGAAACAAGAGGGTTAATATTGTGAATTCAGTTTGCGCTTTAAAGGAGTATTGCGTAAAGCTCAGTGTTTTCCTGGATGAGCAACATCACCTTTCTGCTGAGTCACCCCATTCAAGTGAACAGGAGAATCACTGCAGCTCTGTAAGAGAAGCATTAGTGTTACAAGCAAGAGGGCCTTTCACCTTGTTATGCATGGTGAACCGAGTTAGCATTTGAAAAGAACGCTTCCTGACTGTCAGCGTTTTCAAAGGTGAAGAATATCAACTTTGTGCAAAACAGCCTCTTTCAAGTGAAGGGAGAAAAAGTGTAGCTTTTCTAAGAAAACAATTAATGTTAGAAGCAAGATGATTTAGCAGCATGTTTAAGTTTGAGAATTGAGTGTGCTGTTTAAGGCAATACGCTCTCCCTCTCAGTGTTTCCATGGGTGAGGAACCTCATCTTTGTGCATAAGGAGAGCACACAAGTGAATGGGAGAAAAACTGCAGTTTTTTAAGAGAATCCTTTTAAGTTATAAACAAGATGGTCTAGCAACTTGGTTAATATTGTGAATTCAGTTTGCTGTTTAAAGGAGTACTGAATACTTCTCAGTGTATTCCTGGATCAGCAACATCACCTTTCTGCTGAATCTCCCCATTCAAGTGAAAGGGAGAAGCACTGCAGCTCTTGTAAGAGAAGCATTAATGTTACAAGCAAGAGGGCCTTGCACCTTGTTAAGCATGCTGAACTGAGTTAGCTTTTGAAAGGAACACTGCCCAATTGTCAGCGTTCTCATGGGTGAGGATCGTCAACTTTGTGCAAAATCTCTGCATACCAGTAAATGGGAGAAAAACTGCAGGTTTCTAAGAGAATCTTTAACGTTAGAAACAAGAGGGTCTAGCAACTTGGTTAATATATTGAATTCAGTTTGCTCTTTAAAGGAGTACTGAATACCTCTCAGTGCTTTTCTGGAGGAGCGACATCACCTTTGTGCAGAATCACCCCTTTCAAGTGAAAGGGAGGAGCATTGCAGCTCATGTAAGAGAGGCATTAATGTTACAAGCAAGAGGGAATTTCACCTTGTTAAGCATGGTGAACTGAGGTAGCTTTTGAAAGGAACGCTGCCCAACTGTCAGTGTTTTCATGGGTGAGGATTATCAACTTTGTGCAAAATCACCACATACACTAAATGGGAGAAAACCTGCAGTTTTCTAAGAGAATCCTTCATGTTAGAAACAAGAGGGTCTAGAAACTCGGTTACTATGGTGAATTCAGTTTGCTCTTTAAGGAAGTACTGCGTTCCTCTCTGTGTTTTCCTGGATGAGCTATATCACCTTTGTGTTGAATCACCCCACTCAAGTGAAAGGGAGAAGCAGTGCAGCTCTTGTAAGAGAAGCATTAATATTAAAAGCAAGAGGGTCTTGCACCTTGTTAATCATGGTGAACTGAGCTAGTTTTTAAGAGGAACGCTGCCTAACTTTCAGTGTTTTCATGGGTGAGGAACATAAACTTTTTGCAAAATCACCACATAAAAGTAAATGGGAGAAAAACTGTAGCTTTTGTAATAGATTCCCTAATGGTAGAAACAAGAGGGTCTAGCAACTTGGTTAATATTGTGAATTCAGTTTGCTCTTTAAAGGAGTATTGCGTAAAGCTCAGTGTTTTCCTGGATGAGCAACATCACCTTTCTGCTGAGTCACCCCATTCAAGTGAACAGGAGAATCACTGCAGCTCTGTAAGAGAACCATTAGTGTTACAAGCAAGAGGGCCTTTCACCTTGTTATGCATGGTGAACCGAGTTAGCATTTGAAAAGAACGCTTCCTTACTGTCAGCGTTTTCAAAGGTGAAGAATATCAACTTTGTGCAAAACAGCCTCTTTCAAGTGAAGGGAGAAAAAGTGTAGCTTTTCTAAGAAAACAATTAATGTTAGAAGCAAGATGATTTAGCAGCATGTTTAAGTTTGAGAATTGAGTGTGCTGTTTAAGGCAATACGCTCTCCCTCTCAGTGTTTCCATGGGTGAGGAACCTCATCTTTGTGCATAAGGAGAGCACAAAAGTGAATGGGAGAAAAACTGCACTTTTTGAAAGACATTCCTTAATGTTAGAAACAAGAAGGTCTAGCAACTTGGTTCATATTGTGAATTCAGTTCGCTACTTAAAGGAGTACTGCCTACCTCTCAGTGTTTTCCTGGATGGGCAACATCACCTTTGTGTTGAATCACCCCATTCAAGTGAAAGGGAGAAGCACTGTAGCTCTTGTAGAGAAGGATTAATTTTACAAGCAAGAGGGTCTTGCACCTTCTTAAGCAATGTGAACTCTGTTAGTTTTTGAAAGGAACGCTGCCTAACTTTCAGGGTTTTCATGTGTGAGGAACATAAACGTTGTGCAAAATCACCGCATACAAGCAAATGGGAGAAAAACTGCAGGTTTGTAAAAGAATCTTTAATGTTAGAAAAACGAGGGTCTAGCACCATGGTTAGTATTGTGAATCTATTTTGCTCTTGAAAGTTATTCTGCCTACTTAGCACTGTTTTCCTGGATGAGCAATATCACTTTTGTGTTGAATCACCCCATTCAAGTGAATTGGGGAAGCCCTGTAGCACTTGTAAGAGAACGATTAACTTTACAAGCAAGAGTGTCTTGCACCTTGCTAAGCATGCTGAACTGTGTTAGTTTTTGAAAGGAATGCTGCCTAACCTTCAGCCCTTTCATGGGTGAGGAACATAAAGTTTGTGCAAAATCACCGCATACAAGTGAATGGGAGAAATACTGCAGATTTGTAAGAGAATCCTTCATGTTAGAAATAAGAGGGTCTAGCAACATGGTTAGTATGGTGAATTCAGTCTGCTCTTTAAAGGAGTACTGCCTACCTCTCAGTGTTTTCCTGGATCAGCAACATCACCTTTCTGCTGAATCTCCCCATTCAAGTGAGTGGGAGAAACACTGCAGCTCTTATAAGAGAAGCAGTAATGTTCCAAGCAAGAGGGAATTTCACCTTGTTAAGCATGGTGAACTGAGGAAGCTTTTGAAAGGAACGCTGAGCAACTGTCAGCGTTTTCATGGGTGAGGATCATCAACTTTGTGCAAAATCACCACATACACTAAATGGGAGAAAACCTGCAGTTTTCTAAGAGAATCCTTAATGTTAGAAGTAAGAGGGTCTAGAAACTCGGTTACTATGGTGAATTCAGTTTGCTCTTTAAAGGAGTACTGCATTCATCTCTGTGTTTTCCTGGATGAGCTATATCACCTTTGTGTTGAATCACCCCACTCAAGTGAAAGGGAGAAGCAGTGCAGCTCTTGTAAGAGAAGCATTAATATTAAAAGCAAGAGGGTCTTGCACCTTGTTAAGCATGGTGAACTGAGCTAGTTTTTAAGAGGAACGCTGCCTAACTTTCAGTGTTTTCGTGGGTGAGGAACATAAACTTTGTGCAAAATCACCACATAAAAGTAAATGGGAGAAAAACTGTAGCTTTTGTAAGAGATTCCCTAATGGTAGAAACAAGAGGGTTAATATTGTGAATTCAGTTTGCGCTTTAAAGGAGTATTGCGTAAAGCTCAGTGTTTTCCTGGATGAGCTATATCACCTTTCTGCTGAGTCACCCCATTCAAGTGAACAGGAGAATCACTGCAGCTCTGTAAGAGAAGCATTAGTGTTACAAGCAAGAGGGCCTTTCACCTTGTTATGCATGGTGAACTGAGTTAGCATTTGAAAAGAACGCTTCCTGACTGTCAGCGTTTTCAAAGGTGAAGAATATCAACTTTGTGCAAAACAGCCTCTTTCAAGTGAAGGGAGAAAAAGTGTAGCTTTTCTAAGAAAACAATTAATGTTAGAAGCAAGATGATTTAGCAGCATGTTTAAGTTTGAGAATTGAGTGTGCTGTTTAAGGCAATACGCTCTCCCTCTCAGTGTTTCCATGGGTGAGGAACCTCATCTTTGTGCATAAGGAGAGCACACAAGTGAATGGGAGAAAAACTGCAGTTTTTTAAGAGAATCCTTTTAAGTTATAAACAAGATGGTCTAGCAACTTGGTTAATATTGTGAATTCAGTTTGCTGTTTAAAGGAGTACTGAATACTTCTCAGTGTATTCCTGGATCAGCAACATCACCTTTCTGCTGAATCTCCCCATTCAAGTGAAAGGGAGAAGCACTGCAGCTCTTGTAAGAGAAGCATTAATGTTACAAGCAAGAGGGCCTTGCACCTTGTTAAGCATGCTGAACTGAGTTAGCTTTTGAAAGGAACACTGCCCAATTGTCAGCGTTCTCATGGGTGAGGATCGTCAACTTTGTGCAAAATCTCTGCATACCAGTAAATGGGAGAAAAACTGCAGGTTTCTAAGAGAATCTTTAACGTTAGAAACAAGAGGGTCTAGCAACTTGGTTAATATATTGAATTCAGTTTGCTCTTTAAAGGAGTACTGAATACCTCTCAGTGCTTTCCTGGAGGAGCGACATCACCTTTGTGCAGAATCACCCCTTTCAAGTGAAAGGGAGGAGCATTGCAGCTCTTATAAGAGAAGCATTAATGTTCCAAGCAAGAGGGAATTTGACCTTGTTAAGCATGGTGAACTGAGGTAGCTTATGAAAGGAACGCTGCCCAACTGTCAGTGTTTTCATGGGTGAGGATCATCAACTTTGTGCAAAATCACCACATACACTAAATGGGAGAAAACCTGCAGTTTTCTAAGAGAATCCTTCATGTTAGAAACAAGAGGGTCTAGAAACTCGGTTACTATGGTGAATTCAGTTTGCTCTTTAAAGAAGTACTGCGTTCCTCTCAGTGTTTTCCTGGATGAACAATATCACCTTTGTGTAGAATCACCCCATTCAACTGAAAGGGAGAAGCACTGTAGCTCTTGTAGAGAAGGATTAATTTTATAAGCAAGAGGGTCTTGCACCTTGTTAAGCTTGGTGAACTCTGTTAGTTTTTGAAAGGAACGCTGCCTAACTTTCAGCGTTTTCATGTGTGAGGAACATAAACTTTGTGCAAAATCACCGCATACAAGTGAATGGGAGAAAAACTGCAGTTTTTGTAAGAGCATCCTGAATGTTAGAAACAAGAGGGTCTAGCAACTTTGTCAGTATCGTGAAGTCAGTTTGCTCTCTAAAGGAGTACTGCTTACCTGCCAGTGTTTTCCTGGATCAGCAACATCACCTTGCTGCTGAATCTCCCCATTCAAGTGAAAGGGAGAATCACTGCAGCTTTGTAAGAGAAGCATTAATGTTACAAGCAAGATGGTGCTGCACCTTGTTAAGAATGGTGAACTGTGTTAGTTTTTGAAAGGAACGCTGCCTAACTTTCAGCGTTTTCATGTGTGAGGATCATAAACACTGTGCAAAATCAGCGCATACAAGTGAATGGGAGAAAAACTGCACTTTTTGAAAGACATTCCTTAATGTTAGAAACAAGAAGGTCTAGCAACTTGGTTCATATTGTGAATTCAGTTTGCTACTTAAAGGAGTACTGCCTACCTCTCAGTGTTTTCCTGGATGAGCAACATCACCTTTGTGTTGAATCACCCCATTGAAGTGAAAGGGAGAAGCACTGTAGCTCTTGTAGAGAAGGATTAATTTTACAAGCAAGAGGGTCTTGCACCTTCTTAAGCAATGTGAACTCTGTTAGTTTTTGAAAGGAACGCTGCCTAACTTTCAGGGTTTTCATGTGTGAGGAACATAAACGTTGTGCAAAATCACCGCATACAAGCAAATGGGAGAAAAACTGCAGGTTTGTAAAAGAATCTTTAATGTTAGAAAAAAGAGGGTCTAGCACCATGGTTAGTATTGTGAATCTATTTTGCTCTTGAAAGTTATTCTGCCTACTTAGCACTGTTTTCCTGGATGAGCAATATCACTTTTGTGTTGAATCACCCCATTCAAGTGAATTGGGGAAGCCCTGGAGCACTTGTAAGAGAACGATTAACTTTACAAGCAAGAGTGTCTTGCACCTTGCTAAGCATGCTGAACTGTGTTAGTTTTTGAAAGGAATGCTGCCTAACCTTCAGCCCTTTCATGGGTGAGGAACATAAAGTTTGTGCAAAATCACCGCATACAAGTGAATGGGAGAAATACTGCAGATTTGTAAGAGAATCCTTCATGTTAGAAACAAGAGGGTCTAGCAACATGGTTAGTATGGTGAATTCAGTCTGCTCTTTAAAGGAGTACTGCCTACCTCTCAGTGTTTTCCTGGATCAGCAACATCACCTTTCTGCTGAATCTCCCCATTCAAGTGAGAGGGAGAAGCACTGCAGCTCTTATAAGAGAAGCAGTAATGTTCCAAGCAAGAGGGAATTTCACCTTGTTAAGCATGGTGAACTGAGGTAGCTTTTGAAAGGAACGCTGAGCAACTGTCAGCGTTTTCATGGGTGAGGATCATCAACTTTGTGCAAAATCACCACATACACTAAATGGGAGAAAACCTGCAGTTTTCTAAGAGAATCCTTAATGTTAGAAGTAAGAGGGTCTAGAAACTCGGTTACTATGGTGAATTCAGTTTGCTCTTTAAAGGAGTACTGCATTCATCTCTGTGTTTTCCTGGATGAGCTATATCACCTTTGTGTTGAATCACCCCACTCAAGTGAAAGGGATAAGAAGTGCAGCTCTTGTAAGAGAAGCATTAATGTTACAAGCAAGAGGGCCTGGCACCTTGTTAAGCATGGTGAGCTAAGTTAGCTTTTGAAAGGAACGCCGCCTAACTGTCTGCAATTACATGGGTGAAGAATATCAACTTTGTGCAAAATCACCTCATACAAGTAAAGGGCCGAAAAATTGCAGATTTGTAGGAGAATCCTTCATGTTAGAAACAAGAGGGTCTAGCAACATGGTTAGTATGGTGAATCCAGTTTGCTCTTTAAAGGAGTACTGCATTCATCTCTGTGTTTTCCTGGATGAGCTATATCACCTTTGTGTTGAATGACCCCACTCAAGTGAAAGGGAGAAGCAGTGCAGCTCTTGTAAGAGAAGCATTAATATTAAAAGCAAGAGGGTCTTGCACCTTGTTAAGCATGGTGAACTGAGCTAGTTTTTAAGAGGAACGCTGCCTAACTTTCAGTGTTTTCATGGGTGAGGAACATAAACTTTGTGCAAAATCACCACATAAAAGTAAATGGGAGAGAAACTGTAGCTTTTGTAAGAGATTCCCTAATGGTAGAAACAAGAGGGTCTAGCAACTTGGTTAATATTGTGAATTCAGTTTGCTCTTTAAAGGAGTATTGCGTAAAGCTCAGTGTTTTCCTGGATGAGCAACATCACCTTTCTGCTGAGTCACCCCATTCAAGTGAACAGGAGAATCACTGCAGCTCTGTAAGAGAACCATTAGTGTTACAAGCAAGAGGGCCTTTCACCTTGTTATGCATGGTGAACCGAGTTAGCATTTGAAAAGAACGCTTCCTTACTGTCAGCGTTTTCAAAGGTGAAGAATATCAACTTTGTGCAAAACAGCCTCTTTCAAGTGAAGGGAGAAAAAGTGTAGCTTTTCTAAGAAAACAATTAATGTTAGAAGCAAGATGATTTAGCAGCATGTTTAAGTTTGAGAATTGAGTGTGCTGTTTAAGGCAATACGCTCTCCCTCTCAGTGTTTCCATGGGTGAGGAACCTCATCTTTGTGCATAAGGAGAGCACACAAGTGAATGGGAGAAAAACTGCAGTTTTTTAAGAGAATCCTTTTAAGTTATAAACAAGATGGTCTAGCAACTTGGTTAATATTGTGAATTCAGTTTGCTGTTTAAAGGAGTACTGAATACTTCTCAGTGTATTCCTGGATCAGCAACATCACCTTTCTGCTGAATCTCCCCATTCAAGTGAAAGGGAGAAGCACTGCAGCTCTTGTAAGAGAAGCATTAATGTTACAAGCAAGAGGGCCTTGCACCTTGTTAAGCATGCTGAACTGAGTTAGCTTTTGAAAGGAACACTGCCCAATTGTCAGCGTTCTCATGGGTGAGGATCGTCAACTTTGTGCAAAATCTCTGCATACCAGTAAATGGGAGAAAAACTGCAGGTTTCTAAGAGAATCTTTAACGTTAGAAACAAGAGGGTCTAGCAACTTGGTTAATATATTGAATTCAGTTTGCTCTTTAAAGGAGTACTGAATACCTCTCAGTGCTTTTCTGGAGGAGCGACATCACCTTTGTGCAGAATCACCCCTTTCAAGTGAAAGGGAGGAGCATTGCAGCTCATGTAAGAGAGGCATTAATGTTACAAGCAAGAGGGAATTTCACCTTGTTAAGCATGGTGAACTGAGGTAGCTTTTGAAAGGAACGCTGCCCAACTGTCAGTGTTTTCATGGGTGAGGATTATCAACTTTGTGCAAAATCACCACATACACTAAATGGGAGAAAACCTGCAGTTTTCTAAGAGAATCCTTCATGTTAGAAACAAGAGGGTCTAGAAACTCGGTTACTATGGTGAATTCAGTTTGCTCTTTAAAGAAGTACTGCGTTCCTCTCAGTGTTTTCCTGGATGAACAATATCACCTTTGTGTAGAATCACCCCATTCAAGTGAAAGGGAGAAGCACTGTAGCTCTTGTAGAGAAGGATTAATTTTACAAGGTAGAGTGTCTTGCACCTTGTTAAGCTTGGTGAACTCTGTTAGTTTTTGAAAGGAACGCTGCCTAACTTTCAGCGTTTTCATGTGTGAGGAACATAAACTTTGTGCAAAATCACCGCATACAAGTGAATGGGAGAAAACCTGCAGTTTTTGTAAGAGCATCCTGAATGTTAGAAACAAGAGGGTCTAGCAACATTGTCAGTATCGTGAATTCAGTTTGCTCTATAAAGGAGTACTGCTTACCTGCCAGTGTTTTCCTGGATCAGCAACATCACCTTGCTGCTGAATCTCCCCATTCAAGTGAAAGGGAGAATCACTGCAGCTTTGTAAGAGAAGCATTAATGTTACAAGCAAGATGATGCTGCACCTTGTTAAGAATGGTGAACTGTGTTAGTTTTTGAAAGGAACGCTGCCTAACTTTCAGCGTTTTCATGTGTGAGGATCATAAACACTGTGCAAAATCAGCGCATACAAGTGAATGGGAGAAAAACTGCACTATTTGAAAGACATTCCTTAATGTTAGAAACAAGAAGGTCTAGCAACTTGGTTCATATTGTGAATTCAGTTTGCTACTTAAAGGAGTACTGCCTACCTCTCAGTGTTTTCCTGGATGAGCAACATCACCTTTGTGTTGAATCACCCCATTGAAGTGAAAGGGAGAAGCACTGTAGCTCTTGTAGAGAAGGATTAATTTTACAAGCAAGAGGGTCTTGCACCTTCTTAAGCAATGTGAACTCTGTTAGTTTTTGAAAGGAACGCTGCCTAACTTTCAGGGTTTTCATGTGTGAGGAACATAAACGTTGTGCAAAATCACCGCATACAAGCAAATGGGAGAAAAACTGCAGGTTTGTAAAAGAATTTTTAATGTTAGAAAAAAGAGGGTCTAGCACCATGGTTAGTATTGTGAATCTATTTTGCTCTTGAAAGGAATTCTGCCTACTTAGCACTGTTTTCCTGGATGAGCAATATCACTTTTGTGTTGAATCACCCCATTCAAGTGAATTGGGGAAGCCCTGTAGCACTTGTAAGAGAACGATTAACTTTACAAGCAAGAGTGTCTTGCACCTTGCTAAGCATGCTGAACTGTGTTAGTTTTTGAAAGGAATGCTGCCTAACCTTCAGCCCTTTCATGGGTGAGGAACATAAAGTTTGTGCAAAATCACCGCATACAAGTGAATGGGAGAAATACTGCAGATTTGTAAGAGAATCCTTCATGTTAGAAACAAGAGGGTCTAGCAACATGGTTAGTATGGTGAATTCAGTCTGCTCTTTAAAGGAGTACTGCCTAACTCTCAGTGTTTTCCTGCATCAGCAACATCACCTTTCTGCTGAATCTCCCCATTCAAGTGAGTGGGAGAAGCACTGCAGCTCTTATAAGAGAAGCAGTAATGTTCCAAGCAAGAGGGAATTTCACCTTGTTAAGCATGGTGAACTGAGGTAGCTTTTGAAAGGAACGCTGAGCAACTGTCAGCGTTTTCATGGGTGAGGATCATCAACTTTGTGCAAAATCACCACATACACTAAATGGGAGAAAACCTGCAGTTTTCTAAGAGAATCCTTAATGTTAGAAGTAAGAGGGTCTAGAAACTCGGTTACTATGGTGAATTCAGTTTGCTCTTTAAAGGAGTACTGCATTCATCTCTGTGTTTTCCTGGATGAGCAACATCACCTTTCTGCTGAGTCACCCCACTCAAGTGAACAGGAGAATCACTGCAGCTCTGTAAGAGAACCATTAGTGTTACAAGCAAGAGGGCCTTTCACCTTGTTATGCATGGTGAACCGAGTTAGCATTTGAAAAGAACGCTTCCTTACTGTCAGCGTTTTCAAAGGTGAAGAATATCAACTTTGTGCAAAACAGCCTCTTTCAAGTGAAGGGAGAAAAAGTGTAGCTTTTCTAAGAAAACAATTAATGTTAGAAGCAAGATGATTTAGCAGCATGTTTAAGTTTGAGAATTGAGTGTGCTGTTTAAGGCAATACGCTCTCCCTCTCAGTGTTTCCATGGGTGAGGAACCTCATCTTTGTGCATAAGGAGAGCACAAAAGTGAATGGGAGAAAAACTGCACTTTTTGAAAGACATTCCTTAATGTTAGAAACAAGAAGGTCTAGCAACTTGGTTCATATTGTGAATTCAGTTTGCTACTTAAAGGAGTACTGCCTACCTCTCAGTGTTTTCCTGGATGAGCAACATCACCTTTGTGTTGAATCACCCCATTCAAGTGAAAGGGAGAAGCACTGTAGCTCTTGTAAAGAAGGATTAATTTTACAAGCAAGAGGGTCTTGCACCTTCTTAAGCAATGTGAACTCTGTTAGTTTTTGAAAGGAACGCTGCCTAACTTTCAGGGTTTTCATGTGTGAGGAACATAAACGTTGTGCAAAATCACCGCATACAAGCAAATGGGAGAAAAACTGCAGGTTTGTAAAAGAATCTTTAATGTTAGAAAAACGAGGGTCTAGCACCATGGTTAGTATTGTGAATCTATTTTGCTCTTGAAAGTTATTCTGCCTACTTAGCACTGTTTTCCTGGATGAGCAATATCACTTTTGTGTTGAATCACCCCATTCAAGTGAATTGGGGAAGCCCTGTAGCACTTGTAAGAGAACGATTAACTTTACAAGCAAGAGTGTCTTGCACCTTGCTAAGCATGCTGAACTGTGTTAGTTTTTGAAAGGAATGCTGCCTAACCTTCAGCCCTTTCATGGGTGAGGAACATAAAGTTTGTGCAAAATCACCGCATACAAGTGAATGGGAGAAATACTGCAGATTTGTAAGAGAATCCTTCATGTTAGAAATAAGAGGGTCTAGCAACATGGTTAGTATGGTGAATTCAGTCTGCTCTTTAAAGGAGTACTGCCTACCTCTCAGTGTTTTCCTGGATCAGCAACATCAACTTTCTGCTGAATCTCCCCATTCAAGTGAGTGGGAGAAACACTGCAGCTCTTATAAGAGAAGCAGTAATGTTCCAAGCAAGAGGGAATTTCACCTTGTTAAGCATGGTGAACTGAGGAAGCTTTTGAAAGGAACGCTGAGCAACTGTCAGCGTTTTCATGGGTGAGGATCATCAACTTTGTGCAAAATCACCACATACACTAAATGGGAGAAAACCTGCAGTTTTCTAAGAGAATCCTTAATGTTAGAAGTAAGAGGGTCTAGAAACTCGGTTACTATGGTGAATTCAGTTTGCTCTTTAAAGGAGTACTGCATTCATCTCTGTGTTTTCCTGGATGAGCTATATCACCTTTGTGTTGAATCACCCCACTCAAGTGAAAGGGAGAAGCAGTGCAGCTCTTGTAAGAGAAGCATTAATATTAAAAGCAAGAGGGTCTTGCACCTTGTTAAGCATGGTGAACTGAGCTAGTTTTTAAGAGGAACGCTGCCTAACTTTCAGTGTTTTCATGGGTGAGGAACATAAACTTTGTGCAAAATCACCACATAAAAGTAAATGGGAGAAAAACTGTAGCTTTTGTAAGAGATTCCCTAATGGTAGAAACAAGAGGGTTAATATTGTGAATTCAGTTTGCGCTTTAAAGGAGTATTGCGTAAAGCTCAGTGTTTTCCTGGATGAGCTATATCACCTTTCTGCTGAGTCACCCCATTCAAGTGAACAGGAGAATCACTGCAGCTCTGTAAGAGAACCATTAGTGTTACAAGCAAGAGGGCCTTTCACCTTGTTATGCATGGTGAACTGAGTTAGCATTTGAAAAGAACGCTTCCTGACTGTCAGCGTTTTCAAAGGTGAAGAATATCAACTTTGTGCAAAACAGCCTCTTTCAAGTGAAGGGAGAAAAAGTGTAGCTTTTCTAAGAAAACAATTAATGTTAGAAGCAAGATGATTTAGCAGCATGTTTAAGTTTGAGAATTGAGTGTGCTGTTTAAGGCAATACGCTCTCCCTCTCAGTGTTTCCATGGGTGAGGAACCTCATCTTTGTGCATAAGGAGAGCACACAAGTGAATGGGAGAAAAACTGCAGTTTTTTAAGAGAATCCTTTTAAGTTATAAACAAGATGGTCTAGCAACTTGGTTAATATTGTGAATTCAGTTTGCTGTTTAAAGGAGTACTGAATACTTCTCAGTGTATTCCTGGATCAGCAACATCACCTTTCTGCTGAATCTCCCCATTCAAGTGAAAGGGAGAAGCACTGCAGCTCTTGTAAGAGAAGCATTAATGTTACAAGCAAGAGGGCCTTGCACCTTGTTAAGCATGCTGAACTGAGTTAGCTTTTGAAAGGAACACTGCCCAATTGTCAGCGTTCTCATGGGTGAGGATCGTCAACTTTGTGCAAAATCTCTGCATACCAGTAAATGGGAGAAAAACTGCAGGTTTCTAAGAGAATCTTTAACGTTAGAAACAAGAGGGTCTAGCAACTTGGTTAATATATTGAATTCAGTTTGCTCTTTAAAGGAGTACTGAATACCTCTCAGTGCTTTCCTGGAGGAGCGACATCACCTTTGTGCAGAATCACCCCTTTCAAGTGAAAGGGAGGAGCATTGCAGCTCTTGTAAGAGAGGCATTAATGTTACAAGCAAGAGGGAATTTCACCTTGTTAAGCATGGTGAACTGAGGTAGCTTTTGAAAGGAACGCTGCCCAACTGTCAGTGTTTTCATGGGTGAGGATCATCAACTTTGTGCAAAATCACCACATACACTAAATGGGAGAAAACCTGCAGTTTTCTAAGAGAATCCTTCATGTTAGAAACAAGAGGGTCTAGAAACTCGGTTACTATGGTGAATTCAGTTTGCTCTTTAAAGAAGTACTGCGTTCCTCTCAGTGTTTTCCTGGATGAACAATATCACCTTTGTGTAGAATCACCCCATTCAACTGAAAGGAAGAAGCACTGTAGCTGTTGTAGAGAAGGATTAATTTTACAAGCAAGAGGGTCTTGCACCTTGTTAAGCTTGGTGAACTCTGTTAGTTTTTGAAAGGAACGCTGCCTAACTTTCAGCGTTTTCATGTGTGAGGAACATAAACTTTGTGCAAAATCACCGCATACAAGTGAATGGGAGAAAAACTGCAGTTTTTGTAAGAGCATCCTGAATGTTAGAAACAAGAGGGTCTAGCAACATTGTCAGTATCGTGAATTCAGTTTGCTCTATAAAGGAGTACTGCTTACCTGCCAGTGTTTTCCTGGATCAGCAACATCACCTTGCTGCTGAATCTCCCCATTCAAGTGAAAGGGAGAATCACTGCAGCTTTGTAAGAGAAGCATTAATGTTACAAGCAAGATGGTGCTGCACCTTGTTAAGAATGGTGAACTGTGTTAGTTTTTGAAAGGAACGCTGCCTAACTTTCAGCGTTTTCATGTGTGAGGATCATAAACACTGTGCAAAATCAGCGCATACAAGTGAATGGGAGAAAAACTGCACTTTTTGAAAGACATTCCTTAATGTTAGAAACAAGAAGGTCTAGCAACTTGGTTCAGATTGTGAATTCAGTTTGCTACTTAAAGGAGTACTGCCTACCTCTCAGTGTTTTCCTGGATGAGCAACATCACCTTTGTGTTGAATCACCCCATTGAAGTGAAAGGGAGAAGCACTGTAGCTCTTGTAGAGAAGGATTAATTTTACAAGCAAGAGGGTCTTGCACCTTCTTAAGCAATGTGAACTCTGTTAGTTTTTGAAAGGAACGCTGCCTAACTTTCAGGGTTTTCATGTGTGAGGAACATAAACGTTGTGCAAAATCACCGCATACAAGCAAATGGGAGAAAAACTGCAGGTTTGTAAAAGAATCTTTAATGTTAGAAAAAAGAGGGTCTAGCACCATGGTTAGTATTGTGAATCTATTTTGCTCTTGAAAGGAATTCTGCCTACTTAGCACTGTTTTCCTGGATGAGCAATATCACTTTTGTGTTGAATCACCCCATTCAAGTGAATTGGGGAAGCCCTGTAGCACTTGTAAGAGAACGATTAACTTTACAAGCAAGAGTGTCTTGCACCTTGCTAAGCATGCTGAACTGTGTTAGTTTTTGAAAGGAATGCTGCCTAACCTTCAGCCCTTTCATGGGTGAGGAACATAAAGTTTGTGCAAAATCACCGCATACAAGTGAATGGGAGAAATACTGCAGATTTGTAAGAGAATCCTTCATGTTAGAAACAAGAGGGTCTAGCAACATGGTTAGTATGGTGAATTCAGTCTGCTCTTTAAAGGAGTACTGCCTATCTCTCAGTGTTTTCCTGCATCAGCAACATCACCTCTCTGCTGAATCTCCCCATTCAAGTGAGTGGGAGAAGCACTGCAGCTCTTATAAGAGAAGCAGTAATGTTCCAAGCAAGAGGGAATTTCACCTTGTTAAGCATGGTGAACTGAGGTAGCTTTTGAAAGGAACGCTGAGCAACTGTCAGCGTTTTCATGGGTGAGGATCATCAACTTTGTGCAAAATCACCACATACACTAAATGGGAGAAAACCTGCAGTTTTCTAAGAGAATCCTTAATGTTAGAAGTAAGAGAGTCTAGAAACTCGGTTACTATGGTGAATTCAGTTTGCTCTTTAAAGGAGTACTGCATTCATCTCTGTGTTTTCCTGGATGAGCTATATCACCTTTGTGTTGAATCACCCCACTCAAGTGAAAGGGAGAAGCAGTGCAGCTCTTGTAAGAGAAGCATTAATATTAAAAGCAAGAGGGTCTTGCACCTTGTTAATCATGGTGAACTGAGCTAGTTTTTAAGAGGAACGCTGCCTAACTTTCAGTGTTTTCATGGGTGAGGAACATAAACTTTTGCAAAATCACCACATAAAAGTAAATGGGAGAAAAACTGTAGCTTTTGTAATAGATTCCCTAATGGTAGAAACAAGAGGGTCTAGCAACTTGGTTAATATTGTGAATTCAGTTTGCCTTTAAAGGAGTATTGCGTAAAGCTCAGTGTTTTCCTGGATGAGCAACATCACCTTTCTGCTGAGTCACCCCATTCAAGTGAACAGGAGAATCACTGCAGCTCTGTAAGAGAACCATTAGTGTTACAAGCAAGAGGGCCTTTCACCTTGTTATGCATGGTGAACCGAGTTAGCATTTGAAAAGAACGCTTCCTTACTGTCAGCGTTTTCAAAGGTGAAGAATATCAACTTTGTGCAAAACAGACTCTTTCAAGTGAAGGGAGAAAAAGTGTAGCTTTTCTAAGAAAACAATTAATGTTAGAAGCAAGATGATTTAGCAGCATGTTTAAGTTTGAGAATTGAGTGTGCTGTTTAAGGCAATACGCTCTCCCTCTCAGTGTTTCCATGGGTGAGGAACCTCATCTTTGTGCATAAGGAGAGCACACAAGTGAATGGGAGAAAAACTGCAGTTTTTTAAGAGAATCCTTTTAAGTTATAAACAAGATGGTCTAGCAACTTGGTTAATATTGTGAATTCAGTTTGCTGTTTAAAGGAGTACTGAATACTTCTCAGTGTATTCCTGGATCAGCAACATCACCTTTCTGCTGAATCTCCCCATTCAAGTGAAAGGGAGAAGCACTGCAGCTCTTGTAAGAGAAGCATTAATGTTACAAGCAAGAGGGCCTTGCACCTTGTTAAGCATGCTGAACTGAGTTAGCTTTTGAAAGGAACACTGCCCAATTGTCAGCGTTCTCATGGGTGAGGATCATCAACTTTGTGCAATCTCTGCATACCAGTAAATGGGAGAAAAACTGCAGGTTTCTAAGAGAATCTTTAACGTTAGAAACAAGAGGGTCTAGCAACTTGGTTAATATATTGAATTCAGTTTGCTCTTTAAAGGAGTACTGAATACCTCTCAGTGCTTTCCTGGAGGAGCGACATCACCTTTGTGCAGAATCACCCCTTTCAAGTGAAAGGGAGGAGCATTGCAGCTCTTGTAAGAGAAGCATTAATGTTACAAGCAAGAGGGAATTTCACCTTGTTAAGCATGGTGAACTGAGGTAGCTTTTGAAAGGAACGCCGCCTAACTGTCTGCAATTTCATGGGTGAGGAATATCAACTTTGTGCAAAATCACCACATACAAGTAAAGGGCAGAAAAACTGCAGATTTGTAGGAGAATCCTTCATGTTAGAAACAAGAGGGTCTAGCAACATGGTTAGTATGGTGAATTCAGTTTGCTTTTTAAAGGAGTACTGCCTACCTCTCAGTGTTTTCCTGGATCAGCAACATCAACTTTCTGCTGAATCTCCCCATTCAAGTGAATGGGAGAAGCACTGCAGCTCTTATAAGAGAAGCATTAATGTTCCAAGCAAGAGGGAATTTCACCTTGTTAAGCATGGTGAACTGAGGTAGCTTTTGAAAGGAACGCTGCCCAACTGTCAGTGTTTTCATGGGTGAGGATCATCAACTTTGTGCAAAATCACCACATACACTAAATGGGAGAAAACCTGCAGTTTTCTAAGAGAATCCTTCATGTTAGAAACAAGAGGGTCTAGAAACTCGGTTACTATGGTGAATTCAGTTTGCTCTTTAAAGAAGTACTGCGTTCCTCTCAGTGTTTTCCTGGATGAACAATATCACCTTTGTGTAGAATCACCCCATTCAACTGAAAGGGAGAAGCACTGTAGCTCTTGTAGAGAAGGATTAATTTTACAAGCAAGAGGGTCTTGCACCTTGTTAAGCTTGGTGAACTCTGTTAGTTTTTGAAAGGAACGCTGCCTAACTTTCAGCGTTTTCATGTGTGAGGAACATAAACTTTGTGCAAAATCACCGCATACAAGTGAATGGGAGAAAAACTGCAGTTTTTGTAAGAGCATCCTGAATGTTAGAAACAAGAGGGTCTAGCAACTTTGTCAGTATCGTGAAGTCAGTTTGCTCTCTAAAGGAGTACTGCTTACCTGCCAGTGTTTTCCTGGATCAGCAACATCACCTTGCTGCTGAATCTCCCCATTCAAGTGAAAGGGAGAATCACTGCAGCTTTGTAAGAGAAGCATTAATGTTACAAGCAAGATGGTGCTGCACCTTGTTAAGAATGGTGAACTGTGTTAGTTTTTGAAAGGAACGCTGCCTAACTTTCAGCGTTTTCATGTGTGAGGATCATAAACACTGTGCAAAATCAGCGCATACAAGTGAATGGGAGAAAAACTGCACTTTTTGAAAGACATTCCTTAATGTTAGAAACAAGAAGGTCTAGCAACTTGGTTCATATTGTGAATTCAGTTTGCTACTTAAAGGAGTACTACCTACCTCTCAGTGTTTTCCTGGATGAGCAACATCACCTTTGTGTTGAATCACCCCATTCAAGTGAAAGGGAGAAGCACTGTAGCTCTTGTAGAGAAGGATTAATTTTACAAGCAAGAGGGTCTTGCACCTTCTTAAGCAATGTGAACTCTGTTAGTTTTTGAAAGGAACGCTGCCTAACTTTCAGGGTTTTCATGTGTGAGGAACATAAACGTTGTGCAAAATCACCGCATACAAGCAAATGGGAGAAAAACTGCAGGTTTGTAAAAGAATCTTTAATGTTAGAAAAAAGAGGGTCTAGCACCATGGTTAGTATTGTGAATCTATTTTGCTCTTGAAAGTTATTCTGCCTACTAAGCACTGTTTTCCTGGATGAGCAATATCACTTTTGTGTTGAATCACCCCATTCAAGTGAATTGGGGAAGCCCTGGAGCACTTGTAAGAGAACGATTAACTTTACAAGCAAGAGTGTCTTGCACCTTGCTAAGCATGCTGAACTGTGTTAGTTTTTGAAAGGAATGCTGCCTAACCTTCAGCCCTTTCATGGGTGAGGAACATAAAGTTTGTGCAAAATCACCGCATACAAGTGAATGGGAGAAATACTGCAGATTTGTAAGAGAATCCTTCATGTTAGAAACAAGAGGGTCTAGCAACATGGTTAGTATGGTGAATTCAGTCTGCTCTTTAAAGGAGTACTGCCTACCTCTCAGTGTTTTCCTGGATCAGCAACATCACCTTTCTGCTGAATCTCCCCATTCAAGTGAGAGGGAGAAGCACTGCAGCTCTTATAAGAGAAGCAGTAATGTTCCAAGCAAGAGGGAATTTCACCTTGTTAAGCATGGTGAACTGAGGTAGCTTTTGAAAGGAACGCTGAGCAACTGTCAGCGTTTTCATGGGTGAGGATCATCAACTTTGTGCAAAATCACCACATACACTAAATGGGAGAAAACCTGCAGTTTTCTAAGAGAATCCTTAATGTTAGAAGTAAGAGGGTCTAGAAACTCGGTTACTATGGTGAATTCAGTTTGCTCTTTAAAGGAGTACTGCATTCATCTCTGTGTTTTCCTGGATGAGCTATATCACCTTTGTGTTGAATCACCCCACTCAAGTGAAAGGGATAAGAAGTGCAGCTCTTGTAAGAGAAGCATTAATGTTACAAGCAAGAGGGCCTGGCACCTTGTTAAGCATGGTGAGCAAAGTTAGCTTTTGAAAGGAACGCCGCCTAACAGTCTGCAATTACATGGGTGAAGAATATCAACTTTGTGCAAAATCACCTCATACAAGTAAAGGGCCGAAAAATTGCAGATTTGTAGGAGAATCCTTCATGTTAGAAACAAGAGGGTCTAGCAACATGGTTAGTATGGTGAATTCAGTTTGCTCTTTAAAGGAGTACTGCATTCATCTCTGTGTTTTCCTGGATGAGCTATATCACCTTTGTGTTGAATCACCCCTCAAGTCAAAGGGAGAAGCAGTGCAGCTCTTGTAAGAGAAGCATTAATATTAAAAGCAAGAGGGTCTTGCACCTTGTTAAGCATGGTGAACTGAGCTAGTTTTTAAGAGGAACGCTGCCTAACTTTCAGTGTTTTCATGGGTGAGGAACATAAACTTTGTGCAAAATCACCACTTAAAAGTAAATGGGAGAAAAACTGTAGCTTTTGTAAGAGATTCCCTAATGGTAGAAACAAGAGGGTCTAGCAACTTGATTAATATTGTGAATTCAGTTTGCTCTTTAAAGGAGTATTGCGTAAAGCTCAGTGTTTTCCTGGATGAGCAACATCACCTTTCTGCTGAGTCACCCCATTCAAGTGAACAGGAGAATCACTGCAGCTCTGTAAGAGAAGCATTAGTGTTACAAGCAAGAGGGCCTTTCACCTTGTTATGCATGGTGAACCGAGTTAGCATTTGAAAAGAACGCTTCCTTACTGTCAGCGTTTTCAAAGGTGAAGAATATCAACTTTGTGCAAAACAGCCTCTTTCAAGTGAAGGGAGAAAAAGTGTAGCTTTT
Organism: Castor canadensis; assembly: GCF_047511655.1. Lineage (NCBI taxonomy): Eukaryota > Metazoa > Chordata > Mammalia > Rodentia > Castoridae > Castor > Castor canadensis. The sequence goes on along the minus strand of NC_133401.1, from coordinate 35,829,790 downwards.
CTAAGAAAACAATCAATGTTAGAAGCAAGATGATTTAGCAGCATGTTTAACTTTGAGAATTGAGTGTGCTGTTTAAGGCAATATGCTCTCCCTCTCAGTGTTTCCATGGGTGAGGAACCTCATCTTTGTGCATAAGGAGAGCACACAAGTGAATGGGAGAAAAACTGCAGTTTTTTAAGAGAATCCTTTTAAGTTATAAACAAGATGGTCTAGCAACTTGGTTAATATTGTGAATTCAGTTTGCTGTTTAAAGGAGTACTGAATACTTCTCAGTGTATTCCTGGATCAGCAACATCACCTTTCTGCTGAATCTCCCCATTCAAGTGAAAGGGAGAAGAACTGCAGCTCTTGTAAGAGAAGCATTAATGTTACAAGCAAGAGGGCCTTGCACCTTGTTAAGCATGCTGAACTGAGTTAGCTTTTGAAAGGAGCACTGCCCAATTGTCAGCGTTCTCATGGGTGAGGATCGTGAACTTTGTGCAAAATCTCTGCATACCAGTAAATGGGAGAAAAACTGCAGGTTTCTAAGAGAATCTTTAACGTTAGAAACAAGAGGGTCTAGCAACTTGGTTAATATATTGAATTCAGTTTGCTCTTTAAAGGAGTACTGAATACCTCTCAGTGCTTTCCTGGAGGAGCGACATCACCTTTGTGCAGAATCACCCCTTTCAAGTGAAAGGGAGGAGCATTGCAGCTCTTGTAAGAGAGGCATTAATGTTACAAGCAAGAGGGCCTGGCACCTTGTTAAGCATGGTGAGCTAAGTTAGCTTTTGAAAGGAACGCCGCCTACCTGTCTGCAATTTCATGGGTGAGGAATATCAACTTTGTGCAAAATCACCACATACAAGTAAAGGGCAGAAGAACTGCAGATTTGTAGGAGAATCCTTCATGTTAGAAACAAGAGGGTCTAGCAACATGGTTAGTATGGTGAATTCAGTTTGCTTTTTAAAGGAGTACTGCCTACCTCTCAGTGTTTTCCTGGATCAGCAACATCAACTTTCTGCTGAATCTCCCCATTCAAGTGAATGGGAGAAACACTGCAGCTCTTATAAGAGAAGCATTAATGTTCCAAGCAAGAGGGAATTTCACCTTGTTAAGCATGGTGAACTGAGGTAGCTTTTGAAAGGAACGCTGCCCAACTGTCAGTGTTTTCATGGGTGAGGATCATCAACTTTGTGCAAAATCACCACATACACTAAATGGGAGAAAACCTGCAGTTTTCTAAGAGAATCCTTCATGTTAGAAACAAGAGGGTCTAGAAACTCGATTACTATGGTGAATTCAGTTTGCTCTTTAAAGAAGTACTGCGTTCCTCTCAGTGTTTTCCTGGATGAACAATATCACCTTTGTGTAGAATCACCCCATTCAACTGAAAGGGAGAAGCACTGTAGCTCTTGTAGAGAAGGATTAATTTTACAAGCAAGAGGGTCTTGCACCTTGTTAAGCTTGGTGAACTCTGTTAGTTTTTGAAAGGAACGCTGCCTAACTTTCAGCGTTTTCATGTGTGAGGAACATAAACTTTGTGCAAAATCACCGCATACAAGTGAATGGGAGAAAAACTGCAGTTTTTGTAAGAGCATCCTGAATGTTAGAAACAAGAGGGTCTAGCAACTTTGTCAGTATCGTGAAGTCAGTTTGCTCTCTAAAGGAGTACTGCTTACCTCCCAGTGTTTTCCTGGATCAGCAACATCACCTTGCTGCTGAATCTCCCCATTCAAGTGAAAGGGAGAATCACTGCAGCTTTGTAAGAGAAGCATTAATGTTACAAGCAAGATGGTGCTGCACCTTGTTAAGAATGGTGAACTGTGTTAGTTTTTGAAAGGAACGCTGCCTAACTTTCAGTGTTTTCATGTGTGAGGATCATAAACACTGTGCAAAATCAGCGCATACAAGTGAATGGGAGAAAAACTGCACTTTTTGAAAGACATTCCTTAATGTTAGAAACAAGAAGGTCTAGCAACTTGGTTCATATTGTGAATTCAGTTTGCTACTTAAAGGAGTACTGCCTACCTCTCAGTGTTTTCCTGGATGAGCAACATCACCTTTGTGTTGAATCACCCCATTCAAGTGAAAGGGAGAAGCACTGTAGCTCTTGTAGAGAAGGATTAATTTTACAAGCAAGAGGGTCTTGCACCTTCTTAAGCAATGTGAACTCTGTTAGTTTTTGAAAGGAACGCTGCCTAACTTTCAGGGTTTTCATGTGTGAGGAACATAAACGTTGTGCAAAATCACCGCATACAAGCAAATGGGAGAAAAACTGCAGGTTTGTAAAAGAATCTTTAATGTTAGAAAAAAGAGGGTCTAGCACCATGGTTAGTATTGTGAATCTATTTTGCTCTTGAAAGTTATTCTGCCTACTTAGCACTGTTTTCCTGGATGAGCAATATCACTTTTGTGTTGAATCACCCCATTCAAGTGAATTGGGGAAGCCCTGGAGCACTTGTAAGAGAACGATTAACTTTACAAGCAAGAGTGTCTTGCACCTTGCTAAGCATGCTGAACTGTGTTAGTTTTTGAAAGGAATGCTGCCTAACCTTCAGCCCTTTCATGGGTGAGGAACATAAAGTTTGTGCAAAATCACCGCATACAAGTGAATGGGAGAAATACTGCAGATTTGTAAGAGAATCCTTCATGTTAGAAACAAGAGGGTCTAGCAACATGGTTAGTATGGTGAATTCAGTCTGCTCTTTAAAGGAGTACTGCCTACCTCTCAGTGTTTTCCTGCATCAGCAACATCACCTTTCTGCTGAATCTCCCCATTCAAGTGAGAGGGAGAAGCACTGCAGCTCTTATAAGAGAAGCAGTAATGTTCCAAGCAAGAGGGAATTTCACCTTGTTAAGCATGGTGAACTGAGGTAGCTTTTGAAAGGAACGCTGAGCAACTGTCAGCGTTTTCATGGGTGAGGATCATCAACTTTGTGCAAAATCACCACATACACTAAATGGGAGAAAACCTGCAGTTTTCTAAGAGAATCCTTAATGTTAGAAGTAAGAGGGTCTAGAAACTCGGTTACTATTGTGAATTCAGTTTGCTCTTTAAAGGAGTACTGCATTCATCTCTGTGTTTTCCTGGATGAGCTATATCACCTTTGTGTTGAATCACCCCACTCAAGTGAAAGGGATAAGAAGTGCAGCTCTTGTAAGAGAAGCATTAATGTTACAAGCAAGAGGGCCTGGCACCTTGTTAAGCATGGTGAGCTAAGTTAGCTTTTGAAAGGAACGCCGCCTAACTGTCTGCAATTACATGGGTGAAGAATATCAACTTTGTGCAAAATCACCTCATACAAGTAAAGGGCCGAAAAATTGCAGATTTGTAGGAGAATCCTTCATGTTAGAAACAAGAGGGTCTAGCAACATGGTTAGTATGGTGAATCCAGTTTGCTCTTTAAAGGAGTACTGCATTCATCTCTGTGTTTTCCTGGATGAGCTATATCACCTTTGTGTTGAATCACCCCTCAAGTCAAAGGGAGAAGCAGTGCAGCTCTTGTAAGAGAAGCATTAATATTAAAAGCAAGAGGGTCTTGCACCTTGTTAAGCATGGTGAACTGACCTAGTTTTTAAGAGGAACGCTGCCTAACTTTCAGTGTTTTCATGGGTGAGGAACATAAACTTTGTGCAAAATCACCACTTAAAAGTAAATGGGAGAAAAACTGTAGCTTTTGTAAGAGATTCCCTAATGGTAGAAACAAGAGGGTCTAGCAACTTGGTTAATATTGTGAATTCAGTTTGCTCTTTAAAGGAGTATTGCGTAAAGCTCAGTGTTTTCCTGGATGAGCAACATCACCTTTCTGCTGAGTCACCCCATTCAAGTGAACAGGAGAATCACTGCAGCTCTGTAAGAGAAGCATTAGTGTTACAAGCAAGAGGGCCTTTCACCTTGTTATGCATGGTGAACCGAGTTAGCATTTGAAAAGAACGCTTCCTTACTGTCAGCGTTTTCAAAGGTGAAGAATATCAACTTTGTGCAAAACAGCCTCTTTCAAGTGAAGGGAGAAAAAGTGTAGCTTTTCTAAGAAAACAATCAATGTTAGAAGCAAGATGATTTAGCAGCATGTTTAAGTTTGAGAATTGAGTGTGCTGTTTAAGGCAATATGCTCTCCCTCTCAGTGTTTCCATGGGTGAGGAACCTCATCTTTGTGCATAAGGAGAGCACACAAGTGAATGGGAGAAAAACTGCAGTTTTTTAAGAGAATCCTTTTAAGTTATAAACAAGATGATCTAGCAACTTGGTTAATATTGTGAATTCAGTTTGCTGTTTAAAGGAGTACTGAATACTTCTCAGTGTATTCCTGGATCAGCAACATCACCTTTCTGCTGAATCTCCCCATTCAAGTGAAAGGGAGAAGCACTGCAGCTCTTGTAAGAGAAGCATTAATGTTACAAGCAAGAGGGCCTTGCACCTTGTTAAGCATGCTGAACTGAGTTAGCTTTTGAAAGGAACACTGCCCAATTGTCAGCGTTCTCATGGGTGAGGATCGTGAACTTTGTGCAAAATCTCTGCATACCAGTAAATGGGAGAAAAACTGCAGGTTTCTAAGAGAATCTTTAACGTTAGAAACAAGAGGGTCTAGCAACTTGGTTAATATATTGAATTCAGTTTGCTCTTTAAAGGAGTACTGAATACCTCTCAGTGCTTTCCTGGAGGAGCGACATCACCTTTGTGCAGAATCACCCCTTTCAAGTGAAAGGGAGGAGCATTGCAGCTCTTGTAAGAGAGGCATTAATGTTACAAGCAAGAGGGCCTGGCACCTTGTTAAGCATGGTGAGCTAAGTTAGCTTTTGAAAGGAACGCCGCCTACCTGTCTGCAATTTCATGGGTGAGGAATATCAACTTTGTGCAAAATCACCACATACAAGTAAAGGGCAGAAAAATTGCAGATTTGTAAGAGAATCCTTCATGTTAGAAACAAGAGGGTCTAGCAACATGGTTAGTATGGTGAATTCAGTTTGCTTTTTAAAGGAGTACTGCCTACCTCTCAGTGTTTTCCTGGATCAGCAACATCAACTTTCTGCTGAATCTCCCCATTCAAGTGAATGGGAGAAGCACTGCAGCTCTTATAAGAGAAGCATTAATGTTCCAAGCAAGAGGGAATTTCACCTTGTTAAGCATGGTGAACTGAGGTAGCTTTTGAAAGGAACGCTGCCCAACTGTCAGTGTTTTCATGGGTGAGGATCATCAACTTTGTGCAAAATCACCACATACACTAAATGGGAGAAAACCTGCAGTTTTCTAAGAGAATCCTTCATGTTAGAAACAAGAGGGTCTAGAAACTCGGTTACTATGGTGAATTCAGTTTGCTCTTTAAAGAAGTACTGCGTTCCTCTCAGTGTTTTCCTGGATGAACAATATCACCTTTGTGTAGAATCACCCCATTCAACTGAAAGGGAGAAGCACTGTAGCTCTTGTAGAGAAGGATTAATTTTACAAGCAAGAGGGTCTTGCACCTTGTTAAGCTTGGTGAACTCTGTTAGTTTTTGAAAGGAACGCTGCCTAACTTTCAGCGTTTTCATGTGTGAGGAACATAAACTTTGTGCAAAATCACCGCATACAAGTGAATGGGAGAAAAACTGCAGTTTTTGTAAGAGCATCCTGAATGTTAGAAACAAGAGGGTCTAGCAACATTGTCAGTATCGTGAATTCAGTTTGCTCTCTAAAGGAGTACTGCTTACCTCCCAGTGTTTTCCTGGATCAGCAACATCACCTTGCTGCTGAATCTCCCCATTCAAGTGAAAGGGAGAATCACTGCAGCTTTGTAAGAGAAGCATTAATGTTACAAGCAAGATTGTGCTGCACCTTGTTAAGAATGGTGAACTGTGTTAGTTTTTGAAAGGAACGCTGCCTAACTTTCAGCGTTTTCATGTGTGAGGATCATAAACACTGTGCAAAATCAGCGCATACAAGTGAATGGGAGAAAAACTGCACTTTTTGAAAGACATTCCTTAATGTTAGAAACAAGAAGGTCTAGCAACTAGGTTCATATTGTGAATTCAGTTTGCTACTTAAAGGAGTACTGCCTACCTCTCAGTGTTTTCCTGGATGAGCAACATCACCTTTGTGTTGAATCACCCCATTCAAGTGAAAGGGAGAAGCACTGTAGCTCTTGTAGAGAAGGATTAATTTTACAAGCAAGAGGGTCTTGCACCTTCTTAAGCAATGTGAACTCTGTTAGTTTTTGAAAGGAACGCTGCCTAACTTTCAGGGTTTTCATGTGTGAGGAACATAAACGTTGTGCAAAATCACCGCATACAAGCAAATGGGAGAAAAACTGCAGGTTTGTAAAAGAATCTTTAATGTTAGAAAAAAGAGGGTCTAGAACCATGGTTAGTATTGTGAATCTATTTTGCTCTTGAAAGGAATTCTATCTACTTAGCACTGTTTTCCTGGATGAGCAATATCACTTTTGTGTTGAATCACCCCATTCAAGTGAATTGGGGAAGCCCTGTAGCACTTGTAAGAGAACGATTAACTTTACAAGCAAGAGTGTCTTGCACCTTGCTAAGCATGCTGAACTGTGTTAGTTTTTGAAAGGAATGCTGCTAACCTTCAGCCCTTTCATGGGTGAGGAACATAAAGTTTGTGCAAAATCACCGCATACAAGTGAATGGGAGAAATACTGCAGATTTGTAAGAGAATCCTTCATGTTAGAAACAAGAGGGTCTAGCAACATGGTTAGTATGGTGAATTCAGTCTGCTCTTTAAAGGAGTACTGCCTACCTCTCAGTGTTTTCCTGGATCAGCAACATCACCATTCTGCTGAATCTCCCCATTCAAGTGAGTGGGAGAAGCACTGCAGCTCTTGTAAGAGAAGCATTAATGTTACAAGCAAGAGGGCCTGGCACCTTGTTAAGCATGGTGAGCAAAGTTAGCTTTTGAAAGGAACGCCGCCTAACAGTCTGCAATTACATGGGTGAAGAATATCAACTTTGTGCAAAATCACCTCATACAAGTAAAGGGCCGAAAAATTGCAGATTTGTAGGAGAATCCTTCATGTTAGAAACAAGAGGGTCTAGCAACATGGTTAGTATGGTGAATTCAGTTTGCTCTTTAAAGGAGTACTGCATTCATCTCTGTGTTTTCCTGGATGAGCTATATCACCTTTGTGTTGAATCACCCCTCAAGTCAAAGGGAGAAGCAGTGCAGCTCTTGTAAGAGAAGCATTAATATTAAAAGCAAGAGGGTCTTGCACCTTGTTAAGCATGGTGAACTGAGCTAGTTTTTAAGAGGAACGCTGCCTAACTTTCAGTGTTTTCATGGGTGAGGAACATAAACTTTGTGCAAAATCACCACTTAAAAGTAAATGGGAGAAAAACTGTAGCTTTTGTAAGAGATTCCCTAATGGTAGAAACAAGAGGGTCTAGCAACTTGATTAATATTGTGAATTCAGTTTGCTCTTTAAAGGAGTATTGCGTAAAGCTCAGTGTTTTCCTGGATGAGCAACATCACCTTTCTGCTGAGTCACCCCATTCAAGTGAACAGGAGAATCACTGCAGCTCTGTAAGAGAAGCATTAGTGTTACAAGCAAGAGGGCCTTTCACCTTGTTATGCATGGTGAACCGAGTTAGCATTTGAAAAGAACGCTTCCTTACTGTCAGCGTTTTCAAAGGTGAAGAATATCAACTTTGTGCAAAACAGCCTCTTTCAAGTGAAGGGAGAAAAAGTGTAGCTTTTCTAAGAAAACAATCAATGTTAGAAGCAAGATGATTTAGCAGCATGTTTAACTTTGAGAATTGAGTGTGCTGTTTAAGGCAATATGCTCTCCCTCTCAGTGTTTCCATGGGTGAGGAACCTCATCTTTGTGCATAAGGAGAGCACACAAGTGAATGGGAGAAAAACTGCAGTTTTTTAAGAGAATCCTTTTAAGTTATAAACAAGATGGTCTAGCAACTTGGTTAATATTGTGAATTCAGTTTGCTGTTTAAAGGAGTACTGAATACTTCTCAGTGTATTCCTGGATCAGCAACATCACCTTTCTGCTGAATCTCCCCATTCAAGTGAAAGGGAGAAGCACTGCAGCTCTTGTAAGAGAAGCATTAATGTTACAAGCAAGAGGGCCTTGCACCTTGTTAAGCATGCTGAACTGAGTTAGCTTTTGAAAGGAACACTGCCCAATTGTCAGCGTTCTCATGGGTGAGGATCGTGAACTTTGTGCAAAATCTCTGCATACCAGTAAATGGGAGAAAAACTGCAGGTTTCTAAGAGAATCTTTAACGTTAGAAACAAGAGGGTCTAGCAACTTGGTTAATATATTGAATTCAGTTTGCTCTTTAAAGGAGTACTGAATACCTCTCAGTGCTTTCCTGGAGGAGCGACATCACCTTTGTGCAGAATCACCCCTTTCAAGTGAAAGGGAGGAGCATTGCAGCTCTTGTAAGAGACGCATTAATGTTACAAGCAAGAGGGCCTGGCACCTTGTTAAGCATGGTGAGCTAAGTTAGCTTTTGAAAGGAACGCCGCCTACCTGTCTGCAATTTCATGGGTGAGGAATATCAACTTTGTGCAAAATCACCACATACAAGTAAAGGGCAGAAGAACTGCAGATTTGTAGGAGAATCCTTCATGTTAGAAACAAGAGGGTCTAGCAACATGGTTAGTATGGTGAATTCAGTTTGCTTTTTAAAGGAGTACTGCCTACCTCTCAGTGTTTTCCTGGATCAGCAACATCAACTTTCTGCTGAATCTCCCCATTCAAGTGAATGGGAGAAACACTGCAGCTCTTATAAGAGAAGCATTAATGTTCCAAGCAAGAGGGAATTTCACCTTGTTAAGCATGGTGAACTGAGGTAGCTTTTGAAAGGAACGCTGCCCAACTGTCAGTGTTTTCATGGGTGAGGATCATCAACTTTGTGCAAAATCACCACATACACTAAATGGGAGAAAACCTGCAGTTTTCTAAGAGAATCCTTCATGTTAGAAACAAGAGGGTCTAGAAACTCGATTACTATGGTGAATTCAGTTTGCTCTTTAAAGAAGTACTGCGTTCCTCTCAGTGTTTTCCTGGATGAACAATATCACCTTTGTGTAGAATCACCCCATTCAACTGAAAGGGAGAAGCACTGTAGCTCTTGTAGAGAAGGATTAATTTTACAAGCAAGAGGGTCTTGCACCTTGTTAAGCTTGGTGAACTCTGTTAGTTTTTGAAAGGAACGCTGCCTAACTTTCAGCGTTTTCATGTGTGAGGAACATAAACTTTGTGCAAAATCACCGCATACAAGTGAATGGGAGAAAAACTGCAGTTTTTGTAAGAGCATCCTGAATGTTAGAAACAAGAGGGTCTAGCAACTTTGTCAGTATCGTGAAGTCAGTTTGCTCTCTAAAGGAGTACTGCTTACCTCCCAGTGTTTTCCTGGATCAGCAACATCACCTTGCTGCTGAATCTCCCCATTCAAGTGAAAGGGAGAATCACTGCAGCTTTGTAAGAGAAGCATTAATGTTACAAGCAAGATGGTGCTGCACCTTGTTAAGAATGGTGAACTGTGTTAGTTTTTGAAAGGAACGCTGCCTAACTTTCAGTGTTTTCATGTGTGAGGATCATAAACACTGTGCAAAATCAGCGCATACAAGTGAATGGGAGAAAAACTGCACTTTTTGAAAGACATTCCTTAATGTTAGAAACAAGAAGGTCTAGCAACTTGGTTCATATTGTGAATTCAGTTTGCTACTTAAAGGAGTACTGCCTACCTCTCAGTGTTTTCCTGGATGAGCAACATCACCTTTGTGTTGAATCACCCCATTCAAGTGAAAGGGAGAAGCACTGTAGCTCTTGTAGAGAAGGATTAATTTTACAAGCAAGAGGGTCTTGCACCTTCTTAAGCAATGTGAACTCTGTTAGTTTTTGAAAGGAACGCTGCCTAACTTTCAGGGTTTTCATGTGTGAGGAACATAAACGTTGTGCAAAATCACCGCATACAAGCAAATGGGAGAAAAACTGCAGGTTTGTAAAAGAATCTTTAATGTTAGAAAAAAGAGGGTCTAGCACCATGGTTAGTATTGTGAATCTATTTTGCTCTTGAAAGTTATTCTGCCTACTTAGCACTGTTTTCCTGGATGAGCAATATCACTTTTGTGTTGAATCACCCCATTCAAGTGAATTGGGGAAGCCCTGGAGCACTTGTAAGAGAACGATTAACTTTACAAGCAAGAGTGTCTTGCACCTTGCTAAGCATGCTGAACTGTGTTAGTTTTTGAAAGGAATGCTGCCTAACCTTCAGCCCTTTCATGGGTGAGGAACATAAAGTTTGTGCAAAATCACCGCATACAAGTGAATGGGAGAAATACTGCAGATTTGTAAGAGAATCCTTCATGTTAGAAACAAGAGGGTCTAGCAACATGGTTAGTATGGTGAATTCAGTCTGCTCTTTAAAGGAGTACTGCCTACCTCTCAGTGTTTTCCTGCATCAGCAACATCACCTTTCTGCTGAATCTCCCCATTCAAGTGAGAGGGAGAAGCACTGCAGCTCTTATAAGAGAAGCAGTAATGTTCCAAGCAAGAGGGAATTTCACCTTGTTAAGCATGGTGAACTGAGGTAGCTTTTGAAAGGAACGCTGAGCAACTGTCAGCGTTTTCATGGGTGAGGATCATCAACTTTGTGCAAAATCACCACATACACTAAATGGGAGAAAACCTGCAGTTTTCTAAGAGAATCCTTAATGTTAGAAGTAAGAGGGTCTAGAAACTCGGTTACTATGGTGAATTCAGTTTGCTCTTTAAAGGAGTACTGCATTCATCTCTGTGTTTTCCTGGATGAGCTATATCACCTTTGTGTTGAATCACCCCACTCAAGTGAAAGGGATAAGAAGTGCAGCTCTTGTAAGAGAAGCATTAATGTTACAAGCAAGAGGGCCTGGCACCTTGTTAAGCATGGTGAGCTAAGTTAGCTTTTGAAAGGAACGCCGCCTAACTGTCTGCAATTACATGGGTGAAGAATATCAACTTTGTGCAAAATCACCTCATACAAGTAAAGGGCCGAAAAATTGCAGATTTGTAGGAGAATCCTTCATGTTAGAAACAAGAGGGTCTAGCAACATGGTTAGTATGGTGAATCCAGTTTGCTCTTTAAAGGAGTACTGCATTCATCTCTGTGTTTTCCTGGATGAGCAACATCACCTTTGTGTTGAATCACCCCATTCAAGTGAAAGGGAGAAGCACTGTAGCTCTTGTAGAGAAGGATTAATTTTACAAGCAAGAGGGTCTTGCACCTTCTTAAGCAATGTGAACTCTGTTAGTTTTTGAAAGGAACGCTGCCTAACTTTCAGGGTTTTCATGTGTGAGGAACATAAACGTTGTGCAAAATCACCGCATACAAGCAAATGGGAGAAAAACTGCAGGTTTGTAAAAGAATCTTTAATGTTAGAAAAAAGAGGGTCTAGAACCATGGTTAGTATTGTGAATCTATTTTGCTCTTGAAAGGAATTCTATCTACTTAGCACTGTTTTCCTGGATGAGCAATATCACTTTTGTGTTGAATCACCCCATTCAAGTGAATTGGGGAAGCCCTGTAGCACTTGTAAGAGAACGATTAACTTTACAAGCAAGAGTGTCTTGCACCTTGCTAAGCATGCTGAACTGTGTTAGTTTTTGAAAGGAATGCTGCTAACCTTCAGCCCTTTCATGGGTGAGGAACATAAAGTTTGTGCAAAATCACCGCATACAAGTGAATGGGAGAAATACTGCAGATTTGTAAGAGAATCCTTCATGTTAGAAACAAGAGGGTCTAGCAACATGGTTAGTATGGTGAATTCAGTCTGCTCTTTAAAGGAGTACTGCCTACCTCTCAGTGTTTTCCTGGATCAGCAACATCACCTTTCTGCTGAATCTCCCCATTCAAGTGAGTGGGAGAAGCACTGCAGCTCTTGTAAGAGAAGCATTAATGTTACAAGCAAGAGGGCCTGGCACCTTGTTAAGCATGGTGAGCAAAGTTAGCTTTTGAAAGGAACGCCGCCTAACAGTCTGCAATTACATGGGTGAAGAATATCAACTTTGTGCAAAATCACCTCATACAAGTAAAGGGCCGAAAAATTGCAGATTTGTAGGAGAATCCTTCATGTTAGAAACAAGAGGGTCTAGCAACATGGTTAGTATGGTGAATTCAGTTTGCTCTTTAAAGGAGTACTGCATTCATCTCTGTGTTTTCCTGGATGAGCTATATCACCTTTGTGTTGAATCACCCCTCAAGTCAAAGGGAGAAGCAGTGCAGCTCTTGTAAGAGAAGCATTAATATTAAAAGCAAGAGGGTCTTGCACCTTGTTAAGCATGGTGAACTGAGCTAGTTTTTAAGAGGAACGCTGCCTAACTTTCAGTGTTTTCATGGGTGAGGAACATAAACTTTGTGCAAAATCACCACTTAAAAGTAAATGGGAGAAAAACTGTAGCTTTTGTAAGAGATTCCCTAATGGTAGAAACAAGAGGGTCTAGCAACTTGATTAATATTGTGAATTCAGTTTGCTCTTTAAAGGAGTATTGCGTAAAGCTCAGTGTTTTCCTGGATGAGCAACATCACCTTTCTGCTGAGTCACCCCATTCAAGTGAACAGGAGAATCACTGCAGCTCTGTAAGAGAAGCATTAGTGTTACAAGCAAGAGGGCCTTTCACCTTGTTATGCATGGTGAACCGAGTTAGCATTTGAAAAGAACGCTTCCTTACTGTCAGCGTTTTCAAAGGTGAAGAATATCAACTTTGTGCAAAACAGCCTCTTTCAAGTGAAGGGAGAAAAAGTGTAGCTTTTCTAAGAAAACAATCAATGTTAGAAGCAAGATGATTTAGCAGCATGTTTAACTTTGAGAATTGAGTGTGCTGTTTAAGGCAATATGCTCTCCCTCTCAGTGTTTCCATGGGTGAGGAACCTCATCTTTGTGCATAAGGAGAGCACACAAGTGAATGGGAGAAAAACTGCAGTTTTTTAAGAGAATCCTTTTAAGTTATAAACAAGATGGTCTAGCAACTTGGTTAATATTGTGAATTCAGTTTGCTGTTTAAAGGAGTACTGAATACTTCTCAGTGTATTCCTGGATCAGCAACATCACCTTTCTGCTGAATCTCCCCATTCAAGTGAAAGGGAGAAGCACTGCAGCTCTTGTAAGAGAAGCATTAATGTTACAAGCAAGAGGGCCTTGCACCTTGTTAAGCATGCTGAACTGAGTTAGCTTTTGAAAGGAACACTGCCCAATTGTCAGCGTTCTCATGGGTGAGGATCGTGAACTTTGTGCAAAATCTCTGCATACCAGTAAATGGGAGAAAAACTGCAGGTTTCTAAGAGAATCTTTAACGTTAGAAACAAGAGGGTCTAGCAACTTGGTTAATATATTGAATTCAGTTTGCTCTTTAAAGGAGTACTGAATACCTCTCAGTGCTTTCCTGGAGGAGCGACATCACCTTTGTGCAGAATCACCCCTTTCAAGTGAAAGGGAGGAGCATTGCAGCTCTTGTAAGAGAGGCATTAATGTTACAAGCAAGAGGGCCTGGCACCTTGTTAAGCATGGTGAGCTAAGTTAGCTTTTGAAAGGAACGCCGCCTACTTGTCTGCAATTTCATGGGTGAGGAATATCAACTTTGTGCAAAATCACCACATACAAGTAAAGGGCAGAAGAACTGCAGATTTGTAGGAGAATCCTTCATGTTAGAAACAAGAGGGTCTAGCAACATGGTTAGTATGGTGAATTCAGTTTGCTTTTTAAAGGAGTACTGCCTACCTCTCAGTGTTTTCCTGGATCAGCAACATCAACTTTCTGCTGAATCTCCCCATTCAAGTGAATGGGAGAAGCACTGCAGCTCTTATAAGAGAAGCATTAATGTTCCAAGCAAGAGGGAATTTCACCTTGTTAAGCATGGTGAACTGAGGTAGCTTTTGAAAGGAACGCTGCCCAACTGTCAGTGTTTTCATGGGTGAGGATCATCAACTTTGTGCAAAATCACCACATACACTAAATGGGAGAAAACCTGCAGTTTTCTAAGAGAATCCTTCATGTTAGAAACAAGAGGGTCTAGAAACTCGGTTACTATGGTGAATTCAGTTTGCTCTTTAAAGAAGTACTGCGTTCCTCTCAGTGTTTTCCTGGATGAACAATATCACCTTTGTGTAGAATCACCCCATTCAACTGAAAGGGAGAAGCACTGTAGCTCTTGTAGAGAAGGATTAATTTTACAAGCAAGAGGGTCTTGCACCTTGTTAACCTTGGTGAACTCTGTTAGTTTTTGAAAGGAACGCTGCCTAACTTTCAGCGTTTTCATGTGTGAGGAACATAAACTTTGTGCAAAATCACCGCATACAAGTGAATGGGAGAAAAACTGCAGTTTTTGTAAGAGCATCCTGAATGTTAGAAACAAGAGGGTCTAGCAACTTTGTCAGTATCGTGAAGTCAGTTTGCTCTCTAAAGGAGTACTGCTTACCTCCCAGTGTTTTCCTGGATCAGCAACATCACCTTGCTGCTGAATCTCCCCATTCAAGTGAAAGGGAGAATCACTGCAGCTTTGTAAGAGAAGCATTAATGTTACAAGCAAGATGGTGCTGCACCTTGTTAAGAATGGTGAACTGTGTTAGTTTTTGAAAGGAACGCTGCCTAACTTTCAGCGTTTTCATGTGTGAGGATCATAAACACTGTGCAAAATCAGCGCATACAAGTGAATGGGAGAAAAACTGCACTTTTTGAAAGACATTCCTTAATGTTAGAAACAAGAAGGTCTAGCAACTTGGTTCATATTGTGAATTCAGTTTGCTACTTAAAGGAGTACTGCCTACCTCTCAGTGTTTTCCTGGATGAGCAACATCACCTTTGTGTTGAATCACCCCATTCAAGTGAAAGGGAGAAGCACTGTAGCTCTTGTAGAGAAGGATTAATTTTACAAGCAAGAGGGTCTTGCACCTTCTTAAGCAATGTGAACTCTGTTAGTTTTTGAAAGGAACGCTGCCTAACTTTCAGGGTTTTCATGTGTGAGGAACATAAACGTTGTGCAAAATCACCGCATACAAGCAAATGGGAGAAAAACTGCAGGTTTGTAAAAGAATCTTTAATGTTAGAAAAAAGAGGGTCTAGCACCATGGTTAGTATTGTGAATCTATTTTGCTCTTGAAAGTTATTCTGCCTACTTAGCACTGTTTTCCTGGATGAGCAATATCACTTTTGTGTTGAATCACCCCATTCAAGTGAATTGGGGAAGCCCTGGAGCACTTGTAAGAGAACGATTAACTTTACAAGCAAGAGTGTCTTGCACCTTGCTAAGCATGCTGAACTGTGTTAGTTTTTGAAAGGAATGCTGCCTAACCTTCAGCCCTTTCATGGGTGAGGAACATAAAGTTTGTGCAAAATCACCGCATACAAGTGAATGGGAGAAATACTGCAGATTTGTAAGAGAATCCTTCATGTTAGAAACAAGAGGGTCTAGCAACATGGTTAGTATGGTGAATTCAGTCTGCTCTTTAAAGGAGTACTGCCTACCTCTCAGTGTTTTCCTGCATCAGCAACATCACCTTTCTGCTGAATCTCCCCATTCAAGTGAGAGGGAGAAGCACTGCAGCTCTTATAAGAGAAGCAGTAATGTTCCAAGCAAGAGGGAATTTCACCTTGTTAAGCATGGTGAACTGAGGTAGCTTTTGAAAGGAACGCTGAGCAACTGTCAGCGTTTTCATGGGTGAGGATCATCAACTTTGTGCAAAATCACCACATACACTAAATGGGAGAAAACCTGCAGTTTTCTAAGAGAATCCTTAATGTTAGAAGTAAGAGGGTCTAGAAACTCGGTTACTATGGTGAATTCAGTTTGCTCTTTAAAGGAGTACTGCATTCATCTCTGTGTTTTCCTGGATGAGCTATATCACCTTTGTGTTGAATCACCCCACTCAAGTGAAAGGGATAAGAAGTGCAGCTCTTGTAAGAGAAGCATTAATGTTACAAGCAAGAGGGCCTGGCACCTTGTTAAGCATGGTGAGCTAAGTTAGCTTTTGAAAGGAACGCCGCCTAACTGTCTGCAATTACATGGGTGAAGAATATCAACTTTGTGCAAAATCACCTCATACAAGTAAAGGGCCGAAAAATTGCAGATTTGTAGGAGAATCCTTCATGTTAGAAACAAGAGGGTCTAGCAACATGGTTAGTATGGTGAATCCAGTTTGCTCTTTAAAGGAGTACTGCATTCATCTCTGTGTTTTCCTGGATGAGCTATATCACCTTTGTGTTGAATCACCCCTCAAGTCAAAGGGAGAAGCAGTGCAGCTCTTGTAAGAGAAGCATTAATATTAAAAGCAAGAGGGTCTTGCACCTTGTTAAGCATGGTGAACTGACCTAGTTTTTAAGAGGAACGCTGCCTAACTTTCAGTGTTTTCATGGGTGAGGAACATAAACTTTGTGCAAAATCACCACTTAAAAGTAAATGGGAGAAAAACTGTAGCTTTTGTAAGAGATTCCCTAATAGTAGAAACAAGAGGGTCTAGCAACTTGGTTAATATTGTGAATTCAGTTTGCTCTTTAAAGGAGTATTGCGTAAAGCTCAGTGTTTTCCTGGATGAGCAACATCACCTTTCTGCTGAGTCACCCCATTCAAGTGAACAGGAGAATCACTGCAGCTCTGTAAGAGAAGCATTAGTGTTACAAGCAAGAGGGCCTTTCACCTTGTTATGCATGGTGAACCGAGTTAGCATTTGAAAAGAACGCTTCCTTACTGTCAGCGTTTTCAAAGGTGAAGAATATCAACTTTGTGCAAAACAGCCTCTTTGAAGTGAAGGGAGAAAAAGTGTAGCTTTTCTAAGAAAACAATCAATGTTAGAAGCAAGATGATTTAGCAGCATGTTTAAGTTTGAGAATTGAGTGTGCTGTTTAAGGCAATATGCTCTCCCTCTCAGTGTTTCCATGGGTGAGGAACCTCATCTTTGTGCATAAGGAGAGCACACAAGTGAATGGGAGAAAAACTGCAGTTTTTTAAGAGAATCCTTTTAAGTTATAAACAAGATGGTCTAGCAACTTGGTTAATATTGTGAATTCAGTTTGCTGTTTAAAGGAGTACTGAATACTTCTCAGTGTATTCCTGGAGGAGCGACATCACCTTTGTGCAGAATCACCCCTTTCAAGTGAAAGGGAGGAGCATTGCAGCTCTTGTAAGAGAGGCATTAATGTTACAAGCAAGAGGGCCTGGCACCTTGTTAAGCATGGTGAGCTAAGTTAGCTTTTGAAAGGAACGCCGCCTACCTGTCTGCAATTTCATGGGTGAGGAATATCAACTTTGTGCAAAATCACCACATACAAGTAAAGGGCAGAAAAATTGCAGATTTGTAAGAGAATCCTTCATGTTAGAAACAAGAGGGTCTAGCAACATGGTTAGTATGGTGAATTCAGTTTGCTTTTTAAAGGAGTACTGCCTACCTCTCAGTGTTTTCCTGGATCAGCAACATCAACTTTCTGCTGAATCTCCCCATTCAAGTGAATGGGAGAAGCACTGCAGCTCTTATAAGAGAAGCATTAATGTTCCAAGCAAGAGGGAATTTCACCTTGTTAAGCATGGTGAACTGAGGTAGCTTTTGAAAGGAACGCTGCCCAACTGTCAGTGTTTTCATGGGTGAGGATCATCAACTTTGTGCAAAATCACCACATACACTAAATGGGAGAAAACCTGCAGTTTTCTAAGAGAATCCTTCATGTTAGAAACAAGAGGGTCTAGAAACTCGGTTACTATGGTGAATTCAGTTTGCTCTTTAAAGGAGTATTGCGTAAAGCTTAGTGTTTTCCTGGATGAGCAACATCACCTTTCTGCTGAGTCACCCCATTCAAGTGAACAGGAGAATCACTGCAGCTCTGTAAGAGAAGCATTAGTGTTACAAGCAAGACGGCCTTTCACCTTGTTATGCATGGTGAACCGAGTTAGCATTTAAAAAGAACGCTTCCTTACTGTCAGCGTTTTCAAAGGTGAAGAATATCAACTTTGTGCAAAACAGCCTCTTTCAAGTGAAGGGAGAAAAAGTGTAGCTTTTCTAAGAAAACAATCAATGTTAGAAGCAAGATGATTTAGCAGCATGTTTAAGTTTGAGAATTGAGTGTGCTGTTTAAGGCAATACGCTCTCCCTCTCAGTGTTTCCATGGGTGAGGAAAATCATCTTTGTGCATAAGGAGAGCACACAAGTGAATGGGAGAAAAACTGCAGTTTTTTAAGAGAATCCTTTTAAGTTATAAACAAGATGGTCTAGCAACTTGGTTAATATTGTGAATTCAGTTTGCTGTTTAAAGGAGTACTGAATACTTCTCAGTGTATTCCTGGATCAGCAACATCACCTTTCTGCTGAATCTCCCCATTCAAGTGAAAGGGAGAAGCACTGCAGCTCTTGTAAGAGAAGCATTAATGTTACAAGCAAGAGGGCCTTGCACCTTGTTAAGCATGCTGAACTGAGTTAGCTTTTGAAAGGAACACTGCCCAATTGTCAGCGTTCTCATGGGTGAGGATCGTCAACTTTGTGCAAAATCTCTGCATACCAGTAAATGGGAGAAAAACTGCAGGTTTCTAAGAGAATCTTTAACGTTAGAAACAAGAGGGTCTAGCAACTTGGTTAATATATTGAATTCAGTTTGCTCTTTAAAGGAGTACTGAATACCTCTCAGTGCTTTCCTGGAGGAGCGACATCACCTTTGTGCAGAATCACCCCTTTCAAGTGAAAGGGAGGAGCATTGCAGCTCTTGTAAGAGAGGCATTAATGTTACAAGCAAGAGGGCCTGGCACCTTGTTAAGCATGGTGAGCTAAGTTAGCTTTTGAAAGGAACGCCGCCTACCTGTCTGCAATTTCATGGGTGAGGAATATCAACTTTGTGCAAAATCACCACATACAAGTAAAGGGCAGAAGAACTGCAGATTTGTAGGAGAATCCTTCATGTTAGAAACAAGAGGGTCTAGCAACATGGTTAGTATGGTGAATTCAGTTTGCTTTTTAAAGGAGTACTGCCTACCTCTCAGTGTTTTCCTGGATCAGCAACATCAACTTTCTGCTGAATCTCCCCATTCAAGTGAATGGGAGAAGCACTGCAGCTCTTATAAGAGAAGCATTAATGTTCCAAGCAAGAGGGAATTTCACCTTGTTAAGCATGGTGAACTGAGGTAGCTTTTGAAAGGAACGCTGCCCAACTGTCAGTGTTTTCATGGGTGAGGATCATCAACTTTGTGCAAAATCACCACATACACTAAATGGGAGAAAACCTGCAGTTTTCTAAGAGAATCCTTCATGTTAGAAACAAGAGGGTCTAGAAACTCGGTTACTATGGTGAATTCAGTTTGCTCTTTAAAGAAGTACTGCGTTCCTCTCAGTGTTTTCCTGGATGAACAATATCACCTTTGTGTAGAATCACCCCATTGA
The DNA here is from genome assembly GCF_047511655.1 of Castor canadensis. Lineage (NCBI taxonomy): Eukaryota > Metazoa > Chordata > Mammalia > Rodentia > Castoridae > Castor > Castor canadensis. The sequence goes on along the minus strand of NC_133401.1, from coordinate 35,810,470 downwards.
ACTGAAAGGGAGAAGCACTGTAGCTCTTGTAGAGAAGGATTAATTTTACAAGCAAGAGGGTCTTGCACCTTGTTAAGCTTGGTGAACTCTGTTAGTTTTTGAAAGGAACGCTGCCTAACTTTCAGCGTTTTCATGTGTGAGGAACATAAACTTTGTGCAAAATCACCGCATACAAGTGAATGGGAGAAAAACTGCAGTTTTTGTAAGAGCATCCTGAATGTTAGAAACAAGAGGGTCTAGCAACATTGTCAGTATCGTGAATTCAGTTTGCTCTATAAAGGAGTACTGCTTACCTGCCAGTGTTTTCCTGGATCAGCAACATCACCTTGCTGCTGAATCTCCCCATTCAAGTGAAAGGGAGAATCACTGCAGCTTTGTAAGAGAAGCATTAATGTTACAAGCAAGATGGTGCTGCACCTTGTTAAGAATGGTGAACTGTGTTAGTTTTTGAAAGGAACGCTGCCTAACTTTCAGCGTTTTCATGTGTGAGGATCATAAACACTGTGCAAAATCAGCGCATACAAGTGAATGGGAGAAAAACTGCACTTTTTGAAAGACATTCCTTAATGTTAGAAACAAGAAGGTCTAGCAACTTGGTTCATATTGTGAATTCAGTTTGCTACTTAAAGGAGTACTGCCTACCTCTCAGTGTTTTCCTGGATGAGCAACATCACCTTTGTGTTGAATCACCCCATCCAAGTGAAAGGGAGAAGCACTGTAGCTCTTGTAGAGAAGGATTAATTTTACAAGCAAGAGGGTCTTGCACCTTCTTAAGCAATGTGAACTCTGTTAGTTTTTGAAAGGAACGCTGCCTAACTTTCAGGGTTTTCATGGGTGAGGAACATAAACGTTGTGCAAAATCACCGCATACAAGCAAATGGGAGAAAAACTGCAGGTTTGTAAAAGAATCTTTAATGTTAGAAAAAAGAGGGTCTAGCACCATGGTTAGTATTGTGAATCTATTTTGCTCTTGAAAGAAATTCTGCCTACTTAGCACTGTTTTCCTGGATGAGCAATATCACTTTTGTGTTGAATCACCCCATTCAAGTGAATTGGGGAAGCCCTGTAGCACTTGTAAGAGAACGATTAACTTTACAAGCAAGAGTGTCTTGCACCTTGCTAAGCATGCTGAACTGTGTTAGTTTTTGAAAGGAATGCTGCTAACCTTCAGCCCTTTCATGGGTGAGGAACATAAAGTTTGTGCAAAATCACCGCATACAAGTGAATGGGAGAAATACTCCAGATTTGTAAGAGAATCCTTCATGTTAGAAACAAGAGGGTCTAGCAACATGGTTAGTATGGTGAATTCAGTCTGCTCTTTAAAGGAGTACTGCCTACCTCTCAGTGTTTTCCTGGATCAGCAACATCACCTTTCTGCTGAATCTCCCCATTCAAGTGAGTGGGAGAAGCACTGCAGCTCTTATAAGAGAAGCAGTAATGTTCCAAGCAAGAGGGAATTTCATCTTGTTAAGCATGGTGAACTGAGGTAGCTTTTGAAAGGAACACTGAGCAACTGTCAGCGTTTTCATGGGTGAGGATCATCAACTTTGTGCAAAATCACCACATACACTAAATGGGAGAAAACCTGCAGTTTTCTAAGAGAATCCTTAATGTTAGAAGTAAGAGGGTCTAGAAACTCGGTTACTATGGTGAATTCAGTTTGCTCTTTAAAGGAGTACTGCATTCATCTCAGTGTTTTCCTGGATGAGCTATATCACCTTTGTGTTGAATCACCCCACTCAAGTGAAAGGGAGAAGCAGTGCAGCTCTTGTAAGAGAAGCATTAATATTAAAAGCAAGAGGGTCTTTCACCTTGTTAAGCATGGTGAACTGAGCTAGTTTTTAAGAGGAACGCTGCCTAACTTTCAGTGTTTTCATGGGTGAGGAACATAAACTTTTTGCAAAATCACCACATAAAAGTAAATGGGAGAAAAACTGTAGCTTTTGTAAGAGATTCCCTAATGGTAGAAACAAGAGGGTCTAGCAACTTGGTTAATATTGTGAATTCAGTTTGCTCTTTAAAGGAGTATTGCGTAAAGCTCAGTGTTATCCTGGATGAGCAACATCACCTTTCTGCTGAGTCACCCCATTCAAGTGAACAGGAGAATCACTGCAGCTCTGTAAGAGAACCATTAGTGTTACAAGCAAGAGGGCCTTTCACCTTGTTATGCATGGTGAACCGAGTTAGCATTTGAAAAGAACGCTTCCTTACTGTCAGCGTTTTCAAAGGTGAAGAATATCAACTTTGTGCAAAACAGCCTCTTTCAAGTGAAGGGAGAAAAAGTGTAGCTTTTCTAAGAAAACAATTAATGTTAGAAGCAAGATGATTTAGCAGCATGTTTAAGTTTGAGAATTGAGTGTGCTGTTTAAGGCAATACGCTCTCCCTCTCAGTGTTTCCATGGGTGAGGAACCTCATCTTTGTGCATAAGGAGAGCACACAAGTGAATGGGAGAAAAACTGCAGTTTTTTAAGAGAATCCTTTTAAGTTATAAACAAGATGGTCTAGCAACTTGGTTAATATTGTGAATTCAGTTTGCTGTTTAAAGGAGTACTGAATACTTCTCAGTGTATTCCTGGATCAGCAACATCACCTTTCTGCTGAATCTCCCCATTCAAGTGAAAGGGAGAAGCACTGCAGCTCTTGTAAGAGAAGCATTAATGTTACAAGCAAGAGGGCCTTGCACCTTGTTAAGCATGCTGAACTGAGTTAGCTTTTGAAAGGAACACTGCCCAATTGTCAGCGTTCTCATGGGTGAGGATCGTCAACTTTGTGCAAAATCTCTGCATACCAGTAAATGGGAGAAAAACTGCAGGTTTCTAAGAGAATCTTTAACGTTAGAAACAAGAGGGTCTAGCAACTTGGTTAATATATTGAATTCAGTTTGCTCTTTAAAGGAGTACTGAATACCTCTCAGTGCTTTCCTGGAGGAGCGACATCACCTTTGTGCAGAATCACCCCTTTCAAGTGAAAGGGAGGAGCATTGCAGCTCTTGTAAGAGAGGCATTAATGTTACAAGCAAGAGGGCCTGGCACCTTGTTAAGCATGGTGAGCTAAGTTAGCTTTTGAAAGGAACGCCGCCTACCTGTCTGCAATTTCATGGGTGAGGAATATCAACTTTGTGCAAAATCACCACATACAAGTAAAGGGCAGAAAAATTGCAGATTTGTAAGAGAATCCTTCATGTTAGAAACAAGAGGGTCTAGCAACATGGTTAGTATGGTGAATTCAGTTTGCTTTTTAAAGGAGTACTGCCTACCTCTCAGTGTTTTCCTGGATCAGCAACATCAACTTTCTGCTGAATCTCCCCATTCAAGTGAATGGGAGAAGCACTGCAGCTCTTATAAGAGAAGCATTAATGTTCCAAGCAAGAGGGAATTTCACCTTGTTAAGCATGGTGAACTGAGGTAGCTTTTGAAAGGAACGCTGCCCAACTGTCAGTGTTTTCATGGGTGAGGATCATCAACTTTGTGCAAAATCACCACATACACTAAATGGGAGAAAACCTGCAGTTTTCTAAGAGAATCCTTCATGTTAGAAACAAGAGGGTCTAGAAACTCGGTTACTATGGTGAATTCAGTTTGCTCTTTAAAGAAGTACTGCGTTCCTCTCAGTGTTTTCCTGGATGAACAATATCACCTTTGTGTAGAATCACCCCATTCAACTGAAAGGGAGAAGCACTGTAGCTCTTGTAGAGAAGGATTAATTTTACAAGCAAGAGGGTCTTGCACCTTGTTAAGCTTGGTGAACTCTGTTAGTTTTTGAAAGGAACGCTGCCTAACTTTCAGCGTTTTCATGTGTGAGGAACATAAACTTTGTGCAAAATCACCGCATACAAGTGAATGGGAGAAAAACTGCAGTTTTTGTAAGAGCATCCTGAATGTTAGAAACAAGAGGGTCTAGCAACATTGTCAGTATCGTGAATTCAGTTTGCTCTCTAAAGGAGTACTGCTTACCTCCCAGTGTTTTCCTGGATCAGCAACATCACCTTGCTGCTGAATCTCCCCATTCAAGTGAAAGGGAGAATCACTGCAGCTTTGTAAGAGAAGCATTAATGTTACAAGCAAGATTGTGCTGCACCTTGTTAAGAATGGTGAACTGTGTTAGTTTTTGAAAGGAACGCTGCCTAACTTTCAGCGTTTTCATGTGTGAGGATCATAAACACTGTGCAAAATCAGCGCATACAAGTGAATGGGAGAAAAACTGCACTTTTTGAAAGACATTCCTTAATGTTAGAAACAAGAAGGTCTAGCAACTTGGTTCATATTGTGAATTCAGTTTGCTACTTAAAGGAGTACTGCCTACCTCTCAGTGTTTTCCTGGATGAGCAACATCACCTTTGTGTTGAATCACCCCATTCAAGTGAAAGGGAGAAGCACTGTAGCTCTTGTAGAGAAGGATTAATTTTACAAGCAAGAGGGTCTTGCACCTTCTTAAGCAATGTGAACTCTGTTAGTTTTTGAAAGGAACGCTGCCTAACTTTCAGGGTTTTCATGTGTGAGGAACATAAACGTTGTGCAAAATCACCGCATACAAGCAAATGGGAGAAAAACTGCAGGTTTGTAAAAGAATCTTTAATGTTAGAAAAAAGAGGGTCTAGCACCATGGTTAGTATTGTGAATCTATTTTGTTCTTGAAAGTTATTCTGCCTACTTAGCACTGTTTTCCTGGATGAGCAATATCACTTTTGTGTTGAATCACCCCATTCAAGTGAATTGGGGAAGCCCTGGAGCACTTGTAAGAGAACGATTAACTTTACAAGCAAGAGTGTCTTGCACCTTGCTAAGCATGCTGAACTGTGTTAGTTTTTGAAAGGAATGCTGCCTAACCTTCAGCCCTTTCATGGGTGAGGAACATAAAGTTTGTGCAAAATCACCGCATACAAGTGAATGGGAGAAATACTGCAGATTTGTAAGAGAATCCTTCATGTTAGAAACAAGAGGGTCTAGCAACATGGTTAGTATGGTGAATTCAGTCTGCTCTTTAAAGGAGTACTGCCTACCTCTCAGTGTTTTCCTGGATCAGCAACATCACCTTTCTGCTGAATCTCCCCATTCAAGTGAGAGGGAGAAGCACTGCAGCTCTTATAAGAGAAGCAGTAATGTTCCAAGCAAGAGGGAATTTCACCTTGTTAAGCATGGTGAACTGAGGTAGCTTTTGAAAGGAACGCTGAGCAACTGTCAGCGTTTTCATGGGTGAGGATCATCAACTTTGTGCAAAATCACCACATACACTAAATGGGAGAAAACCTGCAGTTTTCTAAGAGAATCCTTAATGTTAGAAGTAAGAGGGTCTAGAAACTCGGTTACTATGGTGAATTCAGTTTGCTCTTTAAAGGAGTACTGCATTCATCTCTGTGTTTTCCTGGATGAGCTATATCACCTTTGTGTTGAATCACCCCACTCAAGTGAAAGGGATAAGAAGTGCAGCTCTTGTAAGAGAAGCATTAATGTTACAAGCAAGAGGGCCTGGCACCTTGTTAAGCATGGTGAGCTAAGTTAGCTTTTGAAAGGAACGCCGCCTAACTGTCTGCAATTACATGGGTGAAGAATATCAACTTTGTGCAAAATCACCTCATACAAGTAAAGGGCCGAAAAATTGCAGATTTGTAGGAGAATCCTTCATGTTAGAAACAAGAGGGTCTAGCAACATGGTTAGTATGGTGAATCCAGTTTGCTCTTTAAAGGAGTACTGCATTCATCTCTGTGTTTTCCTGGATGAGCTATATCACCTTTGTGTTGAATCACCCCTCAAGTCAAAGGGAGAAGCAGTGCAGCTCTTGTAAGAGAAGCATTAATATTAAAAGCAAGAGGGTCTTGCACCTTGTTAAGCATGGTGAACTGACCTAGTTTTTAAGAGGAACGCTGCCTAACTTTCAGTGTTTTCATGGGTGAGGAACATAAACTTTGTGCAAAATCACCACTTAAAAGTAAATGGGAGAAAAACTGTAGCTTTTGTAAGAGATTCCCTAATGGTAGAAACAAGAGGGTCTAGCAACTTGGTTAATATTGTGAATTCAGTTTGCTCTTTAAAGGAGTATTGCGTAAAGCTCAGTGTTTTCCTGGATGAGCAACATCACCTTTCTGCTGAGTCACCCCATTCAAGTGAACAGGAGAATCACTGCAGCTCTGTAAGAGAAGCATTAGTGTTACAAGCAAGAGGGCCTTTCACCTTGTTATGCATGGTGAACCGAGTTAGCATTTGAAAAGAACGCTTCCTTACTGTCAGCGTTTTCAAAGGTGAAGAATATCAACTTTGTGCAAAACAGCCTCTTTCAAGTGAAGGGAGAAAAAGTGTAGCTTTTCTAAGAAAACAATCAATGTTAGAAGCAAGATGATTTAGCAGCATGTTTAAGTTTGAGAATTGAGTGTGCTGTTTAAGGCAATATGCTCTCCCTCTCAGTGTTTCCATGGGTGAGGAACCTCATCTTTGTGCATAAGGAGAGCACACAAGTGAATGGGAGAAAAACTGCAGTTTTTTAAGAGAATCCTTTTAAGTTATAAACAAGATGGTCTAGCAACTTGGTTAATATTGTGAATTCAGTTTGCTGTTTAAAGGAGTACTGAATACTTCTCAGTGTATTCCTGGATCAGCAACATCACCTTTCTGCTGAATCTCCCCATTCAAGTGAAAGGGAGAAGCACTGCAGCTCTTGTAAGAGAAGCATTAATGTTACAAGCAAGAGGGCCTTGCACCTTGTTAAGCATGCTGAACTGAGTTAGCTTTTGAAAGGAACACTGCCCAATTGTCAGCGTTCTCATGGGTGAGGATCGTCAACTTTGTGCAAAATCTCTGCATACCAGTAAATGGGAGAAAAACTGCAGGTTTCTAAGAGAATCTTTAACGTTAGAAACAAGAGGGTCTAGCAACTTGGTTAATATATTGAATTCAGTTTGCTCTTTAAAGGAGTACTGAATACCTCTCAGTGCTTTCCTGGAGGAGCGACATCACCTTTGTGCAGAATCACCCCTTTCAAGTGAAAGGGAGGAGCATTGCAGCTCTTGTAAGAGAGGCATTAATGTTACAAGCAAGAGGGCCTGGCACCTTGTTAAGCATGGTGAGCTAAGTTAGCTTTTGAAAGGAACGCCGCCTACCTGTCTGCAATTTCATGGGTGAGGAATATCAACTTTGTGCAAAATCACCACATACAAGTAAAGGGCAGAAAAATTGCAGATTTGTAAGAGAATCCTTCATGTTAGAAACAAGAGGGTCTAGCAACATGGTTAGTATGGTGAATTCAGTCTGCTCTTTAAAGGAGTACTGCCTACCTCTCAGTGTTTTCCTGGATCAGCAACATCACCTTTCTGCTGAATCTCCCCATTCAAGTGAGTGGGAGAAGCACTGCAGCTCTTATAAGAGAAGCAGTAATGTTCCAAGCAAGAGGGAATTTCATCTTGTTAAGCATGGTGAACTGAGGTAGCTTTTGAAAGGAACGCTGAGCAACTGTCAGCGTTTTCATGGGTGAGGATCATCAACTTTGTGCAAAATCACCACATACACTAAATGGGAGAAAACCTGCAGTTTTCTAAGAGAATCCTTCATGTTAGAAGTAAGAGGGTCTAGAAACTCGGTTACTATGGTGAATTCAGTTTGCTCTTTAAAGGAGTACTGCATTCATCTCTGTGTTTTCCTGGATGAGCTATATCACGTTTGTGTTGAATCACCCCACACAAGTGAAAGGGAGAAGCAGTGCAGCTCTTGTAAGAGAAGCATTAATATTAAAAGCAAGAGGGTCTTGCACCTTGTTAAGCATGGTGAACTGAGCTAGTTTTTAAGAGGAACGCTGCCTAACTTTCAGTGTTTTCATGGGTGAGGAACATAAACTTTGTGCAAAATCACCACATAAAAGTAAATGGGAGAAAAACTGTAGCTTTTGTAAGAGATTCCCTAATGGTAGAAACAAGAGGGTCTAGCAACTTGGTTAATATTGTGAATTCAGTTTGCTCTTTAAAGGAGTATTGCGTAAAGCTCAGTGTTTTCCTGGATGAGCAACATCACCTTTCTGCTGAGTCACCCCATTCAAGTGAACAGGAGAATCACTGCAGCTCTGTAAGAGAACCATTAGTGTTACAAGCAAGAGTGCCTTTCACCTTGTTATGCATGGTGAACCGAGTTAGCATTTGAAAAGAACGCTTCCTTACTGTCAGCGTTTTCAAAGGTGAAGAATATCAACTTTGTGCAAAACAGCCTCTTTCAAGTGAAGGGAGAAAAAGTGTAGCTTTTCTAAGAAAACAATTAATGTTAGAAGCAAGATGATTTAGCAGCATGTTTAAGTTTGAGAATTGAGTGTGCTGTTTAAGGCAATACGCTCTCCCTCTCAGTGTTTCCATGGGTGAGGAACCTCATCTTTGTGCATAAGGAGAGCACACAAGTGAATGGGAGAAAAACTGCACTTTTTGAAAGACATTCCTTAATGTTAGAAACAAGAAGGTCTAGCAACTTGGTTCAGATTGTGAATTCAGTTTGCTACTTAAAGGAGTACTGCCTACCTCTCAGTGTTTTCCTGGATGAGCAACATCACCTTTGTGTTGAATCACCCCATTCAAGTGAAAGGGAGAAGCACTGTAGCTCTTGTAGAGAAGGATTAACTTTACAAGCAAGAGGGTCTTGCACCTTCTTAAGCAATGTGAACTCTGTTAGTTTTTGAAAGGAACGCTGCCTAACTTTCAGGGTTTTCATGTGTGAGGAACATAAACGTTGTGCAAAATCACCGCATACAAGCAAATGGGAGAAAAACTGCAGGTTTGTAAAAGAATCTTTAATGTTAGAAAAACGAGGGTCTAGCACCATGGTTAGTATTGTGAATCTATTTTGCTCTTGAAAGTTATTCTGCCTACTTAGCACTGTTTTCCTGGATGAGCAATATCACTTTTGTGTTGAATCACCCCATTCAAGTGAATTGGGGAAGCCCTGGAGCACTTGTAAGAGAACGATTAACTTTACAAGCAAGAGTGTCTTGCACCTTGCTAAGCATGCTGAACTGTGTTAGTTTTTGAAAGGAATGCTGCCTAACCTTCAGCCCTTTCATGGGTGAGGAACATAAAGTTTGTGCAAAATCACCGCATACAAGTGAAAGGGAGAAATACTGCAGATTTGTAAGAGAATCCTTCATGTTAGAAATAAGAGGGTCTAGCAACATGGTTAGTATGGTGAATTCAGTCTGCTCTTTAAAGGAGTACTGCCTACCTCTCAGTGTTTTCCTGGATCAGCAACATCACCTTTCTGCTGAATCTCCCCATTCAAGTGAGGGGGAGAAACAATGCAGCTCTTATAAGAGAAGCAGTAATGTTCCAAGCAAGAGGGAATTTCACCTTGTTAAGCATGGTGAACTGAGGAAGCTTTTGAAAGGAACGCTGAGCAACTGTCAGCGTTTTCATGGGTGAGGATCATCAACTTTGTGCAAAATCACCACATACACTAAATGGGAGAAAACCTGCAGTTTTCTAAGAGAATCCTTAATGTTAGAAGTAAGAGGGTCTAGAAACTCGGTTACTATGGTGAATTCAGTTTGCTCTTTAAAGGAGTACTGCATTCATCTCTGTGTTTTCCTGGATGAGCTATATCACCTTTGTGTTGAATCACCCCACTCAAGTGAAAGGGAGAAGCAGTGCAGCTCTTGTAAGAGAAGCATTAATATTAAAAGCAAGAGGGTCTTGCACCTTGTTAAGCATGGTGAACTGAGCTAGTTTTTAAGAGGAACGCTGCCTAACTTTCAGTGTTTTCATGGGTGAGGAACATAAACTTTGTGCAAAATCAACACATAAAAGTAAATGGGAGAAAAACTGTAGCTTTTGTAAGAGATTCCCTAATGGTAGAAACAAGAGGGTTAATATTGTGAATTCAGTTTGCGCTTTAAAGGAGTATTGCGTAAAGCTCAGTGTTTTCCTGGATGAGCTATATCACCTTTCTGCTGAGTCACCCCATTCAAGTGAACAGGAGAATCACTGCAGCTCTGTAAGAGAAGCATTAGTGTTACAAGCAAGAGGGCCTTTCACCTTGTTATGCATGGTGAACTGAGTTAGCATTTGAAAAGAACGCTTCCTGACTGTCAGCGTTTTCAAAGGTGAAGAATATCAACTTTGTGCAAAACAGCCTCTTTCAAGTGAAGGGAGAAAAAGTGTAGCTTTTCTAAGAAAACAATTAATGTTAGAAGCAAGATGATTTAGCAGCATGTTTAAGTTTGAGAATTGAGTGTGCTGTTTAAGGCAATACGCTCTCCCTCTCAGTGTTTCCATGGGTGAGGAACCTCATCTTTGTGCATAAGGAGAGCACACAAGTGAATGGGAGAAAAACTGCAGTTTTTTAAGAGAATCCTTTTAAGTTATAAACAAGATGGTCTAGCAACTTGGTTAATATTGTGAATTCAGTTTGCTGTTTAAAGGAGTACTGAATACTTCTCAGTGTATTCCTGGATCAGCAACATCACCTTTCTGCTGAATCTCCCCATTCAAGTGAAAGGGAGAAGCACTGCAGCTCTTGTAAGAGAAGCATTAATGTTACAAGCAAGAGGGCCTTGCACCTTGTTAAGCATGCTGAACTGAGTTAGCTTTTGAAAGGAACACTGCCCAATTGTCAGCGTTCTCATGGGTGAGGATCGTCAACTTTGTGCAAAATCTCTGCATACCAGTAAATGGGAGAAAAACTGCAGGTTTCTAAGAGAATCTTTAACGTTAGAAACAAGAGGGTCTAGCAACTTGGTTAATATATTGAATTCAGTTTGCTCTTTAAAGGAGTACTGAATACCTCTCAGTGCTTTCCTGGAGGAGCGACATCACCTTTGTGCAGAATCACCCCTTTCAAGTGAAAGGGAGGAGCATTGCAGCTCATGTAAGAGAGGCATTAATGTTACAAGCAAGAGGGAATTTCACCTTGTTAAGCATGGTGAACTGAGGTAGCTTTTGAAAGGAACGCTGCCCAACTGTCAGTGTTTTCATGGGTGAGGATCATCAACTTTGTGCAAAATCACCACATACACTAAATGGGAGAAAACCTGCAGTTTTCTAAGAGAATCCTTCATGTTAGAAACAAGAGGGTCTAGAAACTCGGTTACTATGGTGAATTCAGTTTGCTCTTTAAAGAAGTACTGCGTTCCTCTCAGTGTTTTCCTGGATGAACAATATCACCTTTGTGTAGAATCACCCCATTCAACTGAAAGGGAGAAGCACTGTAGCTCTTGTAGAGAAGGATTAATTTTACAAGCAAGAGGGTCTTGCACCTTGTTAAGCTTGGTGAACTCTGTTAGTTTTTGAAAGGAACGCTGCCTAACTTTCAGCGTTTTCATGTGTGAGGAACATAAACTTTGTGCAAAATCACCGCATACAAGTGAATGGGAGAAAAACTGCAGTTTTTGTAAGAGCATCCTGAATGTTAGAAACAAGAGGGTCTAGCAACATTGTCAGTATCGTGAATTCAGTTTGCTCTATAAAGGAGTACTGCTTACCTGCCAGTGTTTTCCTGGATCAGCAACATCACCTTGCTGCTGAATCTCCCCATTGAAGTGAAAGGGAGAATCACTGCAGCTTTGTAAGAGAAGCATTAATGTTACAAGCAAGATGGTGCTGCACCTTGTTAAGAATGGTGAACTGTGTTAGTTTTTGAAAGGAACGCTGCCTAACTTTCAGCGTTTTCATGTGTGAGGATCATAAACACTGTGCAAAATCAGCGCATACAAGTGAATGGGAGAAAAACTGCACTTTTTGAAAGACATTCCTTAATGTTAGAAACAAGAAGGTCTAGCAACTTGGTTCAGATTGTGAATTCAGTTTGCTACTTAAAGGAGTACTGCCTACCTCTCAGTGTTTTCCTGGATGAGCAACATCACCTTTGTGTTGAATCACCCCATTCAAGTGAAAGGGAGAAGCACTGTAGCTCTTGTAGAGAAGGATTAATTTTACAAGCAAGAGGGTCTTGCCCCTTCTTAAGCAATGTGAACTCTGTTAGTTTTTGAAAGGAACGCTGCCTAACTTTCAGGGTTTTCATGTGTGAGGAACATAAACGTTGTGCAAAATCACCGCATACAAGCAAATGGGAGAAAAACTGCAGGTTTGTAAAAGAATCTTTAATGTTAGAAAAAAGAGGGTCTAGCACCATGGTTAGTATTGTGAATCTATTTTGCTCTTGAAAGTTATTCTGCCTACTTAGCACTGTTTTCCTGGATGAGCAATATCACTTTTGTGTTGAATCACCCCATTCAAGTGAATTGGGGAAGCCCTGTAGCACTTGTAAGAGAACGATTAACTTTACAAGCAAGAGTGTCTTGCACCTTGCTAAGCATGCTGAACTGTGTTAGTTTTTGAAAGGAATGCTGCCTAACCTTCAGCCCTTTCATGGGTGAGGAACATAAAGTTTGTGCAAAATCACCGCATACAAGTGAATGGGAGAAATACTGCAGATTTGTAAGAGAATCCTTCATGTTAGAAATAAGAGGGTCTAGCAACATGGTTAGTATGGTGAATTCAGTCTGCTCTTTAAAGGAGTACTGCCTACCTCTCAGTGTTTTCCTGGATCAGCAACATCACCTTTCTGCTGAATCTCCCCATTCAAGTGAGTGGGAGAAACACTGCAGCTCTTATAAGAGAAGCAGTAATGTTCCAAGCAAGAGGGAATTTCACCTTGTTAAGCATGGTGAACTGAGGTAGCTTTTGAAAGGAACGCTGAGCAACTGTCAGCGTTTTCATGGGTGAGGATCATCAACTTTGTGCAAAATCACCACATACACTAAATGGGAGAAAACCTGCAGTTTTCTAAGAGAATCCTTAATGTTAGAAGTAAGAGGGTCTAGAAACTCGGTTACTATGGTGAATTCAGTTTGCTCTTTAAAGGAGTACTGCATTCATCTCTGTGTTTTCCTGGATGAGCTATATCACCTTTGTGTTGAATCACCCCACTCAAGTGAAAGGGAGAAGCAGTGCAGCTCTTGTAAGAGAAGCATTAATATTAAAAGCAAGAGGGTCTTGCACCTTGTTAAGCATGGTGAACTGAGCTAGTTTTTAAGAGGAACGCTGCCTAACTTTCAGTGTTTTCATGGGTGAGGAACATAAACTTTTTGCAAAATCACCACATAAAAGTAAATGGGAGAAAAACTGTAGCTTTTGTAAGAGATTCCCTAATGGTAGAAACAAGAGGGTCTAGCAACTTGGTTAATATTGTGAATTCAGTTTGCTCTTTAAAGGAGTATTGCGTAAAGCTCAGTGTTTTTCTGGATGAGCAACATCACCTTTCTGCTGAGTCACCCCATTCAAGTGAACAGGAGAATCACTGCAGCTCTGTAAGAGAACCATTAGTGTTACAAGCAAGAGGGCCTTTCACCTTGTTATGCATGGTGAACCGAGTTAGCATTTGAAAAGAACGCTTCCTTACTGTCAGCGTTTTCAAAGGTGAAGAATATCAACTTTGTGCAAAACAGCCTCTTTCAAGTGAAGGGAGAAAAAGTGTAGCTTTTCTAAGAAAACAATTAATGTTAGAAGCAAGATGATTTAGCAGCATGTTTAAGTTTGAGAATTGAGTGTGCTGTTTAAGGCAATACGCTCTCCCTCTCAGTGTTTCCATGGGTGAGGAACCTCATCTTTGTGCATAAGGAGAGCACACAAGTGAATGGGAGAAAAACTGCAGTTTTTTAAGAGAATCCTTTTAAGTTATAAACAAGATGGTCTAGCAACTTGGTTAATATTGTGAATTCAGTTTGCTGTTTAAAGGAGTACTGAATACTTCTCAGTGTATTCCTGGATCAGCAACATCACCTTTCTGCTGAATCTCCCCATTCAAGTGAAAGGGAGAAGCACTGCAGCTCTTGTAAGAGAAGCATTAATGTTACAAGCAAGAGGGCCTTGCACCTTGTTAAGCATGCTGAACTGAGTTAGCTTTTGAAAGGAACACTGCCCAATTGTCAGCGTTCTCATGGGTGAGGATCATCAACTTTGTGCAATCTCTGCATACCAGTAAATGGGAGAAAAACTGCAGGTTTCTAAGAGAATCTTTAACGTTAGAAACAAGAGGGTCTAGCAACTTGGTTAATATATTGAATTCAGTTTGCTCTTTAAAGGAGTACTGAATACCTCTCAGTGCTTTCCTGGAGGAGCGACATCACCTTTGTGCAGAATCACCCCTTTCAAGTGAAAGGGAGGAGCATTGCAGCTCTTGTAAGAGAAGCATTAATGTTACAAGCAAGAGGGAATTTCACCTTGTTAAGCATGGTGAACTGAGGTAGCTTTTGAAAGGAACGCCGCCTAACTGTCTGCAATTTCATGGGTGAGGAATATCAACTTTGTGCAAAATCACCACATACAAGTAAAGGGCAGAAAAACTGCAGATTTGTAGGAGAATCCTTCATGTTAGAAACAAGAGGGTCTAGCAACATGGTTAGTATGGTGAATTCAGTTTGCTTTTTAAAGGAGTACTGCCTACCTCTCAGTGTTTTCCTGGATCAGCAACATCAACTTTCTGCTGAATCTCCCCATTCAAGTGAATGGGAGAAGCACTGCAGCTCTTATAAGAGAAGCATTAATGTTCCAAGCAAGAGGGAATTTCACCTTGTTAAGCATGGTGAACTGAGGTAGCTTTTGAAAGGAACGCTGCCCAACTGTCAGTGTTTTCATGGGTGAGGATCATCAACTTTGTGCAAAATCACCACATACACTAAATGGGAGAAAACCTGCAGTTTTCTGAGAGAATCCTTCATGTTAGAAACAAGAGGGTCTAGAAACTCGGTTACTATGGTGAATTCAGTTTGCTCTTTAAAGAAGTACTGCGTTCCTCTCAGTGTTTTCCTGGATGAACAATATCACCTTTGTGTAGAATCACCCCATTCAACTGAAAGGGAGAAGCACTGTAGCTCTTGTAGAGAAGGATTAATTTTACAAGCAAGAGGGTCTTGCACCTTGTTAAGCTTGGTGAACTCTGTGAGTTTTTGAAAGGAACGCTGCCTAACTTTCAGCGTTTTCATGTGTGAGGAACATAAACTTTGTGCAAAATCACCGCATACAAGTGAATGGGAGAAAAACTGCAGTTTTTGTAAGAGCATCCTGAATGTTAGAAACAAGAGGGTCTAGCAACTTTGTCAGTATCGTGAAGTCAGTTTGCTCTCTAAAGGAGTACTGCTTACCTGCCAGTGTTTTCCTGGATCAGCAACATCACCTTGCTGCTGAATCTCCCCATTCAAGTGAAAGGGAGAATCACTGCAGCTTTGTAAGAGAAGCATTAATGTTACAAGCAAGATGGTGCTGCACCTTGTTAAGAATGGTGAACTGTGTTAGTTTTTGAAAGGAACGCTGCCTAACTTTCAGCGTTTTCATGTGTGAGGATCATAAACACTGTGCAAAATCAGCGCATACAAGTGAATGGGAGAAAAACTGCACTTTTTGAAAGACATTCCTTAATGTTAGAAACAAGAAGGTCTAGCAACTTGGTTCATATTGTGAATTCAGTTTGCTACTTAAAGGAGTACTGCCTACCTCTCAGTGTTTTCCTGGATGAGTAACATCACCTTTGTGTTGAATCACCCCATTCAATTGAAAGGGAGAAGCACTGTAGCTCTTGTAGAGAAGGATTAATTTTACAAGCAAGAGGGTCTTGCACCTTCTTAAGCAATGTGAACTCTGTTAGTTTTTGAAAGGAACGCTGCCTAACTTTCAGGGTTTTCATGTGTGAGGAACATAAACGTTGTGCAAAATCACCGCATACAAGCAAATGGGAGAAAAACTGCAGGTTTGTAAAAGAATCTTTAATGTTAGAAAAAAGAGGGTCTAGCACCATGGTTAGTATTGTGAATCTATTTTGCTCTTGAAAGTTATTCTGCCTACTTAGCACTGTTTTCCTGGATGAGCAATATCACTTTTGTGTTGAATCACCCCATTCAAGTGAATTGGGGAAGCCCTGGAGCACTTGTAAGAGAACGATTAACTTTACAAGCAAGAGTGTCTTGCACCTTGCTAAGCATGCTGAACTGTGTTAGTTTTTGAAAGGAATGCTGCCTAACCTTCAGCCCTTTCATGGGTGAGGAACATAAAGTTTGTGCAAAATCACCGCATACAAGTGAATGGGAGAAATACTGCAGATTTGTAAGAGAATCCTTCATGTTAGAAACAAGAGGGTCTAGCAACATGGTTAGTATGGTGAATTCAGTCTGCTCTTTAAAGGAGTACTGCCTACCTCTCAGTGTTTTCCTGGATCAGCAACATCACCTTTCTGCTGAATCTCCCCATTCAAGTGAGAGGGAGAAGCACTGCAGCTCTTATAAGAGAAGCAGTAATGTTCCAAGCAAGAGGGAATTTCACCTTGTTAAGCATGGTGAACTGAGGTAGCTTTTGAAAGGAACGCTGAGCAACTGTCAGCGTTTTCATGGGTGAGGATCATCAACTTTGTGCAAAATCACCACATACACTAAATGGGAGAAAACCTGCAGTTTTCTAAGAGAATCCTTAATGTTAGAAGTAAGAGGGTCTAGAAACTCGGTTACTATGGTGAATTCAGTTTGCTCTTTAAAGGAGTACTGCATTCATCTCTGTGTTTTCCTGGATGAGCTATATCACCTTTGTGTTGAATCACCCCTCAAGTCAAAGGGAGAAGCAGTGCAGCTCTTGTAAGAGAAGCATTAATATTAAAAGCAAGAGGGTCTTGCACCTTGTTAAGCATGGTGAACTGAGCTAGTTTTTAAGAGGAACGCTGCCTAACTTTCAGTGTTTTCATGGGTGAGGAACATAAACTTTGTGCAAAATCACCACTTAAAAGTAAATGGGAGAAAAACTGTAGCTTTTGTAAGAGATTCCCTAATGGTAGAAACAAGAGGGTCTAGCAACTTGATTAATATTGTGAATTCAGTTTGCTCTTTAAAGGAGTATTGCGTAAAGCTCAGTGTTTTCCTGGATGAGCAACATCACCTTTCTGCTGAGTCACCCCATTCAAGTGAACAGGAGAATCACTGCAGCTCTGTAAGAGAAGCATTAGTGTTACAAGCAAGAGGGCCTTTCACCTTGTTATGCATGGTGAACCGAGTTAGCATTTGAAAAGAACGCTTCCTTACTGTCAGCGTTTTCAAAGGTGAAGAATATCAACTTTGTGCAAAACAGCCTCTTTCAAGTGAAGGGAGAAAAAGTGTAGCTCTTCTAAGAAAACAATCAATGTTAGAAGCAAGATGATTTAGCAGCATGTTTAAGTTTGAGAATTGAGTGTGCTGTTTAAGGCAATATGCTCTCCCTCTCAGTGTTTCCATGGGTGAGGAACCTCATCTTTGTGCATAAGGAGAGCACACAAGTGAATGGGAGAAAAACTGCAGTTTTTTAAGAGAATCCTTTTAAGTTATAAACAAGATGGTCTAGCAACTTGGTTAATATTGTGAATTCAGTTTGCTGTTTAAAGGAGTACTGAATACTTCTCAGTGTATTCCTGGATCAGCAACATCACCTTTCTGCTGAATCTCCCCATTCAAGTGAAAGGGAGAAGCACTGCAGCTCTTGTAAGAGAAGCATTAATGTTACAAGCAAGAGGGCCTTGCACCTTGTTAAGCATGCTGAACTGAGTTAGCTTTTGAAAGGAACACTGCCCAATTGTCAGCATTCTCATGGGTGAGGTTCGTGAACTTTGTGCAAAATCTCTGCATACCAGTAAATGGGAGAAAAACTGCAGGTTTCTAAGAGAATCTTTAACGTTAGAAACAAGAGGGTCTAGCAACTTGGTTAATATATTGAATTCAGTTTGCTCTTTAAAGGAGTACTGAATACCTCTCAGTGCTTTCCTGGAGGAGCGACATCACCTTTGTGCAGAATCACCCCTTTCAAGTGAAAGGGAGGAGCATTGCAGCTCTTGTAAGAGAAGCATTAATGTTACAAGCAAGAGGGAATTTCACCTTGTTAAGCATGGTGAACTGAGGTAGCTTTTGAAAGGAACGCCGCCTAACTGTCTGCAATTTCATGGGTGAGGAATATCAACTTTGTGCAAAATCACCACATACAAGTAAAGGGCAGAAAAACTGCAGATTTGTAGGAGAATCCTTCATGTTAGAAACAAGAGGGTCTAGCAACATGGTTAGTATGGTGAATTCAGTTTGCTTTTTAAAGGAGTACTGCCTACCTCTCAGTGTTTTCCTGGATCAGCAACATCAACTTTCTGCTGAATCTCCCCATTCAAGTGAATGGGAGAAGCACTGCAGCTCTTATAAGAGAAGCATTAATGTTCCAAGCAAGAGGGAATTTCACCTTGTTAAGCATGGTGAACTGAGGTAGCTTTTGAAAGGAACGCTGCCCAACTGTCAGTGTTTTCATGGGTGAGGATCATCAACTTTGTGCAAAATCACCACATACACTAAATGGGAGAAAACCTGCAGTTTTCTGAGAGAATCCTTCATGTTAGAAACAAGAGGGTCTAGAAACTCGGTTACTATGGTGAATTCAGTTTGCTCTTTAAAGAAGTACTGCGTTCCTCTCAGTGTTTTCCTGGATGAACAATATCACCTTTGTGTAGAATCACCCCATTCAACTGAAAGGGAGAAGCACTGTAGCTCTTGTAGAGAAGGATTAATTTTACAAGCAAGAGGGTCTTGCACCTTGTTAAGCTTGGTGAACTCTGTTAGTTTTTGAAAGGAACGCTGCCTAACTTTCAGCGTTTTCATGTGTGAGGAACATAAACTTTGTGCAAAATCACCGCATACAAGTGAATGGGAGAAAAACTGCAGTTTTTGTAAGAGCATCCTGAATGTTAGAAACAAGAGGGTCTAGCAACTTTGTCAGTATCGTGAAGTCAGTTTGCTCTCTAAAGGAGTACTGCTTACCTGCCAGTGTTTTCCTGGATCAGCAACATCACCTTGCTGCTGAATCTCCCCATTCAAGTGAAAGGGAGAATCACTGCAGCTTTGTAAGAGAAGCATTAATGTTACAAGCAAGATGGTGCTGCACCTTGTTAAGAATGGTGAACTGTGTTAGTTTTTGAAAGGAACGCTGCCTAACTTTCAGCGTTTTCATGTGTGAGGATCATAAACACTGTGCAAAATCAGCGCATACAAGTGAATGGGAGAAAAACTGCACTTTTTGAAAGACATTCCTTAATGTTAGAAACAAGAAGGTCTAGCAACTTGGTTCATATTGTGAATTCAGTTTGCTACTTAAAGGAGTACTGCCTACCTCTCAGTGTTTTCCTGGATGAGTAACATCACCTTTGTGTTGAATCACCCCATTCAATTGAAAGGGAGAAGCACTGTAGCTCTTGTAGAGAAGGATTAATTTTACAAGCAAGAGGGTCTTGCACCTTCTTAAGCAATGTGAACTCTGTTAGTTTTTGAAAGGAACGCTGCCTAACTTTCAGGGTTTTCATGTGTGAGGAACATAAACGTTGTGCAAAATCACCGCATACAAGCAAATGGGAGAAAAACTGCAGGTTTGTAAAAGAATCTTTAATGTTAGAAAAAAGAGGGTCTAGCACCATGGTTAGTATTGTGAATCTATTTTGCTCTTGAAAGTTATTCTGCCTACTTAGCACTGTTTTCCTGGATGAGCAATATCACTTTTGTGTTGAATCACCCCATTCAAGTGAATTGGGGAAGCCCTGGAGCACTTGTAAGAGAACGATTAACTTTACAAGCAAGAGTGTCTTGCACCTTGCTAAGCATGCTGAACTGTGTTAGTTTTTGAAAGGAATGCTGCCTAACCTTCAGCCCTTTCATGGGTGAGGAACATAAAGTTTGTGCAAAATCACCGCATACAAGTGAATGGGAGAAATACTGCAGATTTGTAAGAGAATCCTTCATGTTAGAAACAAGAGGGTCTAGCAACATGGTTAGTATGGTGAATTCAGTCTGCTCTTTAAAGGAGTACTGCCTACCTCTCAGTGTTTTCCTGGATCAGCAACATCACCTTTCTGCTGAATCTCCCCATTCAAGTGAGAGGGAGAAGCACTGCAGCTCTTATAAGAGAAGCAGTAATGTTCCAAGCAAGAGGGAATTTCACCTTGTTAAGCATGGTGAACTGAGGTAGCTTTTGAAAGGAACGCTGAGCAACTGTCAGCGTTTTCATGGGTGAGGATCATCAACTTTGTGCAAAATCACCACATACACTAAATGGGAGAAAACCTGCAGTTTTCTAAGAGAATCCTTAATGTTAGAAGTAAGAGGGTCTAGAAACTCGGTTACTATGGTGAATTCAGTTTGCTCTTTAAAGGAGTACTGCATTCATCTCTGTGTTTTCCTGGATGAGCTATATCACCTTTGTGTTGAATCACCCCACTCAAGTGAAAGGGATAAGAAGTGCAGCTCTTGTAAGAGAAGCATTAATGTTACAAGCAAGAGGGCCTGGCACCTTGTTAAGCATGGTGAGCAAAGTTAGCTTTTGAAAGGAACGCCGCCTAACAGTCTGCAATTACATGGGTGAAGAATATCAACTTTGTGCAAAATCACCTCATACAAGTAAAGGGCCGAAAAATTGCAGATTTGTAGGAGAATCCTTCATGTTAGAAACAAGAGGGTCTAGCAACATGGTTAGTATGGTGAATTCAGTTTGCTCTTTAAAGGAGTACTGCATTCATCTCTGTGTTTTCCTGGATGAGCTATATCACCTTTGTGTTGAATCACCCCTCAAGTCAAAGGGAGAAGCAGTGCAGCTCTTGTAAGAGAAGCATTAATATTAAAAGCAAGAGGGTCTTGCACCTTGTTAAGCATGGTGAACTGAGCTAGTTTTTAAGAGGAACGCTGCCTAACTTTCAGTGTTTTCATGGGTGAGGAACATAAACTTTGTGCAAAATCACCACTTAAAAGTAGATGGGAGAAAAACTGTAGCTTTTGTAAGAGATTCCCTAATGGTAGAAACAAGAGGGTCTAGCAACTTGATTAATATTGTGAATTCAGTTTGCTCTTTAAAGGAGTATTGCGTAAAGCTCAGTGTTTTCCTGGATGAGCAACATCACCTTTCTGCTGAGTCACCCCATTCAAGTGAACAGGAGAATCACTGCAGCTCTGTAAGAGAAGCATTAGTGTTACAAGCAAGAGGGCCTTTCACCTTGTTATGCATGGTGAACCGAGTTAGCATTTGAAAAGAACGCTTCCTTACTGTCAGCGTTTTCAAAGGTGAAGAATATCAACTTTGTGCAAAACAGCCTCTTTCAAGTGAAGGGAGAAAAAGTGTAGCTTTTCTAAGAAAACAATCAATGTTAGAAGCAAGATGATTTAGCAGCATGTTTAAGTTTGAGAATTGAGTGTGCTGTTTAAGGCAATATGCTCTCCCTCTCAGTGTTTCCATGGGTGAGGAACCTCATCTTTGTGCATAAGGAGAGCACACAAGTGAATGGGAGAAAAACTGCAGTTTTTTAAGAGAATCCTTTTAAGTTATAAACAAGATGGTCTAGCAACTTGGTTAATATTGTGAATTCAGTTTGCTGTTTAAAGGAGTACTGAATACTTCTCAGTGTATTCCTGGATCAGCAACATCACCTTTCTGCTGAATCTCCCCATTCAAGTGAAAGGGAGAAGCACTGCAGCTCTTGTAAGAGAAGCATTAATGTTACAAGCAAGAGGGCCTTGCACCTTGTTAAGCATGCTGAACTGAGTTAGCTTTTGAAAGGAACACTGCCCAATTGTCAGCGTTCTCATGGGTGAGGTTCGTGAACTTTGTGCAAAATCTCTGCATACCAGTAAATGGGAGAAAAACTGCAGGTTTCTAAGAGAATCTTTAACGTTAGAAACAAGAGGGTCTAGCAACTTGGTTAATATATTGAATTCAGTTTGCTCTTTAAAGGAGTACTGAATACCTCTCAGTGCTTTCCTGGAGGAGCGACATCACCTTTGTGCAGAATCACCCCTTTCAAGTGAAAGGGAGGAGCATTGCAGCTCTTGTAAGAGAAGCATTAATGTTACAAGCAAGAGGGAATTTCACCTTGTTAAGCATGGTGAACTGAGGTAGCTTTTGAAAGGAACGCCGCCTAACTGTCTGCAATTTCATGGGTGAGGAATATCAACTTTGTGCAAAATCACCACATACAAGTAAAGGGCAGAAAAACTGCAGATTTGTAGGAGAATCCTTCATGTTAGAAACAAGAGGGTCTAGCAACATGGTTAGTATGGTGAATTCAGTTTGCTTTTTAAAGGAGTACTGCGTTCCTCTCAGTGTTTTCCTGGATGAACAATATCACCTTTGTGTAGAATCACCCCATTCAAGTGAAAGGGAGAAGCACTGTAGCTCTTGTAGAGAAGGATTAATTTTACAAGCAAGAGGGTCTTGCACCTTGTTAAGCTTGGTGAACTCTGTTAGTTTTTGAAAGGAACGCTGCCTAACTTTCAGCGTTTTCATGTGTGAGGAACATAAACTTTTTGCAAAATCACCACCTTAAATAAAAGGGAGAAAAACTGCAGTTTTTGTAAGAGCATCCTGAATGTTAGAAACAAGAGGGTCTAGCAACATTGTCAGTATCGTGAATTCAGTTTGCTCTATAAAGGAGTACTGCTCACCTCCCAGTGTTTTCCTGGATCAGCAACATCACCTTGCTGCTGAATCTCCCCATTCAAGTGAAAGGGAGAATCACTGCAGCTTTGTAAGGGAAGCATTAATGTTACAAGCAAGATGGTGCTGCACCTTGTTAAGAATGGTGAACTGTGTTAGTTTTTGAAAGGAACGCTGCCTAACTTTCAGCGTTTTCATGTGTGAGGAACATAAACATTGTGCAAAATCACCGCATACAAGTGAATGGGAGAAAAACTGCACTTTTTGAAAGACATTCCTTAATGTTAGAAACAAGAAGGTCTAGCAACTTGGTTAATATTGTGAATTCAGTTTCCTACTTAAAGGAGTACTGCCTACCTCTCAGTGTTTTCCTGGATGAGCAACATCACCTTTGTGTTGAATCACCCCATTCAAGTGAAAGGGAGAAGCACTGTAGCTCTTGTAGAGAAGGATTAATTTTACAAGCAAAAGGGTCTTGCACCTTCTTAAGCAATGTGAACTCTGTTAGTTTTTGAAAGGAACGCTGCCTAACTTTCAGGGTTTTCATGTGTGAGGAACATAAACGTTGTGCAAAATCACCGCATACAAGCAAAAGGGAGAAAAACTGCAGGTTTGTAAAAGAATCTTTAATGTTAGAAAAAAGAGGGTCTAGCACCATGGTTAGTATTGTGAATCCTTTTTGCTCTTTAAAGGAATTCTGCCCACTTAGCACTGTTTTCCTGGATGAGCAATATCACTTTTGTGTTGAATCACCCCATTCAAGTGAATTGGAGAAGCCCTGTAGCACTTGTAAGAGAACGATTAACTTTACAAGCAAGAGTGTCTTGCACCTTGCTAAGCATGCTGAACTGTGTTAGTTTTTGAAAGGAATGCTGCCTAACCTTCAGCCTTTTCATGGGTGAGGAACATAAACTTTGTGCAAAATCACCGCATACAAGTGAATGGGAGAAATACTTCAGATTTGTAAGAGAATCCTTCATGTTAGAAACAAGAGGGTCTAGCAACATGGTTAGTATGGTGAATTCAGTTTGCTCTTTAAAGGAGTACTGCCTACCTCTAAGTGTTTTCCTGGATCAGCAACATCACCTTTCTGCTGAATCTCCCCAATCAAGAGAGTGGGAGAAGTACTGCAGCTCTTATAAGAGAAGCATTAATGTTCCAAGCAAGAGGGAATTTCACCTTGTTAAGCATCGTGTACAAAGTTAGCTTTTGAAAGGAATGCTGAGCAACTGTCAGCGTTTTCATGGGTGAGGATCATCAACTTTGTGCAAAATCACCACATACACTAAATGGGAGAAAACCTGCAGTTTTCTAAGAGAATCCTTAATGTTAGAAGTAAGAGGGTCTAGAAACTCAGTTACTATGGTGAATTCAGTTTGCTCTTTAAAGGAGTACTGCATTCATCTCAGTGTTTTCCTGGATGAGCTATATCACCTTTGTGTTGAATCACCCCACTCAAGTGAAAGGGAGAAGCAGTGCAGCTCCTGTAAGAGAAGCATTAACATTAAAAGCAAGAGGGTCTTGCACCTTGTTAAGCATGGTGAACTGAGCTAGTTTTTAAGAGGAACGCTGCCTAACTTTCAGTGTTTTCATGGGTGAGGAACATAAACTTTGTGCAAAATCACCACATAAAAGTAAATGGGAGAAAAACTGTAGCTTTTGTAAGAGATTCCTTAATGTTAGAAACAAGAGGGTCTAGAAACTTGGTTAATAATGTGCATTCAGTTTGCTCTTTAAAGGAGTACTGCGTAACGCTCAGTGTTTTCCTGGATGAGCAACATCACCTTTCTGCTGAATCACCCCATGCAAGTGAATGGGAGAATCACTGCAGCTCTGTAAGAGAAGCATTAGGGTTACAAGCAAGAGGGCCTTTCACCTTGTTATGCATGGTGAACCGAGTTAGCATTTGAAAAGAACGCTTCCTGACTGTCAGTGTTTTCAAAGGTGAAGAATATCAACTTTGTGCAAAACAGCCTCTTTCAAGTGAATGGAGAAAAAGTGTAGCTTTTCTAAGAAAACAATTAATGTTAGAAGCAAGATGATTTAGCAGCATGTTTAAGTTTGAGAATTGAGTGTGCTGTTTAAGGCAATACGCTCTCCCTCTCAGTGTTTCCATGGGTGAGGAACCTCATCTTTGTGCATAAGGAGAGCACACAAGTGAATGGGAGAAAAACTGCAGTTTTTTAAGAGAATCCTTTTAAGTTATAAACAAGATGGTCTAGCAACTTGGATAATATTGTGAATTCAGTTTGCTGTTTAAAGGAGTACTGAATACTTCTCAGTGTATTCCTGGATCAGCAACATCACCTTTCTGCTGAATCTCCCCATTCAAGTGAAAGGGAGAAGCACTGCAGCTCTTGTAAGAGAAGCATTAGTGTTACAAGCAAGAGGGCCTTGCACCTTGTTAAGCATGGTGAACTGAGTTAGCTTTTGAAAGGAACGCTGCCCAATTGTCAGCGTTTTCATGGGTGAGGATCGTCAACTTTGTGCGAAATCTCTGCATACCAGTAAATGGGAGAAAAACTGCAGGTTTCTAAGAGAATTTTTAACGTTAGAAAAAAGAGGGTCTAGCAACTTGGTTAATATATTGAATTCAGTTTGCTCTTTAAAGGAGTACTGAATACCTCTCAGTGCTTTCCTGGAGGAGCAACATCACCTTTGTGCAGAATCACCCCTTTCAAGTGAAAGGGAGGAGCATTGCAGCTCTTGTAAGAGAAGCATTAATGTTACAAGCAAGAGGGCCTTGCACCTTGTTAAGCATGGTGAGCTAAATTAGCTTTTGAAAGGAACGCTGCCTAACTGTCTACAATTTCATGGGTGAGGAATATCAACTTTGTGCAAAATCACCACATACAAGTAAAGGGCAGAAAAACTGCAGATTTGTAGGAGAATCCTTCATGTTAGAAACAAGAGGGTCTAGTAACATGGTTAGTATGGTGAATTCAGTTTGCTTTTTAAGGGAGTACTGCCTACCTCTCAGTGTTTTCCTGGATCAGCAACATCAACTTTCTGCTGAATCTCCCCATTCAAGTGAATGGGAGAAGCACTGCAGCTCTTATAAGAGAAGCATTAATGTTCCAAGCAAGAGGGAATTTCACCTTGTTAAGCATGGTGAACTGAGGTAGCTTTTGAAAGGAACGCTGCCCAACTGTCAGCGTTTTCATGGGTGAGGATCATCAACTTTGTGCAAAATCACCCCATACACTAAATGGGAGAAAACCTGCAGTTTTCTAAGAGAATCCTTCATGTTAGAAACAAGAGGGTCTAGAAACTCGGTTACTATGGTGATCTCAGTTTGCTCTTTAAAGGAGTACTGCGTTCCTCTCAGTGTTTTCCTGGATGAACAATATCACCTTTGTGTAGAATCACCCCATTCAAGTGAAAGGGGAAGCACTGTAGCTCTTGTAGAGAAGGATTAATTTTACAAGCAAGAGGGTCTTGCACCTTGTTAAGCTTGGTGAACTCTGTTAGTTTTTGAAAGGAACGCTGCCTAACTTTCAGCGTTTTCATGCGTGAGGAACATAAACTTTTTGCAAAATCACCACCTTAAATAAAAGGGAGAAAAACTGCAGTTTTTGTAAGAGCATCCTGAATGTTAGAAACAAGAGGGTCTAGCAACATTGTCAGTATCGTGAATTCAGTTTGCTCTATAAAGGAGTACTGCTCACCTCCCAGTGTTTTCCTGGATCAGCAACATCACCTTGCTGTTGAATCTCCCCATTCAAGTGAAAGGGAGAATCACTGCAGCTTTGTAAGAGAAGCATTAATGTTACAAGCAAGATGGTGCTGCACCTTGTTAAGAATGGTGAACTGTGTTAGTTTTTGAAAGGAACGCTGCCTAACTTTCAGCGTTTTCATGTGTGAGGAACATAAACATTGTGCAAAATCACCGCATACAAGTGAATGGGAGAAAAACTGCACTTTTTGAAAGACATTCCTTAATGTTAGAAGCAAGATGGTCTTGCAACTTGGTTAATATTGTGAATTCAGTTTGCTACTTAAAGGACTACTGCCTACCTCTCAGTGTTTTCCTGGATGAGCAACATCACCTTTGTGTT
This sequence comes from Castor canadensis, assembly GCF_047511655.1. NCBI lineage: Eukaryota > Metazoa > Chordata > Mammalia > Rodentia > Castoridae > Castor > Castor canadensis. The sequence goes on along the minus strand of NC_133401.1, from coordinate 35,784,002 downwards.
GAATCACCCCATTCAAGTGAAAGGGAGAAGCACTGTAGCTCTTGTAGAGAAGGATTAATTTTACAAGCAAGAGGGTCTTGCACCTTCTTAAGCAATGTGAACTCTGTTAGTTTTTGAAAGGAACGCTGCCTAACTTTCAGGGTTTTCATGTGTGAGGAACATAAACGTTGTGCAAAATCACCGCATACAAGCAAAAGGGAGAAAAACTGCAGGTTTGTAAAAGAATCTTTAATGTTAGAAAAAAGAGGGTCTAGCACCATGGTTAGTATTGTGAATCCTTTTTGCTCTTTAAAGGAATTCTGCCCACTTAGCACTGTTTTCCTGGATGAGCAATATCACTTTTGTGTTGAATCACCCCATTCAAGTGAATTGGAGAAGCCCTGTAGCACTTGTAAGAGAACGATTAACTTTACAAGCAAGAGTGTCTTGCACCTTGCTAAGCATGCTGAACTGTGTTAGTTTTTGAAAGGAATGCTGCCTAACCTTCAGCCTTTTCATGGGTGAGGAACATAAACTTTGTGCAAAATCACCGCATACAAGTGAATGGGAGAAATACTTCAGATTTGTAAGAGAATCCATGTTAGAAACAAGAGGGTCTAGCAACATGGTTAGTATGGTGAATTCAGTTTGCTCTTTAAAGGAGTACTGCCTACCTCTAAGTGTTTTCCTGGATCAGCAACATCACCTTTCTGCTGAATCTCCCCAATCAAGTGAGTGGGAGAAGTACTGCAGCTCTTATAAGAGAAGCATTAATGTTCCAAGCAAGAGGGAATTTCACCTTGTTAAGCATCGTGTACAAAGTTAGCTTTTGAAAGGAATGCTGAGCAACTGTCAGCGTTTTCATGGGTGAGGATCATCAACTTTGTGCAAAATCACCACATACACTAAATGGGAGAAAACCTGCAGTTTTCTAAGAGAATCCTTAATGTTAGAAGTAAGAGGGTCTAGAAACTCAGTTACTATGGTGAATTCAGTTTGCTCTTTAAAGGAGTACTGCATTCATCTCAGTGTTTTCCTGGATGAGCTATATCACCTTTGTGTTGAATCACCCCACTCAAGTGAAAGGGAGAAGCAGTGCAGCTCCTGTAAGAGAAGCATTAACATTAAAAGCAAGAGGGTCTTGCACCTTGTTAAGCATGGTGAACTGAGCTAGTTTTTAAGAGGAACGCTGCCTAACTTTCAGTGTTTTCATGGGTGAGGAACATAAACTTTGTGCAAAATCACCACATAAAAGTAAATGGGAGAAAAACTGTAGCTTTTGTAAGAGATTCCTTAATGTTAGAAACAAGAGGGTCTAGAAACTTGGTTAATAATGTGCATTCAGTTTGCTCTTTAAAGGAGTACTGCGTAACGCTCAGTGTTTTCCTGGATGAGCAACATCACCTTTCTGCTGAATCACCCCATTCAAGTGAATGGGAGAATCACTGCAGCTCTGTAAGAGAAGCATTAGTGTTACAAGCAAGAGGGCCTTTCACCTTGTTATGCATGGTGAACCGAGTTAGCATTTGAAAAGAACGCTTCCTGACTGTCAGTGTTTTCAAAGGTGAAGAATATCAACTTTGTGCAAAACAGCCTCTTTCAAGTGAATGGAGAAAAAGTGTAGCTTTTCTAAGAAAACAATTAATGTTAGAAGCAAGATGATTTAGCAGCATGTTTAAGTTTGAGAATTGAGTGTGCTGTTTAAGGCAATACGCTCTCCCTCTCAGTGTTTCCATGGGTGAGGAACCTCATCTTTGTGCATAAGGAGAGCACACAAGTGAATGGGAGAAAAACTGCAGTTTTTTAAGAGAATCCTTTTAAGTTATAAACAAGATGGTCTAGCAACTTGGATAATATTGTGAATTCAGTTTGCTGTTTAAAGGAGTACTGAATACTTCTCAGTGTATTCCTGGATCAGCAACATCACCTTTCTGCTGAATCTCCCCATTCAAGTGAAAGGGAGAAGCACTGCAGCTCTTGTAAGAGAAGCATTAGTGTTACAAGCAAGAGGGCCTTGCACCTTGTTAAGCATGGTGAACTGAGTTAGCTTTTGAAAGGAACGCTGCCCAATTGTCAGCGTTTTCATGGGTGAGGATCGTCAACTTTGTGCGAAATCTCTGCATACCAGTAAATGGGAGAAAAACTGCAGGTTTCTAAGAGAATTTTTAACGTTAGAAAAAAGAGGGTCTAGCAACTTGGTTAATATATTGAATTCAGTTTGCTCTTTAAAGGAGTACTGAATACCTCTCAGTGCTTTCCTGGAGGAGCAACATCACCTTTGTGCAGAATCACCCCTTTCAAGTGAAAGGGAGGAGCATTGCAGCTCTTGTAAGAGAAGCATTAATGTTACAAGCAAGAGGGCCTTGCACCTTGTTAAGCATGGTGAGCTAAATTAGCTTTTGAAAGGAACGCTGCCTAACTGTCTACAATTTCATGGGTGAGGAATATCAACTTTGTGCAAAATCACCACATACAAGTAAAGGGCAGAAAAACTGCAGATTTGTAGGAGAATCCTTCATGTTAGAAACAAGAGGGTCTAGTAACATGGTTAGTATGGTGAATTCAGTTTGCTTTTTAAGGGAGTACTGCCTACCTCTCAGTGTTTTCCTGGATCAGCAACATCAACTTTCTGCTGAATCTCCCCATTCAAGTGAATGGGAGAAGCACTGCAGCTCTTATAAGAGAAGCATTAATGTTCCAAGCAAGAGGGAATTTCACCTTGTTAAGCATGGTGAACTGAGGTAGCTTTTGAAAGGAACGCTGCCCAACTGTCAGCGTTTTCATGGGTGAGGATCATCAACTTTGTGCAAAATCACCCCATACACTAAATGGGAGAAAACCTGCAGTTTTCTAAGAGAATCCTTCATGTTAGAAACAAGAGGGTCTAGAAACTCGGTTACTATGGTGATCTCAGTTTGCTCTTTAAAGGAGTACTGCGTTCCTCTCAGTGTTTTCCTGGATGAACAATATCACCTTTGTGTAGAATCACCCCATTCAAGTGAAAGGGGAAGCACTGTAGCTCTTGTAGAGAAGGATTAATTTTACAAGCAAGAGGGTCTTGCACCTTGTTAAGCTTGGTGAACTCTGTTAGTTTTTGAAAGGAACGCTGCCTAACTTTCAGCGTTTTCATGCGTGAGGAACATAAACTTTTTGCAAAATCACCACCTTAAATAAAAGGGAGAAAAACTGCAGTTTTTGTAAGAGCATCCTGAATGTTAGAAACAAGAGGGTCTAGCAACATTGTCAGTATCGTGAATTCAGTTTGCTCTATAAAGGAGTACTGCTCACCTCCCAGTGTTTTCCTGGATCAGCAACATCACCTTGCTGTTGAATCTCCCCATTCAAGTGAAAGGGAGAATCACTGCAGCTTTGTAAGAGAAGCATTAATGTTACAAGCAAGATGGTGCTGCACCTTGTTAAGAATGGTGAACTGTGTTAGTTTTTGAAAGGAACGCTGCCTAACTTTCAGCGTTTTCATGTGTGAGGAACATAAACATTGTGCAAAATCACCGCATACAAGTGAATTGGAGAAAAACTGCACTTTTTGAAAGACATTCCTTAATGTTAGAAGCAAGATGGTCTTGCAACTTGGTTAATATTGTGAATTCAGTTTGCTACTTAAAGGACTACTGCCTACCTCTCAGTGTTTTCCTGGATGAGCAACATCACCTTTGTGTTGAATCACCCCATTCAAGTGAAAGGGAGAAGCACTGTAGCTCTTGTAGAGAAGGATTAATTTTACAAGCAAGAGGGTCTTGCACCTTCTTAAGCAATGTGAACTCTGTTAGTTTTTGAAAGGAACGCTGCCTAACTTTCAGGGTTTTCATGTGTGAGGAACATAAACGTTGTGCAAAATCACCGCATACAAGCAAAAGGGAGAAAAACTGCAGGTTTGTAAAAGAATCTTTAATGTTAGAAAAAAGAGGGTCTAGCACCATGGTTAGTATTGTGAATCCTTTTTGCTCTTTAAAGGAATTCTGCCCACTTAGCACTGTTTTCCTGGATGAGCAATATCACTTTTGTGTTGAATCACCCCATTCAAGTGAATTTGAGAAGCCCTGTAGCACTTGTAAGAGAACGATTAACTTTACAAGCAAGAGTGTCTTGCACCTTGCTAAGCATGCTGAACTGTGTTAGTTTTTGAAAGGAATGCTGCCTAACCTTCAGCCTTTTCATGGGTGAGGAACATAAACTTTGTGCAAAATCACCGCATACAAGTGAATGGGAGAAATACTTCAGATTTGTAAGAGAATCCATGTTAGAAACAAGAGGGTCTAGCAACATGGTTAGTATGGTGAATTCAGTTTGCTCTTTAAAGGAGTACTGCCTACCTCTAAGTGTTTTCCTGGATCAACAACATCACCTTTCTGCTGAATCTCCCCAATCAAGTGAGTGGGAGAAGTACTGCAGCTCTTATAAGAGAAGCATTAATGTTCCAAGCAAGAGGGAATTTCACCTTGTTAAGCATCGTGTACAAAGTTAGCTTTTGAAGGGAATGCTGAGCAACTGTCAGCGTTTTCATGGGTGAGGATCATCAACTTTGTGCAAAATCACCACATACACTAAATGGGAGAAAACCTGCAGTTTTCTAAGAGAATCCTTAATGTTAGAAGTAAGAGGGTCTAGAAACTCGGTTACTATGGTGAATTCAGTTTGCTCTTTAAAGGAGTACTGCATTCATCTCTGTGTTTTCCTGGATGAGCTATATCACCTTTGTGTTGAATCACCCCACTCAAGTGAAAGGGAGAAGCAGTGCAGCTCTTGTAAGAGAAGCATTAATATTAAAAGCAAGAGGGTCTTGCACCTTGTTAAGCAGGGTGAACTGAGCTAGTTTTTAAGAGGAACGCTGCCTAACTTTCAGTGTTTTCATGGGTGAGGAACATAAACTTTGTGCAAAATCACCACATAAAAGTAAATGGGAGAAAAACTGTAGCTTTTGTAAGAGATTCCCTAATGGTAGGAACAAGAGGGTCTAGCAACTTGGTTAATATTGTGAATTCAGTTTGCTCTTTAAAGGAGTATTGCGTAAAGCTCAGTGTTTTCCTGGATGAGCAACATCACCTTTCTGCTGAGTCACCCCATTCAAGTGAACAGGAGAATCACTGCAGCTCTGTAAGAGAAGCATTAGTGTTACAAGCAAGAGGGCCTTTCACCTTGTTATGCATGGTGAACCGAGTTAGCATTTGAAAAGAACGCTTCCTGACTCTCAGCGTTTTCAAAGGTGAAGAATATCAACTTTGTGCAAAACAGCCTCTTTCAAGTGAAGGGAGAAAAAGTGTACCTTTTCTAAGAAAACAATTAATGTTAGAAGCAAGATGATTTAGCAGCATGTTTAAGTTTGAGAATTGAGTGTGCTGTTTAAGGCAATACGCTCTCCCTCTCAGTGTTTCCATGGGTGAGGAACCTCATCTTTGTGCATAAGGAGAGCACACAAGTGAATGGGAGAAAAACTGCAGTTTTTTAAGAGAATCCCTTTAAGTTATAAACAAGATGGTCTAGCAACTTGGTTAATATTGTGAATTCAGTTTGCTGTTTAAAGGAGTACTGAATACTTCTCAGTGTATTCCTGGATCAGCAACATCACCTTTCTGCTGAATCTCCCCATTCAAGTGAAAGGGAGAAGCACTGCAGCTCTTGTAAGAGAAGCCTTAATGTTACAAGCAAGAGGGCCTTGCACCTTGTTAAGCATGCTGAACTGAGTTAGCTTTTGAAAGGAACGCTGCCCAATTGTCAGCGTTCTCATGGGTGAGGATCGTCAACTTTGTGCAATCTCTGCATACCAGTAAATGGGAGAAAAACTGCAGGTTTCTAAGAGAATCTTTAACGTTAGAAACAAGAGGGTCTAGCAACTTGGTTAATATATTGAATTCAGTTTGCTCTTTAAAGGAGTACTGAATACCTCTCAGTGCTTTCCTGGAGGAGCGACATCACCTTTGTGCAGAATCACCCCTTTCAAGTGAAAGGGAGGAGCATTGCAGCTCTTGTAAGAGAAGCACTAATGTTACAAGCAAGAGGGCCTGGCACCTTGTTAAGCATGGTGAGCTAAGTTAGCTTTTGAAAGGAACGCCGCCTAACTGTCTGCAATTTCATGGGTGAGGAATATCAACTTTGTGCAAAATCACCACATACAAGTAAAGGGCAGAAAAACTGCAGATTTGTAGGAGAATCCTTCATGTTAGAAACAAGAGGGTCTAGCAACATGGTTAGTATGGTGAATTCAGTTTGCTCTTTAAAGGAGTACTGCCTACCTCTAAGTGTTTTCCTGGATCAGCAACATCACCTTTCTGCTGAATCTCCCCAATCAAGTGAGTGGGAGAAGTACTGCAGCTCTTATAAGAGAAGCATTAATGTTCCAAGCAAGAGGGAATTTCACCTTGTTAAGCATCGTGTACAAAGTTAGCTTTTGAAAGGAAGGCTGAGCAACTGTCAGCGTTTTCATGGGTGAGGATCATCAACTTTGTGCAAAATCACCACATACACTAAATGGGAGAAAACCTGCAGTTTTCTAAGAGAATCCTTAATGTTAGAAGTAAGAGGGTCTAGAAACTCAGTTACTATGGTGAATTCAGTTTGCTCTTTAAAGGAGTACTGCATTCATCTCAGTGTTTTCCTGGATGAGCTATATCACCTTTGTGTTGAATCACCCCACTCAAGTGAAAGGGAGAAGCAGTGCAGCTCCTGTAAGAGAAGCATTAACATTAAAAGCAAGAGGGTCTTGCACCTTGTTAAGCATGGTGAACTGAGCTAGTTTTTAAGAGGAACGCTGCCTAACTTTCAGTGTTTTCATGGGTGAGGAACATAAACTTTGTGCAAAATCACCACATAAAAGTAAATGGGAGAAAAACTGTAGCTTTTGTAAGAGATTCCTTAATGTTAGAAACAAGAGGGTCTAGAAACTTGGTTAATAATGTGCATTCAGTTTGCTCTTTAAAGGAGTACTGCATAACGCTCAGTGTTTTCCTGGATGAGCAACATCACCTTTCTGCTGAATCACCCCATTCAAGTGAATGGGAGAATCACTGCAGCTCTGTAAGAGAAGCATTAGGGTTACAAGCAAGAGGGCCTTTCACCTTGTTATGCATGGTGAACCGAGTTAGCATTTGAAAAGAACGCTTCCTGACTGTCAGTGTTTTCAAAGGTGAAGAATATCAACTTTGTGCAAAACAGCCTCTTTCAAGTGAATGGAGAAAAAGTGTAGCTTTTCTAAGAAAACAATTAATGTTAGAAGCAAGATGATTTAGCAGCATGTTTAAGTTTGAGAATTGAGTGTGCTGTTTAAGGCAATACGCTCTCCCTCTCAGTGTTTCCATGGGTGAGGAACCTCATCTTTGTGCATAAGGAGAGCACACAAGTGAATGGGAGAAAAACTGCAGTTTTTTAAGAGAATCCTTTTAAGTTATAAACAAGATGGTCTAGCAACTTGGATAATATTGTGAATTCAGTTTGCTGTTTAAAGGAGTACTGAATACTTCTCAGTGTATTCCTGGATCAGCAACATCACCTTTCTGCTGAATCTCCCCATTCAAGTGAAAGGGAGAAGCACTGCAGCTCTTGTAAGAGAAGCATTAGTGTTACAAGCAAGAGGGCCTTGCACCTTGTTAAGCATGGTGAACTGAGTTAGCTTTTGAAAGGAACGCTGCCCAATTGTCAGCGTTTTCATGGGTGAGGATCGTCAACTTTGTGCGAAATCTCTGCATACCAGTAAATGGGAGAAAAACTGCAGGTTTCTAAGAGAATTTTTAACGTTAGAAAAAAGAGGGTCTAGCAACTTGGTTAATATATTGAATTCAGTTTGCTCTTTAAAGGAGTACTGAATACCTCTCAGTGCTTTCCTGGAGGAGCAACATCACCTTTGTGCAGAATCACCCCTTTCAAGTGAAAGGGAGGAGCATTGCAGCTCTTGTAAGAGAAGCATTAATGTTACAAGCAAGAGGGCCTTGCACCTTGTTAAGCATGGTGAGCTAAATTAGCTTTTGAAAGGAACGCTGCCTAACTGTCTACAATTTCATGGGTGAGGAATATCAACTTTGTGCAAAATCACCACATACAAGTAAAGGGCAGAAAAACTGCAGATTTGTAGGAGAATCCTTCATGTTAGAAACAAGAGGGTCTAGTAACATGGTTAGTATGGTGAATTCAGTTTGCTTTTTAAGGGAGTACTGCCTACCTCTCAGTGTTTTCCTGGATCAGCAACATCAACTTTCTGCTGAATCTCCCCATTCAAGTGAATGGGAGAAGCACTGCAGCTCTTATAAGAGAAGCATTAATGTTCCAAGCAAGAGGGAATTTCACCTTGTTAAGCATGGTGAACTGAGGTAGCTTTTGAAAGGAACGCTGCCCAACTGTCAGCGTTTTCATGGGTGAGGATCATCAAGTTTGTGCAAAATCACCCCATACACTAAATGGGAGAAAACCTGCAGTTTTCTAAGAGAATCCTTCATGTTAGAAACAAGAGGGTCTAGAAACTCGGTTACTATGGTGATCTCAGTTTGCTCTTTAAAGGAGTACTGCGTTCCTCTCAGTGTTTTCCTGGATGAACAATATCACCTTTGTGTAGAATCACCCCATTCAAGTGAAAGGGGAAGCACTGTAGCTCTTGTAGAGAAGGATTAATTTTACAAGCAAGAGGGTCTTGCACCTTGTTAAGCTTGGTGAACTCTGTTAGTTTTTGAAAGGAACGCTGCCTAACTTTCAGCGTTTTCATGCGTGAGGAACATAAACTTTTTGCAAAATCACCACCTTAAATAAAAGGGAGAAAAACTGCAGTTTTTGTAAGAGCATCCTGAATGTTAGAAACAAGAGGGTCTAGCAACATTGTCAGTATCGTGAATTCAGTTTGCTCTATAAAGGAGTACTGCTCACCTCCCAGTGTTTTCCTGGATCAGCAACATCACCTTGCTGCTGAATCTCCCCATTCAAGTGAAAGGGAGAATCACTGCAGCTTTGTAAGAGAAGCATTAATGTTACAAGCAAGATGGTGCTGCACCTTGTGAAGAATGGTGAACTGTGTTAGTTTTTGAAAGGAACGCTGCCTAACTTTCAGCGTTTTCATGTGTGAGGAACATAAACATTGTGCAAAATCACCGCATACAAGTGAATGGGAGAAAAACTGCACTTTTTCAAAGACATTCCTTAATGTTAGAAACAAGATGGTCTAGCAACTTGGTTAATATTGTGAATTCAGTTTGCTACTTAAAGGACTACTGCCTACCTCTCAGTGTTTTCCTGGATGAGCAACATCACCTTTGTGTTGAATCACCCCATTCAAGTGAAAGGGAGAAGCACTGTAGCTCTTGTAGAGAAGGATTAATTTTACAAGCAAGAGGGTCTTGCACCTTCTTAAGCAATGTGAACTCTGTTAGTTTTTGAAAGGAACGCTGCCTAACTTTCAGGGTTTTCATGTGTGAGGAACATAAACGTTGTGCAAAATCACCGCATACAAGCAAAAGGGAGAAAAACTGCAGGTTTGTAAAAGAATCTTTAATGTTAGAAAAAAGAGGGTCTAGCACCATGTGAATCCTTTTTGCTCTTTAAAGGAATTCTGCCCACTTAGCACTGTTTTCCTGGATGAGCAATATCACTTTTGTGTTGAATCACCCCATTCAAGTGAATTGGAGAAGCCCTGTAGCACTTGTAAGAGAACGATTAACTTTACAAGCAAGAGTGTCTTGCACCTTGCTAAGCATGCTGAACTGTGTTAGTTTTTGAAAGGAATGCTGCCTAACCTTCAGCCTTTTCATGGGTGAGGAACATAAACTTTGTGCAAAATCACCGCATACAAGTGAATGGGAGAAATACTTCAGATTTGTAAGAGAATCCTTCATGTTAGAAACAAGAGGGTCTAGCAACATGGTTAGTATGGTGAATTCAGTTTGCTCTTTAAAGGAGTACTGCCTACCTCTAAGTGTTTTCCTGGATCAGCAACATCACCTTTCTGCTGAATCTCCCCAATCAAGTGAGTGGGAGAAGTACTGCAGCTCTTATAAGAGAAGCATTAATGTTCCAAGCAAGAGGGAATTTCACCTTGTTAAGCATCGTGTACAAAGTTAGCTTTTGAAAGGAATGCTGAGCAACTGTCAGCGTTTTCATGGGTGAGGATCATCAACTTTGTGCAAAATCACCACATACACTAAATGGGAGAAAACCTGCAGTTTTCTAAGAGAATCCTTAATGTTAGAAGTAAGAGGGTCTAGAAACTGAGTTACTATGGTGAATTCAGTTTGCTCTTTAAAGGAGTACTGCATTCATCTCAGTGTTTTCCTGGATGAGCTATATCACCTTTGTGTTGAATCACCCCACTCAAGTGAAAGGGAGAAGCAGTGCAGCTCCTGTAAGAGAAGCATTAACATTAAAAGCAAGAGGGTCTTGCACCTTGTTAAGCATGGTGAACTGAGCTAGTTTTTAAGAGGAACGCTGCCTAACTTTCAGTGTTTTCATGGGTGAGGAACATAAACTTTGTGCAAAATCACCACATAAAAGTAAATGGGAGAAAAACTGTAGCTTTTGTAAGAGATTCCTTAATGTTAGAAACAAGAGGGTCTAGAAACTTGGTTAATAATGTGCATTCAGTTTGCTCTTTAAAGGAGTACTGCGTAACGCTCAGTGTTTTCCTGGATGAGCAACATCACCTTTCTGCTGAATCACCCCATTCAAGTGAATGGGAGAATCACTGCAGCTCTGTAAGAGAAGCATTAGTGTTACAAGCAAGAGGGCCTTTCACCTTGTTATGCATGGTGAACCGAGTTAGCATTTGAAAAGAACGCTTCCTGACTGTCAGTGTTTTCAAAGGTGAAGAATATCAACTTTGTGCAAAACAGCCTCTTTCAAGTGAATGGAGAAAAAGTGTAGCTTTTCTAAGAAAACAATTAATGTTAGAAGCAAGATGATTTAGCAGCATGTTTAAGTTTGAGAATTGAGTGTGCTGTTTAAGGCAATACGCTCTCCCTCTCAGTGTTTCCATGGGTGAGGAACCTCATCTTTGTGCATAAGGAGAGCACACAAGTGAATGGGAGAAAAACTGCAGTTTTTTAAGAGAATCCTTTTAAGTTATAAACAAGATGGTCTAGCAACTTGGATAATATTGTGAATTCAGTTTGCTGTTTAAAGGAGTAGTGAATACTTCTCAGTGTATTCCTGGATCAGCAACATCACCTTTCTGCTGAATCTCCCCATTCAAGTGAAAGGGAGAAGCACTGCAGCTCTTGTAAGAGAAGCATTAGTGTTACAAGCAAGAGTTCCTTGCACCTTGTTAAGCATGGTGAACTGAGTTAGCTTTTGAAAGGAACGCTGCCCAATTGTCAGCGTTTTCATGGGTGAGGATCGTCAACTTTGTGCGAAATCTCTGCATACCAGTAAATGGGAGAAAAACTGCAGGTTTCTAAGAGAATTTTTAACGTTAGAAAAAAGAGGGTCTAGCAACTTGGTTAATATATTGAATTCAGTTTGCTCTTTAAAGGAGTACTGAATACCTCTCAGTGCTTTCCTGGAGGAGCAACATCACCTTTGTGCAGAATCACCCCTTTCAAGTGAAAGGGAGGAGCATTGCATCTCTTGTAAGAGAAGCATTAATGTTACAAGCAAGAGGGCCTTGCACCTTGTTAAGCATGGTGAGCTAAATTAGCTTTTGAAAGGAACGCTGCCTAACTGTCTACAATTTCATGGGTGAGGAATATCAACTTTGTGCAAAATCACCACATACAAGTAAAGGGCAGAAAAACTGCAGATTTGTAGGAGAATCCTTCATGTTAGAAACAAGAGGGTCTAGTAACATGGTTAGTATGGTGAATTCAGATTGCTTTTTAAGGGAGTACTGCCTACCTCTCAGTGTTTTCCTGGATCAGCAACATCAACTTTCTGCTGAATCTCCCCATTCAAGTGAATGGGAGAAGCACTGCAGCTCTTATAAGAGAAGCATTAATGTTCCAAGCAAGAGGGAATTTCACCTTGTTAAGCATGGTGAACTGAGGTAGCTTTTGAAAGGAACGCTGCCCAACTGTCAGCGTTTTCATGGGTGAGGATCATCAACTTTGTGAAAAATCACCCCATACACTAAATGGGAGAAAACCTGCAGTTTTCTTAGAGAATCCTTCATGTTAGAAACAAGAGGGTCTAGAAACTCGGTTACTATGGTGATCTCAGTTTGCTCTTTAAAGGAGTACTGCGTTCCTCTCAGTGTTTTCCTGGATGAACAATATCACCTTTGTGTAGAATCACCCCATTCAAGTGAAAGGGGAAGCACTGTAGCTCTTGTAGAGAAGGATTAATTTTACAAGCAAGAGGGTCTTGCACCTTGTTAAGCTTGGTGAACTCTGTTAGTTTTTGAAAGGAACGCTGCCTAACTTTCAGCGTTTTCATGCGTGAGGAACATAAACTTTTTGCAAAATCACCACCTTAAATAAAAGGGAGAAAAACTGCAGTTTTTGTAAGAGCATCCTGAATGTTAGAAACAAGAGGGTCTAGCAACACTGTCAGTATCGTGAATTCAGTTTGCTCTATAAAGGAGTACTGCTCACCTCCCAGTGTTTTCCTGGATCAGCAACATCACCTTGCTGCTGAATCTCCCCATTCAAGTGAAAGGGAGAATCACTGCAGCTTTGTAAGAGAAGCATTAATGTTACAAGCAAGATGGTGCTGCACCTTGTTAAGAATGGTGAACTGTGTTAGTTTTTGAAAGGAACGCTGCCTAACTTTCAGCGTTTTCATGTGTGAGGAACATAAACATTGTGCAAAATCACCGCATACAAGTGAATGGGAGAAAAACTGCACTTTTTGAAAGACATTCCTTAATGTTAGAAGCAAGATGGTCTTGCAACTTGGTTAATATTGTGAATTCAGTTTGCTACTTAAAGGACTACTGCCTACCTCTCAGTGTTTTCCTGGATGAGCAACATCACCTTTGTGTTGAATCACCCCATTCAAGTGAAAGGGAGAAGCACTGTAGCTCTTGTAGAGAAGGATTAATTTTACAAGCAAGAGGGTCTTGCACCTTCTTAAGCAATGTGAACTCTGTTAGTTTTTGAAAGGAACGCTGCCTAACTTTCAGGGTTTTCATGTGTGAGGAACATAAACGTTGTGCAAAATCACCGCATACAAGCAAAAGGGAGAAAAACTGCAGGTTTGTAAAAGAATCTTTAATGTTAGAAAAAAGAGGGTCTAGCACCATGGTTAGTATTGTGAATCCTTTTTGCTCTTTAAAGGAATTCTGCCCCCTTAGCACTGTTTTCCTGGATGAGCAATATCACTTTTGTGTTGAATCACCCCATTCAAGTGAATTTGAGAAGCCCTGTAGCACTTGTAAGAGAACGATTAACTTTACAAGCAAGAGTGTCTTGCACCTTGCTAAGCATGCTGAACTGTGTTAGTTTTTGAAAGGAATGCTGCCTAACCTTCAGCCTTTTCATGGGTGAGTAACATAAACTTTGTGCAAAATCACCGCATACAAGTGAATGGGAGAAATACTTCAGATTTGTAAGAGAATCCTTCATGTTAGAAACAAGAGGGTCTAGCAACATGGTTAGTATGGTGAATTCAGTTTGCTCTTTAAAGGAGTACTGCCTACCTCTAAGTGTTTTCCTGGATCAGCAACAACACCTTTCTGCTGAATCTCCCCAATCAAGTGAGTGGGAGAAGTACTGCAGCTCTTATAAGAGAAGCATTAATGTTCCAAGCAAGAGGGAATTTCACCTTGTTAAGCATCGTGTACAAAGTTAGCTTTTGAAAGGAATGCTGAGCAACTGTCAGCGTTTTCATGGGTGAGGATCATCAACTTTGTGCAAAATCACCACATACACTAAATGGGAGAAAACCTGCAGTTTTCTAAGAGAATCCTTAATGTTAGAAGTAAGAGGGTCTAGAAACTGAGTTACTATGGTGAATTCAGTTTGCTCTTTAAATGAGTACTGCATTCATCTCAGTGTTTTCCTGGATGAGCTATATCACCTTTGTGTTGAATCACCCCATTCAAGTGAAAGGGAGAAGCAGTGCAGCTCTTGTAAGAGAAACATTAACATTAAAAGCAAGAGGGTCTTGCACCTTGTTAAGCATGGTGAACTGAGCTAGTTTTTAAGAGGAACGCTGCCTAACTTTCAGTGTTTTCATGGGTGAGCAACATAAACTTTGTGCAAAATCACCACATAAAAGTAAATGGGAGAAAAACTGTAGCTTTTGTAAGAGATTCCTTAATGTTAGAAACAAGAGGGTCTAACAACTTGGTTAATAATGTGCATTCAGTTTGCTCTTTAAAGGAGTACTGCGTAACGCTCAGTGTTTTCCTGGATGAGCAACATCACCTTTCTGCTGAATCACCCCATTCAAGTGAACGGCAGAATCACTGCAGCTCTGTAAGAGAAGCATTAGTGTTACAAGCAAGAGGGCCTTTCACCTTGTTATGCATAGTGAACCGAGTTAGCATTTGAAAAGAACGCTTCCTGACTGTCAGCGTTTTCAAAGGTGAAGAATATCAACTTTGTGCAAAACAGCCTCTTTGAAGTGAATGGAGAAAAAGTGTAGCTTTTCTAAGAAAACAATTAATGTTAGAAGCAAGATGATTTAGCAGCATGTTTAAGTTTGAGAATTGAGTGTGCTGTTTAAGGCAATACGCTCTCCCTCTCAGTGTTTCCATGGGTGAGGAACCTCATCTTTGTGCATAAGGAGAGCACACAAGTGAATGGGAGAAAAACTGCAGTTTTTTAAGAGAATCCTTTTAAGTTATAAACAAGATGGTCTAGCAACTTGGATAATATTGTGAATTCAGTTTGCTGTTTAAAGGAGTACTGAATATTTCTCAGTGTATTCCTGGATCAGCAACATCACCTTTCTGCTGAATCTCCCCATTCAAGTGAAAGGGAGAAGCACTGCAGCTCTTGTAAGAGAAGCATTAATGTTACAAGCAAGAGGGCCTTGCACCTTGTTAAGCATGGTGAACTGAGTTAGCTTTTGAAAGGAACGCTGCCCAATTGTCAGCGTTTTCATGGGTGAGGATCGTCAACTTTGTGCGAAATCTCTGCATACCAGTAAATGGGAGAAAAACTGCAGGTTTCTAAGAGAATCTTTAACGTTAGAAAAAAGAGGGTCTAGCAACTTGGTTAATATATTGAATTCAGTTTGCTCTTTAAAGGAGTACTGAATACCTCTCAGTGCTTTCCTGGAGGAGCAACATCACCTTTGTGCAGAATCACCCCTTTCAAGTGAAAGGGAGGAGCATTGCAGCTCTTGTAAGAGAAGCATTAATGTTACAAGCAAGAGGGCCTTGCACCTTGTTAAGCATGGTGAACTAAGTTAGCTTTTGAAAGGAACGCTGCCTAACTGTCTACAATTTCATGGGTGAGGAATATCAACTTTGTGCAAAATCACCACATACAAGTAAAGGGCAGAAAAACTGCAGATTTGTAGGAGAATCCTTCATGTTAGAAACAAGAGGGTCTAGCAACATGGTTAGTATGGTGAATTCAGTTTGCTTTTTAAGGGAGTACTGCCTACCTCTCAGTGTTTTCCTGGATCAGCAACATCAACTTTCTGCTGAATCTCCCCATTCAAGTGAATGGGAGAAGCACTGCAGCTCTTATAAGAGAAGCATTAATGTTCCAAGCAAGAGGGAATTTCACCTTGTTAAGCATGGTGAACTGAGGTAGCTTTTGAAAGGAACGCTGAACAACTGTCAGCGTTTTCATGGGTGAGGATCATCAACTTTGTGCAAAATCACCCCATACACTAAATGGGAGAAAAACTGCAGTTTTCTAAGAGAATCCTTCATGTTAGAAACAAGAGGGTCTAGAAACTCGGTTACTATGGTGAATTCAGTTTGCTCTTTAAAGGAGTACTGCGTTCCTCTCAGTGTTTTCCTGGATGAACAATATCACCTTTGTGTAGAATCACCCCATTCAAGTGAAAGGGAGAAGCACTGTAGCTCTTGTAGAGAAGGATTAATTTTACAAGCAAGAGGGTCTTGCACCTTGTTAAGCTTGGTGAACTCTGTTAGTTTTTGAAAGGAACGCTGCCTAACTTTCAGCGTTTTCATGTGTGAGGAACATAAACTTTTTGCAAAATCACCACCTTAAATAAAAGGGAGAAAAACTGCAGTTTTTGTAAGAGCATCCTGAATGTTAGAAACAAGAGGGTCTAGCAACATTGTCAGTATCGTGAATTCAGTTTGCTCTATAAAGGAGTACTGCTCACCTCCCAGTGTTTTCCTGGATCAGCAACATCACCTTGCTGCTGAATCTCCCCATTCAAGTGAAAGGGAGAATCACTGCAGCTTTGTAAGGGAAGCATTAATGTTACAAGCAAGATGGTGCTGCACCTTGTTAAGAATGGTGAACTGTGTTAGTTTTTGAAAGGAACGCTGCCTAACTTTCAGCGTTTTCATGTGTGAGGAACATAAACATTGTGCAAAATCACCGCATACAAGTGAATGGGAGAAAAACTGCACTTTTTGAAAGACATTCCTTAATGTTAGAAACAAGAAGGTCTAGCAACTTGGTTAATATTGTGAATTCAGTTTCCTACTTAAAGGAGTACTGCCTACCTCTCAGTGTTTTCCTGGATGAGCAACATCACCTTTGTGTTGAATCACCCCATTCAAGTGAAAGGGAGAAGCACTGTAGCTCTTGTACAGAAGGATTAATTTTACAAGCAAAAGGGTCTTGCACCTTCTTAAGCAATGTGAACTCTGTTAGTTTTTGAAAGGAACGCTGCCTAACTTTCAGGGTTTTCATGTGTGAGGAACATAAACGTTGTGCAAAATCACCGCATACAAGTAAAAGGGAGAAAAACTGCAGGTTTTTAAAGAATCTTTAATGTTAGAAAAAAGAGGGTCTAGCACCATGGTTAGTATTGTGAATCCTTTTTGCTCTTTAAAGGAATTCTGCCCACTTAGCACTGTTTTCCTGGATGAGCAATATCACTTTTGTGTTGAATCACCCCATTCAAGTGAATTGGAGAAGCCCTGTAGCACTTGTAAGAGAACGATTAACTTTACAAGCAAGAGTGTCTTGCACCTTGCTAAGCATGCTGAACTGTGTTAGTTTTTGAAAGGAATGCTGCCTAACCTTCAGCCTTTTCATGGGTGAGGAACATAAACTTTGTGCAAAATCACCGCATACAAGTGAATGGGAGAAATACTTCAGATTTGTAAGAGAATCCTTCATGTTAGAAACAAGAGGGTCTAGCAACATGGTTAGTATGGTGAATTCAGTTTGCTCTTTAAAGGAGTACTGCCTACCTCTAAGTGTTTTCCTGGATCAGCAACATCACCTTTCTGCTGAATCTCCCCAATCAAGAGAGTGGGAGAAGTACTGCAGCTCTTATAAGAGAAGCATTAATGTTCCAAGCAAGAGGGAATTTCACCTTGTTAAGCATCGTGTACAAAGTTAGCTTTTGAAAGGAATGCTGAGCAACTGTCAGCGTTTTCATGGGTGAGGATCATCAACTTTGTGCAAAATCACCACATACACTAAATGGGAGAAAACCTGCAGTTTTCTAAGAGAATCCTTAATGTTAGAAGTAAGAGGGTCTAGAAACTCAGTTACTATGGTGAATTCAGTTTGCTCTTTAAAGGAGTACTGCATTCATCTCAGTGTTTTCCTGGATGAGCTATATCACCTTTGTGTTGAATCACCCCACTCAAGTGAAAGGGAGAAGCAGTGCAGCTCCTGTAAGAGAAGCATTAACATTAAAAGCAAGAGGGTCTTGCACCTTGTTAAGCATGGTGAACTGAGCTAGTTTTTAAGAGGAACGCTGCCTAACTTTCAGTGTTTTCATGGGTGAGGAACATAAACTTTGTGCAAAATCACCACATAAAAGTAAATGGGAGAAAAACTGTAGCTTTTGTAAGAGATTCCTTAATGTTAGAAACAAGAGGGTCTAGAAACTTGGTTAATAATGTGCATTCAGTTTGCTCTTTAAAGGAGTACTGCGTAACGCTCAGTGTTTTCCTGGATGAGCAACATCACCTTTCTGCTGAATCACCCCATGCAAGTGAATGGGAGAATCACTGCAGCTCTGTAAGAGAAGCATTAGGGTTACAAGCAAGAGGGCCTTTCACCTTGTTATGCATGGTGAACCGAGTTAGCATTTGAAAAGAACGCTTCCTGACTGTCAGTGTTTTCAAAGGTGAAGAATATCAACTTTGTGCAAAACAGCCTCTTTCAAGTGAATGGAGAAAAAGTGTAGCTTTTCTAAGAAAACAATTAATGTTAGAAGCAAGATGATTTAGCAGCATGTTTAAGTTTGAGAATTGAGTGTGCTGTTTAAGGCAATACGCTCTCCCTCTCAGTGTTTCCATGGGTGAGGAACCTCATCTTTGTGCATAAGGAGAGCACACAAGTGAATGGGAGAAAAACTGCAGTTTTTTAAGAGAATCCTTTTAAGTTATAAACAAGATGGTCTAGCAACTTGGATAATATTGTGAATTCAGTTTGCTGTTTAAAGGAGTAGTGAATACTTCTCAGTGTATTCCTGGATCAGCAACATCACCTTTCTGCTGAATCTCCCCATTCAAGTGAAAGGGAGAAGCACTGCAGCTCTTGTAAGAGAAGCATTAGTGTTACAAGCAAGAGGGCCTTGCACCTTGTTAAGCATGGTGAACTGAGTTAGCTTTTGAAAGGAACGCTGCCCAATTGTCAGCGTTTTCATGGGTGAGGATCGTCAACTTTGTGCGAAATCTCTGCATACCAGTAAATGGGAGAAAAACTGCAGGTTTCTAAGAGAATTTTTAACGTTAGAAAAAAGAGGGTCTAGCAACTTGGTTAATATATTGAATTCAGTTTGCTCTTTAAAGGAGTACTGAATACCTCTCAGTGCTTTCCTGGAGGAGCAACATCACCTTTGTGCAGAATCACCCCTTTCAAGTGAAAGGGAGGAGCATTGCAGCTCTTGTAAGAGAAGCATTAATGTTACAAGCAAGAGGGCCTTGCACCTTGTTAAGCATGGTGAGCTAAATTAGCTTTTGAAAGGAACGCTGCCTAACTGTCTACAATTTCATGGGTGAGGAATATCAACTTTGTGCAAAATCACCACATACAAGTAAAGGGCAGAAAAACTGCAGATTTGTAGGAGAATCCTTCATGTTAGAAACAAGAGGGTCTAGTAACATGGTTAGTATGGTGAATTCAGTTTGCTTTTTAAGGGAGTACTGCCTACCTCTCAGTGTTTTCCTGGATCAGCAACATCAACTTTCTGCTGAATCTCCCCATTCAAGTGAATGGGAGAAGCACTGCAGCTCTTATAAGAGAAGCATTAATGTTCCAAGCAAGAGGGAATTTCACCTTGTTAAGCATGGTGAACTGAGGTAGCTTTTGAAAGGAACGCTGCCCAACTGTCAGCGTTTTCATGGGTGAGGATCATCAACTTTGTGCAAAATCACCCCATACACTAAATGGGAGAAAAACTGCAGTTTTCTAAGAGAATCCTTCATGTTAGAAACAAGAGGGTCTAGAAACTCGGTTACTATGGTGAATTCAGTTTGCTCTTTAAAGGAGTACTGCGTTCCTCTCAGTGTTTTCCTGGATGAACAATATCACCTTTGTGTAGAATCACCCCATTCAAGTGAAAGGGAGAAGCACTGTAGCTCTTGTAGAGAAGGATTAATTTTACAAGCAAGAGGGTCTTGCACCTTGTTAATCTTGGTGAACTCTGTTAGTTTTTGAAAGGAACGCTGCCTAACTTTCAGCGTTTTCATGTGTGAGGAACATAAACTTTTTGCAAAATCACCACCTTAAATAAAAGGGAGAAAAACTGCAGTTTTTGTAAGAGCATCCTGAATGTTAGAAACAAGAGGGTCTAGCAACATTGTCAGTATCGTGAATTCAGTTTGCTCTATAAAGGAGTACTGCTCACCTCCCAGTGTTTTCCTGGATCAGCAACATCACCTTGCTGCTGAATCTCCCCATTCAAGTGAAAGGGAGAATCACTGCAGCTTTGTAAGGGAAGCATTAATGTTACAAGCAAGATGGTGCTGCACCTTGTTAAGAATGGTGAACTGTGTTAGTTTTTGAAAGGAACGCTGCCTAACTTTCAGCGTTTTCATGTGTGAGGAACATAAACATTGTGCAAAATCACCGCATACAAGTGAATGGGAGAAAAACTGCACTTTTTGAAAGACATTCCTTAATGTTAGAAACAAGAAGGTCTAGCAACTTGGTTAATATTGTGAATTCAGTTTCCTACTTAAAGGAGTACTGCCTACCTCTCAGTGTTTTCCTGGATGAGCAACATCAACTTTGTGTTGAATCACCCCATTCAAGTGAAAGGGAGAAGCACTGTAGCTCTTGTAGAGAAGGATTAATTTTACAAGCAAAAGGGTCTTGCACCTTCTTAAGCAATGTGAACTCTGTTAGTTTTTGAAAGGAACGCTGCCTAACTTTCAGGGTTTTCATGTGTGAGGAACATAAACGTTGTGCAAAATCACCGCATACAAGCAAAAGGGAGAAAAACTGCAGGTTTGTAAAAGAATCTTTAATGTTAGAAAAAAGAGGGTCTAGCACCATGGTTAGTATTGTGAATCCTTTTTGCTCTTTAAAGGAATTCTGCCCACTTAGCACTGTTTTCCTGGATGAGCAATATCACTTTTGTGTTGAATCACCCCATTCAAGTGAATTGGAGAAGCCCTGTAGCACTTGTAAGAGAACGATTAACTTTACAAGCAAGAGTGTCTTGCACCTTGCTAAGCATGCTGAACTGTGTTAGTTTTTGAAAGGAATGCTGCCTAACCTTCAGCCTTTTCATGGGTGAGGAACATAAACTTTGTGCAAAATCACCGCATACAAGTGAATGGGAGAAATACTTCAGATTTGTAAGAGAATCCTTCATGTTAGAAACAAGAGGGTCTAGCAACATGGTTAGTATGGTGAATTCAGTTTGCTCTTTAAAGGAGTACTGCCTACCTCTAAGTGTTTTCCTGGATCAGCAACATCACCTTTCTGCTGAATCTCCCCAATCAAGAGAGTGGGAGAAGTACTGCAGCTCTTATAAGAGAAGCATTAATGTTCCAAGCAAGAGGGAATTTCACCTTGTTAAGCATCGTGTACAAAGTTAGCTTTTGAAAGGAATGCTGAGCAACTGTCAGCGTTTTCATGGGTGAGGATCATCAACTTTGTGCAAAATCACCACATACACTAAATGGGAGAAAACCTGCAGTTTTCTAAGAGAATCCTTAATGTTAGAAGTAAGAGGGTCTAGAAACTCAGTTACTATGGTGAATTCAGTTTGCTCTTTAAAGGAGTACTGCATTCATCTCAGTGTTTTCCTGGATGAGCTATATCACCTTTGTGTTGAATCACCCCACTCAAGTGAAAGGGAGAAGCAGTGCAGCTCCTGTAAGAGAAGCATTAACATTAAAAGCAAGAGGGTCTTGCACCTTGTTAAGCATGGTGAACTGAGCTAGTTTTTAAGAGGAACGCTGCCTAACTTTCAGTGTTTTCATGGGTGAGGAACATAAACTTTGTGCAAAATCACCACATAAAAGTAAATGGGAGAAAAACTGTAGCTTTTGTAAGAGATTCCTTAATGTTAGAAACAAGAGGGTCTAGAAACTTGGTTAATAATGTGCATTCAGTTTGCTCTTTAAAGGAGTACTGCGTAACGCTCAGTGTTTTCCTGGATGAGCAACATCACCTTTCTGCTGAATCACCCCATGCAAGTGAATGGGAGAATCACTGCAGCTCTGTAAGAGAAGCATTAGGGTTACAAGCAAGAGGGCCTTTCACCTTGTTATGCATGGTGAACCGAGTTAGCATTTGAAAAGAACGCTTCCTGACTGTCAGTGTTTTCAAAGGTGAAGAATATCAACTTTGTGCAAAACAGCCTCTTTCAAGTGAATGGAGAAAAAGTGTAGCTTTTCTAAGAAAACAATTAATGTTAGAAGCAAGATGATTTAGCAGCATGTTTAAGTTTGAGAATTGAGTGTGCTGTTTAAGGCAATACGCTCTCCCTCTCAGTGTTTCCATGGGTGAGGAACCTCATCTTTGTGCATAAGGAGAGCACACAAGTGAATGGGAGAAAAACTGCAGTTTTTTAAGAGAATCCTTTTAAGTTATAAACAAGATGGTCTAGCAACTTGGATAATATTGTGAATTCAGTTTGCTGTTTAAAGGAGTAGTGAATACTTCTCAGTGTATTCCTGGATCAGCAACATCACCTTTCTGCTGAATCTCCCCATTCAAGTGAAAGGGAGAAGCACTGCAGCTCTTGTAAGAGAAGCATTAGTGTTACAAGCAAGAGGGCCTTGCACCTTGTTAAGCATGGTGAACTGAGTTAGCTTTTGAAAGGAACGCTGCCCAATTGTCAGCGTTTTCATGGGTGAGGATCGTCAACTTTGTGCGAAATCTCTGCATACCAGTAAATGGGAGAAAAACTGCAGGTTTCTAAGAGAATTTTTAACGTTAGAAAAAAGAGGGTCTAGCAACTTGGTTAATATATTGAATTCAGTTTGCTCTTTAAAGGAGTACTGAATACCTCTCAGTGCTTTCCTGGAGGAGCAACATCACCTTTGTGCAGAATCACCCCTTTCAAGTGAAAGGGAGGAGCATTGCAGCTCTTGTAAGAGAAGCATTAATGTTACAAGCAAGAGGGCCTTGCACCTTGTTAAGCATGGTGAGCTAAATTAGCTTTTGAAAGGAACGCTGCCTAACTGTCTACAATTTCATGGGTGAGGAATATCAACTTTGTGCAAAATCACCACATACAAGTAAAGGGCAGAAAAACTGCAGATTTGTAGGAGAATCCTTCATGTTAGAAACAAGAGGGTCTAGTAACATGGTTAGTATGGTGAATTCAGTTTGCTTTTTAAGGGAGTACTGCCTACCTCTCAGTGTTTTCCTGGATCAGCAACATCAACTTTCTGCTGAATCTCCCCATTCAAGTGAATGGGAGAAGCACTGCAGCTCTTATAAGAGAAGCATTAATGTTCCAAGCAAGAGGGAATTTCACCTTGTTAAGCATGGTGAACTGAGGTAGCTTTTGAAAGGAACGCTGCCCAACTGTCAGCGTTTTCATGGGTGAGGATCATCAACTTTGTGCAAAATCACCCCATACACTAAATGGCAGAAAACCTGCAGTTTTCTAAGAGAATCCTTCATGTTAGAAACAAGAGGGTCTAGAAACTCGGTTACTATGGTGATCTCAGTTTGCTCTTTAAAGGAGTACTGCGTTCCTCTCAGTGTTTTCCTGGATGAACAATATCACCTTTGTGTAGAATCACCCCATTCAAGTGAAAGGGGAAGCACTGTAGCTCTTGTAGAGAAGGATTAATTTTACAAGCAAGAGGGTCTTGCACCTTGTTAAGCTTGGTGAACTCTGTTAGTTTTTGAAAGGAACGCTGCCTAACTTTCAGCGTTTTCATGCGTGAGGAACATAAACTTTTTGCAAAATCACCACCTTAAATAAAAGGGAGAAAAACTGCAGTTTTTGTAAGAGCATCCTGAATGTTAGAAACAAGAGGGTCTAGCAACATTGTCAGTATCGTGAATTCAGTTTGCTCTATAAAGGAGTACTGCTCACCTCCCAGTGTTTTCCTGGATCAGCAACATCACCTTGCTGTTGAATCTCCCCATTCAAGTGAAAGGGAGAATCACTGCAGCTTTGTAAGAGAAACATTAATGTTACAAGCAAGATGGTGCTGCACCTTGTTAAGAATGGTGAACTGTGTTAGTTTTTGAAAGGAACGCTGCCTAACTTTCAGCGTTTTCATGTGTGAGGAACATAAACATTGTGCAAAATCACCGCATACAAGTGAATGGGAGAAAAACTGCACTTTTTGAAAGACATTCCTTAATGTTAGAAGCAAGATGGTCTTGCAACTTGGTTAATATTGTGAATTCAGTTTGCTACTTAAAGGACTACTGCCTACCTCTCAGTGTTTTCCTGGATGAGCAACATCACCTTTGTGTTGAATCACCCCATTCAAGTGAAAGGGAGAAGCACTGTAGCTCTTGTAGAGAAGGATTAATTTTACAAGCAAGAGGGTCTTGCACCTTCTTAAGCAATGTGAACTCTGTTAGTTTTTGAAAGGAACGCTGCCTAACTTTCAGGGTTTTCATGTGTGAGGAACATAAACGTTGTGCAAAATCACCGCATACAAGCAAAAGGGAGAAAAACTGCAGGTTTGTAAAAGAATCTTTAATGTTAGAAAAAAGAGGGTCTAGCACCATGGTTAGTATTGTGAATCCTTTTTGCTCTTTAAAGGAATTCTGCCCACTTAGCACTGTTTTCCTGGATGAGCAATATCACTTTTGTGTTGAATCACCCCATTCAAGTGAATTGGAGAAGCCCTGTAGCACTTGTAAGAGAACGATTAACTTTACAAGCAAGAGTGTCTTGCACCTTGCTAAGCATGCTGAACTGTGTTAGTTTTTGAAAGGAATGCTGCCTAACCTTCAGCCTTTTCATGGGTGAGGAACATAAACTTTGTGCAAAATCACCGCATACAAGTGAATGGGAGAAATACTTCAGATTTGTAAGAGAATCCATGTTAGAAACAAGAGGGTCTAGCAACATGGTTAGTATGGTGAATTCAGTTTGCTCTTTAAAGGAGTACTGCCTACCTCTAAGTGTTTTCCTGGATCAGCAACATCACCTTTCTGCTGAATCTCCCCAATCAAGTGAGTGGGAGAAGTACTGCAGCTCTTATAAGAGAAGCATTAATGTTCCAAGCAAGAGGGAATTTCACCTTGTTAAGCATCGTGTACAAAGTTAGCTTTTGAAAGGAATGCTGAGCAACTGTCAGCGTTTTCATGGGTGAGGATCATCAACTTTGTGCAAAATCACCACATACACTAAATGGGAGAAAACCTGCAGTTTTCTAAGAGAATCCTTAATGTTAGAAGTAAGAGGGTCTAGAAACTGAGTTACTATGGTGAATTCAGTTTGCTCTTTAAAGGAGTACTGCATTCATCTCAGTGTTTTCCTGGATGAGCTATATCACCTTTGTGTTGAATCACCCCACTCAAGTGAAAGGGAGAAGCAGTGCAGCTCCTGTAAGAGAAGCATTAACATTAAAAGCAAGAGGGTCTTGCACCTTGTTAAGCATGGTGAACTGAGCTAGTTTTTAAGAGGAACGCTGCCTAACTTTCAGTGTTTTCATGGGTGAGGAACATAAACTTTGTGCAAAATCACCGCATACAAGTGAATGGGAGAAATACTTCAGATTTGTAAGAGAATCCATGTTAGAAACAAGAGGGTCTAGCAACATGGTTAGTATGGTGAATTCAGTTTGCTCTTTAAAGGAGTACTGCCTACCTCTAAGTGTTTTCCTGGATCAGCAACATCACCTTTCTGCTGAATCTCCCCAATCAAGTGAGTGGGAGAAGTACTGCAGCTCTTATAAGAGAAGCATTAATGTTCCAAGCAAGAGGGAATTTCACCTTGTTAAGCATCGTGTACAAAGTTAGCTTTTGAAAGGAATGCTGAGCAACTGTCAGCGTTTTCATGGGTGAGGATCATCAACTTTGTGCAAAATCACCACATACACTAAATGGGAGAAAACCTGCAGTTTTCTAAGAGAATCCTTAATGTTAGAAGTAAGAGGGTCTAGAAACTGAGTTACTATGGTGAATTCAGTTTGCTCTTTAAAGGAGTACTGCATTCATCTCAGTGTTTTCCTGGATGAGCTATATCACCTTTGTGTTGAATCACCCCACTCAAGTGAAAGGGAGAAGCAGTGCAGCTCCTGTAAGAGAAGCATTAACATTAAAAGCAAGAGGGTCTTGCACCTTGTTAAGCATGGTGAACTGAGCTAGTTTTTAAGAGGAACGCTGCCTAACTTTCAGTGTTTTCATGGGTGAGGAACATAAACTTTGTGCAAAATCACCACATAAAAGTAAATGGGAGAAAAACTGTAGCTTTTGTAAGAGATTCCTTAATGTTAGAAACAAGAGGGTCTAGAAACTTGGTTAATAATGTGCATTCAGTTTGCTCTTTAAAGGAGTACTGCGTAACGCTCAGTGTTTTCCTGGATGAGCAACATCACCTTTCTGCTGAATCACCCCATTCAAGTGAATGGGAGAATCACTGCAGCTCTGTAAGAGAAGCATTAGTGTTACAAGCAAGAGGGCCTTTCACCTTGTTATGCATGGTGAACCGAGTTAGCATTTGAAAAGAACGCTTCCTGACTGTCAGTGTTTTCAAAGGTGAAGAATATCAACTTTGTGCAAAACAGCCTCTTTCAAGTGAATGGAGAAAAAGTGTAGCTTTTCTAAGAAAACAATTAATGTTAGAAGCAAGATGATTTAGCAGCATGTTTAAGTTTGAGAATTGAGTGTGCTGTTTAAGGCAATACGCTCTCCCTCTCAGTGTTTCCATGGGTGAGGAACCTCATCTTTGTGCATAAGGAGAGCACACAAGTGAATGGGAGAAAAACTGCAGTTTTTTAAGAGAATCCTTTTAAGTTATAAACAAGATGGTCTAGCAACTTGGATAATATTGTGAATTCAGTTTGCTGTTTAAAGGAGTAGTGAATACTTCTCAGTGTATTCCTGGATCAGCAACATCACCTTTCTGCTGAATCTCCCCATTCAAGTGAAAGGGAGAAGCACTGCAGCTCTTGTAAGAGAAGCATTAGTGTTACAAGCAAGAGGGCCTTGCACCTTGTTAAGCATGGTGAACTGAGTTAGCTTTTGAAAGGAACGCTGCCCAATTGTCAGCGTTTTCATGGGTGAGGATCGTCAACTTTGTGCGAAATCTCTGCATACCAGTAAATGGGAGAAAAACTGCAGGTTTCTAAGAGAATTTTTAACGTTAGAAAAAAGAGGGTCTAGCAACTTGGTTAATATATTGAATTCAGTTTGCTCTTTAAAGGAGTACTGAATACCTCTCAGTGCTTTCCTGGAGGAGCAACATCACCTTTGTGCAGAATCACCCCTTTCAAGTGAAAGGGAGGAGCATTGCAGCTCTTGTAAGAGAAGCATTAATGTTACAAGCAAGAGGGCCTTGCACCTTGTTAAGCATGGTGAGCTAAATTAGCTTTTGAAAGGAACGCTGCCTAACTGTCTACAATTTCATGGGTGAGGAATATCAACTTTGTGCAAAATCACCACATACAAGTAAAGGGCAGAAAAACTGCAGATTTGTAGGAGAATCCTTCATGTTAGAAACAAGAGGGTCTAGTAACATGGTTAGTATGGTGAATTCAGTTTGCTTTTTAAGGGAGTACTGCCTACCTCTCAGTGTTTTCCTGGATCAGCAACATCAACTTTCTGCTGAATCTCCCCATTCAAGTGAATGGGAGAAGCACTGCAGCTCTTATAAGAGAAGCATTAATGTTCCAAGCAAGAGGGAATTTCACCTTGTTAAGCATGGTGAACTGAGGTAGCTTTTGAAAGGAACGCTGCCCAACTGTCAGCGTTTTCATGGGTGAGGATCATCAACTTTGTGCAAAATCACCCCATACACTAAATGGGAGAAAACCTGCAGTTTTCTAAGAGAATCCTTCATGTTAGAAACAAGAGGGTCTAGAAACTCGGTTACTATGGTGATCTCAGTTTGCTCTTTAAAGGAGTACTGCGTTCCTCTCAGTGTTTTCCTGGATGAACAATATCACCTTTGTGTAGAATCACCCCATTCAAGTGAAAGGGGAAGCACTGTAGCTCTTGTAGAGAAGGATTAATTTTACAAGCAAGAGGGTCTTGCACCTTGTTAAGCTTGGTGAACTCTGTTAGTTTTTGAAAGGAACGCTGCCTAACTTTCAGCGTTTTCATGCGTGAGGAACATAAACTTTTTGCAAAATCACCACCTTAAAAAAAAGGGAGAAAAACTGCAGTTTTTGTAAGAGCATCCTGAATGTTAGAAACAAGAGGGTCTAGCAACATTGTCAGTATCGTGAATTCAGTTTGCTCTATAAAGGAGTACTGCTTACCTGCCAGTGTTTTCCTGGATCAGCAACATCACCTTGCTGCTGAATCTCCCCATTCAAGTGAAAGGGAGAATCACTGCAGCTTTGTATGAGAAGCATTAATGTTACAAGCAAGATGGTGCTGCACCTTGTTAAGAATGGTGAACTGTGTTAGTTTTTGAAAGGAACGCTGCCTAACTTTCAGCGTTTTCATGTGTGAGGATCATAAACACTGTGCAAAATCAGCGCATACAAGTGAATGGGAGAAAAACTGCACTTTTTGAAAGACATTCCTTAATGTTAGAAACAAGAAGGTCTAGCAACTTGGTTCATATTGTGAATGCAGTTTGCTACTTAAAGGAGTACTGCCTACCTCTCAGTGTTTTCCTGGATGAGCAACATCACCTTTGTGTTGAATCACCCCATTCAAGTGAAAGGGAGAAGCACTGTAGCTCTTGTAGAGAAGGATTAATTTTACAAGCAAGAGGGTCTTGCACCTTCTTAAGCAATGTGAACTCTGTTAGTTTTTGAAAGGAACGCTGCCTAACTTTCAGGGTTTTCATGTGTGAGGAACATAAACGTTGTGCAAAATCACCGCATACAAGCAAATGGGATAAAAACTGCAGGTTTGTAAAAGAATCTTTAATGTTAGAAAAAAGAGGGTCTAGCACCATGGTTAGTATTGTGAATCTATTTTGCTCTTGAAAGGAATTCTGCCCACTTAGCACTGTTTTCCTGGATGAGCAATATCACTTTTGTGTTGAATCACCCCATTCAAGTGAATTGGGGAAGCCCTGTAGCACTTGTAAGAGAACGATTAACTTTACAAGCAAGAGTGTCTTGCACCTTGCTAAGCATGCTGAACTGTGTTAGTTTTTGAAAGGAATGCTGCCTAACCTTCAGCCCTTTCATGGGTGAGGAACATAAAGTTTGTGCAAAATCACCGCATACAAGTGAATGGGAGAAATACTGCAGATTTGTAAGAGAATCCTTCATGTTAGAAACAAGAGGGTCTAGCAACATGGTTAGTATGGTGAATTCAGTCTGCTCTTTAAAGGAGTACTGCCTACCTCTCAGTGTTTTCCTGCATCAGCAACATCACCTTTCTGCTGAATCTCCCCATTCAAGTGAGTGGGAGAAGCACTGCAGCTCTTATAAGAGAAGCAGTAATGTTCCAAGCAAGAGGGAATTTCACCTTGTTAAGCATGGTGAACTGAGGTAGCTTTTGAAAGGAACGCTGAGCAACTGTCAGCGTTTTCATGGGTGAGGATCATCAACTTTGTGCAAAATCACCACATACACTAAATGGGAGAAAACCTGCAGTTTTCTAAGAGAATCCTTAATGTTAGAAGTAAGAGGGTCTAGAAACTCGGTTACTATGGTGAATTCAGTTTGCTCTTTAAAGGAGTACTGCATTCATCTCTGTGTTTTCCTGGGTGAGCTATATCACCTTTGTGTTGAATCACCCCACTCAAGTGAAAGGGAGAAGCAGTGCAGCTCTTGTAAGAGAAGCATTAATATTAAAAGCAAGAGGGTCTTGCACCTTGTTAAGCATGGTGAACTGAGCTAGTTTTTAAGAGGAACGCTGCCTAACTTTCAGTGTTTTCATGGGTGAGGAACATAAACTTTGTGCAAAATCACCGCATACAAGTGAATGGGAGAAAAACTGCAGTTTTTGTAAGAGCATCCTGAATGTTAGAAACAAGAGGGTCTAGCAACATTGTCAGTATCGTGAATTCAGTTTGCTCTATAAAGGAGTACTGCTTACCTGCCAGTGTTTTCCTGGATCAGCAACATCACCTTGCTGCTGAATCTCCCCATTCAAGTGAAAGGGAGAATCACTGCAGCTTTGTAAGAGAAGCATTAATGTTACAAGCAAGATGGTGCTGCACCTTGTTAAGAATGGTGAACTGTGTTAGTTTTTGAAAGGAACGCTGCCTAACTTTCAGCGTTTTCATGAGTGAGGATCATAAACACTGTGCAAAATCACCACATACAAGTGAATGGGAGAAAAACTGCACTTTTTGAAAGACATTCCTTAATGTTAGAAACAAGAAGGTCTAGCAACTTGGTTCATATTGTGAATTCAGTTTGCTACTTAAAGGAGTACTGCCTACCTCTCAGTGTTTTCCTGGATGAGCAACATCACCTTTGTGTTGAATCACCCCATTCAAGTGAAAGGGAGAAGCACTGTAGCTCTTGTAGAGAAGGATTAATTTTACAAGCAAGAGGGTCTTGCACCTTCTTAAGCAATGTGAACTCTGTTAGTTTTTGAAAGGAACGCTGCCTAACTTTCAGGGTTTTCATGTGTGAGGAACATAAACGTTGTGCAAAATCACCGCATACAAGCAAATGGGAGAAAAACTGCAGGTTTGTAAAAGAATCTTTAATGTTAGAAAAAAGAGGGTCTAGCACCATGGTTAGTATTGTGAATCCTTTTTGCTCTTTAAAGGAATTCTGCCCACTTAGCACTGTTTTCCTGGATGAGCAATATCACTTTTGTGTTGAATCACCCCATTCAAGTGAATTGGAGAAGCCCTGTAGCACTTGTAAGAGAACGATTAACTTTACAAGCAAGAGTGTCTTGCACCTTGCTAAGCATGCTGAACTGTGTTAGTTTTTGAAAGGAATGCTGCCTAAAATTCAGCCTTTTCATGGGTGAGGAACATAAACTTTGTGCAAAATCACCGCATACAAGTGAATGGGAGAAATACTGCAGATTTGTAAGAGAATCCTTCATGTTAGAAACAAGAGGGTCTAGCAACATGGTTAGTATGGTGAATTCAGTTTGCTCTTGAAAGGAGTACTGCCTACCTCTCAGTGTTTTCCTGGATCAGCAACATCACCTTTCTGCTGAATCTCCCCAATCAAGTGAGTGGAAAAAGTACTGCAGCTCTTATAAGAGAAGCATTAATGTTCCAAGCAAGAGGGCCTTTCACCTTGTTATGCATGGTGAACCGAGTTAGCATTTGAAAAGAACGCTTCCTGACTGTCAGCGTTTTCAAAGGTGAAGAATATCAACTTTGTGCAAAACAGCCTCTTTCAAGTGAATGGAGAAAAAGTGTAGCTTTTCTAAGAAAACAATTAATGTTAGAAGCAAGATGATTTAGCAGCATGTTTAAGTTTGAGAATTGAGTGTGCTGTTTAAGGCAATACGCTCTCCCTCTCAGTGTTTCCATGGGTGAGGAACCTCATCTTTGTGCATAAGGAGAGCACACAAGTGAATGGGAGAAAAACTGCAGTTTTTTAAGAGAATCCTTTTAAGTTATAAACAAGATGGTCTAGCAACTTGGATAATATTGTGAATTCAGTTTGCTGTTTAAAGGAGTAGTGAATACTTCTCAGTGTATTCCTGGATCAGCAACATCACCTTTCTGCTGAATCTCCCCATTCAAGTGAAAGGGAGAAGCACTGCAGCTCTTGTAAGAGAAGCATTAATGTTACAAGCAAGAGGGCCCTGCACCTTGTTAAGCATGGTGAACTGAGTTAGCTTTTGAAAGGAACGCTGCCCAATTGTCAGCGTTTTCATGGGTGAGGATCATCAACTTTGTGCGAAATCTCTGCATACCAGTAAATGGGAGAAAAACTGCAGGTTTCTAAGAGAATCTTTAACGTTAGAAACAAGAGGGTCTAGCAACTTGGTTAATATATTGAATTCAGTTTGCTCTTTAAAGGAGTACTGAATACCTCTCAGTGCTTTCCTGGAGGAGCAACATCACCTTTGTGCAGAATCACCCCTTTCAAGTGAAAGGGAGGAGCATTGCAGCTCTTGTAAGATAAGCATTAATGTTACAAGCAAGAGGGCCTTGCACCTTGTTAAGCATGGTGAGCTAAGTTAGCTTTTGAAAGGAACGCTGCCTAACTGTCTGCAATTTCATGGGTGAGGAATATCAACTTTGTGCAAAATCACCACATACAAGTAAAGGGCAGAAAAACTGCAGATTTGTAGGAGAATCCTTGATGTTAGAAACAAGAGGGTCTAGCAACATGGTTAGTATGGTGAATTCAGTTTGCTCTTTAAAGGAGTACTGCCTACCTCTAAGTGTTTTCCTGGATCAGCAACATCACCTTTCTGCTGAATC
This sequence comes from Castor canadensis, assembly GCF_047511655.1. Lineage (NCBI taxonomy): Eukaryota > Metazoa > Chordata > Mammalia > Rodentia > Castoridae > Castor > Castor canadensis. The sequence goes on along the minus strand of NC_133401.1, from coordinate 35,752,121 downwards.
TCCCCAATCAAGAGAGTGGGAGAAGTACTGCAGCTCTTATAAGAGAAGCATTAATGTTCCAAGCAAGAGGGAATTTCACCTTGTTAAGCATCGTGTACAAAGTTAGCTTTTGAAAGGAATGCTGAGCAACTGTCAGCGTTTTCATGGGTGAGGATCATCAACTTTGTGCAAAATCACCACATACACTAAATGGGAGAAAACCTGCAGTTTTCTAAGAGAATCCTTAATGTTAGAAGTAAGAGGGTCTAGAAACTCAGTTACTATGGTGAATTCAGTTTGCTCTTTAAAGGAGTACTGCATTCATCTCAGTGTTTTCCTGGATGAGCTATATCACCTTTGTGTTGAATCACCCCACTCAAGTGAAAGGGAGAAGCAGTGCAGCTCCTGTAAGAGAAGCATTAACATTAAAAGCAAGAGGGTCTTGCACCTTGTTAAGCATGGTGAACTGAGCTAGTTTTTAAGAGGAACGCTGCCTAACTTTCAGTGTTTTCATGGGTGAGGAACATAAACTTTGTGCAAAATCACCACATAAAAGTAAATGGGAGAAAAACTGTAGCTTTTGTAAGAGATTCCTTAATGTTAGAAACAAGAGGGTCTAGAAACTTGGTTAATAATGTGCATTCAGTTTGCTCTTTAAAGGAGTACTGCGTAACGCTCAGTGTTTTCCTGGATGAGCAACATCACCTTTCTGCTGAATCACCCCATGCAAGTGAATGGGAGAATCACTGCAGCTCTGTAAGAGAAGCATTAGGGTTACAAGCAAGAGGGCCTTTCACCTTGTTATGCATGGTGAACCGAGTTAGCATTTGAAAAGAACGCTTCCTGACTGTCAGTGTTTTCAAAGGTGAAGAATATCAACTTTGTGCAAAACAGCCTCTTTCAAGTGAATGGAGAAAAAGTGTAGCTTTTCTAAGAAAACAATTAATGTTAGAAGCAAGATGATTTAGCAGCATGTTTAAGTTTGAGAATTGAGTGTGCTGTTTAAGGCAATACGCTCTCCCTCTCAGTGTTTCCATGGGTGAGGAACCTCATCTTTGTGCATAAGGAGAGCACACAAGTGAATGGGAGAAAAACTGCAGTTTTTTAAGAGAATCCTTTTAAGTTATAAACAAGATGGTCTAGCAACTTGGATAATATTGTGAATTCAGTTTGCTGTTTAAAGGAGTAGTGAATACTTCTCAGTGTATTCCTGGATCAGCAACATCACCTTTCTGCTGAATCTCCCCATTCAAGTGAAAGGGAGAAGCACTGCAGCTCTTGTAAGAGAAGCATTAGTGTTACAAGCAAGAGGGCCTTGCACCTTGTTAAGCATGGTGAACTGAGTTAGCTTTTGAAAGGAACGCTGCCCAATTGTCAGCGTTTTCATGGGTGAGGATCGTCAACTTTGTGCGAAATCTCTGCATACCAGTAAATGGGAGAAAAACTGCAGGTTTCTAAGAGAATTTTTAACGTTAGAAAAAAGAGGGTCTAGCAACTTGGTTAATATATTGAATTCAGTTTGCTCTTTAAAGGAGTACTGAATACCTCTCAGTGCTTTCCTGGAGGAGCAACATCACCTTTGTGCAGAATCACCCCTTTCAAGTGAAAGGGAGGAGCATTGCAGCTCTTGTAAGAGAAGCATTAATGTTACAAGCAAGAGGGCCTTGCACCTTGTTAAGCATGGTGAGCTAAATTAGCTTTTGAAAGGAACGCTGCCTAACTGTCTACAATTTCATGGGTGAGGAATATCAACTTTGTGCAAAATCACCACATACAAGTAAAGGGCAGAAAAACTGCAGATTTGTAGGAGAATCCTTCATGTTAGAAACAAGAGGGTCTAGTAACATGGTTAGTATGGTGAATTCAGTTTGCTTTTTAAGGGAGTACTGCCTACCTCTCAGTGTTTTCCTGGATCAGCAACATCAACTTTCTGCTGAATCTCCCCATTCAAGTGAATGGGAGAAGCACTGCAGCTCTTATAAGAGAAGCATTAATGTTCCAAGCAAGAGGGAATTTCACCTTGTTAAGCATGGTGAACTGAGGTAGGTTTTGAAAGGAACGCTGCCCAACTGTCAGCGTTTTCATGGGTGAGGATCATCAACTTTGTGCAAAATCACCCCATACACTAAATGGCAGAAAACCTGCAGTTTTCTAAGAGAATCCTTCATGTTAGAAACAAGAGGGTCTAGAAACTCGGTTACTATGGTGATCTCAGTTTGCTCTTTAAAGGAGTACTGCGTTCCTCTCAGTGTTTTCCTGGATGAACAATATCACCTTTGTGTAGAATCACCCCATTCAAGTGAAAGGGGAAGCACTGTAGCTCTTGTAGAGAAGGATTAATTTTACAAGCAAGAGGGTCTTGCACCTTGTTAAGCTTGGTGAACTCTGTTAGTTTTTGAAAGGAACGCTGCCTAACTTTCAGCGTTTTCATGCGTGAGGAACATAAACTTTTTGCAAAATCACCACCTTAAATAAAAGGGAGAAAAACTGCAGTTTTTGTAAGAGCATCCTGAATGTTAGAAACAAGAGGGTCTAGCAACATTGTCAGTATCGTGAATTCAGTTTGCTCTATAAAGGAGTACTGCTCACCTCCCAGTGTTTTCCTGGATCAGCAACATCACCTTGCTGTTGAATCTCCCCATTCAAGTGAAAGGGAGAATCACTGCAGCTTTGTAAGAGAAACATTAATGTTACAAGCAAGATGGTGCTGCACCTTGTTAAGAATGGTGAACTGTGTTAGTTTTTGAAAGGAACGCTGCCTAACTTTCAGCGTTTTCATGTGTGAGGAACATAAACATTGTGCAAAATCACCGCATACAAGTGAATGGGAGAAAAACTGCACTTTTTGAAAGACATTCCTTAATGTTAGAAGCAAGATGGTCTTGCAACTTGGTTAATATTGTGAATTCAGTTTGCTACTTAAAGGACTACTGCCTACCTCTCAGTGTTTTCCTGGATGAGCAACATCACCTTTGTGTTGAATCACCCCATTCAAGTGAAAGGGAGAAGCACTGTAGCTCTTGTAGAGAAGGATTAATTTTACAAGCAAGAGGGTCTTGCACCTTCTTAAGCAATGTGAACTCTGTTAGTTTTTGAAAGGAACGCTGCCTAACTTTCAGGGTTTTCATGTGTGAGGAACATAAACGTTGTGCAAAATCACCGCATACAAGCAAAAGGGAGAAAAACTGCAGGTTTGTAAAAGAATCTTTAATGTTAGAAAAAAGAGGGTCTAGCACCATGGTTAGTATTGTGAATCCTTTTTGCTCTTTAAAGGAATTCTGCCCACTTAGCACTGTTTTCCTGGATGAGCAATATCACTTTTGTGTTGAATCACCCCATTCAAGTGAATTGGAGAAGCCCTGTAGCACTTGTAAGAGAACGATTAACTTTACAAGCAAGAGTGTCTTGCACCTTGCTAAGCATGCTGAACTGTGTTAGTTTTTGAAAGGAATGCTGCCTAACCTTCAGCCTTTTCATGGGTGAGGAACATAAACTTTGTGCAAAATCACCGCATACAAGTGAATGGGAGAAATACTTCAGATTTGTAAGAGAATCCATGTTAGAAACAAGAGGGTCTAGCAACATGGTTAGTATGGTGAATTCAGTTTGCTCTTTAAAGGAGTACTGCCTACCTCTAAGTGTTTTCCTGGATCAGCAACATCACCTTTCTGCTGAATCTCCCCAATCAAGTGAGTGGGAGAAGTACTGCAGCTCTTATAAGAGAAGCATTAATGTTCCAAGCAAGAGGGAATTTCACCTTGTTAAGCATCGTGTACAAAGTTAGCTTTTGAAAGGAATGCTGAGCAACTGTCAGCGTTTTCATGGGTGAGGATCATCAACTTTGTGCAAAATCACCACATACACTAAATGGGAGAAAACCTGCAGTTTTCTAAGAGAATCCTTAATGTTAGAAGTAAGAGGGTCTAGAAACTGAGTTACTATGGTGAATTCAGTTTGCTCTTTAAAGGAGTACTGCATTCATCTCAGTGTTTTCCTGGATGAGCTATATCACCTTTGTGTTGAATCACCCCACTCAAGTGAAAGGGAGAAGCAGTGCAGCTCCTGTAAGAGAAGCATTAACATTAAAAGCAAGAGGGTCTTGCACCTTGTTAAGCATGGTGAACTGAGCTAGTTTTTAAGAGGAACGCTGCCTAACTTTCAGTGTTTTCATGGGTGAGGAACATAAACTTTGTGCAAAATCACCGCATACAAGTGAATGGGAGAAATACTTCAGATTTGTAAGAGAATCCATGTTAGAAACAAGAGGGTCTAGCAACATGGTTAGTATGGTGAATTCAGTTTGCTCTTTAAAGGAGTACTGCCTACCTCTAAGTGTTTTCCTGGATCAGCAACATCACCTTTCTGCTGAATCTCCCCAATCAAGTGAGTGGGAGAAGTACTGCAGCTCTTATAAGAGAAGCATTAATGTTCCAAGCAAGAGGGAATTTCACCTTGTTAAGCATCGTGTACAAAGTTAGCTTTTGAAAGGAATGCTGAGCAACTGTCAGCGTTTTCATGGGTGAGGATCATCAACTTTGTGCAAAATCACCACATACACTAAATGGGAGAAAACCTGCAGTTTTCTAAGAGAATCCTTAATGTTAGAAGTAAGAGGGTCTAGAAACTGAGTTACTATGGTGAATTCAGTTTGCTCTTTAAAGGAGTACTGCATTCATCTCAGTGTTTTCCTGGATGAGCTATATCACCTTTGTGTTGAATCACCCCACTCAAGTGAAAGGGAGAAGCAGTGCAGCTCCTGTAAGAGAAGCATTAACATTAAAAGCAAGAGGGTCTTGCACCTTGTTAAGCATGGTGAACTGAGCTAGTTTTTAAGAGGAACGCTGCCTAACTTTCAGTGTTTTCATGGGTGAGGAACATAAACTTTGTGCAAAATCACCACATAAAAGTAAATGGGAGAAAAACTGTAGCTTTTGTAAGAGATTCCTTAATGTTAGAAACAAGAGGGTCTAGAAACTTGGTTAATAATGTGCATTCAGTTTGCTCTTTAAAGGAGTACTGCGTAACGCTCAGTGTTTTCCTGGATGAGCAACATCACCTTTCTGCTGAATCACCCCATTCAAGTGAATGGGAGAATCACTGCAGCTCTGTAAGAGAAGCATTAGTGTTACAAGCAAGAGGGCCTTTCACCTTGTTATGCATGGTGAACCGAGTTAGCATTTGAAAAGAACGCTTCCTGACTGTCAGTGTTTTCAAAGGTGAAGAATATCAACTTTGTGCAAAACAGCCTCTTTCAAGTGAATGGAGAAAAAGTGTAGCTTTTCTAAGAAAACAATTAATGTTAGAAGCAAGATGATTTAGCAGCATGTTTAAGTTTGAGAATTGAGTCTGCTGTTTAAGGCAATACGCTCTCCCTCTCAGTGTTTCCATGGGTGAGGAACCTCATCTTTGTGCATAAGGAGAGCACACAAGTGAATGGGAGAAAAACTGCAGTTTTTTAAGAGAATCCTTTTAAGTTATAAACAAGATGGTCTAGCAACTTGGATAATATTGTGAATTCAGTTTGCTGTTTAAAGGAGTAGTGAATACTTCTCAGTGTATTCCTGGATCAGCAACATCACCTTTCTGCTGAATCTCCCCATTCAAGTGAAAGGGAGAAGCACTGCAGCTCTTGTAAGAGAAGCATTAGTGTTACAAGCAAGAGGGCCTTGCACCTTGTTAAGCATGGTGAACTGAGTTAGCTTTTGAAAGGAACGCTGCCCAATTGTCAGCGTTTTCATGGGTGAGGATCGTCAACTTTGTGCGAAATCTCTGCATACCAGTAAATGGGAGAAAAACTGCAGGTTTCTAAGAGAATTTTTAACGTTAGAAAAAAGAGGGTCTAGCAACTTGGTTAATATATTGAATTCAGTTTGCTCTTTAAAGGAGTACTGAATACCTCTCAGTGCTTTCCTGGAGGAGCAACATCACCTTTGTGCAGAATCACCCCTTTCAAGTGAAAGGGAGGAGCATTGCAGCTCTTGTAAGAGAAGCATTAATGTTACAAGCAAGAGGGCCTTGCACCTTGTTAAGCATGGTGAGCTAAATTAGCTTTTGAAAGGAACGCTGCCTAACTGTCTACAATTTCATGGGTGAGGAATATCAACTTTGTGCAAAATCACCACATACAAGTAAAGGGCAGAAAAACTGCAGATTTGTAGGAGAATCCTTCATGTTAGAAACAAGAGGGTCTAGTAACATGGTTAGTATGGTGAATTCAGTTTGCTTTTTAAGGGAGTACTGCCTACCTCTCAGTGTTTTCCTGGATCAGCAACATCAACTTTCTGCTGAATCTCCCCATTCAAGTGAATGGGAGAAGCACTGCAGCTCTTATAAGAGAAGCATTAATGTTCCAAGCAAGAGGGAATTTCACCTTGTTAAGCATGGTGAACTGAGGTAGCTTTTGAAAGGAACGCTGCCCAACTGTCAGCGTTTTCATGGGTGAGGATCATCAACTTTGTGCAAAATCACCCCATACACTAAATGGGAGAAAACCTGCAGTTTTCTAAGAGAATCCTTCATGTTAGAAACAAGAGGGTCTAGAAACTCGGTTACTATGGTGATCTCAGTTTGCTCTTTAAAGGAGTACTGCGTTCCTCTCAGTGTTTTCCTGGATGAACAATATCACCTTTGTGTAGAATCACCCCATTCAAGTGAAAGGGGAAGCACTGTAGCTCTTGTAGAGAAGGATTAATTTTACAAGCAAGAGGGTCTTGCACCTTGTTAAGCTTGGTGAACTCTGTTAGTTTTTGAAAGGAACGCTGCCTAACTTTCAGCGTTTTCATGCGTGAGGAACATAAACTTTTTGCAAAATCACCACCTTAAAAAAAAGGGAGAAAAACTGCAGTTTTTGTAAGAGCATCCTGAATGTTAGAAACAAGAGGGTCTAGCAACATTGTCAGTATCGTGAATTCAGTTTGCTCTATAAAGGAGTACTGCTTACCTGCCAGTGTTTTCCTGGATCAGCAACATCACCTTGCTGCTGAATCTCCCCATTCAAGTGAAAGGGAGAATCACTGCAGCTTTGTATGAGAAGCATTAATGTTACAAGCAAGATGGTGCTGCACCTTGTTAAGAATGGTGAACTGTGTTAGTTTTTGAAAGGAACGCTGCCTAACTTTCAGCGTTTTCATGTGTGAGGATCATAAACACTGTGCAAAATCAGCGCATACAAGTGAATGGGAGAAAAACTGCACTTTTTGAAAGACATTCCTTAATGTTAGAAACAAGAAGGTCTAGCAACTTGGTTCATATTGTGAATGCAGTTTGCTACTTAAAGGAGTACTGCCTACCTCTCAGTGTTTTCCTGGATGAGCAACATCACCTTTGTGTTGAATCACCCCATTCAAGTGAAAGGGAGAAGCACTGTAGCTCTTGTAGAGAAGGATTAATTTTACAAGCAAGAGGGTCTTGCACCTTCTTAAGCAATGTGAACTCTGTTAGTTTTTGAAAGGAACGCTGCCTAACTTTCAGGGTTTTCATGTGTGAGGAACATAAACGTTGTGCAAAATCACCGCATACAAGCAAATGGGATAAAAACTGCAGGTTTGTAAAAGAATCTTTAATGTTAGAAAAAAGAGGGTCTAGCACCATGGTTAGTATTGTGAATCTATTTTGCTCTTGAAAGGAATTCTGCCCACTTAGCACTGTTTTCCTGGATGAGCAATATCACTTTTGTGTTGAATCACCCCATTCAAGTGAATTGGGGAAGCCCTGTAGCACTTGTAAGAGAACGATTAACTTTACAAGCAAGAGTGTCTTGCACCTTGCTAAGCATGCTGAACTGTGTTAGTTTTTGAAAGGAATGCTGCCTAACCTTCAGCCCTTTCATGGGTGAGGAACATAAAGTTTGTGCAAAATCACCGCATACAAGTGAATGGGAGAAATACTGCAGATTTGTAAGAGAATCCTTCATGTTAGAAACAAGAGGGTCTAGCAACATGGTTAGTATGGTGAATTCAGTCTGCTCTTTAAAGGAGTACTGCCTACCTCTCAGTGTTTTCCTGCATCAGCAACATCACCTTTCTGCTGAATCTCCCCATTCAAGTGAGTGGGAGAAGCACTGCAGCTCTTATAAGAGAAGCAGTAATGTTCCAAGCAAGAGGGAATTTCACCTTGTTAAGCATGGTGAACTGAGGTAGCTTTTGAAAGGAACGCTGAGCAACTGTCAGCGTTTTCATGGGTGAGGATCATCAACTTTGTGCAAAATCACCACATACACTAAATGGGAGAAAACCTGCAGTTTTCTAAGAGAATCCTTAATGTTAGAAGTAAGCGGGTCTAGAAACTCGGTTACTATGGTGAATTCAGTTTGCTCTTTAAAGGAGTACTGCATTCATCTCTGTGTTTTCCTGGGTGAGCTATATCACCTTTGTGTTGAATCACCCCACTCAAGTGAAAGGGAGAAGCAGTGCAGCTCTTGTAAGAGAAGCATTAATATTAAAAGCAAGAGGGTCTTGCACCTTGTTAAGCATGGTGAACTGAGCTAGTTTTTAAGAGGAACGCTGCCTAACTTTCAGTGTTTTCATGGGTGAGGAACATAAACTTTGTGCAAAATCACCGCATACAAGTGAATGGGAGAAAAACTGCAGTTTTTGTAAGAGCATCCTGAATGTTAGAAACAAGAGGGTCTAGCAACATTGTCAGTATCGTGAATTCAGTTTGCTCTATAAAGGAGTACTGCTTACCTGCCAGTGTTTTCCTGGATCAGCAACATCACCTTGCTGCTGAATCTCCCCATTCAAGTGAAAGGGAGAATCACTGCAGCTTTGTAAGAGAAGCATTAATGTTACAAGCAAGATGGTGCTGCACCTTGTTAAGAATGGTGAACTGTGTTAGTTTTTGAAAGGAACGCTGCCTAACTTTCAGCGTTTTCATGAGTGAGGATCATAAACACTGTGCAAAATCACCACATACAAGTGAATGGGAGAAAAACTGCACTTTTTGAAAGACATTCCTTAATGTTAGAAACAAGAAGGTCTAGCAACTTGGTTCATATTGTGAATTCAGTTTGCTACTTAAAGGAGTACTGCCTACCTCTCAGTGTTTTCCTGGATGAGCAACATCACCTTTGTGTTGAATCACCCCATTCAAGTGAAAGGGAGAAGCACTGTAGCTCTTGTAGAGAAGGATTAATTTTACAAGCAAGAGGGTCTTGCACCTTCTTAAGCAATGTGAACTCTGTTAGTTTTTGAAAGGAACGCTGCCTAACTTTCAGGGTTTTCATGTGTGAGGAACATAAACGTTGTGCAAAATCACCGCATACAAGCAAATGGGAGAAAAACTGCAGGTTTGTAAAAGAATCTTTAATGTTAGAAAAAAGAGGGTCTAGCACCATGGTTAGTATTGTGAATCCTTTTTGCTCTTTAAAGGAATTCTGCCCACTTAGCACTGTTTTCCTGGATGAGCAATATCACTTTTGTGTTGAATCACCCCATTCAAGTGAATTGGAGAAGCCCTGTAGCACTTGTAAGAGAACGATTAACTTTACAAGCAAGAGTGTCTTGCACCTTGCTAAGCATGCTGAACTGTGTTAGTTTTTGAAAGGAATGCTGCCTAAAATTCAGCCTTTTCATGGGTGAGGAACATAAACTTTGTGCAAAATCACCGCATACAAGTGAATGGGAGAAATACTGCAGATTTGTAAGAGAATCCTTCATGTTAGAAACAAGAGGGTCTAGCAACATGGTTAGTATGGTGAATTCAGTTTGCTCTTGAAAGGAGTACTGCCTACCTCTCAGTGTTTTCCTGGATCAGCAACATCACCTTTCTGCTGAATCTCCCCAATCAAGTGAGTGGAAAAAGTACTGCAGCTCTTATAAGAGAAGCATTAATGTTCCAAGCAAGAGGGCCTTTCACCTTGTTATGCATGGTGAACCGAGTTAGCATTTGAAAAGAACGCTTCCTGACTGTCAGCGTTTTCAAAGGTGAAGAATATCAACTTTGTGCAAAACAGCCTCTTTCAAGTGAATGGAGAAAAAGTGTAGCTTTTCTAAGAAAACAATTAATGTTAGAAGCAAGATGATTTAGCAGCATGTTTAAGTTTGAGAATTGAGTGTGCTGTTTAAGGCAATACGCTCTCCCTCTCAGTGTTTCCATGGGTGAGGAACCTCATCTTTGTGCATAAGGAGAGCACACAAGTGAATGGGAGAAAAACTGCAGTTTTTTAAGAGAATCCTTTTAAGTTATAAACAAGATGGTCTAGCAACTTGGATAATATTGTGAATTCAGTTTGCTGTTTAAAGGAGTAGTGAATACTTCTCAGTGTATTCCTGGATCAGCAACATCACCTTTCTGCTGAATCTCCCCATTCAAGTGAAAGGGAGAAGCACTGCAGCTCTTGTAAGAGAAGCATTAATGTTACAAGCAAGAGGGCCCTGCACCTTGTTAAGCATGGTGAACTGAGTTAGCTTTTGAAAGGAACGCTGCCCAATTGTCAGCGTTTTCATGGGTGAGGATCATCAACTTTGTGCGAAATCTCTGCATACCAGTAAATGGGAGAAAAACTGCAGGTTTCTAAGAGAATCTTTAACGTTAGAAACAAGAGGGTCTAGCAACTTGGTTAATATATTGAATTCAGTTTGCTCTTTAAAGGAGTACTGAATACCTCTCAGTGCTTTCCTGGAGGAGCAACATCACCTTTGTGCAGAATCACCCCTTTCAAGTGAAAGGGAGGAGCATTGCAGCTCTTGTAAGATAAGCATTAATGTTACAAGCAAGAGGGCCTTGCACCTTGTTAAGCATGGTGAGCTAAGTTAGCTTTTGAAAGGAACGCTGCCTAACTGTCTGCAATTTCATGGGTGAGGAATATCAACTTTGTGCAAAATCACCACATACAAGTAAAGGGCAGAAAAACTGCAGATTTGTAGGAGAATCCTTGATGTTAGAAACAAGAGGGTCTAGCAACATGGTTAGTGTGGTGAATTCAGTTTGCTTTTTAAGGGAGTACTGCCTACCTCTCAGTGTTTTCCTGGATCAGCAACATCAACTTTCTGCTGAATCTCCCCATTCAAGTGAAGGGGAGAAGCACTGCAGCTCTTATAAGAGAAGCATTAATGTTACAAGCAAGAGGGAATTTCACCTTGTTAAGCATGGTGAACTGAGGTAGCTTTTGAAAGGAACGCTGCTCAACTGTCAGCGTTTTCATGGGTGAGGATCATCAACTTTGTGCAAAATCACCCGATACACTAAATGGGAGAAAACCTGCAGTTTTCTAAGAGAATCCTTCATGTTAGAAACAAGAGGGTCTAGAAACTCGGTTACTATGGTGAATTCAGTTTGCTCTTTAAAGGAGTTCTGCGTTCCTCTCAGTGTTTTCCTGGGTGAACAATATCACCTTTGTGTAGAATCACCCCATTCAAGTGAAAGGGAGAAGCACTGTAGCTCTTGTAGAGAAGGATTAATTTTACAAGCAAGAGGGTCTTCCACCTTGTTAAGCTTGGCGAACTGTGTAAGTTTTTGAAAGGAACGCTGCCTAACTTTTAGCGTTTTCATGTGTGAGGAACATAAACTTTTTGCAAAATCACCACCTTAAATAAAAGGGAGAAAAACTGCAGTTTTTGTAAGAGCATCCTGAATGTTAGAAACAAGAGGGTCTAGCAACATTGTCAGTATCGTGAATTCAGTTTGCTCTATAAAGGAGTACTGCTCACCTCCCAGTGTTTTCCTGGATCAGCAACATCACCTTGCTGCTGAATCTCCCCATTCAAGTGAAAGGGAGAATCACTGCAGCTTTGTAAGAGAAGCATTAATGTTACAATCAAGATGGTGCTGCACCTTGTTAAGAATGGTGAACTGTGTTAGTTTTTGAAAGGAACGCTGCCTAACTTTCAGCGTTTTCATGTGTGAGGAACATAAACATTGTGCAAAATCACCGCATACAAGTGAATGGGAGAAAAACTGCACTTTTTGAAAGACATTCCTTAATGTTAGAAACAAGAAGGTCTAGCAACTTGGTTAATATTCTGAATTCAGTTTGCTACTTAAAGGAGTACTGCCTACCTCCCAGTGTTTTCCTGGATGAGCAACATCACCTTTGTGTTGAATCACCCCATTCAAGTGAAAGGGAGAAGCACTGTAGCTCTTGTAGAGAAGGATTAATTTTACAAGCAAGAGGGTCTTGCACCTTCTTAAGCAATGTGAACTCTGTTAGTTTTTGAAAGGAACGCTGCCTAACTTTCAGGGTTTTCATGTGTGAGGAACATAAACGTTGTGCAAAATCACCGCATACAAGCAAATGGGAGAAAAACTGCAGGTTTGTAAAAGAATCTTTAATGTTAGAAAAAAGAGGGTCTAGCACCATGGTTAGTATTGTGAATCCTTTTTGCTCTTTAAAGGAATTCTGCCCACTTAGCACTGTTTTCCTGGATGAGCAATATCACTTTTGTGTTGAATCACCCCATTCAAGTGAATTGGAGAAGCCCTGTAGCACTTGTAAGAGAACGATTAACTTTACAAGCAAGAGTGTCTTGCACCTTGCTAAGCATGCTGAACTGTGTTAGTTTTTGAAAGGAATGCTGCCTAACCTTCAGCCTTTTCATGGGTGAGGAACATAAACTTTGTGCAAAATCACCGCATACAAGTGAATGGGAGAAATACTGCAGATTTGTAAGAGAATCCTTCATGTTAGAAACAAGAGGGTCTAGCAACATGGTTAGTATGGTGAATTCAGTTTGCTTTTTAAGGGAGTACTGCCTACCTCTCAGTGTTTTCCTGGATCAGCAACATCAACTTTCTGCTGAATCTCCCCATTCAAGTGAATGGGAGAAGCACTGCAGCTCTTATAAGAGAAGCATTAATGTTCCAAGCAAGAGGGAATTTCACCTTGTTAAGCATGGTGAACTGAGGTAGCTTTTGAAAGGAACGCTGCCCAACTGTCAGCGTTTTCATGGGTGAGGATCATCAACTTTGTGCAAAATCACCCCATACACTAAATGGGAGAAAACCTGCAGTTTTCTAAGAGAATCCTTCATGTTAGAAACAAGAGGGTCTAGAAACTCGGTTACTATGGTGAATTCAGTTTGCTCTTTAAAGGAGTACTGCGTTCCTCTCAGTGTTTTCCTGGATGAACAATATCACCTTTGTGTAGAATCACCCCATTCAAGTGAAAGGGAGAAGTACTGTAGCTCTTGTAGAGAAGGATTAATTTTACAAGCAAGAGGGTCTTGCACCTTGTTAAGCTTGGTGAACTCTGTTAGTTTTTGAAAGGAACGCTGCCTAACTTTCAGAGTTTTCATGTGTGAGGAACATAAACTTTGTGCAAAATCACGGCCTTAAATAAAAGGGAGAAAAACTGCAGTTTTTGTAAGAGCATCCTGAATGTTAGAAACAGAGGGTCTAGCAACATTTTCAGTATCGTGAATTCTGTTTGCTCTATAAAGGAGTACTGCTCACCTGCCAGTGTTTTCCTGGATCAGCAACATCACCGTGCTGCTGAATCTCCCCATTCAAGTGAAAGAGAGAATCACTGCAGCTTTGTAAGGGAAGCATTAATGTTACAAGCAAGATGTTGCTGCACCTTGTTAAGAATGGTGAACTGTGTTAGTTTTTGAAAGGAACGCTGCCTAACTTTCAGCGTTTTCATGTGTGAGGAACATAAATTTTTGCAAAATCACCACCTTAAATAAAAGGGAGAAAAACTGCAGTTTTTGTAAGAGCATCCTGAATGTTAGAAACAAGAGGGTCTAGCAACATTGTCAGTATCGTGAATTCAGTTTGCTCTATAAAGGAGCACTGCTAACCTCCCAGTGTTTTCCTGGATCAGCAACATCACCTTGCTGCCGAATCTCCCCTCTCAAGTGAAAGGGAGAATCACTGCAGCTTTGTAAGAGAAGCATTAATGTTACAAGCAAGATGGTGCTGCACCTTGTTAAGAATGGTGAACTGTGTTAGTTTTTGAAAGGAACGCTGCCTAACTTTCAGCGTTTTCATGTGTGAGGAACATAAACATTGTGCAAAATCACCGCATACAAGTGAATGGGAGAAAAACTGCACTTTTTGAAAGACATTCCTTAATGTTAGAAGCAAGATGGTCTAGCAACTTGGTTAATATTGTGAATTCAGTTTGCTACTTAAAAGAGTACTGCCTACCTCTCAGTGTTTTCCTGGATGAGCAACATCACCTTTGTGTTGAATCACCCCATTCAAGTGAAAGGGAGAAGCACTGTAGCTCTTGTAGAGAAGGATTAATTTTACAAGCAAGAGGGTCTTGCACCTTCTTAAGCAATGTGAACTCTGTTAGTTTTTGAAAGGAACGCTGCCTAACTTTCAGGGTTTTCATGTGTGAGGAACATAAACGTTGTGCAAAATCACCGCATACAAGCAAATGGGAGAAAAACTGCAGGTTTGTAAAAGAATCTTTAATGTTAGAAAAAAGAGGGTCTAGCACCATGGTTAGTATTGTGAATCCTTTTTGCTCTTTAAAGGAATTCTGCCCACTTAGCACTGTTTTCCTGGATGAGCAATATCACTTTTGTGTTGAATCACCCCATTCAAGTGAATTGGAGAAGCCCTGTAGCACTTGTAAGAGAACGATTAACTTTACAAGCAAGAGTGTCTTGCACCTTGCTAAGCATGCTGAACTGTGTTAGTTTTTGAAAGGAATGCTGCCTAACCTTCAGCCTTTTCATGGGTGAGGAACATAAACTTTGTGCAAAATCACCGCATACAAGTGAATGGGAGAAATACTGCAGATTTGTAAGAGAATCCTTCATGTTAGAAACAAGAGGGTCTAGCAACATGGTTAGTATGGTGAATTCAGTTTGCTCTTTAAAGGAGTACTGCCTACCTCTCAGTGTTTTCCTGGATCAGCAACATCACCTTTCTGCTGAATCTCCCCAGTCAAGTGAGTGGGAGAAGTACTGCAGCTCTTATAAGAGAAGCATTAATGTTCCAAGCAAGAGGGAATTTCACCTTGTTAAGCATGGTGAACTGAGTTAGCTTTTGAAAGGAATCCTGAGCAACTGTGAGCGTTTTCATGGGTGAGGATCATCAACTTTGTGCAAAATCACCACATACACTAAATGGGAGAAAACCTGCAGTTTTCTAAGAGAATCCTTAATGTTAGAAGTAAGAGGGTCTAGAAACTCAGTTACTATGGTGAATTCAGTTTGCTCTTTAAAGGAGTACTGCATTCATCTCAGTGTTTTCCTGGATGAGCTATATCACCTTTGTGTTGAATCACCCCACACAAGTGAAAGGGAGAAGCAGTGCAGCTCTTGTAAGAGAAGCATTAACATTAAAAGCAAGAGGGTCTTGCACCTTGTTAAGCATGGTGAACTGAGCTAGTTTTGAAGAGGAACGCTGCCTAACTTTCAGTGTTTTCATGGGTGAGGAACATAAACTTTGTGCAAAATCACCACATAAAAGTAAATGGGAGGAAAACTGTAGCTTTTGTAAGAGATTCCTTAATGTTAGAAACAAGAGGGTCTAGCAACTTGGTTAATATTGTGCATTCAGTTTGCTCTTTAAAGGAGTACTGCATAACGCTCAGTGTTTTCCTGGATGAGTAACATCACCTTTGTGCAGAATCACACCTTTCAAGTGAAAGGGAGGAGCATTGCAGCTCTTGTAAGAGAAGCATTAATGTTACAAGCAAGAGGGCCTTGCACCTTGTTAAGCATTGTGAGCTAAGTTAGCTTTTGAAAGGAACGCTGCCTAACTGTCTGCAATTTCATGGGTGAGGAATATCAACTTTGTGCAAAATCACCACATACAAGTAAAGGGCAGAAAAACTGCAGATTTGTAGGAGAATCCTTAATGTTAGAAGTAAGAGGGTCTAGCAACATGGTTAGTATGGTGAATTCAGTTTGCTTTTTAAGGGAGTACTGCCTACCTCTCAGTGTTTTCCTGGATCAGCAACATCAACTTTCTGATAAATCTCCCCATTCAAGTGAATGGGAGAAGCACTGCAGCACTTATAAGAGAAGCATTAATGTTCCAAGCAAGAGGGAATTTCACCTTGTTAACCATGGTGAACTCAGCTAGTTTTTAAGAGGAACGCTGCCTAACTTTCAGTGTTTTCATGGGTGAGGAACATAAACTTTGTGCAAAATCACCACATAAAAGTAAATGGGAGAAAAACTGTAGCTTTTGTAAGAGATTCCTTAATGTTAGAAACAAGAGGGTCTAGCAACTTGGTTCATATTGTGAATTCAGTTTGCTCTTTAAAGGAGTACTGCATAACGCTCAGTGTTTTCCTGGATGAGCAACATCACCTTTGTGCTGAATCACCCCATTCAAGTGAACAGGAGAATCACTGCAGCTCTGTAAGAGAAGCATTAGTGTTACAAGCAAGAGGGCCTTTCACCTTGTTATGCATGGTGAACCGAGTTAGCATTTGAAAAGAACGCTTCCTGACTGTCAGCGTTTTCAAAGGTGAAGAATATCAACTTTGTGCAAAACAGCCTCTTTCAAGTGAATGGAGAAAAAGTGTAGCTTTTCTAAGAAAACAATTAATGTTAGAAGCAAGATGATTTAGCAGCATGTTTAAGTTTGAGAATTGAGTGTGCTGTTTAAGGCAATACGCTCTCCCTCTCAGTGTTTCCATGGGTGAGGAACCTCATCTTTGTGCATAAGGAGAGCACACAAGTGAATGGGAGAAAAACTGCAGTTTTTTAAGAGAATCCTTTTAAGTTATAAACAAGATGGTCTAGCAACTTGGATAATATTGTGAATTCAGTTTGCTGTTTAAAGGAGTACTGAATACTTCTCAGTGTATTCCTGGATCAGCAACATCACCTTTCTGCTGAATCTCCCCATTCAAGTGAAAGGGAGAAGCACTGCAGCTCTTGTAAGAGAAGCATTAATGTTACAAGCAAGAGGGCCCTGCACCTTGTTAAGCATGGTGAACTGAGTTAGCTTTTGAAAGGAACGCTGCCCAATTGTCAGCGTTTTCATGGTTGAGGATCGTCAACTTTGTGCGAAATCTCTGCATACCAGTAAATGGGAGAAAAACTGCAGGTTTCTAAGAGAATCTTTAACGTTAGAAACAAGAGGGTCTAGCAACTTGGTTAATATATTGAATTCAGTTTGCTCTTTAAAGGAGTACTGAATACCTCTCAGTGCTTTCCTGGAGGAGCAACATCACCTTTGTGCAGAATCACCCCTTTCAAGTGAAAGGGAGGAGCATTGCAGCTCTTGTAAGAGAAGCATTAATGTTACAAGCAAGAGGGCCTTGCACCTTGTTAAACACGGTGAGCTAAGTTAGCTTTTGAAAGGAACGCTGCCTAACTGTCTGCAATTTCATGGGTGAGGAATATCAACTTTGTGCAAAATCACCACATACAAGTAAAGGGCAGAAAAACTGCAGATTTGTAGGAGAATCCTTCATGTTAGAAACAAGAGGGTCTAGCAACATGGTTAGTATGGTGAATTCAGTATGCTTTTTAAGGGAGTACTGCCTACCTCTCAGTGTTTTCCTGAATCAGCAACATCAACTTTCTGCTGAATCTCCCCATTCAAGTGAATGGGAGAAGCACTGCAGCTCTTATAAGAGAAGCATTAATGTTAGAAGCAAGAGGGCCTTGCACCTTGTTAAGCATGGTGAACTGAGTTAGCTTTTGAAAGAAACGCTGCCCAATTGTCAGCGTTTTCATGGGTGAGGATCGTCAACTTTGTGCGAAATCTCTGCATACCAGTAAATAGGAGAAAAACTGCAGGTGTCTAAGAGAATCTTTAACGTTAGAAACAAGAGGGTCTAGCAACTTGGTTAATATATTGAATTCAGTTTGCTCTTTAAAGGAGTACTGAATACCTCTCAGTGCTTTCCTGGAGGAGCAACATCACCTTTGTGCAGAATCACCCCTTTCAAGTGAAAGGGAGGAGCATTGCAGCTCTTGTAAGAGAAGCATTAATGTTACAAGCAAGAGGGCCTTGCACCTTGTTAAGCATGGTGAACTGAGTTAGCTTTTCAAAGGAACGCTGCCTAACTGTCTGCAATTTCATGGGTGAGGAATATCAACTTTGTGCAAAATCACCACATACAAGTAAAGGGCAGAAAAACTGCAGATTTGTAGGAGAATCCTTCATGTTAGAAACAAGAGGGTCTAGCAACATGGTTAGTATGGTGAATTCAGTTTGCTTTTTAAGGGAGTACTGCCTACCTCTCAGTGTTTTCCTGGATCAGCAACATCAACTTTCTGCTGAATCTCCCCATTCAAGTGAATGGGAGAAGCACTGCAGCTCTTATAAGAGAAGCATTAATGTTCCAAGCAAGAGGGAATTTCACCTTGTTAAGCATGGTGAACTGAGGTAGCTTTTGAAAGGAACGCTGAACAACTGTCAGCGTTTTCATGGGTGAGGATCATCAACTTTGTGCAAAATCACCCCATACACTAAATGGGAGAAAACCTGCAGTTTTCTAAGAAAATCCTTCATGTTAGAAACAAGAGGGTCTAGGAACTCGGTTACTATGGTGAATTCAGTTTGCTCTTTAAAGGAGTACTGCGTTCCTCTCAGTGTTTTCCTGGATGAACAATATCACCTTTGTGTAGAATCACCCCATTCAAGTGAAAGGGAGAAGCACTGTAGCTCTTGTAGAGAAGGATTAACTTTACAAGCAAGAGGGTCTTGCACCTTGTTAAGCTTGGTG
The DNA here is from genome assembly GCF_047511655.1 of Castor canadensis. Lineage (NCBI taxonomy): Eukaryota > Metazoa > Chordata > Mammalia > Rodentia > Castoridae > Castor > Castor canadensis. The sequence continues at coordinate 35,733,556 of NC_133401.1, read as the reverse complement.
AACTCTGTTAGTTTTTGAAAGGAACGCTGCCTAACTTTCAGCGTTTTCATGTGTGAGGAACATAAACTTTTTGCAAAATCACCACCTTAAATAAAAGGGAGAAAAACTGCAGTTTTTGTAAGAGCATCCTGAATGTTAGAAACAAGAGGGTCTAGCAACATTGTCAGTATCGTGAATTCAGTTTGCTCTATAAAGGAGTACTGCTCACCTCCCAGTGTTTTCCTGGATCAGCAACATCACCTTGCTGCTGAATCTCCCCATTCAAGTGAAAGGGAGAATCACTGCAGCTTTGTAAGGGAAGCATTAATGTTACAAGCAAGATGGTGCTGCACCTTGTTAAGAATGGTGAACTGTGTTAGTTTTTGAAAGGAACGTTGCCTAACTTTCAGCGTTTTCATGTGTGAGGAACATAAACATTGTGCAAAATCACCGCATACAAGTGAATGGGAGAAAAACTGCACTTTTTGAAAGACATTCCTTAATGTTAGAAACAAGAAGGTCTAGCAACTTGGTTAATATTGTGAATTCAGTTTGCTACTTAAAGGACTACTGCCTACCTCTCAGTGTTTTCCTGGATGAGCAACATCACCTTTGTGTTGAATCACCCCATTCAAGTGAAAGGGAGAAGCACTGTAGCTCTTGTAGAGAAGGATTAATTTTACAAGCAAGAGGGTCTTGCACCTTCTTAAGCAATGTGAACTCTGTTAGTTTTTGAAAGGAACGCTGCCTAACTTTCAGGGTTTTCATGCGTGAGGAACATAAACGTTGTGCAAAATCACCGCATACAAGCAAATGGGAGAAAAACTGCAGGTTTGTAAAAGAATCTTTAATGTTAGAAAAAAGAGGGTCTAGCACCATGGTTAGTATTGTGAATCCTTTTTGCTCTTTAAAGGAATTCTGCCCACTTAGCACTGTTTTCCTGGATGAGCAATATCACTTTTGTGTTGAATCACCCCATTCAAGTGAATTGGAGAAGCCCTGTAGCACTTGTAAGAGAACGATTAACTTTACAAGCAAGAGTGTCTTGCACCTTGCTAAGCATGCTGAACTGTGTTAGTTTTTGAAAGGAATGCTGCCTAACCTTCAGCCTTTTCATGGGTGAGGAACATAAACTTTGTGCAAAATCACCGCATACAAGTGAATGGGAGAAATACTTCAGATTTGTAAGAGAATCCTTCATGTTAGAAACAAGAGGGTCTAGCAACATGGTTAGTATGGTGAATTCAGTTTGCTCTTTAAAGGAGTACTGCCTACCTCTAAGTGCTTTCCTGTATCAGCAACATCACCTTTCTGCTGAATCTCCCCAATCAAGTGAGTGGGAGAAGTACTGCAGCTCTTATAAGAGAAGCATTAATGTTCCAAGCAAGAGGGAATTTCACCTTGTTAAGCATCGTGTACAAAGTTAGCTTTTGAAAGGAATGCTGAGCAACTGTCAGCGTTTTCATGGGTGAGGATCATCAACTTTGTGCAAAATCACCACATACACTAAATGGGAGAAAACCTGCAGTTTTCTAAGAGAATCCTTAATGTTAGAAGTAAGAGGGTCTAGAAACTCAGTTACTATGGTGAATTCAGTTTGCTCTTTAAAGGAGTACTGCATTCATCTCAGTGTTTTCCTGGATGAGCTATATCACCTTTTTGTTGAATCACCCCACTCAAGTGAAAGGGAGAAGCAGTGCAGCTCCTGTAAGAGAAGCATTAACATTAAAAGCAAGAGGGTCTTGCACCTTGTTAAGCAAGGTGAACTGAGCTAGTTTTTAAGAGGAACGCTGCCTAACTTTCAGTGTTTTCATGGGTGAGGAACATAAACTTTGTGCAAAATCACCACATAAAAGTAAATGGGAGAAAAACTGTAGCTTTTGTAAGAGATTCCTTAATGTTAGAAACAAGAGGGTCTAGAAACTTGGTTAATAATGTGCATTCAGTTTGCTCTTTAAAGGAGTACTGCGTAACGCTCAGTGTTTTCCTGGATGAGCAACATCACCTTTCTGCTGAATCACCCCATTCAAGTGAATGGGAGAATCACTGCAGCTCTGTAAGAGAAGCATTAGTGTTACAAGCAAGAGGGCCTTTCACCTTGTTATGCATGGTGAACCGAGTTAGCATTTGAAAAGAACGCTTCCTGACTGTCAGTGTTTTCAAAGGTGAAGAATATCAACTTTGTGCAAAACAGCCTCTTTCAAGTGAATGGAGAAAAAGTGTAGCTTTTCTAAGAAAACAATTAATGTTAGAAGCAAGATGATTTAGCAGCATGTTTAAGTTTGAGAATTGAGTGTGCTGTTTAAGGCAATACGCTCTCCCTCTCAGTGTTTCCATGGGTGAGGAACCTCGTCTTTGTGCATAAGGAGAGCACACAAGTGAATGGGAGAAAAACTGCAGTTTTTTAAGAGAATCCTTTTAAGTTATAAACAAGATGGTCTAGCAACTTGGATAATATTGTGAATTCAGTTTGCTGTTTAAAGGAGTACTGAATACTTCTCAGTGTATTCCTGGATCAGCAACATCACCTTTCTGCTGAATCTCCCCATTCAAGTGAAAGGGAGAAGCACTGCAGCTCTTGTAAGAGAAGCATTAGTGTTACAAGCAAGAGTTCCTTGCACCTTGTTAAGCATGGTGAACTGAGTTAGCTTTTGAAAGGAACGCTGCCCAATTGTCAGCGTTTTCATGGGTGAGGATCGTCAACTTTGTGCGAAATCTCTGCATACCAGTAAATGGGAGAAAAACTGCAGGTTTCTAAGAGAATTTTTAACGTTAGAAAAAAGAGGGTCTAGCAACTTGGTTAATATATTGAATTCAGTTTGCTCTTTAAAGGAGTACTGAATACCTCTCAGTGCTTTCCTGGAGGAGCAACATCACCTTTGTGCAGAATCACCCCTTTCAAGTGAAAGGGAGGAGCATTGCAGCTCTTGTAAGAGAAGCATTAATGTTACAAGCAAGAGGGCCTTGCACCTTGTTAAGCATGGTGAGCTAAATTAGCTTTTGAAAGGAACGCTGCCTAACTGTCTACAATTTCATGGGTGAGGAATATCAACTTTGTGCAAAATCACCACATACAAGTAAAGGGCAGAAAAACTGCAGATTTGTAGGAGAATCCTTCATGTTAGAAACAAGAGGGTCTAGCAACATGGTTAGTATGGTGAATTCAGTTTGCTTTTTAAGGGAGTACTGCCTACCTCTCAGTGTTTTCCTGGATCAGCAACATCAACTTTCTGCTGAATCTCCCCATTCAAGTGAATGGGAGAAGCACTGCAGCTCTTATAAGAGAAGCATTAATGTTCCAAGCAAGAGGGAATTTCACCTTGTTAAGCATGGTGAACTGAGGTAGCTTTTGAAAGGAACGCTGCCCAACTGTCAGCGTTTTCATGGGTGAGGATCATCAACTTTGTGCAAAATCACCCCATACACTAAATGGGAGAAAACCTGCAGTTTTCTAAGAGAATCCTTCATGTTAGAAACAAGAGGGTCTAGAAACTCGGTTACTATGGTGAATTCAGTTTGCTCTTTAAAGGAGTACTGCGTTCCTCTCAGTGTTTTCCTGGATGAACAATATCACCTTTGTGTAGAATCACCCCATTCAAGTGAAAGGGAGAAGTACTGTAGCTCTTGTAGAGAAGGATTAATTTTACAAGCAAGAGGGTCTTGCACCTTGTTAAGCTTGGTGAACTCTGTTAGTTTTTGAAAGGAACGCTGCCTAACTTTCAGAGTTTTCATGTGTGAGGAACATAAACTTTGTGCAAAATCACGGCCTTAAATAAAAGGGAGAAAAACTGCAGTTTTTGTAAGAGCATCCTGAATGTTAGAAACAAGAGGGTCTAGCAACATTGTCAGTATCGTGAATTCAGTTTGCTCTATAAAGGAGCACTGCTAACCTCCCAGTGTTTTCCTGGATCAGCAACATCACCTTGCTGCCGAATCTCCCCTCTCAAGTGAAAGGGAGAATCACTGCAGCTTTGTAAGAGAAGCATTAATGTTACAAGCAAGATGGTGCTGCACCTTGTTAAGAATGGTGAACTGTGTTAGTTTTTGAAAGGAACGCTGCCTAACTTTCAGCGTTTTCATGTGTGAGGAACATAAACATTGTGCAAAATCACCGCATACAAGTGAATGGGAGAAAAACTGCACTTTTTGAAAGACATTCCTTAATGTTAGAAGCAAGATGGTCTAGCAACTTGGTTAATATTGTGAATTCAGTTTGCTACTTAAAAGAGTACTGCCTACCTCTCAGTGTTTTCCTGGATGAGCAACATCACCTTTGTGTTGAATCACCCCATTCAAGTGAAAGGGAGAAGCACTGTAGCTCTTGTAGAGAAGGATTAATTTTACAAGCAAGAGGGTCTTGCACCTTCTTAAGCAATGTGAACTCTGTTAGTTTTTGAAAGGAACGCTGCCTAACTTTCAGGGTTTTCATGTGTGAGGAACATAAACGTTGTGCAAAATCACCGCATACAAGCAAATGGGAGAAAAACTGCAGGTTTGTAAAAGAATCTTTAATGTTAGAAAAAAGAGGGTCTAGCACCATGGTTAGTATTGTGAATCCTTTTTGCTCTTTAAAGGAATTCTGCCCACTTAGCACTGTTTTCCTGGATGAGCAATATCACTTTTGTGTTGAATCACCCCATTCAAGTGAATTGGAGAAGCCCTGTAGCACTTGTAAGAGAACGATTAACTTTACAAGCAAGAGTGTCTTGCACCTTGCTAAGCATGCTGAACTGTGTTAGTTTTTGAAAGGAATGCTGCCTAACCTTCAGCCTTTTCATGGGTGAGGAACATAAACTTTGTGCAAAATCACCGCATACAAGTGAATGGGAGAAATACTGCAGATTTGTAAGAGAATCCTTCATGTTAGAAACAAGAGGGTCTAGCAACATGGTTAGTATGGTGAATTCAGTTTGCTCTTTAAAGGAGTACTGCCTACCTCTCAGTGTTTTCCTGGATCAGCAACATCACCTTTCTGCTGAATCTCCCCAGTCAAGTGAGTGGGAGAAGTACTGCAGCTCTTATAAGAGAAGCATTAATGTTCCAAGCAAGAGGGAATTTCACCTTGTTAAGCATGGTGAACTGAGTTAGCTTTTGAAAGGAATCCTGAGCAACTGTGAGCGTTTTCATGGGTGAGGATCATCAACTTTGTGCAAAATCACCACATACACTAAATGGGAGAAAACCTGCAGTTTTCTAAGAGAATCCTTAATGTTAGAAGTAAGAGGGTCTAGAAACTCAGTTACTATGGTGAATTCAGTTTGCTCTTTAAAGGAGTACTGCATTCATCTCAGTGTTTTCCTGGATGAGCTATATCACCTTTGTGTTGAATCACCCCACACAAGTGAAAGGGAGAAGCAGTGCAGCTCTTGTAAGAGAAGCATTAACATTAAAAGCAAGAGGGTCTTGCACCTTGTTAAGCATGGTGAACTGAGCTAGTTTTGAAGAGGAACGCTGCCTAACTTTCAGTGTTTTCATGGGTGAGGAACATAAACTTTGTGCAAAATCACCACATAAAAGTAAATGGGAGGAAAACTGTAGCTTTTGTAAGAGATTCCTTAATGTTAGAAACAAGAGGGTCTAGCAACTTGGTTAATATTGTGCATTCAGTTTGCTCTTTAAAGGAGTACTGCATAACGCTCAGTGTTTTCCTGGATGAGTAACATCACCTTTGTGCAGAATCACACCTTTCAAGTGAAAGGGAGGAGCATTGCAGCTCTTGTAAGAGAAGCATTAATGTTACAAGCAAGAGGGCCTTGCACCTTGTTAAGCATTGTGAGCTAAGTTAGCTTTTGAAAGGAACGCTGCCTAACTGTCTGCAATTTCATGGGTGAGGAATATCAACTTTGTGCAAAATCACCACATACAAGTAAAGGGCAGAAAAACTGCAGATTTGTAGGAGAATCCTTAATGTTAGAAGTAAGAGGGTCTAGCAACATGGTTAGTATGGTGAATTCAGTTTGCTTTTTAAGGGAGTACTGCCTACCTCTCAGTGTTTTCCTGGATCAGCAACATCAACTTTCTGATAAATCTCCCCATTCAAGTGAAAGGGAGAAGCACTGCAGCACTTATAAGAGAAGCATTAATGTTCCAAGCAAGAGGGAATTTCACCTTGTTAACCATGGTGAACTCAGCTAGTTTTTAAGAGGAACGCTGCCTAACTTTCAGTGTTTTCATGGGTGAGGAACATAAACTTTGTGCAAAATCACCACATAAAAGTAAATGGGAGAAAAACTGTAGCTTTTGTAAGAGATTCCTTAATGTTAGAAACAAGAGGGTCTAGCAACTTGGTTCATATTGTGAATTCAGTTTGCTCTTTAAAGGAGTACTGCATAACGCTCAGTGTTTTCCTGGATGAGCAACATCACCTTTCTGCTGAATCACCCCATTCAAGTGAACAGGAGAATCACTGCAGCTCTGTAAGAGAAGCATTAGTGTTACAAGCAAGAGGGCCTTTCACCTTGTTATGCATGGTGAACCGAGTTAGCATTTGAAAAGAACGCTTCCTGACTGTCAGCGTTTTCAAAGGTGAAGAATATCAACTTTGTGCAAAACAGCCTCTTTCAAGTGAAGGGAGAAAAAGTGTAGCTTTTCTAAGAAAACAATTAATGTTAGAAGCAAGATGATTTAGCAGCATGTTTAAGTTTGAGAATTGAGTGTGCTGTTTAAGGCAATACGCTCTCCCTCTCAGTGTTTCCATGGGTGAGGAACCTCATCTTTGTGCATAAGGAGAGCACACAAGTGAATGGGAGAAAAACTGCAGTTTTTTAAGAGAATCCTTTTAAGTTATAAACAAGATGGTCTAGCAACTTGGATAATATTGTGAATTCAGTTTGCTGTTTAAAGGAGTACTGAATACTTCTCAGTGTATTCCTGGATCAGCAACATCACCTTTCTGCTGAATCTCCCCATTCAAGTGAAAGGGAGAAGCACTGCAGCTCTTGTAAGAGAAGCATTAATGTTACAAGCAAGAGGGCCCTGCACCTTGTTAAGCATGGTGAACTGAGTTAGCTTTTGAAAGGAACGCTGCCCAATTGTCAGCGTTTTCATGGTTGAGGATCGTCAACTTTGTGCGAAATCTCTGCATACCAGTAAATGGGAGAAAAACTGCAGGTTTCTAAGAGAATCTTTAACGTTAGAAACAAGAGGGTCTAGCAACTTGGTTAATATATTGAATTCAGTTTGCTCTTTAAAGGAGTACTGAATACCTCTCAGTGCTTTCCTGGAGGAGCAACATCACCTTTGTGCAGAATCACCCCTTTCAAGTGAAAGGGAGGAGCATTGCAGCTCTTGTAAGAGAAGCATTAATGTTACAAGCAAGAGGGCCTTGCACCTTGTTAAGCACGGTGAGCTAAGTTAGCTTTTGAAAGGAACGCTGCCTAACTGTCTGCAATTTCATGGGTGAGGAATATCAACTTTGTGCAAAATCACCACATACAAGTAAAGGGCAGAAAAACTGCAGATTTGTAGGAGAATCCTTCATGTTAGAAACAAGAGGGTCTAGCAACATGGTTAGTATGGTGAATTCAGTATGCTTTTTAAGGGAGTACTGCCTACCTCTCAGTGTTTTCCTGAATCAGCAACATCAACTTTCTGCTGAATCTCCCCATTCAAGTGAATGGGAGAAGCACTGCAGCTCTTATAAGAGAAGCATTAATGTTAGAAGCAAGAGGGCCTTGCACCTTGTTAAGCATGGTGAACTGAGTTAGCTTTTGAAAGAAACGCTGCCCAATTGTCAGCGTTTTCATGGGTGAGGATCGTCAACTTTGTGCGAAATCTCTGCATACCAGTAAATAGGAGAAAAACTGCAGGTGTCTAAGAGAATCTTTAACGTTAGAAACAAGAGGGTCTAGCAACTTGGTTAATATATTGAATTCAGTTTGCTCTTTAAAGGAGTACTGAATACCTCTCAGTGCTTTCCTGGAGGAGCAACATCACCTTTGTGCAGAATCACCCCTTTCAAGTGAAAGGGAGGAGCATTGCAGCTCTTGTAAGAGAAGCATTAATGTTACAAGCAAGAGGGCCTTGCACCTTGTTAAGCATGGTGAACTGAGTTAGCTTTTCAAAGGAACGCTGCCTAACTGTCTGCAATTTCATGGGTGAGGAATATCAACTTTGTGCAAAATCACCACATACAAGTAAAGGGCAGAAAAACTGCAGATTTGTAGGAGAATCCTTCATGTTAGAAACAAGAGGGTCTAGCAACATGGTTAGTATGGTGAATTCAGTTTGCTTTTTAAGGGAGTACTGCCTACCTCTCAGTGTTTTCCTGGATCAGCAACATCAACTTTCTGCTGAATCTCCCCATTCAAGTGAATGGGAGAAGCACTGCAGCTCTTATAAGAGAAGCATTAATGTTCCAAGCAAGAGGGAATTTCACCTTGTTAAGCATGGTGAACTGAGGTAGCTTTTGAAAGGAACGCTGAACAACTGTCAGCGTTTTCATGGGTGAGGATCATCAACTTTGTGCAAAATCACCCCATACACTAAATGGGAGAAAACCTGCAGTTTTCTAAGAAAATCCTTCATGTTAGAAACAAGAGGGTCTAGGAACTCGGTTACTATGGTGAATTCAGTTTGCTCTTTAAAGGAGTACTGCGTTCCTCTCAGTGTTTTCCTGGATGAACAATATCACCTTTGTGTAGAATCACCCCATTCAAGTGAAAGGGAGAAGCACTGTAGCTCTTGTAGAGAAGGATTAACTTTACAAGCAAGAGGGTCTTGCACCTTGTTAAGCTTGGTGAACTCTGTTAGTTTTTGAAAGGAACGCTGCCTAACTTTCAGCGTTTTCATGTGTGAGGAACATAAACTTTTTGCAAAATCACCACCTTAAATAAAAGGGAGAAAAACTGCAGTTTTTGTAAGAGCATCCTGAATGTTAGAAACAAGAGGGTCTAGCAACATTGTCAGTATCGTGAATTCAGTTTGCTCTATAAAGGAGTACTGCTCACCTCCCAGTGTTTTCCTGGATCAGCAACATCACCTTGCTGCTGAATCTCCCCATTCAAGTGAAAGGGAGAATCACTGCAGCTTTGTAAGGGAAGCATTAATGTTACAAGCAAGATGGTGCTGCACCTTGTTAAGAATGGTGAACTGTGTTAGTTTTTGAAAGGAACGTTGCCTAACTTTCAGCGTTTTCATGTGTGAGGAACATAAACATTGTGCAAAATCACCGCATACAAGTGAATGGGAGAAAAACTGCACTTTTTGAAAGACATTCCTTAATGTTAGAAACAAGAAGGTCTAGCAACTTGGTTAATATTGTGAATTCAGTTTGCTACTTAAAGGACTACTGCCTACCTCTCAGTGTTTTCCTGGATGAGCAACATCACCTTTGTGTTGAATCACCCCATTCAAGTGAAAGGGAGAAGCACTGTAGCTCTTGTAGAGAAGGATTAATTTTACAAGCAAGAGGGTCTTGCACCTTCTTAAGCAATGTGAACACTGTTAGTTTTTGAAAGGAACGCTGCCTAACTTTCAGGGTTTTCATGTGTGAGGAACATAAACGTTGTGCAAAATCACCGCATACAAGCAAATGGGAGAAAAACTGCAGGTTTGTAAAAGAATCTTTAATGTTAGAAAAAAGAGGGTCTAGCACCATGGTTAGTATTGTGAATCTATTTTGCTCTTGAAAGTTATTCTGCCTACTTAGCACTGTTTTCCTGGATGAGCAATATCACTTTTGTGTTGAATCACCCCATTCAAGTGAATTGGGGAAGCCCTGGAGCACTTGTAAGAGAACGATTAACTTTACAAGCAAGAGTGTCTTGCACCTTGCTAAGCATGCTGAACTGTGTTAGTTTTTGAAAGGAATGCTGCCTAACCTTCAGCCCTTTCATGGGTGAGGAACATAAAGTTTGTGCAAAATCACCGCATACAAGTGAATGGGAGAAATACTGCAGATTTGTAAGAGAATCCTTCATGTTAGAAACAAGAGGGTCTAGCAACATGGTTAGTATGGTGAATTCAGTCTGCTCTTTAAAGGAGTACTGCCTACCTCTCAGTGTTTTCCTGGATCAGCAACATCACCTTTCTGCTGAATCTCCCCATTCAAGTGAGAGGGAGAAGCACTGCAGCTCTTATAAGAGAAGCAGTAATGTTCCAAGCAAGAGGGAATTTCACCTTGTTAAGCATGGTGAACTGAGGTAGCTTTTGAAAGGAACGCTGAGCAACTGTCAGCGTTTTCATGGGTGAGGATCATCAACTTTGTGCAAAATCACCACATACACTAAATGGGAGAAAACCTGCAGTTTTCTAAGAGAATCCTTAATGTTAGAAGTAAGAGGGTCTAGAAACTCGGTTACTATGGTGAATTCAGTTTGCTCTTTAAAGGAGTACTGCATTCATCTCTGTGTTTTCCTGGATGAGCTATATCACCTTTGTGTTGAATCACCCCACTCAAGTGAAAGGGATAAGAAGTGCAGCTCTTGTAAGAGAAGCATTAATGTTACAAGCAAGAGGGCCTGGCACCTTGTTAAGCATGGTGAGCAAAGTTAGCTTTTGAAAGGAACGCCGCCTAACAGTCTGCAATTACATGGGTGAAGAATATCAACTTTGTGCAAAATCACCTCATACAAGTAAAGGGCCGAAAAATTGCAGATTTGTAGGAGAATCCTTCATGTTAGAAACAAGAGGGTCTAGCAACATGGTTAGTATGGTGAATTCAGTTTGCTCTTTAAAGGAGTACTGCATTCATCTCTGTGTTTTCCTGGATGAGCTATATCACCTTTGTGTTGAATCACCCCTCAAGTCAAAGGGAGAAGCAGTGCAGCTCTTGTAAGAGAAGCATTAATATTAAAAGCAAGAGGGTCTTGCACCTTGTTAAGCGTGGTGAACTGAGCTAGTTTTTAAGAGGAACGCTGCCTAACTTTCAGTGTTTTCATGGGTGAGGAACATAAACTTTGTGCAAAATCACCACTTAAAAGTAAATGGGAGAAAAACTGTAGCTTTTGTAAGAGATTCCCTAATGGTAGAAACAAGAGGGTCTAGCAACTTGATTAATATTGTGAATTCAGTTTGCTCTTTAAAGGAGTATTGCGTAAAGCTCAGTGTTTTCCTGGATGAGCAACATCACCTTTCTGCTGAGTCACCCCATTCAAGTGAACAGGAGAATCACTGCAGCTCTGTAAGAGAAGCATTAGTGTTACAAGCAAGAGGGCCTTTCACCTTGTTATGCATGGTGAACCGAGTTAGCATTTGAAAAGAACGCTTCCTTACTGTCAGCGTTTTCAAAGGTGAAGAATATCAACTTTGTGCAAAACAGCCTCTTTCAAGTGAAGGGAGAAAAAGTGTAGCTTTTCTAAGAAAACAATCAATGTTAGAAGCAAGATGATTTAGCAGCATGTTTAAGTTTGAGAATTGAGTGTGCTGTTTAAGGCAATATGCTCTCCCTCTCAGTGTTTCCATGGGTGAGGAACCTCATCTTTGTGCATAAGGAGAGCACACAAGTGAATGGGAGAAAAACTGCAGTTTTTTAAGAGAATCCTTTTAAGTTATAAACAAGATGGTCTAGCAACTTGGTTAATATTGTGAATTCAGTTTGCTGTTTAAAGGAGTACTGAATACTTCTCAGTGTATTCCTGGATCAGCAACATCACCTTTCTGCTGAATCTCCCCATTCAAGTGAAAGGGAGAAGCACTGCAGCTCTTGTAAGAGAAGCATTAATGTTACAAGCAAGAGGGCCTTGCACCTTGTTAAGCATGCTGAACTGAGTTAGCTTTTGAAAGGAACACTGCCCAATTGTCAGCGTTCTCATGGGTGAGGTTCGTGAACTTTGTGCAAAATCTCTGCATACCAGTAAATGGGAGAAAAACTGCAGGTTTCTAAGAGAATCTTTAACGTTAGAAACAAGAGGGTCTAGCAACTTGGTTAATATATTGAATTCAGTTTGCTCTTTAAAGGAGTACTGAATACCTCTCAGTGCTTTCCTGGAGGAGCGACATCACCTTTGTGCAGAATCACCCCTTTCAAGTGAAAGGGAGGAGCATTGCAGCTCTTGTAAGAGAAGCATTAATGTTACAAGCAAGAGGGAATTTCACCTTGTTAAGCATGGTGAACTGAGGTAGCTTTTGAAAGGAACGCCGCCTAACTGTCTGCAATTTCATGGGTGAGGAATATCAACTTTGTGCAAAATCACCACATACAAGTAAAGGGCAGAAAAACTGCAGATTTGTAGGAGAATCCTTCATGTTAGAAACAAGAGGGTCTAGCAACATGGTTAGTATGGTGAATTCAGTTTGCTTTTTAAAGGAGTACTGCCTACCTCTCAGTGTTTTCCTGGATCAGCAACATCAACTTTCTGCTGAATCTCCCCATTCAAGTGAATGGGAGAAGCACTGCAGCTCTTATAAGAGAAGCATTAATGTTCCAAGCAAGAGGGAATTTCACCTTGTTAAGCATGGTGAACTGAGGTAGCTTTTGAAAGGAACGCTGCCCAACTGTCAGTGTTTTCATGGGTGAGGATCATCAACTTTGTGCAAAATCACCACATACACTAAATGGGAGAAAACCTGCAGTTTTCTAAGAGAATCCTTCATGTTAGAAACAAGAGGGTCTAGAAACTCGGTTACTATGGTGAATTCAGTTTGCTCTTTAAAGAAGTACTGCGTTCCTCTCAGTGTTTTCCTGGATGAACAATATCACCTTTGTGTAGAATCACCCCATTCAACTGAAAGGGAGAAGCACTGTAGCTCTTGTAGAGAAGGATTAATTTTACAAGCAAGAGGGTCTTGCACCTTGTTAAGCTTGGTGAACTCTGTTAGTTTTTGAAAGGAACGCTGCCTAACTTTCAGCGTTTTCATGTGTGAGGAACATAAACTTTGTGCAAAATCACCGCATACAAGTGAATGGGAGAAAAACTGCAGTTTTTGTAAGAGCATCCTGAATGTTAGAAACAAGAGGGTCTAGCAACTTTGTCAGTATCGTGAAGTCAGTTTGCTCTCTAAAGGAGTACTGCTTACCTGCCAGTGTTTTCCTGGATCAGCAACATCACCTTGCTGCTGAATCTCCCCATTCAAGTGAAAGGGAGAATCACTGCAGCTTTGTAAGAGAAGCATTAATGTTACAAGCAAGATGGTGCTGCACCTTGTTAAGAATGGTGAACTGTGTTAGTTTTTGAAAGGAACGCTGCCTAACTTTCAGCGTTTTCATGTGTGAGGATCATAAACACTGTGCAAAATCAGCGCATACAAGTGAATGGGAGAAAAACTGCACTTTTTGAAAGACATTCCTTAATGTTAGAAACAAGAAGGTCTAGCAACTTGGTTCATATTGTGAATTCAGTTTGCTACTTAAAGGAGTACTGCCTACCTCTCAGTGTTTTCCTGGATGAGTAACATCACCTTTGTGTTGAATCACCCCATTCAAGTGAAAGGGAGAAGCACTGTAGCTCTTGTAGAGAAGGATTAACTTTACAAGCAAGAGGGTCTTGCACCTTGTTAAGCTTGGTGAACTCTGTTAGTTTTTGAAAGGAACGCTGCCTAACTTTCAGCGTTTTCATGTGTGAGGAACATAAACTTTTTGCAAAATCACCACCTTAAATAAAAGGGAGAAAAACTGCAGTTTTTGTAAGAGCATCCTGAATGTTAGAAACAAGAGGGTCTAGCAACATTGTCAGTATCGTGAATTCAGTTTGCTCTATAAAGGAGTACTGCTCACCTCCCAGTGTTTTCCTGGATCAGCAACATCACCTTGCTGCTGAATCTCCCCATTCAAGTGAAAGGGAGAATCACTGCAGCTTTGTAAGGGAAGCATTAATGTTACAAGCAAGATGGTGCTGCACCTTGTTAAGAATGGTGAACTGTGTTAGTTTTTGAAAGGAACGTTGCCTAACTTTCAGCGTTTTCATGTGTGAGGAACATAAACATTGTGCAAAATCACCGCATACAAGTGAATGGGAGAAAAACTGCACTTTTTGAAAGACATTCCTTAATGTTAGAAACAAGAAGGTCTAGCAACTTGGTTAATATTGTGAATTCAGTTTGCTACTTAAAGGACTACTGCCTACCTCTCAGTGTTTTCCTGGATGAGCAACATCACCTTTGTGTTGAATCACCCCATTCAAGTGAAAGGGAGAAGCACTGTAGCTCTTGTAGAGAAGGATTAATTTTACAAGCAAGAGGGTCTTGCACCTTCTTAAGCAATGTGAACACTGTTAGTTTTTGAAAGGAACGCTGCCTAACTTTCAGGGTTTTCATGTGTGAGGAACATAAACGTTGTGCAAAATCACCGCATACAAGCAAATGGGAGAAAAACTGCAGGTTTGTAAAAGAATCTTTAATGTTAGAAAAAAGAGGGTCTAGCACCATGGTTAGTATTGTGAATCTATTTTGCTCTTGAAAGTTATTCTGCCTACTTAGCACTGTTTTCCTGGATGAGCAATATCACTTTTGTGTTGAATCACCCCATTCAAGTGAATTGGGGAAGCCCTGGAGCACTTGTAAGAGAACGATTAACTTTACAAGCAAGAGTGTCTTGCACCTTGCTAAGCATGCTGAACTGTGTTAGTTTTTGAAAGGAATGCTGCCTAACCTTCAGCCCTTTCATGGGTGAGGAACATAAAGTTTGTGCAAAATCACCGCATACAAGTGAATGGGAGAAATACTGCAGATTTGTAAGAGAATCCTTCATGTTAGAAACAAGAGGGTCTAGCAACATGGTTAGTATGGTGAATTCAGTCTGCTCTTTAAAGGAGTACTGCCTACCTCTCAGTGTTTTCCTGGATCAGCAACATCACCTTTCTGCTGAATCTCCCCATTCAAGTGAGAGGGAGAAGCACTGCAGCTCTTATAAGAGAAGCAGTAATGTTCCAAGCAAGAGGGAATTTCACCTTGTTAAGCATGGTGAACTGAGGTAGCTTTTGAAAGGAACGCTGAGCAACTGTCAGCGTTTTCATGGGTGAGGATCATCAACTTTGTGCAAAATCACCACATACACTAAATGGGAGAAAACCTGCAGTTTTCTAAGAGAATCCTTAATGTTAGAAGTAAGAGGGTCTAGAAACTCGGTTACTATGGTGAATTCAGTTTGCTCTTTAAAGGAGTACTGCATTCATCTCTGTGTTTTCCTGGATGAGCTATATCACCTTTGTGTTGAATCACCCCACTCAAGTGAAAGGGATAAGAAGTGCAGCTCTTGTAAGAGAAGCATTAATGTTACAAGCAAGAGGGCCTGGCACCTTGTTAAGCATGGTGAGCAAAGTTAGCTTTTGAAAGGAACGCCGCCTAACAGTCTGCAATTACATGGGTGAAGAATATCAACTTTGTGCAAAATCACCTCATACAAGTAAAGGGCCGAAAAATTGCAGATTTGTAGGAGAATCCTTCATGTTAGAAACAAGAGGGTCTAGCAACATGGTTAGTATGGTGAATTCAGTTTGCTCTTTAAAGGAGTACTGCATTCATCTCTGTGTTTTCCTGGATGAGCTATATCACCTTTGTGTTGAATCACCCCTCAAGTCAAAGGGAGAAGCAGTGCAGCTCTTGTAAGAGAAGCATTAATATTAAAAGCAAGAGGGTCTTGCACCTTGTTAAGCGTGGTGAACTGAGCTAGTTTTTAAGAGGAACGCTGCCTAACTTTCAGTGTTTTCATGGGTGAGGAACATAAACTTTGTGCAAAATCACCACTTAAAAGTAAATGGGAGAAAAACTGTAGCTTTTGTAAGAGATTCCCTAATGGTAGAAACAAGAGGGTCTAGCAACTTGATTAATATTGTGAATTCAGTTTGCTCTTTAAAGGAGTATTGCGTAAAGCTCAGTGTTTTCCTGGATGAGCAACATCACCTTTCTGCTGAGTCACCCCATTCAAGTGAACAGGAGAATCACTGCAGCTCTGTAAGAGAAGCATTAGTGTTACAAGCAAGAGGGCCTTTCACCTTGTTATGCATGGTGAACCGAGTTAGCATTTGAAAAGAACGCTTCCTTACTGTCAGCGTTTTCAAAGGTGAAGAATATCAACTTTGTGCAAAACAGCCTCTTTCAAGTGAAGGGAGAAAAAGTGTAGCTTTTCTAAGAAAACAATCAATGTTAGAAGCAAGATGATTTAGCAGCATGTTTAAGTTTGAGAATTGAGTGTGCTGTTTAAGGCAATATGCTCTCCCTCTCAGTGTTTCCATGGGTGAGGAACCTCATCTTTGTGCATAAGGAGAGCACACAAGTGAATGGGAGAAAAACTGCAGTTTTTTAAGAGAATCCTTTTAAGTTATAAACAAGATGGTCTAGCAACTTGGTTAATATTGTGAATTCAGTTTGCTGTTTAAAGGAGTACTGAATACTTCTCAGTGTATTCCTGGATCAGCAACATCACCTTTCTGCTGAATCTCCCCATTCAAGTGAAAGGGAGAAGCACTGCAGCTCTTGTAAGAGAAGCATTAATGTTACAAGCAAGAGGGCCTTGCACCTTGTTAAGCATGCTGAACTGAGTTAGCTTTTGAAAGGAACACTGCCCAATTGTCAGCGTTCTCATGGGTGAGGTTCGTGAACTTTGTGCAAAATCTCTGCATACCAGTAAATGGGAGAAAAACTGCAGGTTTCTAAGAGAATCTTTAACGTTAGAAACAAGAGGGTCTAGCAACTTGGTTAATATATTGAATTCAGTTTGCTCTTTAAAGGAGTACTGAATACCTCTCAGTGCTTTCCTGGAGGAGCGACATCACCTTTGTGCAGAATCACCCCTTTCAAGTGAAAGGGAGGAGCATTGCAGCTCTTGTAAGAGAAGCATTAATGTTACAAGCAAGAGGGAATTTCACCTTGTTAAGCATGGTGAACTGAGGTAGCTTTTGAAAGGAACGCCGCCTAACTGTCTGCAATTTCATGGGTGAGGAATATCAACTTTGTGCAAAATCACCACATACAAGTAAAGGGCAGAAAAACTGCAGATTTGTAGGAGAATCCTTCATGTTAGAAACAAGAGGGTCTAGCAACATGGTTAGTATGGTGAATTCAGTTTGCTTTTTAAAGGAGTACTGCCTACCTCTCAGTGTTTTCCTGGATCAGCAACATCAACTTTCTGCTGAATCTCCCCATTCAAGTGAATGGGAGAAGCACTGCAGCTCTTATAAGAGAAGCATTAATGTTCCAAGCAAGAGGGAATTTCACCTTGTTAAGCATGGTGAACTGAGGTAGCTTTTGAAAGGAACGCTGCCCAACTGTCAGTGTTTTCATGGGTGAGGATCATCAACTTTGTGCAAAATCACCACATACACTAAATGGGAGAAAACCTGCAGTTTTCTAAGAGAATCCTTCATGTTAGAAACAAGAGGGTCTAGAAACTCGGTTACTATGGTGAATTCAGTTTGCTCTTTAAAGAAGTACTGCGTTCCTCTCAGTGTTTTCCTGGATGAACAATATCACCTTTGTGTAGAATCACCCCATTCAACTGAAAGGGAGAAGCACTGTAGCTCTTGTAGAGAAGGATTAATTTTACAAGCAAGAGGGTCTTGCACCTTGTTAAGCTTGGTGAACTCTGTTAGTTTTTGAAAGGAACGCTGCCTAACTTTCAGCGTTTTCATGTGTGAGGAACATAAACTTTGTGCAAAATCACCGCATACAAGTGAATGGGAGAAAAACTGCAGTTTTTGTAAGAGCATCCTGAATGTTAGAAACAAGAGGGTCTAGCAACTTTGTCAGTATCGTGAAGTCAGTTTGCTCTCTAAAGGAGTACTGCTTACCTGCCAGTGTTTTCCTGGATCAGCAACATCACCTTGCTGCTGAATCTCCCCATTCAAGTGAAAGGGAGAATCACTGCAGCTTTGTAAGAGAAGCATTAATGTTACAAGCAAGATGGTGCTGCACCTTGTTAAGAATGGTGAACTGTGTTAGTTTTTGAAAGGAACGCTGCCTAACTTTCAGCGTTTTCATGTGTGAGGATCATAAACACTGTGCAAAATCAGCGCATACAAGTGAATGGGAGAAAAACTGCACTTTTTGAAAGACATTCCTTAATGTTAGAAACAAGAAGGTCTAGCAACTTGGTTCATATTGTGAATTCAGTTTGCTACTTAAAGGAGTACTGCCTACCTCTCAGTGTTTTCCTGGATGAGTAACATCACCTTTGTGTTGAATCACCCCATTCAAGTGAAAGGGAGAAGCACTGTAGCTCTTGTAGAGAAGGATTAATTTTACAAGCAAGAGGGTCTTGCACCTTCTTAAGCAATGTGAACTCTGTTAGTTTTTGAAAGGAACGCTGCCTAACTTTCAGGGTTTTCATGTGTGAGGAACATAAACGTTGTGCAAAATCACCGCATACAAGCAAATGGGAGAAAAACTGCAGGTTTGTAAAAGAATCTTTAATGTTAGAAAAAAGAGGGTCTAGCACCATGGTTAGTATTGTGAATCTATTTTGCTCTTGAAAGTTATTCTGCCTACTTAGCACTGTTTTCCTGGATGAGCAATATCACTTTTGTGTTGAATCACCCCATTCAAGTGAATTGGGGAAGCCCTGGAGCACTTGTAAGAGAACGATTAACTTTACAAGCAAGAGTGTCTTGCACCTTGCTAAGCATGCTGAACTGTGTTAGTTTTTGAAAGGAATGCTGCCTAACCTTCAGCCCTTTCATGGGTGAGGAACATAAAGTTTGTGCAAAATCACCGCATACAAGTGAATGGGAGAAATACTGCAGATTTGTAAGAGAATCCTTCATGTTAGAAACAAGAGGGTCTAGCAACATGGTTAGTATGGTGAATTCAGTCTGCTCTTTAAAGGAGTACTGCCTACCTCTCAGTGTTTTCCTGCATCAGCAACATCACCTTTCTGCTGAATCTCCCCATTCAAGTGAGAGGGAGAAGCACTGCAGCTCTTATAAGAGAAGCAGTAATGTTCCAAGCAAGAGGGAATTTCACCTTGTTAAGCATGGTGAACTGAGGTAGCTTTTGAAAGGAACGCTGAGCAACTGTCAGCGTTTTCATGGGTGAGGATCATCAACTTTGTGCAAAATCACCACATACACTAAATGGGAGAAAACCTGCAGTTTTCTAAGAGAATCCTTAATGTTAGAAGTAAGAGGGTCTAGAAACTCGGTTACTATGGTGAATTCAGTTTGCTCTTTAAAGGAGTACTGCATTCATCTCTGTGTTTTCCTGGATGAGCTATATCACCTTTGTGTTGAATCACCCCACTCAAGTGAAAGGGATAAGAAGTGCAGCTCTTGTAAGAGAAGCATTAATGTTACAAGCAAGAGGGCCTGGCACCTTGTTAAGCATGGTGAGCAAAGTTAGCTTTTGAAAGGAACGCCGCCTAACAGTCTGCAATTACATGGGTGAAGAATATCAACTTTGTGCAAAATCACCTCATACAAGTAAAGGGCCGAAAAATTGCAGATTTGTAGGAGAATCCTTCATGTTAGAAACAAGAGGGTCTAGCAACATGGTTAGTATGGTGAATTCAGTTTGCTCTTTAAAGGAGTACTGCATTCATCTCTGTGTTTTCCTGGATGAGCTATATCACCTTTGTGTTGAATCACCCCTCAAGTCAAAGGGAGAAGCAGTGCAGCTCTTGTAAGAGAAGCATTAATATTAAAAGCAAGAGGGTCTTGCACCTTGTTAAGCGTGGTGAACTGAGCTAGTTTTTAAGAGGAACGCTGCCTAACTTTCAGTGTTTTCATGGGTGAGGAACATAAACTTTGTGCAAAATCACCACTTAAAAGTAAATGGGAGAAAAACTGTAGCTTTTGTAAGAGATTCCCTAATGGTAGAAACAAGAGGGTCTAGCAACTTGATTAATATTGTGAATTCAGTTTGCTCTTTAAAGGAGTATTGCGTAAAGCTCAGTGTTTTCCTGGATGAGCAACATCACCTTTCTGCTGAGTCACCCCATTCAAGTGAACAGGAGAATCACTGCAGCTCTGTAAGAGAAGCATTAGTGTTACAAGCAAGAGGGCCTTTCACCTTGTTATGCATGGTGAACCGAGTTAGCATTTGAAAAGAACGCTTCCTTACTGTCAGCGTTTTCAAAGGTGAAGAATATCAACTTTGTGCAAAACAGCCTCTTTCAAGTGAAGGGAGAAAAAGTGTAGCTTTTCTAAGAAAACAATCAATGTTAGAAGCAAGATGATTTAGCAGCATGTTTAAGTTTGAGAATTGAGTGTGCTGTTTAAGGCAATATGCTCTCCCTCTCAGTGTTTCCATGGGTGAGGAACCTCATCTTTGTGCATAAGGAGAGCACACAAGTGAATGGGAGAAAAACTGCAGTTTTTTAAGAGAATCCTTTTAAGTTATAAACAAGATGGTCTAGCAACTTGGTTAATATTGTGAATTCAGTTTGCTGTTTAAAGGAGTACTGAATACTTCTCAGTGTATTCCTGGATCAGCAACATCACCTTTCTGCTGAATCTCCCCATTCAAGTGAAAGGGAGAAGCACTGCAGCTCTTGTAAGAGAAGCATTAATGTTACAAGCAAGAGGGCCTTGCACCTTGTTAAGCATGCTGAACTGAGTTAGCTTTTGAAAGGAACACTGCCCAATTGTCAGCGTTCTCATGGGTGAGGTTCGTGAACTTTGTGCAAAATCTCTGCATACCAGTAAATGGGAGAAAAACTGCAGGTTTCTAAGAGAATCTTTAACGTTAGAAACAAGAGGGTCTAGCAACTTGGTTAATATATTGAATTCAGTTTGCTCTTTAAAGGAGTACTGAATACCTCTCAGTGCTTTCCTGGAGGAGCGACATCACCTTTGTGCAGAATCACCCCTTTCAAGTGAAAGGGAGGAGCATTGCAGCTCTTGTAAGAGAGGCATTAATGTTACAAGCAAGAGGGCCTGGCACCTTGTTAAGCATGGTGAGCTAAGTTAGCTTTTGAAAGGAACGCCGCCTACCTGTCTGCAATTTCATGGGTGAGGAATATCAACTTTGTGCAAAATCACCACATACAAGTAAAGGGCAGAAGAACTGCAGATTTGTAGGAGAATCCTTCATGTTAGAAACAAGAGGGTCTAGCAACATGGTTAGTATGGTGAATTCAGTTTGCTTTTTAAAGGAGTACTGCCTACCTCTCAGTGTTTTCCTGGATCAGCAACATCAACTTTCTGCTGAATCTCCCCATTCAAGTGAATGGGAGAAGCACTGCAGCTCTTATAAGAGATGCATTAATGTTCCAA
Source organism: Castor canadensis (assembly GCF_047511655.1). Lineage (NCBI taxonomy): Eukaryota > Metazoa > Chordata > Mammalia > Rodentia > Castoridae > Castor > Castor canadensis. Next base: position 35,712,494 of record NC_133401.1, on the reverse strand, counting down.
GCAAGAGGGAATTTCACCTTGTTAAGCATGGTGAACTGAGGTAGCTTTTGAAAGGAACGCTGCCCAACTGTCAGTGTTTTCATGGGTGAGGATCATCAACTTTGTGCAAAATCACCACATACACTAAATGGGAGAAAACCTGCAGTTTTCTAAGAGAATCCTTCATGTTAGAAACAAGAGGGTCTAGAAACTCGGTTACTATGGTGAATTCAGTTTGCTCTTTAAAGAAGTACTGCGTTCCTCTCAGTGTTTTCCTGGATGAACAATATCACCTTTGTGTAGAATCACCCCATTCAACTGAAAGGGAGAAGCACTGTAGCTCTTGTAGAGAAGGATTAATTTTACAAGCAAGAGGGTCTTGCACCTTGTTAAGCTTGGTGAACTCTGTTAGTTTTTGAAAGGAATGCTGCCTAACTTTCAGCGTTTTCATGTGTGAGGAACATAAACTTTGTGCAAAATCACCGCATACAAGTGAATGGGAGAAAAACTGCAGTTTTTGTAAGAGCATCCTGAATGTTAGAAACAAGAGGGTCTAGCAACATTGTCAGTATCGTGAATTCAGTTTGCTCTCTAAAGGAGTACTGCTTACCTCCCAGTGTTTTCCTGGATCAGCAACATCACCTTGCTGCTGAATCTCCCCATTCAAGTGAAAGGGAGAATCACTGCAGCTTTGTAAGAGAAGCATTAATGTTACAAGCAAGATTGTGCTGCACCTTGTTAAGAATGGTGAACTGTGTTAGTTTTTGAAAGGAACGCTGCCTAACTTTCAGCGTTTTCATGTGTGAGGATCATAAACACTGTGCAAAATCAGCGCATACAAGTGAATGGGAGAAAAACTGCACTTTTTGAAAGACATTCCTTAATGTTAGAAACAAGAAGGTCTAGCAACTTGGTTCATATTGTGAATTCAGTTTGCTACTTAAAGGAGTACTGCCTACCTCTCAGTGTTTTCCTGGATGGGCAACATCACCTTTGTGTTGAATCACCCCATTCAAGTGAAAGGGAGAAGCACTGTAGCTCTTGTAGAGAAGGATTAATTTTACAAGCAAGAGGGTCTTGCACCTTCTTAAGCAATGTGAACTCTGTTAGTTTTTGAAAGGAACGCTGCCTAACTTTCAGGGTTTTCATGTGTGAGGAACATAAACGTTGTGCAAAATCACCGCATACAAGCAAATGGGAGAAAAACTGCAGGTTTGTAAAAGAATCTTTAATGTTAGAAAAAAGAGGGTCTAGCACCATGGTTAGTATTGTGAATCTATTTTGTTCTTGAAAGTTATTCTGCCTACTTAGCACTGTTTTCCTGGATGAGCAATATCACTTTTGTGTTGAATCACCCCATTCAAGTGAATTGGGGAAGCCCTGGAGCACTTGTAAGAGAACGATTAACTTTACAAGCAAGAGTGTCTTGCACCTTGCTAAGCATGCTGAACTGTGTTAGTTTTTGAAAGGAATGCTGCCTAACCTTCAGCCCTTTCATGGGTGAGGAACATAAAGTTTGTGCAAAATCACCGCATACAAGTGAATGGGAGAAATACTGCAGATTTGTAAGAGAATCCTTCATGTTAGAAACAAGAGGGTCTAGCAACATGGTTAGTATGGTGAATTCAGTCTGCTCTTTAAAGGAGTACTGCCTACCTCTCAGTGTTTTCCTGCATCAGCAACATCACCTTTCTGCTGAATCTCCCCATTCAAGTGAGAGGGAGAAGCACTGCAGCTCTTATAAGAGAAGCAGTAATGTTCCAAGCAAGAGGGAATTTCACCTTGTTAAGCATGGTGAACTGAGGTAGCTTTTGAAAGGAACGCTGAGCAACTGTCAGCGTTTTCATGGGTGAGGATCATCAACTTTGTGCAAAATCACCACATACACTAAGTGGGAGAAAACCTGCAGTTTTCTAAGAGAATCCTTAATGTTAGAAGTAAGAGGGTCTAGAAACTCGGTTACTATGGTGAATTCAGTTTGCTCTTTAAAGGAGTACTGCATTCATCTCTGTGTTTTCCTGGATGAGCTATATCACCTTTGTGTTGAATCACCCCACTCAAGTGAAAGGGATAAGAAGTGCAGCTCTTGTAAGAGAAGCATTAATGTTACAAGCAAGAGGGCCTGGCACCTTGTTAAGCATGGTGAGCTAAGTTAGCTTTTGAAAGGAACGCCGCCTAACTGTCTGCAATTACATGGGTGAAGAATATCAACTTTGTGCAAAATCACCTCATACAAGTAAAGGGCCGAAAAATTGCAGATTTGTAGGAGAATCCTTCATGTTAGAAACAAGAGGGTCTAGCAACATGGTTAGTATGGTGAATCCAGTTTGCTCTTTAAAGGAGTACTGCATTCATCTCTGTGTTTTCCTGGATGAGCTATATCACCTTTGTGTTGAATCACCCCTCAAGTCAAAGGGAGAAGCAGTGCAGCTCTTGTAAGAGAAGCATTAATATTAAAAGCAAGAGGGTCTTGCACCTTGTTAAGCATGGTGAACTGACCTAGTTTTTAAGAGGAACGCTGCCTAACTTTCAGTGTTTTCATGGGTGAGGAACATAAACTTTGTGCAAAATCACCACTTAAAAGTAAATGGGAGAAAAACTGTAGCTTTTGTAAGAGATTCCCTAATGGTAGAAACAAGAGGGTCTAGCAACTTGGTTAATATTGTGAATTCAGTTTGCTCTTTAAAGGAGTGTTGCGTAAAGCTCAGTGTTTTCCTGGATGAGCAACATCACCTTTCTGCTGAGTCACCCCATTCAAGTGAACAGGAGAATCACTGCAGCTCTGTAAGAGAAGCATTAGTGTTACAAGCAAGAGGGCCTTTCACCTTGTTATGCATGGTGAACCGAGTTAGCATTTGAAAAGAACGCTTCCTTACTGTCAGCGTTTTCAAAGGTGAAGAATATCAACTTTGTGCAAAACAGCCTCTTTCAAGTGAAGGGAGAAAAAGTGTAGCTTTTCTAAGAAAACAATCAATGTTAGAAGCAAGATGATTTAGCAGCATGTTTAAGTTTGAGAATTGAGTGTGCTGTTTAAGGCAATATGCTCTCCCTCTCAGTGTTTCCATGGGTGAGGAACCTCATCTTTGTGCATAAGGAGAGCACACAAGTGAATGGGAGAAAAACTGCAGTTTTTTAAGAGAATCCTTTTAAGTTATAAACAAGATGGTCTAGCAACTTGGTTAATATTGTGAATTCAGTTTGCTGTTTAAAGGAGTACTGAATACTTCTCAGTGTATTCCTGGATCAGCAACATCACCTTTCTGCTGAATCTCCCCATTCAAGTGAAAGGGAGAAGCACTGCAGCTCTTGTAAGAGAAGCATTAATGTTACAAGCAAGAGGGCCTTGCACCTTGTTAAGCATGCTGAACTGAGTTAGCTTTTGAAAGGAACACTGCCCAATTGTCAGCGTTCTCATGGGTGAGGATCGTCAACTTTGTGCAAAATCTCTGCATACCAGTAAATGGGAGAAAAACTGCAGGTTTCTAAGAGAATCTTTAACGTTAGAAACAAGAGGGTCTAGCAACTTGGTTAATATATTGAATTCAGTTTGCTCTTTAAAGGAGTACTGAATACCTCTCAGTGCTTTCCTGGAGGAGCGACATCACCTTTGTGCAGAATCACCCCTTTCAAGTGAAAGGGAGGAGCATTGCAGCTCTTGTAAGAGAGGCATTAATGTTACAAGCAAGAGGGCCTGGCACCTTGTTAAGCATGGTGAGCTAAGTTAGCTTTTGAAAGGAACGCCGCCTACCTGTCTGCAATTTCATGGGTGAGGAATATCAACTTTGTGCAAAATCACCACATACAAGTAAAGGGCAGAAAAATTGCAGATTTGTAAGAGAATCCTTCATGTTAGAAACAAGAGGGTCTAGCAACATGGTTAGTATGGTGAATTCAGTCTGCTCTTTAAAGGAGTACTGCCTACCTCTCAGTGTTTTCCTGGATCAGCAACATCACCTTTCTGCTGAATCTCCCCATTCAAGTGAGTGGGAGAAGCACTGCAGCTCTTATAAGAGAAGCAGTAATGTTCCAAGCAAGAGGGAATTTCATCTTGTTAAGCATGGTGAACTGAGGTAGCTTTTGAAAGGAACGCTGAGCAACTGTCAGCGTTTTCATGGGTGAGGATCATCAACTTTGTGCAAAATCACCACATACACTAAATGGGAGAAAACCTGCAGTTTTCTAAGAGAATCCTTCATGTTAGAAGTAAGAGGGTCTAGAAACTCGGTTACTATGGTGAATTCAGTTTGCTCTTTAAAGGAGTACTGCATTCATCTCTGTGTTTTCCTGGATGAGCTATATCACGTTTGTGTTGAATCACCCCACTCAAGTGAAAGGGAGAAGCAGTGCAGCTCTTGTAAGAGAAGCATTAATATTAAAAGCAAGAGGGTCTTGCACCTTGTTAATCATGGTGAACTGAGCTAGTTTTTAAGAGGAACGCTGCCTAACTTTCAGTGTTTTCATGGGTGAGGAACATAAACTTTGTGCAAAATCACCACATAAAAGTAAATGGGAGAAAAACTGTAGCTTTTGTAAGAGATTCCCTAATGGTAGAAACAAGAGGGTCTAGCAACTTGGTTAATATTGTGAATTCAGTTTGCTCTTTAAAGGAGTATTGCGTAAAGCTCAGTGTTTTCCTGGATGAGCAACATCACCTTTCTGCTGAGTCACCCCATTCAAGTGAACAGGAGAATCACTGCAGCTCTGTAAGAGAACCATTAGTGTTACAAGCAAGAGTGCCTTTCACCTTGTTATGCATGGTGAACCGAGTTAGCATTTGAAAAGAACGCTTCCTTACTGTCAGCGTTTTCAAAGGTGAAGAATATCAACTTTGTGCAAAACAGCCTCTTTCAAGTGAAGGGAGAAAAAGTGTAGCTTTTCTAAGAAAACAATTAATGTTAGAAGCAAGATGATTTAGCAGCATGTTTAAGTTTGAGAATTGAGTGTGCTGTTTAAGGCAATACGCTCTCCCTCTCAGTGTTTCCATGGGTGAGGAACCTCATCTTTGTGCATAAGGAGAGCACACAAGTGAATGGGAGAAAAACTGCACTTTTTGAAAGACATTCCTTAATGTTAGAAACAAGAAGGTCTAGCAACTTGGTTCAGATTGTGAATTCAGTTTGCTACTTAAAGGAGTACTGCCTACCTCTCAGTGTTTTCCTGGATGAGCAACATCACCTTTGTGTTGAATCACCCCATTCAAGTGAAAGGGAGAAGCACTGTAGCTCTTGTAGAGAAGGATTAATTTTACAAGCAAGAGGGTCTTGCACCTTCTTAAGCAATGTGAACTCTGTTAGTTTTTGAAAGGAACGCTGCCTAACTTTCAGGGTTTTCATGTGTGAGGAACATAAACGTTGTGCAAAATCACCGCATACAAGCAAATGGGAGAAAAACTGCAGGTTTGTAAAAGAATCTTTAATGTTAGAAAAACGAGGGTCTAGCACCATGGTTAGTATTGTGAATCTATTTTGCTCTTGAAAGTTATTCTGCCTACTTAGCACTGTTTTCCTGGATGAGCAATATCACTTTTGTGTTGAATCACCCCATTCAAGTGAATTGGGGAAGCCCTGGAGCACTTGTAAGAGAACGATTAACTTTACAAGCAAGAGTGTCTTGCACCTTGCTAAGCATGCTGAACTGTGTTAGTTTTTGAAAGGAATGCTGCCTAACCTTCAGCCCTTTCATGGGTGAGGAACATAAAGTTTGTGCAAAATCACCGCATACAAGTGAATGGGAGAAATACTGCAGATTTGTAAGAGAATCCTTCATGTTAGAAATAAGAGGGTCTAGCAACATGGTTAGTATGGTGAATTCAGTCTGCTCTTTAAAGGAGTACTGCCTACCTCTCAGTGTTTTCCTGGATCAGCAACATCACCTTTCTGCTGAATCTCCCCATTCAAGTGAGGGGGAGAAACAATGCAGCTCTTATAAGAGAAGCAGTAATGTTCCAAGCAAGAGGGAATTTCACCTTGTTAAGCATGGTGAACTGAGGAAGCTTTTGAAAGGAACGCTGAGCAACTGTCAGCGTTTTCATGGGTGAGGATCATCAACTTTGTGCAAAATCACCACATACACTAAATGGGAGAAAACCTGCAGTTTTCTAAGAGAATCCTTAATGTTAGAAGTAAGAGGGTCTAGAAACTCGGTTACTATGGTGAATTCAGTTTGCTCTTTAAAGGAGTACTGCATTCATCTCTGTGTTTTCCTGGATGAGCTATATCACCTTTGTGTTGAATCACCCCACTCAAGTGAAAGGGATAAGAAGTGCAGCTCTTGTAAGAGAAGCATTAATGTTACAAGCAAGAGGGCCTGGCACCTTGTTAAGCATGGTGAGCAAAGTTAGCTTTTGAAAGGAACGCCGCCTAACAGTCTGCAATTACATGGGTGAAGAATATCAACTTTGTGCAAAATCACCTCATACAAGTAAAGGGCCGAAAAATTGCAGATTTGTAGGAGAATCCTTCATGTTAGAAACAAGAGGGTCTAGCAACATGGTTAGTATGGTGAATTCAGTCTGCTCTTTAAAGGAGTACTGCATTCATCTCTGTGTTTTCCTGGATGAGCTATATCACCTTTGTGTTGAATCACCCCTCAAGTCAAAGGGAGAAGCAGTGCAGCTCTTGTAAGAGAAGCATTAATATTAAAAGCAAGAGGGTCTTGCACCTTGTTAAGCATGGTGAACTGAGCTAGTTTTTAAGAGGAACGCTGCCTAACTTTCAGTGTTTTCATGGGTGAGGAACATAAACTTTGTGCAAAATCACCACTTAAAAGTAAATGGGAGAAAAACTGTAGCTTTTGTAAGAGATTCCCTAATGGTAGAAACAAGAGGGTCTAGCAACTTGATTAATATTGTGAATTCAGTTTGCTCTTTAAAGGAGTATTGCGTAAAGCTCAGTGTTTTCCTGGATGAGCAACATCACCTTTCTGCTGAGTCACCCCATTCAAGTGAACAGGAGAATCACTGCAGCTCTGTAAGAGAAGCATTAGTGTTACAAGCAAGAGGGCCTTTCACCTTGTTATGCATGGTGAACCGAGTTAGCATTTGAAAAGAACGCTTCCTTACTGTCAGCGTTTTCAAAGGTGAAGAATATCAACTTTGTGCAAAACAGCCTCTTTCAAGTGAAGGGAGAAAAAGTGTAGCTTTTCTAAGAAAACAATCAATGTTAGAAGCAAGATGATTTAGCAGCATGTTTAAATTTGAGAATTGAGTGTGCTGTTTAAGGCAATATGCTCTCCCTCTCAGTGTTTCCATGGGTGAGGAACCTCATCTTTGTGCATAAGGAGAGCACACAAGTGAATGGGAGAAAAACTGCAGTTTTTTAAGAGAATCCTTTTAAGTTATAAACAAGATGGTCTAGCAACTTGGTTAATATTGTGAATTCAGTTTGCTGTTTAAAGGAGTACTGAATACTTCTCAGTGTATTCCTGGATCAGCAACATCACCTTTCTGCTGAATCTCCCCATTCAAGTGAAAGGGAGAAGCACTGCAGCTCTTGTAAGAGAAGCATTAATGTTACAAGCAAGAGGGCCTTGCACCTTGTTAAGCATGCTGAACTGAGTTAGCTTTTGAAAGGAACACTGCCCAATTGTCAGCGTTCTCATGGGTGAGGTTCGTGAACTTTGTGCAAAATCTCTGCATACCAGTAAATGGGAGAAAAACTGCAGGTTTCTAAGAGAATCTTTAACGTTAGAAACAAGAGGGTCTAGCAACTTGGTTAATATATTGAATTCAGTTTGCTCTTTAAAGGAGTACTGAATACCTCTCAGTGCTTTCCTGGAGGAGCGACATCACCTTTGTGCAGAATCACCCCTTTCAAGAGAAAGGGAGGAGCATTGCAGCTCTTGTAAGAGAGGCATTAATGTTACAAGCAAGAGGGCCTGGCACCTTGTTAAGCATGGTGAGCTAAGTTAGCTTTTGAAAGGAACGCCGCCTACCTGTCTGCAATTTCATGGGTGAGGAATATCAACTTTGTGCAAAATCACCACATACAAGTAAAGGGCAGAAGAACTGCAGATTTGTAGGAGAATCCTTCATGTTAGAAACAAGAGGGTCTAGCAACATGGTTAGTATGGTGAATTCAGTTTGCTTTTTAAAGGAGTACTGCCTACCTCTCAGTGTTTTCCTGGATCAGCAACATCAACTTTCTGCTGAATCTCCCCATTCAAGTGAATGGGAGAAGCACTGCAGCTCTTATAAGAGAAGCATTAATGTTCCAAGCAAGAGGGAATTTCACCTTGTTAAGCATGGTGAACTGAGGTAGCTTTTGAAAGGAACGCTGCCCAACTGTCAGTGTTTTCATGGGTGAGGATCATCAACTTTGTGCAAAATCACCACATACACTAAATGGGAGAAAACCTGCAGTTTTCTAAGAGAATCCTTCATGTTAGAAACAAGAGGGTCTAGAAACTCGGTTACTATGGTGAATTCAGTTTGCTCTTTAAAGAAGTACTGCGTTCCTCTCAGTGTTTTCCTGGATGAACAATATCACCTTTGTGTAGAATCACCCCATTCAACTGAAAGGGAGAAGCACTGTAGCTCTTGTAGAGAAGGATTAATTTTACAAGCAAGAGGGTCTTGCACCTTGTTAAGCTTGGTGAACTCTGTTAGTTTTTGAAAGGAACGCTGCCTAACTTTCAGCGTTTTCATGTGTGAGGAACATAAACTTTGTGCAAAATCACCGCATACAAGTGAATGGGAGAAAAACTGCAGTTTTTGTAAGAGCATCCTGAATGTTAGAAACAAGAGGGTCTAGCAACTTTGTCAGTATCGTGAAGTCAGTTTGCTCTCTAAAGGAGTACTGCTTACCTCCCAGTGTTTTCCTGGATCAGCAACATCACCTTGCTGCTGAATCTCCCCATTCAAGTGAAAGGGAGAATCACTGCAGCTTTGTAAGAGAAGCATTAATGTTACAAGCAAGATGGTGCTGCACCTTGTTAAGAATGGTGAACTGTGTTAGTTTTTGAAAGGAACGCTGCCTAACTTTCAGCGTTTTCATGTGTGAGGATCATAAACACTGTGCAAAATCAGCGCATACAAGTGAATGGGAGAAAAACTGCACTTTTTGAAAGACATTCCTTAATGTTAGAAACAAGAAGGTCTAGCAACTTGGTTCAGATTGTGAATTCAGTTTGCTACTTAAAGGAGTACTGCCTACCTCTCAGTGTTTTCCTGGATGAGCAACATCACCTTTGTGTTGAATCACCCCATTCAAGTGAAAGGGAGAAGCACTGTAGCTCTTGTAGAGAAGGATTAATTTTACAAGCAAGAGGGTCTTGCACCTTCTTAAGCAATGTGAACTCTGTTAGTTTTTGAAAGGAACGCTGCCTAACTTTCAGGGTTTTCATGTGTGAGGAACATAAACGTTGTGCAAAATCACCGCATACAAGCAAATGGGAGAAAAACTGCAGGTTTGTAAAAGAATCTTTAATGTTAGAAAAAAGAGGGTCTAGCACCATGGTTAGTATTGTGAATCTATTTTGCTCTTGAAAGTTATTCTGCCTACTTAGCACTGTTTTCCTGGATGAGCAATATCACTTTTGTGTTGAATCACCCCATTCAAGTGAAATGGGGAAGCCCTGGAGCACTTGTAAGAGAACGATTAACTTTACAAGCAAGAGTGTCTTGCACCTTGCTAAGCATGCTGAACTGTGTTAGTTTTTGAAAGGAATGCTGCCTAACCTTCAGCCCTTTCATGGGTGAGGAACATAAAGTTTGTGCAAAATCACCGCATACAAGTGAATGGGAGAAATACTGCAGATTTGTAAGAGAATCCTTCATGTTAGAAACAAGAGGGTCTAGCAACATGGTTAGTATGGTGAATTCAGTCTGCTCTTTAAAGGAGTACTGCCTACCTCTCAGTGTTTTCCTGGATCAGCAACATCACCTTTCTGCTGAATCTCCCCATTCAAGTGAGAGGGAGAAGCACTGCAGCTCTTATAAGAGAAGCAGTAATGTTCCAAGCAAGAGGGAATTTCACCTTGTTAAGCATGGTGAACTGAGGTAGCTTTTGAAAGGAACGCTGAGCAACTGTCAGCGTTTTCATGGGTGAGGATCATCAACTTTGTGCAAAATCACCACATACACTAAATGGGAGAAAACCTGCAGTTTTCTAAGAGAATCCTTAATGTTAGAAGTAAGAGGGTCTAGAAACTCGGTTACTATGGTGAATTCAGTTTGCTCTTTAAAGGAGTACTGCATTCATCTCTGTGTTTTCCTGGATGAGCTATATCACCTTTGTGTTGAATCACCCCACTCAAGTGAAAGGGAGAAGCAGTGCAGCTCTTGTAAGAGAAGCATTAATATTAAAAGCAAGAGGGTCTTGCACCTTGTTAATCATGGTGAACTGAGCTAGTTTTTAAGAGGAACGCTGCCTAACTTTCAGTGTTTTCATGGGTGAGGAACATAAACTTTGTGCAAAATCACCACATAAAAGTAAATGGGAGAAAAACTGTAGCTTTTGTAATAGATTCCCTAATGGTAGAAACAAGAGGGTCTACCAACTTGGTTAATATTGTGAATTCAGTTTGCTCTTTAAAGGAGTATTGCGTAAAGCTCAGTGTTTTCCTGGATGAGCAACATCACCTTTCTGCGAGTCACCCCATTCAAGTGAACAGGAGAATCACTGCAGCTCTGTAAGAGAACCATTAGTGTTACAAGCAAGAGGGCCTTTCACCTTGTTATGCATGGTGAACCGAGTTAGCATTTGAAAAGAACGCTTCCTTACTGTCAGCGTTTTCAAAGGTGAAGAATATCAACTTTGTGCAAAACAGCCTCTTTCAAGTGAAGGGAGAAAAAGTGTAGCTTTTCTAAGAAAACAATTAATGTTAGAAGCAAGATGATTTAGCAGCATGTTTAAGTTTGAGAATTGAGTGTGCTGTTTAAGGCAATACGCTCTCCCTCTCAGTGTTTCCATGGGTGAGGAACCTCATCTTTGTGCATAAGGAGAGCACACAAGTGAATGGGAGAAAAACTGCAGTTTTTTAAGAGAATCCTTTTAAGTTATAAACAAGATGGTCTAGCAACTTGGTTAATATTGTGAATTCAGTTTGCTGTTTAAAGGAGTACTGAATACTTCTCAGTGTATTCCTGGATCAGCAACATCACCTTTCTGCTGAATCTCCCCATTCAAGTGAAAGGGAGAAGCACTGCAGCTCTTGTAAGAGAAGCATTAATGTTACAAGCAAGAGGGCCTTGCACCTTGTTAAGCATGCTGAACTGAGTTAGCTTTTGAAAGGAACACTGCCCAATTGTCAGCGTTCTCATGGGTGAGGATCATCAACTTTGTGCAATCTCTGCATACCAGTAAATGGGAGAAAAACTGCAGGTTTCTAAGAGAATCTTTAACGTTAGAAACAAGAGGGTCTAGCAACTTGGTTAATATATTGAATTCAGTTTGCTCTTTAAAGGAGTACTGAATACCTCTCAGTGCTTTCCTGGAGGAGCGACATCACCTTTGTGCAGAATCACCCCTTTCAAGTGAAAGGGAGGAGCATTGCAGCTCTTGTAAGAGAAGCATTAATGTTACAAGCAAGAGGGCCTGGCACCTTGTTAAGCATGGTGAGCTAAGTTAGCTTTTGAAAGGAACGCCGCCTAACTGTCTGCAATTTCATGGGTGAGGAATATCAACTTTGTGCAAAATCACCACATACAAGTAAAGGGCAGAAAAACTGCAGATTTGTAGGAGAATCCTTCATGTTAGAAACAAGAGGGTCTAGCAACATGGTTAGTATGGTGAATTCAGTTTGCTTTTTAAAGGAGTACTGCCTACCTCTCAGTGTTTTCCTGGATCAGCAACATCAACTTTCTGCTGAATCTCCCCATTCAAGTGAATGGGAGAAGCACTGCAGCTCTTATAAGAGAAGCATTAATGTTCCAAGCAAGAGGGAATTTCACCTTGTTAAGCATGGTGAACTGAGGTAGCTTTTGAAAGGAACGCTGCCCAACTGTCAGTGTTTTCATGGGTGAGGATCATCAACTTTGTGCAAAATCACCACATACACTAAATGGGAGAAAACCTGCAGTTTTCTAAGAGAATCCTTCATGTTAGAAACAAGAGGGTCTAGAAACTCGGTTACTATGGTGAATTCAGTTTGCTCTTTAAAGAAGTACTGCGTTCCTCTCAGTGTTTTCCTGGATGAACAATATCACCTTTGTGTAGAATCACCCCATTCAACTGAAAGGGAGAAGCACTGTAGCTCTTGTAGAGAAGGATTAATTTTACAAGCAAGAGGGTCTTGCACCTTGTTAAGCTTGGTGAACTCTGTTAGTTTTTGAAAGGAACGCTGCCTAACTTTCAGCGTTTTCATGTGTGAGGAACATAAACTTTGTGCAAAATCACCGCATACAAGTGAATGGGAGAAAAACTGCAGTTTTTGTAAGAGCATCCTGAATGTTAGAAACAAGAGGGTCTAGCAACTTTGTCAGTATCGTGAAGTCAGTTTGCTCTCTAAAGGAGTACTGCTTACCTCCCAGTGTTTTCCTGGATCAGCAACATCACCTTGCTGCTGAATCTCCCCATTCAAGTGAAAGGGAGAATCACTGCAGCTTTGTAAGAGAAGCATTAATGTTACAAGCAAGATGGTGCTGCACCTTGTTAAGAATGGTGAACTGTGTTAGTTTTTGAAAGGAACGCTGCCTAACTTTCAGCGTTTCCATGTGTGAGGATCATAAACACTGTGCAAAATCAGCGCATACAAGTGAATGGGAGAAAAACTGCACTTTTTGAAAGACATTCCTTAATGTTAGAAACAAGAAGGTCTAGCAACTTGGTTCATATTGTGAATTCAGTTTGCTACTTAAAGGAGTACTGCCTACCTCTCAGTGTTTTCCTGGATGAGCAACATCACCTTTGTGTTGAATCACCCCATTCAAGTGAAAGGGAGAAGCACTGTAGCTCTTGTAGAGAAGGATTAATTTTACAAGCAAGAGGGTCTTGCACCTTCTTAAGCAATGTGAACTCTGTTAGTTTTTGAAAGGAACGCTGCCTAACTTTCAGGGTTTTCATGTGTGAGGAACATAAACGTTGTGCAAAATCACCGCATACAAGCAAATGGGAGAAAAACTGCAGGTTTGTAAAAGAATCTTTAATGTTAGAAAAAAGAGGGTCTAGCACCATGGTTAGTATTGTGAATCTATTTTGCTCTTGAAAGTTATTCTGCCTACTTAGCACTGTTTTCCTGGATGAGCAATATCACTTTTGTGTTGAATCACCCCATTCAAGTGAATTGGGGAAGCCCTGGAGCACTTGTAAGAGAACGATTAACTTTACAAGCAAGAGTGTCTTGCACCTTGCTAAGCATGCTGAACTGTGTTAGTTTTTGAAAGGAATGCTGCCTAACCTTCAGCCCTTTCATGGGTGAGGAACATAAAGTTTGTGCAAAATCACCGCATACAAGTGAATGGGAGAAATACTGCAGATTTGTAAGAGAATCCTTCATGTTAGAAACAAGAGGGTCTAGCAACATGGTTAGTATGGTGAATTCAGTCTGCTCTTTAAAGGAGTACTGCCTACCTCTCAGTGTTTTCCTGGATCAGCAACATCACCTTTCTGCTGAATCTCCCCATTCAAGTGAGAGGGAGAAGCACTGCAGCTCTTATAAGAGAAGCAGTAATGTTCCAAGCAAGAGGGAATTTCACCTTGTTAAGCATGGTGAACTGAGGTAGCTTTTGAAAGGAACGCTGAGCAACTGTCAGCGTTTTCATGGGTGAGGATCATCAACTTTGTGCAAAATCACCACATACACTAAATGGGAGAAAACCTGCAGATTTCTAAGAGAATCCTTAATGTTAGAAGTAAGAGGGTCTAGAAACTCGGTTACTATGGTGAATTCAGTTTGCTCTTTAAAGGAGTACTGCATTCATCTCTGTGTTTTCCTGGATGAGCTATATCACCTTTGTGTTGAATCACCCCACTCAAGTGAAAGGGATAAGAAGTGCAGCTCTTGTAAGAGAAGCATTAATGTTACAAGCAAGAGGGCCTGGCACCTTGTTAAGCATGGTGAGCTAAGTTAGCTTTTGAAAGGAACGCCGCCTAACAGTCTGCAATTACATGGGTGAAGAATATCAACTTTGTGGAAAATCACCTCATACAAGTAAAGGGCCGAAAAATTGCAGATTTGTAGGAGAATCCTTCATGTTAGAAACAAGAGGGTCTAGCAACATGGTTAGTATGGTGAATTCAGTTTGCTCTTTAAAGGAGTACTGCATTCATCTCTGTGTTTTCCTGGATGAGCTATATCACCTTTGTGTTGAATCACCCCTCAAGTCAAAGGGAGAAGCAGTGCAGCTCTTGTAAGAGAAGCATTAATATTAAAAGCAAGAGGGTCTTGCACCTTGTTAAGCATGGTGAACTGAGCTAGTTTTTAAGAGGAACGCTGCCTAACTTTCAGTGTTTTCATGGGTGAGGAACATAAACTTTGTGCAAAATCACCACTTAAAAGTAAATGGGAGAAAAACTGTAGCTTTTGTAAGAGATTCCCTAATGATAGAAACAAGAGGGTCTAGCAACTTGGTTAATATTGTGAATTCAGTTTGCTCTTTAAAGGAGTATTGCGTAAAGCTCAGTGTTTTCCTGGATGAGCAACATCACCTTTCTGCTGAGTCACCCCATTCAAGTGAACAGGAGAATCACTGCAGCTCTGTAAGAGAAGCATTAGTGTTACAAGCAAGAGGGCCTTTCACCTTGTTATGCATGGTGAACCGAGTTAGCATTTGAAAAGAACGCTTCCTTACTGTCAGCGTTTTCAAAGGTGAAGAATATCAACTTTGTGCAAAACAGCCTCTTTCAAGTGAAGGGAGAAAAAGTGTAGCTTTTCTAAGAAAACAATCAATGTTAGAAGCAAGATGATTTAGCAGCATGTTTAACTTTGAGAATTGAGTGTGCTGTTTAAGGCAATACGCTCTCCCTCTCAGTGTTTCCATGGGTGAGGAAAATCATCTTTGTGCATAAGGAGAGCACACAAGTGAATGGGAGAAAAACTGCAGTTTTTTAAGAGAATCCTTTTAAGTTATAAACAAGATGGTCTAGCAACTTGGTTAATATTGTGAATTCAGTTTGCTGTTTAAAGGAGTACTGAATACTTCTCAGTGTATTCCTGGATCAGCAACATCACCTTTCTGCTGAATCTCCCCATTCAAGTGAAAGGGAGAAGCACTGCAGCTCTTGTAAGAGAAGCATTAATGTTACAAGCAAGAGGGCCTTGCACCTTGTTAAGCATGCTGAACTGAGTTAGCTTTTGAAAGGAACACTGCCCAATTGTCAGCGTTCTCATGGGTGAGGATCGTGAACTTTGTGCAAAATCTCTGCATACCAGTAAATGGGAGAAAAACTGCAGGTTTCTAAGAGAATCTTTAACGTTAGAAACAAGAGGGTCTAGCAACTTGGTTAATATATTGAATTCAGTTTGCTCTTTAAAGGAGTACTGAATACCTCTCAGTGCTTTCCTGGAGGAGCGACATCACCTTTGTGCAGAATCACCCCTTTCAAGTGAAAGGGAGGAGCATTGCAGCTCTTGTAAGAGAGGCATTAATGTTACAAGCAAGAGGGCCTGGCACCTTGTTAAGCATGGTGAGCTAAGTTAGCTTTTGAAAGGAACGCCGCCTACCTGTCTGCAATTTCATGGGTGAGGAATATCAACTTTGTGCAAAATCACCACATACAAGTAAAGGGCAGAAAAATTGCAGATTTGTAAGAGAATCCTTCATGTTAGAAACAAGAGGGTCTAGCAACATGGTTAGTATGGTGAATTCAGTTTGCTTTTTAAAGGAGTACTGCCTACCTCTCAGTGTTTTCCTGGATCAGCAACATCAACTTTCTGCTGAATCTCCCCATTCAAGTGAATGGGAGAAGCACTGCAGCTCTTATAAGAGAAGCATTAATGTTCCAAGCAAGAGGGAATTTCACCTTGTTAAGCATGGTGAACTGAGGTAGCTTTTGAAAGGAACGCTGCCCAACTGTCAGTGTTTTCATGGGTGAGGATCATCAACTTTGTGCAAAATCACCACATACACTAAATGGGAGAAAACCTGCAGTTTTCTAAGAGAATCCTTCATGTTAGAAACAAGAGGGTCTAGAAACTCGGTTACTATGGTGAATTCAGTTTGCTCTTTAAAGAAGTACTGCGTTCCTCTCAGTGTTTTCCTGGATGAACAATATCACCTTTGTGTAGAATCATCCCATTCAACTGAAAGGGAGAAGCACTGTAGCTCTTGTAGAGAAGGATTAATTTTACAAGCAAGAGGGTCTTGCACCTTGTTAAGCTTGGTGAACTCTGTTAGTTTTTGAAAGGAATGCTGCCTAACTTTCAGCGTTTTCATGTGTGAGGAACATAAACTTTGTGCAAAATCACCGCATACAAGTGAATGGGAGAAAAACTGCACTTTTTGAAAGACATTCCTTAATGTTAGAAACAAGAAGGTCTAGCAACTTGGTTCAGATTGTGAATTCAGTTTGCTACTTAAAGGAGTACTGCCTACCTCTCAGTGTTTTCCTGGATGAGCAACATCACCTTTGTGTTGAATCACCCCATTCAAGTGAAAGGGAGAAGCACTGTAGCTCTTGTAGAGAAGGATTAATTTTACAAGCAAGAGGGTCTTGCACCTTCTTAAGCAATGTGAACTCTGTTAGTTTTTGAAAGGAACGCTGCCTAACTTTCAGGGTTTTCATGTGTGAGGAACATAAACGTTGTGCAAAATCACCGCATACAAGCAAATGGGAGAAAAACTGCAGGTTTGTAAAAGAATCTTTAATGTTAGAAAAAAGAGGGTCTAGCACCATGGTTAGTATTGTGAATCTATTTTGCTCTTGAAAGTTATTCTGCCTACTTAGCACTGTTTTCCTGGATGAGCAATATCACTTTTGTGTTGAATCACCCCATTCAAGTGAAATGGGGAAGCCCTGGAGCACTTGTAAGAGAACGATTAACTTTACAAGCAAGAGTGTCTTGCACCTTGCTAAGCATGCTGAACTGTGTTAGTTTTTGAAAGGAATGCTGCCTAACCTTCAGCCCTTTCATGGGTGAGGAACATAAAGTTTGTGCAAAATCACCGCATACAAGTGAATGGGAGAAATACTGCAGATTTGTAAGAGAATCCTTCATGTTAGAAACAAGAGGGTCTAGCAACATGGTTAGTATGGTGAATTCAGTCTGCTCTTTAAAGGAGTACTGCCTACCTCTCAGTGTTTTCCTGGATCAGCAACATCACCTTTCTGCTGAATCTCCCCATTCAAGTGAGAGGGAGAAGCACTGCAGCTCTTATAAGAGAAGCAGTAATGTTCCAAGCAAGAGGGAATTTCACCTTGTTAAG
The DNA here is from genome assembly GCF_047511655.1 of Castor canadensis. Lineage (NCBI taxonomy): Eukaryota > Metazoa > Chordata > Mammalia > Rodentia > Castoridae > Castor > Castor canadensis. Next base: position 35,695,213 of record NC_133401.1, on the reverse strand, counting down.
CATGGTGAACTGAGGTAGCTTTTGAAAGGAACGCTGAGCAACTGTCAGCGTTTTCATGGGTGAGGATCATCAACTTTGTGCAAAATCACCACATACACTAAATGGGAGAAAACCTGCAGTTTTCTAAGAGAATCCTTAATGTTAGAAGTAAGAGGGTCTAGAAACTCGGTTACTATGGTGAATTCAGTTTGCTCTTTAAAGGAGTACTGCATTCATCTCTGTGTTTTCCTGGATGAGCTATATCACCTTTGTGTTGAATCACCCCACTCAAGTGAAAGGGAGAAGCAGTGCAGCTCTTGTAAGAGAAGCATTAATATTAAAAGCAAGAGGGTCTTGCACCTTGTTAATCATGGTGAACTGAGCTAGTTTTTAAGAGGAACGCTGCCTAACTTTCAGTGTTTTCATGGGTGAGGAACATAAACTTTGTGCAAAATCACCACATAAAAGTAAATGGGAGAAAAACTGTAGCTTTTGTAATAGATTCCCTAATGGTAGAAACAAGAGGGTCTACCAACTTGGTTAATATTGTGAATTCAGTTTGCTCTTTAAAGGAGTATTGCGTAAAGCTCAGTGTTTTCCTGGATGAGCAACATCACCTTTCTGCTGAGTCACCCCATTCAAGTGAACAGGAGAATCACTGCAGCTCTGTAAGAGAACCATTAGTGTTACAAGCAAGAGGGCCTTTCACCTTGTTATGCATGGTGAACCGAGTTAGCATTTGAAAAGAACGCTTCCTTACTGTCAGCGTTTTCAAAGGTGAAGAATATCAACTTTGTGCAAAACAGCCTCTTTCAAGTGAAGGGAGAAAAAGTGTAGCTTTTCTAAGAAAACAATTAATGTTAGAAGCAAGATGATTTAGCAGCATGTTTAAGTTTGAGAATTGAGTGTGCTGTTTAAGGCAATACGCTCTCCCTCTCAGTGTTTCCATGGGTGAGGAACCTCATCTTTGTGCATAAGGAGAGCACACAAGTGAATGGGAGAAAAACTGCAGTTTTTTAAGAGAATCCTTTTAAGTTATAAACAAGATGGTCTAGCAACTTGGTTAATATTGTGAATTCAGTTTGCTGTTTAAAGGAGTACTGAATACTTCTCAGTGTATTCCTGGATCAGCAACATCACCTTTCTGCTGAATCTCCCCATTCAAGTGAAAGGGAGAAGCACTGCAGCTCTTGTAAGAGAAGCATTAATGTTACAAGCAAGAGGGCCTTGCACCTTGTTAAGCATGCTGAACTGAGTTAGCTTTTGAAAGGAACACTGCCCAATTGTCAGCGTTCTCATGGGTGAGGATCATCAACTTTGTGCAATCTCTGCATACCAGTAAATGGGAGAAAAACTGCAGGTTTCTAAGAGAATCTTTAACGTTAGAAACAAGAGGGTCTAGCAACTTGGTTAATATATTGAATTCAGTTTGCTCTTTAAAGGAGTACTGAATACCTCTCAGTGCTTTCCTGGAGGAGCGACATCACCTTTGTGCAGAATCACCCCTTTCAAGTGAAAGGGAGGAGCATTGCAGCTCTTGTAAGAGAAGCATTAATGTTACAAGCAAGAGGGCCTGGCACCTTGTTAAGCATGGTGAGCTAAGTTAGCTTTTGAAAGGAACGCCGCCTAACTGTCTGCAATTTCATGGGTGAGGAATATCAACTTTGTGCAAAATCACCACATACAAGTAAAGGGCAGAAAAACTGCAGATTTGTAGGAGAATCCTTCATGTTAGAAACAAGAGGGTCTAGCAACATGGTTAGTATGGTGAATTCAGTTTGCTTTTTAAAGGAGTACTGCCTACCTCTCAGTGTTTTCCTGGATCAGCAACATCAACTTTCTGCTGAATCTCCCCATTCAAGTGAATGGGAGAAGCACTGCAGCTCTTATAAGAGAAGCATTAATGTTCCAAGCAAGAGGGAATTTCACCTTGTTAAGCATGGTGAACTGAGGTAGCTTTTGAAAGGAACGCTGCCCAACTGTCAGTGTTTTCATGGGTGAGGATCATCAACTTTGTGCAAAATCACCACATACACTAAATGGGAGAAAACCTGCAGTTTTCTAAGAGAATCCTTCATGTTAGAAACAAGAGGGTCTAGAAACTCGGTTACTATGGTGAATTCAGTTTGCTCTTTAAAGAAGTACTGCGTTCCTCTCAGTGTTTTCCTGGATGAACAATATCACCTTTGTGTAGAATCACCCCATTCAACTGAAAGGGAGAAGCACTGTAGCTCTTGTAGAGAAGGATTAATTTTACAAGCAAGAGGGTCTTGCACCTTGTTAAGCTTGGTGAACTCTGTTAGTTTTTGAAAGGAACGCTGCCTAACTTTCAGCGTTTTCATGTGTGAGGAACATAAACTTTGTGCAAAATCACCGCATACAAGTGAATGGGAGAAAAACTGCAGTTTTTGTAAGAGCATCCTGAATGTTAGAAACAAGAGGGTCTAGCAACTTTGTCAGTATCGTGAAGTCAGTTTGCTCTCTAAAGGAGTACTGCTTACCTCCCAGTGTTTTCCTGGATCAGCAACATCACCTTGCTGCTGAATCTCCCCATTCAAGTGAAAGGGAGAATCACTGCAGCTTTGTAAGAGAAGCATTAATGTTACAAGCAAGATGGTGCTGCACCTTGTTAAGAATGGTGAACTGTGTTAGTTTTTGAAAGGAACGCTGCCTAACTTTCAGCGTTTCCATGTGTGAGGATCATAAACACTGTGCAAAATCAGCGCATACAAGTGAATGGGAGAAAAACTGCACTTTTTGAAAGACATTCCTTAATGTTAGAAACAAGAAGGTCTAGCAACTTGGTTCATATTGTGAATTCAGTTTGCTACTTAAAGGAGTACTGCCTACCTCTCAGTGTTTTCCTGGATGAGCAACATCACCTTTGTGTTGAATCACCCCATTCAAGTGAAAGGGAGAAGCACTGTAGCTCTTGTAGAGAAGGATTAATTTTACAAGCAAGAGGGTCTTGCACCTTCTTAAGCAATGTGAACTCTGTTAGTTTTTGAAAGGAACGCTGCCTAACTTTCAGGGTTTTCATGTGTGAGGAACATAAACGTTGTGCAAAATCACCGCATACAAGCAAATGGGAGAAAAACTGCAGGTTTGTAAAAGAATCTTTAATGTTAGAAAAAAGAGGGTCTAGCACCATGGTTAGTATTGTGAATCTATTTTGCTCTTGAAAGTTATTCTGCCTACTTAGCACTGTTTTCCTGGATGAGCAATATCACTTTTGTGTTGAATCACCCCATTCAAGTGAATTGGGGAAGCCCTGGAGCACTTGTAAGAGAACGATTAACTTTACAAGCAAGAGTGTCTTGCACCTTGCTAAGCATGCTGAACTGTGTTAGTTTTTGAAAGGAATGCTGCCTAACCTTCAGCCCTTTCATGGGTGAGGAACATAAAGTTTGTGCAAAATCACCGCATACAAGTGAATGGGAGAAATACTGCAGATTTGTAAGAGAATCCTTCATGTTAGAAACAAGAGGGTCTAGCAACATGGTTAGTATGGTGAATTCAGTCTGCTCTTTAAAGGAGTACTGCCTACCTCTCAGTGTTTTCCTGGATCAGCAACATCACCTTTCTGCTGAATCTCCCCATTCAAGTGAGAGGGAGAAGCACTGCAGCTCTTATAAGAGAAGCAGTAATGTTCCAAGCAAGAGGGAATTTCACCTTGTTAAGCATGGTGAACTGAGGTAGCTTTTGAAAGGAACGCTGAGCAACTGTCAGCGTTTTCATGGGTGAGGATCATCAACTTTGTGCAAAATCACCACATACACTAAATGGGAGAAAACCTGCAGATTTCTAAGAGAATCCTTAATGTTAGAAGTAAGAGGGTCTAGAAACTCGGTTACTATGGTGAATTCAGTTTGCTCTTTAAAGGAGTACTGCATTCATCTCTGTGTTTTCCTGGATGAGCTATATCACCTTTGTGTTGAATCACCCCACTCAAGTGAAAGGGATAAGAAGTGCAGCTCTTGTAAGAGAAGCATTAATGTTACAAGCAAGAGGGCCTGGCACCTTGTTAAGCATGGTGAGCTAAGTTAGCTTTTGAAAGGAACGCCGCCTAACTGTCTGCAATTACATGGGTGAAGAATATCAACTTTGTGGAAAATCACCTCATACAAGTAAAGGGCCGAAAAATTGCAGATTTGTAGGAGAATCCTTCATGTTAGAAACAAGAGGGTCTAGCAACATGGTTAGTATGGTGAATTCAGTTTGCTCTTTAAAGGAGTACTGCATTCATCTCTGTGTTTTCCTGGATGAGCTATATCACCTTTGTGTTGAATCACCCCTCAAGTCAAAGGGAGAAGCAGTGCAGCTCTTGTAAGAGAAGCATTAATATTAAAAGCAAGAGGGTCTTGCACCTTGTTAAGCATGGTGAACTGAGCTAGTTTTTAAGAGGAACGCTGCCTAACTTTCAGTGTTTTCATGGGTGAGGAACATAAACTTTGTGCAAAATCACCACTTAAAAGTAAATGGGAGAAAAACTGTAGCTTTTGTAAGAGATTCCCTAATGATAGAAACAAGAGGGTCTAGCAACTTGGTTAATATTGTGAATTCAGTTTGCTCTTTAAAGGAGTATTGCGTAAAGCTCAGTGTTTTCCTGGATGAGCAACATCACCTTTCTGCTGAGTCACCCCATTCAAGTGAACAGGAGAATCACTGCAGCTCTGTAAGAGAAGCATTAGTGTTACAAGCAAGAGGGCCTTTCACCTTGTTATGCATGGTGAACCGAGTTAGCATTTGAAAAGAACGCTTCCTTACTGTCAGCGTTTTCAAAGGTGAAGAATATCAACTTTGTGCAAAACAGCCTCTTTCAAGTGAAGGGAGAAAAAGTGTAGCTTTTCTAAGAAAACAATCAATGTTAGAAGCAAGATGATTTAGCAGCATGTTTAACTTTGAGAATTGAGTGTGCTGTTTAAGGCAATACGCTCTCCCTCTCAGTGTTTCCATGGGTGAGGAAAATCATCTTTGTGCATAAGGAGAGCACACAAGTGAATGGGAGAAAAACTGCAGTTTTTTAAGAGAATCCTTTTAAGTTATAAACAAGATGGTCTAGCAACTTGGTTAATATTGTGAATTCAGTTTGCTGTTTAAAGGAGTACTGAATACTTCTCAGTGTATTCCTGGATCAGCAACATCACCTTTCTGCTGAATCTCCCCATTCAAGTGAAAGGGAGAAGCACTGCAGCTCTTGTAAGAGAAGCATTAATGTTACAAGCAAGAGGGCCTTGCACCTTGTTAAGCATGCTGAACTGAGTTAGCTTTTGAAAGGAACACTGCCCAATTGTCAGCGTTCTCATGGGTGAGGATCGTGAACTTTGTGCAAAATCTCTGCATACCAGTAAATGGGAGAAAAACTGCAGGTTTCTAAGAGAATCTTTAACGTTAGAAACAAGAGGGTCTAGCAACTTGGTTAATATATTGAATTCAGTTTGCTCTTTAAAGGAGTACTGAATACCTCTCAGTGCTTTCCTGGAGGAGCGACATCACCTTTGTGCAGAATCACCCCTTTCAAGTGAAAGGGAGGAGCATTGCAGCTCTTGTAAGAGAGGCATTAATGTTACAAGCAAGAGGGCCTGGCACCTTGTTAAGCATGGTGAGCTAAGTTAGCTTTTGAAAGGAACGCCGCCTACCTGTCTGCAATTTCATGGGTGAGGAATATCAACTTTGTGCAAAATCACCACATACAAGTAAAGGGCAGAAAAATTGCAGATTTGTAAGAGAATCCTTCATGTTAGAAACAAGAGGGTCTAGCAACATGGTTAGTATGGTGAATTCAGTTTGCTTTTTAAAGGAGTACTGCCTACCTCTCAGTGTTTTCCTGGATCAGCAACATCAACTTTCTGCTGAATCTCCCCATTCAAGTGAATGGGAGAAGCACTGCAGCTCTTATAAGAGAAGCATTAATGTTCCAAGCAAGAGGGAATTTCACCTTGTTAAGCATGGTGAACTGAGGTAGCTTTTGAAAGGAACGCTGAGCAACTGTCAGTGTTTTCATGGGTGAGGATCATCAACTTTGTGCAAAATCACCACATACACTAAATGGGAGAAAACCTGCAGTTTTCTAAGAGAATCCTTCATGTTAGAAACAAGAGGGTCTAGAAACTCGGTTACTATGGTGAATTCAGTTTGCTCTTTAAAGAAGTACTGCGTTCCTCTCAGTGTTTTCCTGGATGAACAATATCACCTTTGTGTAGAATCACCCCATTCAACTGAAAGGGAGAAGCACTGTAGCTCTTGTAGAGAAGGATTAATTTTACAAGCAAGAGGGTCTTGCACCTTGTTAAGCTTGGTGAACTCTGTTAGTTTTTGAAAGGAACGCTGCCTAACTTTCAGCGTTTTCATGTGTGAGGAACATAAACTTTGTGCAAAATCACCGCATACAAGTGAATGGGAGAAAAACTGCAGTTTTTGTAAGAGCATCCTGAATGTTAGAAACAAGAGGGTCTAGCAACATTGTCAGTATCGTGAATTCAGTTTGCTCTCTAAAGGAGTACTGCTTACCTCCCAGTGTTTTCCTGGATCAGCAACATCACCTTGCTGCTGAATCTCCCCATTCAAGTGAAAGGGAGAATCACTGCAGCTTTGTAAGAGAAGCATTAATGTTACAAGCAAGATTGTGCTGCACCTTGTTAAGAATGGTGAACTGTGTTAGTTTTTGAAAGGAACGCTGCCTAACTTTCAGCGTTTTCATGTGTGAGGATCATAAACACTGTGCAAAATCAGCGCATACAAGTGAATGGGAGAAAAACTGCACTTTTTGAAAGACATTCCTTAATGTTAGAAACAAGAAGGTCTAGCAACTTGGTTCATATTGTGAATTCAGTTTGCTACTAAAGGAGTACTGCCTACCTCTCAGTGTTTTCCTGGATGAGCAACATCACCTTTGTGTTGAATCACCCCATTCAAGTGAAAGGGAGAAGCACTGTAGCTCTTGTAGAGAAGGATTAATTTTACAAGCAAGAGGGTCTTGCACCTTCTTAAGCAATGTGAACTCTGTTAGTTTTTGAAAGGAACGCTGCCTAACTTTCAGGGTTTTCATGTGTGAGGAACATAAACGTTGTGCAAAATCACCGCATACAAGCAAATGGGAGAAAAACTGCAGGTTTGTAAAAGAATCTTTAATGTTAGAAAAAAGAGGGTCTAGCACCATGGTTAGTATTGTGAATCTATTTTGCTCTTGAAAGGAATTCTGCCTACTTAGCACTGTTTTCCTGGATGAGCAATATCACTTTTGTGTTGAATCACCCCATTCAAGTGAATTGGGGAAGCCCTGTAGCACTTGTAAGAGAACGATTAACTTTACAAGCAAGAGTGTCTTGCACCTTGCTAAGCATGCTGAACTGTGTTAGTTTTTGAAAGGAATGCTGCTAACCTTCAGCCCTTTCATGGGTGAGGAACATAAACTTTGTGCAAAATCACCGCATACAAGTGAATGGGAGAAATACTGCAGATTTGTAAGAGAATCCTTCATGTTAGAAACAAGAGGGTCTAGCAACATGGTTAGTATGGTGAATTCAGTCTGCTCTTTAAAGGAGTACTGCTTACCTCTCAGTGTTTTCCTGGATCAGCAACATCACCTTTCTGCTGAATCTCCCCATTCAAGTGAGTGGGAGAAGCACTGCAGCTCTTATAAGAGAAGCAGTAATGTTCCAAGCAAGAGGGAATTTCACCTTGTTAAGCATGGTGAACTGAGGTAGCTTTTGAAAGGAACGCTGAGCAACTGTCAGCGTTTTCATGGGTGAGGATCATCAACTTTGTGCAAAATCACCACATACACTAAATGGGAGAAAACCTGCAGTTTTCTAAGAGAATCCTTAATGTTAGAAGTAACAGGGTCTAGAAACTCGGTTACTATGGTGAATTCAGTTTGCTCTTTAAAGGAGTACTGCATTCATCTCTGTGTTTTCCTGGATGAGCTATATCACCTTTGTGTTGAATCACCCCACTCAAGTGAAAGGGAGAAGCAGTGCAGCTCTTGTAAGAGAAGCATTAATATTAAAAGCAAGAGGGTCTTGCACCTTGTTAAGCATGGTGAACTGAGCTAGTTTTTAAGAGGAACGCTACCTAACTTTCAGTGTTTTCATGGGTGAGGAACATAAACTTTGTGCAAAATCACCACATAAAAGTAAATGGGAGAAAAACTGTAGCTTTTGTAAGAGATTCCCTAATGGTAGAAACAAGAGGGTCTAGCAACTTGGTTAATATTGTGAATTCAGTTTGCTCTTTAAAGGAGTATTGCGTAAAGCTCAGTGTTTTCCTGGATGAGCAACATCACCTTTCTGCTGAGTCACCCCATTCAAGTGAACAGGAGAATCACTGCAGCTCTGTAAGAGAACCATTAGTGTTACAAGCAAGAGGGCCTTTCACCTTGTTATGCATGGTGAACCGAGTTAGCATTTGAAAAGAACGCTTCCTTACTGTCAGCGTTTTCAAAGGTGAAGAATATCAACTTTGTGCAAAACAGCCTCTTTCAAGTGAAGGGAGAAAAAGTGTAGCTTTTCTAAGAAAACAATTAATGTTAGAAGCAAGATGATTTAGCAGCATGTTTAAGTTTGAGAATTGAGTGTGCTGTTTAAGGGAATACGCTCTCCCTCTCAGTGTTTCCATGGGTGAGGAACCTCATCTTTGTGCATAAGGAGAGCACACAAGTGAATGGGAGAAAAACTGCAGTTTTTTAAGAGAATCCTTTTAAGTTATAAACAAGATGGTCTAGCAACTTGGTTAATATTGTGAATTCAGTTTGCTGTTTAAAGGAGTACTGAATACTTCTCAGTGTATTCCTGGATCAGCAACATCACCTTTCTGCTGAATCTCCCCATTCAAGTGAAAGGGAGAAGCACTGCAGCTCTTGTAAGAGAAGCATTAATGTTACAAGCAAGAGGGCCTTGCACCTTGTTAAGCATGCTGAACTGAGTTAGCTTTTGAAAGGAACACTGCCCAATTGTCAGCGTTCTCATGGGTGAGGTTCGTGAACTTTGTGCAAAATCTCTGCATACCAGTAAATGGGAGAAAAACTGCAGGTTTCTAAGAGAATCTTTAACGTTAGAAACAAGAGGGTCTAGCAACTTGGTTAATATATTGAATTCAGTTTGCTCTTTAAAGGAGTACTGAATACCTCTCAGTGCTTTCCTGGAGGAGCGACATCACCTTTGTGCAGAATCACCCCTTTCAAGTGAAAGGGAGGAGCATTGCAGCTCTTGTAAGAGAGGCATTAATGTTACAAGCAAGAGGGCCTGGCACCTTGTTAAGCATGGTGAGCTAAGTTAGCTTTTGAAAGGAACGCCGCCTACCTGTCTGCAATTTCATGGGTGAGGAATATCAACTTTGTGCAAAATCACCACATACAAGTAAAGGGCAGAAGAACTGCAGATTTGTAGGAGAATCCTTCATGTTAGAAACAAGAGGGTCTAGCAACATGGTTAGTATGGTGAATTCAGTTTGCTTTTTAAAGGAGTACTGCCTACCTCTCAGTGTTTTCCTGGATCAGCAACATCAACTTTCTGCTGAATCTCCCCATTCAAGTGAATGGGAGAAGCACTGCAGCTCTTATAAGAGAAGCATTAATGTTCCAAGCAAGAGGGAATTTCACCTTGTTAAGCATGGTGAACTGAGGTAGCTTTTGAAAGGAACGCTGCCCAACTGTCAGTGTTTTCATGGGTGAGGATCATCAACTTTGTGCAAAATCACCACATACACTAAATGGGAGAAAACCTGCAGTTTTCTAAGAGAATCCTTCATGTTAGAAACAAGAGGGTCTAGAAACTCGGTTACTATGGTGAATTCAGTTTGCTCTTTAAAGAAGTACTGCGTTCCTCTCAGTGTTTTCCTGGATGAACAATATCACCTTTGTGTAGAATCACCCCATTCAACTGAAAGGGAGAAGCACTGTAGCTCTTGTAGAGAAGGATTAATTTTACAAGCAAGAGGGTCTTGCACCTTGTTAAGCTTGGTGAACTCTGTTAGTTTTTGAAAGGAACGCTGCCTAACTTTCAGCGTTTTCATGTGTGAGGAACATAAACTTTGTGCAAAATCACCGCATACAAGTGAATGGGAGAAAAACTGCAGTTTTTGTAAGAGCATCCTGAATGTTAGAAACAAGAGGGTCTAGCAACTTTGTCAGTATCGTGAAGTCAGTTTGCTCTCTAAAGGAGTACTGCTTACCTCCCAGTGTTTTCCTGGATCAGCAACATCACCTTGCTGCTGAATCTCCCCATTCAAGTGAAAGGGAGAATCACTGCAGCTTTGTAAGAGAAGCATTAATGTTACAAGCAAGATGGTGCTGCACCTTGTTAAGAATGGTGAACTGTGTTAGTTTTTGAAAGGAACGCTGCCTAACTTTCAGCGTTTTCATGTGTGAGGATCATAAACACTGTGCAAAATCAGCGCATACAAGTGAATGGGAGAAAAACTGCACTTTTTGAAAGACATTCCTTAATGTTAGAAACAAGAAGGTCTAGCAACTTGGTTCATATTGTGAATTCAGTTTGCTACTTAAAGGAGTACTGCCTACCTCTCAGTGTTTTCCTGGATGAGTAACATCACCTTTGTGTTGAATCACCCCATTCAAGTGAAAGGGAGAAGCACTGTAGCTCTTGTAGAGAAGGATTAATTTTACAAGCAAGAGGGTCTTGCACCTTCTTAAGCAATGTGAACTCTGTTAGTTTTTGAAAGGAACGCTGCCTAACTTTCAGGGTTTTCATGTGTGAGGAACATAAACGTTGTGCAAAATCACCGCATACAAGCAAATGGGAGAAAAACTGCAGGTTTGTAAAAGAATCTTTAATGTTAGAAAAAAGAGGGTCTAGCACCATGGTTAGTATTGTGAATCTATTTTGCTCTTGAAAGTTATTCTGCCTACTTAGCACTGTTTTCCTGGATGAGCAATATCACTTTTGTGTTGAATCACCCCATTCAAGTGAATTGGGGAAGCCCTGGAGCACTTGTAAGAGAACGATTAACTTTACAAGCAAGAGTGTCTTGCACCTTGCTAAGCATGCTGAACTGTGTTAGTTTTTGAAAGGAATGCTGCCTAACCTTCAGCCCTTTCATGGGTGAGGAACATAAAGTTTGTGCAAAATCACCGCATACAAGTGAATGGGAGAAATACTGCAGATTTGTAAGAGAATCCTTCATGTTAGAAACAAGAGGGTCTAGCAACATGGTTAGTATGGTGAATTCAGTCTGCTCTTTAAAGGAGTACTGCCTACCTCTCAGTATTTTCCTGGATCAGCAACATCACCTTTCTGCTGAATCTCCCCATTCAAGTGAGAGGGAGAAGCACTGCAGCTCTTATAAGAGAAGCAGTAATGTTCCAAGCAAGAGGGAATTTCACCTTGTTAAGCATGGTGAACTGAGGTAGCTTTTGAAAGGAACGCTGAGCAACTGTCAGCGTTTTCATGGGTGAGGATCATCAACTTTGTGCAAAATCACCACATACACTAAATGGGAGAAAACCTGCAGTTTTCTAAGAGAATCCTTAATGTTAGAAGTAAGAGGGTCTAGAAACTCGGTTACTATGGTGAATTCAGTTTGCTCTTTAAAGGAGTACTGCATTCATCTCTGTGTTTTCCTGGATGAGCTATATCACCTTTGTGTTGAATCACCCCACTCAAGTGAAAGGGATAAGAAGTGCAGCTCTTGTAAGAGAAGCATTAATGTTACAAGCAAGAGGGCCTGGCACCTTGTTAAGCATGGTGAGCAAAGTTAGCTTTTGAAAGGAACGCCGCCTAACAGTCTGCAATTACATGGGTGAAGAATATCAACTTTGTGCAAAATCACCTCATACAAGTAAAGGGCCGAAAAATTGCAGATTTGTAGGAGAATCCTTCATGTTAGAAACAAGAGGGTCTAGCAACATGGTTAGTATGGTGAATTCAGTTTGCTCTTTAAAGGAGTACTGCATTCATCTCTGTGTTTTCCTGGATGAGCTATATCACCTTTGTGTTGAATCACCCCTCAAGTCAAAGGGAGAAGCAGTGCAGCTCTTGTAAGAGAAGCATTAATATTAAAAGCAAGAGGGTCTTGCACCTTGTTAAGCATGGTGAACTGAGCTAGTTTTTAAGAGGAACGCTGCCTAACTTTCAGTGTTTTCATGGGTGAGGAACATAAACTTTGTGCAAAATCACCACTTAAAAGTAAATGGGAGAAAAACTGTAGCTTTTGTAAGAGATTCCCTAATGGTAGAAACAAGAGGGTCTAGCAACTTGATTAATATTGTGAATTCAGTTTGCTCTTTAAAGGAGTATTGCGTAAAGCTCAGTGTTTTCCTGGATGAGCAACATCACCTTTCTGCTGAGTCACCCCATTCAAGTGAACAGGAGAATCACTGCAGCTCTGTAAGAGAAGCATTAGTGTTACAAGCAAGAGGGCCTTTCACCTTGTTATGCATGGTGAACCGAGTTAGCATTTGAAAAGAACGCTTCCTTACTGTCAGCGTTTTCAAAGGTGAAGAATATCAACTTTGTGCAAAACAGCCTCTTTCAAGTGAAGGGAGAAAAAGTGTAGCTTTTCTAAGAAAACAATCAATGTTAGAAGCAAGATGATTTAGCAGCATGTTTAAGTTTGAGAATTGAGTGTGCTGTTTAAGGCAATATGCTCTCCCTCTCAGTGTTTCCATGGGTGAGGAACCTCATCTTTGTGCATAAGGAGAGCACACAAGTGAATGGGAGAAAAACTGCAGTTTTTTAAGAGAATCCTTTTAAGTTATAAACAAGATGGTCTAGCAACTTGGTTAATATTGTGAATTCAGTTTGCTGTTTAAAGGAGTACTGAATACTTCTCAGTGTATTCCTGGATCAGCAACATCACCTTTCTGCTGAATCTCCCCATTCAAGTGAAAGGGAGAAGCACTGCAGCTCTTGTAAGAGAAGCATTAATGTTACAAGCAAGAGGGCCTTGCACCTTGTTAAGCATGCTGAACTGAGTTAGCTTTTGAAAGGAACACTGCCCAATTGTCAGCGTTCTCATGGGTGAGGTTCGTGAACTTTGTGCAAAATCTCTGCATACCAGTAAATGGGAGAAAAACTGCAGGTTTCTAAGAGAATCTTTAACGTTAGAAACAAGAGGGTCTAGCAACTTGGTTAATATATTGAATTCAGTTTGCTCTTTAAAGGAGTACTGAATACCTCTCAGTGCTTTCCTGGAGGAGCGACATCACCTTTGTGCAGAATCACCCCTTTCAAGTGAAAGGGAGGAGCATTGCAGCTCTTGTAAGAGAAGCATTAATGTTACAAGCAAGAGGGAATTTCACCTTGTTAAGCATGGTGAACTGAGGTAGCTTTTGAAAGGAACGCCGCCTAACTTTCTGCAATTTCATGGGTGAGGAATATCAACTTTGTGCAAAATCACCACATACAAGTAAAGGGCAGAAAAACTGCAGATTTGTAGGAGAATCCTTCATGTTAGAAACAAGAGGGTCTAGCAACATGGTTAGTATGGTGAATTCAGTTTGCTTTTTAAAGGAGTACTGCCTACCTCTCAGTGTTTTCCTGGATCAGCAACATCAACTTTCTGCTGAATCTCCCCATTCAAGTGAATGGGAGAAGCACTGCAGCTCTTATAAGAGAAGCATTAATGTTCCAAGCAAGAGGGAATTTCACCTTGTTAAGCATGGTGAACTGAGGTAGCTTTTGAAAGGAACGCTGCCCAACTGTCAGTGTTTTCATGGGTGAGGATCATCAACTTTGTGCAAAATCACCACATACACTAAATGGGAGAAAACCTGCAGTTTTCTAAGAGAATCCTTCATGTTAGAAACAAGAGGGTCTAGAAACTCGGTTACTATGGTGAATTCAGTTTGCTCTTTAAAGAAGTACTGCGTTCCTCTCAGTGTTTTCCTGGATGAACAATATCACCTTTGTGTAGAATCACCCCATTCAACTGAAAGGGAGAAGCACTGTAGCTCTTGTAGAGAAGGATTAATTTTACAAGCAAGAGGGTCTTGCACCTTGTTAAGCTTGGTGAACTCTGTTAGTTTTTGAAAGGAACGCTGCCTAACTTTCAGCGTTTTCATGTGTGAGGAACATAAACTTTGTGCAAAATCACCGCATACAAGTGAATGGGAGAAAAACTGCAGTTTTTGTAAGAGCATCCTGAATGTTAGAAACAAGAGGGTCTAGCAACTTTGTCAGTATCGTGAAGTCAGTTTGCTCTCTAAAGGAGTACTGCTTACCTGCCAGTGTTTTCCTGGATCAGCAACATCACCTTGCTGCTGAATCTCCCCATTCAAGTGAAAGGGAGAATCACTGCAGCTTTGTAAGAGAAGCATTAATGTTACAAGCAAGATGGTGCTGCACCTTGTTAAGAATGGTGAACTGTGTTAGTTTTTGAAAGGAACGCTGCCTAACTTTCAGCGTTTTCATGTGTGAGGATCATAAACACTGTGCAAAATCAGCGCATACAAGTGAATGGGAGAAAAACTGCACTTTTTGAAAGACATTCCTTAATGTTAGAAACAAGAAGGTCTAGCAACTTGGTTCATATTGTGAATTCAGTTTGCTACTTAAAGGAGTACTGCCTACCTCTCAGTGTTTTCCTGGATGAGTAACATCACCTTTGTGTTGAATCACCCCATTCAAGTGAAAGGGAGAAGCACTGTAGCTCTTGAAGAGAAGGATTAATTTTACAAGCAAGAGGGTCTTGCACCTTCTTAAGCAATGTGAACTCTGTTAGTTTTTGAAAGGAACGCTGCCTAACTTTCAGGGTTTTCATGTGTGAGGAACATAAACGTTGTGCAAAATCACCGCATACAAGCAAATGGGAGAAAAACTGCAGGTTTGTAAAAGAATCTTTAATGTTAGAAAAAAGAGGGTCTAGCACCATGGTTAGTATTGTGAATCTATTTTGCTCTTGAAAGTTATTCTGCCTACTTAGCACTGTTTTCCTGGATGAGCAATATCACTTTTGTGTTGAATCACCCCATTCAAGTGAATTGGGGAAGCCCTGGAGAACTTGTAAGAGAACGATTAACTTTACAAGCAAGAGTGTCTTGCACCTTGCTAAGCATGCTGAACTGTGTTAGTTTTTGAAAGGAATGCTGCCTAACCTTCAGCCCTTTCATGGGTGAGGAACATAAAGTTTGTGCAAAATCACCGCATACAAGTGAATGGGAGAAATACTGCAGATTTGTAAGAGAATCCTTCATGTTAGAAACAAGAGGGTCTAGCAACATGGTTAGTATGGTGAATTCAGTCTGCTCTTTAAAGGAGTACTGCCTACCTCTCAGTGTTTTCCTGGATCAGCAACATCACCTTTCTGCTGAATCTCCCCATTCAAGTGAGAGGGAGAAGCACTGCAGCTCTTATAAGAGAAGCAGTAATGTTCCAAGCAAGAGGGAATTTCACCTTGTTAAGCATGGTGAACTGAGGTAGCTTTTGAAAGGAACGCTGAGCAACTGTCAGCGTTTTCATGGGTGAGGATCATCAACTTTGTGCAAAATCACCACATACACTAAATGGGAGAAAACCTGCAGTTTTCTAAGAGAATCCTTAATGTTAGAAGTAAGAGGGTCTAGAAACTCGATTACTATGGTGAATTCAGTTTGCTCTTTAAAGGAGTACTGCATTCATCTCTGTGTTTTCCTGGATGAGCTATATCACCTTTGTGTTGAATCACCCCACTCAAGTGAAAGGGATAAGAAGTGCAGCTCTTGTAAGAGAAGCATTAATGTTACAAGCAAGAGGGCCTGGCACCTTGTTAAGCATGGTGAGCAAAGTTAGCTTTTGAAAGGAACGCCGCCTAACAGTCTGCAATTACATGGGTGAAGAATATCAACTTTGTGCAAAATCACCTCATACAAGTAAAGGGCCGAAAAATTGCAGATTTGTAGGAGAATCCTTCATGTTAGAAACAAGAGGGTCTAGCAACATGGTTAGTATGGTGAATTCAGTTTGCTCTTTAAAGGAGTACTGCATTCATCTCTGTGTTTTCCTGGATGAGCTATATCACCTTTGTGTTGAATCACCCCTCAAGTCAAAGGGAGAAGCAGTGCAGCTCTTGTAAGAGAAGCATTAATATTAAAAGCAAGAGGGTCTTGCACCTTGTTAAGCATGGTGAACTGAGCTAGTTTTTAAGAGGAACGCTGCCTAACTTTCAGTGTTTTCATGGGTGAGGAACATAAACTTTGTGCAAAATCACCACTTAAAAGTAAATGGGAGAAAAACTGTAGCTTTTGTAAGAGATTCCCTAATGGTAGAAACAAGAGGGTCTAGCAACTTGATTAATATTGTGAATTCAGTTTGCTCTTTAAAGGAGTATTGCGTAAAGCTCAGTGTTTTCCTGGATGAGCAACATCACCTTTCTGCTGAGTCACCCCATTCAAGTGAACAGGAGAATCACTGCAGCTCTGTAAGAGAAGCATTAGTGTTACAAGCAAGAGGGCCTTTCACCTTGTTATGCATGGTGAACCGAGTTAGCATTTGAAAAGAACGCTTCCTTACTGTCAGCGTTTTCAAAGGTGAAGAATATCAACTTTGTGCAAAACAGCCTCTTTCAAGTGAAGGGAGAAAAAGTGTAGCTTTTCTAAGAAAACAATCAATGTTAGAAGCAAGATGATTTAGCAGCATGTTTAAGTTTGAGAATTGAGTGTGCTGTTTAAGGCAATATGCTCTCCCTCTCAGTGTTTCCATGGGTGAGGAACCTCATCTTTGTGCATAAGGAGAGCACACAAGTGAATGGGAGAAAAACTGCAGTTTTTTAAGAGAATCCTTTTAAGTTATAAACAAGATGGTCTAGCAACTTGGTTAATATTGTGAATTCAGTTTGCTGTTTAAAGGAGTACTGAATACTTCTCAGTGTATTCCTGGATCAGCAACATCAACTTTCTGCTGAATCTCCCCATTCAAGTGAATGGGAGAAGCACTGCAGCTCTTATAAGAGAAGCATTAATGTTCCAAGCAAGAGGGAATTTCACCTTGTTAAGCATGGTGAACTGAGGTAGCTTTTGAAAGGAACGCTGCCCAACTGTCAGTGTTTTCATGGGTGAGGATCATCAACTTTGTGCAAAATCACCACATACACTAAATGGGAGAAAACCTGCAGTTTTCTAAGAGAATCCTTCATGTTAGAAACAAGAGGGTCTAGAAACTCGGTTACTATGGTGAATTCAGTTTGCTCTTTAAAGAAGTACTGCGTTCCTCTCAGTGTTTTCCTGGATGAACAATATCACCTTTGTGTAGAATCACCCCATTCAACTGAAAGGGAGAAGCACTGTAGCTCTTGTAGAGAAGGATTAATTTTACAAGCAAGAGGGTCTTGCACCTTGTTAAGCTTGGTGAACTCTGTTAGTTTTTGAAAGGAACGCTGCCTAACTTTCAGCGTTTTCATGTGTGAGGAACATAAACTTTGTGCAAAATCACCGCATACAAGTGAATGGGAGAAAAACTGCAGTTTTTGTAAGAGCATCCTGAATGTTAGAAACAAGAGGGTCTAGCAACTTTGTCAGTATCGTGAAGTCAGTTTGCTCTCTAAAGGAGTACTGCTTACCTCCCAGTGTTTTCCTGGATCAGCAACATCACCTTGCTGCTGAATCTCCCCATTCAAGTGAAAGGGAGAATCACTGCAGCTTTGTAAGAGAAGCATTAATGTTACAAGCAAGATGGTGCTGCACCTTGTTAAGAATGGTGAACTGTGTTAGTTTTTGAAAGGAACGCTGCCTAACTTTCAGCGTTTTCATGTGTGAGGATCATAAACACTGTGCAAAATCAGCGCATACAAGTGAATGGGAGAAAAACTGCACTTTTTGAAAGACATTCCTTAATGTTAGAAACAAGAAGGTCTAGCAACTTGGTTCAGATTGTGAATTCAGTTTGCTACTTAAAGGAGTACTGCCTACCTCTCAGTGTTTTCCTGGATGAGCAACATCACCTTTGTGTTGAATCACCCCATTCAATTGAAAGGGAGAAGCACTGTAGCTCTTGTAGAGAAGGATTAATTTTACAAGCAAGAGGGTCTTGCACCTTCTTAAGCAATGTGAACTCTGTTAGTTTTTGAAAGGAACGCTGCCTAACTTTCAGGGTTTTCATGTGTGAGGAACATAAACGTTGTGCAAAATCACCGCATACAAGCAAATGGGAGAAAAACTGCAGGTTTGTAAAAGAATCTTTAATGTTAGAAAAAAGAGGGTCTAGCACCATGGTTAGTATTGTGAATCTATTTTGCTCTTGAAAGTTATTCTGCCTACTTAGCACTGTTTTCCTGGATGAGCAATATCACTTTTGTGTTGAATCACCCCATTCAAGTGAAATGGGGAAGCCCTGGAGCACTTGTAAGAGAACGATTAACTTTACAAGCAAGAGTGTCTTGCACCTTGCTAAGCATGCTGAACTGTGTTAGTTTTTGAAAGGAATGCTGCCTAACCTTCAGCCCTTTCATGGGTGAGGAACATAAAGTTTGTGCAAAATCACCGCATACAAGTGAATGGGAGAAATACTGCAGATTTGTAAGAGAATCCTTCATGTTAGAAACAAGAGGGTCTAGCAACATGGTTAGTATGGTGAATTCAGTCTGCTCTTTAAAGGAGTACTGCCTACCTCTCAGTGTTTTCCTGGATCAGCAACATCACCTTTCTGCTGAATCTCCCCATTCAAGTGAGAGGGAGAAGCACTGCAGCTCTTATAAGAGAAGCAGTAATGTTCCAAGCAAGAGGGAATTTCACCTTGTTAAGCATGGTGAACTGAGGTAGCTTTTGAAAGGAACGCTGAGCAACTGTCAGCGTTTTCATGGGTGAGGATCATCAACTTTGTGCAAAATCACCACATACACTAAATGGGAGAAAACCTGCAGTTTTCTAAGAGAATCCTTAATGTTAGAAGTAAGAGGGTCTAGAAACTCGGTTACTATGGTGAATTCAGTTTGCTCTTTAAAGGAGTACTGCATTCATCTCTGTGTTTTCCTGGATGAGCTATATCACCTTTGTGTTGAATCACCCCACTCAAGTGAAAGGGAGAAGCAGTGCAGCTCTTGTAAGAGAAGCATTAATATTAAAAGCAAGAGGGTCTTGCACCTTGTTAATCATGGTGAACTGAGCTAGTTTTTAAGAGGAACGCTGCCTAACTTTCAGTGTTTTCATGGGTGAGGAACATAAACTTTTTGCAAAATCACCACATAAAAGTAAATGGGAGAAAAACTGTAGCTTTTGTAATAGATTCCCTAATGGTAGAAACAAGAGGGTCTACCAACTTGGTTAATATTGTGAATTCAGTTTGCTCTTTAAAGGAGTATTGCGTAAAGCTCAGTGTTTTCCTGGATGAGCAACATCACCTTTCTGCTGAGTCACCCCATTCAAGTGAACAGGAGAATCACTGCAGCTCTGTAAGAGAACCATTAGTGTTACAAGCAAGAGGGCCTTTCACCTTGTTATGCATGGTGAACCGAGTTAGCATTTGAAAAGAACGCTTCCTTACTGTCAGCGTTTTCAAAGGTGAAGAATATCAACTTTGTGCAAAACAGCCTCTTTCAAGTGAAGGGAGAAAAAGTGTAGCTTTTCTAAGAAAACAATTAATGTTAGAAGCAAGATGATTTAGCAGCATGTTTAAGTTTGAGAATTGAGTGTGCTGTTTAAGGCAATACGCTCTCCCTCTCAGTGTTTCCATGGGTGAGGAACCTCATCTTTGTGCATAAGGAGAGCACACAAGTGAATGGGAGAAAAACTGCAGTTTTTTAAGAGAATCCTTTTAAGTTATAAACAAGATGGTCTAGCAACTTGGTTAATATTGTGAATTCAGTTTGCTGTTTAAAGGAGTACTGAATACTTCTCAGTGTATTCCTGGATCAGCAACATCACCTTTCTGCTGAATCTCCCCATTCAAGTGAAAGGGAGAAGCACTGCAGCTCTTGTAAGAGAAGCATTAATGTTACAAGCAAGAGGGCCTTGCACCTTGTTAAGCATGCTGAACTGAGTTAGCTTTTGAAAGGAACACTGCCCAACTGTCAGCGTTCTCATGGGTGAGGATCATCAACTTTGTGCAATCTCTGCATACCAGTAAATGGGAGAAAAACTGCAGGTTTCTAAGAGAATCTTTAACGTTAGAAACAAGAGGGTCTAGCAACTTGGTTAATATATTGAATTCAGTTTGCTCTTTAAAGGAGTACTGAATACCTCTCAGTGCTTTCCTGGAGGAGCGACATCACCTTTGTGCAGAATCACCCCTTTCAAGTGAAAGGGAGGAGCATTGCAGCTCTTGTAAGAGAAGCATTAATGTTACAAGCAAGAGGGCCTGGCACCTTGTTAAGCATGGTGAGCTAAGTTAGCTTTTGAAAGGAACGCCGCCTAACTGTCTGCAATTTCATGGGTGAGGAATATCAACTTTGTGCAAAATCACCACATACAAGTAAAGGGCAGAAAAACTGCAGATTTGTAGGAGAATCCTTCATGTTAGAAACAAGAGGGTCTAGCAACATGGTTAGTATGGTGAATTCAGTTTGCTTTTTAAAGGAGTACTGCCTACCTCTCAGTGTTTTCCTGGATCAGCAACATCAACTTTCTGCTGAATCTCCCCATTCAAGTGAATGGGAGAAGCACTGCAGCTCTTATAAGAGAAGCATTAATGTTCCAAGCAAGAGGGAATTTCACCTTGTTAAGCATGGTGAACTGAGGTAGCTTTTGAAAGGAACGCTGCCCAACTGTCAGTGTTTTCATGGGTGAGGATCATCAACTTTGTGCAAAATCACCACATACACTAAATGGGAGAAAACCTGCAGTTTTCTAAGAGAATCCTTCATGTTAGAAACAAGAGGGTCTAGAAACTCGGTTACTATGGTGAATTCAGTTTGCTCTTTAAAGAAGTACTGCGTTCCTCTCAGTGTTTTCCTGGATGAACAATATCACCTTTGTGTAGAATCACCCCATTCAACTGAAAGGGAGAAGCACTGTAGCTCTTGTAGAGAAGGATTAATTTTACAAGCAAGAGGGTCTTGCACCTTGTTAAGCTTGGTGAACTCTGTTAGTTTTTGAAAGGAACGCTGCCTAACTTTCAGCGTTTTCATGTGTGAGGAACATAAACTTTGTGCAAAATCACCGCATACAAGTGAATGGGAGAAAAACTGCAGTTTTTGTAAGAGCATCCTGAATGTTAGAAACAAGAGGGTCTAGCAACTTTGTCAGTATCGTGAAGTCAGTTTGCTCTCTAAAGGAGTACTGCTTACCTCCCAGTGTTTTCCTGGATCAGCAACATCACCTTGCTGCTGAATCTCCCCATTCAAGTGAAAGGGAGAATCACTGCAGCTTTGTAAGAGAAGCATTAATGTTACAAGCAAGATGGTGCTGCACCTTGTTAAGAATGGTGAACTGTGTTAGTTTTTGAAAGGAACGCTGCCTAACTTTCAGCGTTTCCATGTGTGAGGATCATAAACACTGTGCAAAATCAGCGCATACAAGTGAATGGGAGAAAAACTGCACTTTTTGAAAGACATTCCTTAATGTTAGAAACAAGAAGGTCTAGCAACTTGGTTCATATTGTGAATTCAGTTTGCTACTTAAAGGAGTACTGCCTACCTCTCAGTGTTTTCCTGGATGAGCAACATCACCTTTGTGTTGAATCACCCCATTCAAGTGAAAGGGAGAAGCACTGTAGCTCTTGTAGAGAAGGATTAATTTTACAAGCAAGAGGGTCTTGCACCTTCTTAAGCAATGTGAACTCTGTTAGTTTTTGAAAGGAACGCTGCCTAACTTTCAGGGTTTTCATGTGTGAGGAACATAAACGTTGTGCAAAATCACCGCATACAAGCAAATGGGAGAAAAACTGCAGGTTTGTAAAAGAATCTTTAATGTTAGAAAAAAGAGGGTCTAGCACCATGGTTAGTATTGTGAATCTATTTTGCTCTTGAAAGTTATTCTGCCTACTTAGCACTGTTTTCCTGGATGAGCAATATCACTTTTGTGTTGAATCACCCCATTCAAGTGAATTGGGGAAGCCCTGGAGCACTTGTAAGAGAACGATTAACTTTACAAGCAAGAGTGTCTTGCACCTTGCTAAGCATGCTGAACTGTGTTAGTTTTTGAAAGGAATGCTGCCTAACCTTCAGCCCTTTCATGGGTGAGGAACATAAAGTTTGTGCAAAATCACCGCATACAAGTGAATGGGAGAAATACTGCAGATTTGTAAGAGAATCCTTCATGTTAGAAACAAGAGGGTCTAGCAACATGGTTAGTATGGTGAATTCAGTCTGCTCTTTAAAGGAGTACTGCCTACCTCTCAGTGTTTTCCTGGATCAGCAACATCACCTTTCTGCTGAATCTCCCCATTCAAGTGAGAGGGAGAAGCACTGCAGCTCTTATAAGAGAAGCAGTAATGTTCCAAGCAAGAGGGAATTTCACCTTGTTAAGCATGGTGAACTGAGGTAGCTTTTGAAAGGAACGCTGAGCAACTGTCAGCGTTTTCATGGGTGAGGATCATCAACTTTGTGCAAAATCACCACATACACTAAATGGGAGAAAACCTGCAGATTTCTAAGAGAATCCTTAATGTTAGAAGTAAGAGGGTCTAGAAACTCGGTTACTATGGTGAATTCAGTTTGCTCTTTAAAGGAGTACTGCATTCATCTCTGTGTTTTCCTGGATGAGCTATATCACCTTTGT
Organism: Castor canadensis; assembly: GCF_047511655.1. Lineage (NCBI taxonomy): Eukaryota > Metazoa > Chordata > Mammalia > Rodentia > Castoridae > Castor > Castor canadensis. Next base: position 35,672,652 of record NC_133401.1, on the reverse strand, counting down.
GTTGAATCACCCCACTCAAGTGAAAGGGATAAGAAGTGCAGCTCTTGTAAGAGAAGCATTAATGTTACAAGCAAGAGGGCCTGGCACCTTGTTAAGCATGGTGAGCTAAGTTAGCTTTTGAAAGGAACGCCGCCTAACTGTCTGCAATTACATGGGTGAAGAATATCAACTTTGTGGAAAATCACCTCATACAAGTAAAGGGCCGAAAAATTGCAGATTTGTAGGAGAATCCTTCATGTTAGAAACAAGAGGGTCTAGCAACATGGTTAGTATGGTGAATTCAGTTTGCTCTTTAAAGGAGTACTGCATTCATCTCTGTGTTTTCCTGGATGAGCTATATCACCTTTGTGTTGAATCACCCCTCAAGTCAAAGGGAGAAGCAGTGCAGCTCTTGTAAGAGAAGCATTAATATTAAAAGCAAGAGGGTCTTGCACCTTGTTAAGCATGGTGAACTGAGCTAGTTTTTAAGAGGAACGCTGCCTAACTTTCAGTGTTTTCATGGGTGAGGAACATAAACTTTGTGCAAAATCACCACTTAAAAGTAAATGGGAGAAAAACTGTAGCTTTTGTAAGAGATTCCCTAATGGTAGAAACAAGAGGGTCTAGCAACTTGATTAATATTGTGAATTCAGTTTGCTCTTTAAAGGAGTATTGCGTAAAGCTCAGTGTTTTCCTGGATGAGCAACATCACCTTTCTGCTGAGTCACCCCATTCAAGTGAACAGGAGAATCACTGCAGCTCTGTAAGAGAAGCATTAGTGTTACAAGCAAGAGGGCCTTTCACCTTGTTATGCATGGTGAACCGAGTTAGCATTTGAAAAGAACGCTTCCTTACTGTCAGCGTTTTCAAAGGTGAAGAATATCAACTTTGTGCAAAACAGCCTCTTTCAAGTGAAGGGAGAAAAAGTGTAGCTTTTCTAAGAAAACAATCAATGTTAGAAGCAAGATGATTTAGCAGCATGTTTAAGTTTGAGAATTGAGTGTGCTGTTTAAGGCAATATGCTCTCCCTCTCAGTGTTTCCATGGGTGAGGAACCTCATCTTTGTGCATAAGGAGAGCACACAAGTGAATGGGAGAAAAACTGCAGTTTTTTAAGAGAATCCTTTTAAGTTATAAACAAGATGGTCTAGCAACTTGGTTAATATTGTGAATTCAGTTTGCTGTTTAAAGGAGTACTGAATACTTCTCAGTGTATTCCTGGATCAGCAACATCACCTTTCTGCTGAATCTCCCCATTCAAGTGAAAGGGAGAAGCACTGCAGCTCTTGTAAGAGAAGCATTAATGTTACAAGCAAGAGGGCCTTGCACCTTGTTAAGCATGCTGAACTGAGTTAGCTTTTGAAAGGAACACTGCCCAATTGTCAGCGTTCTCATGGGTGAGGTTCGTGAACTTTGTGCAAAATCTCTGCATACCAGTAAATGGGAGAAAAACTGCAGGTTTCTAAGAGAATCTTTAACGTTAGAAACAAGAGGGTCTAGCAACTTGGTTAATATATTGAATTCAGTTTGCTCTTTAAAGGAGTACTGAATACCTCTCAGTGCTTTCCTGGAGGAGCGACATCACCTTTGTGCAGAATCACCCCTTTCAAGTGAAAGGGAGGAGCATTGCAGCTCTTGTAAGAGAAGCATTAATGTTACAAGCAAGAGGGAATTTCACCTTGTTAAGCATGGTGAACTGAGGTAGCTTTTGAAAGGAACGCCGCCTAACTTTCTGCAATTTCATGGGTGAGGAATATCAACTTTGTGCAAAATCACCACATACAAGTAAAGGGCAGAAAAACTGCAGATTTGTAGGAGAATCCTTCATGTTAGAAACAAGAGGGTCTAGCAACATGGTTAGTATGGTGAATTCAGTTTGCTTTTTAAAGGAGTACTGCCTACCTCTCAGTGTTTTCCTGGATCAGCAACATCAACTTTCTGCTGAATCTCCCCATTCAAGTGAATGGGAGAAGCACTGCAGCTCTTATAAGAGAAGCATTAATGTTCCAAGCAAGAGGGAATTTCACCTTGTTAAGCATGGTGAACTGAGGTAGCTTTTGAAAGGAACGCTGCCCAACTGTCAGTGTTTTCATGGGTGAGGATCATCAACTTTGTGCAAAATCACCACATACACTAAATGGGAGAAAACCTGCAGTTTTCTAAGAGAATCCTTCATGTTAGAAACAAGAGGGTCTAGAAACTCGGTTACTATGGTGAATTCAGTTTGCTCTTTAAAGAAGTACTGCGTTCCTCTCAGTGTTTTCCTGGATGAACAATATCACCTTTGTGTAGAATCACCCCATTCAACTGAAAGGGAGAAGCACTGTAGCTCTTGTAGAGAAGGATTAATTTTACAAGCAAGAGGGTCTTGCACCTTGTTAAGCTTGGTGAACTCTGTTAGTTTTTGAAAGGAACGCTGCCTAACTTTCAGCGTTTTCATGTGTGAGGAACATAAACTTTGTGCAAAATCACCGCATACAAGTGAATGGGAGAAAAACTGCAGTTTTTGTAAGAGCATCCTGAATGTTAGAAACAAGAGGGTCTAGCAACTTTGTCAGTATCGTGAAGTCAGTTTGCTCTCTAAAGGAGTACTGCTTACCTGCCAGTGTTTTCCTGGATCAGCAACATCACCTTGCTGCTGAATCTCCCCATTCAAGTGAAAGGGAGAATCACTGCAGCTTTGTAAGAGAAGCATTAATGTTACAAGCAAGATGGTGCTGCACCTTGTTAAGAATGGTGAACTGTGTTAGTTTTTGAAAGGAACGCTGCCTAACTTTCAGCGTTTTCATGTGTGAGGATCATAAACACTGTGCAAAATCAGCGCATACAAGTGAATGGGAGAAAAACTGCACTTTTTGAAAGACATTCCTTAATGTTAGAAACAAGAAGGTCTAGCAACTTGGTTCATATTGTGAATTCAGTTTGCTACTTAAAGGAGTACTGCCTACCTCTCAGTGTTTTCCTGGATGAGTAACATCACCTTTGTGTTGAATCACCCCATTCAAGTGAAAGGGAGAAGCACTGTAGCTCTTGAAGAGAAGGATTAATTTTACAAGCAAGAGGGTCTTGCACCTTCTTAAGCAATGTGAACTCTGTTAGTTTTTGAAAGGAACGCTGCCTAACTTTCAGGGTTTTCATGTGTGAGGAACATAAACGTTGTGCAAAATCACCGCATACAAGCAAATGGGAGAAAAACTGCAGGTTTGTAAAAGAATCTTTAATGTTAGAAAAAAGAGGGTCTAGCACCATGGTTAGTATTGTGAATCTATTTTGCTCTTGAAAGTTATTCTGCCTACTTAGCACTGTTTTCCTGGATGAGCAATATCACTTTTGTGTTGAATCACCCCATTCAAGTGAATTGGGGAAGCCCTGGAGAACTTGTAAGAGAACGATTAACTTTACAAGCAAGAGTGTCTTGCACCTTGCTAACCATGCTGAACTGTGTTAGTTTTTGAAAGGAATGCTGCCTAACCTTCAGCCCTTTCATGGGTGAGGAACATAAAGTTTGTGCAAAATCACCGCATACAAGTGAATGGGAGAAATACTGCAGATTTGTAAGAGAATCCTTCATGTTAGAAACAAGAGGGTCTAGCAACATGGTTAGTATGGTGAATTCAGTCTGCTCTTTAAAGGAGTACTGCCTACCTCTCAGTGTTTTCCTGGATCAGCAACATCACCTTTCTGCTGAATCTCCCCATTCAAGTGAGAGGGAGAAGCACTGCAGCTCTTATAAGAGAAGCAGTAATGTTCCAAGCAAGAGGGAATTTCACCTTGTTAAGCATGGTGAACTGAGGTAGCTTTTGAAAGGAACGCTGAGCAACTGTCAGCGTTTTCATGGGTGAGGATCATCAACTTTGTGCAAAATCACCACATACACTAAATGGGAGAAAACCTGCAGTTTTCTAAGAGAATCCTTAATGTTAGAAGTAAGAGGGTCTAGAAACTCGGTTACTATGGTGAATTCAGTTTGCTCTTTAAAGGAGTACTGCATTCATCTCTGTGTTTTCCTGGATGAGCTATATCACCTTTGTGTTGAATCACCCCACTCAAGTGAAAGGGATAAGAAGTGCAGCTCTTGTAAGAGAAGCATTAATGTTACAAGCAAGAGGGCCTGGCACCTTGTTAAGCATGGTGAGCAAAGTTAGCTTTTGAAAGGAACGCCGCCTAACAGTCTGCAATTACATGGGTGAAGAATATCAACTTTGTGCAAAATCACCTCATACAAGTAAAGGGCCGAAAAATTGCAGATTTGTAGGAGAATCCTTCATGTTAGAAACAAGAGGGTCTAGCAACATGGTTAGTATGGTGAATTCAGTTTGCTCTTTAAAGGAGTACTGCATTCATCTCTGTGTTTTCCTGGATGAGCTATATCACCTTTGTGTTGAATCACCCCTCAAGTCAAAGGGAGAAGCAGTGCAGCTCTTGTAAGAGAAGCATTAATATTAAAAGCAAGAGGGTCTTGCACCTTGTTAAGCATGGTGAACTGAGCTAGTTTTTAAGAGGAACGCTGCCTAACTTTCAGTGTTTTCATGGGTGAGGAACATAAACTTTGTGCAAAATCACCACTTAAAAGTAAATGGGAGAAAAACTGTAGCTTTTGTAAGAGATTCCCTAATGGTAGAAACAAGAGGGTCTAGCAACTTGATTAATATTGTGAATTCAGTTTGCTCTTTAAAGGAGTATTGCGTAAAGCTCAGTGTTTTCCTGGATGAGCAACATCACCTTTCTGCTGAGTCACCCCATTCAAGTGAACAGGAGAATCACTGCAGCTCTGTAAGAGAAGCATTAGTGTTACAAGCAAGAGGGCCTTTCACCTTGTTATGCATGGTGAACCGAGTTAGCATTTGAAAAGAACGCTTCCTTACTGTCAGCGTTTTCAAAGGTGAAGAATATCAACTTTGTGCAAAACAGCCTCTTTCAAGTGAAGGGAGAAAAAGTGTAGCTTTTCTAAGAAAACAATCAATGTTAGAAGCAAGATGATTTAGCAGCATGTTTAAGTTTGAGAATTGAGTGTGCTGTTTAAGGCAATATGCTCTCCCTCTCAGTGTTTCCATGGGTGAGGAACCTCATCTTTGTGCATAAGGAGAGCACACAAGTGAATGGGAGAAAAACTGCAGTTTTTTAAGAGAATCCTTTTAAGTTATAAACAAGATGGTCTAGCAACTTGGTTAATATTGTGAATTCAGTTTGCTGTTTAAAGGAGTACTGAATACTTCTCAGTGTATTCCTGGATCAGCAACATCAACTTTCTGCTGAATCTCCCCATTCAAGTGAATGGGAGAAGCACTGCAGCTCTTATAAGAGAAGCATTAATGTTCCAAGCAAGAGGGAATTTCACCTTGTTAAGCATGGTGAACTGAGGTAGCTTTTGAAAGGAACGCTGCCCAACTGTCAGTGTTTTCATGGGTGAGGATCATCAACTTTGTGCAAAATCACCACATACACTAAATGGGAGAAAACCTGCAGTTTTCTAAGAGAATCCTTCATGTTAGAAACAAGAGGGTCTAGAAACTCGGTTACTATGGTGAATTCAGTTTGCTCTTTAAAGAAGTACTGCGTTCCTCTCAGTGTTTTCCTGGATGAACAATATCACCTTTGTGTAGAATCACCCCATTCAACTGAAAGGGAGAAGCACTGTAGCTCTTGTAGAGAAGGATTAATTTTACAAGCAAGAGGGTCTTGCACCTTGTTAAGCTTGGTGAACTCTGTTAGTTTTTGAAAGGAACGCTGCCTAACTTTCAGCGTTTTCATGTGTGAGGAACATAAACTTTGTGCAAAATCACCGCATACAAGTGAATGGGAGAAAAACTGCAGTTTTTGTAAGAGCATCCTGAATGTTAGAAACAAGAGGGTCTAGCAACTTTGTCAGTATCGTGAAGTCAGTTTGCTCTCTAAAGGAGTACTGCTTACCTCCCAGTGTTTTCCTGGATCAGCAACATCACCTTGCTGCTGAATCTCCCCATTCAAGTGAAAGGGAGAATCACTGCAGCTTTGTAAGAGAAGCATTAATGTTACAAGCAAGATGGTGCTGCACCTTGTTAAGAATGGTGAACTGTGTTAGTTTTTGAAAGGAACGCTGCCTAACTTTCAGCGTTTTCATGTGTGAGGATCATAAACACTGTGCAAAATCAGCGCATACAAGTGAATGGGAGAAAAACTGCACTTTTTGAAAGACATTCCTTAATGTTAGAAACAAGAAGGTCTAGCAACTTGGTTCAGATTGTGAATTCAGTTTGCTACTTAAAGGAGTACTGCCTACCTCTCAGTGTTTTCCTGGATGAGCAACATCACCTTTGTGTTGAATCACCCCATTCAATTGAAAGGGAGAAGCACTGTAGCTCTTGTAGAGAAGGATTAATTTTACAAGCAAGAGGGTCTTGCACCTTCTTAAGCAATGTGAACTCTGTTAGTTTTTGAAAGGAACGCTGCCTAACTTTCAGGGTTTTCATGTGTGAGGAACATAAACGTTGTGCAAAATCACCGCATACAAGCAAATGGGAGAAAAACTGCAGGTTTGTAAAAGAATCTTTAATGTTAGAAAAAAGAGGGTCTAGCACCATGGTTAGTATTGTGAATCTATTTTGCTCTTGAAAGTTATTCTGCCTACTTAGCACTGTTTTCCTGGATGAGCAATATCACTTTTGTGTTGAATCACCCCATTCAAGTGAAATGGGGAAGCCCTGGAGCACTTGTAAGAGAACGATTAACTTTACAAGCAAGAGTGTCTTGCACCTTGCTAAGCATGCTGAACTGTGTTAGTTTTTGAAAGGAATGCTGCCTAACCTTCAGCCCTTTCATGGGTGAGGAACATAAAGTTTGTGCAAAATCACCGCATACAAGTGAATGGGAGAAATACTGCAGATTTGTAAGAGAATCCTTCATGTTAGAAACAAGAGGGTCTAGCAACATGGTTAGTATGGTGAATTCAGTCTGCTCTTTAAAGGAGTACTGCCTACCTCTCAGTGTTTTCCTGGATCAGCAACATCACCTTTCTGCTGAATCTCCCCATTCAAGTGAGAGGGAGAAGCACTGCAGCTCTTATAAGAGAAGCAGTAATGTTCCAAGCAAGAGGGAATTTCACCTTGTTAAGCATGGTGAACTGAGGTAGCTTTTGAAAGGAACGCTGAGCAACTGTCAGCGTTTTCATGGGTGAGGATCATCAACTTTGTGCAAAATCACCACATACACTAAATGGGAGAAAACCTGCAGTTTTCTAAGAGAATCCTTAATGTTAGAAGTAAGAGGGTCTAGAAACTCGGTTACTATGGTGAATTCAGTTTGCTCTTTAAAGGAGTACTGCATTCATCTCTGTGTTTTCCTGGATGAGCTATATCACCTTTGTGTTGAATCACCCCACTCAAGTGAAAGGGAGAAGCAGTGCAGCTCTTGTAAGAGAAGCATTAATATTAAAAGCAAGAGGGTCTTGCACCTTGTTAATCATGGTGAACTGAGCTAGTTTTTAAGAGGAACGCTGCCTAACTTTCAGTGTTTTCATGGGTGAGGAACATAAACTTTTTGCAAAATCACCACATAAAAGTAAATGGGAGAAAAACTGTAGCTTTTGTAATAGATTCCCTAATGGTAGAAACAAGAGGGTCTACCAACTTGGTTAATATTGTGAATTCAGTTTGCTCTTTAAAGGAGTATTGCGTAAAGCTCAGTGTTTTCCTGGATGAGCAACATCACCTTTCTGCTGAGTCACCCCATTCAAGTGAACAGGAGAATCACTGCAGCTCTGTAAGAGAACCATTAGTGTTACAAGCAAGAGGGCCTTTCACCTTGTTATGCATGGTGAACCGAGTTAGCATTTGAAAAGAACGCTTCCTTACTGTCAGCGTTTTCAAAGGTGAAGAATATCAACTTTGTGCAAAACAGCCTCTTTCAAGTGAAGGGAGAAAAAGTGTAGCTTTTCTAAGAAAACAATTAATGTTAGAAGCAAGATGATTTAGCAGCATGTTTAAGTTTGAGAATTGAGTGTGCTGTTTAAGGCAATACGCTCTCCCTCTCAGTGTTTCCATGGGTGAGGAACCTCATCTTTGTGCATAAGGAGAGCACACAAGTGAATGGGAGAAAAACTGCAGTTTTTTAAGAGAATCCTTTTAAGTTATAAACAAGATGGTCTAGCAACTTGGTTAATATTGTGAATTCAGTTTGCTGTTTAAAGGAGTACTGAATACTTCTCAGTGTATTCCTGGATCAGCAACATCACCTTTCTGCTGAATCTCCCCATTCAAGTGAAAGGGAGAAGCACTGCAGCTCTTGTAAGAGAAGCATTAATGTTACAAGCAAGAGGGCCTTGCACCTTGTTAAGCATGCTGAACTGAGTTAGCTTTTGAAAGGAACACTGCCCAACTGTCAGCGTTCTCATGGGTGAGGATCATCAACTTTGTGCAATCTCTGCATACCAGTAAATGGGAGAAAAACTGCAGGTTTCTAAGAGAATCTTTAACGTTAGAAACAAGAGGGTCTAGCAACTTGGTTAATATATTGAATTCAGTTTGCTCTTTAAAGGAGTACTGAATACCTCTCAGTGCTTTCCTGGAGGAGCGACATCACCTTTGTGCAGAATCACCCCTTTCAAGTGAAAGGGAGGAGCATTGCAGCTCTTGTAAGAGAAGCATTAATGTTACAAGCAAGAGGGCCTGGCACCTTGTTAAGCATGGTGAGCTAAGTTAGCTTTTGAAAGGAACGCCGCCTAACTGTCTGCAATTTCATGGGTGAGGAATATCAACTTTGTGCAAAATCACCACATACAAGTAAAGGGCAGAAAAACTGCAGATTTGTAGGAGAATCCTTCATGTTAGAAACAAGAGGGTCTAGCAACATGGTTAGTATGGTGAATTCAGTTTGCTTTTTAAAGGAGTACTGCCTACCTCTCAGTGTTTTCCTGGATCAGCAACATCAACTTTCTGCTGAATCTCCCCATTCAAGTGAATGGGAGAAGCACTGCAGCTCTTATAAGAGAAGCATTAATGTTCCAAGCAAGAGGGAATTTCACCTTGTTAAGCATGGTGAACTGAGGTAGCTTTTGAAAGGAACGCTGCCCAACTGTCAGTGTTTTCATGGGTGAGGATCATCAACTTTGTGCAAAATCACCACATACACTAAATGGGAGAAAACCTGCAGTTTTCTAAGAGAATCCTTCATGTTAGAAACAAGAGGGTCTAGAAACTCGGTTACTATGGTGAATTCAGTTTGCTCTTTAAAGAAGTACTGCGTTCCTCTCAGTGTTTTCCTGGATGAACAATATCACCTTTGTGTAGAATCACCCCATTCAACTGAAAGGGAGAAGCACTGTAGCTCTTGTAGAGAAGGATTAATTTTACAAGCAAGAGGGTCTTGCACCTTGTTAAGCTTGGTGAACTCTGTTAGTTTTTGAAAGGAACGCTGCCTAACTTTCAGCGTTTTCATGTGTGAGGAACATAAACTTTGTGCAAAATCACCGCATACAAGTGAATGGGAGAAAAACTGCAGTTTTTGTAAGAGCATCCTGAATGTTAGAAACAAGAGGGTCTAGCAACTTTGTCAGTATCGTGAAGTCAGTTTGCTCTCTAAAGGAGTACTGCTTACCTCCCAGTGTTTTCCTGGATCAGCAACATCACCTTGCTGCTGAATCTCCCCATTCAAGTGAAAGGGAGAATCACTGCAGCTTTGTAAGAGAAGCATTAATGTTACAAGCAAGATGGTGCTGCACCTTGTTAAGAATGGTGAACTGTGTTAGTTTTTGAAAGGAACGCTGCCTAACTTTCAGCGTTTCCATGTGTGAGGATCATAAACACTGTGCAAAATCAGCGCATACAAGTGAATGGGAGAAAAACTGCACTTTTTGAAAGACATTCCTTAATGTTAGAAACAAGAAGGTCTAGCAACTTGGTTCATATTGTGAATTCAGTTTGCTACTTAAAGGAGTACTGCCTACCTCTCAGTGTTTTCCTGGATGAGCAACATCACCTTTGTGTTGAATCACCCCATTCAAGTGAAAGGGAGAAGCACTGTAGCTCTTGTAGAGAAGGATTAATTTTACAAGCAAGAGGGTCTTGCACCTTCTTAAGCAATGTGAACTCTGTTAGTTTTTGAAAGGAACGCTGCCTAACTTTCAGGGTTTTCATGTGTGAGGAACATAAACGTTGTGCAAAATCACCGCATACAAGCAAATGGGAGAAAAACTGCAGGTTTGTAAAAGAATCTTTAATGTTAGAAAAAAGAGGGTCTAGCACCATGGTTAGTATTGTGAATCTATTTTGCTCTTGAAAGTTATTCTGCCTACTTAGCACTGTTTTCCTGGATGAGCAATATCACTTTTGTGTTGAATCACCCCATTCAAGTGAATTGGGGAAGCCCTGGAGCACTTGTAAGAGAACGATTAACTTTACAAGCAAGAGTGTCTTGCACCTTGCTAAGCATGCTGAACTGTGTTAGTTTTTGAAAGGAATGCTGCCTAACCTTCAGCCCTTTCATGGGTGAGGAACATAAAGTTTGTGCAAAATCACCGCATACAAGTGAATGGGAGAAATACTGCAGATTTGTAAGAGAATCCTTCATGTTAGAAACAAGAGGGTCTAGCAACATGGTTAGTATGGTGAATTCAGTCTGCTCTTTAAAGGAGTACTGCCTACCTCTCAGTGTTTTCCTGGATCAGCAACATCACCTTTCTGCTGAATCTCCCCATTCAAGTGAGAGGGAGAAGCACTGCAGCTCTTATAAGAGAAGCAGTAATGTTCCAAGCAAGAGGGAATTTCACCTTGTTAAGCATGGTGAACTGAGGTAGCTTTTGAAAGGAACGCTGAGCAACTGTCAGCGTTTTCATGGGTGAGGATCATCAACTTTGTGCAAAATCACCACATACACTAAATGGGAGAAAACCTGCAGATTTCTAAGAGAATCCTTAATGTTAGAAGTAAGAGGGTCTAGAAACTCGGTTACTATGGTGAATTCAGTTTGCTCTTTAAAGGAGTACTGCATTCATCTCTGTGTTTTCCTGGATGAGCTATATCACCTTTGTGTTGAATCACCCCACTCAAGTGAAAGGGATAAGAAGTGCAGCTCTTGTAAGAGAAGCATTAATGTTACAAGCAAGAGGGCCTGGCACCTTGTTAAGCATGGTGAGCTAAGTTAGCTTTTGAAAGGAACGCCGCCTAACTGTCTGCAATTACATGGGTGAAGAATATCAACTTTGTGGAAAATCACCTCATACAAGTAAAGGGCCGAAAAATTGCAGATTTGTAGGAGAATCCTTCATGTTAGAAACAAGAGGGTCTAGCAACATGGTTAGTATGGTGAATTCAGTTTGCTCTTTAAAGGAGTACTGCATTCATCTCTGTGTTTTCCTGGATGAGCTATATCACCTTTGTGTTGAATCACCCCTCAAGTCAAAGGGAGAAGCAGTGCAGCTCTTGTAAGAGAAGCATTAATATTAAAAGCAAGAGGGTCTTGCACCTTGTTAAGCATGGTGAACTGAGCTAGTTTTTAAGAGGAACGCTGCCTAACTTTCAGTGTTTTCATGGGTGAGGAACATAAACTTTGTGCAAAATCACCACTTAAAAGTAAATGGGAGAAAAACTGTAGCTTTTGTAAGAGATTCCCTAATGATAGAAACAAGAGGGTCTAGCAACTTGGTTAATATTGTGAATTCAGTTTGCTCTTTAAAGGAGTATTGCGTAAAGCTCAGTGTTTTCCTGGATGAGCAACATCACCTTTCTGCTGAGTCACCCCATTCAAGTGAACAGGAGAATCACTGCAGCTCTGTAAGAGAAGCATTAATGTTACAAGCAAGAGGGCCTTTCACCTTGTTATGCATGGTGAACCGAGTTAGCATTTGAAAAGAACGCTTCCTTACTCTCAGCGTTTTCAAAGGTGAAGAATATCAACTTTGTGCAAAACAGCCTCTTTCAAGTGAAGGGAGAAAAAGTGTAGCTTTTCTAAGAAAACAATCAATGTTAGAAGCAAGATGATTTAGCAGCATGTTTAACTTTGAGAATTGAGTGTGCTGTTTAAGGCAATACGCTCTCCCTCTCAGTGTTTCCATGGGTGAGGAAAATCATCTTTGTGCATAAGGAGAGCACACAAGTGAATGGGAGAAAAACTGCAGTTTTTTAAGAGAATCCTTTTAAGTTATAAACAAGATGGTCTAGCAACTTGGTTAATATTGTGAATTCAGTTTGCTGTTTAAAGGAGTACTGAATACTTCTCAGTGTATTCCTGGATCAGCAACATCACCTTTCTGCTGAATCTCCCCATTCAAGTGAAAGGGAGAAGCACTGCAGCTCTTGTAAGAGAAGCATTAATGTTACAAGCAAGAGGGCCTTGCACCTTGTTAAGCATGCTGAACTGAGTTAGCTTTTGAAAGGAACACTGCCCAATTGTCAGCGTTCTCATGGGTGAGGATCGTGAACTTTGTGCAAAATCTCTGCATACCAGTAAATGGGAGAAAAACTGCAGGTTTCTAAGAGAATCTTTAACGTTAGAAACAAGAGGGTCTAGCAACTTGGTTAATATATTGAATTCAGTTTGCTCTTTAAAGGAGTACTGAATACCTCTCAGTGCTTTCCTGGAGGAGCGACATCACCTTTGTGCAGAATCACCCCTTTCAAGTGAAAGGGAGGAGCATTGCAGCTCTTGTAAGAGAGGCATTAATGTTACAAGCAAGAGGGCCTGGCACCTTGTTAAGCATGGTGAGCTAAGTTAGCTTTTGAAAGGAACGCCGCCTACCTGTCTGCAATTTCATGGGTGAGGAATATCAACTTTGTGCAAAATCACCACATACAAGTAAAGGGCAGAAAAATTGCAGATTTGTAAGAGAATCCTTCATGTTAGAAACAAGAGGGTCTAGCAACATGGTTAGTATGGTGAATTCAGTTTGCTTTTTAAAGGAGTACTGCCTACCTCTCAGTGTTTTCCTGGATCAGCAACATCAACTTTCTGCTGAATCTCCCCATTCAAGTGAATGGGAGAAGCACTGCAGCTCTTATAAGAGAAGCATTAATGTTCCAAGCAAGAGGGAATTTCACCTTGTTAAGCATGGTGAACTGAGGTAGCTTTTGAAAGGAACGCTGCCCAACTGTCAGTGTTTTCATGGGTGAGGATCATCAACTTTGTGCAAAATCACCACATACACTAAATGGGAGAAAACCTGCAGTTTTCTAAGAGAATCCTTCATGTTAGAAACAAGAGGGTCTAGAAACTCGGTTACTATGGTGAATTCAGTTTGCTCTTTAAAGAAGTACTGCGTTCCTCTCAGTGTTTTCCTGGATGAACAATATCACCTTTGTGTAGAATCACCCCATTCAACTGAAAGGGAGAAGCACTGTAGCTCTTGTAGAGAAGGATTAATTTTACAAGCAAGAGGGTCTTGCACCTTGTTAAGCTTGGTGAACTCTGTTAGTTTTTGAAAGGAACGCTGCCTAACTTTCAGCGTTTTCATGTGTGAGGAACATAAACTTTGTGCAAAATCACCGCATACAAGTGAATGGGAGAAAAACTGCAGTTTTTGTAAGAGCATCCTGAATGTTAGAAACAAGAGGGTCTAGCAACATTGTCAGTATCGTGAATTCAGTTTGCTCTCTAAAGGAGTACTGCTTACCTCCCAGTGTTTTCCTGGATCAGCAACATCACCTTGCTGCTGAATCTCCCCATTCAAGTGAAAGGGAGAATCACTGCAGCTTTGTAAGAGAAGCATTAATGTTACAAGCAAGATTGTGCTGCACCTTGTTAAGAATGGTGAACTGTGTTAGTTTTTGAAAGGAACGCTGCCTAACTTTCAGCGTTTTCATGTGTGAGGATCATAAACACTGTGCAAAATCAGCGCATACAAGTGAATGGGAGAAAAACTGCACTTTTTGAAAGACATTCCTTAATGTTAGAAACAAGAAGGTCTAGCAACTTGGTTCATATTGTGAATTCAGTTTGCTACTTAAAGGAGTACTGCCTACCTCTCAGTGTTTTCCTGGATGAGCAACATCACCTTTGTGTTGAATCACCCCATTCAAGTGAAAGGGAGAAGCACTGTAGCTCTTGTAGAGAAGGATTAATTTTACAAGCAAGAGGGTCTTGCACCTTCTTAAGCAATGTGAACTCTGTTAGTTTTTGAAAGGAACGCTGCCTAACTTTCAGGGTTTTCATGTGTGAGGAACATAAACGTTGTGCAAAATCACCGCATACAAGCAAATGGGAGAAAAACTGCAGGTTTGTAAAAGAATCTTTAATGTTAGAAAAAAGAGGGTCTAGCACCATGGTTAGTATTGTGAATCTATTTTGCTCTTGAAAGGAATTCTGCCTACTTAGCACTGTTTTCCTGGATGAGCAATATCACTTTTGTGTTGAATCACACCATTCAAGTGAATTGGGGAAGCCCTGTAGCACTTGTAAGAGAACGATTAACTTTACAAGCAAGAGTGTCTTGCACCTTGCTAAGCATGCTGAACTGTGTTAGTTTTTGAAAGGAATGCTGCTAACCTTCAGCCCTTTCATGGGTGAGGAACATAAACTTTGTGCAAAATCACCGCATACAAGTGAATGGGAGAAATACTGCAGATTTGTAAGAGAATCCTTCATGTTAGAAACAAGAGGGTCTAGCAACATGGTTAGTATGGTGAATTCAGTCTGCTCTTTAAAGGAGTACTGCCTACCTCTCAGTGTTTTCCTGGATCAGCAACATCACCTTTCTGCTGAATCTCCCCATTCAAGTGAGTGGGAGAAGCACTGCAGCTCTTATAAGAGAAGCAGTAATGTGCCAAGCAAGAGGGAATTTCACCTTGTTAAGCATGGTGAACTGAGGTAGCTTTTGAAAGGAACGCTGAGCAACTGTCAGCGTTTTCATGGGTGAGGATCATCAACTTTGTGCAAAATCACCACATACACTAAATGGGAGAAAACCTGCAGTTTTCTAAGAGAATCCTTAATGTTAGAAGTAAGAGGGTCTAGAAACTCGGTTACTATGGTGAATTCAGTTTGCTCTTTAAAGGAGTACTGCATTCATCTCTGTGTTTTCCTGGATGAGCTATATCACCTTTGTGTTGAATCACCCCACTCAAGTGAAAGGGATAAGAAGTGCAGCTCTTGTAAGAGAAGCATTAATGTTACAAGCAAGAGGGCCTGGCACCTTGTTAAGCATGGTGAGCTAAGTTAGCTTTTGAAAGGAACGCCGCCTAACTGTCTGCAATTACATGGGTGAAGAATATCAACTTTGTGGAAAATCACCTCATACAAGTAAAGGGCCGAAAAATTGCAGATTTGTAGGAGAATCCTTCATGTTAGAAACAAGAGGGTCTAGCAACATGGTTAGTATGGTGAATTCAGTTTGCTCTTTAAAGGAGTACTGCATTCATCTCTGTGTTTTCCTGGATGAGCTATATCACCTTTGTGTTGAATCACCCCTCAAGTCAAAGGGAGAAGCAGTGCAGCTCTTGTAAGAGAAGCATTAATATTAAAAGCAAGAGGGTCTTGCACCTTGTTAAGCATGGTGAACTGAGCTAGTTTTTAAGAGGAACGCTGCCTAACTTTCAGTGTTTTCATGGGTGAGGAACATAAACTTTGTGCAAAATCACCACTTAAAAGTAAATGGGAGAAAAACTGTAGCTTTTGTAAGAGATTCCCTAATGATAGAAACAAGAGGGTCTAGCAACTTGGTTAATATTGTGAATTCAGTTTGCTCTTTAAAGGAGTATTGCGTAAAGCTCAGTGTTTTCCTGGATGAGCAACATCACCTTTCTGCTGAGTCACCCCATTCAAGTGAACAGGAGAATCACTGCAGCTCTGTAAGAGAAGCATTAATGTTACAAGCAAGAGGGCCTTTCACCTTGTTATGCATGGTGAACCGAGTTAGCATTTGAAAAGAACGCTTCCTTACTCTCAGCGTTTTCAAAGGTGAAGAATATCAACTTTGTGCAAAACAGCCTCTTTCAAGTGAAGGGAGAAAAAGTGTAGCTTTTCTAAGAAAACAATCAATGTTAGAAGCAAGATGATTTAGCAGCATGTTTAACTGTGAGAATTGAGTGTGCTGTTTAAGGCAATACGCTCTCCCTCTCAGTGTTTCCATGGGTGAGGAAAATCATCTTTGTGCATAAGGAGAGCACACAAGTGAATGGGAGAAAAACTGCAGTTTTTTAAGAGAATCCTTTTAAGTTATAAACAAGATGGTCTAGCAACTTGGTTAATATTGTGAATTCAGTTTGCTGTTTAAAGGAGTACTGAATACTTCTCAGTGTATTCCTGGATCAGCAACATCACCTTTCTGCTGAATCTCCCCATTCAAGTGAAAGGGAGAAGCACTGCAGCTCTTGTAAGAGAAGCATTAATGTTACAAGCAAGAGGGCCTTGCACCTTGTTAAGCATGCTGAACTGAGTTAGCTTTTGAAAGGAACACTGCCCAATTGTCAGCGTTCTCATGGGTGAGGATCGTGAACTTTGTGCAAAATCTCTGCATACCAGTAAATGGGAGAAAAACTGCAGGTTTCTAAGAGAATCTTTAACGTTAGAAACAAGAGGGTCTAGCAACTTGGTTAATATATTGAATTCAGTTTGCTCTTTAAAGGAGTACTGAATACCTCTCAGTGCTTTCCTGGAGGAGCGACATCACCTTTGTGCAGAATCACCCCTTTCAAGTGAAAGGGAGGAGCATTGCAGCTCTTGTAAGAGAGGCATTAATGTTACAAGCAAGAGGGCCTGGCACCTTGTTAAGCATGGTGAGCTAAGTTAGCTTTTGAAAGGAACGCCGCCTACCTGTCTGCAATTTCATGGGTGAGGAATATCAACTTTGTGCAAAATCACCACATACAAGTAAAGGGCAGAAAAATTGCAGATTTGTAAGAGAATCCTTCATGTTAGAAACAAGAGGGTCTAGCAACATGGTTAGTATGGTGAATTCAGTTTGCTTTTTAAAGGAGTACTGCCTACCTCTCAGTGTTTTCCTGGATCAGCAACATCAACTTTCTGCTGAATCTCCCCATTCAAGTGAATGGGAGAAGCACTGCAGCTCTTATAAGAGAAGCATTAATGTTCCAAGCAAGAGGGAATTTCACCTTGTTAAGCATGGTGAACTGAGGTAGCTTTTGAAAGGAACGCTGCCCAACTGTCAGTGTTTTCATGGGTGAGGATCATCAACTTTGTGCAAAATCACCACATACACTAAATGGGAGAAAACCTGCAGTTTTCTAAGAGAATCCTTCATGTTAGAAACAAGAGGGTCTAGAAACTCGGTTACTATGGTGAATTCAGTTTGCTCTTTAAAGAAGTACTGCGTTCCTCTCAGTGTTTTCCTGGATGAACAATATCACCTTTGTGTAGAATCACCCCATTCAACTGAAAGGGAGAAGCACTGTAGCTCTTGTAGAGAAGGATTAATTTTACAAGCAAGAGGGTCTTGCACCTTGTTAAGCTTGGTGAACTCTGTTAGTTTTTGAAAGGAACGCTGCCTAACTTTCAGCGTTTTCATGTGTGAGGAACATAAACTTTGTGCAAAATCACCGCATACAAGTGAATGGGAGAAAAACTGCAGTTTTTGTAAGAGCATCCTGAATGTTAGAAACAAGAGGGTCTAGCAACATTGTCAGTATCGTGAATTCAGTTTGCTCTCTAAAGGAGTACTGCTTACCTCCCAGTGTTTTCCTGGATCAGCAACATCACCTTGCTGCTGAATCTCCCCATTCAAGTGAAAGGGAGAATCACTGCAGCTTTGTAAGAGAAGCATTAATGTTACAAGCAAGATTGTGCTGCACCTTGTTAAGAATGGTGAACTGTGTTAGTTTTTGAAAGGAACGCTGCCTAACTTTCAGCGTTTTCATGTGTGAGGATCATAAACACTGTGCAAAATCAGCGCATACAAGTGAATGGGAGAAAAACTGCACTTTTTGAAAGACATTCCTTAATGTTAGAAACAAGAAGGTCTAGCAACTTGGTTCATATTGTGAATTCAGTTTGCTACTTAAAGGAGTACTGCCTACCTCTCAGTGTTTTCCTGGATGAGCAACATCACCTTTGTGTTGAATCACCCCATTCAAGTGAAAGGGAGAAGCACTGTAGCTCTTGTAGAGAAGGATTAATTTTACAAGCAAGAGGGTCTTGCACCTTCTTAAGCAATGTGAACTCTGTTAGTTTTTGAAAGGAACGCTGCCTAACTTTCAGGGTTTTCATGTGTGAGGAACATAAACGTTGTGCAAAATCACCGCATACAAGCAAATGGGAGAAAAACTGCAGGTTTGTAAAAGAATCTTTAATGTTAGAAAAAAGAGGGTCTAGCACCATGGTTAGTATTGTGAATCTATTTTGCTCTTGAAAGGAATTCTGCCTACTTAGCACTGTTTTCCTGGATGAGCAATATCACTTTTGTGTTGAATCACCCCATTCAAGTGAATTGGGGAAGCCCTGTAGCACTTGTAAGAGAACGATTAACTTTACAAGCAAGAGTGTCTTGCACCTTGCTAAGCATGCTGAACTGTGTTAGTTTTTGAAAGGAATGCTGCTAACCTTCAGCCCTTTCATGGGTGAGGAACATAAACTTTGTGCAAAATCACCGCATACAAGTGAATGGGAGAAATACTGCAGATTTGTAAGAGAATCCTTCATGTTAGAAACAAGAGGGTCTAGCAACATGGTTAGTATGGTGAATTCAGTCTGCTCTTTAAAGGAGTACTGCCTACCTCTCAGTGTTTTCCTGGATCAGCAACATCACCTTTCTGCTGAATCTCCCCATTCAAGTGAGTGGGAGAAGCACTGCAGCTCTTATAAGAGAAGCAGTAATGTGCCAAGCAAGAGGGAATTTCACCTTGTTAAGCATGGTGAACTGAGGTAGCTTTTGAAAGGAACGCTGAGCAACTGTCAGCGTTTTCATGGGTGAGGATCATCAACTTTGTGCAAAATCACCACATACACTAAATGGGAGAAAACCTGCAGTTTTCTAAGAGAATCCTTAATGTTAGAAGTAAGAGGGTCTAGAAACTCGGTTACTATGGTGAATTCAGTTTGCTCTTTAAAGGAGTACTGCATTCATCTCTGTGTTTTCCTGGATGAGCTATATCACCTTTGTGTTGAATCACCCCACTCAAGTGAAAGGGAGAAGCAGTGCAGCTCTTGTAAGAGAAGCATTAATATTAAAAGCAAGAGGGTCTTGCACCTTGTTAAGCATGGTGAACTGAGCTAGTTTTTAAGAGGAACGCTACCTAACTTTCAGTGTTTTCATGGGTGAGGAACATAAACTTTGTGCAAAATCACCACATAAAAGTAAATGGGAGAAAAACTGTAGCTTTTGTAAGAGATTCCCTAATGGTAGAAACAAGAGGGTCTAGCAACTTGGTTAATATTGTGAATTCAGTTTGCTCTTTAAAGGAGTATTGCGTAAAGCTCAGTGTTTTCCTGGATGAGCAACATCACCTTTCTGCTGAGTCACCCCATTCAAGTGAACAGGAGAATCACTGCAGCTCTGTAAGAGAACCATTAGTGTTACAAGCAAGAGGGCCTTTCACCTTGTTATGCATGGTGAACCGAGTTAGCATTTGAAAAGAACGCTTCCTTACTGTCAGCGTTTTCAAAGGTGAAGAATATCAACTTTGTGCAAAACAGCCTCTTTCAAGTGAAGGGAGAAAAAGTGTAGCTTTTCTAAGAAAACAATTAATGTTAGAAGCAAGATGATTTAGCAGCATGTTTAAGTTTGAGAATTGAGTGTGCTGTTTAAGGGAATACGCTCTCCCTCTCAGTGTTTCCATGGGTGAGGAACCTCATCTTTGTGCATAAGGAGAGCACACAAGTGAATGGGAGAAAAACTGCAGTTTTTTAAGAGAATCCTTTTAAGTTATAAACAAGATGGTCTAGCAACTTGGTTAATATTGTGAATTCAGTTTGCTGTTTAAAGGAGTACTGAATACTTCTCAGTGTATTCCTGGATCAGCAACATCACCTTTCTGCTGAATCTCCCCATTCAAGTGAAAGGGAGAAGCACTGCAGCTCTTGTAAGAGAAGCATTAATGTTACAAGCAAGAGGGCCTTGCACCTTGTTAAGCATGCTGAACTGAGTTAGCTTTTGAAAGGAACACTGCCCAATTGTCAGCGTTCTCATGGGTGAGGATCGTCAACTTTGTGCAAAATCTCTGCATACCAGTAAATGGGAGAAAAACTGCAGGTTTCTAAGAGAATCTTTAACGTTAGAAACAAGAGGGTCTAGCAACTTGGTTAATATATTGAATTCAGTTTGCTCTTTAAAGGAGTACTGAATACCTCTCAGTGCTTTCCTGGAGGAGCGACATCACCTTTGTGCAGAATCACCCCTTTCAAGTGAAAGGGAGGAGCATTGCAGCTCTTGTAAGAGAGGCATTAATGTTACAAGCAAGAGGGCCTGGCACCTTGTTAAGCATGGTGAGCTAAGTTAGCTTTTGAAAGGAACGCCGCCTAACTGTCTGCAATTTCATGGGTGAGGAATATCAACTTTGTGCAAAATCACCACATACAAGTAAAGGGCAGAAAAACTGCAGATTTGTAGGAGAATCCTTCATGTTAGAAACAAGAGGGTCTAGCAACATGGTTAGTATGGTGAATTCAGTTTGCTTTTTAAAGGAGTACTGCCTACCTCTCAGTGTTTTCCTGGATCAGCAACATCAACTTTCTGCTGAATCTCCCCATTCAAGTGAATGGGAGAAGCACTGCACCTCTTATAAGAGAAGCATTAATGTTCCAAGCAAGAGGGAATTTCACCTTGTTAAGCATGGTGAACTGAGGTAGCTTTTGAAAGGAACGCTGCCCAACTGTCAGTGTTTTCATGGGTGAGGATCATCAACTTTGTGCAAAATCACCACATACACTAAATGGGAGAAAACCTGCAGTTTTCTAAGAGAATCCTTCATGTTAGAAGTAAGAGGGTCTAGAAACTCGGTTACTATGGTGAATTCAGTTTGCTCTTTAAAGAAGTACTGCGTTCCTCTCAGTGTTTTCCTGGATGAACAATATCACCTTTGTGTAGAATCACCCCATTCAACTGAAAGGGAGAAGCACTGTAGCTCTTGTAGAGAAGGATTAATTTTACAAGCAAGAGGGTCTTGCACCTTGTTAAGCTTGGTGAACTCTGTTAGTTTTTGAAAGGAACGCTGCCTAACTTTCAGCGTTTTCATGTGTGAGGAACATAAACTTTGTGCAAAATCACCGCATACAAGTGAATGGGAGAAAAACTGCAGTTTTTGTAAGAGCATCCTGAATGTTAGAAACAAGAGGGTCTAGCAACATTGTCAGTATCGTGAATTCAGTTTGCTCTCTAAAGGAGTACTGCTTACCTCCCAGTGTTTTCCTGGATCAGCAACATCACCTTGCTGCTGAATCTCCCCATTCAAGTGAAAGGGAGAATCACTGCAGCTTTGTAAGAGAAGCATTAATGTTACAAGCAAGATTGTGCTGCACCTTGTTAAGAATGGTGAACTGTGTTAGTTTTTGAAAGGAACGCTGCCTAACTTTCAGCGTTTTCATGTGTGAGGATCATAAACACTGTGCAAAATCAGCGCATACAAGTGAATGGGAGAAAAACTGCACTTTTTGAAAGACATTCCTTAATGTTAGAAACAAGAAGGTCTAGCAACTTGGTTCATATTGTGAATTCAGTTTGCTACTTAAAGGAGTACTGCCTACCTCTCAGTGTTTTCCTGGATGAGCAACATCACCTTTGTGTTGAATCACCCCATTCAAGTGAAAGGGAGAAGCACTGTAGCTCTTGTAGAGAAGGATTAATTTTACAAGCAAGAGGGTCTTGCACCTTCTTAAGCAATGTGAACTCTGTTAGTTTTTGAAAGGAACGCTGCCTAACTTTCAGGGTTTTCATGTGTGAGGAACATAAACGTTGTGCAAAATCACCGCATACAAGCAAATGGGAGAAAAACTGCAGGTTTGTAAAAGAATCTTTAATGTTAGAAAAAAGAGGGTCTAGCACCATGGTTAGTATTGTGAATCTATTTTGCTCTTGAAAGGAATTCTGCCTACTTAGCACTGTTTTCCTGGATGAGCAATATCACTTTTGTGTTGAATCACCCCATTCAAGTGAATTGGGGAAGCCCTGTAGCACTTGTAAGAGAACGATTAACTTTACAAGCAAGAGTGTCTTGCACCTTGCTAAGCATGCTGAACTGTGTTAGTTTTTGAAAGGAATGCTGCTAACCTTCAGCCCTTTCATGGGTGAGGAACATAAACTTTGTGCAAAATCACCGCATACAAGTGAATGGGAGAAATACTGCAGATTTGTAAGAGAATCCTTCATGTTAGAAACAAGAGGGTCTAGCAACATGGTTAGTATGGTGAATTCAGTCTGCTCTTTAAAGGAGTACTGCCTACCTCTCAGTGTTTTCCTGGATCAGCAACATCACCTTTCTGCTGAATCTCCCCATTCAAGTGAGTGGGAGAAGCACTGCAGCTCTTATAAGAGAAGCAGTAATGTGCCAAGCAAGAGGGAATTTCACCTTGTTAAGCATGGTGAACTGAGGTAGCTTTTGAAAGGAACGCTGAGCAACTGTCAGCGTTTTCATGGGTGAGGATCATCAACTTTGTGCAAAATCACCACATACACTAAATGGGAGAAAACCTGCAGTTTTCTAAGAGAATCCTTAATGTTAGAAGTAAGAGGGTCTAGAAACTCGGTTACTATGGTGAATTCAGTTTGCTCTTTAAAGGAGTACTGCATTCATCTCTGTGTTTTCCTGGATGAGCTATATCACCTTTGTGTTGAATCACCCCACTCAAGTGAAAGGGAGAAGCAGTGCAGCTCTTGTAAGAGAAGCATTAATATTAAAAGCAAGAGGGTCTTGCACCTTGTTAAGCATGGTGAACTGAGCTAGTTTTTAAGAGGAACGCTACCTAACTTTCAGTGTTTTCATGGGTGAGGAACATAAACTTTGTGCAAAATCACCACATAAAAGTAAATGGGAGAAAAACTGTAGCTTTTGTAAGAGATTCCCTAATGGTAGAAACAAGAGGGTCTAGCAACTTGGTTAATATTGTGAATTCAGTTTGCTCTTTAAAGGAGTATTGCGTAAAGCTCAGTGTTTTCCTGGATGAGCAACATCACCTTTCTGCTGAGTCACCCCATTCAAGTGAACAGGAGAATCACTGCAGCTCTGTAAGAGAACCATTAGTGTTACAAGCAAGAGGGCCTTTCACCTTGTTATGCATGGTGAACCGAGTTAGCATTTGAAAAGAACGCTTCCTTACTGTCAGCGTTTTCAAAGGTGAAGAATATCAACTTTGTGCAAAACAGCCTCTTTCAAGTGAAGGGAGAAAAAGTGTAGCTTTTCTAAGAAAACAATTAATGTTAGAAGCAAGATGATTTAGCAGCATGTTTAAGTTTGAGAATTGAGTGTGCTGTTTAAGGCAATACGCTCTCCCTCTCAGTGTTTCCATGGGTGAGGAACCTCATCTTTGTGCATAAGGAGAGCACACAAGTGAATGGGAGAAAAACTGCAGTTTTTTAAGAGAATCCTTTTAAGTTATAAACAAGATGGTCTAGCAACTTGGTTAATATTGTGAATTCAGTTTGCTGTTTAAAGGAGTACTGAATACTTCTCAGTGTATTCCTGGATCAGCAACATCACCTTTCTGCTGAATCTCCCCATTCAAGTGAAAGGGAGAAGCACTGCAGCTCTTGTAAGAGAAGCATTAATGTTACAAGCAAGAGGGCCTTGCACCTTGTTAAGCATGCTGAACTGAGTTAGCTTTTGAAAGGAACACTGCCCAATTGTCAGCGTTCTCATGGGTGAGGATCGTCAACTTTGTGCAAAATCTCTGCATACCAGTAAATGGGAGAAAAACTGCAGGTTTCTAAGAGAATCTTTAACGTTAGAAACAAGAGGGTCTAGCAACTTGGTTAATATATTGAATTCAGTTTGCTCTTTAAAGGAGTACTGAATACCTCTCAGTGCTTTCCTGGAGGAGCGACATCACCTTTGTGCAGAATCACCCCTTTCAAGTGAAAGGGAGGAGCATTGCAGCTCTTGTAAGAGAGGCATTAATGTTACAAGCAAGAGGGCCTGGCACCTTGTTAAGCATGGTGTGCTAAGTTAGCTTTTGAAAGGAACGCCGCCTAACTGTCTGCAATTTCATGGGTGAGGAATATCAACTTTGTGCAAAATCACCACATACAAGTAAAGGGCAGAAAAACTGCAGATTTGTAGGAGAATCCTTCATGTTAGAAACAAGAGGGTCTAGCAACATGGTTAGTATGGTGAATTCAGTTTGCTTTTTAAAGGAGTACTGCCTACCTCTCAGTGTTTTCCTGGATCAGCAACATCAACTTTCTGCTGAATCTCCCCATTCAAGTGAATGGGAGAAGCACTGCACCTCTTATAAGAGAAGCATTAATGTTCCAAGCAAGAGGGAATTTCACCTTGTTAAGCATGGTGAACTGAGGTAGCTTTTGAAAGGAACGCTGCCCAACTGTCAGTGTTTTCATGGGTGAGGATCATCAACTTTGTGCAAAATCACCACATACACTAAATGGGAGAAAACCTGCAGTTTTCTAAGAGAATCCTTCATGTTAGAAGTAAGAGGGTCTAGAAACTCGGTTACTATGGTGAATTCAGTTTGCTCTTTAAAGAAGTACTGCGTTCCTGTCAGTGTTTTCCTGGATGAACAATATCACCTTTGTGTAGAATCACCCCATTCAACTGAAAGGGAGAAGCACTGTAGCTCTTGTAGAGAAGGATTAATTTTACAAGCAAGAGGGTCTTGCACCTTGTTAAGCTTGGTGAACTCTGTTAGTTTTTGAAAGGAACGCTGCCTAACTTTCAGCGTTTTCATGTGTGAGGAACATAAACTTTGTGCAAAATCACCGCATACAAGTGAATGGGAGAAAAACTGCAGTTTTTGTAAGAGCATCCTGAATGTTAGAAACAAGAGGGTCTAGCAACTTTGTCAGTATCGTGAAGTCAGTTTGCTCTATAAAGGAGTACTGCTTACCTGCCAGTGTTTTCCTGGATCAGCAACATCACCTTGCTGCTGAATCTCCCCATTCAAGTGAAAGGGAGAATCACTGCAGCTTTGTAAGAGAAGCATTAATGTTACAAGCAAGATGGTGCTGCACCTTGTTAAGAATGGTGAACTGTGTTAGTTTTTGAAAGGAACACTGCCTAACTTTCAGCGTTTTCATGTGTGAGGATCATAAACACTGTGCAAAATCAGCGCATACAAGTGAATGGGAGAAAAACTGCACTTTTTGAAAGACATTCCTTAATGTTAGAAACCAGAAGGTCTAGCAACTTGGTTCATATTGTGAATTCAGTTTGCTACTTAAAGGAGTACTGCCTACCTCTCAGTGTTTTCCTGGATGAGCAACATCACCTTTGTGTTGAATCACCCCATTCAAGTGAAAGGGAGAAGCACTGTAGCTCTTGTAGAGAAGGATTAATTTTACAAGCAAGAGGGTCTTGCACCTTCTTAAGCAATGTGAACTCTGTTAGTTTTTGAAAGGAACGCTGCCTAACTTTCAGGGTTTTCATGTGTGAGGAACATAAACGTTGTGCAAAATCACCGCATACAAGCAAATGGGAGAAAAACTGCAGGTTTGTAAAAGAATCTTTAATGTTAGAAAAAAGAGGGTCTAGCACCATGGTTAGTATTGTGAATCTATTTTGCTCTTGAAAGGAATTCTGCCTACTTAGCACTGTTTTCCTGGATGAGCAATATCACTTTTGTGTTGAATCACCCCATTCAAGTGAATTGGGGAAGCCCTGTAGCACTTGTAAGAGAACGATTAACTTTACAAGCAAGAGTGTCTTGCACCTTGCTAAGCATGCTGAACTGTGTTAGTTTTTGAAAGGAATGCTGCTAACCTTCAGCCCTTTCATGGGTGAGGAACATAAACTTTGTGCAAAATCACCGCATACAAGTGAATGGGAGAAATACTGCAGATTTGTAAGAGAATCCTTCATGTTAGAAACAAGAGGGTCTAGCAACATGGTTAGTATGGTGAATTCAGTCTGCTCTTTAAAGGAGTACTGCCTACCTCTCAGTGTTTTCCTGGATCAGCAACATCACCTTTCTGCTGAATCTCCCCATTCAAGTGAGTGGGAAAAGCACTGCAGCTCTTATAAGAGAAGCAGTAATGTTCCAAGCAAGAGGGAATTTCATCTTGTTAAGCATGGTGAACTGAGGTAGCTTTTGAAAGGAACGCTGAGCAACTGTCAGCGTTTTCATGGGTGAGGATCATCAACTTTGTGCAAAATCACCACATACACTAAATGGGAGAAAACCTGCAGTTTTCTAAGAGAATCCTTAATGTTAGAAGTAAGAGGGTCTAGAAACTCGGTTACTATGGTGAATTCAGTTTGCTCTTTAAAGGAGTACTGCATTCATCTCTGTGTTTTCCTGGATGAGCTATATCACCTTTGTGTTGAATCACCCCACTCAAGTGAAAGGGAGAAGCAGTGCAGCTCTTGTAAGAGAAGCATTAATATTAAAAGCAAGAGGGTCTTTCACCTTGTTAAGCATGGTGAACTGAGCTAGTTTTTAAGAGGAACGCTGCCTAACTTTCAGTGTTTTCATGGGTGAGGAACATAAACTTTTTGCAAAATCACCACATAAAAGTAAATGGGAGAAAAACTGTAGCTTTTGTAAGAGATTCCCTAATGGTAGAAACAAGAGGGTCTAGCAACTTGGTTAATATTGTGAATTCAGTTTGCTCTTTAAAGGAGTATTGCGTAAAGCTCAGTGTTTTCCTGGATGAGCAACATCACCTTTCTGCTGAGTCACCCCATTCAAGTGAACAGGAGAATCACTGCAGCTCTGTAAGAGAACCATTAGTGTTACAAGCAAGAGGGCCTTTCACCTTGTTATGCATGGTGAACCGAGTTAGCATTTGAAAAGAACGCTTCCTTACTGTCAGCGTTTTCAAAGGTGAAGAATATCAACTTTGTGCAAAACAGCCTCTTTCAAGTGAAGGGAGAAAAAGTGTAGCTTTTCTAAGAAAACAATCAATGTTAGAAGCAAGATGATTTAGCAGCATGTTTAACTTTGAGAATTGAGTGTGCTGTTTAAGGCAATATGCTCTCCCTCTCAGTGTTTCCATGGGTGAGGAACCTCATCTTTGTGCATAAGGAGAGCACACAAGTGAATGGGAGAAAAACTGCAGTTTTTTAAGAGAATCCTTTTAAGTTATAAACAAGATGGTCTAGCAACTTGGTTAATATTGTGAATTCAGTTTGCTGTTTAAAGGAGTACTGAATACTTCTCAGTGTATTCCTGGATCAGCAACATCACCTTTCTGCTGAATCTCCCCATTCAAGTGAAAGGGAGAAGCACTGCAGCTCTTGTAAGAGAAGCATTAATGTTACAAGCAAGAGGGCCTTGCACCTTGTTAAGCATGCTGAACTGAGTTAGCTTTTGAAAGGAACACTGCCCAATTGTCAGCGTTCTCATGGGTGAGGATCGTGAACTTTGTGCAAAATCTCTGCATACCAGTAAATGGGAGAAAAACTGCAGGTTTCTAAGAGAATCTTTAACGTTAGAAACAAGAGGGTCTAGCAACTTGGTTAATATATTGAATTCAGTTTGCTCTTTAAAGGAGTACTGAATACCTCTCAGTGCTTTCCTGGAGGAGCGACATCACCTTTGTGCAGAATCACCCCTTTCAAGTGAAAGGGAGGAGCATTGCAGCTCTTGTAAGAGAGGCATTAATGTTACAAGCAAGAGGGCCTGGCACCTTGTTAAGCATGGTGAGCTAAGTTAGCTTTTGAAAGGAACGCCGCCTACCTGTCTGCAATTTCATGGGTGAGGAATATCAACTTTGTGCAAAATCACCACATACAAGTAAAGGGCAGAAAAATTGCAGATTTGTAAGAGAATCCTTCATGTTAGAAACAAGAGGGTCTAGCAACATGGTTAGTATGGTGAATTCAGTTTGCTTTTTAAAGGAGTACTGCTACCTCTCAGTGTTTTCCTGGATCAGCAACATCAACTTTCTGCTGAATCTCCCCATTCAAGTGAATGGGAGAAGCACTGCAGCTCTTATAAGAGAAGCATTAATGTTCCAAGCAAGAGGGAATTTCACCTTGTTAAGCATGGCGAACTGAGGTAGCTTTTGAAAGGAACGCTGCCCAACTGTCAGTGTTTTCATGGGTGAGGATCATCAACTTTGTGCAAAATCACCACATACACTAAATGGGAGAAAACCTGCAGTTTTCTAAGAGAATCCTTCATGTTAGAAACAAGAGGGTCTAGAAACTCGGTTACTATGGTGAATTCAGTTTGCTCTTTAAAGAAGTACTGCGTTCCTCTCAGTGTTTTCCTGGATGAACAATATCACCTTTGTGTAGAATCACCCCATTCAACTGAAAGGGAGAAGCACTGTAGCTCTTGTAGAGAAGGATTAATTTTACAAGCAAGAGGGTCTTGCACCTTGTTAAGCTTGGTGAACTCTGTTAGTTTTTGAAAGGAACGCTGCCTAACTTTCAGCGTTTTCATGTGTGAGGAACATAAACTTTGTGCAAAATCACCGCATACAAGTGAATGGGAGAAAAACTGCAGTTTTTGTAAGAGCATCCTGAATGTTAGAAACAAGAGGGTCTAGCAACATTGTCAGTATCGTGAATTCAGTTTGCTCTCTAAAGGAGTACTGCTTACCTCCCAGTGTTTTCCTGGATCAGCAACATCACCTTGCTGCTGAATCTCCCCATTCAAGTGAAAGGGAGAATCACTGCAGCTTTGTAAGAGAAGCATTAATGTTACAAGCAAGATTGTGCTGCACCTTGTTAAGAATGGTGAACTGTGTTAGTTTTTGAAAGGAACGCTGCCTAACTTTCAGCGTTTTCATGTGTGAGGATCATAAACACTGTGCAAAATCAGCGCATACAAGTGAATGGGAGAAAAACTGCACTTTTTGAAAGACATTCCTTAATGTTAGAAACAAGAAGGTCTAGCAACTTGGTTCATATTGTGAATTCAGTTTGCTACTTAAAGGAGTACTGCCTACCTCTCAGTGTTTTCCTGGATGAGCAACATCACCTTTGTGTTGAATCACCCCATTCAAGTGAAAGGGAGAAGCACTGTAGCTCTTGTAGAGAAGGATTAATTTTACAAGCAAGAGGGTCTTGCACCTTCTTAAGCAATGTGAACTCTGTTAGTTTTTGAAAGGAACGCTGCCTAACTTTCAGGGTTTTCATGTGTGAGGAACATAAACGTTGTGCAAAATCACCGCATACAAGCAAATGGGAGAAAAACTGCAGGTTTGTAAAAGAATCTTTAATGTTAGAAAAAAGAGGGTCTAGCACCATGGTTAGTATTGTGAATCTATTTTGCTCTTGAAAGGAATTCTGCCTACTTAGCACTGTTTTCCTGGATGAGCAATATCACTTTTGTGTTGAATCACCCCATTCAAGTGAATTGGGGAAGCCCTGTAGCACTTGTAAGAGAACGATTAACTTTACAAGCAAGAGTGTCTTGCACCTTGCTAAGCATGCTGAACTGTGTTAGTTTTTGAAAGGAATGCAGCTAACCTTCAGCCCTTTCATGGGTGAGGAACATAAAGTTTGTGCAAAATCACCGCATACAAGTGAATGGGAGAAATACTGCAGATTTGTAAGAGAATCCTTCATGTTAGAAACAAGAGGGTCTAGCAACATGGTTAGTATGGTGAATTCAGTCTGCTCTTTAAAGGAGTACTGCCTACCTCTCAGTGTTTTCCTGGATCAGCAACATCACCTTTCTGCTGAATCTCCCCATTCAAGTGAGTGGGAGAAGCACTGCAGCTCTTATAAGAGAAGCAGTAATGTTCCAAGCAAGAGGGAATTTCACCTTGTTAAGCATGGTGAACTGAGGTAGCTTTTGAAAGGAACGCTGAGCAACTGTCAGCGTTTTCATGGGTGAGGATCATCAACTTTGTGCAAAATCACCACATACACTAAATGGGAGAAAACCTGCAGTTTTCTAAGAGAATCCTTAATGTTAGAAGTAAGAGTGTCTAGAAACTCGGTTACTATGGTGAATTCAGTTTGCTCTTTAAAGGAGTACTGCATTCATCTCTGTGTTTTCCTGGATGAGCTATATCACCTTTGTGTTGAATCACCCCACTCAAGTGAAAGGGAGAAGCAGTGCAGCTCTTGTAAGAGAAGCATTAATATTAAAAGCAAGAGGGTCTTGCACCTTGTTAAGCATGGTGAACTGAGCTAGTTTTTAAGAGGAACGCTACCTAACTTTCAGTGTTTTCATGGGTGAGGAACATAAACTTTGTGCAAAATCACCACATAAAAGTAAATGGGAGAAAAACTGTAGCTTTTGTAAGAGATTCCCTAATGGTAGAAACAACAGGGTCTAGCAACTTGGTTAATATTGTGAATTCAGTTTGCTCTTTAAAGGAGTATTGCGTAAAGCTCAGTGTTTTCCTGGATGAGCAACATCACCTTTCTGCTGAGTCACCCCATTCAAGTGAACAGGAGAATCACTGCAGCTCTGTAAGAGAACCATTAGTGTTACAAGCAAGAGGGCCTTTCACCTTGTTATGCATGGTGAACCGAGTTAGCATTTGAAAAGAACGCTTCCTTACTGTCAGCGTTTTCAAAGGTGAAGAATATCAACTTTGTGCAAAACAGCCTCTTTCAAGTGAAGGGAGAAAAAGTGTAGCTTTTCTAAGAAAACAATTAATGTTAGAAGCAAGATGATTTAGCAGCATGTTTAAGTTTGAGAATTGAGTGTGCTGTTTAAGGGAATACGCTCTCCCTCTCAATGTTTCCATGGGTGAGGAACCTCATCTTTGTGCATAAGGAGAGCACACAAGTGAATGGGAGAAAAACTGCAGTTTTTTAAGAGAATCCTTTTAAGTTATAAACAAGATGGTCTAGCAACTTGGTTAATATTGTGAATTCAGTTTGCTCTATAAAGGAGTACTGCTTACCTGCCAGTGTATTCCTGGATCAGCAACATCACCTTGCTGCTGAATCTCCCCATTCAAGTGAAAGGGAGAATCACTGCAGCTTTGTAAGAGAAGCATTAATGTTACAAGCAAGATGGTGCTGCACCTTGTTAAGAATGGTGAACTGTGTTAGTTTTTGAAAGGAACACTGCCTAACTTTCAGCGTTTTCATGTGTGAGGATCATAAACACTGTGCAAAATCAGCGCATACAAGTGAATGGGAGAAAAACTGCACTTTTTGAAAGACATTCCTTAATGTTAGAAACAAGAAGGTCTAGCAACTTGGTGCATATTGTGAATTCAGTTTGCTACTTAAAGGAGTACTGCCTACCTCTCAGTGTTTTCCTGGATGAGCAACATCACCTTTGTGTTGAATCACCCCATTCAAGTGAAAGGGAGAAGCACTGTAGCTCTTGCAGAGAAGGATTAATTTTACAAGCAAGAGGGTCTTGCACCTTCTTAAGCAATGTGAACTCTGTTAGTTTTTGAAAGGAACGCTGCCTAACTTTCAGGGTTTTCATGTGTGAGGAACATAAACGTTGTGCAAAATCACCGCATACAAGCAAATGGGAGAAAAACTGCAGGTTTGTAAAAGAATCTTTAATGTTAGAAAAAAGAGGGTCTAGCACCATGGTTAGTATTGTGAATCTATTTTGCTCTTGAAAGGAATTCTGCCTACTTAGCACTGTTTTCCTGGATGAGCAATATCACTTTTGTGTTGAATCACCCCATTCAAGTGAAATGGGGAAGCCCTGTAGCACTTGTAAGAGAACGATTAACTTTACAAGCAAGAGTGTCTTGCACCTTGCTAAGCATGCTGAACTGTGTTAGTTTTTGAAAGGAATGCTGCTAACCTTCAGCCCTTTCATGGGTGAGGAACATAAAGTTTGTGCAAAATCACCGCATACAAGTGAATGGGAGAAATACTGCAGATTTGTAAGAGAATCCTTCATGTTAGAAACAAGAGGGTCTAGCAACATGGTTAGTATGGTGAATTCAGTCTGCTCTTTAAAGGAGTACTGCCTACCTCTCAGTGTTTTCCTGGATCAGCAACATCACCTTTCTGCTGAATCTCCCCATTCAAGTGAGTGGGAGAAGCACTGCAGCTCTTATAAGAGAAGCAGTAATGTTCCAAGCAAGAGGGAATTTCATCTTGTTAAGCATGGTGAACTGAGGTAGCTTTTGAAAGGAACGCTGAGCAACTGTCAGCGTTTTCATGGGTGAGGATCATCAACTTTGTGCAAAATCACCACATACACTAAATGGGAGAAAACCTGCAGTTTTCTAAGAGAATCCTTAATGTTAGAAGTAAGAGGGTCTAGAAACTCGGTTACTATGGTGAATTCAGTTTGCTCTTTAAAGGAGTACTGCATTCATCTCTGTGTTTTCCTGGATGAGCTATATCACCTTTGTGTTGAATCACCCCACTCAAGTGAAAGGGAGAAGCAGTGCAGCTCTTGTAAGAGAAGCATTAATATTAAAAGCAAGAGGGTCTTGCACCTTGTTAAGCATGGTGAACTGAGCTAGTTTTTAAGAGGAACGCTGCCTAACTTTCAGTGTTTTCATGGGTGAGGAACATAAACTTTTTGCAAAATCACCACATAAAAGTAAATGGGAGAAAAACTGTAGCTTTTGTAAGAGATTCCCTAATGGTAGAAACAAGAGGGTCTAGCAACTTGGTTAATATTGTGAATTCAGTTTGCTCTTTAAAGGAGTATTGCGTAAAGCTCAGTGTTTTCCTGGATGAGCAACATCACCTTTCTGCTGAGTCACCCCATTCAAGTGAACAGGAGAATCACTGCAGCTCTGTAAGAGAACCATTAGTGTTACAAGCAAGAGGGCCTTTCACCTTGTTATGCATGGTGAACCGAGTTAGCATTTGAAAAGAACGCTTCCTTACTGTCAGCGTTTTCAAAGGTGAAGAATATCAACTTTGTGCAAAACAGCCTATTTCAAGTGAAGGGAGAAAAAGTGTAGCTTTTCTAAGAAAACAATTAATGTTAGAAGCAAGATGATTTAGCAGCATGTTTAAGTTTGAGAATTGAGTGTGCTGTTTAAGGCAATACGCTCTCCCTCTCAGTGTTTCCATGGGTGAGGAACCTCATCTTTGTGCATAAGGAGAGCACACAAGTGAATGGGAGAAAAACTGCAGTTTTTTAAGAGAATCCTTTTAAGTTATAAACAAGATGGTCTAGCAACTTGGTTAATATTGTGAATTCAGTTTGCTGTTTAAAGGAGTACTGAATACTTCTCAGTGTATTCCTGGATCAGCAACATCACCTTTCTGCTGAATCTCCCCATTCAAGTGAAAGGGAGAAGCACTGCAGCTCTTGTAAGAGAAGCATTAATGTTACAAGCAAGAGGGCCTTGCACCTTGTTAAGCATGCTGAACTGAGTTAGCTTTTGAAAGGAACACTGCCCAATTGTCAGCGTTCTCATGGGTGAGGATCCTCAACTTTGTGCAAAATCTCTGCATACCAGTAAATGGGAGAAAAACTGCAGGTTTCTAAGAGAATCTTTAACGTTAGAAACAAGAGGGTCTAGCAACTTGGTTAATATATTGAATTCAGTTTGCTCTTTAAAGGAGTACTGAATACCTCTCAGTGCTTTCCTGGACGAGCGACATCACCTTTGTGCAGAATCACCCCTTTCAAGTGAAAGGGAGGAGCATTGCAGCTCTTGTAAGAGAAGCATTAATGTTACAAGCAAGAGGGCCTGGCACCTTGTTAAGCATGGTGAGCAAAGTTAGCTTTTGAAAGGAACGCCGCCTAACTGTCTGCAATTTCATGGGTGAGGAATATCAACTTTGTGCAAAATCACCACATACAAGTAAAGGGCAGAAAAACTGCAGATTTGTAGGAGAATCTTTCATGTTAGAAACAAGAGGGTCTAGCAACATGGTTAGTATGGTGAATTCAGTCTGCTCTTTAAAGGAGTACTGCCTACCTCTCAGTGTTTTCCTGGATCAGCAACATCACCTTTCTGCTGAATCTCCCCATTCAAGTGAGTGGGAGAAGCACTGCAGCTCTTATAAGAGAAGCAGTAATGTTCCAAGCAAGAGGGAATTTCACCTTGTTAAGCATGGTGAACTGAGGTAGCTTTTGAAAGGAACGCTGAGCAACTGTCAGCGTTTTCATGGGTGAGGATCATCAACTTTGTGCAAAATCACCACATACACTAAATGGGAGAAAACCTGCAGTTTTCTAAGAGAATCCTTAATGTTAGAAGTAAGAGGGTCTAGAAACTCGGTTACTATGGTGAATTCAGTTTGCTCTGTAAAGGAGTACTGCATTCATCTCTGTGTTTTCCTGGATGAGCTATATCACCTTTGTGTTGAATCACCCCACTCAAGTGAAAGGGAGAAGCAGTGCAGCTCTTGTAAGAGAAGCATTAATATTAAAAGCAAGAGGGTCTTGCACCTTGTTAAGCATGGTGAACTGAGCTAGTTTTTAAGAGGAACGCTGCCTAACTTTCAGTGTTTTCATGGGTGAGGAACATAAACTTTTTGCAAAATCACCACATAAAAGTAAATGGGAGAAAAACTGTAGCTTTTGTAAGAGATTCATAAATGGTAGAAACAAGAGGGTCTAGCAACTTGGTTAATATTGTGAATTCAGTTTGCTCTTTAAAGGAGTATTGCGTAAAGCTCAGTGTTTTCCTGGATGAGCAACATCACCTTTCTGCTGAGTCACCCCATTCAAGTGAACAGGAGAATCACTGCAGCTCTGTAAGACAACCATTAGTGTTACAAGCAAGAGGGCCTTTCACCTTGTTATGCATGGTGAACCGAGTTAGCATTTGAAAAGAACGCTTCCTTACTGTCAGCGTTTTCAAAGGTGAAGAATATCAACTTTGTGCAAAACAGCCTCTTTCAAGTGAAGGGAGAAAAAGTGTAGCTTTTCTAAGAAAACAATCAATGTTAGAAGCAAGATGATTTAGCAGCATGTTTAAGTTTGAGAATTGAGTGTGCTGTTTAAGGAAATACGCTCTCCCTCTCAGTGTTTCCAGGGTGAGGAACCTCATCTTTGTGCATAAGGAGAGCACACAAGTGAATGGGAGAAAAACTGCAGTTTTTTAAGAGAATCCTTTTAAGTTATAAACAAGATGGTCTAGCAACTTGGTTAATATTGTGAATTCAGTGTGCTGTTTAAAGGAGTACTGAATACTTCTCAGTGTATTCCTGGATCAGCAACATCACCTTTCTGCTGAATCTCCCCATTCAAGTGAAAGGGAGAAGCACTGCAGCTCTTGTAAGAGAAGCATTAATGTTACAAGCAAGAGGGCCTTGCACCTTGTTAAGCATGCTGAACTGAGTTAGCTTTTGAAAGGAACACTGCCCAATTGTCAGCGTTCTCATGGGTGAGGATCGTCAACTTTGTGCAAAATCTCTGCCTACCAGTAAATGGGAGAAAAACTGCAGGTTTCTAAGAGAATCTTTAACGTTAGAAACAAGAGGGTCTAGCAACTTGGTTAATATATTGAATTCAGTTTGCTCTTTAAAGGAGTACTGAATACCTCTTAGTGCTTTTCTGGAGGAGCGACATCACCTTTGTGCAGAATCACCCCTTTCAAGTGAAAGGGAGGAGCATTGCAGCTCATGTAAGAGAGGCATTAATGTTACAAGCAAGAGGGAATTTCACCTTGTTAAGCATGGTGAACTGAGGTAGCTTTTGAAAGGAACGCTGCCCAACTGTCAGTGTTTTCATGGGTGAGGATCATCAACTTTGTGCAAAATCACCACATACACTAAATGGGAGAAAACCTGCAGTTTTCTAAGAGAATCCTTCATGTTAGAAACAAGAGGGTCTAGAAACTCGGTTACTATGGTGAATTCAGTTTGCTCTTTAAAGAAGTACTGCGTTCCTCTCAGTGTTTTCCTGGATGAACAATATCACCTTTGTGTAGAATCACCCCATTCAAGTGAAAGGGAGAAGCACTGTAGCTCTTGTAGAGAAGGATTAATTTTACAAGCAAGAGGGTCTTGCACCTTGTTAAGCTTGGTGAACTCTGTTAGTTTTTGAAAGGAACGCTGCCTAACTTTCAGCGTTTTCATGTGTGAGGAACATAAACTTTGTGCAAAATCACCGCATACAAGTGAATGGGAGAAAAACTGCAGTTTTTGTAAGAGCATCCTGAATGTTAGAAACAAGAGGGTCTAGCAACATTGTAAGTATCGTGAATTCAGTTTGCTCTCTAAAGGAGTACTGCTTACCTGCCAGTGTTTTCCTGGATCAGCAACATCACCTTGCTGCTGAATCTCCCCATTCAAGTGAAAGGGAGAATCACTGCAGCTTTGTAAGAGAAGCATTAATGTTACAAGCAAGATGGTGCTGCACCTTGTTAAGAATGGTGAACTGTGTTAGTTTTTGAAAGGAACGCTGCCTAACTTTCAGCGTTTTCATGTGTGAGGATCATAAACACTGTTCAAAATCAGCGCATACAAGTGAATGGGAGAAAAACTGCACTTTTTGAAAGACATTCCTTAATGTTAGAAACAAGAAGGTCTAGCAACTTGGTTCATATTGTGGATTCAGTTTGCTACTTAAAGGAGTACTGCCTACCTCTCAGTGTTTTCCTGGATGAGCAACATCACCTTTGTGTTGAATCACCCCATTCAAGTGAAAGGGAGAAGCACTGTAGCTCTTGTAGAGAAGGATTAATTTTACAAGCAAGAGGGTCTTGCACCTTCTTAAGCAATGTGAACTCTGTTAGTTTTTGAAAGGAACGCTGCCTAACTTTCAGGGTTTTCATGTGTGAGGAACATAAACGTTGTGCAAAATCACCGCATACAAGCAAATGGGAGAAAAACTGCAGGTTTGTAAAAGAATCTTTAATGTTAGAAAAAAGAGGGTCTAGCACCATGGTTAGTATTGTGAATCTATTTTGCTCTTGAAAGGAATTCTGCCTACTTAGCACTGTTTTCCTGGATGAGCAATATCACTTTTGTGTTGAATCACCCCATTCAAGTGAATTGGGGAAGCCCTGTAGCACTTGTAAGAGAACGATTAACTTTACAAGCAAGAGTGTCTTGCACCTTGCTAAGCATGCTGAACTGTGTTAGTTTTTGAAAGGAATGCTGCCTAACCTTCAGCCCTTTCATGGGTGAGGAACATAAAGTTTGTGCAAAATCACCGCATACAAGTGAAAGGGAGAAATACTGCAGATTTGTAAGAGAATCCTTCATGTTAGAAACAAGAGGGTCTAGCAACATGGTTAGTATGGTGAATTCAGTCTGCTCTTTAAAGGAGTACTGCCTACCTCTCAGTGTTTTCCTGGATCAGCAACATCACCTTTCTGCTGAATCTCCCCATTCAAGTGAGTGGGTGAAGCACTGCAGCTCTTATAAGAGAAGCAGTAATGTTCCAAGCAAGAGGGAATTTCACCTTGTTAAGCATGGTGAACTGAGGTAGCTTTTGAAAGGAACGCTGAGCAACTGTCAGCGTTTTCATGGGTGAGGATCATCAACTTTGTGCAAAATCACCTCATACACTAAATGGGAGAAAACCTGCAGTTTTCTAAGAGAATCCTTAATGTTAGAAGTAAGAGGGTCTAGAAACTCGGTTACTATGGTGAATTCAGTTTCCTCTTTAAAGGAGTACTGCATTCATCTCTGTGTTTTCCTGGATGAGCTATATCACCTTTGTGTTGAATCACCCCACTCAAGTGAAAGGGAGAAGCAGTGCAGCTCTTGTAAGAGAAGCATTAATATTAAAAGCAAGAGGGTCTTGCACCTTGTTAAGCATGGTGAACTGAGCTAGTTTTTAAGAGGAACGCTGCCTAACTTTCAGTGTTTTCATGGGTGAGGAACATAAACTTTGTGCAAAATCACCACATAAAAGTAAATGGGAGAAAAACTGTAGCTTTTGTAAGAGATTCCCTAATGGTAGAAACAAGAGGGTTAATATTGTGAATTCAGTTTGCTCTTTAAAGGAGTATTGCGTAAAGCTCAGTGTTTTCCTGGATGAGCAACATCACCTTTCTGCTGAGTCACCCCATTCAAGTGAACAGGAGAATCACTGCAGCTCTGTAAGAGAAGCATTAGTGTTACAAGCAAGAGGGCCTTTCACCTTGTTATGCATGGTGAACTGAGTTAGCATTTGAAAAGACCGCTTCCTGACTGTCAGCGTTTTCAAAGGTGAAGAATATCAACTTTGTGCAAAACAGCCTCTTTCAAGTGAAGGGAGAAAAAGTGTAGCTTTTCTAAGAAAACAATCAATGTTAGAAGCAAGATGATTTAGCAGCATGTTTAAGTTTGAGAATTGAGTGTGCTGTTTAAGGCAATACGCTCTCCCTCTCAGTGTTTCCATGGGTGAGGAACCTCATCTTTGTGCATAAGGAGAGCACACAAGTGAATGGGAGAAAAACTGCAGTTTTTTAAGAGAATCCTTTTAAGTTATAAACAAGATGGTCTAGCAACTTGGTTAATATTGTGAATTCAGTTTGCTGTTTAAAGGAGTACTGAATACTTCTCAGTGTATTCCGGGATCAGCAACATCACCTTTCTGCTGAATCTCCCCATTCAAGTGAAAGGGAGAAGCACTGCAGCTCTTGTAAGAGAAGCATTAATGTTACAAGCAAGAGGGCCTTGCACCTTGTTAAGCATGCTGAACTGAGTTAGCTTTTGAAAGGAACACTGCCCAATTGTCAGCGTTCTCATGGGTGAGGATCGTCAACTTTGTGCAAAATCTCTGCATACCAGTAAATGGGAGAAAAACTGCAGGTTTCTAAGAGAATCTTTAACGTTAGAAACAAGAGGGTCTAGCAACTTGGTTAATATATTGAATTCAGTTTGCTCTTTAAAGGAGTACTGAATACCTCTCAGTGCTTTCCTGGAGGAGCGACATCACCTTTGTGCAGAATCACCCCTTTCAAGTGAAAGGGAGGAGCATTGCAGCTCTTGTAAGAGAGGCATTAATGTTACAAGCAAGAGGGCCTGGCACCTTGTTAAGCATGGTGAGCTAAGTTAGCTTTTGAAAGGAACGCCGCCTACCTGTCTGCAATTTCATGGGTGAGGAATATCAACTTTGTGCAAAATCACCACATACAAGTAAAGGGCAGAAAAACGGCAGATTTGTAGGAGAATCCTTCATGTTAGAAACAAGAGGGTCTAGCAACATGGTTAGTATGGTGAATTCAGTTTGCTTTTTAAAGGAGTACTGCCTACCTCTCAGTGTTTTCCTGGATCAGCAACATCAACTTTCTGCTGAATCTCCCCATTCAAGTGAATGGGAGAAGCACTGCAGCTCTTATAAGAGAAGCATTAATGTTCCAAGCAAGAGGGAATTTCACCTTGTTAAGCATGGTGAACTGAGGTAGCTTTTGAAAGGAACGCTGCCCAACTGTCAGTGTTTTCATGGGTGAGGATCATCAACTTTGTGCAAAATCACCACATACACTAAATGGGAGAAAACCTGCAGTTTTCTAAGAGAATCCTTCATGTTAGAAACAAGAGGGTCTAGAAACTCGGTTACTATGGTGAATTCAGTTTGCTCTTTAAAGAAGTACTGCGTTCCTCTCAGTGTTTTCCTGGATGAACAATATCACCTTTGTGTAGAATCACCCCATTCAACTGAAAGGGAGAAGCACTGTAGCTCTTGTAGAGAAGGATTAATTTTACAAGCAAGAGGGTCTTGCACCTTGTTAAGCTTGGTGAACTCTGTTAGTTTTTGAAAGGAACGCTGCCTAACTTTCAGCGTTTTCATGTGTGAGGAACATAAACTTTGTGCAAAATCACCGCATACAAGTGAATGGGAGAAAAACTGCAGTTTTTGTAAGAGCATCCTGAATGTTAGAAACAAGAGGGTCTAGCAACATTGTCAGTATCGTGAATTCAGTTTACTCTCTAAAGGAGTACTGCTTACCTCCCAGTGTTTTCCTGGATCAGCAACATCACCTTGCTGCTGAATCTCCCCATTCAAGTGAAAGGGAGAATCACTGCAGCTTTGTAAGAGAATCATTAATGTTACAAGCAAGATGGTGCTGCACCTTGTTAAGAATGGTGAACTGTGTTAGTTTTTGAAAGGAACGCTGCCTAACTTTCAGCGTTTTCATGTGTGAGGATCATAAACACTGTGCAAAATCAGCGCATACAAGTGAATGGGAGAAAAACTGCACTTTTTGAAAGACATTCCTTAATGTTAGAAACAAGAAGGTCTAGCAACTTGGTTCATATTGTGAATTCAGTTTGCTACTTAAAGGAGTACTGCCTACCTCTCAGTGTTTTCCTGGATGAGCAACATCACCTTTGTGTTGAATCACCCCATTCAAGTGAAAGGGAGAAGCACTGTAGCTCTTGTAGAGAAGGATTAATTTTACAAGCAAGAGGGTCTTGCACCTTCTTAAGCAATGTGAACTCTGTTAGTTTTTGAAAGGAACGCTGCCTAACTTTCAGGGTTTTCATGTGTGAGGAACATAAACGTTGTGCAAAATCACCGCATACAAGCAAATGGGAGAAAAACTGCAGGTTTGTAAAAGAATCTTTAATGTTAGAAAAAAGAGGGTCTAGCACCATGGTTAGTATTGTGAATCTATTTTGCTCTTGAAAGGAATTCTGCCTACTTAGCACTGTTTTCCTGGATGAGCAATATCACTTTTGTGTTGAATCACCCCATTCAAGTGAATTGGGGAAGCCCTGTAGCACTTGTAAGAGAACGATTAACTTTACAAGCAAGAGTGTCTTGCACCTTGCTAAGCATGCTGAACTGTGTTAGTTTTTGAAAGGAATGCTGCCTAACCTTCAGCCCTTTCATGGGTGAGGAACATAAAGTTTGTGCAAAATCACCGCATACAAGTGAAAGGGAGAAATACTGCAGATTTGTAAAAGAATCCTTCATGTTAGAAACAAGAGGGTCTAGCAACATGGTTAGTATGGTGAATTCAGTCTGCTCTTTAAAGGAGTACTGCCTACCTCTCAGTGTTTTCCTGGATCAGCAACATCACCTTTCTGCTGAATCTCCCCATTCAAGTGAGTGGGAGAAGCACTGCAGCTCTTATAAGAGAAGCAGTAATGTTCCAAGCAAGAGGGAATTTCACCTTGTTAAGCATGGTGAACTGAGGTAGCTTTTGAAAGGAACGCTGAGCAACTGTCAGCGTTTTCATGGGTGAGGATCATCAACTTTGTGCAAAATCACCACATACACTAAATGGGAGAAAACCTGCAGTTTTCTAAGAGAATCCTTAATGTTAGAAGTAAGAGGGTCTAGAAACTCGGTTACTATGGTGAATTCAGTTTGCTCTTTAAAGGAGTACTGCATTCATCTCTGTGTTTTCCTGGATGAGCTATATCACCTTTGTGTTGAATCACCCCACTCAAGTGAAAGGGAGAAGCAGTGCAGCTCTTGTAAGAGAAGCATTAATATTAAAAGCAAGAGGGTCTTGCACCTTGTTAAGCATGGTGAACTGAGCTAGTTTTTAAGAGGAACGCTGCCTAACTTTCAGTGTTTTCATGGGTGAGGAACATAAACTTTGTGCAAAATCACCACATAAAAGTAAATGGGAGAAAAACTGTAGCTTTTGTAAGAGATTCCCTAATGGTAGAAACAAGAGGGTCTAGCAACTTGGTTAATATTGTGAATTCAGTTTGCTCTTTAAAGGAGTATTGCGTAAAGCTCAGTGTTTTCCTGGATGAGCAACATCACCTTTCTGCTGAGTCACCCCATTCAAGTGAACAGGAGAATCACTGCAGCTCTGTAAGAGAAGCATTAGTGTTACAAGCAAGAGGGCCTTTCACCTTGTTATGCATGGTGAACCGAGTTAGCATTTGAAAAGAACGCTTCCTTACTGTCAGCGTTTTCAAAGGTGAAGAATATCAACTTTGTGCAAAACAGCCTCTTTCAAGTGAAGGGAGAAAAAGTGTAGCTTTTCTAAGAAAACAATCAATGTTAGAAGCAAGATGATTTAGCAGCATGTTTAAGTTTGAGAATTGAGTGTGCTGTTTAAGGCAATACGCTCTCCCTCTCAGTGTTTCCATGGGTGAGGAAAATCATCTTTGTGCATAAGGAGAGCACACAAGTGAATGGGAGAAAAACTGCAGTTTTTTAAGAGAATCCTTTTAAGTTATAAACAAGATGGTCTAGCAACTTGGTTAATATTGTGAATTCAGTTTGCTGTTTAAAGGAGTACTGAATACTTCTCAGTGTATTCCTGGATCAGCAACATCACCTTTCTGCTGAATCTCCCCATTCAAGTGAAAGGGAGAAGCACTGCAGCTCTTGTAAGAGAAGCATTAATGTTACAAGCAAGAGGGCCTTGCACCTTGTTAAGCATGCTGAACTGAGTTAGCTTTTGAAAGGAACACTGCCCAATTGTCAGCGTTCTCATGGGTGAGGATCGTCAACTTTGTGCAAAATCTCTGCATACCAGTAAATGGGAGAAAAACTGCAGGTTTCTAAGAGAATCTTTAACGTTAGAAACAAGAGAGTCTAGCAACTTGGTTAATATATGGAATTCAGTTTGCTCTTTAAAGGAGTACTGAATACCTCTCAGTGCTTTCCTGGAGGAGCGACATCACCTTTGTGCAGAATCACCCCTTTCAAGTGAAAGGGAGGAGCATTGCAGCTCTTGTAAGAGAGGCATTAATGTTACAAGCAAGAGGGCCTGGCACCTTGTTAAGCATGGTGAGCTAAGTTAGCTTTTGAAAGGAACGCCGCCTACCTGTCTGCAATTTCATGGGTGAGGAATATCAACTTTGTGCAAAATCACCACATACAAGTAAAGGGCAGAAAAACTGCAGATTTGTAGGAGAATCCTTCATGTTAGAAACAAGAGGGTCTAGCAACATGGTTAGTATGGTGAATTCAGTTTGCTTTTTAAAGGAGTACTGCCTACCTCTCAGTGTTTTCCTGGATCAGCAACATCAACTTTCTGCTGAATTTCCCCATTCAAGTGAATGGGAGAAGCACTGCAGCTCTTATAAGAGAAGCATTAATGTTCCAAGCAAGAGGGAATTTCACCTTGTTAAGCATGGTGAACTGAGGTAGCTTTTGAAAGGAACGCTGCCCAACTGTCAGTGTTTTCATGGGTGAGGATCATCAACTTTGTGCAAAATCACCACATACACTAAATGGGAGAAAACCTGCAGTTTTCTAAGAGAATCCTTCATGTTAGAAACAAGAGGGTCTAGAAACTCGGTTACTATGGTGAATTCAGTTTGCTCTTTAAAGAAGTACTGCGTTCCTCTCAGTGTTTTCCTGGATGAACAATATCACCTTTGTGTAGAATCACCCCATTCAAGTGAAAGGGAGAAGCACTGTAGCTCTTGTAGAGAAGGATTAATTTTACAAGCAAGAGGGTCTTGCACCTTGTTAAGCTTGGTGAACTCTGTTAGTTTTTGAAAGGAACGCTGCCTAACTTTCCGCGTTTTCATGTGTGAGGAACATAAACTTT
The DNA here is from genome assembly GCF_047511655.1 of Castor canadensis. Lineage (NCBI taxonomy): Eukaryota > Metazoa > Chordata > Mammalia > Rodentia > Castoridae > Castor > Castor canadensis. Next base: position 35,629,437 of record NC_133401.1, on the reverse strand, counting down.
GTGCAAAATCACCGCATACAAGTGAATGGGAGAAAAACTGCAGTTTTTGTAAGAGCATCCTGAATGTTAGAAACAAGAGGGTCTAGCAACATTGTCAGTATCGTGAATTCAGTTTGCTCTCTAAAGGAGTACTGCTTACCTCCCAGTGTTTTTCTGGATCAGCAACATCACCTTGCTGCTGAATCTCCCCATTCAAGTGAAAGGGAGAATCACTGCAGCTTTGTAAGAGAAGCATTAATGTTACAAGCAAGATTGTGCTGCACCTTGTTAAGAATGGTGAACTGTGTTAGTTTTTGAAAGGAACGCTGCCTAACTTTCAGCGTTTTCATGTGTGAGGATCATAAACACTGTGCAAAATCAGCGCATACAAGTGAATGGGAGAAAAACTGCACTTTTTGAAAGACATTCCTTAATGTTAGAAACAAGAAGGTCTAGCAACTTGGTTCATATTGTGAATTCAGTTTGCTACTTAAAGGAGTACTGCCTACCTCTCAGTGTTTTCCTGGATGAGCAACATCACCTTTGTGTTGAATCACCCCATTCAAGTGAAAGGGAGAAGCACTGTAGCTCTTGTAGAGAAGGATTAATTTTACAAGCAAGAGGGTCTTGCACCTTCTTAAGCAATGTGAACTCTGTTAGTTTTTGAAAGGAACGCTGCCTAACTTTCAGGGTTTTCATGTGTGAGGAACATAAACGTTGTGCAAAATCACCGCATACAAGCAAATGGGAGAAAAACTGCAGGTTTGTAAAAGAATCTTTAATGTTAGAAAAAACAGGGTCTAGCACCATGGTTAGTATTGTGAATCTATTTTGCTCTTGAAAGGAATTCTGCCTACTTAGCACCGTTTTCCTGGATGAGCAATATCACTTTTGTGTTGAATCACCCCATTCAAGTGAATTGGGGAAGCCCTGTAGCACTTGTAAGAGAACGATTAACTTTACAAGCAAGAGTGTCTTGCACCTTGCTAAGCATGCTGAACTGTGTTAGTTTTTGAAAGGAATGCTGCCTAACCTTCAGCCCTTTCATGGGTGAGGAACATAAAGTTTGTGCAAAATCACCGCATACAAGTGAATGGGAGAAATACTGCAGATTTGTAAGAGAATCCTTCATGTTAGAAACAAGAGGGTCTAGCAACATAGTTAGTATGGTGAATTCAGTCTGCTCTTTAAAGGAGTACTGCCTACCTCTCAGTGTTTTCCTGGATCAGCAACATCACCTTTCTGCTGAATCTCCCCATTCAAGTGAGTGGGAGAAGCACTGCAGCTCTTATAAGAGAAGCAGTAATGTTCCAAGCAAGAGGGAATTTCATCTTGTTAAGCATGGTGAACTGAGGTAGCTTTTGAAAGGAACGCTGAGCAACTGTCAGCGTTTTCATGGGTGAGGATCATCAACTTTGTGCAAAATCACCACATACACTAAATGGGAGAAAACCTGCAGTTTTCTAAGAGAATCCTTAATGTTAGAAGTAAGAGGGTCTAGAAACTCGGTTACTATGGTGAATTCAGTTTGCTCTTTAAAGGAGTACTGCATTCATCTCTGTGTTTTCCTGGATGAGCTATATCACCTTTGTGTTGAATCACCCCACTCAAGTGAAAGGGAGAAGCAGTGCAGCTCTTGTAAGAGAAGCATTAATATTAAAAGCAAGAGGGTCTTGCACCTTGTTAAGCATGGTGAACTGAGCTAGTTTTTCAGAGGAACGCTGCCTAACTTTCAGTGTTTTCATGGGTGAGGAACATAAACTTTTTGCAAAATCACCACATAAAAGTAAATGGGAGAAAAACTGTAGCTTTTGTAAGAGATTCCCTAATGGTAGAAACAAGAGGGTCTAGCAACTTGGTTAATATTGTGAATTCAGTTTGCTCTTTAAAGGAGTATTGCGTAAAGCTCAGTGTTTTCCTGGATGAGCAACATCACCTTTCTGCTGAGTCACCCCATTCAAGTGAACAGGAGAATCACTGCAGCTCTGTAAGAGAAGCATTAGTGTTACAAGCAAGAGGGCCTTTCACCTTGTTATGCATGGTGAACCGAGTTAGCATTTGAAAAGAACGCTTCCTTACTGTCAGTGTTTTCAAAGGTGAAGAATATCAACTTTGTGCAAAACAGCCTCTTTCAAGTGAAGGGAGAAAAAGTGTAGCTTTTCTAAGAAAACAATTAATGTTAGAAGCAAGATGATTTAGCAGCATGTTTAAGTTTGAGAATTGAGTGTGCTGTTTAAGGCAATACGCTCTCCCTCTCAGTGTTTCCATGGGTGAGGAACCTCATCTTTGTGCATAAGGAGAGCACACAAGTGAATGGGAGAAAAACTGCAGTTTTTTAAGAGAATCCTTTTAAGTTATAAACAAGATGGTCTAGCAACTTGGTTAATATTGTGAATTCAGTTTGCTGTTTAAAGGAGTACTGAATACTTCTCAGTGTATTCCTGGATCAGCAACATCACCTTTCTGCTGAATCTCCCCATTCAAGTGAAAGGGAGAAGCACTGCAGCTCTTGTAAGAGAAGCATTAATGTTACAAGCAAGAGGGCCTTGCACCTTGTTAAGCATGCTGAACTGAGTTAGCTTTTGAAAGGAACACTGCCCAATTGTCAGCGTTCTCATGGGTGAGGATCGTCAACTTTGTGCAAAATCTCTGCATACCAGTAAATGGGAGAAAAACTGCAGGTTTCTAAGAGAATCTTTAACGTTAGAAACAAGAGGGTCTAGCAACTTGGTTAATATATTGAATTCAGTTTGCTCTTTAAAGGAGTACTGAATACCTCTCAGTGCTTTCCTGGAGGAGCGACATCACCTTTGTGCAGAATCACCCCTTTCAAGTGAAAGGGAGGAGCATTGCAGCTCTTGTAAGAGAAGCATTAATGTTACAAGCAAGAGGGCCTGGCACCTTGTTAAGCATGGTGAGCTAAGTTAGCTTTTGAAAGGAACGCCGCCTAACTGTCTGCAATTTCATGGGTGAGGAATATCAACTTTGTGCAAAATCACCACATACAAGTAAAGGGCAGAAAAACTGCAGATTTGTAGGAGAATCTTTCATGTTAGAAACAAGAGGGTCTAGCAACATGGTTAGTATGGTGAATTCAGTTTGCTTTTTAAAGGAGTACTGCCTACCTCTCAGTGTTTTCCTGGATCAGCAACATCACCTTTCTGCTGAATCTCCCCATTCAAGTGAATGGGAGAAGCACTGCAGCTCTTATAAGAGAAGCATTAATGTTCCAAGCAAGAGGGAATTTCACCTTGTTAAGCATGGTGAACTGAGGTAGCTTTTGAAAGGAACTCTGCCCAACTGTCAGTGTTTTCATGGGTGAGGATCATCAACTTTGTGCAAAATCACCACATACACTAAATGGGAGAAAACCTGCAGTTTTCTAAGAGAATCCTTCATGTTAGAAGTAAGAGGGTCTAGAAACTCGGTTACTATGGTGAATTCAGTTTGCTCTTTAAAGAAGTACTGCGTTCCTCTCAGTGTTTTCCTGGATGAACAATATCACCTTTGTGTAGAATCACCCCATTCAACTGAAAGGGAGAAGCACTGTAGCTCTTGTAGAGAAGGATTAATTTTACAAGCAAGAGGGTCTTGCACCTTGTTAAGCTTGGTAAACTCTGTTAGTTTTTGAAAGGAACGCTGCCTAACTTTCAGCGTTTTCATGTGTGAGAAACATAAACTTTGTGCAAAATCACCGCATACAAGTGAATGGGAGAAAAACTGCAGTTTTTGTAAGAGCATCCTGAATGTTAGAAACAAGAGGGTCTAGCAACTTTGTCAGTATCGTGAAGTCAGTTTGCTCTATAAAGGAGTACTGCTTACCTGCCAGTGTTTTCCTGGATCAGCAACATCACCTTGCTGCTGAATCTCCCCATTCAAGTGAAAGGGAGAATCACTGCAGCTTTGTAAGAGAAGCATTAATGTTACAAGCAAGATGGTGCTGCACCTTGTTAAGAATGGTGAACTGTGTTAGTTTTTGAAAGGAACGCTGCCTAACTTTCAGCGTTTTCATGTGTGAGGATCATAAACACTGTGCAAAATCAGCGCATACAAGTGAATGGGAGAAAAACTGCACTTTTTGAAAGACATTCCTTAATGTTAGAAACAAGAAGGTCTAGCAACTTGGTTCATATTGTGAATTCAGTTTGCTACTTAAAGGAGTACTGCCTACCTCTCAGTGTTTTCCTGGATGAGCAACATCACCTTTGTTTTGAATCACCCCATTCAAGTGAAAGGGAGAAGCACTGTAGCTCTTGTAGAGAAGGATTAATTTTACAAGCAAGAGGGTCTTGCACCTTCTTAAGCAATGTGAACTCTGTTAGTTTTTGAAAGGAACGCTGCCTAACTTTCAGGGTTTTCATGTGTGAGGAACATAAACGTTGTGCAAAATCACCGCATACAAGCAAATGGGAGAAAAACTGCAGGTTTGTAAAAGAATCTTTAATGTTAGAAAAAAGAGGGTCTAGCACCATGGTTAGTATTGTGAATCTATTTTGCTCTTGAAAGGAATTCTGCCTACTTAGCACTGTTTTCCTGGATGAGCAATATCACTTTTGTGTTGAATCACCCCATTCAAGTGAATTGGGGAAGCCCTGTAGCACTTGTAAGAGAACGATTAACTTTACAAGCAAGAGCATCTTGCACCTTGCTAAGCATGCTGAACTGTGTTAGTTTTTGAAAGGAATGCTGCCTAACCTTCAGCCCTTTCATGGGTGAGGAACATAAAGTTTGTGCAAAATCACCGCATACAAGTGAATTGGAGAAATACTGCAGATTTGTAAGAGAATCCTTCATGTTAGAAACAAGAGGGTCTAGCAACATGGTTAGTATGGTGAATTCAGTCTGCTCTTTAAAGGAGTACTGCCTACCTCTCAGTGTTTTCCTGGATCAGCAACATCACCTTTCTGCTGAATCTCCCCATTCAAGTGAGTGGGAGAAGCACTGCAGCTCTTATAAGAGAAGCAGTAATGTTCCAAGAAAGAGGGAATTTCACCTTGTTAAGCATGGTGAACTGAGGTAGCTTTTGAAAGGAACGCTGAGCAACTGTCAGCGTTTTCATGGGTGAGGATCATCAACTTTGTGCAAAATCACCACATACACTAAATGGGAGAAAACCTGCAGTTTTCTAAGAGCATCCTTAATGTTAGAAGTAAGAGGGTCTAGAAACTCGGTTACTATGGTGAATTCAGTTTGCTCTTTAAAGGAGTACTGCATTCATCTCTGTGTTTTCCTGGATGAGCTATATCACCTTTGTGTTGAATCACCCCACTCAAGTGAAAGGGAGAAGCAGTGCAGCTCTTGCAAGAGAAGCATTAATATTAAAAGCAAGAGGGTCTTGCACCTTGTTAAGCATGGTGAACTGACCTAGTTTTTAAGAGGAACGCTGCCTAACTTTCAGTGTTTTCATGGGTGAGGAACATAAACTTTTTGCAAAATCACCACATAAAAGTAAATGGGAGAAAAACTGTAGCTTTTGTAAAAGATTCCCTAATGGTAGAAACAAGAGGGTCTAGCAACTTGGTTAATATTGTGAATTCAGTTTGCTCTTTAAAGGAGTATTGCGTAAAGCTCAGTGTTTTCCTGGATGAGCAACATCACCTTTCTGCTGAGTCACCCCATTCAAGTGAACAGGAGAATCACTGCAGCTCTGTAAGAGAACCATTAGTGTTACAAGCAAGAGGGCCTTTCACCTTGTTATGCATGGTGAACCGAGTTAGCATTTGAAAAGAACGCTTCCTTACTGTCAGCGTTTTCAAAGGTGAAGAATATCAACTTTGTGCAAAACAGCCTCTTTCAAGTGAAGGGAGAAAAAGTGTAGCTTTTCTAAGAAAACAATTAATGTTAGAAGCAAGATGATTTAGCAGCATGTTTAAGTTTGAGAATTGCGTGTGCTGTTTAAGGCAATACGCTCTCCCTCTCAGTGTTTCCATGGGTGAGGAACCTCATCTTTGTGCATAAGGAGAGCACACAAGTGAATGGGAGAAAAACTGCAGTTTTTTAAGAGAATCCTTTTAAGTTATAAACAAGATGGTCTAGCAACTTGGTTAATATTGTGAATTCAGTTTGCTGTTTAAAGGAGTACTGAATACTTCTCAGTGTATTCCTGGATCAGCAACATCACCTTTCTGCTGAATCTCCCCATTCAAGTGAAAGGGAGAAGCACTGCAGCTCTTGTAAGAGAAGCATTAATGTTACAAGCAAGAGGGCCTTGCACCTTGTTAAGCATGCTGAACTGAGTTAGCTTTTGAAAGGAACACTGCCCAATTGTCAGCGTTCTCATGGGTGAGGATCGTCAACTTTGTGCAAAATCTCTGCATACCAGTAAATGGGAGAAAAACTGCAGGTTTCTAAGAGAATCTTTAACGTTAGAAACAAGAGGGTCTAGCAACTTGGTTAATATATTGAATTCAGTTTGCTCTTTAAAGGAGTACTGAATACCTCTCAGTGCTTTCCTGGAGGAGCGACATCACCTTTGTGCAGAATCACCCCTTTCAAGTGAAAGGGAGGAGCATTGCAGCTCTTCTAAGAGAGGCATTAATGTTACAAGCAAGAGGGCCTGGCACCTTGTTAAGCATGGTGAGCTAAGTTAGCTTTTGAAAGGAACGCCGCCTACCTGTCTGCAATTTCATGGGTGAGGAATATCAACTTTGTGCAAAATCACCACATACAAGTAAAGGGCAGAAAAACTGCAGATTTGTAGGAGAATCCTTCATGTTAGAAACAAGAGGGTCTAGCAACATGGTTAGTATGGTGAATTCAGTTTGCTTTTTAAAGGAGTACTGCCTACCTCTCAGTGTTTTCCTGGATCAGCAACATCAACTTTCTGCTGAATCTCCCCATTCAAGTGAATGGGAGAAGCACTGCAGCTCTTATAAGAGAAGCATTAATGTTCCAAGCAAGAGGGAATTTCACCTTGTTAAGCATGGTGAACTGAGGTAGCTTTTGAAAGGAACGCTGCCCAACTGTCAGTGTTTTCATGGGTGAGGATCATCAACTTTGTGCAAAATCACCACATACACTAAATGGGAGAAAACCTGCAGTTTTCTAAGAGAATCCTTCATGTTAGAAACAAGAGGGTCTAGAAACTCGGTTACTATGGTGAATTCAGTTTGCTCTTTAAAGAAGTACTGCGTTCCTCTCAGTGTTTTCCTGGATGAACAATATCACCTTTGTGTAGAATCACCCCATTCAAGTGAAAGGGAGAAGCACTGTAGCTCTTGTAGAGAAGGATTAATTTTACAAGCAAGAGGGTCTTGCACCTTGTTAAGCTTGGTGAACTCTGTTAGTTTTTGAAAGGAACGCTGCCTAACTTTCAGCGTTTTCATGTGTGAGGAACATAAACTTTGTGCAAAATCACCGCATACAAGTGAATGGGAGAAAAACTGCAGTTTTTGTAAGAGCATCCTGAATGTTAGAAACAAGAGGGTCTAGCAACATTGTCAGTATCGTGAATTCAGTTTGCTCTCTAAAGGAGTACTGCTTACCTCCCAGTGTTTTCCTGGATCAGCAACATCACCTTGCTGCTGAATCTCCCCATTCAAGTGAAAGGGAGAATCACTGCAGCTTTGTAAGAGAAGCATTAATGTTACAAGCAAGATGGTGCTGCACCTTGTTAAGAATGGTGAACTGTGTTAGTTTTTGAAAGGAACGCTGCCTAACTTTCAGCGTTTTCATGTGTGAGGATCATAAACACTGTGCAAAATCAGCGCATACAAGTGAATGGGAGAAAAACTGCACTTTTTGAAAGACATTCCTTAATGTTAGAAACAAGAAGGTCTAGCAACTTGGTTCATATTGTGAATTCAGTTTGCTACTTAAAGGAGTACTGCCTACCTCTCAGTGTTTTCCTGGATGAGCAACATCACCTTTGTTTTGAATCACCCCATTCAAGTGAAAGGGAGAAGCACTGTAGCTCTTGTAGAGAAGGATTAATTTTACAAGCAAGAGGGTCTTGCACCTTCTTAAGCAATGTGAACTCTGTTAGTTTTTGAAAGGAACGCTGCCTAACTTTCAGGGTTTTCATGTGTGAGGAACATAAACGTTGTGCAAAATCACCGCATACAAGCAAATGGGAGAAAAACTGCAGGTTTGTAAAAGAATCTTTAATGTTAGAAAAAAGAGGGTCTAGCACCATGGTTAGTATTGTGAATCTATTTTGCTCTTGAAAGGAATTCTGCCTACTTAGCACTGTTTTCCTGGATGAGCAATATCACTTTTGTGTTGAATCACCCCATTCAAGTGAATTGGGGAAGCCCTGTAGCACTTGTAAGAGAACGATTAACTTTACAAGCAAGAGCATCTTGCACCTTGCTAAGCATGCTGAACTGTGTTAGTTTTTGAAAGGAATGCTGCCTAACCTTCAGCCCTTTCATGGGTGAGGAACATAAAGTTTGTGCAAAATCACCGCATACAAGTGAATTGGAGAAATACTGCAGATTTGTAAGAGAATCCTTCATGTTAGAAACAAGAGGGTCTAGCAACATGGTTAGTATGGTGAATTCAGTCTGCTCTTTAAAGGAGTACTGCCTACCTCTCAGTGTTTTCCTGGATCAGCAACATCACCTTTCTGCTGAATCTCCCCATTCAAGTGAGTGGGAGAAGCACTGCAGCTCTTATAAGAGAAGCAGTAATGTTCCAAGAAAGAGGGAATTTCACCTTGTTAAGCATGGTGAACTGAGGTAGCTTTTGAAAGGAACGCTGAGCAACTGTCAGCGTTTTCATGGGTGAGGATCATCAACTTTGTGCAAAATCACCACATACACTAAATGGGAGAAAACCTGCAGTTTTCTAAGAGCATCCTTAATGTTAGAAGTAAGAGGGTCTAGAAACTCGGTTACTATGGTGAATTCAGTTTGCTCTTTAAAGGAGTACTGCATTCATCTCTGTGTTTTCCTGGATGAGCTATATCACCTTTGTGTTGAATCACCCCACTCAAGTGAAAGGGAGAAGCAGTGCAGCTCTTGCAAGAGAAGCATTAATATTAAAAGCAAGAGGGTCTTGCACCTTGTTAAGCATGGTGAACTGACCTAGTTTTTAAGAGGAACGCTGCCTAACTTTCAGTGTTTTCATGGGTGAGGAACATAAACTTTTTGCAAAATCACCACATAAAAGTAAATGGGAGAAAAACTGTAGCTTTTGTAAAAGATTCCCTAATGGTAGAAACAAGAGGGTCTAGCAACTTGGTTAATATTGTGAATTCAGTTTGCTCTTTAAAGGAGTATTGCGTAAAGCTCAGTGTTTTCCTGGATGAGCAACATCACCTTTCTGCTGAGTCACCCCATTCAAGTGAACAGGAGAATCACTGCAGCTCTGTAAGAGAACCATTAGTGTTACAAGCAAGAGGGCCTTTCACCTTGTTATGCATGGTGAACCGAGTTAGCATTTGAAAAGAACGCTTCCTTACTGTCAGCGTTTTCAAAGGTGAAGAATATCAACTTTGTGCAAAACAGCCTCTTTCAAGTGAAGGGAGAAAAAGTGTAGCTTTTCTAAGAAAACAATTAATGTTAGAAGCAAGATGATTTAGCAGCATGTTTAAGTTTGAGAATTGCGTGTGCTGTTTAAGGCAATACGCTCTCCCTCTCAGTGTTTCCATGGGTGAGGAACCTCATCTTTGTGCATAAGGAGAGCACACAAGTGAATGGGAGAAAAACTGCAGTTTTTTAAGAGAATCCTTTTAAGTTATAAACAAGATGGTCTAGCAACTTGGTTAATATTGTGAATTCAGTTTGCTGTTTAAAGGAGTACTGAATACTTCTCAGTGTATTCCTGGATCAGCAACATCACCTTTCTGCTGAATCTCCCCATTCAAGTGAAAGGGAGAAGCACTGCAGCTCTTGTAAGAGAAGCATTAATGTTACAAGCAAGAGGGCCTTGCACCTTGTTAAGCATGCTGAACTGAGTTAGCTTTTGAAAGGAACACTGCCCAATTGTCAGCGTTCTCATGGGTGAGGATCGTCAACTTTGTGCAAAATCTCTGCATACCAGTAAATGGGAGAAAAACTGCAGGTTTCTAAGAGAATCTTTAACGTTAGAAACAAGAGGGTCTAGCAACTTGGTTAATATATTGAATTCAGTTTGCTCTTTAAAGGAGTACTGAATACCTCTCAGTGCTTTCCTGGAGGAGCGACATCACCTTTGTGCAGAATCACCCCTTTCAAGTGAAAGGGAGGAGCATTGCAGCTCTTCTAAGAGAGGCATTAATGTTACAAGCAAGAGGGCCTGGCACCTTGTTAAGCATGGTGAGCTAAGTTAGCTTTTGAAAGGAACGCCGCCTACCTGTCTGCAATTTCATGGGTGAGGAATATCAACTTTGTGCAAAATCACCACATACAAGTAAAGGGCAGAAAAACTGCAGATTTGTAGGAGAATCCTTCATGTTAGAAACAAGAGGGTCTAGCAACATGGTTAGTATGGTGAATTCAGTTTGCTTTTTAAAGGAGTACTGCCTACCTCTCAGTGTTTTCCTGGATCAGCAACATCAACTTTCTGCTGAATCTCCCCATTCAAGTGAATGGGAGAAGCACTGCAGCTCTTATAAGAGAAGCATTAATGTTCCAAGCAAGAGGGAATTTCACCTTGTTAAGCATGGTGAACTGAGGTAGCTTTTGAAAGGAACGCTGCCCAACTGTCAGTGTTTTCATGGGTGAGGATCATCAACTTTGTGCAAAATCACCACATACACTAAATGGGAGAAAACCTGCAGTTTTCTAAGAGAATCCTTCATGTTAGAAACAAGAGGGTCTAGAAACTCGGTTACTATGGTGAATTCAGTTTGCTCTTTAAAGAAGTACTGCGTTCCTCTCAGTGTTTTCCTGGATGAACAATATCACCTTTGTGTAGAATCACCCCATTCAAGTGAAAGGGAGAAGCACTGTAGCTCTTGTAGAGAAGGATTAATTTTACAAGCAAGAGGGTCTTGCACCTTGTTAAGCTTGGTGAACTCTGTTAGTTTTTGAAAGGAACGCTGCCTAACTTTCAGCGTTTTCATGTGTGAGGAACATAAACTTTGTGCAAAATCACCGCATACAAGTGAATGGGAGAAAAACTGCAGTTTTTGTAAGAGCATCCTGAATGTTAGAAACAAGAGGGTCTAGCAACATTGTCAGTATCGTGAATTCAGTTTGCTCTCTAAAGGAGTACTGCTTACCTCCCAGTGTTTTCCTGGATCAGCAACATCACCTTGCTGCTGAATCTCCCCATTCAAGTGAAAGGGAGAATCACTGCAGCTTTGTAAGAGAAGCATTAATGTTACAAGCAAGATTGTGCTGCACCTTGTTAAGAATGGTGAACTGTGTTAGTTTTTGAAAGGAACGCTGCCTAACTTTCAGCGTTTTCATGTGTGAGGATCATAAACACTGTGCAAAATCAGCGCATACAAGTGAATGGGAGAAAAACTGCACTTTTTGAAAGACATTCCTTAATGTTAGAAACAAGAACGTCTAGCAACTTGGTTCATATTGTGAATTCAGTTTGCTACTTAAAGGAGTACTGCCTACCTCTCAGTGTTTTCCTGGATGAGCAACATCACCTTTGTGTTGAATCACCCCATTCAAGTGAAAGGGAGAAGCACTGTAGCTCTTGTAGAGAAGGATTAATTTTACAAGCAAGAGGGTCTTGCACCTTCTTAAGCAATGTGAACTCTGTTAGTTTTTGAAAGGAACGCTGCCTAACTTTCAGGGTTTTCATGTGTGAGGAACATAAACGTTGTGCAAAATCACCGCATACAAGCAAATGGGAGAAAAACTGCAGGTTTGTAAAAGAATCTTTAATGTTAGAAAAAAGAGGGTCTAGCACCATGGTTAGTATTGTGAATCTATTTTGCTCTTGAAAGGAATTCTGCCTACTTAGCACCGTTTTCCTGGATGAGCAATATCACTTTTGTGTTGAATCACCCCATTCAAGTGAATTGGGGAAGCCCTGTAGCACTTGTAAGAGAACGATTAACTTTACAAGCAAGAGTGTCTTGCACCTTGCTAAGCATGCTGAACTGTGTTAGTTTTTGAAAGGAATGCTGCCTAACCTTCAGCCCTTTCATGGGTGAGGAACATAAAGTTTGTGCAAAATCACCGCATACAAGTGAATGGGAGAAATACTGCAGATTTGTAAGAGAATCCTACATGTTAGAAACAAGAGGGTCTAGCAACATAGTTAGTATGGTGAATTCAGTCTGCTCTTTAAAGGAGTACTGCCTACCTCTCAGTGTTTTCCTGGATCAGCAACATCACCTTTCTGCTGAATCTCCCCATTCAAGTGAGTGGGAGAAGCACTGCAGCTCTTATAAGAGAAGCAGTAATGTTCCAAGCAAGAGGGAATTTCATCTTGTTAAGCATGGTGAACTGAGGTAGCTTTTGAAAGGAACGCTGAGCAACTGTCAGCGTTTTCATGGGTGAGGATCATCAACTTTGTGCAAAATCACCACATACACTAAATGGGAGAAAACCTGCAGTTTTCTAAGAGAATCCTTAATGTTAGAAGTAAGAGGGTCTAGAAACTCGGTTACTATGGTGAATTCAGTTTGCTCTTTAAAGGAGTACTGCATTCATCTCTGTGTTTTCCTGGATGAGCTATATCACCTTTGTGTTGAATCACCCCACTCAAGTGAAAGGGAGAAGCAGTGCAGCTCTTGTAAGAGAAGCATTAATATTAAAACAAGAGGGTCTTGCACCTTGTTAAGCATGGTGAACTGAGCTAGTTTTTCAGAGGAACGCTGCCTAACTTTCAGTGTTTTCATGGGTGAGGAACATAAACTTTTTGCAAAATCACCACATAAAAGTAAATGGGAGAAAAACTGTAGCTTTTGTAAGAGATTCCCTAATGGTAGAAACAAGAGGGTCTAGCAACTTGGTTAATATTGTGAATTCAGTTTGCTCTTTAAAGGAGTATTGCGTAAAGCTCAGTGTTTTCCTGGATGAGCAACATCACCTTTCTGCTGAGTCACCCCATTCAAGTGAACAGGAGAATCACTGCAGCTCTGTAAGAGAACCATTAGTGTTACAAGCAAGAGGGCCTTTCACCTTGTTATGCATGGTGAACCGAGTTAGCATTTGAAAAGAACGCTTCCTTACTGTCAGCGTTTTCAAAGGTGAAGAATATCAACTTTGTGCAAAACAGCCTCTTTCAAGTGAAGGGAGAAAAAGTGTAGCTTTTCTAAGAAAACAATTAATGTTAGAAGCAAGATGATTTAGCAGCATGTTTAAGTTTGAGAATTGAGTGTGCTGTTTAAGGCAATACGCTCTCCCTCTCAGTGTTTCCATGGGTGAGGAACCTCATCTTTGTGCATAAGGAGAGCACACAAGTGAATGGGAGAAAAACTGCAGTTTTTTAAGAGAATCCTTTTAAGTTATAAACAAGATGGTCTAGCAACTTGGTTAATATTGTGAATTCAGTTTGCTGTTTAAAGGAGTACTGAATACTTCTCAGTGTATTCCTGGATCAGCAACATCACCTTTCTGCTGAATCTCCCCATTCAAGTGAAAGGGAGAAGCACTGCAGCTCTTGTAAGAGAAGCATTAATGTTACAAGCAAGAGGGCCTTGCACCTTGTTAAGCATGCTGAACTGAGTTAGCTTTTGAAAGGAACACTGCCCAATTGTCAGCGTTCTCATGGGTGAGGATCCTCAACTTTGTGCAAAATCTCTGCATACCAGTAAATGGGAGAAAAACTGCAGGTTTCTAAGAGAATCTTTAACGTTAGAAACAAGAGGGTCTAGCAACTTGGTTAATATATTGAATTCAGTTTGCTCTTTAAAGGAGTACTGAATACCTCTCAGTGCTTTCCTGGACGAGCGACATCACCTTTGTGCAGAATCACCCCTTTCAAGTGAAAGGGAGGAGCATTGCAGCTCTTGTAAGAGAAGCATTAATGTTACAAGCAAGAGGGCCTGGCACCTTGTTAAGCATGGTGAGCAAAGTTAGCTTTTGAAAGGAACGCCGCCTAACTGTCTGCAATTTCATGGGTGAGGAATATCAACTTTGTGCAAAATCACCACATACAAGTAAAGGGCAGAAAAACTGCAGATTTGTAGGAGAATCTTTCATGTTAGAAACAAGAGGGTCTAGCAACATGGTTAGTATGGTGAATTCAGTCTGCTCTTTAAAGGAGTACTGCCTACCTCTCAGTGTTTTCCTGGATCAGCAACATCACCTTTCTGCTGAATCTCCCCATTCAAGTGAGTGGGAGAAGCACTGCAGCTCTTATAAGAGAAGCAGTAATGTTCCAAGCAAGAGGGAATTTCACCTTGTTAAGCATGGTGAACTGAGGTAGCTTTTGAAAGGAACGCTGAGCAACTGTCAGCGTTTTCATGGGTGAGGATCATCAACTTTGTGCAAAATCACCACATACACTAAATGGGAGAAAACCTGCAGTTTTCTAAGAGAATCCTTAATGTTAGAAGTAAGAGGGTCTAGAAACTCGGTTACTATGGTGAATTCAGTTTGCTCTGTAAAGGAGTACTGCATTCATCTCTGTGTTTTCCTGGATGAGCTATATCACCTTTGTGTTGAATCACCCCACTCAAGTGAAAGGGAGAAGCAGTGCAGCTCTTGTAAGAGAAGCATTAATATTAAAAGCAAGAGGGTCTTGCACCTTGTTAAGCATGGTGAACTGAGCTAGTTTTTAAGAGGAACGCTGCCTAACTTTCAGTGTTTTCATGGGTGAGGAACATAAACTTTTTGCAAAATCACCACATAAAAGTAAATGGGAGAAAAACTGTAGCTTTTGTAAGAGATTCATAAATGGTAGAAACAAGAGGGTCTAGCAACTTGGTTAATATTGTGAATTCAGTTTGCTCTTTAAAGGAGTATTGCGTAAAGCTCAGTGTTTTCCTGGATGAGCAACATCACCTTTCTGCTGAGTCACCCCATTCAAGTGAACAGGAGAATCACTGCAGCTCTGTAAGACAACCATTAGTGTTACAAGCAAGAGGGCCTTTCACCTTGTTATGCATGGTGAACCGAGTTAGCATTTGAAAAGAACGCTTCCTTACTGTCAGCGTTTTCAAAGGTGAAGAATATCAACTTTGTGCAAAACAGCCTCTTTCAAGTGAAGGGAGAAAAAGTGTAGCTTTTCTAAGAAAACAATCAATGTTAGAAGCAAGATGATTTAGCAGCATGTTTAAGTTTGAGAATTGAGTGTGCTGTTTAAGGAAATACGCTCTCCCTCTCAGTGTTTCCAGGGTGAGGAACCTCATCTTTGTGCATAAGGAGAGCACACAAGTGAATGGGAGAAAAACTGCAGTTTTTTAAGAGAATCCTTTTAAGTTATAAACAAGATGGTCTAGCAACTTGGTTAATATTGTGAATTCAGTGTGCTGTTTAAAGGAGTACTGAATACTTCTCAGTGTATTCCTGGATCAGCAACATCACCTTTCTGCTGAATCTCCCCATTCAAGTGAAAGGGAGAAGCACTGCAGCTCTTGTAAGAGAAGCATTAATGTTACAAGCAAGAGGGCCTTGCACCTTGTTAAGCATGCTGAACTGAGTTAGCTTTTGAAAGGAACACTGCCCAATTGTCAGCGTTCTCATGGGTGAGGATCGTCAACTTTGTGCAAAATCTCTGCCTACCAGTAAATGGGAGAAAAACTGCAGGTTTCTAAGAGAATCTTTAACGTTAGAAACAAGAGGGTCTAGCAACTTGGTTAATATATTGAATTCAGTTTGCTCTTTAAAGGAGTACTGAATACCTCTCAGTGCTTTTCTGGAGGAGCGACATCACCTTTGTGCAGAATCACCCCTTTCAAGTGAAAGGGAGGAGCATTGCAGCTCATGTAAGAGAGGCATTAATGTTACAAGCAAGAGGGAATTTCACCTTGTTAAGCATGGTGAACTGAGGTAGCTTTTGAAAGGAACGCTGCCCAACTGTCAGTGTTTTCATGGGTGAGGATCATCAACTTTGTGCAAAATCACCACATACACTAAATGGGAGAAAACCTGCAGTTTTCTAAGAGAATCCTTCATGTTAGAAACAAGAGGGTCTAGAAACTCGGTTACTATGGTGAATTCAGTTTGCTCTTTAAAGAAGTACTGCGTTCCTCTCAGTGTTTTCCTGGATGAACAATATCACCTTTGTGTAGAATCACCCCATTCAAGTGAAAGGGAGAAGCACTGTAGCTCTTGTAGAGAAGGATTAATTTTACAAGCAAGAGGGTCTTGCACCTTGTTAAGCTTGGTGAACTCTGTTAGTTTTTGAAAGGAACGCTGCCTAACTTTCAGCGTTTTCATGTGTGAGGAACATAAACTTTGTGCAAAATCACCGCATACAAGTGAATGGGAGAAAAACTGCAGTTTTTGTAAGAGCATCCTGAATGTTAGAAACAAGAGGGTCTAGCAACATTGTAAGTATCGTGAATTCAGTTTGCTCTCTAAAGGAGTACTGCTTACCTGCCAGTGTTTTCCTGGATCAGCAACATCACCTTGCTGCTGAATCTCCCCATTCAAGTGAAAGGGAGAATCACTGCAGCTTTGTAAGAGAAGCATTAATGTTACAAGCAAGATGGTGCTGCACCTTGTTAAGAATGGTGAACTGTGTTAGTTTTTGAAAGGAACGCTGCCTAACTTTCAGCGTTTTCATGTGTGAGGATCATAAACACTGTTCAAAATCAGCGCATACAAGTGAATGGGAGAAAAACTGCACTTTTTGAAAGACATTCCTTAATGTTAGAAACAAGAAGGTCTAGCAACTTGGTTCATATTGTGGATTCAGTTTGCTACTTAAAGGAGTACTGCCTACCTCTCAGTGTTTTCCTGGATGAGCAACATCACCTTTGTGTTGAATCACCCCATTCAAGTGAAAGGGAGAAGCACTGTAGCTCTTGTAGAGAAGGATTAATTTTACAAGCAAGAGGGTCTTGCACCTTCTTAAGCAATGTGAACTCTGTTAGTTTTTGAAAGGAACGCTGCCTAACTTTCAGGGTTTTCATGTGTGAGGAACATAAACGTTGTGCAAAATCACCGCATACAAGCAAATGGGAGAAAAACTGCAGGTTTGTAAAAGAATCTTTAATGTTAGAAAAAAGAGGGTCTAGCACCATGGTTAGTATTGTGAATCTATTTTGCTCTTGAAAGGAATTCTGCCTACTTAGCACTGTTTTCCTGGATGAGCAATATCACTTTTGTGTTGAATCACCCCATTCAAGTGAATTGGGGAAGCCCTGTAGCACTTGTAAGAGAACGATTAACTTTACAAGCAAGAGTGTCTTGCACCTTGCTAAGCATGCTGAACTGTGTTAGTTTTTGAAAGGAATGCTGCCTAACCTTCAGCCCTTTCATGGGTGAGGAACATAAAGTTTGTGCAAAATCACCGCATACAAGTGAAAGGGAGAAATACTGCAGATTTGTAAGAGAATCCTTCATGTTAGAAACAAGAGGGTCTAGCAACATGGTTAGTATGGTGAATTCAGTCTGCTCTTTAAAGGAGTACTGCCTACCTCTCAGTGTTTTCCTGGATCAGCAACATCACCTTTCTGCTGAATCTCCCCATTCAAGTGAGTGGGTGAAGCACTGCAGCTCTTATAAGAGAAGCAGTAATGTTCCAAGCAAGAGGGAATTTCACCTTGTTAAGCATGGTGAACTGAGGTAGCTTTTGAAAGGAACGCTGAGCAACTGTCAGCGTTTTCATGGGTGAGGATCATCAACTTTGTGCAAAATCACCTCATACACTAAATGGGAGAAAACCTGCAGTTTTCTAAGAGAATCCTTAATGTTAGAAGTAAGAGGGTCTAGAAACTCGGTTACTATGGTGAATTCAGTTTCCTCTTTAAAGGAGTACTGCATTCATCTCTGTGTTTTCCTGGATGAGCTATATCACCTTTGTGTTGAATCACCCCACTCAAGTGAAAGGGAGAAGCAGTGCAGCTCTTGTAAGAGAAGCATTAATATTAAAAGCAAGAGGGTCTTGCACCTTGTTAAGCATGGTGAACTGAGCTAGTTTTTAAGAGGAACGCTGCCTAACTTTCAGTGTTTTCATGGGTGAGGAACATAAACTTTGTGCAAAATCACCACATAAAAGTAAATGGGAGAAAAACTGTAGCTTTTGTAAGAGATTCCCTAATGGTAGAAACAAGAGGGTTAATATTGTGAATTCAGTTTGCTCTTTAAAGGAGTATTGCGTAAAGCTCAGTGTTTTCCTGGATGAGCAACATCACCTTTCTGCTGAGTCACCCCATTCAAGTGAACAGGAGAATCACTGCAGCTCTGTAAGAGAAGCATTAGTGTTACAAGCAAGAGGGCCTTTCACCTTGTTATGCATGGTGAACTGAGTTAGCATTTGAAAAGACCGCTTCCTGACTGTCAGCGTTTTCAAAGGTGAAGAATATCAACTTTGTGCAAAACAGCCTCTTTCAAGTGAAGGGAGAAAAAGTGTAGCTTTTCTAAGAAAACAATCAATGTTAGAAGCAAGATGATTTAGCAGCATGTTTAAGTTTGAGAATTGAGTGTGCTGTTTAAGGCAATACGCTCTCCCTCTCAGTGTTTCCATGGGTGAGGAACCTCATCTTTGTGCATAAGGAGAGCACACAAGTGAATGGGAGAAAAACTGCAGTTTTTTAAGAGAATCCTTTTAAGTTATAAACAAGATGGTCTAGCAACTTGGTTAATATTGTGAATTCAGTTTGCTGTTTAAAGGAGTACTGAATACTTCTCAGTGTATTCCGGGATCAGCAACATCACCTTTCTGCTGAATCTCCCCATTCAAGTGAAAGGGAGAAGCACTGCAGCTCTTGTAAGAGAAGCATTAATGTTACAAGCAAGAGGGCCTTGCACCTTGTTAAGCATGCTGAACTGAGTTAGCTTTTGAAAGGAACACTGCCCAATTGTCAGCGTTCTCATGGGTGAGGATCGTCAACTTTGTGCAAAATCTCTGCATACCAGTAAATGGGAGAAAAACTGCAGGTTTCTAAGAGAATCTTTAACGTTAGAAACAAGAGGGTCTAGCAACTTGGTTAATATATTGAATTCAGTTTGCTCTTTAAAGGAGTACTGAATACCTCTCAGTGCTTTCCTGGAGGAGCGACATCACCTTTGTGCAGAATCACCCCTTTCAAGTGAAAGGGAGGAGCATTGCAGCTCTTGTAAGAGAGGCATTAATGTTACAAGCAAGAGGGCCTGGCACCTTGTTAAGCATGGTGAGCTAAGTTAGCTTTTGAAAGGAACGCCGCCTACCTGTCTGCAATTTCATGGGTGAGGAATATCAACTTTGTGCAAAATCACCACATACAAGTAAAGGGCAGAAAAACTGCAGATTTGTAGGAGAATCCTTCATGTTAGAAACAAGAGGGTCTAGCAACATGGTTAGTATGGTGAATTCAGTTTGCTTTTTAAAGGAGTACTGCCTACCTCTCAGTGTTTTCCTGGATCAGCAACATCAACTTTCTGCTGAATCTCCCCATTCAAGTGAATGGGAGAAGCACTGCAGCTCTTATAAGAGAAGCATTAATGTTCCAAGCAAGAGGGAATTTCACCTTGTTAAGCATGGTGAACTGAGGTAGCTTTTGAAAGGAACGCTGCCCAACTGTCAGTGTTTTCATGGGTGAGGATCATCAACTTTGTGCAAAATCACCACATACACTAAATGGGAGAAAACCTGCAGTTTTCTAAGAGAATCCTTCATGTTAGAAACAAGAGGGTCTAGAAACTCGGTTACTATGGTGAATTCAGTTTGCTCTTTAAAGAAGTACTGCGTTCCTCTCAGTGTTTTCCTGGATGAACAATATCACCTTTGTGTAGAATCACCCCATTCAACTGAAAGGGAGAAGCACTGTAGCTCTTGTAGAGAAGGATTAATTTTACAAGCAAGAGGGTCTTGCACCTTGTTAAGCTTGGTGAACTCTGTTAGTTTTTGAAAGGAACGCTGCCTAACTTTCAGCGTTTTCATGTGTGAGGAACATAAACTTTGTGCAAAATCACCGCATACAAGTGAATGGGAGAAAAACTGCAGTTTTTGTAAGAGCATCCTGAATGTTAGAAACAAGAGGGTCTAGCAACATTGTCAGTATCGTGAATTCAGTTTACTCTCTAAAGGAGTACTGCTTACCTCCCAGTGTTTTCCTGGATCAGCAACATCACCTTGCTGCTGAATCTCCCCATTCAAGTGAAAGGGAGAATCACTGCAGCTTTGTAAGAGAATCATTAATGTTACAAGCAAGATGGTGCTGCACCTTGTTAAGAATGGTGAACTGTGTTAGTTTTTGAAAGGAACGCTGCCTAACTTTCAGCGTTTTCATGTGTGAGGATCATAAACACTGTGCAAAATCAGCGCATACAAGTGAATGGGAGAAAAACTGCACTTTTTGAAAGACATTCCTTAATGTTAGAAACAAGAAGGTCTAGCAACTTGGTTCATATTGTGAATTCAGTTTGCTACTTAAAGGAGTACTGCCTACCTCTCAGTGTTTTCCTGGATGAGCAACATCACCTTTGTGTTGAATCACCCCATTCAAGTGAAAGGGAGAAGCACTGTAGCTCTTGTAGAGAAGGATTAATTTTACAAGCAAGAGGGTCTTGCACCTTCTTAAGCAATGTGAACTCTGTTAGTTTTTGAAAGGAACGCTGCCTAACTTTCAGGGTTTTCATGTGTGAGGAACATAAACGTTGTGCAAAATCACCGCATACAAGCAAATGGGAGAAAAACTGCAGGTTTGTAAAAGAATCTTTAATGTTAGAAAAAAGAGGGTCTAGCACCATGGTTAGTATTGTGAATCTATTTTGCTCTTGAAAGGAATTCTGCCTACTTAGCACTGTTTTCCTGGATGAGCAATATCACTTTTGTGTTGAATCACCCCATTCAAGTGAATTGGGGAAGCCCTGTAGCACTTGTAAGAGAACGATTAACTTTACAAGCAAGAGTGTCTTGCACCTTGCTAAGCATGCTGAACTGTGTTAGTTTTTGAAAGGAATGCTGCCTAACCTTCAGCCCTTTCATGGGTGAGGAACATAAAGTTTGTGCAAAATCACCGCATACAAGTGAAAGGGAGAAATACTGCAGATTTGTAAAAGAATCCTTCATGTTAGAAACAAGAGGGTCTAGCAACATGGTTAGTATGGTGAATTCAGTCTGCTCTTTAAAGGAGTACTGCCTACCTCTCAGTGTTTTCCTGGATCAGCAACATCACCTTTCTGCTGAATCTCCCCATTCAAGTGAGTGGGAGAAGCACTGCAGCTCTTATAAGAGAAGCAGTAATGTTCCAAGCAAGAGGGAATTTCACCTTGTTAAGCATGGTGAACTGAGGTAGCTTTTGAAAGGAACGCTGAGCAACTGTCAGCGTTTTCATGGGTGAGGATCATCAACTTTGTGCAAAATCACCACATACACTAAATGGGAGAAAACCTGCAGTTTTCTAAGAGAATCCTTAATGTTAGAAGTAAGAGGGTCTAGAAACTCGGTTACTATGGTGAATTCAGTTTGCTCTTTAAAGGAGTACTGCATTCATCTCTGTGTTTTCCTGGATGAGCTATATCACCTTTGTGTTGAATCACCCCACTCAAGTGAAAGGGAGAAGCAGTGCAGCTCTTGTAAGAGAAGCATTAATATTAAAAGCAAGAGGGTCTTGCACCTTGTTAAGCATGGTGAACTGAGCTAGTTTTTAAGAGGAACGCTGCCTAACTTTCAGTGTTTTCATGGGTGAGGAACATAAACTTTGTGCAAAATCACCACATAAAAGTAAATGGGAGAAAAACTGTAGCTTTTGTAAGAGATTCCCTAATGGTAGAAACAAGAGGGTCTAGCAACTTGGTTAATATTGTGAATTCAGTTTGCTCTTTAAAGGAGTATTGCGTAAAGCTCAGTGTTTTCCTGGATGAGCAACATCACCTTTCTGCTGAGTCACCCCATTCAAGTGAACAGGAGAATCACTGCAGCTCTGTAAGAGAAGCATTAGTGTTACAAGCAAGAGGGCCTTTCACCTTGTTATGCATGGTGAACCGAGTTAGCATTTGAAAAGAACGCTTCCTTACTGTCAGCGTTTTCAAAGGTGAAGAATATCAACTTTGTGCAAAACAGCCTCTTTCAAGTGAAGGGAGAAAAAGTGTAGCTTTTCTAAGAAAACAATCAATGTTAGAAGCAAGATGATTTAGCAGCATGTTTAAGTTTGAGAATTGAGTGTGCTGTTTAAGGCAATACGCTCTCCCTCTCAGTGTTTCCATGGGTGAGGAAAATCATCTTTGTGCATAAGGAGAGCACACAAGTGAATGGGAGAAAAACTGCAGTTTTTTAAGAGAATCCTTTTAAGTTATAAACAAGATGGTCTAGCAACTTGGTTAATATTGTGAATTCAGTTTGCTGTTTAAAGGAGTACTGAATACTTCTCAGTGTATTCCTGGATCAGCAACATCACCTTTCTGCTGAATCTCCCCATTCAAGTGAAAGGGAGAAGCACTGCAGCTCTTGTAAGAGAAGCATTAATGTTACAAGCAAGAGGGCCTTGCACCTTGTTAAGCATGCTGAACTGAGTTAGCTTTTGAAAGGAACACTGCCCAATTGTCAGCGTTCTCATGGGTGAGGATCGTCAACTTTGTGCAAAATCTCTGCATACCAGTAAATGGGAGAAAAACTGCAGGTTTCTAAGAGAATCTTTAACGTTAGAAACAAGAGAGTCTAGCAACTTGGTTAATATATGGAATTCAGTTTGCTCTTTAAAGGAGTACTGAATACCTCTCAGTGCTTTCCTGGAGGAGCGACATCACCTTTGTGCAGAATCACCCCTTTCAAGTGAAAGGGAGGAGCATTGCAGCTCTTGTAAGAGAGGCATTAATGTTACAAGCAAGAGGGCCTGGCACCTTGTTAAGCATGGTGAGCTAAGTTAGCTTTTGAAAGGAACGCCGCCTACCTGTCTGCAATTTCATGGGTGAGGAATATCAACTTTGTGCAAAATCACCACATACAAGTAAAGGGCAGAAAAACTGCAGATTTGTAGGAGAATCCTTCATGTTAGAAACAAGAGGGTCTAGCAACATGGTTAGTATGGTGAATTCAGTTTGCTTTTTAAAGGAGTACTGCCTACCTCTCAGTGTTTTCCTGGATCAGCAACATCAACTTTCTGCTGAATCTCCCCATTCAAGTGAATGGGAGAAGCACTGCAGCTCTTATAAGAGAAGCATTAATGTTCCAAGCAAGAGGGAATTTCACCTTGTTAAGCATGGTGAACTGAGGTAGCTTTTGAAAGGAACGCTGCCCAACTGTCAGTGTTTTCATGGGTGAGGATCATCAACTTTGTGCAAAATCACCACATACACTAAATGGGAGAAAACCTGCAGTTTTCTAAGAGAATCCTTCATGTTAGAAACAAGAGGGTCTAGAAACTCGGTTACTATGGTGAATTCAGTTTGCTCTTTAAAGAAGTACTGCGTTCCTCTCAGTGTTTTCCTGGATGAACAATATCACCTTTGTGTAGAATCACCCCATTCAAGTGAAAGGGAGAAGCACTGTAGCTCTTGTAGAGAAGGATTAATTTTACAAGCAAGAGGGTCTTGCACCTTGTTAAGCTTGGTGAACTCTGTTAGTTTTTGAAAGGAACGCTGCCTAACTTTCCGCGTTTTCATGTGTGAGGAACATAAACTTTGTGCAAAATCACCGCATACAAGTGAATGGGAGAAAAACTGCAGTTTTTGTAAGAGCATCCTGAATGTTAGAAACAAGAGGGTCTAGCAACATTGTCAGTATCGTGAATTCAGTTTGCTCTCTAAAGGAGTACTGCTTACCTCCCAGTGTTTTTCTGGATCAGCAACATCACCTTGCTGCTGAATCTCCCCATTCAAGTGAAAGGGAGAATCACTGCAGCTTTGTAAGAGAAGCATTAATGTTACAAGCAAGATTGTGCTGCACCTTGTTAAGAATGGTGAACTGTGTTAGTTTTTGAAAGGAACGCTGCCTAACTTTCAGCGTTTTCATGTGTGAGGATCATAAACACTGTGCAAAATCAGCGCATACAAGTGAATGGGAGAAAAACTGCACTTTTTGAAAGACATTCCTTAATGTTAGAAACAAGAAGGTCTAGCAACTTGGTTCATATTGTGAATTCAGTTTGCTACTTAAAGGAGTACTGCCTACCTCTCAGTGTTTTCCTGGATGAGCAACATCACCTTTGTGTTGAATCACCCCATTCAAGTGAAAGGGAGAAGCACTGTAGCTCTTGTAGAGAAGGATTAATTTTACAAGCAAGAGGGTCTTGCACCTTCTTAAGCAATGTGAACTCTGTTAGTTTTTGAAAGGAACGCTGCCTAACTTTCAGGGTTTTCATGTGTGAGGAACATAAACGTTGTGCAAAATCACCGCATACAAGCAAATGGGAGAAAAACTGCAGGTTTGTAAAAGAATCTTTAATGTTAGAAAAAACAGGGTCTAGCACCATGGTTAGTATTGTGAATCTATTTTGCTCTTGAAAGGAATTCTGCCTACTTAGCACCGTTTTCCTGGATGAGCAATATCACTTTTGTGTTGAATCACCCCATTCAAGTGAATTGGGGAAGCCCTGTAGCACTTGTAAGAGAACGATTAACTTTACAAGCAAGAGTGTCTTGCACCTTGCTAAGCATGCTGAACTGTGTTAGTTTTTGAAAGGAATGCTGCCTAACCTTCAGCCCTTTCATGGGTGAGGAACATAAAGTTTGTGCAAAATCACCGCATACAAGTGAATGGGAGAAATACTGCAGATTTGTAAGAGAATCCTTCATGTTAGAAACAAGAGGGTCTAGCAACATAGTTAGTATGGTGAATTCAGTCTGCTCTTTAAAGGAGTACTGCCTACCTCTCAGTGTTTTCCTGGATCAGCAACATCACCTTTCTGCTGAATCTCCCCATTCAAGTGAGTGGGAGAAGCACTGCAGCTCTTATAAGAGAAGCAGTAATGTTCCAAGCAAGAGGGAATTTCATCTTGTTAAGCATGGTGAACTGAGGTAGCTTTTGAAAGGAACGCTGAGCAACTGTCAGCGTTTTCATGGGTGAGGATCATCAACTTTGTGCAAAATCACCACATACACTAAATGGGAGAAAACCTGCAGTTTTCTAAGAGAATCCTTAATGTTAGAAGTAAGAGGGTCTAGAAACTCGGTTACTATGGTGAATTCAGTTTGCTCTTTAAAGGAGTACTGCATTCATCTCTGTGTTTTCCTGGATGAGCTATATCACCTTTGTGTTGAATCACCCCACTCAAGTGAAAGGGAGAAGCAGTGCAGCTCTTGTAAGAGAAGCATTAATATTAAAAGCAAGAGGGTCTTGCACCTTGTTAAGCATGGTGAACTGAGCTAGTTTTTCAGAGGAACGCTGCCTAACTTTCAGTGTTTTCATGGGTGAGGAACATAAACTTTTTGCAAAATCACCACATAAAAGTAAATGGGAGAAAAACTGTAGCTTTTGTAAGAGATTCCCTAATGGTAGAAACAAGAGGGTCTAGCAACTTGGTTAATATTGTGAATTCAGTTTGCTCTTTAAAGGAGTATTGCGTAAAGCTCAGTGTTTTCCTGGATGAGCAACATCACCTTTCTGCTGAGTCACCCCATTCAAGTGAACAGGAGAATCACTGCAGCTCTGTAAGAGAAGCATTAGTGTTACAAGCAAGAGGGCCTTTCACCTTGTTATGCATGGTGAACCGAGTTAGCATTTGAAAAGAACGCTTCCTTACTGTCAGTGTTTTCAAAGGTGAAGAATATCAACTTTGTGCAAAACAGCCTCTTTCAAGTGAAGGGAGAAAAAGTGTAGCTTTTCTAAGAAAACAATTAATGTTAGAAGCAAGATGATTTAGCAGCATGTTTAAGTTTGAGAATTGAGTGTGCTGTTTAAGGCAATACGCTCTCCCTCTCAGTGTTTCCATGGGTGAGGAACCTCATCTTTGTGCATAAGGAGAGCACACAAGTGAATGGGAGAAAAACTGCAGTTTTTTAAGAGAATCCTTTTAAGTTATAAACAAGATGGTCTAGCAACTTGGTTAATATTGTGAATTCAGTTTGCTGTTTAAAGGAGTACTGAATACTTCTCAGTGTATTCCTGGATCAGCAACATCACCTTTCTGCTGAATCTCCCCATTCAAGTGAAAGGGAGAAGCACTGCAGCTCTTGTAAGAGAAGCATTAATGTTACAAGCAAGAGGGCCTTGCACCTTGTTAAGCATGCTGAACTGAGTTAGCTTTTGAAAGGAACACTGCCCAATTGTCAGCGTTCTCATGGGTGAGGATCGTCAACTTTGTGCAAAATCTCTGCATACCAGTAAATGGGAGAAAAACTGCAGGTTTCTAAGAGAATCTTTAACGTTAGAAACAAGAGGGTCTAGCAACTTGGTTAATATATTGAATTCAGTTTGCTCTTTAAAGGAGTACTGAATACCTCTCAGTGCTTTCCTGGAGGAGCGACATCACCTTTGTGCAGAATCACCCCTTTCAAGTGAAAGGGAGGAGCATTGCAGCTCTTGTAAGAGAAGCATTAATGTTACAAGCAAGAGGGCCTGGCACCTTGTTAAGCATGGTGAGCTAAGTTAGCTTTTGAAAGGAACGCCGCCTAACTGTCTGCAATTTCATGGGTGAGGAATATCAACTTTGTGCAAAATCACCACATACAAGTAAAGGGCAGAAAAACTGCAGATTTGTAGGAGAATCTTTCATGTTAGAAACAAGAGGGTCTAGCAACATGGTTAGTATGGTGAATTCAGTTTGCTTTTTAAAGGAGTACTGCCTACCTCTCAGTGTTTTCCTGGATCAGCAACATCACCTTTCTGCTGAATCTCCCCATTCAAGTGAATGGGAGAAGCACTGCAGCTCTTATAAGAGAAGCATTAATGTTCCAAGCAAGAGGGAATTTCACCTTGTTAAGCATGGTGAACTGAGGTAGCTTTTGAAAGGAACTCTGCCCAACTGTCAGTGTTTTCATGGGTGAGGATCATCAACTTTGTGCAAAATCACCACATACACTAAATGGGAGAAAACCTGCAGTTTTCTAAGAGAATCCTTCATGTTAGAAGTAAGAGGGTCTAGAAACTCGGTTACTATGGTGAATTCAGTTTGCTCTTTAAAGAAGTACTGCGTTCCTCTCAGTGTTTTCCTGGATGAACAATATCACCTTTGTGTAGAATCACCCCATTCAACTGAAAGGGAGAAGCACTGTAGCTCTTGTAGAGAAGGATTAATTTTACAAGCAAGAGGGTCTTGCACCTTGTTAAGCTTGGTAAACTCTGTTAGTTTTTGAAAGGAACGCTGCCTAACTTTCAGCGTTTTCATGTGTGAGAAACATAAACTTTGTGCAAAATCACCGCATACAAGTGAATGGGAGAAAAACTGCAGTTTTTGTAAGAGCATCCTGAATGTTAGAAACAAGAGGGTCTAGCAACTTTGTCAGTATCGTGAAGTCAGTTTGCTCTATAAAGGAGTACTGCTTACCTGCCAGTGTTTTCCTGGATCAGCAACATCACCTTGCTGCTGAATCTCCCCATTCAAGTGAAAGGGAGAATCACTGCAGCTTTGTAAGAGAAGCATTAATGTTACAAGCAAGATGGTGCTGCACCTTGTTAAGAATGGTGAACTGTGTTAGTTTTTGAAAGGAACGCTGCCTAACTTTCAGCGTTTTCATGTGTGAGGATCATAAACACTGTGCAAAATCAGCGCATACAAGTGAATGGGAGAAAAACTGCACTTTTTGAAAGACATTCCTTAATGTTAGAAACAAGAAGGTCTAGCAACTTGGTTCATATTGTGAATTCAGTTTGCTACTTAAAGGAGTACTGCCTACCTCTCAGTGTTTTCCTGGATGAGCAACATCACCTTTGTTTTGAATCACCCCATTCAAGTGAAAGGGAGAAGCACTGTAGCTCTTGTAGAGAAGGATTAATTTTACAAGCAAGAGGGTCTTGCACCTTCTTAAGCAATGTGAACTCTGTTAGTTTTTGAAAGGAACGCTGCCTAACTTTCAGGGTTTTCATGTGTGAGGAACATAAACGTTGTGCAAAATCACCGCATACAAGCAAATGGGAGAAAAACTGCAGGTTTGTAAAAGAATCTTTAATGTTAGAAAAAAGAGGGTCTAGCACCATGGTTAGTATTGTGAATCTATTTTGCTCTTGAAAGGAATTCTGCCTACTTAGCACTGTTTTCCTGGATGAGCAATATCACTTTTGTGTTGAATCACCCCATTCAAGTGAATTGGGGAAGCCCTGTAGCACTTGTAAGAGAACGATTAACTTTACAAGCAAGAGCATCTTGCACCTTGCTAAGCATGCTGAACTGTGTTAGTTTTTGAAAGGAATGCTGCCTAACCTTCAGCCCTTTCATGGGTGAGGAACATAAAGTTTGTGCAAAATCACCGCATACAAGTGAATTGGAGAAATACTGCAGATTTGTAAGAGAATCCTTCATGTTAGAAACAAGAGGGTCTAGCAACATGGTTAGTATGGTGAATTCAGTCTGCTCTTTAAAGGAGTACTGCCTACCTCTCAGTGTTTTCCTGGATCAGCAACATCACCTTTCTGCTGAATCTCCCCATTCAAGTGAGTGGGAGAAGCACTGCAGCTCTTATAAGAGAAGCAGTAATGTTCCAAGAAAGAGGGAATTTCACCTTGTTAAGCATGGTGAACTGAGGTAGCTTTTGAAAGGAACGCTGAGCAACTGTCAGCGTTTTCATGGGTGAGGATCATCAACTTTGTGCAAAATCACCACATACACTAAATGGGAGAAAACCTGCAGTTTTCTAAGAGCATCCTTAATGTTAGAAGTAAGAGGGTCTAGAAACTCGGTTACTATGGTGAATTCAGTTTGCTCTTTAAAGGAGTACTGCATTCATCTCTGTGTTTTCCTGGATGAGCTATATCACCTTTGTGTTGAATCACCCCACTCAAGTGAAAGGGAGAAGCAGTGCAGCTCTTGCAAGAGAAGCATTAATATTAAAAGCAAGAGGGTCTTGCACCTTGTTAAGCATGGTGAACTGACCTAGTTTTTAAGAGGAACGCTGCCTAACTTTCAGTGTTTTCATGGGTGAGGAACATAAACTTTTTGCAAAATCACCACATAAAAGTAAATGGGAGAAAAACTGTAGCTTTTGTAAAAGATTCCCTAATGGTAGAAACAAGAGGGTCTAGCAACTTGGTTAATATTGTGAATTCAGTTTGCTCTTTAAAGGAGTATTGCGTAAAGCTCAGTGTTTTCCTGGATGAGCAACATCACCTTTCTGCTGAGTCACCCCATTCAAGTGAACAGGAGAATCACTGCAGCTCTGTAAGAGAACCATTAGTGTTACAAGCAAGAGGGCCTTTCACCTTGTTATGCATGGTGAACCGAGTTAGCATTTGAAAAGAACGCTTCCTTACTGTCAGCGTTTTCAAAGGTGAAGAATATCAACTTTGTGCAAAACAGCCTCTTTCAAGTGAAGGGAGAAAAAGTGTAGCTTTTCTAAGAAAACAATTAATGTTAGAAGCAAGATGATTTAGCAGCATGTTTAAGTTTGAGAATTGCGTGTGCTGTTTAAGGCAATACGCTCTCCCTCTCAGTGTTTCCATGGGTGAGGAACCTCATCTTTGTGCATAAGGAGAGCACACAAGTGAATGGGAGAAAAACTGCAGTTTTTTAAGAGAATCCTTTTAAGTTATAAACAAGATGGTCTAGCAACTTGGTTAATATTGTGAATTCAGTTTGCTGTTTAAAGGAGTACTGAATACTTCTCAGTGTATTCCTGGATCAGCAACATCACCTTTCTGCTGAATCTCCCCATTCAAGTGAAAGGGAGAAGCACTGCAGCTCTTGTAAGAGAAGCATTAATGTTACAAGCAAGAGGGCCTTGCACCTTGTTAAGCATGCTGAACTGAGTTAGCTTTTGAAAGGAACACTGCCCAATTGTCAGCGTTCTCATGGGTGAGGATCGTCAACTTTGTGCAAAATCTCTGCATACCAGTAAATGGGAGAAAAACTGCAGGTTTCTAAGAGAATCTTTAACGTTAGAAACAAGAGGGTCTAGCAACTTGGTTAATATATTGAATTCAGTTTGCTCTTTAAAGGAGTACTGAATACCTCTCAGTGCTTTCCTGGAGGAGCGACATCACCTTTGTGCAGAATCACCCCTTTCAAGTGAAAGGGAGGAGCATTGCAGCTCTTCTAAGAGAGGCATTAATGTTACAAGCAAGAGGGCCTGGCACCTTGTTAAGCATGGTGAGCTAAGTTAGCTTTTGAAAGGAACGCCGCCTACCTGTCTGCAATTTCATGGGTGAGGAATATCAACTTTGTGCAAAATCACCACATACAAGTAAAGGGCAGAAAAACTGCAGATTTGTAGGAGAATCCTTCATGTTAGAAACAAGAGGGTCTAGCAACATGGTTAGTATGGTGAATTCAGTTTGCTTTTTAAAGGAGTACTGCCTACCTCTCAGTGTTTTCCTGGATCAGCAACATCAACTTTCTGCTGAATCTCCCCATTCAAGTGAATGGGAGAAGCACTGCAGCTCTTATAAGAGAAGCATTAATGTTCCAAGCAAGAGGGAATTTCACCTTGTTAAGCATGGTGAACTGAGGTAGCTTTTGAAAGGAACGCTGCCCAACTGTCAGTGTTTTCATGGGTGAGGATCATCAACTTTGTGCAAAATCACCACATACACTAAATGGGAGAAAACCTGCAGTTTTCTAAGAGAATCCTTCATGTTAGAAACAAGAGGGTCTAGAAACTCGGTTACTATGGTGAATTCAGTTTGCTCTTTAAAGAAGTACTGCGTTCCTCTCAGTGTTTTCCTGGATGAACAATATCACCTTTGTGTAGAATCACCCCATTCAAGTGAAAGGGAGAAGCACTGTAGCTCTTGTAGAGAAGGATTAATTTTACAAGCAAGAGGGTCTTGCACCTTGTTAAGCTTGGTGAACTCTGTTAGTTTTTGAAAGGAACGCTGCCTAACTTTCAGCGTTTTCATGTGTGAGGAACATAAACTTTGTGCAAAATCACCGCATACAAGTGAATGGGAGAAAAACTGCAGTTTTTGTAAGAGCATCCTGAATGTTAGAAACAAGAGGGTCTAGCAACATTGTCAGTATCGTGAATTCAGTTTGCTCTCTAAAGGAGTACTGCTTACCTCCCAGTGTTTTCCTGGATCAGCAACATCACCTTGCTGCTGAATCTCCCCATTCAAGTGAAAGGGAGAATCACTGCAGCTTTGTAAGAGAAGCATTAATGTTACAAGCAAGATTGTGCTGCACCTTGTTAAGAATGGTGAACTGTGTTAGTTTTTGAAAGGAACGCTGCCTAACTTTCAGCGTTTTCATGTGTGAGGATCATAAACACTGTGCAAAATCAGCGCATACAAGTGAATGGGAGAAAAACTGCACTTTTTGAAAGACATTCCTTAATGTTAGAAACAAGAACGTCTAGCAACTTGGTTCATATTGTGAATTCAGTTTGCTACTTAAAGGAGTACTGCCTACCTCTCAGTGTTTTCCTGGATGAGCAACATCACCTTTGTGTTGAATCACCCCATTCAAGTGAAAGGGAGAAGCACTGTAGCTCTTGTAGAGAAGGATTAATTTTACAAGCAAGAGGGTCTTGCACCTTCTTAAGCAATGTGAACTCTGTTAGTTTTTGAAAGGAACGCTGCCTAACTTTCAGGGTTTTCATGTGTGAGGAACATAAACGTTGTGCAAAATCACCGCATACAAGCAAATGGGAGAAAAACTGCAGGTTTGTAAAAGAATCTTTAATGTTAGAAAAAAGAGGGTCTAGCACCATGGTTAGTATTGTGAATCTATTTTGCTCTTGAAAGGAATTCTGCCTACTTAGCACCGTTTTCCTGGATGAGCAATATCACTTTTGTGTTGAATCACCCCATTCAAGTGAATTGGGGAAGCCCTGTAGCACTTGTAAGAGAACGATTAACTTTACAAGCAAGAGTGTCTTGCACCTTGCTAAGCATGCTGAACTGTGTTAGTTTTTGAAAGGAATGCTGCCTAACCTTCAGCCCTTTCATGGGTGAGGAACATAAAGTTTGTGCAAAATCACCGCATACAAGTGAATGGGAGAAATACTGCAGATTTGTAAGAGAATCCTTCATGTTAGAAACAAGAGGGTCTAGCAACATAGTTAGTATGGTGAATTCAGTCTGCTCTTTAAAGGAGTACTGCCTACCTCTCAGTGTTTTCCTGGATCAGCAACATCACCTTTCTGCTGAATCTCCCCATTCAAGTGAGTGGGAGAAGCACTGCAGCTCTTATAAGAGAAGCAGTAATGTTCCAAGCAAGAGGGAATTTCATCTTGTTAAGCATGGTGAACTGAGGTAGCTTTTGAAAGGAACGCTGAGCAACTGTCAGCGTTTTCATGGGTGAGGATCATCAACTTTGTGCAAAATCACCACATACACTAAATGGGAGAAAACCTGCAGTTTTCTAAGAGAATCCTTAATGTTAGAAGTAAGAGGGTCTAGAAACTCGGTTACTATGGTGAATTCAGTTTGCTCTTTAAAGGAGTACTGCATTCATCTCTGTGTTTTCCTGGATGAGCTATATCACCTTTGTGTTGAATCACCCCACTCAAGTGAAAGGGAGAAGCAGTGCAGCTCTTGTAAGAGAAGCATTAATATTAAAACAAGAGGGTCTTGCACCTTGTTAAGCATGGTGAACTGAGCTAGTTTTTCAGAGGAACGCTGCCTAACTTTCAGTGTTTTCATGGGTGAGGAACATAAACTTTTTGCAAAATCACCACATAAAAGTAAATGGGAGAAAAACTGTAGCTTTTGTAAGAGATTCCCTAATGGTAGAAACAAGAGGGTCTAGCAACTTGGTTAATATTGTGAATTCAGTTTGCTCTTTAAAGGAGTATTGCGTAAAGCTCAGTGTTTTCCTGGATGAGCAACATCACCTTTCTGCTGAGTCACCCCATTCAAGTGAACAGGAGAATCACTGCAGCTCTGTAAGAGAAGCATTAGTGTTACAAGCAAGAGGGCCTTTCACCTTGTTATGCATGGTGAACCGAGTTAGCATTTGAAAAGAACGCTTCCTTACTGTCAGTGTTTTCAAAGGTGAAGAATATCAACTTTGTGCAAAACAGCCTCTTTCAAGTGAAGGGAGAAAAAGTGTAGCTTTTCTAAGAAAACAATTAATGTTAGAAGCAAGATGATTTAGCAGCATGTTTAAGTTTGAGAATTGAGTGTGCTGTTTAAGGCAATACGCTCTCCCTCTCAGTGTTTCCATGGGTGAGGAACCTCATCTTTGTGCATAAGGAGAGCACACAAGTGAATGGGAGAAAAACTGCAGTTTTTTAAGAGAATCCTTTTAAGTTATAAACAAGATGGTCTAGCAACTTGGTTAATATTGTGAATTCAGTTTGCTGTTTAAAGGAGTACTGAATACTTCTCAGTGTATTCCTGGATCAGCAACATCACCTTTCTGCTGAATCTCCCCATTCAAGTGAAAGGGAGAAGCACTGCAGCTCTTGTAAGAGAAGCATTAATGTTACAAGCAAGAGGGCCTTGCACCTTGTTAAGCATGCTGAACTGAGTTAGCTTTTGAAAGGAACACTGCCCAATTGTCAGCGTTCTCATGGGTGAGGATCGTCAACTTTGTGCAAAATCTCTGCATACCAGTAAATGGGAGAAAAACTGCAGGTTTCTAAGAGAATCTTTAACGTTAGAAACAAGAGGGTCTAGCAACTTGGTTAATATATTGAATTCAGTTTGCTCTTTAAAGGAGTACTGAATACCTCTCAGTGCTTTCCTGGAGGAGCGACATCACCTTTGTGCAGAATCACCCCTTTCAAGTGAAAGGGAGGAGCATTGCAGCTCTTGTAAGAGAAGCATTAATGTTACAAGCAAGAGGGCCTGGCACCTTGTTAAGCATGGTGAGCTAAGTAAGCTTTTGAAAGGAACGCCGCCTAACTGTCTGCAATTTCATGGGTGAGGAATATCAACTTTGTGCAAAATCACCACATACAAGTAAAGGGCAGAAAAACTGCAGATTTGTAGGAGAATCTTTCATGTTAGAAACAAGAGGGTCTAGCAACATGGTTAGTATGGTGAATTCAGTTTGCTTTTTAAAGGAGTACTGCCTACCTCTCAGTGTTTTCCTGGATCAGCAACATCACCTTTCTGCTGAATCTCCCCATTCAAGTGAATGGGAGAAGCACTGCAGCTCTTATAAGAGAAGCATTAATGTTCCAAGCAAGAGGGAATTTCACCTTGTTAAGCATGGTGAACTGAGGTAGCTTTTGAAAGGAACTCTGCCCAACTGTCAGTGTTTTCATGGGTGAGGATCATCAACTTTGTGCAAAATCACCACATACACTAAATGGGAGAAAACCTGCAGTTTTCTAAGAGAATCCTTCATGTTAGAAGTAAGAGGGTCTAGAAACTCGGTTACTATGGTGAATTCAGTTTGCTCTTTAAAGAAGTACTGCGTTCCTCTCAGTGTTTTCCTGGATGAACAATATCACCTTTGTGTAGAATCACCCCATTCAACTGAAAGGGAGAAGCACTGTAGCTCTTGTAGAGAAGGATTAATTTTACAAGCAAGAGGGTCTTGCACCTTGTTAAGCTTGGTAAACTCTGTTAGTTTTTGAAAGGAACGCTGCCTAACTTTCAGCGTTTTCATGTGTGAGAAACATAAACTTTGTGCAAAATCACCGCATACAAGTGAATGGGAGAAAAACTGCAGTTTTTGTAAGAGCATCCTGAATGTTAGAAACAAGAGGGTCTAGCAACTTTGTCAGTATCGTGAAGTCAGTTTGCTCTATAAAGGAGTACTGCTTACCTGCCAGTGTTTTCCTGGATCAGCAACATCACCTTGCTGCTGAATCTCCCCATTCAAGTGAAAGGGAGAATCACTGCAGCTTTGTAAGAGAAGCATTAATGTTACAAGCAAGATGGTGGTGCACCTTGTTAAGAATGGTGAACTGTGTTAGTTTTTGAAAGGAACGCTGCCTAACTTTCAGCGTTTTCATGTGTGAGGATCATAAACACTGTGCAAAATCAGCGCATACAAGTGAATGGGAGAAAAACTGCACTTTTTGAAAGACATTCCTTAATGTTAGAAACAAGAAGGTCTAGCAACTTGGTTCATATTGTGAATTCAGTTTGCTACTTAAAGGAGTACTGCCTACCTCTCAGTGTTTTCCTGGATGAGCAACATCACCTTTGTTTTGAATCACCCCATTCAAGTGAAAGGGAGAAGCACTGTAGCTCTTGTAGAGAAGGATTAATTTTACAAGCAAGAGGGTCTTGCACCTTCTTAAGCAATGTGAACTCTGTTAGTTTTTGAAAGGAACGCTGCCTAACTTTCAGGGTTTTCATGTGTGAGGAACATAAACGTTGTGCAAAATCACCGCATACAAGCAAATGGGAGAAAAACTGCAGGTTTGTAAAAGAATCTTTAATGTTAGAAAAAAGAGGGTCTAGCACCATGGTTAGTATTGTGAATCTATTTTGCTCTTGAAAGGAATTCTGCCTACTTAGCACTGTTTTCCTGGATGAGCAATATCACTTTTGTGTTGAATCACCCCATTCAAGTGAATTGGGGAAGCCCTGTAGCACTTGTAAGAGAACGATTAACTTTACAAGCAAGAGCATCTTGCACCTTGCTAAGCATGCTGAACTGTGTTAGTTTTTGAAAGGAATGCTGCCTAACCTTCAGCCCTTTCATGGGTGAGGAACATAAAGTTTGTGCAAAATCACCGCATACAAGTGAATTGGAGAAATACTGCAGATTTGTAAGAGAATCCTTCATGTTAGAAACAAGAGGGTCTAGCAACATGGTTAGTATGGTGAATTCAGTCTGCTCTTTAAAGGAGTACTGCCTACCTCTCAGTGTTTTCCTGGATCAGCAACATCACCTTTCTGCTGAATCTCCCCATTCAAGTGAGTGGGAGAAGCACTGCAGCTCTTATAAGAGAAGCAGTAATGTTCCAAGAAAGAGGGAATTTCACCTTGTTAAGCATGGTGAACTGAGGTAGCTTTTGAAAGGAACGCTGAGCAACTGTCAGCGTTTTCATGGGTGAGGATCATCAACTTTGTGCAAAATCACCACATACACTAAATGGGAGAAAACCTGCAGTTTTCTAAGAGCATCCTTAATGTTAGAAGTAAGAGGGTCTAGAAACTCGGTTACTATGGTGAATTCAGTTTGCTCTTTAAAGGAGTACTGCATTCATCTCTGTGTTTTCCTGGATGAGCTATATCACCTTTGTGTTGAATCA
Source organism: Castor canadensis (assembly GCF_047511655.1). Classification (NCBI taxonomy): domain Eukaryota; kingdom Metazoa; phylum Chordata; class Mammalia; order Rodentia; family Castoridae; genus Castor; species Castor canadensis. The sequence goes on along the minus strand of NC_133401.1, from coordinate 35,593,345 downwards.
CCCCACTCAAGTGAAAGGGAGAAGCAGTGCAGCTCTTGCAAGAGAAGCATTAATATTAAAAGCAAGAGGGTCTTGCACCTTGTTAAGCATGGTGAACTGACCTAGTTTTTAAGAGGAACGCTGCCTAACTTTCAGTGTTTTCATGGGTGAGGAACATAAACTTTTTGCAAAATCACCACATAAAAGTAAATGGGAGAAAAACTGTAGCTTTTGTAAAAGATTCCCTAATGGTAGAAACAAGAGGGTCTAGCAACTTGGTTAATATTGTGAATTCAGTTTGCTCTTTAAAGGAGTATTGCGTAAAGCTCAGTGTTTTCCTGGATGAGCAACATCACCTTTCTGCTGAGTCACCCCATTCAAGTGAACAGGAGAATCACTGCAGCTCTGTAAGAGAACCATTAGTGTTACAAGCAAGAGGGCCTTTCACCTTGTTATGCATGGTGAACCGAGTTAGCATTTGAAAAGAACGCTTCCTTACTGTCAGCGTTTTCAAAGGTGAAGAATATCAACTTTGTGCAAAACAGCCTCTTTCAAGTGAAGGGAGAAAAAGTGTAGCTTTTCTAAGAAAACAATTAATGTTAGAAGCAAGATGATTTAGCAGCATGTTTAAGTTTGAGAATTGCGTGTGCTGTTTAAGGCAATACGCTCTCCCTCTCAGTGTTTCCATGGGTGAGGAACCTCATCTTTGTGCATAAGGAGAGCACACAAGTGAATGGGAGAAAAACTGCAGTTTTTTAAGAGAATCCTTTTAAGTTATAAACAAGATGGTCTAGCAACTTGGTTAATATTGTGAATTCAGTTTGCTGTTTAAAGGAGTACTGAATACTTCTCAGTGTATTCCTGGATCAGCAACATCACCTTTCTGCTGAATCTCCCCATTCAAGTGAAAGGGAGAAGCACTGCAGCTCTTGTAAGAGAAGCATTAATGTTACAAGCAAGAGGGCCTTGCACCTTGTTAAGCATGCTGAACTGAGTTAGCTTTTGAAAGGAACACTGCCCAATTGTCAGCGTTCTCATGGGTGAGGATCGTCAACTTTGTGCAAAATCTCTGCATACCAGTAAATGGGAGAAAAACTGCAGGTTTCTAAGAGAATCTTTAACGTTAGAAACAAGAGGGTCTAGCAACTTGGTTAATATATTGAATTCAGTTTGCTCTTTAAAGGAGTACTGAATACCTCTCAGTGCTTTCCTGGAGGAGCGACATCACCTTTGTGCAGAATCACCCCTTTCAAGTGAAAGGGAGGAGCATTGCAGCTCTTGTAAGAGAGGCATTAATGTTACAAGCAAGAGGGCCTGGCACCTTGTTAAGCATGGTGAGCTAAGTTAGCTTTTGAAAGGAACGCCGCCTACCTGTCTGCAATTTCATGGGTGAGGAATATCAACTTTGTGCAAAATCACCACATACAAGTAAAGGGCAGAAAAACTGCAGATTTGTAGGAGAATCCTTCATGTTAGAAACAAGAGGGTCTAGCAACATGGTTAGTATGGTGAATTCAGTTTGCTTTTTAAAGGAGTACTGCCTACCTCTCAGTGTTTTCCTGGATCAGCAACATCAACTTTCTGCTGAATCTCCCCATTCAAGTGAATGGGAGAAGCACTGCAGCTCTTATAAGAGAAGCATTAATGTTCCAAGCAAGAGGGAATTTCACCTTGTTAAGCATGGTGAACTGAGGTAGCTTTTGAAAGGAACGCTGCCCAACTGTCAGTGTTTTCATGGGTGAGGATCATCAACTTTGTGCAAAATCACCACATACACTAAATGGGAGAAAACCTGCA